>NC_086178.1:108738725-110019975 GCF_023053635.1 Elgaria multicarinata webbii
TTACCACTAATAGCAAATAGCAAATGTGGTGAGCACTATTTGTACGCAATCCATGATTCAAAATGTTTGTTGAACTGCTCTACATAACAGATTAATAGAAATCAAAGCAGCAATAACAAACAAGGCATTAAGAATAAGAGGCATTATACTGTTTGCTGCAGACAATTTCCCCAGATCTAATTTAGTTGTTCATTTGTTTATTCTTTCTACTCATAGATATCTGTTTTCTCATTCCCACTGCTGTAGCTTCCATATATATTCACAGGGGATTAGCATTTGTATGTTGGGTTTTTATTTCAGCGTTTACGGCTGATTTGTATTTTATGGAGCATTCCTTTTTCTTACTTAGAACTGCACTGTGACTCTACTTTCTGGGAAAAGCCGGTCGGAAGAGAAAACTACTGCTGTTAGAATTGTCACAAAGCCATTTGTCAATCTCAGAAAGCATGGACTAAGACAGGAATAAGCAACCTTTTAGACTCGTGAGCACATTTGGCAATGTGATAATCTGTCCTTGGAACGACCACAAAATGGCTGCCAAGGGAGCTGTGGCTACTTACGATGGACAAGTACCCGCCTGAAAGACTGAGTGCAAGGCAAAGCTGAGGTCTAAGCCCCAACATGCGAAACAACTCTTTGAACCCAGTTTTCAGTGCCAAGAGAAGCCTATTTCAGGGGTGGAGGAACTGTTTCTCTCCAACGCCCTCTGCCAACCAGTGCATCCTCCTCTACCTCTTTTGTATCTTTTACTTGCCCAAGCATAAGCATACCTGACCTCCCTTTATCATTTACACTGTCCGTTGTGCAGCTTTAGAGTAGACAGGTGGGAGCCTACGGCATGACCTACTATGCCAGGGGTGCAGAAGCTCAAGCCTGCAGGCCTAATCTAGCCTGAGGGGCACCCCAAGCTGGTCCATGGACCTTTTTGGGATTCCTTCAGGGGACAAGACTTAGGCTCCAACCGCCCCCCCAACCCCCAAAGGCTCCTCTTGGAGGGCATCCTCCCCTCCTCCATCTCTGGTCTGAAATCTGAGGTAACAGTGGGAATTCTCTCCCCCCCCTCCCAGCATGTACCAGCAGTGCAACCCTCAATGTTCTCTCCAGTCTCAGAGCAGAGATGGCAGCAAGGAGACGAGGAGCAGTGGGTGTTGGGACTCATCCATGCCAAGGAAAGTGGCTACTCTCCCTGTGCATGGGTGAGGCCTTTTCTGCTTAGCTAACCCCACCTCCTTCCCTTAATGGTGGAAGGAGGTGGGGCAAACAAAGTGGCTGAGCCTCTTTTGCCTGGTCCCTAGCCCAAGCACCCAGCACTTAGGCCAGGAAACAAATGATGTCAGGAAGTGTGGCTATGCCCATCTGGCATCTTACAACCCATGCAGGTCTTGGTGGGAGAGTCATTCAGCTCTCTCTCTCTCCCCCCCCCCCCCATCAAAGTAGTTCTTCACCCCTGTCCCATGAAAATCATAAAGCAGTCTGATTTCATATCATCAAGCAGTAAAGAATTTGATGGTGCTGATGGTGAAGCTAAGCAGCATTTGTGTGCTACAGAGGCAGGCAGGCAGGCCTCTGTCACGTTCGATGACTGGCTCTTCATGGTGTCCGGCTAACATTGACTGAGCCCCTTAGAGCCAAGCCAGAGAGGGTTGCCTGGGAACTTCATAGCCTGCGGCTGGGATCAAACCTATCTGGAACTGTAGATGCTCAGGGCCAAATTACACAGTTCGCTAAGTGCACCACCTGCAGCTGAGTCTGATAGTTGTATTTACTCTAGTGTAGCCATGGATGGTCCCAATTCAGATCCCAAATGTCACATTCTGCCAGCTGCACTTCCAGACCTCAGTGCTTGATTGCTTTATGCAAGATATATTACTTCATGTCAGGGGTAAGTAAAATAGAAGCTGGGGAACACTATGAGGGTGAAAATTAAATATGGTCTCTGCTTCCAGTGATCCCAGTGTTTAGAGCAGTGGCTCCCAAACTTTTTCAGGTAACCGCCCCCTTGGTTCCACAAACTCATGCCCAGTGCCCCCTACCTTACCTTATAAAAAAAAATATTATTCAGAATAGCAGTTTTCAACGACCCAGTAAGGAAGATAACAATAAAATTCAAAACAGTAACAATTAATTGAATATTTATTCAAAATCCAATTACATTTTTTTAATTTATTCAATTAAACATAATTGATGAACTTGATCTAGTGATATTATTTTTTTCAAAGTCTGATAGTCATTTAGCAAGAATATTAGATATCACATTTAGTAACTAGGGTAGAGGACCTCACTATTCTGTAAATTCTTAATGTGATGGATGGGCTTGATGAAGCGATTCCAGTTTCCCAATGTCTGGTTTAAAGTCACTTCACATGAGTCTTAAATCACCACGTTTAGTAATCTGGAGTCGATTTCTTTGCTTGGAGAGAAGTAGGCAGACCACACTAAAACCACACTCCACCAAATATGGTGTTGGAAATGCAACCAGGTACTTCTGAACCACTCTCCATAGTGCAGGACAGCGATCAGAAATTTCCTTCTGTAACCAAAACTCCTGGTACGGAAAAGACCACCTCAAGCGCCCCCCTGCTGGCCCTTTGCCTCTTAGCGCCCCCCTGCCTCCCCCTTGCCTCTTAACGCCCCCGTGCAATCCCACCGCCCCCAAGGGGGCGGTACTGCCCCCTTTGGGAACCACTGGTCTAGAGTAAGGGCAAGCTTAGCCCCTTCTCTCCTGTGTTGCAGATTGCATCCCATTTATTTGTCCCATAGAACTTAATGGGCACCATTGTGAACTCAGCCAGTCCCACATTTGCAGATCCCATTTCTTGGTCATGAGAGCACAATGCTAGACTGTGACGGAGCTAGATTTTATATACAGCCGGCCCAGACAACCACCCGTACTGGAAACCTAATCTTTTTCTTCTCTGGCTGCATTGTTCCCAAATATTGCCATGCAGGGAAGCTAATGCACAGAGATATTTAGATGCCATTTCTTCCTGAAGAACAACAAGCATCTCTCTTCTCCAGCCTCCTTCCCTTCTCTCAGGCTCTCACTGGCTCTCTTGGGAATATTTATTTCTCAGCGGGTGGAATTATTATGTTTGACTTGGCAGCACTGCCACAGCATCACATGGCTGGTAATGAAGGCCCAGAGTGCTGTTACTATTGTTGGTAGCCGGTTATGTCATCCAAATGGTCTCACATGTCAGGAGCAGGTGTCTCCGCTGCTGTTATAAATAAAATAATTTTCGCCCAGGCTCTTGATTTAAAATGAAAGGAGCAGCAAGGAGCCAAAGAGTTCCTCCCTTCACAAAAACATGCAGGCAAAGCAAAACTGTGAAACAAGCTATCTGTTTGGACTTAATATGGCAGGAAAGGAAATATATTTTAAAGTCAACTACAGTTAGGGTGAAGATCAATTATACTGGAAACGTTTTAGGTTTCTTCTAGTTATAATTCTTCAGCACTTTGGGGGAAGCAATGAGGCACCCAAATGCGATGTTCCCATGATGTCACAATGCTGCATCTGACATGATGTCACTCAATGTCAGTACATAAAATCAGATGAGTCAACACAATGATGGTCCTCATTTCCTCATTCCCCAAGTCAGATCCCTTTCTACCGGCTCAGAAGGGACCCTCCCCACTTCTCATCAGATCACCCAATGCATATAATTTCCTGAGCCACTGGTCTCTATTGTTAGTTGACAGACAGACATGTGGGTTACAGAGCAGTGACAGGGATCAGTAAAGATATGCAAATATCAAAGGGGCCTGTTCAGACGACACTTCAGGGTCTGTGGTTAGCAAAACTGTGGTTCTCTGGGTTTAGCACTAACCACAAGCCGTGCGGTCACACACAACACTTTAAGCCATGGTTCAAACTACTAACCCTGCTGCAGATGGTCTGACTGTGGTTAGTGAGTGAACAGGGTTTAGCAAAACACATCGCACAAGATTCCTTAAACCCTGCTGTGTCACCAAAAGCCTTAACCGGCAGGGTTTAAGGTGTCTTCTGAACAGGCCTGATGCAGAGCAGTGAGGTAGATTGGTAAATATACCCAAATTTCATGGAAAAAGCAGTAAAACGGAGGGGTAAACTACTCAAATTTCATCACTGCAGACTTTCAAATGTGTGCGCTTGCACAAAACCAAAAAAAATTAAATCCTTTCTTCATGATTTTTAGGTACACAGGGTGGAAGGGCACTGATAAGGGCTGGGAGAAGATGGAAGCAGCACTAGCAAGCTCACGAGGAGTAAAGGTTTTTTTTTGCTGTTCTTGCCAGGTGGCTCTCTTTTTGCTGTTCTTGCCAGGTGTCTCTCTAGCCATTCTCTTGCCAGGTGGCTCTCTCTTGCCAGGTGGCTCTCTAGCCATTCCTGACCACCACTGATGAAGTTGTTATGCCAGGTGGGATACGTCCAACCACCCTGATCAGCCCAACAACAAGCCATGGGTTCTCAGGGTAACATGTTTGTGGAAAACAATCCACAATGTCTCAACAAGCTATCCTGAAACAACTCATGGTGAGAACCCATCATGTCACGAGAAGCAAGTCGTTGTCTTGCAGGAACATGATGAACAAGTTTCATTGAGACCATAGGGTGTTCAAACTATATCATTTGCACTTCTCCCACCTGGAAGATGCACAAGTTGTTGCTGGGAGCACACATCTCTCTCTGGTGGCTGAGATACAGAGGCTGCTGCACATCGTAAGAGCCATGGTTACAGGGAGGAAAAGGAAGTGTTGATCTTGAAAGTTTTTACTATTTTGCATAATTTAATCTGCAGTTGTTACTTGTTTTCATAACATATTTGGATTTTCTATGCTTCTTGGAGAGGCTATGAGCCATGCAGACTGTAGAAGCCCCGCATCCAACCATGTGGAAACCCTTTTAGTCACCCCCCTCTGACTTGAGGTCCACAAAGTTTCCAGTCTATGTTACAAGAAATGTCCTTTTCTACAAAAAAATGAAACTAAAAGGTGAGATTCTACAGATACTGGATTCTGTGCACAATACTACATTCTGCACTTTGCTTGTTCCTGCTCTCTATTTCTTTAGCCTGGAGAAGAGAAGATTGAGGGGAGACATGATGATAGCACTCTTCAAATACTTCAAAGGTTGTCACACAGAGGAGGGCCAGGATCTCTTCTCGATCCTCCCAGAGTGCAGGACACGGAATAACGGGCTCAAGTTAAAGGAAGCCAGATTCCAGCTGGACATCAGGAAAAACTTCCTGACTGTTAGAGCAGTACGAGAATGGAACCAGTTACCTAGGGAGGTTGTGGGCTCTCCCACGCTAGAGGCCTTCAAGAGGCAGCTGGACAACCGTCTGTCAGGGATGCTTTAGGGTGGATTCCTGCATTGAGCAGGGGGTTGGACTCGATGGCCTTGTAGGCGCCTTCCAACTCTGCTATTCTATGATTCTATGATACACTGTGGCCTTAGTTAGACCTAAGGTTTATCCTGGGATCGTCCCGGGGTCGTCCCTGCCTGCCCCCGGGATATCCTGTGTCACTTACATGAACAGGGATGATCCCGGGACGAGCCCAGAATAAACTTTAGGTCTAGCTAAGGCCTCCGTGTGAGAGAGATGGAAAAGCTGTAATGCACCATTAATGGGGAGAACAAACAAATTCACATGGCAGGGGAAATGCCTCCACATCTCACATTTACTCCAGGCCTTGAATAAAAGACACCAACTGTTCACACTAAAGCACAGTTAGCTGAGAGCAAGAAAATCCAAGTCTGTATTTTATATCTGTCTTGATCAAAATTTTGCTCTTGTCCACCAATTTATACAGCTGATGGAAGAAGTCAATTATAAACATAATCATTGACATGTATGGATAAGAAACAAATGTATGTGAAATAGCTAAGCTTATTGTGCCATTGTTTGAATTATGTCTGCTGCACCTCTCTTGAACTTATTCTTATCCCTCCAATGAACTCAAAGCAACAAACACATAGTGATCCCCCTTTTATCCTTACAGTGGACCCTGTCCGTGAAGTTAGGCTGGTAACTTAGCCATAGCCATCCAATGTGCTTCAAGACTAAGCAGTGATCTCCCAATGCTGTATACCATTTGACCTACCACAATGGCTCTTGCCCTTGGAATTAGGGCTGTGCACGGACCCCCGATCCGCTCCGCACCCGATCCGCCCCGCGTCGATCCACCTATGGTCTGCTCCGCACTGCTGCGGAGCTCCGGATCCAAATCGGAGCTCCACAGCAGCAGCGGTGGCAGGTTAGTCCCCCCTTCCCTCCTCCCCCCCTTACCTGCGTCCATTGCAGACTTCCGGTTTGAGTCCTCAGGCTCAGTTGAAGCCACTGCCAGAACGCGACAGACTCAGGTAGGACCCTTCCTCCCTGCCCCCTTACCTGGCTCCACCCCCATCATCATCGGCACTGGGTAAGGCCCTCCCTTACCTGCGTCCATCACTTTCCAGCAGCGGCGTCACCTGAGCCCGAGGACTCAAGCAGGAAGACCAGGCCATTGCGGTATCTGAGGGCGAGGCTCACCTGAGGCCGAGGCTCAAAGTAGAAGGGCAGGCCACGGTTGCGGCCTGGTCTTCCGGTTTGAGTCCTCGGGCTCAGGTGAAGCCGCTGCTGGAACGCGACAGAATCCAGTAAGACCCTTCCCCCCTGCCCCCTTACTGGCTCTGTCACCGTCGCCACACGGACTGCGGCAGTGTCAGGTAAGCCCCCACTTACCTTTTTTCGGAGCTCCGGATTGAGGTGAAGGATCCACTTGGTCTCGATCCTCTTTGTCTCAATCTGCAGCCCCCCAACCCGCTTCGTCTCCACCTTTGTCAGAGGCAAATCAGGTCACCTCGCTATTGCTTCTACGCTCCAAAGCGAAGAGGAGCACAGCCCTACTTGGAATGGTGCTGCTCCTTTCTCCCTGTATGTGCATGGATTACATTGAGCCTGGGGCAGGAGAGGGAATTAATACACTTAGAGTGCAAGCCTATACGTGTCTAGACAGGAAAAGGACCAACAATTCCCAGCATTCCCCAACCAGCCATGCATTGCTGGCTTGGGACTGCTGGGAGTTGTAGGACTTCCCCCCCTGCTTAAACATGCCTAGGATTGCCCTCATGTAGGCATAAGTAATGCTTAGTTGGGTTATGTGGTCATCATTTCCCTTCCAGCCCCAAGATTCTATGGTTCTAAGGGCAACGCTAGACGTTCTAAGAGACAACCAGCTGCCACCACATAATGCCATCAAGCTGTGCGTTTCCCCACAATCACCACAGGCAGCCAAGGTTACAAGATGAGATCTTATCATGTCAGAGGTTGGGTTGCATTAGAGTAAGCATGCACAACCTTTTTTGCCCTGAGGACTGCATATGATGCTAGCTTGGAGTCAGGGTCAACGCACATCACACACACACACCCCAGCAATCCTGATACAGACTACTGTTCCCTTGCTGCTAGCAACAGAGGGAAAAGAGCAGTTGTATCAGGATTGTTGGGGGAGAGAATGAAGGTTCTCCACTCCTTCCCCAGAGATCTGTAGCGGTGGTAGCAGTGGTACCACTGTTGGTGGGGGAAATCCACTGTTGGTGGGGTATGTGGGGAGTCAGGGCACCAGGGGCAGCAGTTGAGGTGAGAAGATGACTTTGGCCTTAGCTAGACCTAAGGTTTATCCCGGGATTATTATTTATTTTATTTATTTATATAGCACCAGGTCACCCTGTTCATGTAAATGACACACAGGGGATCCCGGGAGCAGGCCTTCATGTCAGAGGTTGGGTTGTACTAGACTCTAGCAACTAGAGGGAGAAAGAGACAAAGAGTCTGGCATCTCACTATCCCTGATCCCACCTAGGTTCACCCCAAAACTATGCATTTTATCTACACCACGATCAGCCTTGCTCCTTTCATTTTATTAATGAAAAGGGAAGTGATGTTATTCAGCTGTAAGTCACGTGGAGCCTCTAACTGCTGAAACAAAGCTTTCTGATTACCCTCTGGAGAATCGGAGTGCAGACTTTTCCAGATATGTCACCAGCCTGCTATCTTTTCAGGCAGTTTGAGCCCCTTTTTGCTTTCATTGAATTCGAAGGGAAAGTGACTATTAATTGCAAGAATTGTCGCTTCTGCTTTTCCCATTCCACAACTGAGGGCCTTGCTAGACCACAGTGAGAATCCGGGGGAGAGGAGGGGAGACCTCACGTTATGAATAACGCGAGATCTCGCCCTTATTCAGACGCAAGCAGCGACGAGCTCTGGAGGAGAGCCGTCACGGCTGCCATTTTTTTTTATTTTTAAAGCGGCAGGATGCAGGAAAGGTAAGTAGGGTTTTTTTTTTTAAAAAAAAAACTTCTTCCCTCCCGGCCCCATTCTCCATCCCCCACCTGGCTCCCCCATCCACTATGTCCGATCCCCCGCCTGCCCCCCCAGCCGCGTTCCCCTTCCCCCACCCGCCCCCCATCCACAATATCTGATCCCCGGCCCCGTTCTCCTTCCCCCCCGCCCCCCAGCCCTGTTCTCCTTCCCCCGCCCACCCCCATCCAGGATGTCCGATCCCCCGGCCCCGTTCTCCTTTCCCCGCCCACCCCCTATCCGCAATGTCCAATCCCCGCCCAGCCCCCCATCCGTCATGTCCAATCCCCCGCCCGCCCCCCTGGCCCCATTCTCCTTCCCTGCCTGCCCCCCATCCACGATGTCCAATCCCCCAGCCCCGTTCTCCTTTCCTCGCCCAGCCCCCCTGGCCCTGTTCTCCTTCCCCCACCCACCCCTATCCGTAATGTCCAATCCCCCGCCTGCCCCCCCAGCCCTGTTCTCCTTCCCCTGCCTGCCCCCTATCCGCGATGTCCGATCTCCCGCCCCGCCCCCATCCGTGATGTCCAATCCCCCGCCTGCCCCCGACCCCGTTCTCCTTCCCCCGCCCACCCCCCATCTGCAATGTCCAATCCCCCAGTCCCGTTCTCCTTTCCTCGCCTGCCCCCCCTGGCCCCATTCTCCTTCCCCCACCTGCCCCCCCAGCCCTGTTCTCCTTCCCCTGCCTGCCCCCCCATCCGCGATGTCCGGTCCCCCGCCAGCAATTCCCCCCGATGTCCCCTGGGCCATGATTCCCCTGAATCCTCCATCTTCTGATTCCTCCATTTCCCACCCACCCCCATGTCCCCACCATAGCCATGATGGCTGTAGCGCTCTGGTAGCCAGGAAAAGCAGTGGACCTGGCCTCAGCGGGAAGAACCACACTACAAGTGGTTCCCATTAGCACGGTTCCCCGCTGGCTCGAGGCCTGGCTGAGGCCAAGATCCCTTGTGCATCATCTGGATGCACAGGGACGAGCACGGGCCTCACACCGTGCTAACCCCTGATCTAGCAAGGCCCCGAGTCTGACGGGTTCACTTTGTGATGATGATGATGATAATGATGATGATGATGATGATGATGATGATTACATTTGTGGTAGTGGCTTGAGGCCCAACCCATTGGGAGATCCTCCTGTGGAAGTCCCACTGAAATGAATGGAACCAGGACAAGAGTAAGTGCTAGAGGTAGATGGAAGATGTCAAACCTCAGTCACCCTCTTTCCCAAACCCAGATTGGGGATCCATGTGAAACACTCCTTGTATTTCACCACATTTATTTTCTAGAGAAAGATGAGCCATTCTCTACACATAGTTACTATTTGTGGAGAAAAGGACCGTCCTTCTCCTGTAGTCAGACATGGTACTAGCGAGGGATGCTGGAAAATTTTGGGATGGACTAAAATGGGTTTGGATTTCTAAGAATCCGGACTTGTGGAATCTGATGTGGACCAGCCTCTCCAGGCCGCATGGAGTCTGCAGACTACTGTGAATGGACGCTGGAACAATTGACATTGCACAATCCATGAAACACACCCAGGGATGGATTTCACATGGCCCTGATCCTGGTAGTAGTGTGATTCCCCCCTCACATGATTCACACTTGAAGGGAGTTGAGCCTAGCCATTGTTACCCATGCCATGGCAATTTTCATTTGACTACTACAATGCACTGCATGTGGGGCTACCTTTGAAGACTGTTAGGAAACTTCAGCTAGTTGAAAATACAGCTGCTAGGATTCCAGGCAGGACTAACTGGTGGGCTCCTGTCTCACTGGTTCTTCTTAAACACATGCACCGGTTATCAAATTACTGGGGACATGAATGCTTGCCTCCACACAAACCTGCCAATGCATTATTATCTATATTGGAAGAGCTGCTCTGGGTGTCCCCACCTTCTGAGATTAGCCATGGGGTCTAGGGTGAGGGCTTTCACATTTATGGGACCCTGCCGATGGAATACTCTCCCCCCAGGGAGGACTGCAAGGCATTGATTCCTTTATCTTTTCAGTGCTGGGTGAAGGACCTGTTACTACCTCAGTTTTTCAAATCCTTTCCCACAATAATTTTGATTCTTATTATGATTATTTTCAATGGGATTTTATTATTATTATTATTATTATTATTATTATTATTATTATTATTGGACATTTTTCATAGAATCATAGAATAGCAGAGTTGGAAGGGGCCTACAAGGCCATTGAGTCCAACCCCCTGCTCAATGCAGGAATCCACCCTAAAGCATCCCTGACAGATAGTTGTCCAGCTGCTTCTCGAAGGCCTCTAGTGTGGGAGAGCCCACAACCTCCCTAGGTAACTGGTTCCATTGTCGTACTGCTCTAACAGTCAGGAAGTTTTTCCTGATGTCCAGCTAGAATCTGGCTTCCTTTAACTTGAGCCCGTTATTCCGTGTCCTGCACTCTGGGAGGATCGAGAAGAGATCCTGGCCCTTCTCTGTGTGACAACCTTTTAGATATTTGAAGAGTGCTATCATGTCTCCCCTCAGTCTTCTCTTCTCCAGGCTAAACATGCCCAGTTCTTTCAGTCTCTCTTCATAGGGCTTTGTTTCCAGACCCCTGATCATCCTAGTTGCCCTCCTTTGAACACGCTCCAGCTTGTCTGCGTCCTTCTTGAATTGTGGAGCCCAGAACTGGATGTAATACTCTAGATGAGGCCTAACCAGGGCCGAATAGAGAGGAACCAGTACCTCATGTGATTTGGAAGCTATACTTCTATTAATGCAGCCCAAAATAGCATTTGCCTTCCTATTGTTATTTTAATGTTTTGCATTGGCTCATTCTGCAAGCTGTCCTGAGAAGATTTATATTGAAGGGCAGTGTAGAATATTGTCTCACACGCCTCCCATCACCACCACCACCACCTCCTCCTCCTCCTCCTCCTCCTCCTCCTCTTCCTCCTCCTCTTCCATTATGTGTAAATATAGGGAGATTGCAGAAACTTCTCATTTGACAGTAAGATTTTCTTGATATAAAGGAAAAGATCATTCAGGGTCACTCTGAGGAAACTTCTGTTTTGTTTATCAGGATGATGACAGCGAAGATTTGGAAGGATTCCTGTACTCCAGGAATTCATACATATGGAACTACTATTGTAGGCATCATATTTTTTATTTCAAAAACACATCTGCATTGCCACTGTTGACATTTATAAACAAATGGGCTGTGGCCACTGCGCAGCTGTTGTGGAAGCTCATTGTTCATGGGGGACTTGGAGAATTTCCAAGTGTGTGTGTGTGTGTGTGTGTGTGTTTCAAAATGGAAATCAAGACATGTAATATAGGGAAGATACTTTTTTTTTTTAAAAAAAAAAAGGCCCAGATGTTGTTTCTACACAATCTGAGAGATGATCATTGTTTTTGTTTTGTTTTTAAATAGTAACTAGAAACTGAAATGAACTTAGTCAGAGGAAGAGTCCCATGCAACTTAAAAGCAGGCATACCATATTGATTAGTCCTAACCAAAAAAACACTTCCCTTCTGGTGAGGATTTTTTCTGCATCCCTTGCTAAAAATCTTAATTTTACTTAAATGCTAAGTTCTACACCTAGGAAAAAGAAACCAGATGAACAGTTACAAGATGGGGGATACTTGGCTCAGCAATACTACAAACAAGAATTGTTGTAGATCACAAGCTGAATATGAGCCAACAGTGTGATGGGGCTGCAACAAAGCAAATGGCTTGGGACCACAATACTTGACGGAATGCCTCTCCTGACATGAACCTACCCGTCCACTGTGCTCAACATCTAAGGTTCTACTCCGAGTGCCTACTCCGAGGGACGCTTGGAGGATGGCAACAAGGGAGAGGGCCTTTTCTGTGGTGGCCCCCCTACTGTAGAATGATCTCCCCGATGAGGCTTGCCTAGCGCCAACACTGTTATCTTTCAGGCACCAGGTCAAGACTTTTCTCTTCTCCCAGGCATTTAATAGCATTTAACAACTCTAAGTTTGTTTTCTAACGGACCCCCAGAACTGTTGTTTAAATGGATACTGTTGTTTTTATGCTGATGTTTTTGATGGTTTTAAATTTTGTATATTTTTAATGTTTACTGTTTCTAACTTTTTTAAACAGCCCAGAGAGCTTCAGCTATGGGGCAGTATATAAATGTAATAAATAAATAAATGCTATTTTGGGCTGCATTAATAGAAGTATAGCTTCCAAATCATGCGAGGTACTGGTTCCCCTCTATTCGGCCCTGGTTAGGACTCATCTAGAGTATTGCGTCCAGTTCTGGGCTCCACAATACAAGAAGGACGCAGACAAGCTGGAGCGTGTTCAGAGGAGGGCAACCAGGATGATCAGGGGTCTGGAAACAAAGCCCTATGAGGAGAGACTGAAAGAACTGGGCATGTTTAGCCTGGAGAAGAGAAGATTGAGGGGAGACATGATAGCACTCTTCAAATACTTGAAAGGTTGTCACACAGAGGAGGGCCAGGATCTCTTCTCGATCACCCCAGAGTGCAGGACACAGAATAATGGGCTCAAATTACAGGAAGCCAGCTTCTGGCTGGACATCAAGAAAAACTTCCTGACTGTTAGAGCAGTATGACAATGGAACCAGTTACCTAGGGAGGTTGTGGGCTCTCCCACACTAGAGGCCTTCAAGAGGCAGCTGGACAACCATCTGTCGGGTATGCTCTGAGGTGGATTCCTGCACTGAGCAGGGGTTGGACTCGATGGCCTTACAGGCCCCTTCCACTCTAGTATTCTATGATTCTATAAAATTCCAAATTGCAAAATTAGATTTTAATAAAATTTGATTGGCTGTGTAGTGTCAAGACAGTGCACAATGTGATCCCTCATTGGGTGGGAACACTAGGCATGTGCTCCGCTCCGATTAGAAGCGCAGAAGCAGGAGCGAATTGGCCTGCTCCGCCTTGCCCAGAGGCAGAGTAGAAGTGGACCGCGGACCCCTAGAAGCAAGGTGAAGAGAAGCGCCCATTTTTTGGAGCTCCTCTTTCAGGCGGACCGCTCCGATCGCCATCTTGAAACATTTCGCCCATAGGATTGCATTGTGGAAAAGAAAGTGGGATAACTGTGTTGTTTTTGAAGCTATCGTTCTGAAAATTCCTGTGCTCAGAGAGTCGTGGATGGGGGTCATTTTGAGACTACTCTCAGCTCTCTGCATGGTGCGGGTCGCGCGCTAGAATTTTTCAAAAAAACGGCGGGAAATACCTTTTTCGAAGGGCTGAGGGGCAGATTCAACTCCCGGTCATGATCACATGATCCCAAAGTTGGAGGAGGGGATAGGCAAAACGGGTAACTTGGGATTCTGGGAAACTTCTCTTTCTTAGTCTGAACGGACTTTTCCCAGTGTTTTTTAAAACAGTAGCCCCACCAAATGCACAAACACAACCTGAAATCATATACTAAGCCAATAATAAGAGATAGAAACACAGCACTGCTCCCCACCCTAACTTTGGGGAACAACTGAAAAGATGTGGTGCAAGGGGATGAGCTCCCCTAGGGCATGCCATGTGGACGTGCCCCCACTCTCTCCTGTACTTGGGGGGCTATCACATGCCTCCAAAGAGAGTAACCCGGTGGAGCAATGAAGTGAGCGTTTACTTCTTAGTGGTGGAGCAATGACTTTCATGAGTTGAACTGACAGCGTTGCTTCTTAAAAGACTGGTCACTAGGTCCAGTCAAATTGGCAGCTGCTTCCCCCTCCCCCGGGCACGTCCCCCTATTACTGGTAAAAGACAGATATAGCCTTTTAAAAAAAGTTCTTCTTGTTGTTTATTCAGCAACACTGCTGCTTTTAATTCCACCCCTCCTTTGTTTATTTATTTATTTATTTATTCCATTTTATATGCATTACTGGCTTATCCTTGGCTCACTTCCTTATGCCCCCAGAAAGGTCTGCTGCCTGCCTGCCTTCCCTCCCTCCTCCCCTGCCCGCCTCGAAGGGATGTTGTGTGTGTCTGGCTTTGACTCAGGGGAGAAGTCCTTCTTGCGCTCAAGTTAGACTTTTGGAAGTTCCAAATCCATTTTTCAAGTGTGGAAGAAGATTTCATAGGTTTATCTGTACTCCCCAATTCATGGCATGTTGGGATTTCCTTTGAAATGGCCCCATTGAGCTGTCTGCAGGTTTAAGCCCATCCAAAAATCAGGGGATGATGGGACTGCCTTGAGTCTTGGCGTGCATGTGTATCCCTTGAACAGCTTTCATGGTGGCAAGTTTGAGATTTTAACATGCAAATTGACGGAGCTATGGAAAGGGGTGTGAATGGGGTGCCTGATTTTCATAAATTCCCCCAAAATCAGGGGATGATGGGACTGCCTTGAGTCTTGGCATGTGTGTGTATCCCTGGATAAGCTGTCATGGTGGTGAGTTTGAGATTTTTAACGTGCAAATTGACGGAGCTATCGAAAGGGGTGTGAATGGGGTGCCCGATTTTCAAAAATTCCCCAAAAATCAGGGGATGATGGGACTGCCTTGAGTCTTGGTGTGCTTGTGCATCCCTGGATAAGCTGTCATGGTGGTGAGTTTGAGATTTTTAACGTGCAAATTGATGGAGCTATGGAAAGGGGTGTGAATGGGGTGCCCGATTTTCATAAATTCCCCAAAAATCAGGGGATGATGGGACTGCCTTGAGTCTGGGCATGCGTGTGTATCCCTGGACAAGCTATCATGGTGGTGAGTTTGAGATTTTTTACATGCAAATTGACGGAGCTATGGAAAGGGGTGTGAATGGGGTGCCCGATTTTCATAAATTCCCCAAAAATCAGGGGATGATGGGACTGCCTTGAGTCTTGGCGTGCGTGTGTATCCCTGGATAAGCTATCATGGTGGTGAGTTTGAGGTAACTTTCTAACGTGCAAATTGACGGAGCTTTGGAAAGGGGTGTGAATGGGGTGCCCGATTTTCATAAATTCCCCAAAAATCAGGGGATGATGGGACTGCCTTGAGTCTGGGCATGCATATGTATCCCTGGACAAGCTATCATGGTGGTGAGTTTGAGATTTTTTACATGCAAATTGACGGAGCTATGGAAAGGGGTGTGAATGGGGTGCCCGATTTTCAGAAATTCCCCAAAAATCAGGGGATGATGGGACTGCCTTGAGTCTTGGCGTGCGTGTGTATCCCTGGATAAGCTATCATGGTGGTGAGTTTGAGGTAACTTTCTAACGTGCAAATTGACGGAGCTTTGGAAAGGGGTGTGAATGGGGTGCCCGATTTTCATAAATTCCCCAAAAATCAGGGGATGATGGGACTGCCTTGAGTCTGGGCATGCATATGTATCCCTGGACAAGCTATCATGGTGGTGAGTTTGAGATTTTTTACATGCAAATTGACGGAGCTATGGAAAGGGGTGTGAATGGGGTGCCCGATTTTCAGAAATTCCCCAAAAATCAGGGGATGATGGGACTGCCTTGAGTCTTGGCGTGCGTGTGTATCCCTGGATAAGCTATCATGGTGGTGAGTTTGAGGTAACTTTCTAACGTGCAAATTGACGGAGCTTTGGAAAGGGGTGTGAATGGGGTGCCCGATTTTCATAAATTCCCCAAAAATCAGGGGATGATGGGATTGCCTTGAGTCTTGGCGTGCATGTGTATACCTCCATGAGGTGTCATGGTGCCAAACTTGAGGTTTCTAACTTTCACAGAAAAATAGTTGTATACTTTTTTAGCTTAATGCAAGCGTATGGGGGGGGGGAAACGGAGCTCTGATCCGGATCTGGAGCTCCAAGCGGAGCGGAGCAGACATAGGCGGAGCGGGGGCGGGGCGGAGTGGGCCGATCCGCAAATAGCAGATCTGGAAGAGAAGCGGAGCGGGGGGTCCGTGCACACCCCTAGGGAACACCCATGTAGTTAATCCAGGAGGGGGAACACATAGGAGCCAGGGGAAGCAATGGCACTGAACAATACTGGAAAAAAGCTGAGTATTCACACAATCTAAATGGAGGAGCCAGGAATAGAAATTTCTCTAGTCTAGTGCTATTCCCATGGGGTGATTCTCCAAGTGATTGCAAGTTTGTAGCACCACTAGGGGCCTCGTTGCCATCCTGCCACTTCGTGAAGCAATGGCGAAGCTTTTTTTTAATGGTTAATGGGGAAAATGCTACTCCCTGCTGCTGCCTTTATTAATTTAATTTATACCATGCCTTTCTGCCAATAGAGCATCATGGTAAAAAAAAACCCAATCCCTAGAAAGAACCCCCCCCCCCAAATTGGTGGCATTTTCTATCATTTTCAGACACACCTTCCCCAATTGCTTCAATTTGTGTTTTAAGCCCTTCTTTGGGTCTTAAAAATGCTTCTCTTCCATTCGGGGTCTATTTTAGATGTTCTCCTGCTTTTGCACCTTTTGTTATATTACCAGAGCCAATTCTGAATTTATGCCCAATGTTGGAACTTGCTTGTTTTAAGTGGCCCAATGCTATTCACTTTAAATGAGAACTGGATTTGACAATGTGACTCGTACACTGTGAATTTGGTATTCGAACATTTAAAGTTATGGGCAGGGGGAGGGAATTGAGATGGTGTATGACAAAAATGTACAATAGTGTTTTTAAAGATAGATAGATAGATAGATAGATATAGATATAGATATAAAATGTGATTTCCTATCATTCAACACAGCATATTTTAAAGTTAATATTTAAAATGTCTTTCGCAAGACATACCACCAGACTTCAAGGAAATGTTTTAATTTTCCCGTTATACCTGCCTGATGAAAAGCCTTCATGTGGTTCCAAACCTTGACAAACAAAGGTTTTAAAAACACTTAATGATGGTCCAATAAAAAAAGCCTCTGTGTCCCTAACACACTTAGATCTGAGTAACCCAATCTTTCTAATGAAAACCACCCAAATTCCTGTAGGCTATTGAAGCTGTTTCCAATATATCTAGAAGTAACATCAGCTTTCCTTAGGCTTGGATTCATTGTTTGCCAGGTCTTTGTTTCCAGACCTTCAAACATCGTATTTATTATAGCATTTCTTTTATTTTTGACTTTTCAAGTGTTTTAAAAACTAATGAAACTAATACTCTAATATACATATGCACGTACTGGTGATGGGTGAAGACCCCTCAGCTTGATGCAGAACGGGCTTTGCCAAAATGAATTCTTTCCCATCAAAAATAGGAAACGGCTCATTTCTTCTCAAGACCAGTTGGGAAATGTGGACACCTTTGCACTTTTTATGACACCCAAACACTCCCCCCTACTCTCTGGGAGTCCCTGACCCTTACTATGCTCTCTTCCCTTCAGCAGGACCTCCCTGGTGGTGGCAGCAATTGCAGGAGCAGGGGGCTTCTTCCCTCCTTCTCTGATGTTTTGAAAGCTACGACAGCAATATCCCAAGCACAAGGAAAAGTGGGAGACTTCCAGGGGACCTGAATCCTTGGTATGGATACCAAGAGCCCAGGAAACTATGTTTCCCATTGTAGCATTAAGAGCACCAAGGAGACTTGGAAGGAGAAAGAGAGATACGTCAAAGAGGACTCCAATGAAACCTCTCTGTCACCAGATAAGTGGAAACAGAAGGGGGCAGCTTCAGTGGCAGAGACCTCTTGATGATGTCAATCAACTGATTCCAAGATAGGCCTGGACCTCCATGGAGTTGGGCCTTGACTCATAATGTGTTGGGGAATAAACTTGTAACTTCCTCATTATCATCTCCCATCTCCCATTTCTGAACATCAGCAGCAGCAGCAGCACTGCTAATATAATATTTTTTAACATATAATAGATATCAGAGCAACCTAAGTTTCTGGCCCAGATTAATCCTACTTTGTGAGATGGGCATCTTGCTATGTCTGAGGGTGAAAAGCATGTTGCAGTTGCTAGGCAACCTCAGGACTCATCCTCCAATGAGAAATTATTGGATACTGTGACCTGCAGTTGCCTAGCAACAGCATGTTTTCTCTCATCCCCTGGACCAGACATAAGTACCAGCAAGCTAGTTTCCTGCTCTAGACGAAGTCCTGGCCCTTTCCAAGCACATACAGGGAGCCAGGCAATAGAATAGTCAGTTTGGCAAGCAGATAGCTAAGCAGAGAAGTTTCAGTGTAATGCAGCTAAGGAGTGCTCAAATCTCCAGGCAGAAGTCAGAACTCCGTCAGACAACAAGGATCAGGCGACAGCAGGAATGGTCAAGGTAACAAGCAGAAAGTCAAACACAGGGCATGTCCACACCTCCCGGTGGAGGGGGGAAGATCTTATGATATGCTGATCGCAAGATCTGCCCTCTGCGTTCACATGCGGCACATGACATCCTGGGAGGAAGGAGGACATTGCGCCCGCCATTTTTTTTTAAAGAAACAGACCTGGAGCGCATCTGCGCATCTGCGCTCCAGTGCAAAAGTAAGTTTGTTTGTTTGTTTTAAAAAAAGTCCCGACCTTGTTCCCCTCCCCACCCCCAATGGGCATGGAGTGCTTGAAGAGCTCTGTGCCCTGTGCCTGGTTCCCGGCTTCTCGCATTTACCTGCAAGGAGCCAGGACGAAACCGGGATGGCCGCCCACATGTCCTGCAGTCTTGGGACAATCCCGAGACTGCGGGACAAACTGGTGTAAAAGCCGTCCCAGTTATCCCGGGGAAGTGGAGGGGTCGTCCCTCCTTGCCCCTGGGTTCCCCTGTGCATCATGTGGATGCACAGCGATGATCCTGGGGTGATCCCCAGGATAAGGCATGGTGTAGACATGCCTACACAAAATCAGTCTTGGTACAGAAGCAGGATCAAGAAAGAGTCCAAGGGTGTTGGCCTGGAAGTCAGGAGAACTGGATTCTAATCCCCACTCAGCCATGGAAATTCACTGGGTGACTTCGGGCCAGTCATCACAGACTCTCAGTCCAACCTACCTCACAGGGCTGTTGTTGTGAGGATAAAATGGAGAGGAGGAGGATTATGTATGCCACCTTGGGTTCCTTGCAGGAAAAAAGGGCTATAAATGTAATAAATAAATAAATAATTTCCAGCAGCAATCAAGTTACAGTGAGAGCTGATATAGCTAAAGCTACTAGAACCCCACCCAGTACTCAGCTGCTTCCCATCAGAGGCTTGACAGATGTCCTCCTCATAAGGAGGGCCCTCATGAATAGTCTTCTTCAGTGGGTGAGCACTCCTTTGCCTGGCAACCATCTATCCTGGATTTAAGGCACCAGCATTCTCAGGGGCTAGGTGGTGACCCAGCATCTTCCTCAGCATCAGAAGTTGAACTCTTGGCCTCTCTAGGAAGCAGATTTAAAGACCTCACCCCTTAGGCTCCCAAACTCTCTTGGCTAGTGCCATAGTCTTCTGACGGGCTAACTGGCTCTGATGGTTTTGGCTCCTCTTCTGAAGATGACTCCAGTGGTGGTATGACACCTGGGACCACAACCTCTGGAAATGCAGAGCCACGAGAGGAGATAAGCATGGCATGGTGGGTAAGCAATGAGAACGAGAGAAGTAGATAGGTCAAAAGCATTTGGTGTTGCATAGTACATAGTAAGGAGAAAAGGGGGTGTAGCCTTACTGGCTTGAGGTCAAGACACAGTGCAGAATTATGGCAAATGTAGAGCACCAAGAAGGATCTTACCCAGGTATACCTAGTGGCTTGGACCTGGTATGTAAAGAATCACAATGGAAGAATTCAGCTGATCTTGCTCCTCTATCATCTTGCAGAACCGACTCCCAAAGTTAGCTCTTTTTTAAAAACACACACACACACACACACACACACACACACACACACACACACACATAGAAACACAAATAAAACCTTATTCAATCAGGAAAGTATTCAAAACTCATAACAAATAATTGCTGCATGACAAAGTGAAATTGTTCTCCAAAGTGAGTCCCTCAACAGCAGTCTCTCTCTCTCTCCCCCCCTCTTTTTTTTTTTACAGCCAAATAAAAGGAGCAGATGTTAGCACACTTCTGCCAAAATTTCCATGAGCCCCCATAGGCAGAGGGAGCAACTGAGTTGAGATGTCGCCATGGCAGAGTTTAATTCCAAAACTAATAAACAAACACAGGAAAACAATTAAAAAATGAAGTCCACGGGATGAATGCTGCGAAAACTGGCAGAGTGTGTTTTTGTATCTGTTTCCCCCTCCCCTTTCAACTATATCTTCCAAGATTCTCTCGGCTGTGGTGTTTTGAAAAGAAAAATGATTATTGTAATAACTGCTTTTACTGGATGAAAATGGTTGTTGCCTTTAGCTGAGATTTAAAATTAATTCAAGGTGGTCTAAACATAGGACACATTGACTATACATGCCTGTGATGGGGGGGGGCAGTTATTCCAGAACCAAACCCCATATAATTGCAGCAATGGATGAGGGTCCCAAGCAAACCGACAGTGTGGCTGAAGACCCCCTAGAACTGGTGGTGCCGTCCCCACCTGGGCCAGATCTACACTACTGCTTTGAAGCGCTTTATAACAGTTTTGACAACTGTAAATGGAGTGTGTCCTGGGCCCCAACAGTTGTCAAAGTGCTTTAAAGCGTTTTAAAGCAGTAGTGTAGATCCTTCCCAGGCCAGTTCACCCAGCAAAATTTACTGCTCTACTGCAGAAGGGGTGACATATCATATATGTTCAGTAGCCCTGCTAATTGGGAATGGAGAAAGATGCAGAAAGGACCATGGCAGAGGCAGCTCATTACCTGACATACAGGTATGACTAGAAACAGGTGAGAAATTTGTTTGGTCTGCATTAATGCAAACTTACCGAATTCACACTTCCTGAACATATACATGAACCAGAAGGCAGTCACATAACAATGCTCCCACTTTTCCAAACTTTGCAATGTAGTTCACAAATAAAAGGTGTACATAACAGGGGGAAGTGTGCCCCAAAATGCATTGTTTTAGGAGAAACGGTTGGCAGAAAGGAAAAGAAAAACACCTGTATGTTACAAAATGCTTATATTGGAAGAAATATGCATGAAACTGCATAGACATTTTTTTCTGCAGACTTTTAAAAATTGCAGATTTCTGATGCAGAAATAGGCCCAGGACAAACTTAATGTTGGAAAAAAGAGAAACAGCAAAATCAAACAACAGATTCATCCATCCCTAGATATGATCTATGCGTGAGAAATCACCATATAATTGATGCTTCTTTGGAAAGGACATGCATCAGATGGATCATAGAAGCAAATGTTTTTAAATGAAGCCCCCAAATTGTACTAGGAAAGGTCCTGAAGACAACAAGTGACCTGTTCCTGCACATGCTGGGCTCAGATACTTCCAGGTAGTTTTGGACCAAGAAAAGCTTTCTAAAGCTCACAGTTGTTTAAAACTTGTGCTTGAATTCAGATCTAAAATAATGGTCTGAAGTACCAGCTCTAAAGTATCCTATCTTGCAAAGGAGCTTGAGGTGGTGTACAAAGTTCTCTTCCCGCCCAGGTTTGTTCTCACAGCAACCCTGAGAAATTATGACACTGGTGAGTTGGGATTTGGTGAGTTGGGTCGCTCCAGTCCTACTCCAACAGCTAGAAGAGCGAAAGCTGAATTGAGAGTATGCAAACCATAGTTTCAAAAGGTCTTAGGCCCACTGCCTTTAGTTCAAAACATCTTGAATGGCCTAGTTGGGCAAGTCACCTGTATGACACCTTGGAGAGATGCTGCCAGTCAGAGTGCACAATACTGGGCTTGGTGGACAGATTGTCCAACTAATTCTAAGGCAGCTCCTGAGGTTTATACATGTCAATTTTGTATTTCAAACATTCTGGTATCTGGGCAGGGCCGGAAGGGAACAGCCTAGGACAAGTCAAGGGGCAGAGCTTGGTAGAGTGATAGGGTTCAGCAGACCTTTTATGTTCTTCACTATCCCCATTTTTAAGACATCCACATATATTTATATCATATATGTTAATAAAACACGCCATTTCACACGGTAAATTCCATAGCATTTTTATTCGAATTTAAATACATATTTGACTGATGAAATGGCTTTAATTAACTCTGGGTTTTGGCTTATGCAATTAAGGAAGTCACCAGAAGGCATGTCAACATTTAGTTTGCACAGGTGCTCCCGCCTTTTCTACCCCAACGTGAAGACTTTTTTTTTTTTGGTTTGTCCAAATATTGATCACTATAACCATAGTATAGAGCAGCCTTGCCCAGTGTGGTGCCTGCCTGATGTTTTGGACTACAGCTCCCATCAGCCCCAGCCAGCTAGTGACCAAATGGTTGGGGATGATAGGAGCTGTGGTCCAAAACATCAGGAAGGCACCATCTTGGGGAAGGTTGGTTTAGAGACGCAGGTGTTACATACAGGACAATCATGGATTATAATTCTTTTCTTTTTCAAGAAAAGAAAACTCTGTAGGGAAAAACCAGCCCCTGCCAGTCACATTACTTCCAATTCCTCTGGTGCCAAAATGGGACACATGCTCTGAGATATGAAGGCTTCAGGGTCAAATTTTGAAATACATTCTGATATCTTGGAGGGAGAAGAGCCGCTTGTGCTCATTTTTAGGCATGAGCATAAGGTTGGGGGCCAACGAAGGTCTCTTGCTCAGGGGCCCATAAGGATTTAGCTCACATGGCTTAAAAATAGACCCAGAAGACAGTTCCATCGAGTTTAACAGGTATTAGCCATGATAGCTAAATAAAAACCCCATGTTCAGTGACAGTATACCTTTGAATACCAAAGAGCTGGAGACAGATGGGGGAGGGCTGTTCCATTCATGCCCCCTGTTTGTGGGCTTCCCAGGAGCATTTGGCTGGTCCTTGTTGGAAAGCGGACGCTGAACTATTGCTCTTCTTACGTTCTTGATTCAGGTATCTGTCCACACGCATGAGAGTGTAAGTGCTCACATGCATGTGACATGAAGCTTAAAGGTTAAAGGTTGTGGGCTCTCCCACACTAGAGGCCTTCAAGAGGCAGCTGGACAACCATCTGTCAGGGATGCTTTAGGGTGGATTCCTGCATTGAGCAGGGGGTTGGACTCGATGGCCTTATAGGCCCCTTCCAACTCTGCTATTCTATGATTCTACTGTTAACCACTGAACTTTGTGTATGGAACACCGGGGATGTGTTTCCACTGAATTTCCACAGTAACAGTGTGCGAGGCCAGTATAGCAACTCAAAGTCCTCCATACCTCCTGTTATGGCATGTAACATCCCAGGCTCTGTACTAGAGATCAGTAAATCTGTCCATTTCAGTTTCGCTCAGTTTCCCAATGGTAAGTTTGTTCTGACCTGTTTCCAGATGTGCATATACATTTGGCACAAAAAACAAACACGCAAACAAACAAAAAACACCACTGCCTGAAAATTTGGTTGCATTTTCGTGCACCTTTCTTCTAATATAAACATGTCTGTATGGACTTTTCCTGGTGTGCCCATGTTTTGTAAGTGATTTTCCCCCTAATATAATGCATTTCTGTGTGTAGGAAAGGAAAGGAACCTCTCGTGCAAGCACTTGAGTCATTGCTGACTCCTAGAGGGACGCCTGCTTTCGCTGACGTGTTCTTGGCAGACTTTGTAGTGGGGTGGTTTGCCGTTGCCTTCCCCAGTCGCAGTTACCTTTCCCCCAGCTAGCTGGGTACTCATTTTACCAACCTCGGGAGGATGGAAGGCTGAGTTGACCTGAGCCGGCTGCCTTAGAACCAGCTTCCGCTGGGATCGAATTCAGGCCGTGGGGAGAGTTTTGGCTGCAGTAACTGCCGCTTTACCACTCTGCGCCACACGAGGCTCTGTGTGTACTTTCTCCTAATATGCACAAATCCTGGCACACCTTTTCTTAATATACCCCTTTTTGTGCCTATTCCTTGTGCTGCAAATTGCAGCACAAAATTCTGAAACGGGTGGATTTGGGCTCATCAGTGCTTTGCTTTGCATATAGGTTCGGAAGGTGTGAATTGGGTAAGTTCATATAAAAATTTGAAATGAACTAATTTCTCATCCATCCCTATGATAAGGCATGAGAGGTGGAGTGACAGCTGCAAACCTGGTACCCAAGAACCTAAATTATGCAATGAGCGGGGATGGGGGGAGAGGGAATATACTGGGCTGACCTTGCCTTCCTGGTTCCTCATCACTCTCCTTCCCTACCTCTGAGGCACAATGTTCAATGGGGCCGATGGCATTCATTCTCAGACTGCCATTACGAAGTGGCATGTTGGGGAAGAATCAGGGCAGCAAAGATGGTTGGCTCATTTAGTTCTTCCTCTACCCTACCTTTCTCACTCATCATGCCCACTGGATCCCCTGCAAGTGGAGAGCAGCACTGTGGCATTACTCAACAGTTCTGTTCCCTTAGGTATGTCTGAGCTTTGTATGTCTAGTGAGTGCAGAAAGTTGGACTGAGTGGGTGGGGCTGATGATGCTGTGAAAGGGGGAGGAGTATAAATAGGGGAGTCTAGAGCAGTTGGTTAGTTGGTTGGGAGTGGGGAGTGTCAGTTAGGATTGTCAGTGGTGTGGAGAGTGAAAGGAGATAGGATTTTAAGAGATTTAAGATTACTGTTATTAAAACTTGATCTGTTAAACAAAAATAAACATTTTATTTTATTTTGTTACCTCAAATCACGTGTCTGCTTGACTTTATCACCTGCTCTACAGTTACTATCGTAAACACTAGGGGTGTGCACGGACCCCCTGCTCCGCTTCTCTTCCAGATCTGCGATTTGTGAATCAGGATGCTTTGCTCCGCCCCCGCTCCGCCCATGTCCGCTCTGCTCCGCTGCGGAGCTCCGGATCCAGATCGGAGCTCCGTTTCCCCCCCCCCCCCCGTAGGCTTGCATTAAGCTAAAAAAGTATACAACTTTTTTTCTGTGAAAGTTAGAAACCTCAAGTTTGGCACCATGACACCTCATGGAGGTATACACATGCACACCAAGACTCAAGGCAATCCCATCATCCCCTGATTTTTGGGGAATTTTTGAAAATCGGGCACCCCATTCACACCCCTTTCGATAGCTCCGTCAATGTGCACGTTAAAAACCTCAAACCCGCCACCATGATAGCTTATCCAGGGATACACATGCATGCCCAGACTCAAGGCAGTCCCATCATCCCCTGATTTGGGGGGAATTTATGAAAATCGGGCACCCCATTCACACCCCTTTCCATAGCTCCGTCAATGTGCACATTAAAAACCTCAAACTCGCCACCATGATAGCTTATCCAGGAATACACACGCATGCCCAGACTCAAGGCAGTCCCATCATCCCCTGATTTTTGGGGAATTTATGAAAATCGGGCACCCCATTCACACCCCTTTCGATAGCTCCATCAATTTGCACGTTAGAAAGTTACCTCAAACTCACCACCATGATAGCTTATCCAGGGATACACACGCACGCCAAGACTCAAGGCAGTCCCATCATCTCCTGATTTTTGGGGAATTTATGAAAATAGGGCACCCCATTTGCAGACGTGGACTGTTCTCTGACATTTGGACAGATAAAAAAAAAGGGAAGTGGGCACACTCACAGATGCCATCTAGACGCACAATCACGCCAAGGTACAAGGCAATCCCATCATCCCCTGATTTTTGGATGGGCTTAAACCTGCAGACAGCTCAATGGGGCCATTTCAAAGGAAATCCCAACATGCCATGAATTGGGGAGTAGAGATAAACCTATGAATCTTCTTAAACACTTGAAAAATGGATTTGGAACTTCCAAAAGTCTAACTTGAGCACAAGAAGGACTTCTCCCCTGAGTCAAAGCCAGACACACACAACATCCCTTCGAGGCGGGCAGGGGAGGAGGGAGGGAAGGCAGGCAGGCAGCAGACATTTCTGGGGGCATAAGGAAGTGAGCCAAGGATAAGCCAGTAATGCATATAAAATGGAATAAATAAATAAATAAATAAACAAAGGAGGGGTGGAATTAAAAGCAGCAGTGTTGCTGAATAAACAACAAGAATAACTTTTTTAAAAAGGCTATATCTGTCTTTTACGAGTAAGAGGGGGACGTGCCCAGGGGAGGGGGAAGCATCTGCCAATTTGACTGGTCCTAGTAGTGACCAGTCTTTTAAGAAGCAACGCTCTCAGTTCAACTCATGAACGGCATTGCTCCACCACGAGGGCTCTGAGATCCACTCTTAAGAAGTAAAGCTCTCACTTCAACTCATGATAGGCATTGCTCCACCGGGTTACTCTCTTTGGAGTCATGTGATAGCCCCCCAAGTACAGGAGAGAGTGGGGGCACGTCCACATGGCATGCCCTAGGGGAGCTCATCCCCTTGCACCACATCTTTTCAGTTGTTCCCCAAAGTTAGGGTGGGTAGCAGTGCTCTCTTATTATTGGCTTAGTATATGATTTCAGGTTCTGTTTGTGCATTTGGTGGGGCTACTGTTTTAAAAAACACTGGGAAAAGTCTGTTCAGACTAAGAAAGAGAAGTTTCCCAGAATCCCAAGTTACCCGTTTTGCCTATCCCCTCCTCCAACTTTGGGATCATGTGATCATGACCGGGAGTTGACTCTGCCCCTCAGCCCTTCGGAAAAGTTTTTTAAAAATGAACAAATGCCAGCCAGTTTTTTAAAAAATTCTAGCAAGCGAACCGCACCACGCAAAGAGCTGAGAGTAGGCTCAAAATGATCCCCAGCCATGACTCTCTAAGCACAAGAAGTTTCAGAAAGATAGCTTCAAAAACAACACAGTTATCCCCTTTTCTTTTCCGCAATGCAATCCTATGGGCAAAATGTTTCAAAATGGTGATCAGATCGGTCCGCGGAAAGAGGATCGCTCCGAAAATGGGCGCTTCTCTTCGCCTTGCTTCTAGGGGTCCGCGGTTCGCTTCTACTCCGCCTCTGGGCAAGGCGGAGCAGGCCAATTCGCTCATGCTTCTACGCTTCTAATCGGAGCGGAGCACATCCCTAGTAAACACCTTATATATAACCTTCAGCTTATTACATATACAGTAAAACCTTCTGAATTTCTAGCCTTTATCCTCTCATATGAGGGAAAGGTTGTGTGTTTTACCCTATCCTCAGGTTGTTCAAGTGGTTGTGCTTGGCTTGAGGAGGATTTGTGGATGACAAGTCCTGGTGTGTAAGGCCTGTGTCGTGACAAGCACTATAACCCAAATATCTCTGCTCCCAAAGAAACAATACCATAATTGTGATGCCAGACTCCTCCTCCTAGGTGGAGACAATGGAAACCAAATGCTACTCTAAAAGAGCCTTAAAAAGCTCAAAATATGTGTAAAAGTAGCCCCAAATAACCAAACTAGCAGTCCGTTTCCCTCACATCCCCACCCCAGGGAGAGGGGGTGGGGATGTCTCCAGACATCAATCATATCTCCAGACATCAAAAAAGAGCCTTCCAAATTCAGCTTCATTTCATTCACAGATTTGTACAAGTGAATAAATCTAGCAATGGCAACAACCAGATCTTAGAGTCTGAAGACTGCCTGAATGTGCTCCTGCATATAGAAAAGGATCGTACTACTCACACACGTATTTGATGCTCCTGAAAAGTGTGCTGTGATGAGAAATAAAGTAGTGCCATCCAAGCTCTGTAGACACGTTGCCACTCCCCGACATGCACACCTGAATCTAGATGTTCTCCACACTCACTGACACCTATTTGTTTCTTCTCAAGCTGCATCCTTTTGTAGGGCTTGCTATACATATGGCCAACACCCACCGACCCACACCACAGACATAAATCATATATATCCAAGAGCTCTCCAAAGAAGGCATCCTGTGAGCCTCTAAATCTATTTCTTTTAATCTAATTTTCATCTGTAATGGTTTTTCTGGCTGTGACCATTACGGAAACATCTTGGCAGGTAGTGAGGAAGAATGAAAACATACAAGGGTTGTTTCAAAAGGTTTTCCCATGCAAGCCTGGTGTTTCTTATTTCCAACAGTATGGCAGCACCTGCAAAACCCATGAAATATGTGCTTGACCCCTGATGCAAGCCAAGAATTGTACAGATGGGAACTCACTAAAACCTGAACATAAAAATGTCAGAAGTACCTTAAACCATTTAAAAAGCAGACAGATTGAGAGCTGAACTAGACGTGATGGCAGACATTCTGTGTATTTCAACAGGAATACCCCAATCTCAGAGAAAGAAGAGATGGTTGCCATTTTAAAAGAAAAAAGGATGAGAGGAGATGGGGACCCTCTTCAGTCCCATGGCTTACCTCCTTGTTTTCAGCTGTCATGACAAAATGCTTGGCCCAAAGTGACCAAAACACATTTGCCTTCTCAAAGCAAAAGAGAGAAGTAGGAAAGGAAATGCTGCATATAAAAACTAGAGCTGTGCACAAATGGCCTCTCAAAATTCTCCAATCTGTTTTTGGCCAGAGAACTTGGGTGGACAATTTCACCAGATTTCCCTAGCGGGAGGAGAAATCTTCCAACAGTTTCTCAAAGGTGGGACTCAGGGCGTTGCTAGACCTGCCGGGATAAGCCCGCAGGGAGGCAGGGCGACGGCACGCTAACTTTAACGTGCGCTGCCCAGCCTCCTAGACGGCTGAAGCGCAGGGACAATGGAAGCCCTGCAGCGTCGGCCATTTTTTTTATTTGTTAAAGGGGCCACGTGCGGCCCGAAGACCTGTTTTTTTTTTACTTAAACCCCCCATCCGGTCCTGATCCCTTCCCATGCCTTCTCCCTCCATGTGTCCTGTGTCATCTGTGCTCTCTTCTCCCTCCGTGTGTCCCGTGTTGTCTGTGCTCCCTTCTCCCTCCGTGTGTGTCCCCCCCGGCCGATGGGCACAGCGCTGAGCGCTGAGCCCAGTCTGCGGCTTTTTGCGGCTACTCACGAGTAAGCGAGTAGCTGCAAAAAGCCACGGAAGTCTCTAGACGTTCTGCAGCCCCGGCCTCAGGCCGGAGCTGCAGAAAAGGCGGACCATAAGCGACTTCACTTATGGCGCGTTAGAGGAGGCTTCAGTGCGGCCTGGGGCCGGATTCCCCTGTGCGTCATGTGGACGCACAGCAGGGAAACTGGCTCTCAAGGTGTGCTAAGGCCTCATCTAGCAAGGCCCTAGGTTTCTTCCTTTCTTTTTTCTACAGGTTTCTGTGCTGGCAGTGCCAAGTGCCAGCAGTACCAATTGCGTTGGCAATCTGGCCCCCATTCTGCATCCTCCACAATGCCCTATGCCTACCGGTGCTCTGGGATGGGAGGAGAGATGGAAGGTGGCCACCACCACCAGGAAAAAACAGTGAAGAAAAATTTGAGGAAATTCTGCAAAGCGGCCTTTTATTTGCCGGGGCTGGGGAGGTAGAAGGAAAGTAAAATCTCACAACTTTCCTGAGAAAAATGTTTTCTAAGGATCTTTGCCTCAGCTCTAGTCATTCTTTAGGGTTCAGCACCTTCCCCAGGGTCTTCCAAACATGTCTGACAGATGATTGTTGATGCATCTTGCATTTATTAAGCAGATACTTATAATACTGCTACTTTCTTGAAAGCCCTGTAGCAGGTATGTGAGGGGGGGGCAGTGTTGTGTCCCGCTTTGGGAAAGGTGTGGAGCTAGTGCTACTCTAAAAACTGTCTTCCAATTTCCTGAAACTTTTCTTTCTCAATGAGGGATGCTTCTATTTTTCTGGCTTATTTTCAGGGCATTTGTTCATTTATTTTGTATGTATTTTGGTGGTGTTTTTGAGTTTACCGAATCACCATGAGGTGACCACGGGTGCTATGTTTTTTCTACGTTTTGTTAACCTAAAAAGCCTTACACGGCTTGGGACCACAATACCTGACGGAACGCCTTTCTTGACATGAACCTACCTGCTCACTGCGCTCTACATCTAAGGTCCTCCTCTGGGTGCCTACTCCGAGGGAAGTTCGGAGGGTGGCGACAAGAGAGAGGGCCTTCTCCATGGTGGCCCCCCAACTGTGGAACAATCTCTCTGATGAGGCCCGCCTGGCGCCGACATTGTCATCTTTTCGGCTCCTGGTCAAGACTTTTCTCTTCTCCCAGGCATTTAGCAATATGTAATGACTGTGGGTCTGTTTTTTGGCTCATTGTTTTTAAAGTTGTTATAGGGGTTTTAAATGTATGTGTATTTTGCTTGTTTTTGTGGTTTTTAATCTTTGTATATTGTTTTTAAGTATTTTTATCTTATGTGAACCACCCAGACAGCTTCGGCTATGGGGCAGTATACGAATGCAATAAACAACAACAACAACAACAATAACATCTCCCTATTGCTCTGTGGCCTCCCAGGCTGTTTCATTTCCTGATGTGAAAAAGGCCTATGGGAGAAATTACCTCATGATATCTTCCCCTGAGCTGAGGAGGCTGAGGCTGCCAGAGAGATGATGTGCAATGAAAGACAGGAGGCTTCTGCACACTTTTTGGCCTCTTCATTAGCAAGGTAAGCACAAAGGACCCAAATACAACCCATAAGGATTTTTCTAACATTTTCTTCTCTTACTTTCTCTTCAAAAGCAATTTTCTTCCTATCACATTGAACGAGAATAGTTTAAAAAAAAGTGATTTTTTTTTCAGCACAGAGACAGTAAAAACCTATAATTTGAGAGGGCAAAAATGCACATTATTTGGGATATGGGAATGGCATTGAAAACAGTATCCCTATGTTGAGTTCCCCCATGCTGCCTCATAGCATCCAAGATCATTTACTCCATGTTGTGATGTCATCTCATTGTATGTTGCCCCTGCCTCTTCTTCATCTCACTGGCTGCCACACAACGTCTCAAAATGTGCACAATCCGGAGCTTAGTAGGAGAACTTGGCATAAGGATGCCATTTTTCTGTAGCATCCCATGTCACTCATAACATGGTTTTGTACTGAGTGGATGCAAAACCAGTGGCATATTTTTCTTAGGAATCTCCCATTTGTTCACCTGTCGTAGGCTGCTCTTCTCCATATTTGCTTGTTATTTCCTCTCTGAAAATAACATACAATTGTTTCAACGTGTCCCTTCTAGGGATGTACAACTCAGCAAAGCTCAAGCTCTTCAAGATTCACTGAATTCTGCCTGGAGAAAAGGAAAGGCAGCTTTCCCCCTTCTCAGCACCCTGAAACATCCCCCCTCTGTACTAGGCTGCCCTGAACCTCAGTGCTTTAGTGCTATATAGCTGGGGTGGGGGAGGTTTCTGGAGAGTAGGAATTGGAAAAGGTGTCCTTTTCCTTTACTCTCTTGACATCCACCTGCTTAGTGCCGCATACAGCCCTAACCCTAATGCCTATTCAAATCTGGTACTAGCATTCAAAGCCCTAAACGGTTTGGGGCCAGGTTATTTGAAGGAATGCCTCCTCCCATATGTACCTGCCTGGACCTTAAGATCATCCACAGGGGTCCTTCTCAGCGAGCCCCTGCCAAAGGAATTGAGGCTGGTGGCTACTAGGAGGAGGGCTTTCTCTACTGTGGCACCCCGGCTGTGGAACAAGCTCCCCAGAGAGGTTCGGCTGGTGTCTACACTGTATTCCTTCTGTCGCCAGCTGAAGACCTTTTTATTTTCTTAGTATTTTAACACCTATTAACTTAAATTTTAAACTTTGCTGTTTTAATTCCATATTTTAACCTATATCAGTTTTTGCTGTGTGGTTCTATCCTGGTTGTGCTTTTTAGATTGTGTTTTTAGATCGTTGGTTGTTTTTATGCTCTTCATGGTTTTAATTTTTGTGAACTGCCCAGAGAGCTTTGGCTATTGGGCGGTATAAAAATGTAATAAATAATAAATAAATAAATAAATAAATAAATAAAATAAAATATGATTGGGATACTATAAGCTCTTGGGAGCTCAAAAAAGCTGACTCCACTCCCTTTTCTTGGCCCATACACCATGACACCCTCAATATGGAAGTAGCAGGGCATCAAATCATGGAAATTATTGGCAAATGTATTGAAAGAAATAGGAAAAAATATATAAAGATAAACTATATCCAAAAAGAAAAAGAAAGAAAGGTAGAGTCAAAGTATACAATGGAAGTGAGAGAGCAAAGGAATTGGTACATTAATTGGGAAACTATATAGATCAAAAGAACTGCTACACCAACTTTCCTCAATCTAGTGCCTCTAGATATGATGGAGTACAACACCTGTCATGCCCAGTCATGTGACTATTGAATATACCGGCTGGAAATTATAGGAGTTGTAATCCAACACACCTGGAGTGTATCTGGCTGCAGAAGAATGGTATAGACAGAGATATACTAAACTATATACCAATACACCTAAGATCATTGGAGAGTATAGAGGCAAACTATGTAAACCAATTTTATCTCATGAGGCAATAAATGTTACTAAATATAATTCAAAGGATAATCCCCTAGTTCAGATGGAATAAGTGGGGTACTCTCCTAGACCAGACTTACCCAATCTGGCACTCTCTAGATGTTTTGAGCTACAACTCCCATCATCCCCAACATTTGCCCATGACAGCTGGGGATCATGGGAGTTGTGGACCAAACATCCAGATAGTCCCATGTTGGAAAAGGCTATACTAAACTGTTAATGATTTAATGATACCCATACTCACATGGACATTTAATGAAGTGATAACAGTGAACAGGGCACCTAAATCTTGGAAGGAGGGTTATATGGCAATGATACATCAGCCCAGGAAGAATTCTGAGAAACCTGAATCAAATATGCCTAAATCTCTCTTAAATATTGATTATAAGATCCTCATGACTATGTTAGCAAAAAGGGTATACAATACTATTCTAAAAATGACATAAAAGAAAATCAAATAGAAATCAACTGGGAAGACAATTATCACAGAAAGCAAAATAGTAAATGTGATTAATTATGCTAAAAAAACATTTTGTCTGTAACCTTTCTATTTTGTTGATGCAGAAAAAGCTTTTGATTCTGTTGAATGGAAATGTGCAAGTACTTAAAAATGGATTTGGAGCTAATTTTTGTAAATGGGGGAAAGCTTTTATAAAACACAAACAACTAAAATCTTGATAAATGGTAGCCTACTTCCAACAATCAACCTGGAAGTAGACAAAGATGCTTTTTATCCCCATTTCTTTTTCCTGTCTGCCTAGGAACAATGGCACAGCGAGGTCAGGGAGGATAGAAGTATTATTGAATGGAAAGTCAAATCAGCACAAGGCAAAAATCATGCTATATACAGACAATATTGTCTTCTCTGTTTATGACCATCAGTTACAACACTTATGGATAAAGTGATAACATTTAGCAGGGTCTCTTGCTGCAAAATAAACTTAGGGAAACCAGAAATATAATCCACAAAATGGTTGAAAAACGTACACAAAGGATAAGTTATTTAGGAACATATTTATTCAATAATATAGCACATGATTATTATCTGCCAATGTTAGAGAAAGCTAAACATGACTTGTCTGAGTGGGTGGAATTACTAGTTTCAAGGTTAGGTTAGGGAACAGTTACCAAAAAGAAAGCACTAGGTAACATTTCTCTTTCTCTCACTTTCTATCAAGATATCACAGAAGATTTTGAATTTGCACAGGATACTCTGTTATCCTCTTGTCCAGGAGGATCCACCGGAAAGCCTGAGCAGGTGCGGTCAGTCCAGGGCCTTGAGGTATTGCAGTTCAGTGGCTCACCACATAGGGTAGCTGCCCAGCTCCTGACAGCCACCAGTTGTGGTCATCTTCAGAGCTCTTCTTGGTGCTCCACTGTCAAGAGAACAGCAGTCAGTGGGTATGTAGAATAGCGTCTTTTTGGTGGCAGCACCCATTGGTTGAAATCCCAGGGGAGGGTAAGGTAGGCCCTTTTCTAATATCCTTTGGATAGGCAGTTAAGACATTTGTGTTTTCTCGAGGCTTTTAGTGCAATTTAACCTTGCCTGTTTGAATCTATTTTATATAATTTTTATTCTTACTTTTCAACACTTTTCAGTTTTTAATTGTAATGAGATTTAGGCCTTAGCTAGACCTAAGGTTTATCCCGGGATTGTCCCAGGGTCATCCCTGCCTGCTCCCGGGATCCCTGTGTGTCATTTACATGAACATGGATGATCCTGGGATAAACCTTAGGTCTAGCTAAGGCCTTAGTGTTTAATCTGTTTGAATCTATTTTCTATTTCTTTTTTTCTAACTTTTTAATGCTTTCCAGTTTTTAATTGTAATGAGATTTTATTTTTTGTAAACCAGCTTTGAGTGGTATAATAATAATAATCAATCAATCAATCAATCAATCATCAGTTTATTGTGCTAGCCGAAGGCCATGACAAATACATCCATAGAAAAGCATACAACTATAAAAGTACACAACAGTTTAAAATAACCAAGAGAACCATACAGACAAGCTTAAATTTACTGTGACTAAAGCTCTCATTTCGCTCAGCACTCTGAGGGCGTTGCTAGACGAGGCCTTAGCGTGCCTTGAGAGCCGGTTTCCCTGCTGTGCTTCCACATGACGCACAGGGGAATCCGGCCCCAGGCCGCACTGAAGCCTCCTCTAACGCGCCATAAGCGAAGTCACTTATGGTGCGCCTTTTCTGCAGCTCCGGCCTGAGGCCGGAGCTGCAGAACGTCTAGCTACTTCCGTGGCTTTTTGCGGCTACTCGTGAGTAAGCGAGTAGCCGCAAAAAGCCGCGGACTGGCCACAGCGCTGAGTGCTGTGCCCATCGGCCAGGGGAGATCCCAGGAGGGAGAAGGAGGAGAGATGACACAGGACACACACACATGGAGGAAGAAGGAGGAGAGATGACACAGAACACACACACACACGGAGGGAGAAGGAGGAGAGACGACACAGGACACACACACACATGGAGGGAGAAGGAGAGATGACACATGGGACACGGAGGGAGAGAAAGATCAGGAAGGGATCAGGAGCGGATGGGGGAGGGGTTAACTAAAAAAAAGGCTTACCTTCTCCGGAGTCTTCAGGCCGCACGTGGCCCCTTTAAACTTAAAACAAAAATGGCGGACGCTGCAGGGATATCCCTGCACGTCCCGCGTCTGGAAGCCCGGGCGGCGTGCGCTAACATCAGTGCGCCGTCGCCCCGCCTCCCTGCCGGCTTATCCTGGCAGGTCTAGCAAGGCCCTGAGTCTCCATGGCAGTTTATAGCAATTTTATCTAGTTCTCTCTTCCTAATCTTTTTCGCTGCCAGTGCAAACAGGGCCACTTTATGAGTGACATAACTGTTGGTATCGCTAAGGAGGAAGAGAACTGTTTCTGCTTGGGCATTCATGCCTCCATATGTCAGCAGCGGTTTCAGGAGTCTCTCTCTTGGGTCCCTATACAGAGGGCAAGTTAACATATAGTGTGTTATGTCTTCCACTTGTTGTTGACCACAGATACATAATCTCGATTCAAATGGTACCTTGTGGTAGCATCCATCCAGCACTGCAGTTGGCATCACTTGAAACCTCAATTCAATGAAAGCATTTCTCAGGGGCAGTGGCCTCAATTTGGACAGATAACATGCTCTATAGTGTTCTGTTTTTAGAAGAGGGAACCACCGAGAGAATTTAGAATTTTTAATAAGTTGTAGGTCCCTCCTGGAATAATAATAATAATAATAATAATAATAATAATAATAATAATAATAATTTTATTTATTTGTTACCCACCTCTCCCTTTGGATCGAGGCGGGGTACAACACAAATAAAAACACCATAAAGTACATAAAACTAATTCAACCAGTGCGTCATTAAAAGCAGCACATCATTAAAAAAGGCATCTTAAAATTCAGCTGGGTAGGCCTGCTGTAAGAGCTCAGTCTTTATGGCTTTCTTAAACTCTGGAAGACTTTTAAGTAGACGAATCTCTCCTGGCAAGCCATTCCACAAACTGGGAGCAGCAGAAGAAAAGGCCCTCTGGGTAATAGTTGTCAGCCTTGTTTTTGTTGGCTGAAGTGAATTCTTCCCAGAGGACCTGAGTGTGCGGGGCAGATTGTACGGGAGAAGGAGATCCCACAGGTAGCCTGGACCAAACCATGTAGGGCTTTAAAGGTGATAACCAACACTTGGTTATTATATGTTCCAATAAATAAATAATCAAGCAAGCCAATTCCCTCCCAATTTCAGTTTTCTGTTTCTTTCTTTGTTTTGTAATTGACACTCCATGATTAATAGCTTCTGCAGACAACTAAGCAAGTGCAGTCCTAGTTAAGCTGTTTGGGGAGGGTTGCCTCTTTGGGGTATTTTGATTGTTCTTCTGCAAACTTTGGGGTTTCCCCAAACATGCTGATACCTTCCCCTTGCGTCTCAGTGGTCCTCTTTTGGCTACAATCCTAGTGGCACCCAGCACCTGAGTTCACTATTAGAAGGGATGATGATGATGATGATGATGATGACAATGATGTCTTTGTTATGGGGGCAGGGGGTGCTCCATAACACCCTTACTGCTTGACGGCTCCAACATAACGATATGTTTGGCCATGAGGCAACATGTTGGCCCACAACAATATAGACATTGACTCTCCTGATATTAGTGATTCTTTTTTAAGAGGCAAATTCCAGGCAAAGGTAAATAGTTTCAGGCCATGTTGATTTCAATGGGACAGAGATAAGTATTTGCTGAACTCCCCCAATGAAATTAGTGGGACTCATTAAAGCTCTGGCAGAAGTGTGCCTGCAATTTTCTTTTAAGATTGGGAAGTTGGGACATAATGTATTAAATGAGGTGTGATGGCTGGACGTAAAGCAGCATGCCACTCCAAGGATTTCCACTCAAGCTTCTCTAATTTTGTGTGACAGACATCAATTTTGCTGTTGTTCTCCTCTCTGCCACTGATGCATATTCTCCCTCTAGGTATGAACGTTGTGGTCAGTGTCAGAACCATCCACCTCGGTTTGCTAGATGACTTCCTAGCTTTCTATCTGAATCAGGGGCGTAAGAATTAAGTCAGGAGCTGTGCTACTTTTTTAATGGAAAAGGAACGGCCTGCTTCTAACTGGCTGCTTTGATACCAGCATTCTAATATAAACCCAGTTGAAGGAAACCAAATCTAGATCCTATTGTTACCGATAACTACCGCCCTCTATCAAAGTTCTTGAGGAAGGTGCTGGAGCAGGTGGTGCCCTCACAACTCCAAGCAGTGCTGGATGATATTTATTTATTTATTTATTTATTTATTACATTTTTATACCGCCCTATAGCCGAAGCTCTCTGGGCGGTTCACAAAAATTCGAGGGCGTCCGCTGCATCGCGCACTTCTTGAACCTGGTGGTGAGGGATGGCCTTGGGATGGGCAGCAAGGCCAACCTCGGTCCCCTGGCCGGTATCCGTAACCTCCTGGAGAGCTGCAGAAAGGTGGCAGGGCATTTCCACCACAGCGTCAAGGGCAGTCGCTTGCTGCGGGAGAAGCAGGAAGAGTTGAATCTCCCGCAGCACAGGCTAGTGCAAGACGTGGTGACATGCTGGAACTCCACCTACCTGATGCTGGAGCGTATGGTGGAGCAACAGCGTGCCATCCACGACTGTTTCAGGGTCAGGAACATGGGCGTCCACCCAGCCCTGGGCAAGCAGCAGTGGGACGCCATGTCCCAGCTGGTGGCGGTCCTCAAGCCGTTCCTTGAGGCCACCGAGACCCTGAGCACTACCTCTGCCCTCCTCAGCCAGGTGATCCCTGTATGCAGGCATCTCCAGAAACAGATGGGCGAGTTTCTGGAGTACAAGGATCCCGTCACCGGCAGGCGCTTCGAGCCCGAGGTACGCGAAGCGGTGACTAGGCTGAGGGACGGCCTGACGCGGAGGCTGGAGCCCATCCAAACAGACAGGGTCCACATGTTGGCAGCCATGTGCGACCCTCGTGTGAAGGATGGGCTTTGTGGGCCAAATAGCAGGCAGCACTGGGTGGAAATGCTGGTGGGCGAAGTGCGGGCGGCACGGGCCAAGAGGGTGGGGCAGAGTGAGGCAGAGGAGCAGGCCACCACTCCCCGCAGTAGCAGCAGCAGCAGCAGCAGCAGCCTCACCTGCATCCCTTCCAGCAGGAGCACAGGCCAGGGGTTTTGGGCACAGGCTCTGCATGCCGTGGTTGGGCAGAGACCCTCCCCAGCCACTGGCCAGGATGACGCTGCAACCGCTGTGCAGCATTACCTGGCAGAGCCCATGGAGGACTGCTCCATGGACCCCCTGGCCTACTAGTCATCCCGCCACCAGATTTGGCCGGACCTGGCAGGCAGGCAGGCTTTTTCTTTTTATTATTATTATTAATTATTATTATTATTATTATTATTACTATTATTATTATTATTATTATTATTATTATTATTATGTGGCTGTGTTTCAGTTCACAACATCAACTCTGAATCATTCGATTCGTCTCTCTCAGTAAGGTCATGCCTTCTTCGTCTTACATACAGGCAGGCAGGCTGTAGTCCTTCTACAATTCAGTTCACTCCGTCAAATTCAGGCTATCGCTACCTTACTACCACAGTAGACGACGTAGCAGGCACTGCCAGGCTGAATCTTCCCCAGAATACTTCCTGCCTGGTGGGCATCATGAGCCTCTACAAAAGCTGTAGGCAGATTTGTCACCGTCCGTGTGTGTGTGTGTGTGACTATGTGAGGGCAAAGCACCACACTCGATTTCATTTCATTTCTGTGGCGTCTGGTACAGCTTAGTAAACTCATCCTGATAGTTTTCCACCCAGTTCCAAAAGACTCCATGATTGACTGCATGTGTTTGGGTGAGGTGCAAGCAGGGGGCAAGGCAATGCCTGGCACCACCACCACTAGCCAGGCTGCCTCTCTCGCTGTGGAAATGAAACGGGCTAGTCCTTGCCTCACTCACCACAATGAGTTAGTGTTGGCTTTGAGAAGCGACCTGACACTGCAACTCATGGAAGTCTCATCCAACCCCTCTTCCTCGGTAACGTTCATGGCTTTGAGAAGCAAGCTGACACTTCGATTCATTCACTTCCCCAATTGAGGGAGGTAAACTCCAGCAGTCCACGGGTCGCCCTTTGGAGTGCCCTGGGAGTGGAAGACGTACTCCTGATCCAGAAGTATGGTTTTGAGAAGCAACCTGTCACTTCAACTCATGAGCCTCTGTGCAAAAGCTGTCATTGTGTGTGTGGTTGTGTGTGTGACTGCGGCTGCCTGTCTCACTGTGAAAATGAAACAGGAGAGTTCTCGCCTTTGAGAAGCTAACTCACACTGCAACTCATGAAAGTCATTGACTTCAGCACAGCCACTACTGTGGAGGCGGTGGTCCTCCAGTATGTGGGTGATGGGGAGCAGCAGCTGGCCAAGGCTCTCTCTGCAGTCTCATCCAACCCCCTCTTCCTCGGTAACGTTCATGGCTTTGAAGCAACCTGACACTTAAAGTCATTCACTTCCCCAATTGAGGGAGGTAAACTCCAGCAATCCACGGGTCGCCCTTTGGAGAGTTCTGGGATCAGATGCACTATTCGTGATCCAGTCTGGTGATTTTGAGAAGCAAGCTGTCACTTCAACTCATTGATTTCCCCTATGTGCGGGAGGTAAACTCCAGCAATCCACCGATCTCCCGTAGCACAGCCAATTAGTGCGTACGGACAGTTTAAGTTTTCTGAGAAGCGAGCTCTCACTTCACTTCATCTTGAAGCTCTGTCATTGCACAGCCACTATGGTGGATGCTCTCTTCTCTCTCCTCAGTCTCATCCCACCCCTCTTCCTCTTCCGCTGTAACCCCTCTTTGAGAAGCAAGCTGTCACTTCAACTCATGGACTTCCCCTCTGAGAAAAAGCTAAGCTCCAGTAATGCACCGGTCGTCCATGGGACAGCTCTCGTAAGAGAAGCTGCAGTGCATACGCACCAGTGCCATGGCTTTGAGAAGCCGAGACCCATCCCAGCCACTGGGGACAGGAGGAAAACTCCAGCAGTCCACGGGTTGCCCTTTGGAAGGTTCTGGCTGAGGCTTGGTTTTTCCATGTCATCTGACATCCAGCAGCAACGTTAATGCTCCAAGCCTGCACACAAATCTTCCACACTCAAAGTAACTGCTTCAATAACTACTAGCTCCTTTTTGCCCGCCTGCCTGCCTGCCTGCCTGCCCATGCCCGCCTGCCCACCTGCCCATGCCCGCCTGCCTGGGAGCCGTCCTTGTGAGGCAGCTGGATCTGCTGGGACTCACTCCCCCAGAGATCTATGGCATACCTGTGCAAGGTACCAGCTCCTTTGTGCCCACCGGCCCATGCCTGCCCACCCGCCTGCCTGCCCATGCCCGCCTGCCTGCCTGCCTGCCTGCCCATGCCCGCCTGCCTGCCTGCCTGCCTGCCCATGCCCGCCTGCCTGCCTGCCTGCCTGCCCGCGCCGCCTGCCTAGGAGCCGTCCTTGTGAGGTAGCTGGATCTGCTGGGACTCACTCCCCAATTGACAGCCATTGACTTCAGCACAGCCACTTCGTCTTGGATGCTGTGTTCCTCCAGGATGTGGGTGAGGATTAGTTGCAGCAGCTGGTCGAGCTTCTCTCCCCAGTCTCGTCCCACCCCTCTTCCACTGTAACCCCCTCTTTGAGAAGCAACCTCTCACTTCAACTCATGGACTTCCCCTATGTGCGCGAGCTAAGCTCCAGCAGTCGACCGATCGCCCGTAGCACAGCCACTTAGTGCGTACGGACAGTTTTCTGAGAAGTGAGCTCTCACTTCAACTCCTCTTGTAGTGCGCCGAGTTGAGCACAGCCACTACGGTGGATGCGCATGCCCGCCTGCCTGGGAGCCGTCCTTGTGAGGTAGCTGGATCTGCTGGGACTGACTCCCCCACAGATCTATGGCTTACTTGTGCAAGGTACCAGCTTTTCTGGGCCCGCCAACCCATGCCTGCCTGCCTGCTTTCCCCCACCCAGGGTGCTGCTGTGGTGGGGCATCTGCCAGGACTGACTCCTCGCCTGCTCTGCCTGCCTCTCTGCCCACCTGGTGCCTGGGAGATGGGCTTTGCGGTTTGTGCCCAGCACCCTCCAGCACACTTGCTCCCAGTCGTCCTCCTCTGTGCCCCTCAATGCGTAACTGCTGGCTTAGAAAGAAACAACCAGCCATCTTTGCCTCACTTCCTCCTTGCACCCGCTTACGGGTTGGTTTGCTATGCGTTAGTGCTCAAGCCATCCTTGCGGCACTACAATGCATGGTGCCTGCCTGCCTGCCTGCCTGCCTGCCTGCCTGCCTTCCCTCCCTTCTCCCCTTCCCGCCTTGCAGGGATGGTGTATGTGTCTTGCTTTGACTCAGGGGAGAAGTCCTTCCTGCGCTCACTTAGACTTTATCAAGTTCAAAAATCCATTTTTCAAGTGTGGAAGAAGATTTAGGGTTATCTCATGGAATGTTGGCATTTCCTTTGAACTGGCCCCATTGAGCTGTCTGCATTGCAACTTTAAATCCCTGACATACTGGAGTGTCTGATTTTCAAAACTTCCCCTAACATCAGGGAATGATGGGATTGGCTTGAAACTTGGCATCCATGTGGACACATGGGTAAGCTGTCATGGGACCAAAGGATAGGTTTCTGACGTGCAAATTGACGTAGTTCTAAAATGGGTCTTGATTTGGGGTGAGTTAAAAGGTTTAAGCCCCGCCAAAAATCAGGGGATGATGGGATTGCCTTGAGTCTCAGCGTCCATGTGGACACATGGATTAGCTTTCATGGTGCCAAGTTTGAGGTTTCTAACATGCAAATTGACAGAGCTATGGAAAGGGGTGTGAATGGGGTGCCCGATTTTCATAAATTCCCCAAATATCAGGGGATGATAGGATTGCCTTGAAACTTGGCATCCATGTGGACACATAGATATGCTATCAAGGTGCTGAGTTTGAGGTTTCTAACATACAAATTGACATAGTTGTAGAATGGGACAATTTGGGGTGAGTTAAGCCCCGCCAAAAATCAGGGGATGATGGGATTGCCTTGAGTCTGGGCATCCATCTGGACACATGGATAAGCTTTCATGGTGCTGAGTTTGAGGTTTCTAACATGCAAATTGATGGAGCTATCGAAAAGGGTGTGAATGGGGTGTCCAATTTTCAAAAATTCCCCAAAAATCAGGGGATGATGGGATTGCCTTGAAACTTGGCGTCCATGTGGACACATGGATAAGCTATCATGGTGCCAAGTTTGAGGTTTCTAACGTTCAAATTGACGGAGCTATCGAAAGGGGTGTGAATTAGGGTTATGGGTGGTGCGTTAGAGGTTAGAGCCCCGCCAAAAATCAGGGGATTATGGGACTGCCTTGAGTCTTGGTGTGCGTGTGTATCCCTGGATAAGCTATCATGGTGGTGGGTTTGAGGTTTTTAACCTGCAAATTGACGGAGCTATCGAAAGGGGTGTGAATGGGGTGCCCGATTTTCAAAAATTCCCCCAAAAACCGGGGATGACGGGATTCCCTTGAAACTTGGCGTGCATGTGTATACGTCCATGAGGTGTCATGGTGCCAAACTTGAGGTTTCTAACTTTAACAGAAAAAAGTTGTATACTTTTTCAGCTTTCAATGCAACCCTATGGGGGGGGGGGAAACGGAGCTGCGATCTAGCTCCGCAGCGGAGCGGAGCGAACATAGGCGGAGCGGGGGCAGAGCGAAGTGGCCCGATCCACAAAATGCGGATCTGGAAGAGGACGGGGGGGGGTCTGTGCACACCCCTAACAAATAAATAGATGATGATGATGGTGATGATGATGATGGTGATGATACGAAATCATGGATAATAATAATAATAATAATAATAATAATAATAATAATAATAATAATAATAATAATAATAATAATAATAATACATTTGTTACTCGCCTCTCCCTCTGGATCGAGGTGGGGTACAACACAAATGCAAACACCATAAACTACATACAAACAAAGACATAGGCTGACTGAGGAGCACCTCTATAAGGTATCAGGAGGACCACCACTGGCCTGCCATATTGGGACATAGAACAGAGGTGTTGAACCACTATGGGCTGAATTCCATTTCAGAGAAGCTGTTGGAAGTCTGCATTCCACTGGTGGGACAGGACCAAAGGCCAAAGGGAAAGAACCAAAAATACAAAAGCCAATTCCAGCACATATTGTAGCTTCAAGCTCTTACTCCCAGTCACTGAGGCAGGATCTACACTCCTGCTTTAAAATGGTTTATAACTGTAGTAACAACTGCTGGGGCCCAGGACACACTCCACATACAGTTTCCAAACTGTTTTCAAAGCGTCATATCCTACTTGGTGTAGATCTGGCCAAAGCCAGAACAAACTGCACATAGAAACCACCAAATAATCAGTGGTTGGGGAAAAGTGGGTGAAGCCAAGGGACGGGGGTATGGCCATGTGGGGAAATCTGGAGGGGTCAGAGTGGGTCCCCAATTAGGTCAGATTTGGCCTCCGGGCCTGAGTTTGTAGTGATTTCTGCTAGCAGACCAGTTGAAGCCCTGCCTTTGCATCTGTACTGCTTTTTCGCTGGCATTGGTTGGCTTTGCGTCCACCCTGAGGTACATCTCAGAGGTCAGGGAGGAGGAAGCCCAGGTCAGGGAGCTTGGCCCCCAGGCACGCATCTCAGTTTATAAATTAAGCACTGAGAATGCATTTCGGAGCTAATGCTGGCATCTCCACACAGGTTTCCAAACAACAGAAAACAGCACTGAAACCCAAGGAGGCACTGAGTGTGTGGAAAGCATCCACAATTATTTCCCATGAGGCCTTGTTTTTCAATAACAATATGAAAGGATTTGGAAGCAAGTTGGAAAACAACTACTTTTATTATGAAGCCATCAATTATGAGTCATAGCCTTAATGGAAAGGAAAAAAACAGCCAGATATTCAAAGACAAGAAATGTTTTCAAGTAAATACAGAGGCATGGTAAAAGCAACAGGGGGAAACCGAGGCAGATCGCTATAGGATTTAGAGAGTTTTTAAAGGAAGGTTTGAATTGCGTCCCTTTCAGACCCACTGGAGATAAAAGCAGTCTATTTTGGCCCACATGATCTACTTTGGTGAAAGAAGCAGTACAGGAAGACTCCAGGAGTCCTTGGTTCTATTCCTGTGAATAACGTTGTGCATTATTATACTCCAAATCACGTATCTTCTCGGTCACAGTTTGCCTTCTGGAAAAACAACAACCATGCAGTGCCTTGATATTTCTCAACTTTTTTGGATGGATTACTATTTAGACCAACTACAAGCATCTTAACTACTCTGAAACAATAGTGTGAAACCAACATCTAAGCTAGCATGGGTTGAAGTTTCTGAGAATCAGCTATTATGTATCTGGTTTAAATGTTGTACATCTGCCCAATTGCCGTGCTCTCAGCTAAGAACCCATTATCTCTATCTACGTTGAAAGCAGCTATATTATATCAGATCTGTTGTCTTTTTTTCAAACCATGCTGGGAGGAAACCTGACATTCTTTCGAAGCTTGGGGAGGTGGGGAAAATCAACAAGGTGGGGAAAATCAACAAGGCCTTCAATTGTTGGATGAAGCATCTTAAAGTATCCTTATCCCAGACCGTTAAAGTTTAAGACCAGCACTTTGAATTTCGGCCTGGAAGCAAACTGGCCAGCCATGTAGCTGAATGAACATAGGAGCAACATGGGCCTATGGGGGCGCAGCTCTCTTTTTACTTTGTGCACCGGCCAGAGAACTTTGGCTATTGGGCGGTATAAAAATGAAATAAATAAATACTTCAGTAATGCCCCATTACAGTAATGTTACACTGCCAAATCACATGGCATCTTCCCCAAGGCATTCTAGGGTCCATTTTAAAGACATCTGAAATGGGGTTGCCTAGTTACAGAGAAGCTATGGTTTGCCTTTTACAAAGCATGACAGTGGTTCAGCACCTCAGATAGCTCGTTTGAAATTCTGGCTGGCTCTGACTGAAACCTAGAATGGATTCACAGCCCCACCGAAATCGGAGCCACCAACATCCACTGAAAGAAGCCCTCTCCGCCTTGTAATTGTAAATAACAATAAACCACCCCCACCCGCAAACATTTGGGTTCCCACCCTGAACCTTGAGGCAGGCTTCGTACCCCGGACCTCTCCCCACCCCGTGAAATTGCCCTAGCTTCAGTCATTGCCCTAGGCTCATTCTCCAGATTATGACAGCAATGTGGGTGGGTGGGTCACACTGAGGCAATTTCAGGTAGTTCCCTGCTGATAAGTGTGCCTTTGAAAGTAAAACCTAGAAGATGAAGGGTATAGAATATATATTCCCTCTCCAAAGCAGAACACCACAAGGATTGTAAAAGATGTGTGTGTGTGTGTGTGTGTGTGTGTGTGTGTGTGTGTGTGTGTGTATGCCACTTCTTAGTATATTAGGGTGGCATGAAACCAAATGTTAAAAACATCAATGTATAATCATGCTTAAAATGAACACAAAATACAACAGCATAAACACTCAACATAAAATTCAGCAGACCGGATCAAACTGATCAGCTAATTCATACCTTATGAATGTGGATCTGCTATTATTGCCATTATTATAGTTATTATTATTATTTTGGTTGATCACCTTTCCACAGGGGGAAAAAAAATCTATATTAATTAAAGAGAGCAAATTAAGATAAGATTAAAAGCAAAACAGCAAACAGTAGCACCTATTGCACCACACCAAACTAGAGAAATGGGCAGCAACACACAAAGCCTCTGTAGGGATAAGTTAAGGCTTGCTGAAGGAAATGCCAACACTTCCAGGATCTACACTACTGCTTTATAACAGTACTGAAGTGCACTGACAACTGTTTGGGGCCGTGACACATTCCATGTACCGTTAAAGTGTTGTATCCTGCTTGGTGTAGATCTGGCCCTGTGAAGTGTAACTATTATTATTATTTATTTATATAGCACCATCAATGTACATGGTGCTGTACAGAGTAAAACAGTAAATAGCAAGACCCTGCCGCATAGGCAAACACATGACGGGAATCAAACATGGCTTGCTATTTTTAGTGGCCGCCCCATCATGTCTAATTCCTCCCTAAGATGGCAATCCTAAACACACATCCTAGGGCTTTGCACGGACCCTCCGATCTGCTTCGGATCCTGATCCTCAACTTTCGGATCGGGTCCGCTCCACGCCGATCCGCCAGTGGTCCACTTCACTTCGCTGCGGAGCTCCGGATCCAAATTGGAGCTCCACAGCACCAGCGCCGCTGCCAGGTAAGGCCCCCCTCCCTCCTCCCCCCTTACCTGCATCCATCCGCACCTAGCTGCGGCCTAGTCTTCCGGTTTTAGTCCTCGGGCTCAATAGAAGCCGCTGCCAGACCATGGACGGATGCAGGTAAGACTCCCTTCCCCCTTGCCCCCTTCCCTAGCTCTGCAGCCATCACTGCACAGATGGCGGCGGCAGGGCCAGGTAAACCCCCTCCCTCCTCCCCCCTTACCCGCAGCTGTGGCCTGGTCTTCCGGTTTGAGTCCTCGGGCTCAGTTGAAGCCGCTGCCGGACCACAGACGGACGCAGGTAAGACCCCACTCCCCCTTGCCCCCTTACCTGGCTCTGTCGCTATCACCACTTGGGGCCTACACTTCTGGGTTGAGCCGCGGGCTCTAGTGAAGCTGGCGACTGACCAGGTAAGTCCCCTGCCCCCCTTACCTAGCTCTGCCGCCGTTACCGCACGGGTGGCGGCAGCGCCAGGTAAGGCCTCCTTACCTTTTTTGCGGAGCTCCGGATCGAGGCGAAGGATCCACCTTCATCTCGATCCGCTCCGTGATGCTCTGCTGCCCCCGATCCTCTTCGCCTCCGCCTTAAGGGGAGGCGAAGCACCCCGATCCGTTTCTGCTTCTCCAATCCTAAGAGAAGGGGAGCACAGCCCTAACACATACCTAGAAGTCCCATTAAGTTCACTGGAAGTTACTCCTAAATAGACAAAGATAGATCCTGTTCAGACAATAAGCTAAGCCACTGTGGTTAAGCATTTTGAGCCAAACATCAACCATTCCTAAACATGAACCATTCCTAAACATGGTAGCTACATAACTATGGTTTAAACATGCTCACTGAACATTTGCTGCAAAGTGTTAATGGCCTAACCATGGCTTAGTGTGTTGTCTGAACAGGTCCATTGGGTTATACTGTCAGTCTCATCCTTGTTTATAATATTTATATATCCAACTAAGCACTTCAGAGCAACATGCTACTTTCACAACAACCCTATGATGTAGGTTAGTCTGAGACACATGGGAACTTCACATATTTTGTAATGCAGACCCATGAAACATCTTATGTGCACCCAGGAAAAAATGCAATTATACGCACAGAAGGACACAAAAATATGCAACCTTTTATATAACCTGAAAATGGAACAACCTATATCTAAATACAGTCCACTCTGTACGAATCGCACCACACTGGCTTTCTCATGGACCTCCAGGGAAATGAATCTGCAGTAGAAGAGAGCTCAGAATGGAAAATGACATAAATCATTTATGTGTATTGCAGCTGGAAACATAAAAGCAAGTTCAGAATAATGATGGGTCTGGAAAAGGGTTAGATAAATAAGGTTTTACTATATACCTGTACATAAAATTATTCTCAAAGATAGGAATAAAGGAAGATATATGTATAACCCATATAGACATCTGTATTAGTCATCAATAGCGTCTTCTTTAATAACATGCCATACCTCTACAAGCCTTGTCTGTCTGCCTTCTCCTGGGCCATTTTTCTGCCACAAATGGGAGCGGCACCCTCTGACAACCTGAAGGGAAGGTAATAAACCGTGTTTGGGGAATCGGCAGCTAGCGATAGATGGATGGATGGATCAGTTTATTTCTTGTCTTATGTGTTCATTCATAAGTCCATCTTGTCCCAAGTCCACATTACTCTGTGATTTTAAAAACAACATCTGCACAAAAATTCACATTTAAAAACACATTTAAATACACCTTTTGAATGTATTTGCTAACCAAATATATGCATCCAAATTTTCCGTTCGAAGTATGCATTTCTAAACACATTTTATCCTAATATGTGCATTCCCCCCATTTTTGTATGGCTTTTGAGCCAAGAACTGCACCACAAAATTTGGAGAAGAGTGAAATCGAAAGGACAAACTGCATCCCAGTCACACCTGCATATCAGGTCAGTTCACTTTGAAATGTGGGCAAAACGAAATCCTGAAGCATCTCTATTTGCAGTCTCCTAGGCTAGATCTACACTGCTGCTTTATAGCGGTATTGAAGTGCATAGATGACTGTTGGGGCCTAATCCACATTCCATATACCGCTTCCATAGTGTTACGAAAGCAGTATATCAGATTCTCCGCATCCCACCAATGCAACATATACATTATGATGGGACAAGGGAGAGGGCCTTCTCTGCTGTGGCACCCCGACTGTGGAATGCCCTGCCCCTGGATGCTCGACTGGCGCCAACACTGATTGCATTTCGACGCCAAGTGAAAACACGGCTTTTTCACAAAGCCGTTGATGGTTAAACTCACTGGCACATTGTTTTAACTGTTTTAACTGCTTTTACTGCTTTTCAATTATATATTGTTTTAACTTGGATCATGGTTTAATTTGTTTTTAACTGTGCATATTTATTAGTAGGGGTGTGCACGGACCCCCCGCTCCGCTTCACTTGCAGATCCGCCATTTTTCGGAGCGGGTCGCTCCGCCCCGCCCCCGCTCCGCCCACTTCCGCTCCGCTCCGCCCGGAGCTCCGGATCGGATCCGGAGCTCCGTTTTTGCCCCCCCATAGGCTTGCATTGAAAGCTAAAAAAGTAAACAACTTTTTTTCCGTTGAAGTTAGAAACCTCACGTTTGGCACCATGACACCTCATGGGCGTATACACACACACGCCAAGTTTCAAGGCAATCCCATCATCCCCTGATTTTTGGCGAATTTTTGAAAATCGGGCACCCCATTCACACCCCTTGGGATAGCTCCGTCAATTTGCATGTTACAAACCTCAAACTCGGCACCAGGGCAGCTTATCCATGTGTCCACATGCACGCCAAGTTGCAAGCAAATCCCATCATCCCCTGATTTTTGGCGCGGCTCTACCCTCTAACGCACCTCCCATAACCCTAATTCACACCCCTTTAGATAGCTCCGTCAATTTGCACGTTAGAAACCTCAAACTCAGCACCATGATAGCTTATCCACGTGTCCACATGCACGCCAAGTTTCAAGGCAATCCCATCATCCCCTGATTTTTGGGGAATTTATGAAAATCGGGCACCCCATTCACACCCCTTGGGATAGCTCCGTCAATTTGCATGTTAGAAACCTCAAACTCGGCACCAGGAGAGCTTATCCATGTGTCCACATGCACGCCAAGTTGCAAGCAAATCCCATCATCCCCTGATTTTTGGCATGGCTTAACTCACCCCAAATTGTCCCATTCTACAACTACGTCAATTTGCACGTTAGAAACCTCAAACTCAGCACCATGATAGCTTATCCACGTGTCCACATGCACGCCAAGTTTCAAGGCAATCCCATCATCCCCTGATTTTTGGGGAATTTATGAAAATCGGGCACCCCATTCACACCCCTTGGGATAGCTCCGTCAATTTGCATGTTAGAAACCTCAAACTCGGCACCAGGAGAGCTTATCCATGTGTCCACATGCACGCCAAGTTGCAAGCAAATCCCATCATCCCCTGATTTTTGGCGCGGCTTAAACTTTTTAACTCACCCCAAATCAAGTCCCATTCTACAACTACGTCAATTTGCACGTTAGAAACCTATCCTTTGGTCCCATGACAGCTTACCCATGTGTCCCCATGGACACCAAGTTTCAAGGCAATCCCATCATCCCCTGATGTTAGGGGAACTTTTGAAATTTGAACACTCCAGTATGTCAGGGATTTAAAGTTGCAATTGCAGACAGCTCAATGGGGCCAGTTCCAAGGCAATCCCAACATGCCACGAGATAACCCTAAATCTTCTGGCACATTTGAAAAAGGGATTATTGAATTTGATAAAGTCTAAGTGAGCGCAGGAAGGACTTCTCCCCTTAGTCAAAGCAAGACACATACACCATCGCTGCAAGGCGGGAAGGGGAGAATTATTATTATTATTATTATTTATTTATATAGCACCATCAATGGAAAGCAGGCAGGCAGCATGCATTGTAGTGCCGCAAGGATGGCTTGAGCACTAACGCATAGCAAACCAACCCATAAGTGGGCGCAAAGTGAGGCAAAGATGGCTGGTTGTTTCTTTCTAAGCCAGCAGTTACGCCTTGAGGGGCACAGAGGAGGACGATTGGGAGCAAACCAGGCACCAGGCGGGCAGAGAGGCAGGCAGAGTAGGCGAGGAGTCAGTCCTGGCAGATGCCCCACCACAGCAGCACCCCGGGGGAGGCGGGCAGGCAGGCAGGCAGGCTGCGGGCATTTCTGGGGGCACAAGGAAGTGATGGCTGGTTTCTAAGCCAGCATTGCAGTTAGTCACGCATTGCAAACGCAAACCATCCCAGCGAGTCGGTCACCGAGGAGGACAGGCTAGCAGAGGGGCAGGCAGAGTGACATGTCATAGATCTAGTATTGGGGAGGAGTCAGTCCCGGCAGATGCCCCAACACAGTAGCACCCTGGGTGGGCATTGGAAAACGCCATCTTGTGGGTCAATACTTCCCCCACCCCATGTCCTGCAGGGTTGCCTGCCTAACCCTTGTGGGGATGGGAGATGGAGAGCTTAGAGTGGCAGTGCCAGCAGCAGCCTTCGGCTTTCCCCTGGAACCAGTCGCCTTGCCCGCCTCTTTCCCCAGCAAGATCGCCTGGTGCTGCCTATGAAGATGCATCTTCATGCTGCTGGTTCCATAATGCCCTGTCGATGAACCCCTGCTTAGGCTGAGTTTGCAGTGGCGACAGACAGCAAAGCGGGGATCCGCTCCCAACTCAAAGTGGTCCCACACGATGCTTGTCTTTCGTTTCTGTGGTGACACCACCAATTGCCCGCCTGAGCTCTCTGGTGTTGCCACAGAAACAGGGGTGTGGGATGAGACTGGGGAGAGAGCCTCGGCCTGCTGCTGCTCCTCCTCAGCCCCCACATCCTGGAGGCCCACCGCCTCCTCCTCCTCCCCCCCCTCCACTGTGCTGAGGACCTCGTCTAGGTCCATCAGCGGGCTCGTGGGCTGAAAGGAGAATGAAGGAGTTGGGGATACTCCTCCTCCTCTAATGGCACTGCTGCCACGTGCCTCTTGCAAACGGGCACTTTTCCCATTCCCACCCTCAAAAAGAGAACGCCGGGCACAAGTTGCAGAAGAGAGTGGCTCTGCCTGCTGCTTGTCCTGCTTCTGTTTTGGAGCAGTCAGCCAAGGAGTTGCCCGTTTGAGTTTCACAGGAGGAGAGGAAGCCCTGCTGGCAGACTGAGCCTTGCTGCTTTCAGCACGCCTGCTTTCTCTTTTCATGATGACTAACAAAATATTAATACTACTAATACTATGTATAAGGTACTACTAAGAATATGTATAAGAAGAATATAATATGTTTAAATGTAGGGAAATGGGACAAGAACAATAAAATATACTACTACTAATATGTATGAGAATATACTACTAAGAATATCTACAAGAATATAATAATATGTTTTAGAATATTACTAATAAATGTAGGGAAATGGGACAAAAAGTGTGTGTATGCTTTCAAAAGAAAGCTTTCACAAAAGCAGAACAGTCAGGCTTTAATACAGGGAAGGGGGGGGCAACCAACCCAACCACACACTCCAAAATTCAAAAATAAAGTTTATATTAAATCAAAGTAAGGGGAAAACACAGGGCAAACTAAGCTACAAGTCAGAAAGAAGCAAACAAACACACACACGCGCCAAACTAAACCTATATTAAATTAATCTATCTCCAAAGCAGGAGCACTAGCTAAGTAAGTGTTCCCTCCACGAACGCCAACCCACAAAGAGACACAAAACAGAAAGTTCTCAGGGTGGGTCTGCCTTAGTCCCCCCTCCAACGCTGGGATTGGAGGAGGATGCTTTCTGAGGAGATGAATTCTCATCAGGATTGGGAGTTGAATGTGCCTGTCATCGCTTCCAAAAAAATAATAATAATAAAAAAAAAAAACCCAAACCCCGATTTTTAAAAAAATATTGCACGTGAACCACAGCACGCAGAAAGTTGAGAGTGGTCTCAAAATGACCCCCATCCACGACTCTCTGTGCACAAGAATTTTCAGAACGATAGCTTAACCCCCCCCCCCAGTTATCCCCGATTCTTTCCCTCAATGCAATCCTATGGGCGAAAAGCCGAAACGCCGTTTGAGCCCTGCGGTTGACCCGATTTTTAAAAAAATATTGCACGTGAACCACAGCACGCAGAAAGTTGAGAGTGGTCTCAAAATGACCCCCATCCACGACTCTCTGTGCACAAGAATTTTCAGAACGATAGCTTAAACCCCCCCCCAGTTATCCCCGATTCTTTCCCTCAATGCAATCCTATGGGCGAAAAGCCGAAACGCAGTTTGAGCCCCGCGGTTGACCCGATTTTTAAAAAAATATTGCACGTGAACCACAGCACGCAGAGAGGTGAGAGTGGTCTCAAAATGACCCCCATCCACGACTCTCTGTGCACAAGAATTTCCAGAACGATAGCTTCAAAAACAACGTAGTTATGCGCGATTATTTGCCGCAATGCAATCCTATGGCGAAATGTTTTCAAGATGGCGACCGGAGCGCTCCGACTGAACTCGGAGCTCCGAAAAATGGTCGCTTCTCTTCGCCTTGCTTCTAGGGGGTCCGCGGTCCGCTCCTACTCCGCCTCTGGGTAAGGCGGAGCAGGCCAATCCGCTACTGCTTCTACGCTCCTAATCGGAGCGGAGCACATCCCTATTTATTAGGCATGTGCTCCGCTCCGATTAGAAGCGCAGAAGCAGGAGCGAATTGGCCTGCTCCGTGTTACCCAGAGGCGGAGTAGAAGCGGACCGCGGACCCCTTGAAGCAAGGCGAAGAGAAGCGCCCATTTTCGGAGCGCTCCGGTTTCCGCGTTCCGCTTCTATCGCCATCTTGAAACATTTCGCCCATAGGATTGCATTGCGGAAAAGAATCGCAGATAACTGTGTTGTTTTTGAAGCTATCTTTCCAAAAATTCTTGTGCTTGGAGAGTCGTGGATGGGGGTCATTTTGAGACTACTCTCAGCTCTCTGCGTGGTGCGGGTCGCTTGCTAGAATTTTTTAAAAAACCTACGGGAAAAATACCTTTTCCGAAGGGCTGAGGGGCAGAGTCAGCTCCCAGTCATGATCACATGATCCCAAAGTTGGAGGAGGGGATAGGCAAAATGGGTAACTTGGGATTCTGGGAACTTCTCTTTCTTAGTCTGAACGGACTTTTCCCAGTGTTTTTTAAAACAGTAGTCCCACCGAATGCACAAACACAACCTGAAATCATATACCAAGCCAATAATAAGAGATAGAAACACAGCACTGCTACCCACCCTAACTTTGGGGAACAACTGAAAAGATGTGGTGCAAGGGGATGAGCTCCCCCTAGGGCATGTGGACATGCCCTCACTCTCTCCTGTACTTGGAGGGCCATCAGAGCCTTCCAAAGAGAGTAACCTGGTGGAGCAACGCCTATCATGAGTTGAAGTGAGAGCTTTGCTTCTTAAAAGACTGGTTCCTAGACAGGACCAGTAAAATTGGCTGATGATTCCCCATCTGGGCACGTCCACCACCCCCTTATTACTGGTAAAAGACAGATATAGCCTTTTTTTAAAAGTTCTTCTTGTTGTTTATTCAGCAACACTGCTGCTTTTAATTCCACCCCTCCTTTGTTTATTTATTTATTTATTTATTTATTCCATTTTATATGCATTACTGGCTTATCCTTGGCTCACTTCCTTATGCCCCCAGAAATGTCTGCTGCCTGCCTGCCTGCCTTCCCTCTCTCCTCCCCTGCCCGCCTTGCAGGGATGTTGTGTCTGGCTTTGACTCAGGGGAGAAGTCCTTCCTGCGCTCACTTGGAGTTTTGGAAGTTCCAAATCCATTTTTCAAGTGTGGAAGAAGATTCATACTCCCCAATTCATGGCATGTTGGGATTTCCTTTGAAATGGCCCCATTGAGATGTCTGCAGGTTTAAGCCCCGCCAAAAAACAGGGGATGATGGGACTGCCTTGAGTCTTGACGTGCATGTGTATCCCTGGATAAACTGTCATGGTGGCGAGTTTGAGGTTTCTAATGTGCAAATTGACGGAGCTATGGAAAGGGGTGTGAATGGGGTGTTGGATTTTCCTAAATTCCCCCAAAATCAGGGGATGATGGGACTGCCTTGAGTCTGGGCATGCATGTGTATCCCTGGATAAGCTGTCATGGTGGTGAGTTTGAGGTTTCTAACGTGCAAATTGACGGAGCTATCGAAAGGGGTGTGAATGGCGTGCCCGATTTTCATAAATTCCCCAAAAATCAGGGGATGATGGGACTGCCTTGAGTCTTGGCGTGCATGTGTATACCTCCATGAGGTGTCATGGTGCCAAACTTGAGGTTTCTAACTTTCACCGAAAAAAAGTTGTATACTTTTTTAGCTTAATGCAAGCCTATGGGGGGGAACGGAGCTCCGATCCGGATCTGGAGCTCCGAGCGGAGCGGAGCGGACATGGGCGGAGCGGGGGTGGAGCGAAGTGGGCCAATCCGAAAATCACAGATCTGGAAGTGAAGCGGAGCGGGGGGTCCGTGCACACCCCTAATATTTATTGTTTTATGCAGTATGCTTTTATCTGTACGCTGCTCTGAGATCTTAATGATATAGGGCGGGATATAAATGTTTTAAATAAATAAATAATAATAAATATCCTGCTTTTTATTCCACTTTTGTAATGATTTGACACAAGGTGTAGATCTGGCCCTACTTAGGAAAGGGCACACACGCACACACATGCTGGCCTGTCCCCCTAGGAATTGCATAAGGAAATAGCATTCTTTTCCTGTGAGAGCGATACATCAGTGCTTTTGTGGCATTAAATCCACATCAGATATCAGCCTTTCCCAACTTTGCACTCTCCCAATGTGTTGGTCTACAACATCCAGCATCCCCAGCCAGCATAGCCAATGACAACTGGACGGCAAGGCTGATATAACCAAACCCCTGAGCCCTCTACAGGCCCAGAAAAGAAAAGAAAAGAAAAGGGTTGTACAACATTGACTCCTGTGATTGACAAACAGTATGAAGCCTCTGGATTGGCCAGGCCTGGTGTAAATATCCGAAGCCGAGCCTTCTCTCCCTGGCTGCTTAGCTTCCTGCCTGCTGCACTCAAGACACCTGCTTCCAGCCTAAGTCCAGCAACTGATAGCCGTGATCCTGGGCTGGAATGGACAGCATCCATTCCATTCCTGATTCTGGTTCCAGCCACCCATAGCCCAAGCCTGGCCCTGACAATACCATTTAAATTAATAGGTGTTGTAGTTAGGTCTGCAATCCTATGCACACAGTTGTTTGAGATTAAGGCCCATTAAATAATGGGAATAAGTCCTATTAAAGTCAGTGGCGAATGAAAATAAAAGAAACAACACAGTAAATCATGGTCATGAGGGGTCCACCACAAATACATTTATCCCTGTGACAACTTTCTCAAACACTTCTGTTATTCAAACTTGACCAACAGGGCATTTGGTCATCTAATCATCTTAATATAAATGAAAAGATTATTAGACTTACTTCTCATGATGAAGGTATCTTTATGCAATCAGCAGGCAGTAATTTTATTTTTGTTGTTTATTTGTTCAGTCGCTTCCAACTCTTCGTGACTTCATGGACCAGCCCACGCCAGAGCTTTCTGTCGGCTGTTGCCACCCCTAGCTCCCCCAAGGTCAAGTCTGTCACCTCCAGAATATCATCCATCCATCTTGCCCTTGGTCAGCCCCTCTTCCTTTTGCCTTCCACTTTCCCTAGCATCAGCATCTTCTCCAGGGTATCCTGTCTTCTCATTATGTGGCCAAAGTACTTCAGTTTTGCCTTTAATATCATTCCCTCAAGTGAGCAGTCTGGCTTTATTTCCTGGAGTCTGGACTGGTTTGATCTTCTTGCAGTCCAAAGCACTCTCAGCATTTTCCTCCAATACCACAGTTCAAAAGCATCTGTCTTCCTTCGCTCAGTCTTCCTTATGGTCCAGCTCTCACAGCCATAGGTTACTACGGGGAATACCATTGCTTTAACTATGCGGACCTTTGTTGTCAGTGTGGTGTCTATGCTCTTAACTATTTTATCAAGATTTGTCATTGCTCTCCTCCCAGGAAGTAAACGTCTTCAGATTTCCTAGCTGCAGTCAGCGTCTACAGTAATCTTTGCGCCCAGAAATACAAAGTCTGTCACTGCCTCCACATTTTCTCCCTCTATTTGCCAGTTATCAATCAAGCTGGTTGCCATAATCTTGGTTTTTTTGAGATTTAACTGCAACCCAGCTTTTGCACTTTCTTCTTTCACCTTTGTCATAAGGCTCCTCAGCTCCTCCTCGCTTTCAGCCATCAAAGTGGTGTCATCTGCATATCTGAGATTGTTAATGTTTCTTCCCGCGATTTTAACTCCAGCCTTGGATTCGTCAAGCCCAGCACATCGCATGATGTGTTCTGTGTACAAGTTGAATAGGTAGGGTGAGAGTATGCAACCCTGCCGTACTCCTTTCCCAATCTTAAACCAGTCCGTTGTTCCATGGTCTGTTCTTACCGTTGCTACTTGGTCGTTATACAGATTCTTCAAGAGGCAGACAAGATGACTTGGTATCCCCATACCACCAAGAACTTGCCACAGTTTGTTATGATTTTATACTTCCAAGCAAAATGCCCAACAAATGTTGGGAGTATAGGTGGAGAAGATGAGCATGTGTGGGCCAACATTCCTTCTTGTCCCTTTGCCTCCCAAGACCCTTTACTTCTTTCCTTAGTGTCAAGTGTGTTGGTTTCTACTTGGCAAGTGAATAGCTCTGATCAAAGGTCAGGGTTGCCAAATGAAAAGGAGACATAGGATCCCTGACCCTTTTCTCATCTGGTCATCCTGTATAAGGATTACTGAATGAAGAGCCAGCCCAGCCAAGCACTTGACATTGCACACTTTCTGGAGCCCTCCAGAAAGTGCGCAATTTCACTAGCACGCCATTAGCATGCTGGGGGAATTGCACACTTTCTGGAGGCTCCAGAAAGTGCCCCTGGCCTCCCTCTCCACTGCGCTAATTGTGGCCTTAAAGGCCCTCTTGGATAAAGAGGGTCTTTAAGGCCAAGATTGGTGCAGGGGAGGAGGCAAAGTGCATGTTCTGAGGCCTCTGGGAAGTGTGCCATTCCCCCTGGCATGCCAACTACAGTTGAGGGAGTTGAGGGAGAAATATGCAATTTCCCCAGCCTTGGGGAATTTGCGTATTTTCCCCTGCTGCATTAATGCTTGCTTCCATTAATGCATCACGGGAAAGGACAAAGGGGGCTTGCAGTTCCAGGTGGGTTCTGGCAGGACCTGCACCCCCTTTGTCCTGCAGCCAGTGATGGGGCAAAAATCAACCAATGGGGCCTGGGAGGGCTGGATGCAGGAATGTCCGCTGCCCTCACAGGCCCAGGTGGATTTTCGCCCCATCGCTAATAAGAGTGTGAAGTTATATAGTCCTGTAGAGTTCATTGGATTATGTCCCAATCTCAGGCACAAGCTTCATGGATTTATTGATAGAAACTTTACCTTTGCCTAGGTTTTGCTCATTTAGGATGAAATCTTATGGATGCTTAGAGAGAGAAAATTACAGCAAATTCATCCGTAATTTGCACAAATTGCTCAGAAATATGCACATTTGCTGTGGGGAGGTTAAAAAAATGCCTGGAAAAATCAACGAACCAGCTCAATTCTCTGCAGATCAAGGCAGCCACCACAGAGGGAACCAAAACAAAGTCGGGGGTGGGTGGGACCATGAAATCTACCTCCCAAATGAATTTCTCTGACATCCCTATGGACGATTCACCACAAGAGGCTCAAATATGCAAACCAGGTGGCTCCTGCTCCAAGGAGCAATAGATCCTGGAAATTATGGGACGCTGGCATCGGCTGATCAAATGGCTGAGAGACTCATGCTCCAGAATGCAGGGCTAACATCATATTTGGGAGCACGGTGATAGGCCGCTGGGGCTTATTTGCACTTCCAACTATTGTGACAGAACTGGTGTAAGTCTTCTTGGCCATTAACGATGAAGGCTGCTTTAATTTAGAGGCTACGTTTATTACCCCCAAAGCCCTTAACCAAATGAATTCTTCCCATTATGGCAATATAGCAATAAGCAATTTCTAAGCCTGCAATCCCTCTTAAGCTCTTTGTTCTATTTGAAATAAAAATGAGAACAGATCCCCAGCAGCACTTAAAAACATTTTTCACCGAAATGACAGGGATCATTAGAAAAGTCTCTGAAACCAACACCTTTTGGAGCCTTCCTTTGCTTAACACCACTTTTTAAAGTACAAAAGCAAAGGGTGTCTAGGTAAGCAGCTGACCCATTTGTTTTGCCAGTAATTCATTTCATAGTAAACTAGCCCTATTCACTAGCCCATGAACATCACATACATTTACACTCCCATTTTGTGCTGCAGTTCATCAATCTGACACCTCCTCTCAGGGGGAAAAGGTCTATGTGCTCCACAAATGGCTTTTCAAATGAAAAATATGTGCAATAGCCTTTCATCTCAGGACACTCGGGTTCAAAGCCTTGATTAGGTCACCAGTGAAAATGAGTTTTGGTGGCCTCATCCTAATGCACCTTTGTGCACATGAGAAAAAGGAGCTACTCAGCAGGACACTGCCAGAATAGGAAGAAAGGGGACCGTGCTAGTAAGGATGAGTAGATCCCCTTGAGAAAATGCCAGCCATGACTCCCTAGAGTTGGGAGAGGCAATTTATGCCCTGGGGCTTAATCTGAAGTTCTTGGCATAGTCCCCGGTCCCAAGGACCCAAGGAATGAGCATCTGTGGCACAAATGGGGAGAACTCTTACCAGCCTTCCCCAACTAGGCACCCTCCAAATGTGTTGGACTACAATTCCCATCATTCTCAGCCAGCATGGCTATTGGCTATCTCTTGTTTCCAAGCTAAATTTGTTCTTTTTAACCCTCTGTTGTGGTTTGCTGCTACATTTTGGAAGCAAACGGCCAATCCTTTTGCATTGGCAGGAGTGTGGCTCACAGGTGGAATCTGGGGGAGGGACGTTGTCCCCGAAACACCCCCCCCAAAAAAAGTTGCGTAAAGAAAAGTCGCTCATGCGGCGACAGCGGCAGGGTCCGGTAACCCCCCCTCCCTCCTCTCTCTTACCTGCATCCATCCGCAGTCCCTCGGCTTCTTCAATTGAGCCTGCGGCTCAACCAGGAAGTCTAGGCTGCACTTGCGGCCCAGACTTCCTGGTTGAGCCACGGGCTCAATTGAAGAAGCCGAGGGACCGCAGACGGACGCAGGTAAGGCCCCCCTCCCCCTTGGTCCCTTACCAGGCTCTGCCGCCATCGCCGCACGGGCGGCGGTGGCGGCGGGGCCCGGTAAACCCCCTCCCTCCTCTCCCTTACCTGCGTCCTCCCTTACCTGCTCCCTTATCTGCACACTTGCGGCCCAGACTTCCTGGTTGAGCCACGGGCTCAATTGAAGAAGCCGAGGGACCGCGGACGGACGCAGGTAAGGCCCCCTCCCCCTTGGTCTCTGCAAGTAAGAGAGAGGAGGGAGGGGGCCTTACCTTGTGCCACTCCCCTCCACTGAGGAGCTCCGATTCGGAGCCGGAGCTCCGCGGCGAAGAGGAGTAGACTATGGGCGGAGCGGCGCAGAGCGGAGCGGGCCAATCCGAAATTTTCAGATCAGCCCGCAGGGCAGATCGGGGGGTCCTTGCACACCCCTATTAAAAATAAAGAACCAATAGAAGGGAGACCAGGGAGAGGCCTTGAAGTCACCTATCAAATAACAGTTAGTACCTGGATGGCAATCTGAGCAGTCTCCCTTTTGGCAATGCACATAAGTGACCACCTCACTCCCAGAAAGGAAAGATCTCAACAGAAGGGGGCTTGAGAGGGCTTGTGGAAATACGCCCCCTCCCACATCCTCTAAAGAAGAAGACTCAAGGGGGCTTGTGGAAATAAGGAGAACCCTCTCACATCCTCCACACGCATCTCTTTCACGCTCTGAAGGACAAAGCGCACCCGCAAACATTTTCTTCGCCCCTTTGATAGCTTCTTTAGCGTTCTGACTGGTTCTGACTGAGACCCGGAACGGATTCGCCGCCCCACTGACATTAGAGCCACCAAACCTCCAGAGCCTGCTTGCATCTTCCTTTCCCACTTGCAATTCCACCCCCCCCCCGCCCCCACTTCTATTCCGACTGACATCCAACTCACTTCTCCAGCAAGTGCCTGCTTAAGCCTGGCTTTACTCGCTCTGGCTTTTCCTATGTGACCTTCCGTTCCCTACCCTATCTTTTGCCTCCTTTATAATATCCGCATCTTTCCCGTTCTAATATTTGCCTATACGTCCATCTCCATTATATCCCTGCCAAGTACACTAATGTCCTCATATGACAACCGAAAAAAAATGGACTATATAAAAGTTGGACTACAGGGCGGAGGTGGAGATTTGTCCTCCAAATACACACTACTTGGATCAGTAATGACAAAATGAAAGACTCTTGCCTAAATGTCACTTATATGATATTGCCCAAGACATGAATAGCTATTTCACACACTAATTGATATCTAATTAATTTGATACAGCAATGGTACTTAATTGATAAGTAAAATACTCATCGCCAGTTTGTTGAGTTGCCACTACCAAATGCATTGATTTGAATGTGTAATGTGCAATTAATTACACAAAGAGCTAGATGTACCTCTTAAGATAATTAGACTTCAATGGATGCTTTATTTACAGGCTGTGGGTATTTAACATGCAACAACTGCTTTATTAAATATAAATGGTCCACTTTGTTCGAGATCCTCACTGGGGTGCTTAGTGTGCTGTCTTTGGTTCGCTTGCAGCGTACTTCAGATGAAAGCCACTTCTTTCTTAAGCCTTTAAAGGCCAGCAGGAGCGTAGCATGACCCAGAGCCCAATAAATGACCCATTCATGTTCTTGCTAACATAACATCACTTTGCCGCTGTCCTGTCCTTCTGTCCTTATTTTGCATTATATCCTTTGGCATCCCTCCACTCAAGCCCTGCCCATGCCACCTTCCTGAACCTGAAAACTCTCTTAAATGAATCGACCCCTTCTCCTGTCACTGTTGGTATGGGACTCTTTCACAGAAAACCTACATGGGGGGGGGGCAACTTGTCACCCTCCAGATGCGGCTGGACTGCATCTCCCATCAGCCAACTGTGAGGTTTGATAGGAGTTGCAGTCCAGCAACATCTGGAGGGCCACGTGTTGCCCCCCCATCCTACGTGGTCTCCTTCTTCTTTCAAAGCCCTCCTCTACCCGCACATTATCCATGGTACCTTTGGAATAACTTCTTCTTCTGCATCCCTAATCAAATGATGCCTAAATGTAAGCCACCTGGTCAAATTCATCCCTTGCCACCTGTCTTTTTCTCCCTTTCCTCTCTCTCTGGTGGAAGGGCTTTAGTGCAGTAATAGCTGAATGGTCCCACGTCAAAGGTCCCCAGCATCTCCAGGTAGGGCTTGGAAAGACTCCTGTGTCCCTCCTGAGACACTGGAGAGTCAGTCAGTGCAGACAATGCTGGGCTCTCTGGCCCAATGGTCTGACTACCTGTATAAGGCAGCTTCCAAAGTTGTTTATTACTCTTGCTTCCTATAGCTCAGTGGAAGGCTGTCCCCTAGAAATGATATTAATCAAAATTCCTCCTTACTCTTCCTTGGAGGTTCATCTATTTGAATCCCCACAGCAGCCCTACATGGTGGGTTAAGCTAGTAGAGAGGGAATTGCTCAACAATCTGCCATGATGCTTGTCGGGGCACCATAGAGCCAGAGTAAAAGCCCTGTGTGCTTACCGTCCCTCTTTCCATCTGATGGTAAAAGAAGGCCGATTCATACCTTACCAAAGTGGTGTGGGAGCCACTGCAAGGTGGCTGGTTTCCATGTCACTCTGGCCAAACCAGTTAGGAGGAAGCATATGGGTCAGACAACCAGACATCCTTGCTATGCCATCCATCACCTCCTGGCTTTCAGGATGGGACAAAGCTAGCATGAGAAGAAACCACACCAGTAGCTTATCCCAATTAGATCCATCTAACAGCAATTACTAGAGTCACTGGGGGAGGCAGCCATATGGAAACAGATTCCATTCTACTCGAATGACATATGAATTGGCCTAGAATATGTACTATATCCATTGGATCCTCGGCCTAACTGGGGATTTGTATCCAAGTCCTGTAGGCCCAGGACTATATGAGCTCAACACAAGCTCATTTTGGTAGGGTTTCCCCTGATCCTGAAATTCATTTTACTGGATGTAATTGGAGGCAGCAAGTGACAAAGTGAAATTCTTACTGTTTTTCAGCTTATATTTTATATGCAAGAAACAGCTGAGCCTATGCATTACACATTACATATTGTAAAGGAGTAATCATTCTAATAGGTGGGTGCTGAGGTTGATTACTAGCTCACTGCATGTAGAATAAATGGACTAGGAAAAAGCTAAAAGCAAGGCAGGATCCTCAGAATATATCAGATTTAATCAGGCAAATGTATCCCTCCAGGCTACTTTTGCCTGACCTAAGCTTTCCGTTGGGAAACAGGAGTTCAAAATAGTATTTCTGCAATGTAATTTCAGGTGCAATGAAGTCACATTAGGAAAGAAGCATGGAAGCTATTTCTCATGCTGGGATTTGCATGGCTAGTAAAGTTAACACCTTGCAACCTGACTGCCTTGAATATGATTTCCAAATGTCCAGAGGCTTTTAGTTCCAAAGCTGCTGAATGGATTCCCCTAAACTGAATCAAATTGAGCTGTAACTCTAACAAGGATGGGAAAGAGCAGGTTGGGGGAAAAATATGTATCCTCCCCCCCAGTATTCACTCAAAAATGTAGCCATTCTGTTAGGGTAATTCCAGATGTTCCCAGCTGAGTATGGCACAGTATGAACTAAGGTGGGCGGCAATCTTCTCTGGGGAAGCTCTTTATACAGGACTTCTCCTGGTCTGTTAGACTTGTTATCCTAATGGTTCTATACAGTTCAGTGGATTTACTAGTGACAGTCCTAGGGATGTACAGATTTTGTAAAATCCATTCCATCTGCATTTCACGGATTGTCCGGTTCCTTTCGTTCAATCATTCACTCATTGACAGAATTGGATTTCCCCCCCGTTTCCTGAAGTTGCACAAATTTGCATTTGCACAAATCACACTTGCAAAAATACACAAATCCCTCCGAATGTGCATTTTTAGGCTTTAGCCTATGGGGTAAATGTGCATTTATGGGCCGGTGGTTTTTTTTATTATTCTTTTACATATTTTTCTTTGACTACATTTGTGTTGAATTCCAGATATACTTTTAAAAAAAGCAGTCTGCAAGTCTGCGGAGTCCATGCAATTCGGGAAAAGCTGGCCTGCTGTGGAATTCACAAGTCAATTTCATAGAAATCTGAGCTCTTTTGATTCTGATGTGGATTTCTCCAACCTCCCTAGACAGTCCCAATTTGGGGGTACTTTTCCTTGGTAAATTGTCATCTCTGCTGTGCTTTTGCTGATAGTTTTGGGATACCATCCCAAAAATGGTTGCCATGCACGCTACAGTTCTTACTGCACTACAGTTCTTATCCGTCGGGTTTCAGCATCCTCCCTTGGTTTTCTAGATGTTAAATCTGGAGGATGGGCTGTATGTATGGAGGAATGTACCTTGTCTCAAGTGCAGATGCATGTAAACACACATGCACAAAGGCAAGTGCACAGGCTGCCATTTTACAAGCTGCAGCTGATGAGGTTCTTCATTTTGAATGATCAAGTTAAGCTAACCTATTTCAGAATGAATGAATTCCGTAGTCAACCGAGAGCATTCCACATTCTTGTGTAAATTGAGCAATTCGGAAGGGGGGACATTGTTGTTGTGAGAATAGGGCTGTTATAAGTAGGGGTGTGCACGGACCCCCTGCTCCACTTCTCTTCCAGATCTGCGATTTGCGGATCGGGCCGCTTCACTCCGCCCCCGCTCCACCTATGTCCGCTCCGCTGCGGAGCTCCGGATCCAGATCAGAGCTCAGTTTCCGCCCCCCCCCCCCATAGGCTTGCATTAAGCTAAAAAAGTATACAACTTTTTTTCTGTGAAAGTTAGAAACCTCAAGTTTATGAAAATCGGGCACCCCATTCGCACCCCTTTCGATAGCTCTGTCAATTTGCATGTTAGAAACTTCAAACTAGCCACCATGATAGCTTATCCAGGGATACACATGCATGCCCAGACTCAAGGCAGTCCCATCATCCCCTGATTTTGGGGGAATTTATGAAAATCGGGCACCCCATTCACACCCCTTTCGATAGCTCTGTCAATTTGCACGTTAGAAACCTCAAACTCGCCACCATGACAGCTTATCAAGGGATACACATGCACGCCAAGACTCAAGGCAGTCCCATCATCCCCTGATTTTTGGGGAATTTATGAAAATCGGGCACCCCATTTGCAGACGTGGACTGTTCTGACATTTGGACAGATAAAAAAAGGGAAGTGGGCACACTCACAGATGCCATCTAGACCCACAATCATGCCAAGGTACAAGGCAATCCCATCATCCCCTGATTTTTGGCGGGGATTTAACCTGCAGACAGCTCAATGGGGCCATTTCAAAGGAAATCCCAACATGCCATGAATTGGGGAGTACAGATAAACTTATGAATCTTCTTCCACACTTGAAAAATGGATTTGGAACTTCCAAAAGTCTAAGTGAGCGCAGGAAGGACTTCTCCCCTGAGTCAAAGCCAGACACACACAACATCCCTGTGAGGCGGGCAGGGGAGGAGGGAGGGAACGCAGGCAGGCAGCAGACATTTCAAGGGGCATAAGGAAGTGAGCCAAGGATAAGCCAGTAATGCATATAAAATGGAATAAATAAATAAATAAAGGAGGGGTGGAATTAAAAGCAGCAGTGTTGCTGAATAAACAACAAGAAGAACTTTTAAAAAAAGGCTATATTTGTCTTTTACCAGTAATAAGGGGTGGTGGACGTGCCCAGATGGGGAATCATCGGCCAATTTAACTGGTCCACTTCAACTCATGATAGGCGTTGCTCCACTGGGTTACTCTCTTTGGAAGGCTCTGATGGCCCTCCAAGTACAGGAGAGAGTGAGGGCATGTCCACATGCCCTAGGGGGAGCTCATCCCCTTGCACCACATCTTTTCAGTTGTTCCCCAAAGTTAGGGTGGGTAGCAGTGCTGTGTTTTTATCTCTTATTATTGGCTTAGTATATGATTTCAGGTTATGTTTGTGCATTTGGTGGGGCTACTGTTTTAAAAAACACTGGGAAAAGTCCGTTCAGACTAAGAAAGAGAAGTTCCCAGAATCCCAAGTTACACGTTTTGCCTATCCCCTCCTCCAACTTTGGGATCATGTGATCATGACCGGGAGTTGACTCTGCCCCCCAGCAATCGAAAAGGTAATCTTTTTCCCGCCTTTACCCTACTTTTTTTAAAATTCTAGCAAGCGAACCGCGCCACACAGAGAGCTGAGAGTAGGCTCAAAATGACCCCCAGCCATGACTCTCTAAGCACAAGAAGTTTCAGAAAGATAGCTTCAAAAACAACACAGTTATCCCCTTTTCTTTTCCGCAATGCAATCCTATGGGCGAAATGTTTCAAAATGGCGATTGGATCGGTCCACGGAAAGAGAAGCACTCCGAAAATGGGCGCTTCTCTTTGCCTTGCTTCTAGGGGTCCCCGGTCCGCTTCTACTCCACCTCTGGGCAAGGCGGAGCAGGCCAATTCGCTTCTGCTTTTACGCTTCTAATCGGAGCGGAGCACATCCCTAGTTACAAGTATATCAGATGAGTATTCCGCTGCTCATCTGTTGGAGTGGATGTGAGAGGCCTAAAACTAGTCTGAGTCAACCAACATATAATTAGAGGTGTGCTCCTCTCCGATTAGAATCGGAGAATCAGAAGCGAATTGGCCTGCTCCGCCTTGCCCAGAGGCAGAGTAGAAGCGGACCAGGGACCCATAGAAGCACGGCGAAGAGAAGCGGCCATAGGCGCCAGTCAAAATTGGCATAATTCCTCCTCCCCCTGGGCACGTCCACTTCCAACTTACTGGTAAAAGACAGATATAGCCTTTTTTAAAAAATTCTTCCTGTTGTTTATTCAGCAACACTGCTGCTTTTAATTCTACCCCTCCTTTGTTTATTTATTTATTTATTTATTCCATTTTATATTTACACCCCATAGCCCAAGCTCTCCTGGCTTTTCCTCTTCAGTGAAGTCAGGCAGGCTTTCATTGTGGTTCAACTCCTTATTGTTGTTGTTGTTGTTGTTGTTATTGTTGCTATTAATATTAATTAGAACTGCTATTAACATTATTATTTTGTTGTTTAGTAATGGCTGTGATCACAGTGCAGTCAATCAACTCTGAAGCAAGGATCACAAAGCTTTACTCTTATCCACCTAGCCTCCTAGTTATGGGATGCAAAAGAAAAGGCAACTCTCTGTGTTGCTCCCACCTCACAGGGATGGTTTGCATTACTGGCTTTGAAACTATCCTTGGCTCACTTCCTTATGCCCCCAGAAATGTCTGCTGCCTGCCTGCCTTCCCTCCCTCCTCCCCTGCCCACCTCGCAGGGATGGTTTGTGTGTGTCTTGCGTTGACTCAGGGGAGAAGTCCTTCCTGCGCTCACTTAGACTTTTGGAAGTTCCAAATCAATTTTCCAAGTGTGGAAGAAGATTCATATAGGTTTATCTCTACTCCCCAATTCATGGCATGTTGGGATTTCCTTTGAAATGGCCCCATTGAGCTGTCTGCAGCTTTAAATCCCTGAGATACTGGGGTGTCTGATTTTCAAAAATTCCCCAAAAAATCAGGGGATGCTTGGATTGGCTTGAGTCTTGGCATGTGTGTGTGTATACTAGGCATGTGCTCCGCTCCAATTAGGAGCGGAGAAGCAGTAGCGGATTGGCCTGCTCCGCCTTACCCAGAGGAAGAGTAGAAGCGGGCCGCGGACCCCTAGAAGCAAGGCGAAGAGAAGCGACCATTTTTCGGAGCTCCTAGTTCAGGCGGAGCGCTCCGGTCGCCATCTTGAAAACATTTCGCCATAGGATTGCATTGCGGGAAATAATCGCGGATAACTAGGTTGTTTTTGAAGCTATCGTTCTGGAAATTCTTGTGCACAGAGAGTCGTGGATGGGGGTCATTTTGAGACTACTCTCACCTCTCTGCGTCATGCGGGTCGCGTGCTATATTTTTTAAAAAATCGGGTCAACAAACAGGGACAGCGCGGCTCAAAGGGCGGTTTTCGGCTTTTCGCCCATAGGATTGCATTGCGGGAAAGAATCGGGGATAACTGGGTTGATTTTTAAGCTATCGTTCTGAAAATTCTTGTGCACAGAGAGTCGTGGATGGGGGTCATTTTGAGACTACTCTCACCTCTCTGCGTAGTGCTGGTCGCGTGCTAGAATTTTTAAAAAAATCGGCGGGAAAAATACCTTTTTCAAAGGGCTGAGGGGCAGAGTCAGCTCCCGGTCATGATCACATGATCCCAAAGTTAGAGGAGGGGATAGGCAAAACGGGTAACTTGGGATTCTGGGAAACTTCTCTTTCTTAATCTGAACGGACTTTTCACAGTGTTTTTTAACACAGTAGTCCCACCAAATGCACAAACACAACCTGAAATCATATACTAAGCCAAGAATAAGAGAGCACTGCTACCCACCCTAACTTTGGGGAACAACTGAAAAGATGTGGTGCAAGGGGATGAGCTCCCCTAGGGCATCTCATCGTGGACGTGCCCCCACTCTCTCCTGTACTGGAAGGCCATCAGAGCCTTCCAAAGAGAGTAAAACGGTGGAGCAATGCCTATCATGAGTCGAAGTGAGCGTTTACTTCTTAGTGGTGGAGCAATGCCTATTATGAGTTGAAGTGAGCGTTTACTTCTCAGAGCTCTTGGTGAAGCAATGGCTTTCTTGAGCTGAACTGGCAGCTGCTTCCCTCTCCCCCGGGCACGTCCCCCTATTACTGGTAAAAGACAGATATAGCCTTTTTTTTAAAAAGTTCTTCTTGTTGTTTATTCAGCAACACTGCTGCTTTTAATTCCACCCCTCCTTCGTTTATTTATTTATTTATTCCATTTTATATGCATTACTGGCTTATCCTTGGCTCACTTCCTTATGCCCCCAGAAATGTCTGCTGCCTGCCTGCCTGCCTTCCCTCTCTCCTCCCCTGCCCGCCTTGCAGGGATGTTGTGTGTGTCTGGCTTTGACTCAGGGGAGAAGTCCTTCCTGCGCTCACTTGGAGTTTTGGAAGTTCCAAATCCATTTTTCAAATGTGGAAGAAGATTCATATAGGTTGATCTCTACTCCCCAATTCATGGCATGTTGGGATTTCCTTTGAAATGGCCCCATTGAGAGGTCTGCAGGTTTAAGCCCTGCCAAAAAACAGGGGATGATGGGACTGCCTTGAGTCTCGGCGTGCGACGTATGTATCCCTGGATAAGCTGTCATGATGGTGAGTTTGAGGGGTTTTTTTAACGTGCAAATTGACGGAGCTATTGGAAAGGGGTGTGAATGGGTGTTGGATTTTCATAAATTCCCAAAAAATCAGGGGATGATGGGACTGCCTTGAGTCTCAGCGTGCGTATATATCCCTGGATAAGCTGTCATGGTGGCAATTTTGAGGTTTCTAAAGTGCAAATTGACGGAGCTATGGAAAGGGGTGTGAATGGGGTGCCCGATTTTCAAAAATTCCCCAAAAATCAGGGGATGATGGGATTGCCTTGAAACTTGGCATCCATGTGGACACATGGATAAGCTATCATGGTGCCGAGTTTGAGGTTTCTAACGTGCAAATTGATGGAGCTATGGAAAGGGGTCTGAATGGGGTGCCCGATTTTCAAAAATTCCCCCAAAATCAGGGGATGATGGGATTGCCTTGAAACTTGGCGTGCATGTGTATACCCCCATAAGGTGTCATGGTGCCAAACATGAGGTTTCTAACTTGAACAGAAAAAAAGTTGTATACTTTTTCAGCTTTCAATGCAACCCTATGGGGGGGGAAACGGAGCTCTGATCCGGATCCGGAGCTCCGAGCGGAGCGGAGCGGAAGTGGGCGGAGCGGGGGTGGGGTGAAGCGGCCCACTCCAAAAATCGCGGATCTGCAAGTGAAGCGGAGCGGGGGGTCCATGCACACCCTTAGTGTATACGTCCATGAGGTGTCATGGTGCCGAACTTGAGGATTCTAACATGAAAACTGACGTAGTTCCAGCATGGGACTTGATTTGGGGTGAGTTAAAAGATTAAAGCCCCGCTAAAAATCAGGGGATGATGGGATTTGCTTGAGGCTTAGCATGCATGTGTATACAAGAATAAACTATCATGGTCTTGAGTTTGAGGTTTCTAACGTGAAAATCAATGGAGATATCAAAAGGGGTGTGAATTGGGGTTATGGGTGTTGCGTTAGAGGTTAAAGCCCCACCAAAAATCAGGAGATGATGGGATTTGCTTGAAACTTGGCATGATTGTGGATCTAGATGGCATCTGTGAGGGTGCCCACTTCCAATTTTTTTTATCTGTCAAAATGTCGGGGAACAGTCCATGTCTGAAAATGGGGTGTCCGATTTTCATAAATTCCCCAAAAATCAGGGGATGATGGGATCGGCTTGAGTCTTGGCATGCATGTGTATCCATGGATAATCTATCATGGTGCCGAGTTTGAGGTTTCTAACATGAAAATTGACGGAGATATCGAAAGCGGTGTGAATTGGGGTTATGGGTGGTGCATTAGAGGTTAAAGCCCCGCCAAAAATCAGGGGATGGTGGGATTTGCTTGAAACTTGGCATGAATGTGGATCTAGATGGCATCTGTGAGACTGCCCACTTCCAATTTTTTTATCTGTCAAAATGTTGGAGAACAGTCCATGTCTGAAAATAAGGTGTCCGATTTTCATAAATTCCCCAAAACCCAGGAGATAATGGGATTGGCTTGAGTCTTGGCATGCATGTGTATCCATTGATAAGCTATCATGGTGCCAAGTATGAGGTTTCTAACGTGAAAATTGACAGAGATATCAAAAGGGGTGTGAATTGGGGTTATGGGTGGTGTGTTAGAGGTTAAAGCCCCACCAAAAATCAGGGGATGATGGGATTTGCTTGAAACTTGGCACGATTGTGGATCTTGATGGCATCTGTGAGGGTGCCTGCTTCCAATTTTTTTATCTGTCAAAATGTCGGAGAACAGTCCATGTCTGAAAATGGGGTGTCCGATTTTCATAAATTCCCCCAAAACCAGGGGACGCTTGGATTGGCTTGAGGCTTGGCATGCATGTGTATATGTCCATGAGGTGTCATGGTGCCAAACTTGAGGTTTCTAACTTTAACAGAAAAAAAGTTGTAGACTTTTTTGGATTTCAATGCAAGCCTTTGGGGGTGGAAGCAGAGCTCCGATCCGGATCCAGAGCTCCGGAGCGGAGCAGAGCGGACTATAGGCGGAGCGGGGCAGAGCGACGTGGCCCAATCCGCAAATTGCTGATCTGGAAGAGAAGCGGATCGGGGGGTCCGTGCACACCCCTACATATAATGCTACCTTGACTGTGAAGTACTTTGACCAAACAGGAATGTACCCAGGCCAGCTGCAGCCATGATTGTCAACTGGAACACTGTCCTTAATTATTATGAGTGTGGAGGGTAGTGCTGGAAAGATTCATATACTACCAGGATGCTTAGAAGCTGCGTATGGATACACATGAACACACATTCCAAGATCCCTGTGAGCAGAGGCTGAGCCACTTATATTTCAAGGATGGGGTGGGTGGGTGGGATAGGATTTGCCCTTACTGCCAAGGCAATCCCAAGTTCAACTGTCAACATTTCCTCATAGGATTGAACAGCACTCATTCACTTCTATGGGGAAAAAGTAAAAGGTGTCTTCTGAATATCATTGGTTTTGTGGTGAAACCCATACCCTGGTGTCCCTTGTACTGGGACAAGAGCAGATTTTGCTCACTCCACACCAGTTTACCAACTGAGGGCCAATTTATTGGGGGACACAACATCCGGAGTAGGAGGCAGGTTCACCTTGAGTTGTGACCTAGCTTGGGCCAAATGTTGTTGTCCCATACACAGTGGAAGCTGTTGAAAACTCAGCATGCCCCCTCCTTGCATGGTTGTGATACATTAAAAATAATCACAAAACAATGTTTCTTAGTCATAGCGGAGTGTGTGTGAACCCACAAATGAGCTCTTCTATCTGCAATGTGTTGGGGCTGTATTGTTTAAACGGAACCTTCAGTTCTCATTGTGTAGTCTGGTTGGAAGTGGCATTTCTTTGTTTGGAACTCCAGAGGTTCAGCCAGGAAGCTCAGTGTCTGAGGCTGGGACCTAGCCTAGTGAGCTACTTAGGATTGTGTGTGGATATTCTTGCCTCAGAGCCCTACTCTAGGCACCGAAGGAAATAGGGGTGTGCAGTACTATCACCACCTGTAAGTATAAGGATTCTGGATTGGTTAGACCTGGAATGGTTAGACTAAGGGTCTTCTGACCTTGCTTGGTCAACCTAGAAGACTTGTCCACCTGCTGCACTTCAAGCATTCATCCTCCCTGCCCCCAGCTCAGTCTTCCAGTAATGGATTAAATAACCCACAACAAACCGTAGTGTGTCATCCAAATCTATTCATTCTCTAGCATTGAATTGCCCACTCTTGCACATGACTTTTTGCATATAGTGGCTATTCCTTTGTTTCTTCTTTTATAATCTCCTGTGAAATCACTGATATACATTCAAACTTGCTGCATATCCAGGACACTGCTCTGAAAAGGCAGAGATTTTATATTTACCGTGAAATCAGAGACATTTGCAGCCTCTAGTTCCCTTTTAGGGTTATACACAGCCCCCAAAAAGAAAATAATAGATAAGGCAAAGGGGGCCCCCACACACAAAGGTCATTATTTTAGCACAACTGGAGACTAATGTGAAAAATGCAATAAGCAGAAAGGCACTTCTGCTGAAATGTGATGGTATTACCTAGTGGTATGTTGGGTTTTCTGCTTCAATTTTTCTGCCTCAGATCTGTTTTGAGTTTGCAGTTGGGTTTATTAATGCGAACACATTGTTCATGCAGCCGTGCATTCAGCTACTTGGCATAAATAATTTATCTGCAAGCTGACTTGGCTGCCAGTGCTTACATAATTGAAAGCCAATCCCACACAGTTTATGGTGGAAGGTTTGTTGGGAGTGAATGCACTCCGCTTCTGAGCCCGGGTTCCCAGAATGTGTGTGTATGTCCAGAATGGTATGTATATATATTTCTTGTCCCGCTGATGTGGAATGAGAAGCATCGAAGCATCTTCCAGGTGGGGACCAGGAGAGCTGAGCTGACCTTTCACATACATTCAAAATCTGGGAGAATTCCGAAATTTGTAGTACAGGGCTTCGACACATGGATTTCCACATATAAATTTAAAGTGAGAATTCCTCTAACTCCCTTATTGAAGTGATAACTGGAAACTTTATTTGTGTGTTTCCAAAATGATTTGTTGTATCCTAAAGTGCACATTATCATCAATATTGGATGCTAATAATAATACACACACATATTCCCAAATATACCACCAACTGCCAAGCAAAAATGGTGGCATACAAATCTAACAAAGAATCAAGAGACCAAATCCCACCTCACTTCTTTCATGCCTCTGCTTTTCACTGCCTCTCCCCCCATTTCCATATCAGACATTCCTCATAGGAACCTCCCCTTTTCTACTAGCCTGAGAGAAGAGTCTATCACATTCTCAGCTTGGCCCAACCTTTTCTATAGTGGGTCATGCCCTGACTGTTCAGTTGGTAAACTGTACTGGACAAAATCCTCATCTATCCCTCCGATAACCACTGTCAGTATTCTTATGATTGGCTCAGTATCCGCAGAAGTCTAGAAACAAGCTGAGGGATAGACGAGACAAAGGAACTCAAAGGGAAGAAAGCTCAGGAGGGTCTGGGCAATGGATGGAGGACCTCACTGATACCAGATCTCCAATGGCTGGGTGGTTCCCTGCTGGCTAAAAAGTTGATATAGTCCTCCCAGCCAACCAGGAGTAGGAGCTGACAAATGGAAACCAATCAAAGCCTGATAAATACCTGACAAAATAAGGGAATGTAGGCAGATGTTTATCCATATCCATATCCACATCTCATAGTAAGACTGACTGATTTATTTACTTAAAATATTTCTATCTAACTCCCCATAAGCTTAAGGCAGCTTACAAGAACTTTTAAAATCTTCACAAAATGGGCCATGGAAATCACTGAAAATTCAAAGTGTAAAAATAATTAATAAAATAATTAACCAGAAATGATCCAAGGATGCAACCAGAGATGTTCAGTTTCTGAAGGTGTGCCAAAACAGAGGGGCCTCACGCAATGTCCTAATCGATAGCAATGCCATTCCAAACGTTTGGTGAGATGCTGCTGAGAAGGCCCAATTCTTGCCTGCCATTGGCTGAAATCCTGATTACTGTGTGCTGCTTTTACATGGGGGCTTTTCAGACTCCCTCCCAGCAGTGACCCCCAAAGCACTACACAAAATCAGTGACCCTCCAGACTGGCAGAAGGAGCTGCCACTAGAAAGAACCATCATCCGTCTGTTGTGTTGTGAGTGGAAGCACTTTCCACTCATGCATACTTGTCCATTGCCCTGATTTTCTTTTGTTGATCGTACCTTAAGCAAGGTCCTATCCAGTAATAGCAGCTGGCAACAGGGGTTCTACAAAGGAGAGGAACTGTCCGTACCTGGACCTGAAAAATCTATCTTCTGATCTCTCAGGTGCTGATCCCTGACATTAGGGGCGAATCTACACTACTGCTTATTATGTTTTAAATAGCCCATATTTACATTATATTTCCTATCATAGAATCATAGAATCATAGAACAGCAGAGTTGGAAGGGGTCTATAGGCCATCGAGTCCAACCCCCTGTTCAATGCAGGAATCCACCCTAAAGCATCCCTGACAGATAGTTGTCCAGCTGTCTCTTGAATGCCTCTAGTGTGGGCACACATAGGAATTAAACCGTAACTTAGCGTTCGCAGTGACAGCATAAATGCATGATCCCCAGGCACACTGTTTCTTGTATCGTGTCCCTTGGAGTCTTTGGACATTACATTGCTCCACCCTCTTCCTGTTGACCTTCATTCTCCCTCCCAACCACAACAGCTACCGCAACAGGAACATGAGGAACAACTCTGAGGAAGCAGATTTGGCGCCAACAGGAAGTAAGAACGCCACCTTCATTGCGATTGGCTTAGAATCAACGATACGGAAGTCAGTCAGATACAACTATAACGAAGTAAGGGGTCACATTATAACACTTGCAACGCGATTTCATAGTTACAACGAAAGAAATAAAATGACACAAGGAAGCAGAATACAACGAAGATAAAACGTAAGAAACCTAGCGTCATGTGACACAATAAGTTATCGCAACCCTTCCTTAACATTATAACACAATAGTGTAGATCCCCCCTAGTTTTCTTGAGTCAACCTAGTTCCTGGGATCTGCAAAGTTGCCGCTGTAAAGTAAGCAGTCATCTAAATTCACCCTTTCACTGATGCTTCATCGTATTCTCCATTTCCCTGGAAAGGGCTGTGGGATGCTTATTTTGTTGCAATGAATTGTAATATTGTTTGGGTGCCTCGGATAGAACTTCTCAGATGTTTATTGCTGCAAAAATAACTGTCCCATTATTTGTGCAGCTGACAGTTGGCTTTGTTGTCCTTCCAAATGGGAAGAGAATATGTTGCCTAGACGAAAACACGGCTCCATTTTATCTCTCTCCACCCAAGCACTTGGTTTAATACCATAGAAGAATTCATAAACAGATGGATTTTTGAAATATAGATGAAATGCATTCCTTGGAAAGTGCCATCCTCTCAAATAGCGAGTCCCTGCTATACGGAGTTAGAAGGAGGGACGCGAGGAATACGCATTGTTTTTAAAAATATAAACATAAATAACTCTGTGTGTGTGTGTGTGTGTGTGTGTGTGTGTGTGTGTGTGTGTGTGTGTGAGAGAGAGAGAGAGAGAGAGAGAGAGAGAGAGAGAGAGAGAGAGAGAAAATGAATGAATGAATGAATGAATGAATGAATGAAAATTATATGTTCATAACTACAGATAAGTGACGTGAATAAAGCACAGGACTCAGAACAGGTACCATGAATCCGAGAAAAGAAAAAAAGAAAAAGTGGAAAATATTGTGATATCTTGCAAGGCAACAGTAGAGATAGCAGTCTTTTGAGCATGTTGGCCAGGACTTTAACAAGGAATGTTGCCTCCTTTGATAGGATGAAAAGTACAGTAACATGCAAACTAACCATTCTGAAGAATCTAACCCTTGTGAATGTCTTGAGAGTGTCCATGTTCTCACGCCACCTCTTGGCAACGTGGAAATATCCAATATGGCCAAGCTAAATGTGATACCATAACAAATTGTGCAGATGTTTGTTTGATTTTAAGTCTAAGTAGGAGGGATTGGTGTCCAAAATGGATTGAGACCCTGCTGGAGGATGGAAGGGACTTTAAATCTTTGCCGCTTGCTAGGTCCTGATCCGATTGAAGGCCCTGCACCTGCTATTTATGCCCCATTGGTGCAAATGAGAGTTTTCTTTCCAGTGCCAATAGCAGGTGCACAGAGTATGTGTGTGATCCAGGTCAGCAGGGTTAAAAAAAATCTTTCCTCCCCCACAAACATCCCACTCTGAATCATAGAATAATAGAGTTGGAAGGGGCCTACAAGGCCATCGAGTCCAACCCCTGCTCAATGCAGGAATCCACCCTAAAGCATCCCTGGCAGATGGTTGTCCAGCTGCCTCTTGAAGGCCTCTAGTGTGGGAGAGCTCACAACCTGCCTAGGTAACTTGTTCCATTGTCGTACTCCTCTAACAGTCAGGAAGTTTTTCCTGATGTCCAGCCAGAATTTGGCTTCTTGTAACTTAAGTCCATTATTCTGTGTTATCAGGGGACTTGTGCCACTATTTACACATAAAAAAGGCATTTGCACAATGGCTCGTTGCTTGAATGGTGTCGTCTTTACTTTGGTCTTTAGAGGGAATGTTGTGTACATCCCTAATTAGAAGGATACTGTTAAACTGACATCTTTCATGGAATATTGCAAGTCTGCTTAAATTTGGGCATGATGTCATCTAACCAGGTGAATTTATTAGTATAAACTAGGGGTGTGCACGGACCCCCCCGCTCCGCTTCACTTGCAGATCCGCCATTTTCCGGATCGGGCCGCTCCGCCCTGCCCCCGCTCCGCCCACTTCCGCTCCGCTCCGCCCGGAGCTCCGGATCCGGAGCTCCGTTTCCCCCCCCCCATAGGCTTGCATTGAAAGCTAAAAAATTATACAACTTTTTTTCTGTTCAAGTTAGAAACCTCATGTTTGGCACCATGACACCTCATGGGGATATACACACGCACGCCAAGTTTCAAAGCAATCCCATCATCCCCTGATTTTTGGCGAATTTTTGAAAATCGGGCACCCCACACACAACATCCCTGCGAGGTGGGCAGGGGAGGAGGGAGGGAAGGCAGGCAGGCATGCAGCTGGCATTTCTGGGGGCATAAGGAAGTGAGCCAAGGATAAGCCAGTAATGCATATAAAATGGAATAAATCAATAAATAAACAAAGGAGGGGTGGAATTAAAAGCAGCAGTGTTGCTCAATAAACAGCAAGAAGAATTTTTTTAAAAAGGCTATATCTGTCTTTTACCAGCAATAGGGGGACGTGCCCGGGGGAGGGGGAAGTAGCTGCCAGTTCAAGACACTGACAGCCACCAACAGCTCTGAGAAGAAGTAAAACGCTCACTTCGACTCATAACAGGCATTGCTCCACCACTGAAAAGTGACCATTCACTTCAACTCATGATAGGCATTGCTCCACCGTTTTACTCTCTTTGGAAGGCTCTAATGGCCTTCCAGTGCAGGAGAGAGTGGGGGCATGTCCACGATGAGATGCCCTAGGGGAGCTCATCCCCTTGCACCACATCTATTCAGTTGTTCACCAAGGTTAGGGTGGGGAGCAGTGCTGTGTTTCTATCTCTTATTCTTGGCTTAGTATATGATTTCAGGTTGTGTTTGTGCATTTGGTGGGGCTACTGTGTTAAAAAACACGGGGAAAAGCCCGTTCAGATGAAGAAAGAGAAGTTTCCCAGAATCCCAAGTTACCTGTTTTGCCTATGCCCTCCTCCAACTTTGGGATCATCATGACCGGGAGCTGACTCTGCCCCTCAGCCCTTTGAAAAAGGTATTTTTCCCGCCGATTTTTTAAAAACTTCTAGCCCGCGACCCGTACGATGCAGAAAGTTGAGAGTGGTCTCAAAATGACCCCCATCCACGACTCTCTGTGCACAAGAATTTTCAGAATGATAGCTTAAACCCCCCCCCAGTTATCCCCGATTCTTTCCCTCAATGCAATCCTATGGGCGAAAAGCCGAAAACGCCGTTTGAGCCGCGCGGTTGACCCGATTTTCACAAAAATATAGCACGCGACCCGTACGATGCAGAAAGTTGAGAGTGGTCTCAAAATGACCCCCATCCACGACTCTCTGTGCACAAGAATTTTCAGAATGATAGCTTAACCCCCCCCCCAGTTATCCCCGATTCTTTCCCTCAATGCAATCCTATGGGCGAAAAGCCGAAAACGCCGTTTGAGCCGCGCAGTTGACCCGATTTTCACAAAAATATAGCACGCGACCCAGACAACGCAGAGAGGTGAGAGTGGTCTCAAAATGACCCCCATCCACGACTCTCTGTGCACAAGAATTTTCAGAATGATAGCTTCAAAAACAACGTAGTTATGCGCGATTATTTGCCGCAATGCAATCCTATGGCGAAATGTTTTCAAGATGGCGACCGGAGCGCTCCGCCTGAACTAGGAGCTCCGAAAAATGGGCGCTTCTCTTCGCCTTGCTTCTAGGGGGTCTGCGGTCCGCTCCTACTCTGCCTCTGGGTAAGGCGGAGCAGGCCAATCCGCTACTGCTTCTACGCTCCTAATCGGAGCGGAGCACATCCCTAGTATAAACCTGCTGCCTGCACTTCCCTGCATTGACCGTCTCATTGTATTAGAGAAGCACAGAACGGTGATAGTCCAATCCAATATACGTAGCACACACTGAGTCTTTCAGGTTATATACACAGAGCAGCTGGGTAAAGGGACAAAATGAGTGCCACCTTTTGCTCATCCTCCCAAACAACTGACCACCAAGATTTCAGGAGTCTGAAAGGGCTGTCTGGGTGTGCATGGCCATGGCAGGCTGAAGCTATATCATCATCACCTTTATTATGGTCACCGACCAGACTTTACCCATACAAAAGAGTAGGGCGAAGTTACATGCAAATTGGAGAAGTATGCAACACAATCCGTTCTGGAGAGACCTAATTCTCATAGCATTCAAAAAAAGAATTTTGCAAAAGCCTCAATTGTGTCTCTGTCCTCTGTGGCCCTGAAGCAACAACGAAGTGCATTAATTTCTAATCTGGTGTCAAGCAACAATTTCTCTCTAATCTCTCTATAAAAAGAGCAACAGAGTAGAACGTGGATAACCGATTCAACATCATTGCTTCCACATGGGCATAAGCGATCAGGAGAACTGATTTTCTGAAACCTCCCCTGTAACAGAGCAGATGGCAGGACATTAAATCTTGCCAGAGTTAATGCACGCTGATATTTAGGGATGTTAAGTATTGAAAAATATTTCGTTTCTGCCATTCTGTAACTCAGGTTAATGCCTAAGAACAGAGGAGAGCAAGTTCTATCCACTGCAGATCCTAAAACCTGTAGGACAAGTCTCTTACCCTTTGAGACAAAAGGGTTTGGGCCTGTTTTGAGAAGCTATATCAGAGAGAGTGACTGTGCACACAGTGCCTAGCTGCTCATGCAGTTCCTTTGCCAGCTAGGAATACATGCACTACAGTCCATTCTTGAATGCATTCTACTGCCCAGGCATTCCAGGGTCAAGCTGCTAAATGTCAATTGGAAGTTCACGTAAAGGGTGCCAGCTCCAGGTTTTGGAGGCCCGCTCCCTCAGTGGGTCTACCTTCTCACCACCATTGCCACCAGCTGTGATTGCTCTTCAACTCCTTTCTCACTTGCCTGCTTGACAGGCAGAGAGCCAGAGAACAAGCAAGCAGAAGCATGTGTTCTGCTCCTCCTTCCCACCACTGCCATTGTCTGGGTCAGAGCAACATGCAGGTGAACAAGCAGGCTGCAGTGGTGGAGAAGAGGAGGAACTCCAGAGGGCTCTTGTCAATGGGCCCCTGCTGAAGTGTGGGCCCTCAGCAGGAACCCAACTAGGCCTACCTTTGAGGCCAGCCCTGCACGCAAATGCGTAAAACATGTACAGTGATGTATGAATAGCTGGTACATATTTATGGCTACTTATACATGTTTAATTCTGTACTCGTTTAATAACTGGAATTTTAAAAGAACAATATTTGATTATTCACCATCCTGAGATCCAGAAAAGGATAAGGGGTGATATAAAATGTCTTAAATAAATAAACTTTTTTAGCCATAAAAGTAAATACTGAAACATGGGTGGCAGGGTGGGAGGGTGCTATTACACCATGTCCTGCTTTTTCATCCCTGGCCGATGGCTGGTTGGCCACTGTGTGAACAGAGTGCTGGACTAGATGGACCCTTGGTCTGATCCAGCAGGGCACTTCTTATGTTCTTACATTCTTATGACTCTATGCTTTGAAATTCCCTCATTTCCCAGATCTACTTTATTAGTACTTTTCATGGAAACATTTCTCTCTCACTAGGTTTTTGAAAGGGTTGAGGGCCGGATGGGATCAATCTTCTATGGCAGGGATGATGTGACTTTAGTCTTGTGCAACCTACTTGCATTTGTTTGTTTGTGGGTCTGTGTTTAGAATCACCATGGTCCACCAAATGGTTTTGTATTTACAAAACAAGAGTGCATATTCAGGCTCTCTTAACTGTTAAGAAGATATAAATAATCTCTCTCTATTGAGTATTCCTGAGTATGCAGTCTTTACATAAGAATATAAAAAAGTGGTTTTGTGTATGTGAGTGTTTTCTGGATTAGACAAAAGCGAACCTGCCCAGAATCCTTTGCAAGAATGCCAGGCAGCAACTTGCCCATACTAGGTGGTGGACCCACAGTTGGATCCACAGGTGATGGACTCACAGGTGATGGACCCACAGTTTACCAGCAGACTGAAACTTGTCTTCTGCCCAGCCATGTTCTAGAGAAGATGATGGTCCTTACTTTATTAACCTTTGGTGGACTCTATTGTGGATTGTCAAAGTGATTTGCATTACTGATTGATTGCATTAAATTGCTTATGTTGTAGTGAGCTGTTTGGAGGGCCCAATGGACAGAAAAGTAGAGGACTTTTTTTAACGTGGTAGATTAAGAAATAATCGATTAATTGGTTAAAAGGTGGGCAATTAATCAACTGAGTGCACTCCTATGGGAAAGATGCCCATAGCATGGAGGACTCTAATCTCAGAGCCCTCTGTCCATCCGAAGCCCTGCCCACAAGAGTCCCGTAGGGCGGGAGGAGCACCAGAGGCTTTCTTAACTTCTGCATTCTCCAAAAATGCATTTTATGTCAGACGGGCCTCTGAGCCCAACTAACTCAGGCCTTAGCTAGACCTAAGGTTTATCCCGCGATCATCCTGGGGTCGTCCCTGCCTGCTCCCGGGATCCCCTGTGTGTCATTTACATGAACAGGGATGATCCCGGGACGATTCTGGGATAAACCTTAGGTCTAGCTAAGGCCTCACTCACCTTGCTGGGGGCATGGATGGAGGCCAAGAAGCATCTGGATCCAGCAGATCCACAACCTCTCTCCTCCACACCCACCGCCCCACCCCAAACACACCCGTTTCCTCCCTCTTAAGGTTGCAACACCATCCCTGGGAAAGGGAGCCAGTGACTGTAGCATTTTCCACAGCAACTGGGAGGGGCCTGTGGATCTCCTTCTCCAAGGTTGGAGCTCTGTCTCCAGCCTCAGATTTACAACATCCTCTGATCCCTCTGCTGCTTTCTAGGGTACCTATAGAATTGCTCTCTAAAACGTTTAATTGGCCAACAGCCCTACTTTTTAATTCATTTCTTTTCCAAAAAAAGCGTGCTGATGGTTATGAACTTAATGTTAATCACTTTTGGAGTACAATCCACTAGGAAGTCCTGCTGTGCAAGCCCAGTTTAATTCATCTTCACATTTGCCGAATATATATATATATATATATATATATATATACCCTTGAATCCTACTTACATACATGGGCAGCACATATGATCCTACAAGGCAGCGAGCACCTGCAGCTCTGAGCCAGTGCTGGCCATGTCTAAAGCTCAGACCCAAAATGAATAGTTCCAGCTTTAGCAGTGATCCACATCCTCACTCATCTTTCTTGTGCCTGCTGTGACCTAGTTGTGCCATCGATCATTTCCCTATGGCTTGGAGATGTGAATTAAAGCAGGCAAGTCTACATCAGAGCATCAAAGGGGAGGGGGAACTCGGGCTTGATTGGTGGGAGGAAGTATAATCCCATCACACTCTCAAGACATTTCACAGTTCACCTTCTTGTCATCAACGGTGTCAGGTTAGATCAGGGGGGGAAAAACTATTAGAGCAGACTGGCAGAACTTTTCCTGATTGGCCTTTTTAGCAGAACAGTCTCTGACAAAGAGACAGAAGATGATGAAATTGAGGACCTGAACACTCTCGCCCATGAGACTTCCTTACCCAATACGAAAGCCTTATTGACTTTGACGCATAAGCACAGGAGCCCCTCTTATCAAAGCCACTGTGAAATTGGATCTCCACTTCAGGTAATGAATTTTGCCAGGTCATCCTGGCTGGAAGTCATATGTTACAGCTGTACTGGCTACCCAGTTTTGCCAATGCCACGAAATCATTTTCAAATCTCTCTCTGCAACCTTAAGGGCTAGGAACGTAGCCTTAAAAAAAGAGAGAATAAAAGTCAAAAGCTGCCATTCTCAAAAACTCAACTTCTGTATGAGATGCTGTCATGAACATGTTCTTTTGTTATGCAAAATGCCCCCCTCGGACAAAAAAAGTCCTATTGCTGATGGCTAGGAAGGACTGCCTTCTCCCATATGAACTCACCTGCACAATGATATCTTCCTCAGAGGATCCCACTGGTAAAGGTGGGACCATCATAACATGGGCAGTTAAAGTTTGGTGCTTTCTGAATAGGGATGGATGAGAATTCCACTTTTGCTCGCAAAATACGCCAGTGCGGCCTGTTCGAAGCCCTGAATACAAGCATGAGCACACGTCTGCTGAAAACGTTTGTAAGCATGTGCTCATGTTCAATTCTGAGCAACTTTCCCAGTTCGATTTTGTGCAAATTTCCACTGTAGACTGAATCAGTCTCACTTCAGTCTATGGGGAAAATTTGTGCAAATTTGTGCAAATTTCATATTTGATTCATGTATATGTAATGTGTTTTCTTTTTGTATTCACAATGTTTTTGGTTCTGTTTTGTTGCTATTCACAATAAAAAAAGTAAAAGTAAAGAAACCTGATTGTTGCTTGATTTGCACAATTTTGCCTTTCACACTGAGTGAGCAACGATCACAAATGTGAACAGGAATTAGAGCGGCGAGACAATGTTCGGAGAATCCTAGTGGTCTCAAATATCATTTGTTCACCCATCCCTATTTCTGAAAGAGGTTGCTAAGACATTTTTGGCTTCCAGGCAGGGAACAAGACTTGTACTTGCCCTATTAATCTTCTTGGAAATCTTTTGAAGAGGGCCTCTGCTTATTTTTTCTGCTCTTGCTGAATGGAATTTTGTAAAGATACCATCTAAAGTTAATACCAAGGTAGCATTTTAAGAGCTTATTCAGCTGCAGTTGTGAGATCACTTAGTAAACTTCTTTGTTTTTTAAAAGTCGTTTATCAGATGTTTTAAGGTGTATCGTTTAACTAGGATATATGGTCCTAACCAATAACCCAAATACATCACTCATTCAAAATGATTCCATTCTTTTGTCACCCAAAATCCTAGCTGTTTGCATATGTCAAATATGTCTTAATTAAGGCCTTAGCTAGACCTAAGTTTTATCCCGGGATCGTCCTGGGGGCATCCCTGTTCATGTAAATGACACACAGGATATCCTGGGAGCAGGCAGGGACGACCCCGGGACAATCCCGGGATAAGCCTTAGGTCTAGCTAAGGCCTAACAGTCTTACCTTTCTATTTATAGGAATGGGAAAACAATTATTTAAGAGGAATAAATTCATTAGCACATTAACCTAGCAATTCTATGTGTGTTTACTCAGAAATAAGTCCCATTGAGCTCAGTGTGCTTCATTTCTACACAAGTATATATAGGATTATAGCCTGGAGTATGGATGTCAATTTAGGAGCTTCTAAAACTGTTCAGATTAAAAAGTTGCATGAGAACAACAGGCAATGACAGCTGTAGCATTTTAAGAGCAGTGGGGCAATTTAAAAGAACCTGAATCATATTCAGTACAAAGATAACTTTTTTCATTCCTTTAAAAGAAATAAAATCACAGTCCTTCACATTTCCAGAGTGGATTAGTTTGAGGCAGGGAAAACCAGCTGTGGACAGTGCCTATTGGGTAGCATCCATGACCTCACCAGAGCAGTTTTGCAACTGTTCTTGATAGGTGAAATATTCGCATACATGCACACACACACACACACACACACACACGTAAAGTCTAGACAGCCTGCCTATAGACTACTTGCTGAAACAGCATTCTACTTACTGGTATGTATTTGTTTTGGTCAGTTATGAAGCCAGGATCACACCATGAGTGGAGTACTTGCTGTGACTGATCTGAAAATGTAACATGTGCCTTTTCCCTTCAACTGAATTGTGATGTATCAAATGGAAAACTAATTAACTAGGAAAAGATGCAAATCTGAGGAGTCCCTAGGTGACAATAGCAAAACCATTCAAAATCATTTCTTAACTTTGGTTGCAAAGTAAGCGTTACACATTAGTTAATATGTAAACTCTACATTCAACCTGCCTTGCTAATTAAGTTCCTCAACACCACAAAATGGGCCTTTTAAAAACCTTTCTTCCAGTTCTAGTTCCAGCTGCTTTTCCATGTGGCTTGAAGGTGGGGAGGGGAGGCGGAACGTGCCACCGTCTGGAGTTTTGTGCATTTGTGAGTGGGACCGTCATCATCTAAAACCAATTTCACTGATGGCCTGCCTCAGAACTTTATCCATGGAGGTGGGGCCAGGCATGTGAAACTTAACACTTTTATCAGTCTACAAAGTGTTTTGGTTACATAAACAAAGACTTTATTTAGAAACGTTGGCTGACATGCAGTTTATGCAGGGCCTCCACCTACTCTGAAACTGATTCCCCCCCAAACATTATTTCTCTGCTGCATAGAGAAAGAAGCATTGGAATTGTCCACCCCCCAAAAGAAGACCGCTCTGAAGTCTGAAGACAGAAAGCAAATGGGCAGTCATTTTTTTTAACATCTGATATACCGTATTTCTTCGATTGTAAGACTCCATCGATTGTGAGACGCACACTAATTTCAGTACCACCAACAGGGGGAAAAAACCTAAGACACACCCGCGATTCTAAGACGCATCCAGGGCCGGTGCTACCATAGAGGTCACTCAGGCGGCCGCCTAGAGTGCCAAGCTAAAAGGGGCACCTGGCGCAGCACAGCACTAATGCGCGTTGGCTGTGAGCCAGGCCAGCCCGAGGATTCAGCTGGGCCTGGGCGGGCGAGATGGCGCCCTGCACCCGCCCAGCTGAAGAGAAGCCAGGGACGCTGGGGTGGGGTGGGGTGGCTCCACGTTCAGACTTCCACCCAGAAGCCGCCCTCCCAGAGCTGCTTAAAAATCAAAGTTGGCATTTTTGGGTGTGTGTGTGTGAAAGTAGCTCACCTTGCCTAGGGCGCAAAATAGTCTGGCACCAGCCCTGGACGCACCCCATTTTTAGAGATGTTTATGGGGGGGGGGGAAATGCGTCTTAGAATCGAAGAAATAGGGTAACTGGGGGTTTTGTCTTTACCTTTTACTATCCAGTGCTCTCTATGTGATCTTCACACTAGGCACAGCTACATCACACATGCACACTGGTCTGAAGGTAGTTTCATTGTCATGCTTCCCTAACCCTTGCCATGGATCACCTGGATTAGGGATGTCAGAGGAATTCATCTTGGGGAGGGGGTGAAGCTTGCCGAGCTTTAGTTACCCTCCCCCACCAGACTTAGGGCCTTGCTAGACGTCGTGTTAGCCCAGTGCGAACCCCGGGCCCGCCCCTGTGCGTGCAGATGATGCACAGGGGGTCCCGGGCTCAGGCAAGGGTAACCCTCCCTTGGCCTGGGATAACCGGCACCGCTTGTGGCCCGGTATTTCCCGTGGTCTCCGGCTGAGCCTGAGACCGCGGTCGTGTAGACAGGTCCACCACTTTTCCCGGCTACCGCAATTACTTGCGAGTAGCCGGGGAAAGCAGCAGACAGGGCGCAGCACTCTACAGGAGCGCTGGGCCCATTGGGGCAAGGGGAGAGATTGGGGTGGGGAGATCGTGGGGGGAAGCGGGGATCGCAGGGGGGAACCAGAGAGCGTGGGTGGTGGGGAATCAGCGATCGGGGGGGGGAATCGTGGCCAGGGTGGGGAAATCAGGGGCAGGGGGAGCGGGGAACATGTTTTTTTTTAAAAAAAAAAAAAACCCGCCTGCCTTCGTCGCTGGTGTGCTCCTGTGCACCCAGCCCCTTTAAGGCTTAAACAAAATGGCAGACGCAACGGGGCTTTCCTTTACCACGTCGCGTCTGACGTGTGGAAAGAAGCGACAGCCTGCGCTACTTCTAGTGCAGGCTGGCCCCTCCTCACCACCAGATTTTCAGGTAAGTCTAGCAAGGCCCTTAAGCTCACTTTCCTACAAGCTGGCCCAACTCAATCTGCACCAAGTCAGATTGGCTTTTTTTCTGTATAGGGAGGGGATCTGTATTGGGGAGGGGCATAAAAAAGAATTTGTGCAAATTGTAGCTGTAATTTGCTGAAATTGCAGCTGTAATTTGCTGAAATTGCATTTTATACACCCACACACATCCCAAAAGTCCCCAGATTTCAGGAACATGCCCCCAGGTTGGCTTGCTCATGAAAGGATGCCGCAGAAATCTAGTGAGCCCAAAGAGGGCCAGATTTCCCAGTGACCGACGTCCCTACCATGGATACTATAATTTTGCATGGGTGCCATGAATGATAAGTCTATGAATCATGTCTCATAAGAAATGCATTTACCAGGATCCCTTACTTAGGAGTCATTGCCATTAAACAGGCATTAAACCACTTTAAAATTTTGTCACATGTGTATAGACAGGTAGATATATTCGATATATGCCTTTTATTTTTCGTTGTTTCATCACTTGGATGTCTGATGCATCAACTCTAAATAGTGATGAGTTTTTTAAAAAGAAAATCATTAAAATGTCAGCTGTAAAACTAGGGGACAGGCAAAAGAAGAGTAAAGAAAGGAGAGATTTCTTGAACCCTTCCATTACCTTTGGTGGTTGCCACTCCTCCTCCTCCTCCTTCTTCTTTCTCCTGCAGCTGCCTCTGGCCTATTTCTCTCCCACTACCCCAAATGCTCCTGATGTAACATCATTGCAACGAGGCTTCTATGGGGAAAAATGACCCTTCCCCAACTGGTTCTCTTACTAGTAGCCATCGTCGTTCCCCCCCCCTCCACCTCCTCCATAGAAGCTTCCCCAGAATGATGCTATACCACGACATAACATCATACCAGGAACACTTTTAGGGGAAGAAAAAGGTGGATGCCAGAAAGAGAAACCAATAGGGGGCACTATTTTCCCTGGAAGCCTGGGAAGAACTTGGATGCCACAACTTAAGACACCGATGACAGTGAGTTAAAGCAAGGATGGAAACAATGAAATGGACCACCACCATTGCCACAACCACCAAAGGTAAGGGCGGACCTGTAAATTTTAGAAAATTTTTGGTAGATCCCCCCAAAACAGATGACCCCTCCACTTCCACCACCTGCAAATGTAGCAGTGAAAATCTGGGAGGAGTGATTTCATCTGATTCCCCCAATCCCAGCTCTTCTTGCCTTTTCCACCCCTGGAGTGGATCTACACAGATATATGAAACGTTGTTTTTTGAGTCATTAAACGTATTATTTTATTACAATTTTATACATCCCCGGGCACATGTATTTATTAATACGTTTCTTACCGTTGTGTTGTCCGTAGATATCCCCTGATCTGGGCCACACAATGTATTTCTTATCATTGTTTTCTCAAGTCCCCAGTCTGCTTATTGTTCCTCCCACTTCCTCTTTTCTTCCATTGTCCCTCCTCCTCCGAGAGAAAGGGTGGTGGTGGTGGAAAGATTTCCCCTCTTTCCACACCTGGGAACTTTTCCTAAGCTGGAGCCATGGAGGGAGGGAGCCTCCAGGCAGGGTTAGGGGATTTACTTTAAAGCAAATCCCATTGATTTCAACTGCTAACGTGACCTGCTGCCCCTTGGTCTGTGCTTGGAGGGGAGAGAAACAGAGAGAAGGGGGGGCTGGAAAGATTTCCCCTCTTTCTGCGCCCTTTTCCTAAGCACAGAGCAAGAGACAGCATGTGATGTTAGCAGTTGAATTCAATGGGATTTACTTTTGAGTAAAGTAAATCCACTAACCCTGCCTGGAGTCTCCCTCCCTGCTTGTTTGCATCTTCAAGTTCATGAACCACAGGTGCGCTGGTTCCCTTACTCAAAAGTAAATCCCATTGATATCAACTGCTAACATCACATAGTGGCTTACCTTTGAGGAAAGCCCATTGAACAGAGAGAGTTTTACTTCTGAGTAAACACATATAGAACAATGCCCATACATGGAAAGGGGGGAGGGAGGTTGTGGCTGCAAAGAGGAACACGAGGCAAGACTGAAAAAATGGCTGCAACTTTAGGCGCGGAAAGAAAAGGACCACACCCCTAGGAAGCTGATTGGCTTTAAAAAAAAATAGAAAAAGAAAGAACGCTTAGGATTTTAACTTTTAGAAAATTTCCCCTCTTTCTGCGCCCTTTTCTTAAGCACAGACCAAGGGGCAGCATGTCATGTAGGAACGATACAATCGGGCACATAACAGATCATACTACGACTTATAAGAATAACATCACAAAATAATACGACAGGAAGGGTAAGTGATAAAACGATAAAAGCCAAGCGTCATGTGGCGGACGCTTGGAAAACACCACTAAAAACGTTTATAAGTGGTTTATCCACTCATGTGTAGATCCGCTCCTTGTCTCCTCAATGTTCTGTTGCAACTCTGGGAGAAGCAGGGACTCTCTACGCCTCCCGTGTTCCAGGAGGGAGGATCTCACGATATTCTGCTCACAAGATCCTCCCCTAAGTGCACATGCGTGTGCGAAATCCCGGAGGGAAGGAGGGATGTCGCGCCTGCCATTTTTAAATTTGTTTGGAGATGAGCGCATGTGTGCTCCAACTAAAAGTAAGTTTTAAAAAACGAAAACGATCCCACTCCTCGCACCCTCAATGGCCACGAAGCGCCCGAAGATCTCTGTGCCTGTTTCCCGCCTCCTCGTGTTTACTTGAAAGGAGGCGGGATGAAGCAGAGGCAAGCGGCCACACACCGCCTACAGTCTTCAGATGATCTTGAGACCACTGGAAGAATCGGGTTTTCCCAGGGATTATTTATCCCTGGGAAAACCTGTGCTTGTCCACCCCCCACCCCCCACCCCTGGGAGTCTCTGTGCATCATTTGGATACACAGGAACTCGGCTGTGACCAGCCTGGATTTTTAGGCTGGTGTAGAAACGGCCACAGAGAGATCTAGCCATTACAAGAAGCCTCAAATGTGCATTGTCACGTTGGAGGCTTTAAGGAGGGAAGTTTAGATGGGGTGGGGGGGGGCAGGAAATCCATGTATAACAACCATTTTTATGTCCATTTCTTCACTTTTAATTACAATTTTGCTAGCTCCATAACAAATGGGGTGTCAAAACTACAGAGCGAGGTATATACCAGTTCAATAGGCAGCTCATTTCTTATGTCTATCCTGTGTTTCAGCTTAAGTCATCGCATAAGTAGTAGGGGTGTGCACGGACGCTCCGCTTCATGTCCAGATCCGTGATTTGCGGAGCCCCCGCTCCGCCTGTGTCCGCTCTGCTCCGCTCGGAGCTCCGTTTCCCCCCCATAAGGTTGCATTGAAAGCTAAAAAAGTATACAACTTTTTTTCTGTTAAAGTTAGAAACCTCAAGTTTGGCACCATGACACCTCATGGATGTATACACATGCACGCCAAGTTTCAAGCCAATCCCATCATCCCCTGATTTTTAGGGAATTTTTGAAAATCGGGCACCCCATTCACACCCCTTTCGATAGTTCCGTCAAATTGCACGTTAAAAACTTCAAACTCGCCACCATGATAGCTTATCCATGTGTCCACATGGATGCCAAGTTTCAAGGCAATCCCATCATCCCCTGATTTTTGGCGGGGCTCTAACCTCTAACGCACCACCCATAACCCTAATTCACACCCCTTTTGATAGCTCCGTCAATTTGCACGTTAGAAACCTCAAGCTCAGCACCATGATAGATTATCCATGTGTCCACATGGATGCCAAGGTTCAAGGCAATCCCATCATCCCCTGATTTTTGGGGAATTTTTGAAAATCGGGCACCCCATTCACACCCCTTTCGATAGCTCAGTTAATTTGCATGTTAGAAACCTCAAATTCGGCACCATGAAAGCTAATCCATGTGTCCACATGGATGCCCAGACTCAGGGCAATCCCATCATCCCCTGATTTTTGGCGGGGCTTAAACCTTTTAACTCACCCCAAATCAAGTCCCATTCTACAACTACGTCAATTTGCACGTCAGGAACCTATCCTTTGGTCCCATGACAGCTTACCCATGTGTCCCCATGGACGCCAAGTTTCAAGCCAATCCCATCATCCCCTGATGTTAGGGGAAGTTTTGAAAATCGGACACTGCAGTATGTCAGGGATTTAAAGTTGCAATGCAGACAGCTCAATAGGGCCAGTTCCAAGGAAATCCCAACATGCAATGAGATAACCCTAAATCTTCTTCTACACTTGAAAAATGGATTATTGAACTTGATAAAGTCTAAGTGAGCGCAGGAAGAACTTCTCCCTTGAGTCAAAGCAAGACACATACACCATCCCTGCAAGGCGGGAAGGGGAGAAGGGAGGGAAGGCAGGCAGGCAGGCAGGCAGCATGCATTGTCGTGCCGCAAGGATGGCTTGAGCACTAACGCATAGCAAACCAACCCGTAAGCAGGTGCAAGGAGCAAGTGAGGCAAAGATGGCTGGTTGTTTCTTTCTAAGCCAGCAGTTACGCATTGAGGGGCACAGAGGAGGACAACTGGGAGCAAGCGTGCCGGAGGGTGCTGGGCACGAACCGCAAAGCCCATCTCCCAGGCACCAGGCGGGCAGAGAGGCAGGCAGAGCAGGCGAGGAGTCAGTCCTGGCAGATGCCCCACCACAGCAGCACCCTGGGTGGGGGAAAGCAGGCAGGCAGGCAGGCAGGCATGGGTTGGCGGGCCCAGAAAAGCTGGTACCTTGCACAAGTAAGCCATAGATCTGTGGGGGAGTCAGTCCCAGCAGATCCAGCTACCTCACAAGGACGGCTCCCAGGCAGGCGGGCATGCGCATCCACTGTAGTGGCTGTGCTCAACTCGGCGCACTACAAGAGGAGTTGAAGTGAGAGCTCACTTCTCAGAAAACTTAAACTGTCCGTACGCACGAAGTGGTTGTGCTACGGATGATCGGTGCATTACTGGAGCTTAGCTTTTTCTCAGAGGGGAAGTCCATGAGTTGAAGTGAGGGGTTGCTTCTCAAAGAGGGGGTTACAGCGGAAGAGGGGTGGGACAACACTGGGGAGAGAAGCTGGACCAGCTGCTGCTACTAATCCTCACCCACATCCTGGAGGACCACAGCATCCAACACGAAGTGGCTGTGGTGAAGTCAATGGCTGTCATGAGTTGAAGTGAGAGCTCACTTCTCAGAAAACTTAAACTGTCCTTATGCACTAAGTGGCTGTGCTACGGGCGACCGGGCGACTGCTGGAGTTTACCACCCTCAATTGGGGAAGTGAATGAATTGAAGTGTCAGCTTGCTTCTCAAAGCCATGATTCCAGACAGGAGCACCGTATGCGTAGCAAAGCGAATGTGCTGCCAGTGCCAAGTGTCTTCTTCTGAGTGGTAGAAGAACAATTACGGAGCAACCAGAAGACTGCTTGTTTGCTGCTGAACCACTGGGCAAAGCCTAAGTAGCGGCTGTGGTGAAGTCAACGACTATCATGAGTTGAACTGTGAGCTCACTTCTCAGATTCCTTTAATTGCTCCATATGAGACTGGGGAGAGAAGCTCGACCAGTTGCTGCGACTAATCCTCACCCACATCCTGGAGGACCACAGCATCCACCGCGAAGTGGCTGTGGTGAAGTCAATGGCTGTCATGAGTTGAAGTGAGAGCTCACTTCTCAGAAAACTTAAACTGTCCGTACGCACTAAGTGGCTGTGCTACGGGCGATGGGTGCATAGTGCATCTGATCCCTGAGCTCTCCAAAGGGCGACCCGTGGACTGCTGGAGTTAACCTCCCTCAATTGGGGAGTGAGTCCCAGCAAATCCAGGTACCTCACAAGGACGGCTCCCAGGCAGGCGGGCATGGGCAGGCAGGCAGGCAGGCGGGCGGGCATGGGCAGGCAGGCATGGGCCGGTGGGCACAAAGGAGCTGGTACCTTGCACAGGTATGCCATAGATCTCTGGGGGAGTGAGTCCCAGCAGATCCAGCTACCTCACAAGGATGGCTCCCAGGCAGGCAGGCATGGGCAGGTGGGCAGGCGGGCATGGGCAGGCAGGCAGGCAGGCAGGCGGGCATGGGTTAAAAGGAGCTAGTAGTTACTGAAGCAGTTACTTTGAGTGTGGAAGTTTTATGTGCAGGCTTGGAGCATTAACGTTGCTGCTGGATGCAAAGTGGAAGTGTTGGATGACATGGAAAAACCAAGCCTCAGCCAGAACCTTCCAAAGGGCAACCCATGGACTGCTGGAGTTTTCCTCCTGTTCCCGGTGGCTGGGACGGGTCTCGGCTTCTCAAAGCCATGGCACTGGTGCGTATGCACTGCAGCTTCTCCTACGAGAGCTGTCCCACGGACGACCGGTGCCTTACTGGAGCTTAGCTTTTTCTCTGAGGGGAACTCCATGAGTTTAAGTGACAGCTTGCTTCTCAAAGAGGGGTGACAGCGGAGGAGGAAGAGGGGTGGGATGAGGAGAGAGAAGAGAGCATCCACCATAGTGGCTGTTCAATGAGAGAGCTTCAAGAAGAAGTGAAGTGAGAGCTCGCTTCTCAGAAAACGTAAACTGTCCGTACGCACTAATTGGCTGTCCCACGGACGACCGGTGCATTACTGGAGCTCAGCTTTTTCTCAGAGGGGAACTCCATGAGTTTAAGTGACAGCTTGCTTCTCAAAGAGGGGGTTACAGCGCAAGAGGGGTGGGACGAGACCGGGGAGAGAAGCTCGATCAGCTGCTGCGACTAACTCCACTTCAGGGAAAGGACAACATAAGGAACAGTAAGCTGGTGAAGTCAATGACTGTCATGAGTTGAAGTGAGAGCTCACTTCTCAGAAAACTTAAACTGTCCGTACGCACTAAGTGGCTGTGCTACGGGAGATCGGTGGACTGCTGGAGTACCTCCCGCACATAGGGGAAGTGAATGAGTTGAAGTGAAAGGTTGCCTCTCAAAATCAGCAGACTGGTCGAGTAGTCCACTTGATCCCTGAGCTCTCCAAAGGGCGACTCGTGGACTGCTGGAGTTTTCCTCCCTCAAATGGTGAAGTGAATGGGTTTAAGTGTGAGGTTACTTCAAAGCCATGAACGTTACCGAGGAAGAGGGGGCTCAATGAGACTGCAGAGAGAGCCTTGGCCAGCTGCTTCTCCTCATCATCACCCACATCCTGGAGGACCACCACCTCCACAGTAGTGGCTGTGCTGAAGTCAATGACTTCCATGAGTTGAAGTGAAAGGTTGCTTCTCAAAGGCGAGGACTCTCCTGTTCCATTTTCGCAGCGAGACAGGCAGCTGCAGTAACACTCACAACCACACACACAATGACAGCTTTTGCACAGAGGCTCATGAGTTCAAGTGACAGCTTGCTTCTCAAAACCATACTTCTGGATCAGGGAGTACGTCTTCCACTGCCAGGGCACTCCAAAGGGCGACCCGTGGACTGCTGGAGAGAGGCAGCCTGGCTAGTGGTGGTGGTGCCAGGCATTGCCTTGCCCCCTGCTTGCACCTCACCCAAACACGTGCAGTCAATCATGGAGTCTTTTGGAACTGGGTGGAAAACTATCCGGATGAGTTTACTAAGCTGTACCAGACGCCACAGAAATGAAATGAAATCGAGTGTGGTGCTTTGCCCTCACATAGTCACACACACACACACGGACGGTGACAAACTCTGCCTACAGCTTTTGTAGAGGCTCATGATGCCCACCAGGCAGGAAGTATTCTGGGGAAGATTCAGCCTGGCAGTGCCTGCTATGTCGTCTACTGTGGTAGTAAGGAAGAGTTAGCCTGAATTTGACGGAGTGAACTGAATTGTAGAAGGACTACAGCCTGCCTGCCTGTATGTAAGACGAAGAAGGCATGACCTTACTGAGAGAGACGAATCGAATGATTCAGAGTTGATGTTGTGAACTGAAACACAGCCACATAATAATAATAATAATAATAATAATAATAATAATAATAATAATAATTAAGAAGAAGAAGAAGAAGAAGAAGAAGAAGAAGAAGAAGAAGAAGAAGAAGAAGAAGAAGAAGAAGAAGAAAAAGCCTGCCTGCCTGCCTGCCTGAACTGTAGTCTGCCTGCCAACCGAAGGAGGGGTGGAATTAAAGGGAGGGGAGCCTGCCTGTCACTTCCACGAGGGCTTGAGGGTGGGGTATCCCAGCAGGGGCAGATTGCTCTTCAGAAAGACCAACTGCTCCACCAAGTCCGGCTCCAAGCGAGTGCGGTGAGGGGTCACTATGTCACCCGCCATAGAGAAGACCCTCTCACTTGGAACACTGGTGGGTGGGCAGCTGAGTCGATCGCTGGCCACCCGCGCCAGGTCCGGCCAAATCTGGCAGCGGGATGACCAGTAGGCCAGGGGGTCCATGGAGCAGTCCTCCATGGGCTCTGCCAGGTAACGCTGCACGGCGGTTGCAGCGTCATCCTGGCCGGTGGCTGGGAAGGGTCTCTGCCCAACCACGGCATGCAGAGCCTCTGCCCAATACCCCTGGCCTGTGCTCCTGCTGGGAGGGATGCAGGTGAGGCTGCTGCTGCTGCGGGGAGTGGTGGCCTGCTCCTCTGCCTCACTCTGCCCTACCCTCTTGGCCCGTGCCGCCCACACTTCGCCATTTTGAAACATTTCGCCCATAGGATTGCATTGCGGAAAAGAAAAGGGGATAACTGTGTTGTTTTTGAAGCTATCTTTCTGAAACTTCTTGTGCTTAGAGAGTCATGGCTGGGGGTCATTTTGAGCCTACTCTCAGCTCTCTGCGTGGTGCGGTTCGCTTGCTAGAATTTTTAAAAAAGTAGGGTAAAGGCGGGAAAAAGATTACCTTTTCGATTGCTGAGGGGCAGAGTCAACTCCCGGTCATGATCACATGATCCCAAAGTTGGAGGAGGGGATAGGCAAAACGGGTAACTTGGGATTCTGGGAACTTCTCTTTCTTAGTCTGAACGGACTTTTCCCAGTGTTTTTTAAAACAGTAGCCCCACCAAATGCACAAACACAACCTGAAATCATATACTAAGCCAAGAATAAGAGATAGAAACACAGCACTGCTACTCACCCTAACTTTGGGGAACAACTGAAAAGATGTGGTGCAAGGGGATGAGCTCCCCTAGGGCATCTCATTGTGGACGTGCCCCCACTCTCTCCTGTACTTGGAAGGCCATCAGAGCCTTCCAAAGAGAGTAACCCGATGGAGCAATGCCTATCATGAGTTGAAGTGAGCGGTCTACTTCTCTTAGTGGTGGAGCGATGCCTATCATGAGTTGAAGTGACAGTTCCACTTTTCAGAGCTGTTGTGGTGAAGCAATGGCTTTCATGAGTTGAACTGACAGTCTTGCTTCTTAAAAGACTGGTTGACCAGTCAAATTGGCAGCTGCTGCTTCCCCCTCCCCTGGGCACGTCCCCCTATTGCTGGTAATAGACAGATATAGCCTTTTTTTAAAAGTTCTTCTTGTTGTTTATTCAGCAACACTGCTGCTTTTAATTCCACCCCTCCTTTGTTTATTTATTTATTTATTCCGTTTTATATGCATTACTGGCTTATCCTTGGCTCACTTCCTTATACCCCCAGAAATGTCTGCTGCCTGCCTGCCTGCCTTCCCTCTCTCCTCCCCTGCCCGCCTCGCAGGGATGTTGTGTGTGTCTGGCTTTGACTCAGGGGAGAAGTCCTTCCTGCGCTCACTTGGAGTTTTGGAAGTTCCAAATCCATTTTTCAAGTGTGGAGGAAGATACATACTCCCCAATTCATGGCATGTTGGGATTTCCTTTGAAATGGCCCCATTGAGAGGTCTGCAGGTTTAAGCCCCACCAAAAAACAGGGGATGATGGGACTGCCTTGAGTCTAGCCGTGCATCTGTATCCCTGGATAAGCTATCATGGTGGCGAGTTTGAGATTTCTAACGTGCAAATTGACGGAGCTATCGAAAGGGGTGTGAATGGGGTGCCCGATTTTCATAAATTCCCCAAAAATCAGGGGATGATGGGACTGCCTTGAGTCTTGGCATGCATGTGTATCCCTGGATAAGCTGTCATGGTGGCGAGTTTGAGGTTTCTAACGTGCAAATTGACGGAGCTATGGAAAGGGGTGTGAATGGGGTGTTGGATTTTCCTAAATTCCCCAAAAATCAGGGGATGATGGGACTGCTTTGAGTCTGGGCATGCATGTGTATCCCTGGATAAGCTGTCATGGTGGCGAGTTTGAGGTTTCTAACGTGCAAATTGACGGAGCTATGGAAAGGGGTGTGAATGGGGTGCCCGATTTGAATAAATTCCCCAAAAATCAGGGGATGATGGGATTGCCTTGAGTCTTGGCGTGCGTGTGTATACCTCCATGAGGTGTCATGGTGCCAAACTTGAGGTTTCTAACTTTCACAGAAAAAAAGTTGTATACTTTTTTAGCTTAATGCAAGCCTATGGGGGGGGGGGAGAAACGGAGCTCCGATCCGGATCTGGAGCTCTCAGCGGAGCGGAGCAGACATGGGTGGAGCGGGGGCAGAGCGAAGCGGGCCAATCCGCAAATCGCGGATCTGGAAGTGAAACGGAGCGGGGGGTCCGTACACACCCCAACTAATAAGTAGTGTGAAAGAGAAAAATGTTGGGGGTAAGCAAGGCGGGGAGAGTGAAAGACAAAGAAACATCTGAAAATCCGAACATTGAGAGAGTACAGACGTCTGTGTGGTGCAACTCTCGAAAACAGGGCAGCCCTGGCTGAAACAGGGCAGTTGGTGGGTGAGCACTAAACCTTTTGGCAAGGTGTACGGATGTTGGGGGCTCACAGCCTGAGCAGGGAATGGATGGGTACAGGGATTGATAGATAGGCAAGAGTCGTGTTTACTAGAGAGGAGGGAAGGGCAAGGTACTCAGGCCTTAGCTAGACCTACCTGTAAATCCGGGCTAGAGGAGGGGAGATCCCGTGATGCAACTATCGGGGGCTCTCGCCCTCGTTCACACACGAGGTGCAACGCGCTCTGGAGGACAGCCATCGTGACTGCCTCCCCCCCCCAAGTTTTAAAGGGCCAGCAGCGCAGGAGCGCTCCAGCGACGGCAGTTAGGTTTTTTTTAAAAAAAAATTATTTCCCCGCTCCCCCCGCCCCCGATTTCCCCACCCTGGCCGTGATCCCCCCGCCCGTGATCCCCCCGCACCAGGCTACCCCATCATCTAGCAAGGCCCTCAGTCTCCATGCCTCAAACCATCAGCTGCCACAGTGGGGCAGGAGCAACCAGTTCATCTATCTCAACCACACTGTAATATTTGCAGCTACAAAATAATATAGATGGGAGGGTGTAACGAGGGAACTTTCCGTGGATTCTCCAAGTCTTATACGACTCTTAAATGAACCAAAATGGCTTCTGCTCTAGCTTCCTATTTTTTACCCAGCATCCCCTCACTCCAACCACTAGTGGTTTCTCTTCCCTTCCTGCTATCTGTCACTATCGTGATGCATGTAGTCCCCTCATTTCAAAGATTCCTGACGCAGCCATGCAGAAGCAGGGGCCCACGCCTCTCGGAAATGCCATTGCTCACCCTTTCTTGCAAGCCGCCGTTTTGGAGCGTCCGCTGAAGCGTGTGGGGATTGCAGGCTTAGCTGGGTTCCTTTTCATTTCCACTGCTTCATGTCAGGCCATTATCTGCTAGAGCTAAATCAATACAACAGGTAAAACAAATTGCCACTGCCTCCACTCTAATCCAATATTGTGGCAGAATTAATATCCCTCTCTCAACCCACCAGAGATTTGGAGCTATTAAATCCTAAATTAAGGGTGTTCTGTTTTGCATGATACAGTACAGAGTCTTCCAGAGGGGGTTCAGTGTCACTTCCAAACAAGCATTTGCCTCTAGTGTGGCTTGCCTCTCTTTCATTATTACTCAGGAAAGCTTTACGCCTTCTATTAACCTTTCCTGCTTTATTATTTGGGTCTCTTCTGGCTAAAGCCACGTTCAGAATCGGGCAGCGAAGGATGAATAACTGCCGATGCGTCTACAGGATTAGTACAAGCGGGGGTCTCTTGCCAAAGAATGGATGGGCAGCCGCTTCCTAGTGTCAGAAGTGCAGCATCTCTTGGATGATTCAATCACAACCAATGTAGAGATGCGCCGGAATTACTTAACCTCACAGGCGGTCACCTTCTCTGTCACTCTCCCCATGTCAGTGCTCTGGGCATGCCTCTCTTTAACAGGAGGCATGACCTCTTCTGAAGACTGGAAATTCTGCTGCATCCCAGTGTGGCCATTGCAAACTGAGTTCTCAAAGAGACAGGATCAGAGTATCATGGAAAAAACCCTCTCCGCAAGTGTCTCATAATGCTAGAACCCGGAGTCATCCCATGAATGAGCTCCCTAAGGAGGTTCGCTTGGCACCTACATTATATGCTTTTAGAAGCCAGCTGAAGACCTTTTTATTCTCCCAACATTTTAAGAATCTATAAATTTTAAATAACATGGTTTTAAATTTGTAATTTTGCATTGCTGCTGTTTTTATCTGGTTGAGCTTTTATATTGTATTTTATATTATGGTTTTATACTGTTGTTTTATACTTTGAATGGTTTTAATTTTTGTGAACCGCCCAGAGAGCTCCGGCTATTGAGCGGTATAGAAATATAATAAATAAATAAATAAATAAATAAAATAAGCTGATTGGTGGGAGATTCAGGACACACAAAAGGAAGTACTTCTTCACACACAGCACATAGTTAAAGCTCCATCACATCTAGGTAGCAACACGTGGCTCCTGTCGCTTCTCTGTCGTCGCTTCGACATCGCTTCCAGAAAACAGGAAGTAATAAATTAGGCCCATTCAGTCCGGTAGGAGAGAGCAGCAGCCGGACTTTTTCTGGGGAGTTTTGCTGCACAATGAAGCCCAGAAGCTGCGGAAGACGCACGAGAGGCAGATGACGTCATGTGAGCAATCCGTGGGTGCCCAGTAATGAGCATGCAGTAAAATGCTCGTCAGATGGAGCTTTAAAACTATGGAATTTGCTACCACAAGATATAGCGATGGCCACCAATTTGGATGGTTTTAAAAGGGGGTTGGATAAATTCCTGGAGGGAAAGGCTATCAATGGCTACTAGTCCTGATGGCTATATGCCCTCTCAATATTAGAGACAGTAAGCCTATATAAACCATTTCCTTGGGAACATGGGCAGGAGGGTGCTGTGGCACCCATGTTCTGCTTGTTTGTTTATTTATTTATTTATTTATTTATTTATTTATTTATTATTACATTTCTATACCGCCCAATAGCCAGAGCTCTGGGCGGTTCACAAAAATTAAAAACATTCAAAGTATAAAACAACAGTATAAAACCATAATATAAAATACAATATAAAAGCTCAACCAGATAAAAACAGCAGCAATGCAAAATTGCAAATTTAAAACACCAAGTTAAAATTTATTTATAGACTGTTAAAATGCTGGGAGAATAAAAAGGTCTTCAGCTGGCGTCTAAAAGCATATAATGTGGGTGCCAAGCGAACCTCCTTAGGGAGCTCATTCCACAGCCGGGGTGCCACAGCAGAGAAGGCCCTCCTCCTGGTAGCCACTTGCTTCACTTCCTCTGGCAGGGGCTTACGGAGAAGGACCCCTGAGGATGACCTTAGGGTCCGGGCAGGTACATACGGGAGGAGGCGTTCCTTCAGATAGCCTGGCCCCAAGCTGTTTAGGGTTTTAAATGTTAATACCAGCACTTTAAATGTTAATACCAGCTTGTGGGTTCCTGGCCAACAGCTAGTTGGCCACTGTGTGAACAGAGTGCTGGACTAGATGGACCCTTGGTTTGATCCAGCAGGGCACTTCTTATGTTCTTATATTCTTAAGTATCAGTAGTGCTTCTGTCCCATCCATTAAAATAGTCCACCACAATCTGTAGATATAAACAATACATGTGCATCATGCATCCCTAGCAAGCAAGTCAAGCTGGGATAACAATACCAGAATTGTCCTGGTCCTGAGCACCAGGAGGTTCCAGAGAGACAATCCCATGCCACAGCTTGCTATTTACCTCCCAGAACTGCTGCACTTACTCTGGGCACGTACACGCCACCACCTGCCGGCTTTCCACTCTTCTGCTCCACGTACTTCCTACCTCTCCATCCTTTGAGATCTTGATCTTGCCAGTGCTTGGACTGGGGCTTTCAACAGAAGTAAACAGAGCAATACAGGACAGCAACTTATTTATTAGGATTGTGGTAAATACAGTGCTTTAGGGTGGGTTCCTGCATTGAGCAGGGGGTTGGACTCAATGGCCTTGTAGGCCCCTTCCAACTCTGCTATTCTGTGATTCTATGATTCTATGATTGTCAAGTCAAAATGTTGGTGAAATGCTCTGCTATTTAGAAATCTGGGCTTATTTGTTTCCAAGGGACGTCAGAGCATGATATCAAGGATCCTAAACAATAAGTAAAGCATAAATTGAAACAATGCCAAAAACAACAAAAAGTTTTTTAAAAAACAGTCGCTGGAAAAGAGCCAAGGAAATAAGGCAGCAGGGGGCACTGGGGGGTGGGTGGGGGAAGGACCAGACGGAATGGCAGACAACATATCCTGGTTTAGGAAATGAGTCTCAGCAGGGATCCAAGATTTAAATCAGTTGCTAGTTCTCTCCCCCCCCCCTTTTTATTTCCTTTAAATTATGTCTTCAGTTTCTTCCAGCCTCCCTCCCCATCTGCATACATAATTGAATTGCATTTTTATCCCCGTTTAATTCTTTGCAACTGTGCAGCCAAAGTTCATTGGGATGCCTTAGTCTTCATATGCTATCACGAGGAACTGAATCTCTGACCTTTTTGTTTATTTATGTCTACAGAAGCCAAGCAGCAGCCGTTTCCCCTGGTTAAAAGGTAGGCGCACTTAGGCACTGGGGGGGCAGGCTAATGGCACAATGGAAAGAGAAATAATCAGGCTGATTGGAGAAAGGACCTGGGGAAGAAAGAAAGGAGGCAAAGGAGAGGTTTGCTAGACAGCCTAACTGGCTAGAACAATCCCATCACTCTTGTTTTGTCACTTTCCTCTCCTTTCCTCACCCCTCCTTGTTCTTCTTCATGAGCCGATACTATGCAGAAGAATCGCTATTCTTATCTGAAGCCATTACAGCTCTTCCAAATCGGAAGAGCTGGGCATTTCTATGGCCCTGTTCAGAAGACATCTTAAACCACGGCTTTAACCATGGTGAATAAGGCTTATTCACCATGGTTAAAGCCATGGTTTAAGGTGACTTCTGAACAGGGCCGACGTCTAGGCTGAATTCCTCAATTCTACCTGCTGCCCGTTACAGAAGAGAGGCAGCAGTTCTGGGATGAATTATGAATGGTTGCAGAATTTCAATGGCATCCCTGAAAAAAATCCCACATTCTCACTGCTTAGATCACCTGTTCCTGTTGTGCCCCTCCCACCAAAACACCCCTCACCCCAGACCCCTTGCTTGCAGCTCACAGAGCTCTTGTTTTCCCCTCCCTCACCAGCAGTGTTCCATAGCCTAATATTCTTTAAGGTCTTAGACTACAGCCACAGGCCAGTGAGATGTTGCAGGCAGTAGAATCACCACTTCTCAAAAATTCAGGTTTCCCATGAGCCAGTGTGGAAGGAATTAAGCTAGGGATGTCCTAGCTCACACTTCATTCTCTACTAGCTTTAAGTGAGAGATGGATGAATCTGTCAATCTTGGTTTCTCTCAGGCCTTAGCTAGACCTAAGCTTTATCCCGGGATCGTCCCAGGGTCGTCCCTGCCTGCTCCCTGGATCCCCTGTGTGTCATTTACATGAACAGGGATGACCCCGGGACGATCCCGGGATAAACCTTACATCTAGCTAAGGCCATAGTCTCTCATTTCTCCAGTCTTATGCTTGGCTTATCCCAAATGTTGCGGGTTTTTTTTTTTTTAAATGCATCTGTGTGTAGTTTTGTATACATTTTTGTGTGCATTTCTTCCAAAACATGCATTGTTGTGCAATTTTACCTAAGATATATATTTTTGCAAGCAGTTTTCCCTCATATAATGCATTACTGAATGTTATTTTCACTAATGTATGCATTTTTGTGTGCATGTTCCCCAAATATGCACAATTTTTGCACACATTTTTTTGATCAGGGAACTCCATTGAAAACTTCAGAGAAGGGAAAATTTCAAATGATAACTGTGTTTCCCATTCGGACACTGGATTTAAGTACAGGACGTCAGCAACATTTCCATCACCAAATATTTCACAGTCACTTGGGAGACTAGGGCCATAGCTAGACCTAAGGTTTATCCCTGCGTCGTCCAGGGGTCAAACCTGTTCATCTAGGTGACACACAGGGGATCCAGTGCTCTGGCAGGGGTGAACCCTGGATGATCCCAGGATAAACCTTAGGTCTAGCTGTGGCCTTGGCCTCAGCTTTGGGAAAACCTACCTTTGAAAGAAAACCCAAAATACATACACTCACTGGAGGTGAGATACAAGCAGCCGCATAACCATTTTATTCTGGTTGTGCTTTTTATATTGTATTGTGTATTTGTGCTTTTAACCTGTTGGTTGTCTTACTAGGATTTTAATTTTTGTGAACCGCCCAGAGAGCTTCGGCTATTGGGTGGTATAAAAATGTAATAAATAAATAAATAAATATTGGGCTTAAGGGATGATGCCAGCAGTGGGTCGTGGCCAAAGAGGATAAAGACTGGCAGAGCCAGGTGGCTCAGTTTTAGAGCCCAATGGACAAGGAGTCAGAACTGACAGCACAAACTCTCAAACCACACAGAAATCCGTACACTGCTGAAAAGTGTGCCCCCAAATCCATATGCTATGAGTCACACACACAACAATGCACAAAGTCGTGAAAATTCCACACAGAAACATATTATTATAGGGGAAATAGCGAAAAACTGCAGACATTGGCATAACATGTGCACAATACTGTGTCTATTAGAAGTGGCCTTAAAAATGTGTATGAATTTTCACATGGTCTCTTAAAAATAAAGATTGCACAGTGATGTGGAATCAGATTGAACCAAACTTAACATTGGAAAAACTGAGGAAATGGAATAGAACCAAAAGTGATAGATTCACCCATCCCTAGTTTGACTATCTGCACAGGGCTTCTGAGTACAAGGCTCGCACAGCAACATCTACTTCAGTGAATGGTATCACACCTGCAGAAAGTACTAACATTTCAAATTGGATCACTGCCTGTCTCTTTAATAGCTTACTATTATGCACAACTAAGAAGAATCTTTTCATTTTAGTGTCTCAAGGGCAGCAGTGTGTGTGTGTGTGTATGTATGAGAGAGAGAGAGAGAGAGAGAGAGAGAGAGAGAGAGAGAGAGAGAGAGAGAGAGAGAGAGATGAGGAGTGAGAAATCTCACATCACAACCAGATAGACACAGCAAAAGTTCCCTTCCCAAGCCCTTATTACTACCATATTATTATACACGCACCCAGCACCTCCTTTAATCAATTTAACATAATATGACCTATGAGTTAATCTTCCCTAATGAGAAGGCCACCTTCACTCCATTAAGAGACAGATATATCATCAACCTCATCTTCCAGATGAAGAAGGCAATTATGAAGAGAGCCTGGAAACTGGAGATACGAACAGAAGAGAAAATATGAGCCTGGTAGCGCATGTCTGAAAGAAGAACCCAGTGTGCCACTGGAAGGCTAGGGATATTGCAGGACTTCAGTATTTGCACATTCTGGAACAAACTAGTCCGATCCGCACCAGCTGGACCAACCTGCACATCAGAACGTCATTATCCACTGGCTTTCACATTTCCTAAATCTTTCAATGCCGTTCTCAGCTTAATTCTGTTAAAATGCTTTTAAAAATGCATATTTTTTAGAGAAAACATGGTTAAGAATGCATAGTTAAGTACACGTTTAAATGTGAATTTTGGTGCAGATTTTTAAAAATCATGGGGCAATGTAAAAAGAGGATGGGGTAGATTTATGAGTGAGCAGATATGGACAGATTTGTCTCCCCCTCAGGAGAAATCAGTTTATGCTATGACAATAATCTACCTGATTGTATCAGCAGTGCTAGGCCTTCTGGGTGTTTAGAAAACCCTTGGACTATCTTGGCAAGGAGTTGTCCCAATTTCTGCAAATGGGCACTTCAGTCATTAGGAACCTCACAGAAGACAAACTTATCAAATAAAACTATCTTACAGTGACTGGATAATTTTATTGATATCATTTATACATTTATATAAAAATTTCTGTCCTAAAAAGGTTCCCAGGGCATGTGTGTGTGCGTGTGTGTGTGTGTGTGTGTGTGTGTGTGTGTGTGTGTGCGTGCGTGCGTGAACACTTTATGACATCCAGCCCTGCAATAAAGGAATAAAGAGAATTGGTTTGTGGAGAAAAACTGGGCTAGAGACCCCATCCTCCAATGGTCGTCAGGCGCGCACACATGCACTCATATACCTTAATCCACACATACTTTCTATGTTAAATCATAGCTTCATCTGGATCTTTCACCAGTTAACTACATCTGGCTTTGTTTAACGTCAGTACATTAAGCAAACCACATTTTGTAACAATTAATGGTACCCTGGTGAAAACCACTGTGGTGTGGGTTGTTGTTTTTTTTGTTGTTGATGTAATTTATGGTAGATCGGTATTGGGATCATACGAACAAGAAATAATGGCATTTAAACAAGAGTTTTGGTGAGGGATGTGAAAATTGTAGCATCTCTCTAATGACTGACATTAAACTGGAAACTACTTCAGTGAGAGCATCACACATAAACCGTTGATTGAGAGAAAATTCACATATCTTTTATATATGGGGCGAGGCGGGATAGAGAAAGAATCCAGTATTCTCCATCAAATGATACTGCTCACTATTATGCATATCCTCTGCTGGAAAGCAGCCAGCAAAATATTGTTCTTAAATCCCTTTCCCAATCCCTGAGCAGATTCACAGTTTCATATCTGAGAGATGCTTAATCTTCTGTCCATTGTGAGCCGAACACTTGGGAAGGATTCGAAGCTGTGGCAAGACAGCTTGCTTCCTGAAGATTGTGTCCTGAGCCATTCTCAAGCTATTCCTATCATCTATCCACACCAACAAGGTATATGTAAAACGGCTTTCTTTCTTAGCTGGGCACTGTCTGTAAGCTCACCCAAGGCTTTGCCCTTTTAAAAAAATGGAATATAAAGAGCTGGGTGTTAGTTTAAACATGTACATAGGGTTAGTACATGCACAATGGCCTAGATCTCACTTGAGTGCTTAGCCAGTGCCTGGGCTGATCCTCTCCAAATTCTATCTCAATGATGTGTGGCTCGCCCATAGAAAAATACATGAATAAAGCCTGCACCTAGAAACTGAGAGGGAAGCTAAACCCTTCTCACGGGCAGCAAATGTGTGTTTGGTTTGGTTGTTTAATATGGAGGGAGAGAAAGTTGTATGGAGGTCTATTCAGTCCACCACACACACACACCTATATTCTGAAGTATGACAACCAAATACATATTGCTTTTCTTTAATAGAGGCCTTAGCTAGACCTACCGGTAAATCCGCGATGGACGAGGGAAGACCCCGCGATGCAAGTGTCCAAGGATGTCGCCCTCCTTTACGAGTAAGACGAGGCAACCTCACGAAGAGAGCCATCGTGCCCGCCATTTTTTTTACTTTTAAAGGGGACAACACACACAAACAATTGTGCTCAAAGGTAAGTGGGTTCTTTTTAAAAAGGGGGGGTTCCCCGTTCCCCCCCACCCTGCCTTCAATGGGCGCAGCGCTCCTGGCTCTGTGTGAGTAATCGGCCAAAGCTGGGGAAAGCTAGAAAACGGGCCATGCACTTGCAGTCTCAGGCTCAGCCCAAGACTGTGGGAAAAAGTGGGCCCAAACGGGTAGGCTATATCCCGGGGCCAGGCAGGGTTGATCCCTGCCTGAGCCTGGGATCCCCTGTGCATCATCTGGATGCACAGGGACGATCCCGTGTATCACCCCGGGATATAGCCTGGTCTAGCAAAGGCCATAGTTATATCAAGCCCTGTTAGGACAAGTAGCTCCATAAAGCAAACCAAATCTAGAAAGTGAAGGGCTTGGAAAACTTTACTGAGTCATGAGGAACTTCAACAATAGGAGTATTGTACATAGCCATTTATAGATAAATATCCCCTGGCTAAGCAGCCAGAAGTACAAAACAGCAGAGCAGGCCAGGCTTCTGACAGAATGAAACCACTACTACTACAAAATATATTGAACATGCTAGTCTTTTTATACACTAGGGGTGTGTACTCCACACTGAAAATCGGGGTGTTCGACAGACCTCAGACAAACCTCTGAACACAGAGTGGTTAGGAGGTGGTTCAAAAACTGGTGGAAACCCGCGGTGTGGGTAGAAAATTGTTTGGAGCCCCGAAGAGACCCATATCTGAAGGGTTTTTAGGCAATGTGAGGGCTTGTTTCATATTGATGGATGGCTAACTGAACACATCCATATTAGGAAGATGCCAAGGAGTGAAGGGGGATGTTTTGAGATTGACATCTACGACTAACCAATAGACACTTTCTCTTCCTATTTCCCCTCACGTTGGAACTCATTCCTCGTAGAGTGTTGGGGAAGGGAGGAGAAGGAGAGATTCTGAGAGAAAGAGAGTGAGAGCTCTCAGTCTGTGCTTGCTTGCTCTGTCTGCTTCATTTCTAGCTGCTAAGAGGAATAGTGCCTACTCGTTTTTCCCGTTTTTTGCTGGGTTGCTTTTCTCTCTGTGTGTCTGTCTGCTTTTATTTGCTCACCCCATGCTCACCCGTTATTGAGTGTGTGTGTGCGTTCTTGTTCTATCCTATTACCTCCCACTAAGAAATTTTAAAAGAAATGAAGAAATAATTGTTTATCTTTCCAACTTTTCTTTAAGTCCTAGTCTGTCTGTCTCAGTCAGTGAGTTTGACTCAAAGTTGCTTCGAAGCACCTCATCCCTGTGTGTGTTTTACTGTTACCCAGTCTACTCCCCCACCAAAACTATATTAAAAAATACAATTTTTTAATCTTTCTATTCCAATACTTTATCTCACATTTCATCCCCCAGTGCATGCTGTTAGTTAGTTATATTGTGTGTGTACTCCTCCACTATCAAATAATCCATTGTGAGTTCTGTATTGTGTTTTCTACAGTCTGTCTAGTTTGAGTGCGTGTTGCAGCACACTTTTTTTTTCAAAACTCATGCACAAGCAACACACATTTTCCCCTCAATTAATAAACGTTTATTATTCCATTTTGGAGCATGCAGTGGGTGCTGCTGCTGGCATGTTGGGAAAGGGAGCAGAAGGAGGGAAAACCCAGGGGGAATGGGGGCGCATGGGGCAGCGGTGGCCCCTCCTCCTGAATGGTTTAAGGAGGATTTTTTTAAAAAAAAAAAAATCCTAAAAGTCAAGAGGTGAAGGGATCTGCTTTAAACTTGGCATGGCTACTTAAGAGCTACCAGGGTGCCAAGTTTCATCTCTTTCTCTTTAATAATGATGGAGATGTATGCATTTTTGTTAATTCTCATTGACGATAATAGCATGGTTCTCCAAAAATGGAGCAGTTTTCTGACAAATGATCCAGTGGTGCAGAAAGACGGACTGCCTCTGGAAATCGGAGCAGTGGACTCACTCAGTGGAGCTCCGCCCTGAATTCCAGGGCAGAGAAGAACCGCTCTGCACACCCTTACAAGAGACCAAGGCTAAAAGGAATCTTGTTTAGGTCAACTGGCTGCTTGGCAAAATTCTTGCCCTTGTGATCACTGTTTGTACACATGTCTCTCTGATGTATCCAGAACTATTAAATGCGCTCTGCACCTGGGTGATTCTTGTTCTTGTCCCTACTTGCATTTAAACTTTCTTTAAAAGTTCAAGGACAAATAAACTCTTACTTTGCACTCTTTTTTCCTGTGATTCTCTTCCATTGCTATTCCAACATATTCTTCTTCCAAGGAGCTCAAGGCCTTAGCTAGACCTAAGGATTATCCCAAGCAAATGAAGGGGTCATTCCTGCCTGCTTCCGGGATCTCCTGTGTGTCATCTAGATGCATAGGGATGATCTCGGGACAATCCCGGGATATAGGCCTGGTCTAGCCATGGCCCAAGACATGGTTCTCCCACATGCCTACCTACTTATCCTCAAAACAACCCTGTGATGTAGGTTACACTAGAAAATAGTGACTGTTCCATGGTCACTGCTTCATCATAGCTAAGTCGGAATTTCAACCTGCATCTCCACAATCCTACTTTGACAAGCACTATACAATAGTATCACTTTACTGTCACAATGAGATTTAGCCCCCAGTTCTCCCAAAAACTTGCATATAAATAAAATCTTCCCAGCAAAGGAAGGAATTTGTTCACACATTAAGTAACAACCAGTGCCAATAGTCACTATCCAATGATACAGCCCCATACATATCACAGTGAAGGCAGAGACTATGATCCCATGATGAGCATGTAATAAGGATGCACGTATTTTGCTACATATGTTTCATCTGTGTTTGTGAAAGATTGTCTGGCAGCTTTCATTTTGTTGTCCGCTAATAGATGGAATCAGTTTTTTAGGGATGTAGAAGAATTTCATTTCCACATGCACTTTAGCTTTATTGCACATCTGCACTAATGCACAACACAAGTGAAAATTTGTGCAAATCCTTCCCCCAAAAGTAAAAAAAAAAAATGGTCTGCAAGACCATTTTGTGTCCACATGACTTGGAAAAGCTGGTTCGCTGTGACTTCCACAGGTCAGATTCATAGAAATCCAAAGTCTTTTGAATCCATTACAGATTTTTCTGACATCGCTAACATGTAACCCATTTGCAAATAAAGCTCTTGATTGCAGCCTGTGTGTTACAGCACCATCTAGTGATGCTTACCACTGCAATAAAGTATGTAAAGCGATAACTTGGTTAGTCTAACTTCTCTTTGTGTAGGTGTATGCACGTTTTTTAGTCACACAGAAATCTTCATCCAGAAGAGTTAGCAGAGCAGCTGCTTTACAGCTACATAGATATTTGGACTTGTCACCAAAACCTTACTTGTAATGAAATTTGAAGCAAAGGAGGATGACGCTCCTCAGGGAAAAAACCTGAATGACTGGGGTGAAGAAGGTTTGTATATATCAAAAGAATTTCTCAGGGCGTTCTGCACATCCCTACGTGAAATTAAAAGTTAATTCAAGAGTGCCTCAAGCAAAACATGTGTGAAATGAGGATATGGGGGGATATGAGACAGGAGTCTTGTTAAGACCTAAAAAAAATTCTGAGGCAGCAGAGTGGAAGGGGGTTTCAAACACACACACACCAATCAAAATTGGCTATAAATGAATACCAGCTGATTATATGAGGTTAGTGACTCTACACATATGCATACATACCCAATGATGGGTCACCCTTACAGCACAATCTACTCAGAAGTAGCCCCCCATTGACTTCAAAAGGACTTACGCCCAGATAAGCGAGTATAGGGGCTCATCTACACCAAGCAGGATATTCCACCAAGCAGGATATTCCACTATGAGTGCAGGACACGGAATAACGGGCTCAAGTTACAGGAAGCCAGATTCCGGCTGGACATCAGGAAAAACTTCCTGCTTGTTAGAGCAGTACGACAATGGAACCAGTGACCTAGGGAGGTTGTGGGCTCTCCCACACTGGAGGCATTGAAGAGGCAGCTGGACAACCATCTGTCAAGTATTCTGTAGGGTGGATTCCTGCATTGAGCAGGGGGTTGGACTCGATGGCCTTGTAGGCCCCTTCCAACAATACTATTCTTTGATTCTATGATTCTAAAACGGTATATAAAAGGCAGGAGCCACATGACTGCTTTATAGTAGTATTGAAGTGCACTGCAGGATCTACATTACTGCTTTATAGCGGTACTGAAGTGCACTGACAACTGTTGGGGCCTGTGACACATCTACACCAAGCAGGATATAACACTGTGAAAGCGGTATGAAAGCGGTATGTGGTGTGTGTCGATGGGCCCCAACAGTTGACAGTGCACTTCAGTACCACTATAAAGCAGTAGTGTGGCTCCTGCCTTTTATATACCACTTTCATACTGCTTTCATAGTGGAATATCCTGCATACCATTCTACAGTATATCTATCACCACTGTAACAAGTATTAGAAAGGGGCCAGGGTAGGGTGGTGGAGGGCAGTGGAGGGCCATGAAATATATAGGTGGCTTAACACACATTTCTGCTGGGAAAGCATCTAATACCACTGGGCCATGGAATCTATTAGGGAAATGGAGGCAGGGATCATTTTGGCAGCTTTGTTTAGAAGTCACTTGATGCAATGAGCAGAGCATGGTTTTGAGCTTGAAAGGTTTGTCTTCAAACAGAAACGTTAGGAGGAGGGCAACAAGTGCCACATACCAGTGATGGGATTTATTTGGAGGGCGTTTGAAAATTGCCTGGTGCTCACATTTCAATTGTGAGCCATCTCTTGAACGTTTGATCCTGTTCTTCTCATCTCTACCTGCTCTTTGCAGGCTTCTAAAAGCGCTCATTTTCCCCAGTACACATGACTCTGTCTTTTCTTCTTCTTTCCAGGGACAGCCTACACATGCCTTCAGACTAGCTGATTTTCTATTGTCTGTTAAATACAGGCTGGGGGGTGGGGCGGATTCCCCCTCCCCCCCAAAAAAGCTCTGGTTTCTGGCTGGTGCCCATTGATATGCACATTGCCTCAGTGTGGAATTGCACTTTGCTTCCAGCTAAGCAGATGTAAACTCCTTTTTCTTAAATTCCAAACTGCAATCCAATTGCGGATGAAACAGCCCTTGCAGATTGATTTCAGAGTCATTAACAAGCGCAAAATGCCCATTTTACCCCCAATGTAACTTTCACACTGAAACTTAGATTAAAGAAAAAGTGGTTGGAATGTGTGCTTCAAAAGAAAATGCTCCTATTATTTCTGTCACTAGAACATACAGATTCCAAATTTGGACAGGATTATGTATATCTGATGTATTTGTGTGATGTTACTTTGTTTACATATATCCCTTCTCAAGACATTTCAATCAGGGGCAGATTGGGCTCAGTTTGTTGTTTGTTACTCAGAAGAGGGGATTTTAGTGCTAACGATTATGTCACAAATTTGCAAAAGATATAAGGATGTAAAACATTTAAAGAAAATAGATGTGAGAAACAGAGGCTAGGACAGTGCATTACTACAAACATGAGGCTGCCACTATAAATGGTAGTCACAGGTCTTATTCTCCACCACTACTTTAGTAAAAAAATAAAATTGCCTCATATTATGGTGCCACAACTTGTTTCCATTTCTAGAGCATCTCCCCTATGAGGGAAGGTTACAACAGCTGGGCTTGTTTAGCTTGGAAAAAAAAGGAGGCTAAGGGGAGACATGGTAGAGGTGTACAAAATTATGCATGGTGTCGAGAATGCGGAGAGGGAGAGATTTTTCTCCCTCTCTCAAAATACTAGAACCCGGGGCCATCCCATGAAGCTGATTGGTGGGAGATTCAGGACAGAAAAAAGGAAGTGCTTCTTCACACAGCGCATAGTTAAACTATGGAATTCACTGCCACAAGAGGTAGTGAGGGCCACCAATTTGGATGGCTTTCAAAGGTTGGATAAATTCCTGGAGGAGAAGGCTATCAATGGCTACTAGCCTTGATGGCTATGTGCTACCTCCAATATCTGAGGCAGTAAGCCTAATGCACCAGTTGCTGGGGGACACGGGGGGGGGGAGGGTGCTGTTGCACCGTGTCCTGCTTTGCCGGTCCCTGGCTGACAGCTGGTTGTGAATGGTAAAAAGCGAAATCAACTCTGGTGCTTGATAAATGCGTTAAAAACTATTTTATTCTTTGAATCCAAAAATGCTCTGCTCAACGTTTCGGATGCATCGTCCTTCGTCAGGAGCTATAATAAAATATACATTTTTTTTAAAAAAAATAACAAAACAGGAGAGGGGGTGAATAGGGCGCCTAGAAGGGAAATTAATTACTCTTACTACTCTAATGTCAGAATATTTGTTTGATGTATGCAAGCAAATGCATGGTTAATATTATGATCCTGGGGCACATGTGAGTGATGTGACAAGTCACCCAGTAAAACATGGTTCCCAGGTTTTCTGGGTTGGGGCACAGGAAAATGAGAGCAAAAAAACCCAAAAACCCAACAGGACCTATGAGCCTGGGCAATTAGTGGGCCAACAGTTACACTGGGACTTGTCCTAAGTAAAAATGTTCTGCTCCATTTCCTGAACTCTCCTTTTAAAATGTTTATCAGAAATTCATCACAAAATTAAGATTTTCTCCACAATTACACAAACTAAAAACATTTTCAGGCTCTTTCCTCTATGCCAAGCAGGGCACAACACACTTATTATTATTATTATTATTATTATTATTATTATTATTATTATTATTATTAATTACATTTTTATACCACCCAATAGCCGAGACTCTCTGGGCAGTTCACAAAAATTAATACCAGCCATGTATGCAGACCAACGAAGGAGACAAGAAGGCACCTTCTGCTTTTTGCTACCTTTCTAGAACTGCGAAAAGGAAAAGGAAAGGGAAAAGAAAAAGAAAGGAAATATGAAACACTCTGGCAGGCCACCATCTGTGGCTGTTGAGCTGCATTCAGCTAGGTGGGCCTAAAGTTGCCCAGGCCTGTCCCATCAGGACTTTAAATTATGCAGTGAGACTGCCTTGCTCTGTTCCTTCCCGTTCTGTTTGCCCTGCCTCCTTCTAGCACCCCACCACCACCACCAAAGCGAGGGTGAGCACCCACACCCCGCCCTGCCATTGTTTAATCTTATCTCACCTTGGAAAGGCTTGAACTGTTTTCTCTTTCTTCGTTCAGAGGGGTTCACTATAAAACCTAAACCTCCTCGCCCAGAACAAGAAAGATGTGACTGTCAAGGCACTTTGAAGCCAGGAGGAGAGAATTTAACAGTGCCTGCAAACTGTGGATATTGGCCGTTTAGAAACAGATCAAAAGAGATGGATGACAGACAGATGATTTAACTACTCCATCTACTGGCAAATGGCTAAACGGAGCCTGCACAGCTACAGCGGTGCTGCTGCTGCAGTAGCTGCTGCTGACAGACCCCGTTGCCCGAAGACGCTCTCCAAATGCCACATGGTCCTCGTAGTTGCCCTCTTTTCCTTCTCCTCTCCACAATGCACTGATGGTTTATGTTTTGACATGTTCCATTTAGGCAGCACACGTTAAAGCTGATCTGTGAATAATGGATGGGTCAAGTAACCCAGGGGAACAGTTTCCCCCCGCCCAGTTACCTTGTATACAAATCTGAACCCTACTTGACTCCATCTGAAAGCTATGCTGCTGCTTCAAACTTCCTTTTCTTTCACGTTCTTGATTTACCTTTACTGGAGCTCTGTTTGCAGGAATTACACAGAGCACCCAAAACCTACACAAGACCACCCCCCTCAGAAGTTCACAGGCTGAAGACACCCTTGCACTTTCACCGAGGAATATTGCTTGAGACTCCTGCCCATCATTCATATTGCTGAAGACTTTCCTCTCCCAGATCCAGGCCTATTTCCTTTATTCTGCAAGAGCGCCGGTCCTGAACTGGTTTCTGAAGCAGGCATGGTAGGAAACTGGCCATTACAGTTTCCTGACTTCATAACACACATTGGAAGGGCATATTCTCTTCTGAACCTTGGGATGAGAAACCTGTGGCCCTCCAGCATAGGCGAGCGCAGCACATTTCATTAGGTGGTTCGGCCAGGGATATTTTTTTTAAGGTAAACATTGATTAAATATACAGTAATAAACGACTTTTTTTTCATTCATCAAACAAACAAAATAAACAAAAACTGAAGTAAACCGTATTTTTTTAATTAACAAATAATCTGTGCCGCACTGTTGTAATTATTTGATTGGGACTGAAGTACAGGGGCACTAATTTTACTGTACTTATTGTCTTTAAATATGGTTAAATATCCCACAGTTACCTTGCTATTCTAGTTCTACAATTCATTTTCTTTCTTCACCCTCTCTTTGTTTTCAGGCTGAATCCTATGCACATTTACCTCAGAGTAAGTTTGATTGATCTCAGTGGGGCTTACTTCTGAATAGATGTACATAGGATTGTGCTGCAGCTCTGTTTTAAAGTGACACAAGATACACACATACCATGTTTACCAAAAGAACGGCTTGAAAAAAGGGGGTTGGACGCCCTAAAATAAGCAAGGGCAGATAGGAATTGTTTTAGCAAGCATTCTGAAAAAGGTGCTGCTGAATAAACCCTCCTTAGCCAGGAGGTCCTGGGGGGCACTGCAGTTCTTCCCCCCCTTCCCCCTTTCTTTTCTCTTGCTGGAGTCCAGACTGGGGTGGGCGGTGGGGCAGTGATGAGGAGAGAAGGCACGTAAACAGACAGCTTCTCTCTCTCTCTCTCTTTCTCCCAAACATTGCAGTACGAGAGGAGGGCAGAGAGGAGGGCAGCAGCTCCGAAGGGGGGAGGGCCCCAATCCGCAGCTCCGGGCAATCTTACTACTTACAGAAACAGTCCCCTCCTCGGCTCCACCACGTGCTGCTTCCTGGCCCCAGCATGGCTGCTGCTCCCACCTTGTTCAGCAACTGTCACGAGAGGTCAAGCAGAGCAGCTGGGAGCAGGGAGCGGCTGAGTGAGTGAGTGAAAGAACGAGTGAGCGAACGAGCTGGGGGGGGGCAGCGGCTGCACCGGTGAAAAAAGCCTTCTGGAGGAGGAGCAGGGTGGGGAGCAGCTGAATTTGTCCCTCTTTCCTACAGCTAGCACCGGCCCTGCTACTGCAACATGGTGGTGGCAGTGGATTAGGGTGTTCAACTGAACCCTTTGAACCTGTTGTCCGCACACCAATGCCCTCCAAATGTCCTTTTAGCTATGCAGTCTGGGATTAGTGGGAGTTGCAGCCCAAAAACATTTGGAGGGCCGTACGTTCTCCACCCCAACCTTACACATAAGGCCAAACTGAACATTTGGATAGTCAAACTTTTGCCTCAAATTTGTGGGATCTATGTGGAAAGGGGGTCATAGGCAGGGCTGAATTACCTGCAACGTTCAGGGCTATTGAATGGCAGCAGCAGAGGCCTTCTTTCTTTCCCACCAGCTCTTTCACAGCAGGCAGCGCTGCTCTTGGTATCTGCTGAATTGTCCCAGAGCAACCTAGTTTGGGCATCATTGTGGTCCTGGCGACATCATCAGAGAATTGGCTTAGAATAAACCAATCTGTTTTCCAAATTTTGGGGGAAATAGGTTGGTCTTCCAGTTCCAGTTATGAACTTGACTGGGAAAGTTTGTCCCATCACAAGTTGAAGAGAAATTTAAGAAGTTAATTGCTATTTTCAATTCATTCATGCCCCCTCCAGCAAACCATACCAATGCTCATTGATAAAACATCCCCCCAACCCCGCAAAAAAAGCAATCTTGAAGTGTATATATGCATGATTGCATCAAGGTTCATTTGGCACAATGTTTCACCCCTTTGCGCGTGTACATGTGTGCATTAATAAAATACTGTCTCCCCCACCCCAGAAAACCAAAGGCGATGTGATCGTGCATGTCATTTTGCACAGGTTTGGGTATGTGTGCTTTTATCAATGTACAGGAATGCAAGTCAAACTCCAATGTTGACAATAGGCTGAGCCAAAGGTTTGAACTTGCAAACTTTTAGCCAAAGTTGGGGTGCTCGCCTCCCCCATAGTGTGTGACAAAGGTTGGGGAGTGCCCCATGGTTAAGACTGTGACTACTGTCACTGGGTTCGTGGGGAGTTGGTGTGCCCATTTCCTGCTTTGGCATTTTCTCTGAGCACTGTGTATTTGTTTGCCGCCCCCATCTTTTGAGTTTTCCCTACCTTTCCTCTCATGGATACTCAGTGCCATCTCACTGAGCCATAAGGATGGTAGTGCTCAGCACCAGCACTTCCTGGGCACATCTGAGCTATGTGCTACTGGTGGGTGAGCTGTGCTGGCAGTGGGTGATAAATGCACACTGGTCCTCTTGCCTACACTAGCGTAGCTTCCAGTTACTGTGTTGCTGGCAGGCCACTTACCAGTCACTGCTGTTCCCATTGCTATGTTCTGCTTGAGTTTGTTTATTTCCCTTACAGGGTTTTGCTATTACAGAGTTAGAGAACTTTTGCTTTTGAGGAACTCTTCTCACTGCATGGCCAATTGATTTTCCTTCCTTCTACATCTCTGTTTCCCAAACTTAATTAACATTAGAAACACACATCACTCTTAGAGTTGAAATGATTTACTTTTACCATGTGTAAGTGAAGAATTAATGGGATTCGGAGGGAGTCCACCCCCTGTTCTTCTGCATGAGTCACTGTTCTGAGCATGCCTTCCAATTGGAAGGAGCCCAGCTTAGAACAGTGATTCACTCAGAGATACAATGGGAAGCCTCCTAAAGAAGTAGTTCATTCAGCTGCATCTCTGCATTGGGAGCGATGGAATGATCCAATCACACCTATGCCAACAAAGGCAGAATAAATCTGCCCCCAGTTCCAAAGGAGGCTCATTGGAAGGAGAAAAGACAAGGGCAGTATATCATGCAGAGGTGCAATGGGCATTGTCCTCTCTTTGGGCTCACTGTAGTCAATAGTTACATTAATTTACTAATTAACATAGTAAATACATTCTTTCTCACGGCAAGCTAGCATTTCCCTTATTGCACCACAGTGTGACCTGTCACACAATTTGGAAATTATTACTCTGCATTCAGTGACTCAAACTGGAGGCTGCTGTGACTGAGTACCCAGTGGGTTTTTTTAAATGAGTCCCATCAGGATCAATTTTTAAGAGATTCAAGGAAACTCTATAAACCTTTGGCTTCTGACTGAATGGCTGTTGTTTAGGGAAACCATAGACCACAACTTCTCTCCAAGTGAAGTTACAAAGCGATGTGCTAGGTGAATACCAGTGGACCCTCAAAGGATCAGTCAACGTCTTTAATTCTCATGGGCTGCTTCATTCTCCAGACGGTGGTTTTGAAGCCAGAATTGTATTTTACTGCATGAACTGACCACCTCATGATCGTCAGCTCCATAAGAATGTTGGCATTACATATGACATATATGTTCACTTGAAATATTTTTTAAAAGGCTCCTCTCACATAAAAGGGTGAAACATGTCATTTTCCTGCAAGCTGCAGCCCAGATCTATTCTGCGAGCATTTTGGACTGCATGGAGAGAGAGAGAGCTAACACCCTGGAAGACAGAAACAAACTTCAAAGTGATCTTGGTAGGCTGGAGTGCTGGGCTGAAAACAACAGAATGAAATTTAATAGTGATAAATGCCAAGTTCTACACCTAGGAAATAAAAACCAAATGCACAGTTACAAGATGGGGAATACTTGGCTCAGCAATACTAAAAACGAGAAGGATCTTGGAATTGTTGTAGATCACAAGCTGAATATGAGCCAATAGTGTGATATGGCTGCAAAAAAGGCAAATGCTATTTTGGGTATAGCTTCCAAATCACGTGAGGTACTGGTTCCTCTCTACTCAGCCCTGGTCAGGCCTCACCTAGAGTATTGCGTCCAGTTCTGGGCTCCACAATTCAAGAAGGACACAGACAAGCTGGAGCGTGTCCAGAGGAGGGCAACCAGGATGATCAGGGGTCTGGAAACAAAGACCTATGAAGAGAGACTGAAAGGACTGGGCATGTTTAGCTTGGAGAAGAGAAGATTGAGGGGAGACATGATAGCACTCTTCAAATACTTAAAAGGTTGTCACACAGAGGAGGGCCAGGATCTCTTCTCGATCCTCCCAGAATGCAGGACACGGAATAACAGGCTCAAGTTAAAGGAAGCCAGATTCCAGCTGGACGTCAGGAAAAACTTCCTGACTGTTAGAGCAGTACGACAATGGAACCAGTTACCTAGGGAGGTCGTGGGCTCTCCCACACTAGAGGCATTCAAGAGGCAGCTGGACAACCATCTGTCAGGGATGCTTTAGGGTGGATTCCTGCGTTGAGCAGGGGGTTGGACTCGATGGCCTTGTAGGCCCCTTCCAATTCTGCTATTCTATGATTCTATGAGAGAGAGAGGGACTCCAGCCTCACTGCTTTTCCCCCTGTTGGCCCCACCCCTGTGGCTGTCCTGAGAGATGGAGCCCCTCAGCATGTTGGGCAGGCTTTCCTTCTGCAGACGTGCCTCCAACACAAGGACAGCATGGGGCTGCGGCTGGCAGGTGACACACTTGCGGAGGCAGGACCGTTGGGCATAGCCCCTCCCTCCACATGATCTGAATTACGTGGAGACTAATTCACATAATTTTCACGAATAATTCACTACTGAAACAGTGAAAAGATTTGCTGTCAAATATCATTGTCTTTCTTTAAAAAATAAATAAATAAAAGCATGCTGAGATTTCTATCAGGCCCTGGAGTATTTCTGATTCTCAGGCTTTGTTTGTTTTTGTCAATACATCATTGTCTAAAATTTGTAATTCTCCAGCTCACAGCTAGAAAAATCCCCAGTTACTGGGTAGTGTTTGAAAACAAGAGCTCCTTAATTCTTTTATTTTCTTATCAGGAGATCTCTGTTATTACAGATTATTTATTCATGATGGTCCCTCACCTTTTTTGCATTTTATAAATGTTCCGGGCGAGTGAGAACATGGGGAATTGTTTAATCCTGGCAAGGAGGTTTAACAGAGCCCATGGCAAGCTTTGCTAACATTTCAGATACAAATCCACAGGGCAGAAAACCTCCATCACATGCTGTCTTCGCTGGTGTAGCACAGCAACTAAGCATTGGTGCTCCAGGTCGGGAAGGGCCTGATTTATTTATTAGGCATTTAAGATGCTTTATTTATTTATTTATTTATTTATTTATTTATTTATTTTACTTAAAATATTTTATCCTTTTCTGCCTGACAACAAGCCTCCAAGATAGGTAACAATAAGTGGAAATTAATACAAACACAAACATTAAGTGGAAATAGAATCATAGAATCATAGAATAGCAGAGTTGGAAGGGGCCTACAAGGCCATCGAGTCCAACCCCCTGCTCAATGCAGGAATGCACCCTAAAGCATCCCTGACAGATGGTTGTCCAGCTGCCTCTTGAAGGCCTCTAGTGTGGGAGAGCCCACAACCTCCCTAGGTAACTGATTCCATTGTCGTACTGCTCTAACAGTCAGGAAGTTTTTCCTGATGTGCAGCCAGAATCTGGCTTCCTTTAACTTGAGCCCGTTATTCCGTGTCCTGCACTCTGGGAGGATCGAGAAGAGATCCTGGCCCTCCTCTGTGTGACAACCTTTGAAGTATTTGAAGAGTGCTATCATGTCTCCCCTCAATCTTCTCTTCTCCAGGCTAAACATGCCCAGTTCTTTCAGTCTCTCTTCATAGGTCTTTATTTCCAGACCCCTGATCATCCTGGTTGCCCTCCTCTGAACATGCTCCAGCTTGTCTAAGATAAATAATTAAATAATTAATAATTAAATAATAAATAAATAAATATTAAATAATTAATTAAGATTAATAATTAAATAATTAAATAATTAAATAATTAAAATAATCTAAGATTGTTTTTCAAAGGCAGTGGTGGCTTATACCTACCCTGTGCCTGTTTGCATTCTCTTCCCCTCCTTATTGTTTTATTATGATTTTATTAGAATGTAAGCCTATGCGGCAGGGTCTTGCTATTTACTGTTTTACTCTGTACAGCACCATGTACATTGATGGTGCTATATAAATTAATAATAATAATAATAATAATAATAATAATAATAATAATAGTAATAATAATGAAGACTCTGGGGGGAATGATGATAATCGAAAATGTTCATCCCCCAGAATATAGATGCTGCTGGTAGTGGTGGTGATGGTCCATCTGCTGTTCTTTGAAGGGTCCATGGTGATGGTATGTAGAATAGCCCACCCCAAAATGTGCTACCTAGCCACCAGGGGCAGGTAGGACCAGATGATTTGGTCCCAGAAGTTGGGGTATCTCCTAATCCAGACACCTAGACCATTTGCAGCTCTTCCCAGCAGCAGGGGGCACTGATGAAGGGTCTGGAGGACCCTAAAATTGTTTACACCAGTTTCAAATCATGCTCCTTCCAAGAACTCACTAGGTGGGCTTAAGCAAACTACTCATACGCTTCTCCTATTAATATTACTGCCCTAATCCTTGCAACAGGAGATACATGTTAAGTCCTTAAACACTCCAAAGTCTTTAAGCACTTAACATGCTAGTTGTTTTTATAACTTAAATGATTGATAATCAATCATCCAGACACATAATGAAACGCCCGAGTGCTTTGACTGTGTTGGTAATTACAGAGCATCTCACACCCTCTAGCTCTTGGGAGCCAGTGTGGGGTAGCGATGTGAGTAGTGGACTGGAACTTAGGAGATTCAGGTTCTAGTCTCCACTTGACCATGAAGCTCACTGGGTTATTTCGGGCCTGTGACTGACTCTCAGCCTATGCTCCCTCACAGGGCTGTTGTGTGAGGATGAACAGGAGAGAAGGAGGACCACGTAAGCCGCCTTAGGCTCCTTACAAGAGGAAAACAGGTGGGGTATAAATGTGAGAACAATTAATAGCACTTACCACCCACAAAGCCAAATACAGGCCAGCAGCCTGGGATGGATCAGGGGCTACATAAGAAGAACTCTACTAGATCACATCAAAGGCCCATCTAGTCCAGCTTCCTTTCTGCCACAGTAACCATCCAGGTGCCTCCAGGAAGCCCACGAAGGCAACATCCCTCCCCTGCAGCTTCACCCCACAACTGGCATACTGAGGAATATCACCTCTGAGGGGATTCCATTGAAAAGCTGACTGAGAAAGTTTTCCTCCATACATCTGTCAGTCCCGTCTTCAAGCCACTGAGCCTGTGGTCCACACCACATTTTCATCATGTGCCCTTCCCCCATTCTGGTGTTATGAGAAAGGGCAACCATTTCCTCTCTCTCCTTACCATGCTTAATGTTATAAACCTCAGTCATATTTAGGGATGCCCAAGCATTCCTCTGCTTCCCCCCGAAGGAGTCAGGCCTTGGTGAAAGTTTTAAGTTAGTTCACACCAAGGCTCAAGGCCTTTGCATGTGCCCCTTTGAACATGTGCAAAGTGCCCATGTCTGCCCCTAGCCCCTCCCCCAAACTTATCTAGGTGCAGCAAAGGTGGTGGGGACTCCAGATAAAAATGGCCTATTCATGGCTATACCTGCCGTAATTAAATCTATCTTAGAGTATTATAATGCACATCAATGAAGCTGAATGGTAGTGTGATGGGTCTACATTTCTCAACTGCCCCTGCTGTGACAGGTGTGTCTGACCTTGGGAGGAAGGTTACCTTCCTGTGATGGGGGAGGAACAGGAGAGGGGGGAACACATAGAGAGAGAGAAAGGACTACAGCCTGGGAGAAGGCCTTGGAGCACTGGCAAAGTACCAATGAGGACCCACAGGTTGAGTCAAAGATCCTTCTTAGCCATTTGTAAACAAAGGGAATTCTGGGATTGTTGCAATATCAACAAGGAGAGACTTGCTGAAGCTGTGCAGGCCTATTATTGAATTGGCAAACCCGGAAGCCTAAATCGTTACATTTTGAATCCAGTCATTTTGTGCAAGCTCCTAAGCGGTTGGAATCTTCTCTGTTTAGCTACCCCATTAAATCCAGGGAGGTACCAAAAAATTGTTTCTGTTTGTAAATCACGTAAACATGTCTTGTTTGAAATCCTGAATATGAACGCAAGCGGGGGTGGTTTGGGGGCATCTTTAAAAGAGGATTCCGCGAGTCATTCTGACAACTCCTGTGCAGCATCCCCTTCATTTTCCAGTTTTAGTGCTAATAAGGAAAGGAAAGGAACCTCTCGTGCAAGTACTGAGTCATTACTGACTCTTGGAGGGGCGCCAGCTTTTGCTTACATTTTCTTGGCAGGCCTTATAGCGGGGTGGTTTGCCATTGCCTTCCCCAGCCGTTATTACCTTTCCCCCAGCTAACTGGGTACTCATTTTACCAAACTCGGGAGGATGGAAGGCTGAGTCGACCCGAGCCGGCTGCCTGAAACCAGCTTCCACTGGGATCGAACTCAGGCCGTGGGGAGAGTTTCAGCTGCAGAAACTGCTGCTTTACCACTCTGCGCCACACGAGGCTAGTGCTAATAAATAATGCTCAAATACCCCAACTCTTCTGGGATATAACAATCTTTGTCACGTTTTCCTGCTGTGTGCAAGCAAAGTTGCGCTATGAAATGCCCACTAGAGGGGCTGTCCCATTCAACTGCACTGAGGCTGTACAAGCCACATGGTCACTGCTCTCTTCCTTGTGTAATTACAGCTCATTGCAATGCAGAAGAAAAGCAGGAAGCAGAACCACGGTAAAGGAACGGGATTTTCCCCCCATCTCAAGGAGTTCTGTCAAGGAAAGTTTGCAAACACCCGAATTTGCAATTGTGCTTAAAATACATGTATTTTTTAAAATGCTCACTTTGAAATATGCACTTTAGTCCATGGGGGAAAGTGCACACTTTTCACAAATACACACAGAAATGTGTGCGAGTCAAAATACGTTTCAAATTGTTTTTTGTAGAATTTAGGCAAGCTCAAAAAGCACTGTTTCTCTCATCCATAATTAAATAACCAGTTGTTTGTTAAGTAAGATTTTCCACTGTTCTGGAATTATGTGGAGAGCCTCCAGAGATACAGGACACTGTCCACCACTAGTGGAGGGTGATGGAAATGCACAAGAGAATGAGGGTAGTATGCTCTCTGAATGGGTCTATTATTACTGCTGAAACCCACCATGTTTGTTAAACATGAGATTGTTAAAAGTGAAGTGCCATCACCACCTTCCTCCAATCCTGCTAAACATTTGTTACAGTAGGAGATTCAGATAAAAGGAATCACTTCCTCACACAACACACAGTTAAACCATGGAATTCACTACCACTTGTAGGGTAACAATATGAAAAGGAGGACAGGGCTCCTGTATCTTTAACAGTTGTATTGAAAAGGGAATTTCAACAGCTGCCATTTGTATGCATGCATCACCTGGTGAAATTCCCTCTTCATCACAACAGTTAAAGCTGTAGGAGCCCTCCCCTCTTTTGTATCTGGTCACTCCAGTATATCTAGAGGGGCTCCTCCAGCTTTAACTGTTGTGATGAAGAGGGAATTTCACCAGGTGCTGCATGCCTACAAATGACATCTGCTGAAATTCCCTTTTCAATACAACTGTTAAAGATACAGGAGTCCTGTCCTCCTTTTCATATGGTCACCCTAACTACCACAACATGTGGTGATGTCCTTTGAAATTCCCCTTTAAAGATGACTTCAGAGGGGAATGAGAGAAATTCATAGAAGCTATCAATGGCTACTGGTCATAGTGGCCATATACTACCTCCAGTGTCAAAGACTGCAGGCCTTTGAATACTGATTGTAGGAGAACAACAGCAGGAGAAGGCTGTTGTGCTCACATCTTACTTGTGGACTTCCCAAAGGCCCCTGTTTGGTCAATGTGGGAAACAGGATGCTGAACTTGGTAGGCCTTTGGTTTGATCCAGCAGGGCTCTTGTTATGTTCTTCCAATATGTGAGACGGCCTTTGAGAAGTTCTCTGAAAGTACAACTAATTTAGAATGCAGCTAGCAGACCATTGACTGTGGGGGAACAGCGTATCATGCCACACTTTAAACAACTTATTTTATTCTAAGGCGGTTTTCAGACCAAGTTCAATTTTTACATTTTAACCAGCAAAGCCCTAAAAAGAGCGGGCCTTCCCTCATAATAACCTACCCACAATCTTAAGATCTTCTTTGGAGATCCTGTCTTGGGTCCCCTTGCTACTTGAGGTATGATGGAGGATTTCAGCAGTGCCATCAAGCCCTGTACTTGCTGGCTCTTGTATGCCAAGTGAATGTGATTTTCTTTCAAAGGATGTTTGAGGCTATCTGAAGTTGAATTTCCTTCTGCCTATTCTGAGTTACGCTGGGTTATTTTGTTGAAACGTTCCGCTGTTGTTGTTTTCTTGGTTTTCTGCTTCTGGCTTGTTTATTACTGTTTATTAAGCAATTTGATGATTTATTTTATGTTTTGATTTCAAAATGGGGTTTTTGTGTGTGTGTTGCACTGCACGCCCATGGCCCAGATAGAAATACTTTAAAGAAATCACAAATTAATTCAGTTTCTCTGCAGTCTCCTGATCCTCTTTCAATAATCCTTTGACTTCTTTGTCATCTACTCAACCAGCTGCCTCTCTGCCTGGTTTTCTGCTTCTGGTATAGTTAAAGAGAGGTTTATTATTTGTCCTGTTCCCAACAATAAGGTCCTCAAAGTCTTTTTTGCTAGCCTTATTATCAGCTTACATTTGTTTTGCCAGGAATTTTAGTGCTCTTTCATATTGTCCTCATTTGGGTAGGAATCCCATTTAAAAAGAGGGAGTGCGACTTCTTGCTGTTTTAAGCTTCATAAACCTCCTGCTTTTATTGTTTGTTTGGAACTTAAAAAGAAAAAATCCCAAGTAGCTGCCAGGCTTGAATCTTTGTCTAGATCTTGGGGGCTGAGGATCTTATAGAAATTATGACAACTTTTTCCAAACATCCTCTGATATTGTTTTTTGTTGTTGCCAGTTGCAATATGATTTGAGCTGAGAGGTTTCATCCAGTAGTAATCATAACTTGTATCCACGCCCTCCCAGCGGGGTGTATAATATATTGCTTTTGAATGTGGAAGTCCTCTGGTTAACTCCCATTACTAATATGTACGTATCCAGACAGCTTCTAAAAGTTTCTTGGCCCTGTTGAGCCAAACAATATATATATATATATATTGAGTTGCTATCTCTTTCTCTGTTTCTTTTTTTTTCCTGGTAAGTCTCCAGTGCCTTTAAAGAGCACGAAAAAAAATCTTCAGGTGAAGCTTTTCTCAATATGCAGAGCCAAACCCAGGAGGTGAATTTCATCCCCCACTCATATTTTTCTAGAACTATTCACAAAGGTGTGAAAATATTCATGGGAGGGGAATTTTTTTTTTTGGGGGGGGGTTGATTATGCATCAGGAAACAACAATGGGGTTAGAGAAAAAATGGTCAATGCAGCTTTGTTTTCCCTCACTGATTTCATCATATATCATCATATAGTTAAATCTGATTGGCTACATGGGTTCATCACCTTCATATCATCCCCAGTTAGCTGGCACTGAAGGAACAACGTATTGGAGACCACGGCTGTGAATATCCCTTTAAAAACATGAAATAATTGGAGGTAGAGGGTCTTTTTGTAGATCTTTTTGAAATCTTCAAAGTGGAAAATTTCACATAAAGAATTATAAACATTAAATGCGGTGGTAATGCAAATGCAGAGCTGAGAAAAGTTTAATCTTTACCTGTTGAACTTCTTCTGGATATGCCGTTGCTAAACAGGCACCAGAGAACTTGTCACAAAAGAAGCTGGTACGTCTAGATGTGTTGGTTTTTCCTAACTTTGTCATTCTCTCCAATTTTCTTTGGTCTGCATCCCCTGACAAACACAATGAATTTTCAGTTCAAGGGAATCCCTAGAGCTAAATGTGCCACATTTATTCTCATTTGTATCCCAAGGCAAGAACTTGCTCAAGTATCAGTTCAGATTTGCATCACACTTAGACAAAATCTTTAAATACATCTACTTAAATACACTGGAGTCAAGAACTCCAAATTTAGAATGTCCCCAAGTTTCAACTTAGGGCCATTTCACACATTACGTTTTTGATGTACACATGAGGGCAGAACTAGACATTCAGCTGCAAATCCAAGATTCCTTTGGACATCCATTTACCTCAGATGTCCAAAGAGATGATTGAAGGCATTTGTGAGGGGAAAGCAATACACTAGTATATGAAACGTTGTTTTTACAGTCATTGAACGTTTTGTTTTTGAACGATTTAAAATGTAGCAGATTTTAAAACGTTTACTTACTTTTATCTTTCCTTGGGAATTAATTCCTTTTGGCCACACTAAGAAAAGAAATCCATTTGTTCTTTTTCCCCAGCTGCCAATCTCCCCTCCCACTTCCTCTTCTCTCCCAGAATCCTCCACTTACAAACAATCCAGCCAGCAGCCTCCCAAAAGTGAAACTAAAAGCGTCTGCAAAAAAAGAGGCTTGAAAGAAAAAAACAGCTCCAACTTTGGGCGCGGAAATTACATAAACAGGCCCCCCAGGAATGTGATTGGCTAATTAAGAACTACAGGAAACCCATTTAATACGATGAAATCGGCCACATCATACCAAATAGGACGACTTATTTCAGAGAAGTTCAAAATAAAAACCGGAGAACAGGCAACAATAAAACGTCACAAACTGAACGTCATGTGGCGAAATACTACCAAACGCACACTTAAAAATGTTAAGACACGTTCTAACTTGACTAGTGTTGATCTCCTCTAGGTTTCTTCCATCTCCCCCTGCCCACTATTTTTGGTTTGCAATCAATCCCTTCCCCACAATTCTGGCCTGTGTTCAAGACCCATTTTCCTGGTTAACTGGGAGGAAATGGTTGCAAGGGGAGTGATTGTTGAAGGAAACATGGCGGACAGAGAAAAGGTTAAGCAGCACCCTCTCACATTTTCCCTGAATGAAAATCTCTCTCTCTCTCTCTCTCTCTCTCTCTCTCACACACACACACACACACACACTTTGTACATTGGATGGAAACACAAGATTGGGCAGCCTAAAGTCTAGTTCCAACCTAGGGTGGTTAGATGTCCCAGTTTACAGAGGTGAGTCCTTTATTTGAAGTGCTTTCCAGTCTAAGTCCAGCTTAAAGATAAAGAACCATAAGGAGGTAGAGCAGGGAAGGGCTTCGAAGTAGTGTCCCATCAACAGACTGAGTAGGCACACTGGGCACTTGGCCAGCTTTCCCTGCCAGGGTGAGATGAATTGTATTTCTATATACATGATAGTTATTATTTCTACATTTACATCTAGACTGATAAATGAGCACATGCAAACGTTATGCAAATTGGTGTCCTCATGTGCCCCCTTTTTGAAGATGCATTCTTTTTTTCTTTTTGGGTGATGTGTAAGCGGTCAACCCTACTTCAGCCTAAAATGTGTTAAGCATCTTATGAATATATGGCAATATCCAATATTGCTGCTGCATCTCTGTCCATTCCATTGCACTTGCGGAACCAACAGGAATGCTCGCTTCCTAAAGCAAACCAGAAACAAGCAGAAATGCTCATTTCCAGAATGGGGCAGGTCAGAGGAAGGTTAAGCTCCATTCAAAAAATGAGTGTTTTTTGAAGTGGAGCTTCTGTTAGCTCCAGTGACCTGCTCCATTCAAAAAATGAGTGTTTCTGATTGCTTCAGGAGCAAGTAGCTTTCCTTTGCATTAGCAGTTGATCCCACGGGCAACATTGGATACTGCCCACTATTTAATTCAATTACAGATCAGCTTTCTTCAATAAAATTCAAGTTTTATGTACATAGGGTTTCCAGGAAGTCTCCCATTATGCACTGATCAGAGTTAAACACAGTTAGCTCCAACAAGTTTGAGGTATCCTGTACCTTCAGCCTATGGGTCAAACATGTGATAGCAAGTTTGTGTGTCATACAGCTACACTTATCAGGGAACCATGATTTGGTGCGGCTCCCAGTTGACCTTGCACTTAATGGCAAACCCAGGTTAGCCTCTACATAGTGTCTGTAATGTTCTCTTTTGACAAAGCATGTTTGGGACTTTTCATCTGCCTCTCTTTGTCTATATTTCCCCATCTCAGCATGCCTGTCTTTCTTTGAAATACAACCGCTGCTTTTTATTCCCTGAAGTTTATCACATATTCTTTGTCAGGTTATTATTGTGCCATCCTTACAATGGACTTTAATACCTGTATTATTAATATGTTCTCTCAACCTCAACATGTTATTGTTTGGAAAAAGTAATTCACGCCATGAGAAAGTATTTTTGAAAAGGTTAATAAATTTTCTAAGCCACAGCTAAAGATAAACAAGATGCAGCAACGAACAAATGCCCTCCATTTCAATTTACCAGTACACACATTTGGGTGGTTTGGGTCAAACACTTTTGGCTCTGCAAATTAAAGTATATCCTCCTGAATGGGGCCAATTTGAGTATTTACTATTTTTTCCTTTGCTAGAGAACTGCCTGAGCATGCAAAACTGTTCACAGAACCACTGTGGTCTTCCAACTATGTTCTGGGGAATCCTGTGGTTTGGAAGCTTATAGGAGATTCCTGAATGAAAAGATCAATCGTGACGAGCACGCCCCCTAAAAGACAGTGTGTCTGCCAGCCCTGACCTTCCTGCAACTGCAGGATAACGGGGCTGAAAAACCAAGGCTGGGAGCTACACTTATGAAAAATAATGTTAATGATGGGTTACGATACCTCATTGGGACACATGACGCACGTTTTGTAACGTTGTATCCTCGTTTTCTCCTTCTTCCTTGCGAGACATACTTTCTTTTTCGCCATTATAAAAGCGTTGCATGAGATTGTATGTTCCCACTTTCGTCATTATCGCTCTGTGTCTTTTAACTTTCAAAGCTCTTTGTTCATCCAATCGTTGACATGGGGGCGTGTTCATTTGATTTCGGTGCCGAAAACAACAGTACATCCTGTGTTTCTCCTGGTGGGAGGGTGAAGGCAGGAGAACAGGAAATGGGCAGAACATTGTAACGTCTGCTGAACAGAAACTCCAATGCTAGTGTTACAAGGTAGCTTCTGTGAGCAGTACTGACTCCATTTTGAAGCGACCCAAAACCCCACCTACAGACTGAGAGCATTCACAGAAGGCCTAGGTCAAGTAATCATTTCCTGATAGACTTCTTCAAATGCATTCCCCAGAGACAAAGGTAGGGGTAAAACTAAGCAGAATATGAATGCTGGATGGCAAGAGTTTTACCTGGTCATACACATGCTAATATAGCCCTGTTGCTGAACTCCAGGCTGCATCAAGTACAGCCATCATCCCAAATCACCCTCTTTTGTTCCCTTAGCAAGTAGATCTTTAGAGAAGAACACACACAAAAACCCCTCAAGTTAGGGGGGGGGGGGAAAAGGGCAGCTAGCTCTCTCTCTCAAACCAGAAACTCAGAACATACTACACTTTCCAGCTTGCAAGTGCAAGCTGCCATGGGTGAGTGCTTTGCCTGGCTGTATTCTTTTCTTCTTCACCTAAGACCAAGAGCTGCAACGCTCCCCAGTTCTGCTCTACAAGAAAGGGCTGCAGCCCAAGGAAAGGTATACTGCCTTTAAAGATTCCCTCTACTCTTTCCCCTGTTGTCTCTCTCTGTGTGTGTGCTCTTAAGTCTCAAAAAGTCTATTTTTCAGTCTTGAAACTGCTTCTAAGCCTCTACTTGCTCAGCTAATTTCCCCCAAACTAGCTTGTACCTTTATATTTGTTTCAACCTAAATAAATGTGCCATTGTGGCGTTATCCCCTTCAATGCTGTAAGTTTCTTAAGTAAGAATCACCTTACTTAGCCACAGACGCTCTATTGCCAATGTCAAAAGATTCCTTATAAGCGGGTGTAAGTCTCATTAGAACGTGTGCAAGTTTGTACACAGGTCTAATGAGAGCACATCACATAACACTAGTGTTACACAAGAAACAGTGTGTCCTGCTTTAATGACTTAATAATGTCACAGCGAAAGATAAGTAACACTTTAATCCCTCAGTGTGCCCTGTTACATTTAAAAATGGCAGAAAACATAACATTTTCAGCGGTAATATAGAACGTGATAAGCACTGGTGTAGATTCCCTCCAAGGGAAAAAGTGGGGGTTCTTCAAAGGATTTTTCAGATGATTCTTCCTTGCACCATTTTAAAATTTTCCCTTATCCCCTGTCACCTTTTCTGTTCCCTACAAGCTTTCCCTTCTTTATTGTGAGAAGAACTTTCTCCTAGGAAGAGACAAATCAAATACAAAGCATAGTTTTCCCCTAAGCACTGGGAGTTTAAAAGGTAGAAACTTCATGAAGACACAAGGGATTTTCACAAATAGAAATGACAATACCCTCACAATTTTCTTGAATTTTGGGGTGCATTTAAGGGGCAAGGTGGGAAAAGAAAGTCCATACATTAGGGTTGGGTAAACTACAGGAAGTTGTCCAAGAAGCATATTTCCTTATTATTGTTGTTGTTGTTGTTGTTGTTGTTATTATTTTAAAAAACCACACCTTTGTTTTATACAATTATTGTGTGTAGTACAACGAGCTTATAGTCAACCATTCAAACAAAAAATATAAAAATGAATTGTTCCATTCTAATTTTAATTACATGAATAGGAAAATATTCTTACTGCACCCCTCATTTAATTAGATCCCTCCAGGATGATGTTTGGGATATCGGATGGTTATAGGGCTGTTACAAGGTAGCTTCTGTGAGCAGTACTGACTCCATTTTTAAACAACCCAAAACCCCACCTACAGACTGAGAGCATTCACAAAAGGCCTGGGTCAAGTAACCATTTCCTGATAGACTTCTTCAAATGCATTCCCCAGAGACAAAGGCAGGGGTAAAACTAAGCAGAATATGAATGCTGGATGGCAAATGTCATACCTGGTCATACACATGCTAATGCAACCCTGTTGCTGAACTCCAGGCTGCATCAAGTACAGCCATCATCCTAAATCACCCTCTTTTGTTCCCATAGCAAGTAGATCTTTAGATAAGATCATACAAAACCCTCAAGTTTGGGGGAAGAAGGGGGCTAGCTCTCTCTCTCTCACCAGAAACACAGAGCATACTACACATTCCAGCTTGCGTGAGCAAGCTGCCATGGGTGAGTGCTTTGCCTCGCTGTCTTCTTTTCCTCTTCACCTGAGACCAGGAGTTGCAATGCTTCCCTACAGGAAAGGGCTGCAGCCCAGGGAAAGGTATATTGCCTTTAAAGGTTCGCTCTACTCTTTCCCCAGCTGTCTCTGTGTGTATGTTCTTAAGTCTCAAAAAGTCTATTTTTCAGTCTTGAAACTGCTTCTAAGCCTCTACTTGCTCAGCTAATTTCCCCAAAACTAGCTTGTGCCTTTGTATTTGTTTCAACCTCAATAAATGTGCCATTGTGGCGTTATCCCCTTCAGTGCTGTAAGTTTCTTGAGTAAGAATCACCTTACTTAGCCACAAATGCTCTGTTGCCAAATGCCAATGTCAAAAGATCCCTTATAAGTGGGTGTAAGTCTCATTAGAATGTGTGCAAGTTTGTACATGGGTCTAATGAGAGCACATCATGTAACAGGCCACCATCCTAGGCATGCACAGTACATTTCATTAGGGTGTGCACCCAGGGATTTTTTTAAAAGTGAACATTTATTGAATACTCAATCATAAAAGACATTATTTTTATTGAATGATTTATTAAATACTGTAGACACTGAAGCCCTACTCCATATTTGGTGCTTATTGCTTGAGACATTCGGGTGTGCCTGGGCACACTCAGCACACCTCCTGCACATGCCTATGAACACCATCCCATTGTTGATAAATGCAATGAAGGGAAAACAGTTTTCCATGAAGTGGTCATGTTTGGCTGCCTCTCTCAGAATTCTGCTACTTTGGGTTGTCTCTCTGAAAGGGCAATTTTCCAGATATTGGTGAACTAGCCCTGCATTGTGTAACCAGCATCTGTTTTCCAATGTTGTAAGCATACTTCTTGAAATTGGTATATCATGGGCATTTCTCAACAGATATATCTGAAATTGGGCCAGCCCATGGCATTTGACATATAAAAACACCATACCAAATCTCATAAATTTTGGAGAAATTGTCTTTAGTTAGGTTTTAACATGGTGGGATATTGACTGGCCTCTCCACCATAATTATGCAGGCATTATCATGCCTGCATAATAAAAGTGATGTCTCTCAGGTACTTCACTCTATATGCACACGATCTTGTCTTACTGCTTTCAAAACCAGAAATATCTGTGCCTTACAACATCTCTGCAAATTTTTGGCCTACAATCTGGCCATAAGATCCATTTTAAAGTAAATTAGAATGGTTTGGTATCAGTATGCCCACCAATACTCACATTGATATAGCTAAACTATATTGCATCTTTTGGAAAACATCCAAGATCGATAGTGGATCACAGGCAATTGGGAAAATATGGTAAAACCTAAGAAGATTTGGGCAATATTAAATAGACTTGTGAACGACAGCCCTATTTTGGGGGATAAGGTAGATCTCTACTGTTAAGATGAGAATAAGAATATTATTAGTATTAATATTTGACTGTTAATTAATAAAACAGTTTTTACAATGTGGCAAAAAACAGGCCTAGATTTTTTATGGGGTGAAAGTCACTCTCAGTTTGGCTCTTCATAATATTGTGAAGCATACAAATTAGCATCTGCAAGGAAGTGGATATGTACCCTCAGTGCTGAAAGTGTAAATAACAAAACTATTATATGATACCCCACTGCAGCTCTTCATGGATGTGAATGGGAAGATGGACTGAGATCAATCTAAATTCTTGAGGAATATTTTGAGTATGCCCCCAATGTTTTAAAAATGCAACATTAAGAATAGAAGCTGGAGCTTTTTCTATAGGTACTTTAACTTGGCTACATGCACTCAATTTTGGGGTGTATATATGTATTCAATGGGCAGTATCCAATAGGACCGTTGAACAGGCAGCCCCTCCTACTGATTCTGTTGCGTAAGCGGGACCCACTGCTTGCTCAACAGATATTAAATGCTTCCTATTGGTAGCCTCAAAAAGCAGAGAAATGCTCATTTTTGGATCAGGACAGGTCAATGGGGCTGCCTTATGCAAGCTCCACCAATCTGCCCCATTCCATAAATGAGTGTTTCCGTTCATTTCCAGCTCCTCCCAAATACACAAAATCTCGGTTGTGCAAGTGGTGGGTGTCACTTGTGCAATGGAAACAGCGGGGGTGCAGCATCCCATTGGCTACTGCCTAATGCCTACAACTTATCTGGCACGGATGTTGACAGATGCTTACACTTGTCTTTGGCTTAAATAGTTAAATAGTAAAGGTGATCAGATTGGATTGCCCTGTTGTCTTCCATCAGCAGCATGTTTCTAAGAATCATAGAATCATAGAACAGCAGAGCTGGAAGGGGCCTACAAGGCCAACGAGTCCACCCCCCTGCTCAATGCAGGAATCCACCCTAAAGCATCCCCGACAGATGGTTCCACTTGAACTGGGAAAGTGTCCTTGTCAGTCAGGCCAGGTTGAAACAGTGGGACATGTTTTATTAGAATGTCATTTTTATAATGCTATTAGGGGCTATTTTATTGCCCTGTTGCTTATTTTGCTCCCTGGAAGGACAGTGGGATTTTATGCTTCATATCTGTTGGCTGACATAAATAAGGCTGAAACAGAACAAACAGCCAAATAGTTTGCTGCGGCTATAATACCACAATTAATTAATGGCTGATAGTAAGTGTTAAGAAATAAATGGTATGGGCACTGTTTATAATGTAAAGTTGGTGGCTGGTTTTATGCTATGTGTATGCATATTTTGTTTTTAATTAGTCTTTTTTTAATATCAGTAGTTACGCAGACTTTACATATCTTCATGTTTTATGTACCAATATGTGGAAAAGGTCTATGGACTAAATAAACACAATTTAGACTATTAATTGGATAGGTCAACTGGTGATCTCAATCTTATATTGGGAGATAGAGTATTCTTCACTTAAAAATAAATGTTGGTACCATCATAAAGAAGACGTAAAGGTCACTTTTTCAGATTGGCATAAATAAAGTTTAAATTTTGGGCGTTTCTACACTTGCATTTCCCCCCGGGATTGTCCCAGGTTCATCCCTGTGCATCCAAATGACACACAGGGGATCCCGGGAGCAGCCAGGGACAATCCCCCCATTTTCCTGGAATAATCTTAGGTGTAAAAAGTCATCAGTGCAGACTCTTTCCCCATATCCATTTTTTTTTTTTTACAATAAATAATTAAGTGGTAAGGAAATAACAGGAGACAGGAAAGTATTGGAGAAGCATGGAATGAAAGACATAATGGACCAAACTCTTATTTTTGTCCTCTCAGTAGATCAAAGATGGAATGAGTCCTGGTGAACAATTACTATAATACTATTTTCACTTACGGCCAGAAGTTTCATGTGAATGCAACTCAGTTTGTGAATGTATCAAGGATCTGATAGGGCAGCTTAAAGTCAAATTTATCATCATATTACTGAAAATATCAGAGCTGTGGGTCTTTCAGAAAAAGTGGGAGAGGGACCCTTGGCAGCTTATTGGGAGAGAGGAGCATGTCTAATAATTGCTATGAATTTCAAGGATTTTTTTTTCCCAATGACATTTTATAATTTAAGTCATATAAGTTAAATAGTGACTACCGTTGCCATGGTGCAGAGGTGCATGAGGATTTTCTATGCTTCTTTTGGAACTGAAAAAATAAACTATTTTGGAGAATAGTTTTATTGTATGCTCAACAAATGATAGGACATTATTAGATAAAATATCTACATCATGTTGTTGATATGGAAATGGTAATTAACTTGTTAGCTGGTGCTAAGATGACAATTGCTTATTACTGGGGGGGGGGGGAATCACCACCACCACCATCTATATCTGAGTGTTTTCACCATGTTTGGATAGATTTCAGGACAATGTTAGGCATGAGATCCTTTCCCCTATGATTTCATAGCAAAGTTTTGCATTTTCTCCCAGTTGATTGAACTTTATTAACATTAATGTACAGAATTACGTAGAAACTTTTCCTTATATGTCACTATTTCTCATTGTTCATATAATAGGGTTTGGAGCAAATTTTAAAATGCAGGAAATGGACAATGCAACAACAACCCATTGCCAAACCATTACCTAAAGCTGAAAAAGAGCAGGTGCCATAATTAGTTATTTCTGTGCCCCCAAGGCAGGTTCCAAATGGAACATTCCCATCCGCCTTGGAAATATCGTCACACAAATTTGAAATAATCTTCTGGGAAATTACTGATCTGATCCACTCAAGAGACATCTGTGCATGCACGAAGCCTTCCAGATGCTTACTTGCTGCAGACCCATCCTCATGGCCAGTGGCAACTCCATGTTTTGAGGGCCCTTGGGAAGAGACCCTGGATGGGTGCTTTCCCTCAGTGAGTCAATCTTTTCACCCCCATTGTCACCAGCTGCTCTTGTTCCTCTTATCTTTCTCTTTATTGCTGCCATTTGCTCACTTGGCAAGGAGAGAGCCAGTACACAAATAGGTAGTGGTCTCTTCTGCTACACCTTCTCACCACTGCCATTATCAGAGACAGAGGCCTTAGCTAGACCTAAGGTTTATCTCGGGGTCGTACCTTCCTGCTCCCAGGATAGAACCTGGGAGGTACTGTTAGCGGGTGGTTCATCTGTCCAGCGAGGTGATGTTTGCCCTGCCCTGGACAGGGTTGCCCTCTCCCTAAAGGATTGGGTCCGTAGTTTGGGGGTGCTCTTGAATCCAGAACTGTCACTTGAGGCACAGGTGAACTCAGTGGCAAAGAGCACCTTTTATCAGCTTAGGTTGATATACCAACGACGCCCTTATCTGGACAGAGATAGCCTAGCTACAGTTATCCATGCTCTCATAACCTCTCGCTTGGATTACTGCAATGCGTTATACGTGGGGCTGCCTTTGAAAACGGTCCGGAAGCTTCAGCTGGTACAAAATAGGGCAGCCCATTTACTAACAGGGACTGGCCGGCGAGATCACATTACGCCAGTCCTTTTCCAGCTTCATTGGCTGCCAGTCCAGGTCCGGGCCCAATTCAAAGTGCTGGTATTGACATTTAAAGCCCTAAACGTTTTGGGGCCAGGTTATCTGAAGGAACGCCTCCTCCCATATGTACCTACCCGGACCTTAAGATCATCTACAGAGACCCTTCTCCATGAGCCCCTGCCAAAGGAAGTGAGGCAGGTGGCTACTAGGAGGAGGGCCTTCTCCACTGTGGCACCCCGGCTGTGGAATGAGCTCCCCAGAGAGGTCCGCCTGGCGCCTACACTGTACTCCTTTCATCGCCAGCTGAAGATCTTTTTATTCTCTCAGTAGTTTAACACTTAATTTTAACTTAAATTTAAATTTTACTGTTTTAACTCTGTAAACCGCCCAGACAGCCCTGGCTATGGGAGCGGTATATAAGTTTAATAAATAAAATAAATAAATATTTTAATTTTATATCAATTTTGCTGCATGGTTTTTATCCTGGTTGTGCTTTTTATACTGTATTTAGTATTTGTGCTTTGAACCTGTTGGTTGTTTTATTATGGTTTTAATTTTTGTGAACCGCCCAGAGAGCTTCGGCTATTGGGCGGTTTAAAAATGTAATAAATAAAATAAATATAAATAAATATATATAAATAAATATCCTGTGTGTCATTTACATGAACAGGGATGACCCTGGGACAATCCCAGGATAAACCTTAGGTCTAGCTAAGGCCAGTGTGTGAGACTGGTGAACTAAGAACACCCAGTGGTGAAGAGGAGGAACAACTCCAAGGGCCTTTCGTCAATGGGCCTGTGCTGGAGCATGGGCCCTCAACAGTTAGAATCATAGAATAGCAGAGTTGGAAGGGGTCTACAAGGCCTAACCATGCTGATCCTTGACATCAGCTCTGCGTATTGCAGCGCTCATCTGGGCACCGTTGAACTAACTGTGCCTTTTGGTGTGAATGGGGACACTCCCCACCTCAAACTCAGACCACAAGATGTTACTTATGCAGAGACTTGAATTGGTGCCTTTATCAATTTAAGCTGCTTCTGTATCACTTGACATGCCAGGATCTCCAAGAAGCTTTCATACAAACACATGCAATACAATATAAAAGTGTGTGTGTGTGTGTGTGTGTGTTACAAGACAGGGAGTTACCCTTGAACTTCTAAGGCCACAGCTAGACCTAAGGTTTATCCTGGGATCATCCAGGGTTCGCCCCTGCCTGAGCACTGGATCCCCTGTGTGTCACCTAGATGAACAGGTTTGACCCCTGGACAATCCAGGGATAAACCTTGGGTCTAGCTATGGCCTAAGTCCACTCCCTATTGCAATAACTGAAAAGAGAGATATACACACACACACACACACACACACACACACACATAACCTTGATGCCCATTTTGTGCCCATCATTAAATCCCAGCTACAATACTGCCTGCTGGCTTTGGAATAATGGCATGTGTTGCAAGCAGACAGCGGACAAAAGATGACGGGATTCTGTAATAATGGTGTTGTGGCAGACACTGAATTATAAAACATGTGTCACATTTCCCCCCCTCTCAGTAAGATTTCAAATATTCATGAACCTTCACCTTTCCTCAGAAGCTTCTCTGCTGCTTCCCTGAGTTCATATGTAGGTGAACCATCTCGCTACAATTAAGTCACAGTGAGCTCCATCACACCTGAACATTTGCCCTTGTATTATCCCCCTCCGTTTACTTAGAGTTTGAAAGCCTTATGTTTCATTCATCTTCACACCTCTCCTCGGAATCGCTGTTTTCCCCCACCCCGCAGACCTCATTTGTACCTCCCCTTACAATCTATTGGTTGTTCGCAGGGACACCTTGCCCTGGCACGCCCCCTCCCTTTCACCAGCAATGCCACCCGCCCTCAGAACATCAGATTGAGTACGATGGGATAAAAATACACGTAGAAGGTCAAGCGCATTGCTGGAAAAAATGTTCCTCCCCCACACTTGGAAAGAGGAGGGGAAGTGGCGAGATCAGGACAGGACCTGGATGGCGTCATCTGAGTCCTTTGTATGAAACTCACCATGACAGCAGGCTATAACACTGGTGTGATGGAGCTCAGTGTGTGAGCTTCCATTGTCCCAAATGGAAATGATAAGAGATAAAGGTAATGGGGGGAAGAATTAGCCAATGAAACTCCTCACACCAAATAGGGCCATTCTTTGCCCTACTTTACTCCTCCTCCTTTGCCCTCCTTGATTGTCCCAATCCTCAGTTGTCCACACTGCGATGCAATAAGCTGTGACTTCGCTGATGACATCACAACCCGGTGTGTGATGCGATGCTGCCACAAATGCTTATAAACAAAATGACAATGTGACCAGTTGGATTAAAGGGAAGTGCATGCCAATGAGTCTGACAGTGGGAACAAAGGAGGGGAGGAGGAGGAGGAGGAGGAGGACAATGACGACGACAACAACAACAACAACAACAACAACAACAACAACAACAATAACGAGGGGGGAAATAGTGCCAAGAAGAAACAGCAGCCAAGGGAATTAAAGGTCCTGGAACAGTATCTAAATGGACATGTTCAGTAAGTTGAGCAATTTGTTTATTTTTGGTAATTTGTTCAGGTAGGTTGAATACAATGATTTTGCACTGAATATCAAAATGGAAAAATATTCAATGAAACCCTAGTTAGGACTCATCTGGGATTGCAAAGTTTTGGCTTTTCTGCCTTTTTAAATATATCCCTTCTTCAACATCACCTCAAGGTCTGAATTTTTTTTCTTCTTCCCCTGCACGAGTGCACATTTGCCAGGGAACCATAATCTAACATTCTGAAATGGCTAAGAGTAATACACAGCTCTTTTCCACTTGGCTGCATGTATTTCTTTCAGCCTTGCTCTGGAAAAAAGAAGAAGAATCCATTTCTTATGTCAATCTTAGTTTTCCATCTCTCTCAGCAAGCGGATGTCCTCGCGTGCAGCCATGGCAATGGACGCCCCACCAGAGATTTCACATGAGACAAACAATTCACCACCCCCAAACTAATCTCTCTCCCCGCTTCTGCCTACCTCTGATGTAACAGTCCCAGCTCAAGGCACCTGTACTTTTGTGTGCTGGTTTTATAGGGAGCTCAACAAAGAAAGTCAATACTTGATTAAAGATGATTCAGGCCTATGTTGAATCATAGGCTGGTTTTACACTGTTTCCTCTGCCTTCACACATACCGGCAGAATCATACAGACATGGAGGCGGGCAGCCTTGAAATTCAACATTCACCCTCTCCTAAGATCTATTGTACTATCAAAGTAATTCTGCTCTTTACATTACAGGGGACTAATCTTCTGTAACAATGCTCTGCTACGAGCCTGTCCATCTGTTTACCTTCTCTTGTACCCAAACCCGTTTCCTTGCAATAAATAGAAGAGAAACAATATAGAAACTGTGAGGGAGAGGAAGGTAATAAGTGTGTTTAAGGGACGTGTGACCTCTCTCCTGGGGGAGAGAACCCAACTGCGCCTTCTCGCCTCCCCTGAAACTACATGAGCAAACAACATTGTTTCCCCTTGTTTAAGGGAGCCATCAGTGCCTTTGTGACATCACATTAGCAATGCATGCCACGCCAATTTCCACTCTCATCTCAGTCCTATTTGCTTTTACATGACACAAGCAGGGCGTGTAACCTGATACTACACCAAAACAAAGTGTGCTTTCAGAATGAACTAAAAGCAAACCAGATTAGACTCTCTCTCTCTCTCTCTCTCTCTCTCTCTCTCTCTCTCTCTCTCTCTCTCTCTCTCTCTGTGTGTGTGTGTGTGTGTGTGTGTGTATGGGTGTCAAACGTTTGTGTACTATAACCTGAGGAATATGGTGAATCACAATCCCATGTGGGGCTCCTGTCAGTGCAAGTCAAGCTTCCAAAACTCAAAGATGGAAGGCAACTTTTACCCTCGCTACAACACAGTCCTTAGGTAGACCATTTTATTTTGCTCAGAAGAATGAATGCCAACCATTGATTTATATAGAAGAAAGCAAAGTGCACACATGGGGACAGACTGGTATGGAACCTAACCCGCTCTTGGGGGAATCTACACAATTGTACCTATAACGGTACATAGGGCTTTGATTGCGTCACTGGTCACATGACTCGTTAGTTATAATGTTTTATAGGTGAATTATGTTCCGTTTTACCTTACCGTTATAACCCTTCTGCACCGTTGTTAGCTTTCAATGTGCAGTCTTCTATTGTTGTATTCCCTGTTGCATTGTAAATGCAATGGCACGTGATCCTCCACTCTCCTTCCTGTTTGGGACAACTTCCTGGTTGGGACAGCTTCCACTCCGTGCCATCATGTACCTGCCCAGATCCTAAGATCATCCTTAGGGGTCGTTCTCCGCGAGACCCTGCCAAAGGAAGTGAGGCAGGTGACTATCAGGAGGAGGGCTTTCTCTCGCTGTGGCACCCCAGCTGTGGAATGAGCTCCCTAAGGAAGTTCACTTGGCACCTACATTATATGCCTTTAGACGCCAGATGAAGACCTTTTTATTCTCCCATCATTTCAGTCTATAAATAAATTTTAACTTGGTGTTTTAAATTTATAATTTTGCATTGCTGCTGTTTTTATCTAGTTGAACTTTTATATTGTGTTTTATATTATGGTTTTATACTGTTGTTTTATACCTTGAATGGTTTTAATTTTTGTGAACTGCCCAGAGAGCTCCAGCTATTGAGCGGTATAGAAATGCAATCAATCAATCAATCAATCAATCATCCAACCAAAATCACCAAAAATGGAAGTGGGAGGATCATAGAAGAGACAGTCTGGGCATTGGGCGGATCATAGAAAGGACGGAATCAAGGATCAGGCAATGGAGCAACCAAACAGTGTGCTCCGGAATAACATTACAGGAAAAGGTAAGTAACGTTAGTGAGCTCAGTTAAAAATAGAAACATTAGAATTAATAATGGAACAATGATTAACAATAACGTTTTAACCTATAGTGTAGATTCCCCCCTTGCTTTTAGTGCCTCCAGTGACCTACAGGATGAAGCCTGCTCCTATTTGCAAAAAACCCCATCCTATTATCCTCACTGCCCCACTACCTTCAGGCCAGAGTGTGATGCAATATTGCAAACTGGCTTTGAAATAGAAAGGAGGGAGAGAGAGAGAGGAGTTCATGCATTTGCTTGTCCATTCTAACAACACACAGTGTGGGGCTACTGAAATGCCTGTACTGTACCACGCGTTTACCCACTGTAAGCGATTAGAGATCCACCTGTTATAACCCTCCATAAACATTTGAAATATTTTTTTCTGGTTTTCCCTAGATCTCTGTGCCACTCTAAAACTGCTATCAATTTTTTTGTTATGCTGCCTCCAAAATCCATTATATTGAACCATCTGTGAATAACAAGTACAGAATGACCCACTTCTGCTGTATAGCCATTCTGCTAATTATCTACAAAATATGGATGGGTCGCCTGCTGTTGAAATTGTTATCAGGCACCAGAAGGTAATTCTCAGTAGTAAGTAGGGAATGCTTGGAAGACATTAAAGAGCCAGCTACTTAAAAACATCTCCAGGTGCTTCAACTTTCAGCTGAGCTAAAATAATGTTTTTAATTAAGCAAATCTGCAAAAAGAACCGCAGCAAAACTGTAAGTGTGTAACACTAATGGCTACAGGAGATCACCACAGATTTACCTGCTCACGTGGGAGCTACTTGTGTATATACTGCCAAAGGCAAACATCCAAGACAAACTTGGATTCTCCAAAATGAAATCTGGTTAGAACTGTTTTGGTTACCTAAAAGTGACTCATGCAGTTTGAGAGCCAGTGTGATGCAGTGGTTAGAGTTTTGGACCGGGATTCAGAAGGACGGGGTTCGGGCCCTCACTTGGCCACAAAGCTTACTAGGTGCCCTTGGGTCCATCATTGAATCTCAGCCTAACCTACCTGACAGGGTTGTTGTAAGGATAAAATGGAGAAGGAAAGTATTATGTTTACCACCTTGGGCTCTTTGGTAAAAAGGCAAGATATAAATCTAAGTAATATATAAAAAAATAAATACATTTATATATAGCTGCTAGGCTAGAAACAATGTGAAACTTCTCTCTCTGGTTCTTATAAAAAAACATATTCCAGCAAGTAGCGAAAGAGCTCATGGCAAGAGACTTTATGGTGTTGCATCGAGAGTGTTGGTCTATATCTGAAATAAATTTGCTGTTAAAAAGATCATTTCAGAAACTTCCTTTGCAAATGTTGATGCCAAATGTTCCCCTGATAGTCTTTGAATATTTTGTGATTATTCATAAAATATTTGACATTCAATGATATTTGAAAACCAAATAGTTGGTATTTGATAGTATTTTACAGTTGGCATGAAATGAAATGAATGCCAAGTTCTACATTTAGGAAATAGAAACCAAATGCACAGTTACAAGATGGGGGATACTTGGCTCAGCAATACTACAAACGAGAAGGATCTTGGAATTGTTGTAGATTGCAAGCTGAAGATGAGCCAACAGTGTGATATGGTTGCAAGAAAGGCAAATGCTATTTTGGGCTGCATTAATAGAAGTATAGCTTCCAAATCACGTGAGGTACTGGTTCCTCTCTATTCGGCCCTGGTTAGCCCTCATCTAGAGTGTATTGCGTCCAGTTCTGGGCTCCACAGTTCAAGAAGGACGCAGACAAGCTGGAGCGTGTTCAGAGGAGGGCAACCAGGACGATCAGGGGTCTGGAAACAAAGCCCTATGAAGAGAGATTGAACGAACTGGGCATGTTTAGCCTGGAGAAGAGAAGATTGAGGGGAGACATGATAGCACTCTTCAAATACTTAAAAGGTTGTCACACAGAGGAGGGCCAGGATCTCTTCTCGATCCTCCCGGAGTGCAGGACACGGAATAACAGGCTCAAGTTAAAGGAAGCCATATTCCAGCTGGACATCAGGCAAAACTTCCTGACTGTTAGAGCAGTATGACAATGGAATCAGTTACCTAGGGAGGTTGTGGGCTCTCCCACAATAGAGGCCTTCAAGAGGCAGCTGGACCACCATCTGTCAGGGATGCTTTAGGGTGGATTCCTACATTGAGCAGGGGGTTGGACTCGATGGCCTTGTAGGCCCCTTCCAACTCTGCTGTTCTATGATTCTATGATACTAGCATCTGAAAGCATTTGACAGATGACTAAAAATAACTTTTAGTACTTGACTATATGTAGTAATTGGTATATAAAAGCATGTAGTAGTTGACAGCATTTGAGGGCTGGCATCCAGTAGTATTTAGTACATAGAATGGTATTAGTTTCAGACAGGAGTCTGTAGATAACACACAACGGTATGTAGTATTTGGCAATTGCTGAGATGTCATACTTGACGCCTGCAAGAAGAATCAAGAGATTCCAGTAAGTAGGAAGCATTCCAATTTTGTAACATTTCATATTCAGAGTGAGAATTTGTATAGTGAATTCAATATTTCATAATCAGAATTACGGATAGCAGTCCGAAACTTTGGGATGTATGTGAATATTCATTTCGGCTCTGTTGGACTTGAGGCAGAAAGGCCAGGATTCAAAACCCTACATGTGTATCTCACTAAGGGTGGGATCCTATGCACAGTTAGACAGAAAAAAGTCCTAAAACTCGCAGCATGCCCCTGCCATTTTCTGCCTAAATGATCCTGCCCCAATCAATATCTCTCAGACTAACACACCTCACAGAGTTGTCATGAGGAGCAAGTGGTGACAATTTCCTTTATCCCCCCTTACGTGCGGGGCAAAATAGAGCTGTGATACTTTCCATTGTACAATCCATATATTAGGTGCGATTCTAAATTAATCTAATTGGCTGCTGCTAGAGTTAGGGTAGAGTAACCATAGATAGAAACAGAATTGCCACCAAACTTAAAGCAAAATTTGAAGATAATTTTATTTATTTATTTATTTATTTATTTATTTATTTACTAGCTGTACCCTGCCACGCGTTGCTGTGGCTCAGTCTGGTTAAATTGAAAAGAAAGAAAAGACAAAGCGGATGTTTCTAATATGTTTAATTTCAAAATGCTTGTGGATATACAATATTTTTAGTCGTTCCATTGTCTGTGTAGATATAGAGATTGTCTGGTTTGCCGACTCTAGAACACACAACATATAATTGTCCATGTGAGAAGCAATCTGTGTCTAGATCTAAACCGCACAATTCTAAAGATTGGCCCTAAGCTTTGTTGATGGTGATTGCAAACGCCAATCGAATTGGGAATTGCAATCTCTTAAACTGAAATGGCATATCTGTTGGAATCATAGGAATGCGAGGAATGAGGACATCTTCACCTTTGAAAGGTCCTGTCAAGATTGATCTCCGACTATAACAATTGCCACTTCGTCTATAGTTGGAGCATTGAATCTTCGCACATGTTCTCCAGCAGGCGTTTTGTCAGCATGAATAACAATCTTGTGTGTATCAGATGGCATCATGTCAATTGCTGTTTTGAACAAATGTACTAAATTGTTTTTTTCGTGAAGTAGCTGTTGCAGTTTTGAAACGATGGATCTTTTTATGCTGGTATAAATTCTGCAGCGTGCATTCAATTCATCATTGCCATCACCAATGAAATACATTTGTAGGAATTTATGTTGACTATCTTGAAACGGAAGGAAGGAGCCGGCTTTATGATAAATTTGTCCTTTGACTTTGAAAGTTGGCATAAATGGAGCTGTGATGATTTCTGCGCTGAACGATGTCATTTGGAAGCATGAGTTGTATTTCCTGATGTTAGATAGGAAATGCTTTGATTCTGCGGTATATCCGGCAAGCAAAGTTTGTAATGGCTCTGGTGGTTCTCCAAGTTGAGGCAGTTTAATTTTTCCAGCAGCGCAACACATTCCTTTTGTTTCTCCATTAAATTTAAGAGCCTTGCAATAAGGACACACTTCAGTCACAGTGCCGTTGAGAACATGCCGCCTCAAACTATAATCATCAGCTGGGTTGTACCGGAATGCAAGGCGATTGTAATCGTGTGATTGTTTACCACGGAGTCGTGTTTGACGCTGATGTGCTGTTTCTCGTTGACGTCTTTCAGCCACTCTCAGCCTGTCGCGTTCATTCTGTTGAGAACAAAGCAGATCTGAAGCTGTAGAACGCAATTGTGCTCGCAACCGTGCATCCTCAAGTCTGGCTGAATGTTGCTGGGCTGGTTCCTTGGCACGTATTTGAGGCATTCTTTTTCTTTTTTTTGTCGTTTGCTGATGCCCGTTCTTCCACAGTCTGATTTGCAATTTCTCGTCGCAGTGCTTCCGCTCTGCGAGTACAACGACCTAAGTGTGATCTTCTACAAGGCATTATTTGGATGAAGTAAAGCAGATTGTTTGGTTTTTTAAAAAGGATGTTTTTACGGTGAGGAGGTTAGTGGAAACTCCTGGCAGTTACCTTTCTTCAGAACGTGTAACTGTCACAGGTGTGACATCTATATTCACTCAGCCAATTGTGAGAGAACATGCAAATGTGAGAGGAGGCAGAGGCAGTGGATTGGCCTACTGGTTGGCGATGTCACAACGATCAGCAGGACTGGTTTTGAGGAGGCCTATTTCTTTGATTTTAAGACAAACTTTTGTCCCCATAGAGAACATAGTTGCATAACAACGCTCGCATATTCGAATGCAACTTTGTGTCAAAATTTCAAAGCAATCAGTGAAGAACTTTCGGAGATATAACGTCTTTTTCGAACCTCTAGCATTTACTCTGGGCATTTTACAGAAATTCTAAAATTAAGATAAAAACAAGTATACAAAATTTAAAATTTTAAAACACAGAACATACACACATAAAGCATTAAAATCCATTAAAAAACTAAACATGGGTGATTAAGATGTGCTGCCATATGCCTGGGCAAATTTATTTATAAAATTTATATACCACCCCATAGGCGAAGCTCTCTCAGCAGTTTACAAAAGTTAAAAACTGTTGAGTGTTTTCTTTTACTCTGTATGTTTATTGTATTTGTCCTTACTTGAAAATCAATAAAAATAGTATTTTAAAAAAAGTATATAAAATTTAAAATCATAAAAAATATAAAAACAACAGCATCCATTTAATCAACATAACAATTATTTTAACAAAAAAAGTCTATCTCTGCTTTTTTATGTGTATTTTTTTTTAAAAAAAATAATCATGCAGTAAGCAAAGTGATTATTACGTAAGTTTGAGGTTAACAACAACTTCTTTTCAGGATATTCGGACAAAAACCATCTCAAATTGCATAAATCCAGTCTGGAATGAAACTTTCTTCTTTAGGATTCAGAATATGACTAAGGTAAGGTGCTAATTTGTTGCCTGGAGCTGCCTCTTTCCAGCATGTAACTCCTCTGCTGAGGGAACTGCACTGGCTTTCTATTTGCTACCGGGCCAGGTTTAAGGTTCTTGTACTTGCGTACAAAGCCCTAAACAACTTGGGACCAGGATACCTGAGAGAATGCCTTCTCCCCTACCAACCTGCCCGGTCACTGAGGTCATCCGAGGGCCTGCTCCTGGTGGTTCCACATAGATCCATCCTCCGATTGGAGTCCACCAGGGGAAGAGCCTTCAGCGTGGTGGCTCCCGTCCTGTGGAATTCCCTGCCTCTGGAGGTCAGGCAGGCTCCATCCTTGTACTCCTTTTGGCGCCTCCTGAAAACATCTTTATTCCAGGAAGCCTTTCCTTAATATGCAGCCTTGAATCTCTGTATTTGCTTCTTTTAAAATTTGTTTTAAGTGTTTTATTCTGGGGTTTTTCCCCTTCATTTTATCTTGTACACCTCTCCGAAATTTTTCAATGGGGAGTGGTATATAAATATTCTAAATAAATAAATAATAAATAATTTGGATGGGCCTGCTCAAATGAAATATCTGCAGGAATTTCAAATGAAACATAAAAACAATAAAACTAAGTTCGTTACCTTTTTATTTACCCATATATACCTACTGGTACCTTAAGGTTTTCCAACATGTAGTCAGATGATAATATGTAAGCTCCCCCACCTCTACATATTGCCAAATATGTAGAGGTGGGGGATGGGTGGGAGGTGATGATGTTGGGAATGCGGCACAAGCCCCCTCCCCCGCCCTCCACACACTCCATGTGTTCTATGAATATTATTTGGACCTTAATTTCTAAATTGGGCTGGAGTATGATGTCGGCAATGAGAGATAATTGGTGAAGAGGAAGGGCCAGAGGACTTTAGTTCCTTCTCAAATCTTGCTTATTATTTATTTGATCCAAGTGATAGTGATCCCCTTCTTGCACGGTTTGTGAGTTTCCAAGGGAGATCCTGTTGGCCACTCTTTGAGACCAGAATGAGAGTTAGCTACTCTGGAGTTTCTAGAATGTCTGCCCATCTTTAGATTATTGTGGGCCTTGCTAGACCAGGGGTTAGCGTGGTGCGAGGCCCGTGCTGGTCCCTGTCCGTCCAAATGACGCACAGGGGATCCTGGCCTCAGCCAGGGCTCGAGCCACTCTGGCACCACGCTAACCGGAACCGCTTGTAGCGTGGTTCTTCCCGTGGTCCTGGCCTCAGGTCGGGTTGAGGCTAGGACCACGGGCGTGTGGACTGTTCCACCGCTTTTCCCGGCTACCGCACTTACGCATGAGTAGCTGGGAAAAGTGGCGGACAGGCCGCAGTGCTCCCGCCCTCAGCGCCCCAATTCCATCCCATGACCTCTCCTGGCCTCCGATCCCCCCCTGTCCCCACGTCCATGTGCCACCCACCCCTGTCCCCACCTGCTGTGTCCTGCCACTGTCAATGTCCCCAGCCGCTCTGTCCTGCTGCTGCCACCGCCAATGTCCCCAGCCAGCATTTCCTGTTGTCGCCATGTCCTGCAGGCCAATTGGCAGCAGCGGCAAAGGGACAGAGCGGCTGGGGACATTGGCGGCGGCAGCAGGACACAGCAGGTAGGAACAGGGGGGTGGCGGGACATGGATGTGGGGACAGGGGGGATCAGAGGCCAGGGAAGGTCGTGGGGGGAAATCAGGGGAAGGGGGGCAGGGTTCCCTGTTTTTTTAACAAAAAAATCCTTACCTTGGTTGTTGGTGCGCTCCTGCGCACGCGGCCGCTTTAAGTAAAAAGAAAATGGCAGACGCGACAGGGCTTCCCTCGGTCCCATCGCACCTCAGGTTTAGATGGGGCCTACATGCCGTGCTACTTCTAGCACGGCCTGGCCCCTCCTCACCGCCGGATTCAGCAGTAGGTCTAGCAAGGCCCTGTGTTACTCAGGGTAAGGCTTGAGTCTCCCTAGAAACCTGAGATGCCAAAATTTTAAGTTCTGTTCAAGCTGGTAAGAGATATGGGTCTACAACAATGCTGCTGCCTCTTCAAATCTAATGAAGTCAACATTGCTATAATGCAGGTGAGTGAGTCCCCTGGCAATTACTTTGGCAGTGTCTGTTGTAACAAAGCTTCAGCCATTCTAATAGCACTGAGTTCCTGATATTATAGAATTGGCCAAAGGGGAAGAGGACCCATTTCCATTAGAAAAGAGTTTCTAGATGGTCTCTACGGAGTCCTATAATGGTTCCTGATGGAGTCAGAAGGCAACTGCCCTCTCGATCACCTTGTCCAAAAATGGAAGATTTGATACTGGTCTGCAATTATTAAGGTCCAGGGAGGGCTTTTTTAGAAGCACCCATACCACCGCTTCTTTTAAACATGGTGGAAATCTCCCCTCCCTGAGAGACGCATTAATGATACGTTGTAGTTCTAACTGCATCTCCTCCCTGGGCGACCAGCCATGAAGGACAGGAATCGAGAGGACAAGTTGTCTTCCTTACTCGACCAAGCAGCTTGTGCACATCCTTGGTACTCACCAACTGAAACTGATCTAGTGTAATCAGGACAGGGCTCCTGTATCTTTAACAGTTGCATAGAAAAGGAAATTTCAGCAGGTGTCATTTGTATATATGGAGAACCTGGTGGAATCCCCTCTTCATCACAACAGTTAAAGCTGCAGGAGCTATACTAGAGTGACTAGAGTCAAAAGAGGGCAGGACACCTGCAGCTTTAACTGTTGTGATGAAGAGGGAATTTCCCCAGGTTCTCCATATATACAAATGACACCTGCTGAAATTTCCTTTTTCAATACAACTGTTAAAGATACAGGAGCCCTGTCCTGATTACACTAGATCAGTTTCAGTTGGTGAGTACCAAGGATGTGCACAAGCTGCCTGTCCTCCTTTTCATATGGTCACCCTAGCTTATGTTGAATTTTACCCATTGTGTAAATCCCCAAGCTACCACAAATCTGGCATAGTTGCATCATGGCATTAAACTCCTTAAAAGCCCATGTTTCTGTATTTCCCTAACAGACAAAACCCCAGAAAAGTCTTTCCAGGGCTGTTGAAACATCTCCATTAAGCCTTTTAGCTGTAGCAGAATCATCACTAAGGCCTTTTCTTTAATGGTTTTATCACAGTAAAATAGGAATCTCATTCCCACACCTTCTCCTCTCCCCAAATAATGTTTTAAACGGCAAAGGTTAAAAACAAGCGATAAAGAACAGAATGCCTTCCTGGCCATCCATTTCGATTGGAGGCCAGTAAGAGCAAGCTTTGGAAGCACTCGAAAATACAGCAACACATTTAAAAATCTATAACCGGCGATTTAACAAACCACTAAATAAAGGAGGCATCTGATTATATAAAATTGCCAGGTAGATACCAGGAATGCTATTACAGCTTCCAATCATTTATGGCCTACACTTCACTCCAATAGCCTCCATTTTTTCCAAATTACTCTTTCAGTATTCTAAAGATGGAAGAGCTTAAACCCTGAGGAGGGAGGGGGAGAAAAGTGTTTCTTATTTGCAATCATCTCGAGTTTTTACAGCCCGCAATGCAAGGTATTTTAGTGCACAAACGATCTCAAAATGAACTGTGGGGGCCATAATCCAGAGCTCAGTGCTTTCAGGGTTTTCCTTGTCCCTCCACCAGAAAGGAAATTTCAGCGTATACCGAGGAAATGCCCCTCGGGTGCTGTGGAGAATCTAAAATGGTGGCTGCCAGATTTAAAGAGCTCCAGTAAATTCCTGTATCTCTAACAGTTGTATTGAAAAGGAAATTTCAGCAGGTGTCATTTGTATAAATGGGGAAACCTGGTGAAATTCCCTCTTCATCACAACAGTTAAAGCTGCAGGTGCCCTGCCCTCCTTTAAAGCTGGTCACTCTAGTATAGCTCCTGCAGCTTTAACTGTTGTGATGAAGAGGGAATTTCACCAAGTTCTCCATATATACAAATGCCACCTGCTGAAATTCCCTTTTCTATGCAACTGTTAAAGATACAGGAGCCCTGTACTCCTTTTCCATAGGGTCACCCTATTTTAAATTCTGTGCAGACACCCATGGCTGAAATTTGAAGGCCCACATGCATGCCAGTAATCCTTTCCATTCAGCTTTTCTTCAAAGTAGAACCAGCACATACAGCTTTGTATTTGGAATGTATTCATAGCACCATTCATCACTTCATTCATACAGTATGGCAGAGTGTTGTGGAATTCTTTACATGGTCAAGAGACTGGACACGACACCAGTTGCTTTATTGCAACAACACAGAAAACACACGTTGCAACAGAGTTCTCTAACACAAGGGAAAGAGAACTGCCCCCCACCCTGAGGTCTAAAACTTTTATAGGTTTCTACACTTTCCATACGTAATTAGAGCACACCTTATTGCAGGGGTCGATTGTCCAATCCCAAAGGTTACAATGTTTTAAGCACAGCATAACCTGTTGCCTGGTTACATGGGAAGTAGCTGACTTATACATTCTGTATCTCCCTTTGGCTCCCATCCTCCACGTGTCTCACCCTTGAGAAATAGCTCACCATACATTTCCCTTTGCACCATATCCTTGGCCATGAGAGATAGGTGACTCTGCACATTCTACAGTCTCCTTTTGCCTTAGTAACAAAGGGTGAAAAGCAAGGCAAACTTCTTTTAGTAAAGCAACCTTTTTACTGATAAAGGTGAATTTCCACCACAAGAGCTTTTGGAAAGTCCGTATTCTCCAACATTTCAGAGGTGCATGAGACACCGCATACTCTCCTAAAGGTATGCTGTGTTTCCCCCCCATTATTTTATAGGAACAGGAGACCAAAAGCAAAACACAAAAGTGTATGGTTAACAACACCATCCTATACATGTCTACTCAGAAGTAAGACTTCAATGGGACTTAATACCAGGTAAGTGCGTATGGGATCGCTGCCTAAAACTGAGATACTTATATATACTAATAGCGAAATCAGGTAGTTGAGTGCTTATCAGTGTGGAAACAAAATGAGACCATATACAAACATACTTGGGGGTTTCCCCAGATATTCGGAATTTATAAGTTTGTAGGTTTAAAAAATAAAGGGGGGAAATCTAAAACATCCCAATGTACACTGAGCATGCTCAGTGACCTTCAGGAACAGCCCCAGCATCACCACACATGCTGGGCCCAAAAGCTGGGCCCACTGGAGACACCTGCCCTCCCCTGCTGTTGTCAGGGGAAGGACATTGTAAAGAAAACAATATGGCAGCTGCCCCGAAGCAACCACAAAAAGAGCTCTACTTCTGCTACTGATGTTATAGGCAGCCATGGGGGATAGAGAGGTGCTTTGTTTGGATAGCAGAGGCTGGCAAGCTGGGCCCTCCAGATGCTTTTGGACTGCAACTGCCATCATCCCTGACCATTGTCTATGCTAGCGAGGGCTGATGGGAGTTGCAGCCCAACATCTGGAAGTTACCCACCCCAGCTTATGTAAAGGAAGAGCGCCCAGCACCCAGCTGGCTTCTTGACTGGATTTAGCACGGATCCCCAGGCACAGACACTCACAGTTCACAACGTGAGGTTTAAGACCATTTATTAGGAAAAGGGTAGGAATACATGGGATTAGCAGGATAAAAATATAATAAAAGCATGCATATACATAAGAACCCAGCTCAGGCAAGCTAAAACTAAGACTACAATCTCATACGTCACCCCAGACCGATCTCAGCCGACACCCCCTGTTCCCTTCACAGGGGATATCTTTATACCATCCTTTTCACTCCTTTCCCCCCTCCCTTCAGCTTTGATGCGTGGAGTGTCTTCACACCTCTCGCTTGGGCCGTTTAATCACTCAAGGACAGACAGTTACAACCAGCCTGGCTCCAGTCTTCTCCCCCATACAGCTGCCTGGTTTCCTTATCTCTCTTCCTATGAAACCATAACATTTACAAATTAAAAGACATTCCAGTCCCAAGTCCCAGTTAACCCTCACCTTACCCTTACAGCTTATACTAACCCAGAGGAGGACATGGATGAGGAGGGCATCGGCTGGAACCCTGAACAGGAGCATTCCTGTTACAGAGGAAGGGGGAAGGCGTGAAGGGCATGGCGTCACCGTAAGCTGAAATATATCAAGATTTCAATGATTGCTTTGATACACCTATGCTAGATGTGACCCTTATTCCCAGGGCTAATATATACACATAGAGTGTCAACCCTGTTTCCCCCTCCACATCAAACCAGGTGCTTTCTAAAAGTTGTGGGGTGTCTGAATGTGGGATCAAATTCAAGTTGGAGCAAGTCTTTCCATATGGGGCTGTGTCAGGCAAACTGGTATAGTTGGAAGATGAGGAATTTCAAGTTATTTTCTCTTTTTCAGATGATCGTTAACATGCCCCCAAGGAACCAATGTATTCAGTGCCAACTGAAATGCAGGAGGTCTTCAGGCACGCAGGCACAATCAAAGCCAATACAGGCCTGAAAGCCAGGATGAGGCCCAGAGGCATGCAGCCCAGTGACATGGGCTTCATTTTCATTGGAGAGAAGAGCCCCAGCCCCACTTCCCCCTACCCTGTCCCAAGATAGGTTATCGTGTCAGGGAAGGAAGAGGGGGTGGAGTGCGCTTTGCCACCGCAAATACTCTCTGAGCTTTTTGCAAGCATTCGAACTGAGCGCTCACAAAGGAACAATCCCTCCTGGGGCAAGTAGTGGGATGTGCGTGCATCCTTACTTTCCAGCAGCAGCCACAGGAGCAAACCGCAACTATTTTATATTAGTGCCATCTGTGCACACAATAAATACATAGCAGAGGATGCATGGCCATGTCCCACATAAAATGCCTGGCAGCTTCACCCCTTAAAGCAAGAAGGTCAGAGGTGGAGTTGTGTACACACACGGATGTTGACAGTAGGACCCTTAAGTATAGTCCCACTCCGTGCATTCAAAGGCCCTCAGACGGCTCTTTTGGGAGGACTTCGCTCTGTATCCGATGCTCCAGAGTTTTCTCAATCAGCTCTATGCCCTAACTTACTCCCCACTCTCCAAGTCCTAGAAGTTTTGAGATCTAAAACTAGCAACCCTTTGTGCAATAAAGGGGTGCCAGCCAGGTAGTAATGGCACATAATCTCTGGGACATGATTTCTGCCCTCTTGCACCGGGATTCTTGCCCCAGGCTCTGCACTAGGCCCACAAAATCCTGCTGGAGTCGGTGGCCATAAATGCGGAACAAACACCTCACTTTCATAGATTGAGCTCAATTAATCAGCTTTTGCCTCCCCACCACCATCCGTTTCCAACACAAACTCAAAATTCCTGGAAATGTAAGATGAACTTGGAAGAAAACAAAGCCAAGACATTGCAAGCTATTTCACCAGCTGGCCAAAGCAATCGGACCACCGTAGCCCATCCTTGGCGCCTAAGCAGTGACAATTGTCTTTTGAGAGTCTATCACTCTACTCCGAAATAATTGCTTTGCTAAATGCTGAAATCAATTAGACAAAATAAAAATATATATCTTACCCGCGCCACTAATTTATGTGAAAATAATAACTGATTAAAATCACCGGGCATTAACTTTCACACACAGAATAATCATTGCCAAGAGGCAAAAATGAGACAACAGAATGCATTGGAAGAGGAGCCAGGGCTAACCAGAAAGAGAGTGGCGACATCCGTTGTAATGATGTTTCCACGCAGGGAGCTAGGTGTAAATGAATCCATTAGCATGCAGTTATACAGCAAATCAATTCATCTCATTAGCCAAGAGATCAGCGAGAGCCTTTCAGAGGAGTATGTGAAGCTGCAGCATAAAAGGACGGAGGCTCAGGTCTCCGTTTCTGAATTGGACTGTTGTATAGTCAATTGCGGAGCAGTTGACAAACAGGATTTATTTTTTTCATAGAACTCTCAAAACATTACAGGACCCAAAAGGTCCAGTTTTCTTGAACTGTCCTGATCTGCACACATGTGGTACCTGCAAAATGCAGTAACATATTCAGTAGAATAGTAGAGTTGGAAGGGGCCTACAAGGCCATCGAGTCCAACCCCCTGCTCAATGCAGGAATCCACCCTACAGCATACTTGACAGATGGTTGTCCAGCTGCCTCCTGAAGGCCTCTAGTGTGGGAGAGCCCACAATGACCCTAGGTAACTGGTTCCATTATCGTACTGCTCTAACAGTCAGGAAGTTTTTCCTGATGTCCAGCTGGAATCTGACTTCCTGTAACTTGAGCCCGTTATTCTGTGTCCTGCACTCTGGGATGAAACCTAATGAGAGTGACTTTAAAAAAAAAAAAACAAGAATTGAGTTAAAGATCAATCAGGGGGAAATGGCAACTTTATTTTGGAGGGAATTTTAGCAAGAGGAACTTTTCATATCCTTATAGGATTAGACAAATTCATGGAAGCTGATGGCCAACAACCATTGATAGACCAAATCGATGGAGCGTTTAGGATTAGTGGCAGGGTACCCCAGAATGTTGGATGCCAGGGTGTAAGGCAAAGAACTATCCCATTTCCTTCCTTTGAGCTTCCCAGGATATCTAGTTTGCTACCATTGGAGTCAAAACAAGGGATCCATCTTTTAAACAAATTAAAAGTATGTGGGAGAAAACTGCAGTCTTGAGCAGGCAGCTGGCAGGAGGAACTGGAATGGATGCTTAACCATTTCCCTTCCAGCAGTTTTTTTCATTCTAATCCTCCTCCCCAGCTGCTTTTCCACTATGGTGTGTGTGGGAGGGTGGAATACAGGCACCCCTCTGCTCATTTCTTACTCTAGACTGCAGCTGCTTTTTTTTTGTTCTTTTAAATGTCAAGTCTATAATACACGACTTATTGTAAACGGCCCCGGAAATTTTGGATTGAAGGCCAGTATAGAAAATGTTATACATAAGGGCTGGGTAACATTATTTAACAAAGAAACTTCACCCGGGGTGAGGAATTTCTGTAGTGGAACCAAGTCCTGTGGGCAGTGAGAGATATTAGGATGCGTGTGACTTTTTTCCTGTTATTTCTTTCCAAATTTCCCTCCTATTAACATCAGGAGGGAAAATAAGTTCACCAACCGAAGGCTGTCACACTTTGAGGGGAAGAGGGGCAACCCATGGACATTTCATGAAAACATGGCGACTTTATTTATTTATTTTAAAACATTTATATCCCGCCCTATATCATTAAGATCTCAGAGTAATGTACAGATAAAAACATACAGTATAAAACAATATGCACAGTTAAAGACAAATTAAACCATGATCCAAGTTAAAACAATATATAATTTAAAAGCAGTAAAAACAGTTAAAACAGTTTGGATCCTGTTTTATCCAAGGCCACCCCTGATGTGCCCAACTACAGGCCCAACCACCAACAGGAACACTGGTGGAAGTACTTCTAGGTAGCGATGTACAGATTTTGTAAAATCCATTTCATCAGGTGCATTTTGTTACATCGTCCATTCATTGGTGGATTTCCCCCCAATTTTCAAAATTTGTAGAAATTCATATTTGCGCAAATTCATACTTTTGAAAATGCCCAATCCCCCCATGCAACCCCCCCCAAAGCCCATTTCCATGCTTTAGCCTATGGGGGAAATGCACACTTTCAGCTGGTGGCTTTTTTTAAAAAAAAAAACATTTTATGCATTTTTCTAAGACTAAATTTGTGTAAAATTCCAGAAAGAAAAAAAAAACCCTGTCCACAAGTCCATGGAATCCATGTGACTCAGGAAAAGCTGGTCTGCTATGGAATCTGCATGTTGGATTCATAAAAACCGAAATTAATTTGATTCAGTTGCAGATTGCTCCAACATCGCTACTTCTAGGAACACAAAGCTTTTTTTGCGGGTGGAATGACAGCCTTTGCCTGGGATTTCATAGAACCATAGAATAGCAGAGTTGAAAGGGGCCTACAAGGCCATCGAGTCCAACCCCCTGCTCAATGCATGAATCCACCCTAAAGCATCCCTGACAGACGGTTGTCCAGCTGCCTCTTGAAGGCCTCTATTGTGGGAGAGCCCACAACCTCCCTAGGTAACTGGTTCCATTGTCGTACTGCTCTAACAGTCAGGAAGTTTTTCCTAATGTCCAGCTGGAATCTGGCTTCCTTTAACTTGAACCCGTTATTCCATGTCCTGAACTCTGGGAGGCTCTGCCTCTGTCTGTGTGTGTGTGTGTGTGTGTGTGTGTGTGTGTGAGAGAGAGAGAGAGAGAGAGAGAGAGAGAGAGAGAGAGAGAGAGAGAGAGAGAGATCTAATTCATAGGGTGCATTAATAAGCAAAGGGATGCATGCTTTGGCATACAAACCTAGAAGGTAAGCTCATTTAATTGTTTGTAGCAATAGCTACACAGTGTGTAAAACCACCTAAGCAGCCAGTAACACCATTGCCAATGAAGAAGAAAAAAATTGCATGCAATCTGCTCCCTTGCATGTCACCCTCCTGAATTCACTTCACCAATAAAAGGAAATTTAAGGAAAGAGATGTGGGGGTCTGAACTATTGTTGGTAAATAATAGCTGAGATTCCCAAAATTAATTTTTAAACAAACATATATATATGATGCAACACTTCTGGAGCTCATTTTGGTATATTTTCAAACTCCATCCTCACCCAAGCAAAGAGCATAAGCAAATGCTGAAGCTTGGACAAAATGAACTTTCATAGACTTCCCTGTGCTTAAAAGCCATCCATACTTATGTCATTCACCGGATGTGAACAGCACCTTGAAAGACTAAACCCTTTATGGTTAACAGGAAAGAAACAGATGAGTTCAGGATACCAGAAATCTGCAGATTAAAACTCCCTGGGGAGACTCTTTATAAACTTGGAGTCGCTCCTCTGACATCGACTTGTGCAGTTCCTACAGAACAGGGCTGATCAAACTTTGACCTCGTGACTCTAATGCTCAGTTTTCAAAAGGAAACAGCAACCATATTGATGTGATTTTAAAAATGCAGGAAGAACAGGGGAATGGAGTTCATTACAGACACGGTAAAATAAACACTCAGCCTGCCAGTATGAGAAACCAGCCACACTCATCTTCAGCAGCCTTGTGTGTTTGCTGATCCTGAAGAGCTTATGGCAGGAGTTAAAGCTACCCTTAACTTTGACCAGTAATCTTCAGTCTTTTCAGGTGGGTGACACACCTTTATCCCAAACCTGACAACATAGGGCCCCATGAGGAGAGCTGAAAATTCAGCCTCCACTCTTGTCTTTTCCAAAATGACACTTACAGGTCGATGGAGTGCCTGGCTTTCCTTTTTATTGTTCTTCCAGCCAAACAGTTCCATACATTTTAGGATTTCCCGTTGCATCCCCAATATACCATCTTTCCCAAGTGAGGCACGTCCCGCCCTCTGAGCCTAGAGCTACAGCAACTACCTGATTGCCCTCAGGTGTCTCCTGTTGTGCTCCTGTTGCCTCCAGGCTGTCTCTCCACACAGCCATGGGGAGAAGGTAACAGCTAATCCTCCTTTCCTCCAGCTTTTCTCCCTCTTTCTTCTCCTACTTACTTAGCTGTGGCAGGGAAGAAGCACCACAGTTTCCATGCCTCGTATCCCCACACACATCTTCCACAATGGTCTGTGCCCCGCATTCCCTGGGGACAACCCCAAGTAACTTCATCTCTGGACTCCCATGGACACACATGCTCCTGCCAGCCCCAGCCAGAACAGATTGGATGAGGGAGGGGGCCATATCCGCTGTTCACTAGCTTCCTCCTAATTTTTAATCTGATTTTTTTTAAAAAAAAAAAATCACATTTAATCCTTTTCTCCGTCCTCCTCCTTTTCTCTCTGTGCATTTTTCTGTCCCAGCCCTCTTTCTTCTTCACATAAACCAAAACATAGGGAAACGCTTAAAAGGAAAATTGTCCCGGGCCACGGCCAGCCACTTTTATTTTCTGATTTATTACCTGCTTTTTGACCAGAGTCCCTAAAGTGGCTTGCAGCGTTCATGAAATGCAACAGTCCTATTCCAAGACTTTACAATTTAAAAATTAAAACTGTAGAACACATGAGAGGAGACATGGGGAGGGGGGCAGCTAGAGAGGGAACAACTTGAAAAAACATAATTTTAAAGTACTGAATAAAAATAAATAAAACAGCAACACCCTCATACAACTGCTGTGGTGAGGGAGGCATCAGTTCAGGAACAGGCGTGTGACAATGGGGCTGTTCACACGACACCATGGTTTATTTAACCCACAGTGCATCTGTGGCGCATGCAGGATGTGTGTGGCTGCTATTTTGAATATGCAACCCCCACTCAGGGGTTGTCTTGTCATGCAAAGCCAGCAAGAATGGGATGCGCAAAGGTTAAGCAACCCTCAACCTATGGTCTGACACACATGGCAAGTGCCTTTAAATACGACAGGATGTACATAGAACACCTACATGGGGAATACATTTGTGAAGGAAGCCTGGCTGCCACCTGCTCCTCGTCCTGGTCTGAGTCTGGCACCCAGAAATAACAATCACACCACATAGAAGGTCAAAATACTTTATTACAACTAAAACTCTGGTGGACTTCCCACGTCCCAGGGCTGGGACATACATAAGGGGAAAAGACCCAGCACAAGACATGTTTAAGGCAGGAAGGACAACACAACGCTCCTCCAGTCACACACTCTACCCTCCCCCCTGCTGAACAAGCAGCCAAACTTTCCCCAAGACATCCAGCCCACACTAACTTTCCACGGACTCCACCTCTGCGGGCCTAAAGCCTCGCAGACAAAGACAAGATTTCCCTCTCAGCCTAAGACGATCCAAACTGCTGCAAGGAACCAGATCACTGGCGCGGCCGAGATCCTTTATCGGCTCGGCTGCGCGTACAGCATGACATCATCCCCCAGATGCAGAGCTGAACGGTTTGGAGATAAACAGTGTCCAAGGTCTTTGGCGGAACAATCATAAATCTGCCCAGAGAGTACTTCTTAAGACCTTAACCCCCTCGGGCCCATCACAACATTAACCATGGACCATGCCATACTGTATATAAATTGAGTGACAGTTTTCAAATCCAAGTGGAACACTTGTCTCATAGTTTAGAAAGGACCTTAATATGGTATCCCCACAAAGTGTGGTGTAGATAAAAGGGGCTATATACTTCCTGACTGTTAGAGCAGTACAACAATGAAACCAGTTACTAAGGGAGGTTGTGGGCTCTCCCACACTAGAGGCCTTCAAGAGGCAGCTGGACAACCATCTGTCAGGGATGCTTTAGGGTGGATTCCTGCATTGAGCAGGGGGTTGGACTCGATGGCCTTGTAGGCCCCTTCCAACTCTGCTATTCTATGATTCTGTGAGCTCCATCACATGAGCTCATTGTACGCTGTTTCTGGGCACGGATTTTCGCAGGTCCCTTCTCACAATGTTGTTTGCCTCCTGCCCCTTCTGGCCTTTCTCGCACCAGAAGGGGGAGGAACACCCAGAAAGTCCAATATATTTTTAAAAACGGAAGTTGCCGCCTCCTGCTGTGTGCAAGAAAAGCAGCGCGATCAGGACAGCCCACTGAACAGGCCCACACGCATGTTGTTAACTTCCTCTTTTGAAAGAGGAAGAATCAAGTAACGAAAGCGGGGGGTGGAGAAGTGACGGCAAGGAAGCGCGATTTTCCCCCACATGACGGAGCTCATAGATGTTGCGCAAGGGTTAAATCTGTCCATCCTTCTGGAAACCTCTTTGAAATTTTAACTATTCTTCTACAACGCAAAATGGAAGCTTCCCAGTGTTATTCTATATGAATGCTCAACTGTGCTTCTGTTTCTTAGAAACGAGTACGAATGAGTCATGAGCTCAGATATGTCCAAACTACCATTAGTGGTCAGAAGAACATATACCATGTGTAATGTTTCATACAGTGTTTGTTTACCGTTGTGAGGCATGTCAGAAATTCCCTTCAATTTAACTTGCTATGGAGGTGCCTCAAATGATATATGCATTGCCGACATACTATTTTAAAAAATCAGTTTCCTGGATCCCATTCCTGCCTGGCCAAGAGACAGAGTCCAGAGAGGACTATACGGATGAAAGTGAAGGATGAAAGAAGGATGGAAGTGAAGGACAATACTGACATTTACATGGGTACACATATTACCCATGGACCTGGCACAGTGACTCCAATTACTTTGTTCTATTGGATAATGTGACTTGGATTGGAAATAGACCAATTGGTCCATCCCCACTTCAGGTAAATAGACTAGGAGCCAAACCTGCCCAATACTCCTGATGATACTGTCTGGCCTCACCTCTGCAACAGGAGTACACAGGGAACAATGGGTCTCTGTGCAGAAAACACACACAAAAATGTATTGTTCCTTGCTCCTCTCCACGCTGAATCTCGACACACCACTTCTAACATGGGCAGGTATTTTGCTTCTATTAGAGAACATGCACTGGGAAGCAGCGCCAGTGACTACCTATCTGACTCCAAACTTCCCTGCGTGTCTCACTTCCTTTTTATCTCCCTTCGTATTTCCCAGTCTGCTTTTCTCCACCTGCTCATGCTTATTTGAACTGTCTGCTAAGGTTAGATGGCTACAAAGCAATGATCCACTGGTTCTGCCCATCCCTCGAGGACTGCTCAGGGCTGAGTGTGTATCTGTCTCTTGCCGGTATTGCAACCAACAATACCTATTGACTTTGGCCATGTCTACTCCAGTGTTTATCCCGGGGATCATCCCTATGGGTCCCTCCATTTCCCCAAGATGCAGGCCCTTTTAGCCCAATTTTTCCTGTGGTCCTGGGATGATCCCGAGGACCGCGGGTGGTGTGGGCAGCCATCCTGGCTTCTTCCCTCCTCCCCACGAGTATCGGAGGTCAGCAGAGGAAAGGAGCTGGTCTGGGGGGAATCCAAGGCCATTGGGGGTGGGTGGGGAGTGGGGAGTGGGCTTTTTTAAAACAACAACAACTACTTACTTTTTCACTGGAGCACAAGTGCGCTCCAGCTCCTCTTCTTCTAAAAAAAAAAATGGCGGGCACGACAATCAGCATATTGCGAGATCCTCCCCCTTCCCTCCCCTGGTGTAGACCTGCCCTCTTAGGAGAACATACAATAACTTCCATGGAGACCATTAAACTCTCTATTGTATTGAGCTTGTGCTGATGAACCCTCAAAACAGATTGGTCAAGCTGGTGTGATAGCTTAGAATGTTTAGTTGCTGGAGGAACAGAGGTGACTCTATATTTGGGGTGAATAAGGTGGTAACCTTCTGCCCCTACCACAGCCACTGTGGCAGAGAAATGCCCCCACAAGCAGGTACATTTGCTCCAATGCATGGCATAAAGCTGCCAATTGCCATGCATGATCTTCTCCTCTAACAATCTCAGTAGAATATTGAATATCTTACTGCCTTCCACCCCAACATCCCCAATGATAGCTAGCTGCCACTGTGAAGAAGCAGAGAAGTTTGCAGTCCAAATTCTGCGAGGGAAGGGAAAGTTGTCACTTCGGCTGGGCACAGGCCACACAGGATGGCTGAGGAGATGGAATAGGTCCTGGAAGGTAGCGAAGTAGCGGAGCAGACATCTTAAGAGACGGGGAGGCTAGAGGAAGGGTGCAAAGTAGGCAACGGACTGCAAAAAGGTTGACGTGAATGAAAGGTGAGTAGTGAGGCTTGGGGGAAAGGGCCACGATGACAGGGAACTGAAGCTAATTAGAGAAGGGACTCTGAAAAAACTTCCCTGTGTTGAAGATCAAGAAGGGATGTATACTATGGATGAAGGGCAAAGGGAATGCTAAGGAGGCTGGCAAAGAGGCACGGTGCCTAAAGCAAGAGGCAGGTTAAAAAACAGGAACCTGAACAACCGATGAACTGAAAATACATAGATAGATTAGGGCATGATGGAGCGGAACCTCACTCCCCCCTCTAAATGGATTCAATTGGACGTCTGAAAGGGTTGGGCCTGTGGTTGCAGGCCTTTAGATATTTCCACAGCATTGTGGGATGAACTGAGAAAGGTTGTCACACAGAGGAGGGCCAGGATCTCTTCTCAATCATCCCGGACTGCAGGACACGAAATAATGGGCTCAAGTTGCAGGAAGCCAGATTCCGGCTGGACATCAGGAAAAACTTCATAGAATCATAGGATAGTAGAGTTGGAAGGGGCCCATAAGGCCATCGAGTCCAACCCCCTGCTCCATGCAGGACTTCACCTGACAAATGACTGACTGTTAGAGCAGTACAGCAATGGAATCAGTTACCTATGGAGATTGTGGGCTTTCCCACACTAGAGGCCTTCAAGAGGCAGCAGGACAGCTGTCTGTCCGGGGTGCTTTAATGTGGATTCCTGCATTGAGCAGGGGGTTGGACTTGATGCCCTTATAGGCCCCTTCCAACTCTACTATTCTATGATTCTAAGAGACCCCCATGATGATGTGGTAATTTTCAAAGGATTTGCTATAAGACATTGGTATTATCTGGTGTAACCTGAAAGAATCTATGTTAGTTGGCTTCAGATTGACTTGGGCTGCAACCCAACATGGAATATATTAGAGGGAGGTTTTTCTTCTGGATGAACAGGAATTGGCTTGGGTCGGCCTTAGTCACAGTCTCAAAAGTCATGTCTGAAATCGCCCTCTGTGGTCCTGCTTTCACACATGCAGAAGACCAAAAAACAATGCAGGAAACATGACAATCCCCTAAAGGAATCCATCAGCAGGACCCTGAAACTTGCCTCAAATACATATTAGTCCCTCATCTGATTGTAGCACTTTCAATTCAAGTATTCCAGATCCGGTGGGGTTTTCTATAAACCTCTGCCAGATGGTGAGAGGTAGAAGCCAAGAGAATCTGGATAGTTTTGAATTGTGTTGGAAAACAGACAAGCATTTCTATCATACACATGGTGCATGGATATACCAAGCAAACAGCTTATTGTGCAAGATCAGAGCTATATTTTAACTGCCTGCTTTTGCACCCACTTAGAAAACATTTTTTTTAAAAAAAGCAACTGCAACAAAATGGGTAGGAGGAAATAGCAAGTTTGGGAGGTGGTTCTCATCAGGACCATGACACAGAGAGGAAGGGTTAAAAGCTTGTCCTTGCATGTCAAGCAGGGGTTCTTGTTCCCCACAACATTGTAGAATTTCAACACAACAAAATAGATGTAAGAAATGCAGTCACACCTTTCACATACCATCTATTTTGGCCCTTAGAGAACACCAGAAGCCACGCTAGATGTAATAGCAGCAGATCCATCTGCACCAAACACACATAAAGTGCAGGAGGGGTGAAGTTTAAGAGCAAAAGGAATCCAGTAGTGAATAGTAGGCATGTGCTCCGCTCCTATTAGAAGCGCAGAAGCAGGAGCGAATTGGCCTGCTCTGCCTTGCCCAGAGGCGGAGTAGAAGCGGACCGCGGACCCCTAGAAGCAAGGCGAAGAGAAGCGACCATTTTCGGAGCGCTTCTCTTTCGGCGGAGCGCTCCGATCGCCATCTTGAAACATTTCGCCCATAGATAACTGGGTTGTTTTTGAAGCTATCGTTCTGAAAATTCTTGTGCTTAGACAGTCGTGGATGGGGGTCATTTTGAGACTACTCTCACCTCTCTGTGTCATGCAGGTCGTGTGCTATATTTTTTTAAAAACCGGGTAAACGAACATTACAAACAGGGACAGCGTGGGTCAAACGGCGGTTTTCGCCCATAGGATTGCATTGCGGAAAAGAATCGGGGATAACTGGGTTGTTTTTTAAGCTATCGTTCTGAAAATTCTTGTGCTTAGACCGTCGTGGATGGGGGTCATTTTGAGACTACTCTCACCTCTCTGTGTCGTGCAGGTCGTGTGCTATATTTTTTTAAAAACCGGGTAAACGAACATTACAAACAGGGACAGCGTGGGTCAAACGGCGGTTTTCGCCCATAGGATTGCATTGCGGAAAAGAATCGGGGATAACTGGGTTGTTTTTTAAGCTATCGTTCTGAAAATTCTTGTGCTTAGACCGTCGTGGATGGGGGTCATTTTGAGACTACTCTCACCTCTCTGCATGGTGCGGGTCGCGCGCTAGAATTTTTAAAAAAGTAGGGTAAAGGCGGGAAAAAGATTACCTTTACGATTGCTGAGGGGCAGAGTCAACTCCCGGTCATGATCACATGATCCCAAAGTTGGAGGAGGGGATAGGCAAAACGGGTAACTTGGGATTCTGGGAACTTCTCTTTCTTAGTTTGAACGGACTTTTCTCAGTGTTTTTTAAAACAGTAGCCCCACCAAATGCACAAACACAACCTGAAATCATATACTAAGCCAATAATAAGAGATAGAAACACAGCACTGCTCCCCACCCTAACTTTGGGGAACAACTGAAAAGATGTGGTGCAAGGGGATGAGCTCCCCTAGGGCATCTCATCGTGGACGTGCCCCCACTCTCTCCTGCACTGGAAGGCTATTAGAGCCTTCCAAAGAGAGCTCAGCTTTTCTCCCTTTGCTGTTCCTGACATTTGCTTCTTCGTTGCACCGGCTGAACTATGTCCAGCTCTGCCTCCTGCAATTGAGGCATCTCAGGAATGCTGCTGGATGTGCCAGGCTGTTCTTCTGCCTCCTGCAATTGAGAGACCTCAGGAACACTGTCGGTCAGAGCTTCCACCCCTCCCTGTGCCTCTAGCTGTGGCATAATAAGCTGGCTCTCTCCCTCTTCCTCCTTGGAGGAATCTTCCTCGAGCTGAGGCATGACATCTTTGCAGTGTCTTAAGTACTTTTCTCCCACCATGGTTCACTTGTGGCTGAGGGTTAGGGAGGTTTCATGCTCTTCACTTACACTGGGAGGTTTCACGCTCTTCACTTACACACCCCATTTGTTTAAAATCAGATCCACATCACCACACCCTAAGTGGCCAAGAGGAAGCTGCCAAGTCAGATCATTGGTTGGTTTTGCTCTTTATTGTCTACATCGATGGGCAGTGGCTCTCCAGGGTTTCAGATAAGGATCTTAACCAACCCTCCTAGCTTCCCTCACCTGGCCCATAGTGTGGAGCAGTTCTTGCCAGTAGAAGCTGGTAGCTCTGGTGTCACCACCCCCACTGACATCAGAGCCACCAGCCTCTCCTGGTTCTTGTGGCTTTGCCAAATTGCATTCAGCCAGCCAGCCAGCACCCTAACCTACAGCATTAAGCATGAGTTCTTCAGCCTGCGACTTTTAACCCCCATTATATTTATAGTATACAAGAATGCTTCCTACATACCTAGCTCTGCTAATGCTAACTCCTTCCTGTGACAGGTTCTTGGCACAAATGGAGGTTGAAAAGTGAATATGAGTGCATTGTATAGGAACAACTCACAACAGATGCAAACAAGAGGCATTATAACAGTAGTGCTTCTTGAAAATATTATGTCATTTGTGTTTTCTGTAGGACTTGGTTCGTGGTCTGCGGGAACCCTCCCAAGAAATTCTACTACTTGTCAAAGTGTTTTAACCCCCCTCAGAACGTCTTGGATATTTTGTCCAAGCAAGATGTTTCAAAATTTCTTTCAAATGTCACTTTAGGCCAAATTTGGAACCAAGGGTTTGGGGAAATTCTGAGGTAGCCGTTGTGAAGAGCTGTAAAGAAACCCCAGTGAAGGAAGGAGGGGGGAAAGGGAAAGGTGTTTGTTCTCATTCTTCCTCCTATCTATGATTTTGTTCTGTAGCCAAAGGGGTTTGCTCCAAAGGGAATTCGAGCCAAAGGGATTATGAATTTCAACAGCTCAGAAGAAAACAGCATATAGTGGGATCCTATGCATGTTTGTAATGCATACAATGTTCCGTGGGGCTTAGTCCCAGGTAGGTGTACATAGGATTGCAGCAATTCGAAACAAAGAACAGCTAACTTTTACTCCCATTCTTGCAAAAAGGAGAGCAAACTCAAACACTACAAGAGTTAATAAGCCAGTGTCTTTGTAGGGCTGCCAGTTCCCAAACACAGAAGTTGACACAGGGAAGTTAACGCATGGTCAGCACAGATGGATCTTCAGAGCCCTTATGACAGGTAAAAGACTTATACTATCACATTGGAAGGAGAAATTCACACCTCCCATAATGCTATGGACCGAGGACTTAATAACATTATCAACTTTTGAACAGGTGTTATATAGACACAACTTGCAAGTGGATAAATACACGGATATCTGGTCTGCTTTTCTTGAAACCTTTGTATAACTCTCTCTCTCTCTCTCTTTTTTAATGATCGGTACACATGATGGAAAATGACGATAATCTTATATATGTAATGTATGGTTTTTTCCGTTTTCACAATGTATTTTCTGTTCTGTTTTGTTGATATTCACAAAATAATAATAATAAAAAGAACCCTAATATATAATATTCCAAAACAGAGAAGGAATGGGAGTCAGATGTGGTGTATCCTTTTAAAAAACATGTAGCAGGAAACTGAATTACATTTGCTAGGGAAACTACTGCACAGCAAAGAGACCAACCCTGCTTCATCTTGCCATGGACTTAATAATTGGTTCTGTGATATATATATATATATATATATATATATATATATATATATATATATATTCTATCTTCTATATAAATAAAAATGTAAATGTTCGTTTGTTCCTAATCTAAAATCTCTGAAAGTTCTTCACCGATTGCTTTGAAATTTTGACACAACGTTGCATTCGAATACGCACGTGTTTTTATGTAACTATATTATAGATGGGGACAAAAGTGTGTCTTAGAATCGAAGAAATAGGGTATATAAAAGCCCAAAGGCCTCCTCCAAGCCACTTATGTAAATAGGAGAGAAGTCATTGTGACATCACCAACCAGTAGGCCAATCCACTGCCTCTGCCTTCTCTCCTGTTTCCATGTTCTCTCCTATTTAGCGCCATCTAGCGATGTTTCTCGGAACTGCGGCCTTCTATGGAAGTTCCAAGTTCTGAAGAAAGGTAACTGCCAGGAGATTCCAGCCTAGCAGAGGGGCCAAAACCCACTAACCTCCTCACCACACCTGTGACAGGTAAAAACATTCTTTTTAATCTAAAATCTCCAAAAGTTCTTCACCGATTGCTTTGAAATTTTGACACAACGTTGCATTCGAATACGCGCGTGTTTTTATATACCTATATTATATAGATGTCACACCTGTGACAGGTAAAACATGCTTTTTTAAAAAACAGCGCCATCTGTTGGACGTAAAAGGAACACATGCTGGTCAGGCTGGAAGATACATAAGCAGCAATGAAGCTGTATGGCTAATTCTTTCATTTCCCATACATGAACGAAGTCCAGCTGTTGTTCACTTAGCAGTACATCTAGAAAATGGACAACGCGTTTATTTCACAGCTGCAAATGTGCAACAAATAGCCCTGAATCCACTGGCTACAATGTTAACTGCTTTCTTCACGTTATGTCAAAATGACGCGTGCTTCGTTCCATGTAGAATTGCGTCGTGAACAAAATTACAACACGGGTGATCTTTTGTCGTATGTGCAATCAAATATTCCTAAGCTAACGCTTGAGCAAAATGGCATTTACGATCAAATAATGCAAACTGTCAATAACGGGGTTGGAGAAATCTTCTTCTTAGATGCGCCAGTAGGAACCGGTAAAACGTTCCTAATTACATTGATTCTGGCAGCAATTCGATCCCAAAATGACATATCCTTAGCTCTTGCGTCGTCCGGAATAGCTGCAACATTGCTACCAGGTGGAAGAACTGCTCATTCCGCTTTGAAATTGCCATTGAACATGCAATTCATTAAAATTCCCATGTGCAACATTTCCAAAGCATCCGGCATGGGAAAAGTATTGCAAAAATGAAAACTTATTGTTTGGGATGAATGCACAATGGCGCACAAAAAATCCATCGAGGCTCTTGATCGATCATTGCAAGATTTGCGTGGAAACATCAGACCATTTCGGAATGCAATAATATTGCTTGCAGGAGATTTCAGGCAAACATTACCTGTAATTCCTCGATCGACACCAGCGGATGAAATAAATGCTTCCCTAAAATACTCTACTTTGTGGCGACACGTAAAGACGTTAAAATTAGAGGTGTGCTCCACTCCGATTAGAATCGGAGAATCAGAAGCGAATTGGCCTGCTCCACCTTGCCCAGAGGCAGAGTAGAAGCGGACCTGGGACCCGTAGAAGCACGGTGAAGAGAAGCGCCCATAGGCGGAGCGATTCTCTTTTCGCGGAAAAGAAAAGGGGATAACTGTGTTGTTTTTTAAGCTATCTTTCTGAAACTTCTTGTGTTTGGAGAGTCATGGCTGGGGGTCATTTTGAGCCTACTCTCAGCTCTCTGTGTGCTGCAGTTCGCTTGCTATAATTTTTTGAAAATTATAGCAAAAATATTATAGTTAAAAAAAACCGGGAAAAGGTACCTTTTCGAAGTGCTGAGGGGCAGAGTCAACTCCCGGTCATGATCACATGATCCCAAAGTTGGAGGAGGGGATAGGCAAAACGGGTAACTTGGGATCCTGGGAAACTTCTCTTTCTTAGTCTGAACGGACTTTTCCCAGTGTTTTTTAAAACAGTAGCCCCACCAAATGCACAAACACAACCTGAAATCATATACTAAGCAAATAAATAACAGATAGGAAACACAGCACTGTTACCCACCATAACCTTGGTGAACAACTGAATAGATGTGGTGCAAGGGGATGAGGTCCCCTAGGGCATGTGGACGTGCCCTGTGCTGAAGCTAATGCCTGTCATGAGTTGAAGTAACAGGTAGCTTCTTGGCATAGAAGCAGCTGAGCTAATACCTTTCATGAGTTGAAGTGAAAGGTTACTTCTTAATCCCCCTCCCCTTGGGCACGTCCACTTCCCTCTTACTGGTAAAAGACAGACATAGCCTTTTAAAAAAAATCTTCTTGATGTTTATTCAGCAGCACTGCTGCTTTTAATTCCACCCCTCCTTTATTTATTTATTTATTCCATTTTACACCCCATAGCCCAAGCTCTCCTGGCTTTTCCTCTTCAGTGAAGTCAGGCAGGCTTTCATTGTGGTTCAACTCCTTATTGTTGTTGTTGTTATTATTATTGCTATTAATATTAATTAGTACTGCTATTATTAACATTATTATTTTGTTGTTTAGTAATGGCTGTGATCCCAGTGCAGTCAATCAACTCTGAAGCAAGGATCACAAAGCTTTACTCTTATCCTCCTAGCCTCCTAGTAGTTATGGGATGCAAAAGAAAAGGCATCTCTCTGTGCTGCTCCCACCTCACAGGGATGGTTTGCATTACTGGCTTTGAAATTATCCTTGGCTCACTTCCTTATGCCCTCAGAAATGTCTGCTGCCTGCCTGCCTTCCCTCCCTCCTCCCCTGCCCGCCTCGCAGGGATGGTTTGTGTCTTGCTTTGACTCAGGGGATAAGTCCTTTCTGCGCTCACTTAGACTTTTGGAAGTTCCAAATACATTTTTCAAGAGTGGAAGAAGATTCATATTTAGTTTTATCTATACTCCCCAATTCATGGCATGTTGGGATTTCCTTTGAAATGGCCCCATTGAGCTGTCTGCAGCTTTAAATCCCTGAGATACTGGGGTGTTCGATATTCATAAATTCCCCAAAAATCAGGGGATGATGGGATTGGCTTGAGTCTTGGCATGCATGTGTATCCCTGGATAAGCTATCATGGTGCCGAGTTTGAGGTTTCTAACGTGAAAATTGACGGAGATATCGAAAGGGGTGTGAATTGGGGTTACGGGTGGTGCGTTAGAGGTTAGAGCCCCGCCAAAAATCAGGGGATGATGGGATTTGCTTGAAACTTGACATGATTGTGGATCTAATGGCATCTCTGAGGGTGCCCACTTCAATTTTTTTTATCTGTCAAAATGTTGGAGAACAGTCCATGTCTGCAAATGGGGTGTCCGATTTTCAAAAATTCCCCAACAATCAGGGGATGATGGGATTTGCTTGAAACTTGGCGTCCATGTAGACACATGGATAAGCTGTCATAGGACTGAATATGAGGTTTCTGACATGCAAATTGATGTAGTCGTAGCATGGGACTTGATTTGGGGTGAGTTAAAAGGTTTAAGCCCCGCCAAAAATCAGGGGATGATGGGATTTGCTTGAAATTTGGCATGAATGTGGATCTATATGGCATCTGTGGGGGTGCTTGTTTCACCTCCCCCATCCAAATCATTTTAAAATAAATTTGGGAGGGGTAGCAGAGGTTGCAGGTGGCCCACCCATGTAATAAAGCCTACACAAGAAACAAGAAACAAACAATAAAAATGGCAATGCTATAATTCTCCTTTCTATGTTTAAAGATGCATCCATTGCACCACACACCTACACAATGTTTGAGTGACCAAATATTGAGCAAGCTCTTTCATTTCCCCTCAGTAAGTCTCCTAAAATGTCTGACGCACTGCTGGTAAAGGTTAACTAAGCCTGCAAGGTAGCTCAGGGCAGGGAGTACAGATTGTTGCAGACATGCGGACCACTAGCCAAACCATCAACAACCTGACTGTTCCAGTTAACTGCTTTTCGTTTTAGAAGTGTCTCTGCTTCCTTTCCTCCCTCTGCCCTTGAGCTAATCAGAAGACAGGCCTGCTCTTTTCACTGAATGTGTGATGAAGATTGCTTCGTTTTTAACATGACTAGAAAAATCGTGGCTTACCTTACTTGACCTTCTTTTCACTGTATCGGTAAGAGCAACCCAAGAACTGTAGTTGCTCTCAATGTGTGGAGTTTCACTTCTTTATTGCAGCAAAATGGAGTGGTGGGGGGGAATATAGAACAGAATTCTCCTGAAAAGGATGACTGACTCCTGTAGTTTCAACCTGTCATGTTGTCTTCTCCATGTTAATTAATCATCCTGTTAATTCAATCCTGTTAGTTGTTCTGAAGCTCCACATATATAGAATTTTTCAGAATCTGACTGAGAATTTGGCTTAAACTCAGCCCATGTTTCTAACCGCCTAGGACATTCTGTTTATAAGTGGGATATAAACTGAATAAATAATAGTAGTAATAATAATCCTCAGGTTCAGGCAATAGACACAAGCAATGTCTGCAAACATTACAGTTTTGACTGGACTTTGAATGGCTACCTACCTCTTCTACTTAGCCGAGACATCTCCTGACTCCTCTTTGGAACTAAAATTAATATTTACAAATATCTGCAATTCATCAGAATGTCCAGTTCACCCATTTAAGATTTTGCAACTCAAATTCTGAAGGTTTGATTTTATCTGAAATTTCAAATGCCAAAGACTTGATGACATGCTATGATTGTTCTGATTTTGCAAGTCACCTATTTTCAGGAACTGCTTAATACTGCCCCAAGCAGTAAACCATGTTATTGCAGCTTCTCAGTGAAGAATCTTCCAGATTGACACCATTCAGGCTGCCTATTAGCTCCTCCTGGGCAGGAAGGCGAATAAGAGGGATTCCTCTCTTAGTGGAATTTTGCTTGAACAACAAGGTCTACTTGAGATTTCATATGTCTTGTATTTCTGGACTTGCTCTTCAGTCCTGACTCCCCATTCTTAGGGCCTTGCTAGACAAGCGCTGGCCTGGCCCCTGTGCATCCAGATGATGCACAGGGGATCCCGGACTCAGGCAGGGGTAACCTTCCCATGGCCTGGGTTAACTGACACCACTTGTGGCCTGGTATTTCCCGTGGTCTCAGGGTGAGCCCAAGACCACGGGCATGTAGGCCGTTCCGCCACTTTTTCTGGTTACCTCATTTACTCATGAGTAGCCAGGAAAAGCGGTGTGCAGCGCTCCTGTGGAGTCAGGAGTCAGCCATCTACAGGAGTCAGCCATCAGGGCAGGGTGAGGAGATGGGGGGGAATGGAGCTTGGGGGGAATCGGAGATCACGGGCGAGCGGGGGGGATCATGGGCAGGGGGGAAATCAGGGGCAGGGGGGAGCGTGGAACCCTTTTTTAAAAAACAACAACAACAACCTACCTTTATCATTGGTACGCTCCTGCGCACATGGCCCCTTTAAGATATACAACAAAATGGCCGATGCAACAGGGCTTTCCTTTACCCCGTCGCATTGACAAGTGGATAGGAGTGACAGCCCTCGCTACTTGTAGCGCAGGCTGGCCCCTCCACATGCCCGGATTTTAAGGTAGGTCTAGCAAGGCCCTTAGCTCCTGATTCTCTCCAAACCCCTGCCTATGGTCTAGCTCTGACACTATCCACAACTAATGGCATTGTGTGCCAGGTATCAAATCCTAAATATGATTACATGTCAACTATCAAAGACCATCAAATGTCAGCTGTCAGATATCAAATGTTGAAATCAAATATCATTCAATGTGTCAACTACAGATATCAAATATTCAGAAAACATTCTTCAATTGCTCAGTAAGTATTTATTAACTAAGGCCTTTGCTAGACCTACCTTAAAATCCGGGCGAGAGGAGGGGAGAGCTCGCGCTGCAACTATCGCGGGATCTTGCCCTTGTTTACATGCGAGGCACGATGAGCTCACAAAGAGAGCCGTCACGCCTGCCATTTTTTTTGTTCTTAAAGGGCCGGATGCATACGAATGCTTGTGTGCCCAGGTAAGGTTTGTTTGGTTTTTTTTAAATCCCCACTCCCCCCACCCTGCCCCCGATGGGTGCAGTGCTCCTGGGGAGCGCTGTGCCCCATGTGCGGGTCCCGGCTATGCGCGAGTAATCGCACGTAGCCGGGGTCAAGCCGTGAAAACGGGCCACACGCTCCGAGGTCTCGGGCTCAACCCGGGCCCAAAGGGGTAGGCTATATCCCGGGGCCAGGGAGGGTTGATCCCTCTCTGAGCCCAGGATCCCCTGTGCGTCATCTGGATGCACAGGGATGATCCCGGGTATCAGCCTGGGATATAGCCTGGTCTAGCTAAGGCCTTAGTTAACAGAGAAGAACAGTTTGGCCCCGATTCGTTTCAGCTGCCATCTTGCTGCTGCACTGTTACCAAAAGACTACTAAACTGCATAAACTCATGCTGGGTGCAGGATAGACAATTCAACCTGAGCCAGGTTCCAAGACAATTGCATTTTAAAATACTAATTGGCAGAGTCTATTTGGGATCACAAACACCAAGCTAAGAGGAATGAGCTATTGTGGACAATATAGCAGGTTGAATGAAAAAAAAAAAAGTCAGAGCACTGTGTTCACTGCGAATGGCACAAGAGAGAGCTTCCCTGCAGAGATTCTCATTGTTAAGTCTATATTCATGCCATTCATCTTTATATAATATTAATTGAACATCAACAAAAAAACAGAAAAAGTTGCCCCTGTTGTTTAGAATCAACTGAGCAGAGGAGAGTGGTGGTTATCAGAAATGGCTAAGTCCTAAGTATTTTCAGAAATATATCCTTTGCCAATATGAAAGATGTATTTGCTGAATAGGAGGCTATCAGTGTTCAGGTGTAGTACTGTGCAATTTGGGCTATGTGTGCATTGTGGCCAGGACTGACTTTCAGAGCCTGGAAAATGTGGCCTAGGAGGGCTCCTTAACTGTTAATATATGGAGGCAACACAAGTGAGGGGGCAGAGTAAAATTGGGCACGTGGGCAGAGATAATCCCACACACACCCCACAGTTCTGTTCAGAATACCAAGGGGGTGCAGTGTACTCTCACTGTAGATGGTGCTGGTTCCTTCTGAATTACAAGTGCATCCCATTATCCCCAATGCTAGGGCACAGGACCATGGGGGACATATTCTTGCTTGGAATGCATGCTATCACCACCTTGGCCAAATTCCATGGGTAGTGAAAGCCAAAATGGCAGCACTGGCTCTCAGTCAACAGGCCTCTGAGTTTGGACCTTGGTAACTGCCTGACTTAATTCTTCTCTTTTTCTGGATGCTAGGTGTTTGGTATCCCAATTCTCAAGAGTAATGGCGAATCAGCCTAGAAAAATCCTACAGAAAAAGATCTGAAGAATATAATCTCCAACTATCCAAGGAAGGCTCCTCCAATCTCCACAGCCTAGCACACATAAACCAGACTACAACACACAGGAAGCAAAACAAAACTGGCAGAGGGTGAACAGGATGTACTACATCAAGGAGTCATGATTATTTTTCAATACAGAGAGGTTAAAGCTCTTCTTTCTTGCAAATTTTGAAGGAAAGGGTTGAATGGACATGTGTCATGGATGTGCCTTCTCAGGCTAGGAGGTTGTGCTACAAGATAATTCGCACACCAGCTCGTTTCAACTCTTGGCTTTGCAAGCAGAAACACTTGGAGTGTGTGAACACTTAGCTGCTGTGCTTTGAAAGGGGGAAACAAAACCGTAATGAATAGTCAACAAGGATGCAGGGTTCAGAGTAGGGCTGCAGTGAACATCCCCTAATTTTGATATTTGATGCTGCATAAGAAGTACATCTGACAGCACTAGGGTGACCCTATGAAAAGGAGGACCGGGCTCCTGTATCTTTAACAGTTGTATTGAAAAGGGAAGTTCACCAGGTGTCCTTTGTATATATGGAGAACCTGGTGAAATTCCCTCTTCATCACCACAGTTAAAGCTGCAGGTGCCCTGCCCTCTTTTAAATCTGATCACTCTAGTATAGCTCCTGCAGCTTTAACTGTTGTGATGAAGAGGGAATTTCACCAGGCTCTCCATATATACAAATGACACCTGCTGAAATTCCCTTTTCTGTGCAACTGTTAAAGATACAAGTGCCCTGTCCTCCTTTTCATATGGTCACCCTAGACAGCACCAACAAATTACTGGAAGAACACTGCTCAAACATTTGCTTCACTTTGATACTGCAAACCACCCATTTGTTCCCAAGCTGCTGCAGCTTCTTGGTGCCATTTTCTTGTTCTTTTTTCTTTTCTTTTTTGCTCTTGCTGTCTTTTTTTTTTTTTTTTTTTTTTTGAATATTTTTATTATTAAAACAACAAACACAAATCAAAATCACTTAATACAAGATATTATCATACCTTACTATCATATATTCAATATTAACCTATTAAACATAATATAATAAACATAACAGTGCTCCCCCCACCTCGGGATCTCATTCTTGTTTCCAAAAACTCATAGTTTCATCTGTTGGTGGAACCCCCCTTCCTTTAGAAAATACAAACTCCAGGAACTTTTTCCATATACTCTCAAAATCATTCGTTTTTACTATGCCTCTTTGCATTTTTATATTACATGTCAATTTATCGTTTATAGCAATGTCCCACACTTCTTTATACCATTCTTCAATACAATAATCTCCTGTAATTTTCCAATTCCTAGTTACTATCAACCTCGCAGCTGTCAGTAGGTTCGTTATCAATTCTTTCATTTCTTTATTACATTTAGGATCATCATGCAGTGAGAGTAATGCAATCCTTGGTGTAACTTCTACTTTAAATCCCACAATCTGTTCAATCTCATAAAACACCATCTTCCATAACTTTTGCACATGTATACAATCCCACCACATATGTAAATACGTTCCCTTTTCTCCACAACCCCTCCAACAATCTGCTGAAAGCTGTTTATTAATCTTATTTAATCTAACCGGAGTTAAGTACCACCTCCATACAAGTTTATAATAATTCTCCTTTATTCTTACTGACATATTTCTCAACACTCTCTGTCTCCATAGTCCATCCCACCTCTGTTGTCCTATTTGTATCTTCAAATCAGTCTCCCAAACCATTTTCCCAGCACTATCCAGCCCTCCTTTCTCAACTAATATATTATATATTTGACTCACTAACCCCTTTATCCCTATGTTTTGTCCCTTATCTATTTCTTTTTGTTCAATTAATTCCTCAAATTTCGTCCTCTCTTTACATTCTCCATTTTCTCTTATCCAATTTTTAGTCCATTGTTCTAATTGAAAATAATTTAACCACGTTAATTCCAAATCTCTCAAAACTTCTTCCAACCTCTCTCTTGTATTCATCCCCCTTAACCACTCTCCTAATTTCATTTTATTTCTTTCTTTTAAAACTTTGCTTAACCTCATCTTTAAATTTTCAGGAAATTTCTTTAACATTATCACCGGTGTTAAGGGGGAATTACTTGAAAACAATTCCTTTTTATAATTATCCCAAAGTTCCCAATGGAACTTCAGAAATTGGTTATCTAAATCATTAAGCCATTTACCCTTCCCTTTTTGCTTAAAAAACACATTTTGCAATTTCAACTCAATATTCCCTAGCGTATTTTCCTCCATCCATTTCAAATCCCCTACCCCTATAATTGCTTCAACAACATGTCTTAACCTATTAGCTAGATAGTAGTACTCAAGGTTTGGGAGACCCAGTCCGCCTCTCTTTTGGCTTAAATACCATTTACTTTTATTAATCCTTGATCTCTTCCCTTCATTGCAGTAATTATTTATAAGATTCTGCCATCTTTTTAATTCTATCACTGAAATTCTTATCGGTAACATTCTAAAGAAAAAATTAATCTTAGGTAAAATTTTCATCTTTATTAAAGCTATTCTTCCAAACCAGGAAAGATTCAGTTTCTTATACCTCTTTAACTCTTCCTCCAATTCTTTTTTCAATCCATTTAAATTCTCACTTCCCAAATCTTCTAAATTTTTTGTAATCTTAACACCCAAATATTTAATTTTCTCTTTGCTTTTCAAAACTGAAGCCTTCCCTTCCCACTCCCTTTCTTCCTTTTTAGTATAGTTGAATAACATCAAATCCGATTTTGCCCAGTTTATCCTTAACCCCGTAACTTCCTCAAAATCATTCAACTGCTGTTTAATTCTTTCCATTTTACCTAAAGGATCTCTGATAGTCATCAATGTATCATCTGCAAACATGTTCAGTTTAATTTTATTACTATTACCTATCCCCTCTATCTCTTCATCCTCTCTTATTGCATTTGCCAACAATTCCATCACCAATACAAACAGGACTGGCGAGAGTGGGCATCCTTGTCTTGTCCCTCTAGCTAGTCGTATCTTGTCCGTTATTCCATCATTTACTACCACTACAGCTGTGCTTTTAGAGTATAACTGTTCTATTATTGTTCTAAATTTAGTACCAAATCCCATTTTATTTATAACCAACTTTAAAGTTTGCCAGCTCACACAATCAAAAGCCTTAAATATATCTAACGCTAAAATACCCGCCTTAATCCTTGATTTTTTTATCCCCTGTATTACACTCAAAACTCTACCTATTAATGTGTGCATCTGTCTACCTGCTATAAAACCACATTGATCTTCCCCTACATATTTAGCTATACATTTATTTAACCTTTTAGCCAAAATGCCTGAAAAAATTTTTGCATCTTGGTTTATTAGTGAAATTGGTCTATATGAATCGGGGAGAGTTAGATCCTTATCTGGTTTCGGAATTAAAATTATTATAGAATGCTCCCATGACTCTGGGATCCTCTCCCCCTCCATTATTGCATTATATAATTTCAGCAACTTTGGCACTATTAAGGTTTTAAATTTTTTGTAAAACTCTGGTCCTAAACCATCTGCCCCTGGTGATTTCCCTGCTTTAAGCTGGTCTATAACCTCCTCTATTTCACTTTGCGATATTTTATTATCCATTATTTCCTTATGTTCTTTTTCTAATCCTTTCTTCAAAAATTTATCCACATATTCCTCCGTCCTCTTCATTTGGATATCTCTTTTCTTGTATAACTCTTCAAAAAAATCCTGAAAAATTTTTATTTTATCCTTCATCAAATGACAATCATTACCCTGCTTATTTTTTACTAACCCTATCCCATTTTTGGCTTTTTCTTTCTGTGTGAGTTTGGCAAGCATCTTAGAGTTCCTGTTACTATTTTGAAAATATTCCCTTTTCATATAAATTAAATTCCTCTGTACCTCTTCTAAATTAATATTTTCTAATTCCTTTTTTTGTGCCATTAATTCTATTAATTTATGTTTGTTCTTAGTTTGCCAATATTCTTTTTCCAGCTTTATTATCTCTTTTTCTAAAGTAGCCTGCCTTGCCTCTTGTTGTCTTTTTAATTTACACGTTTCCCTAATACAGTTCCCCCTAAACACAGCCTTCATGGTATCCCAAACCACTGCTGTTCTTGTTCCCCCTTTCTCATTTATTTCCCATGTTTCTGACAATTCCTTCTGCATTTTCTCAATTACTTTATCATTCTTAAATATCTTAGTATTCAATCTCCACCTTAATGCTTCTTTATATTCCTTACTAACTGCAAAAACTAAGCTTACCAGTGCATGATCCGATACCTTGATTGTCCCTAATTCCATTCTACATGTCTTGGTTACAAAATCTCTAGATACAAAAATATGATCAATTCTGGAGTATGTATGATGGACTGAAGAATAAAACGTGAATCCTGGGTCTGCCCCTCTGAGAACTCTCCAAGAATCAACAAAATCCTTCTCTTTAATTAATTTGCTTAAAATAGTAACATTGTTTCTCTTTTCTGCTTCAGAGGGATTTGACCTATCTACTCTATTGTCCATAACCATGTTAAAATCTCCCGCCATAATTACATACCCCTCCTTGAATTCTTCCATCTCTCTTAATACCTCCTCATAAAATTCTTTTTGTTTATTATTTGGTGCATACATGTTAATCAAAGTATATTTTTCCCCCTCCAGTTTACCTTTAATCATGAGATATCTCCCATTCTCATCTTTTTTAATATCCTCCATCATAAACCCAGTTCTTTTTGAAATCAAAATGGCCACTCCCTTTTTTTTTGATGTCCCCAACGATACTTCATAATAGACTGGCCATCTCAATCGAATAACGTTCTTTTTCTCCTTAATTTGATGAGTCTCTTGCAGAAATATCATATCAGAACCATCCTTGTTTAACAATTGTTCAATCCTTCTCCTTTTTACGACTGCCCCCAGACCTTTGACATTGAGCGTTGAGATCCTTAACTTCTTATCCATATTCATCTCTCTGATCTTCTATTCGATCCCGATCGTGTTGAAAACATAACATACACACATATACATACAACACCTCTAACATACCCTTCCCTCCCACCCCACTTCCCCCTTCCCTCCCATCACTTTTCCCCCCAATATATACCCGGAAGTCTAATACTTCCGCCATTTTTTTTACCCTTTGGGGGGGGGGGAAAGAAGCCAGGAACCCAGAGCCAGCAGGAACTAATTAATATATTTCTTATCATCGCTATATTAACCATCTACACCACCCCCCCAACTGCTCCTCTTTCTTCTTCATCACCGCTTTTTGCACCGCCACCAGCATCTCTTTGAGGACCCAAACCTAAGCTCTCAAGAAGCTCCATGCCTTGCTGGGCGGAGAAAACCCTATGATTTTCCCCGTTGTATGAGAAACGCAGGAAAATCGGATATCCCCATGCATAAAGAATTTTCTTCTTTTTCAATTCCTCCGTTATGATCTTGACACTGCGTCTCCATTCCAAAGTCTGTTGGCACAGATCATTAAAGACCTGCACTGATGCTCCTTGGAACTTCAGCTCACCCAATGCTCTTAATTCTTTCATCAATTGCTCTTTCTTGTGATAGCTTAAAAATTTCACCAAAACATCTCTGGGGGGTGCACCACTTCTGAAACCCCCTACCCTGTGAGCACGCTCCACATCTTCTTCAGCTAATTGCAGGGTTGGGACTAGTTCTTTAAACCAGCTTAGAATATTCTTCCTGAGGTCCTCCCCTTTCTTCTCCACCATATAACGAACGCGAACGTTTACTCTTCGTGCGTTATCTTCCATAACAATCAGTCTCTTATCTAGATCTTTAAATTTCACCTCTTGATCATTTTGAGTCTTCTTAATTTCTTTAACTTGATTTTTCACTTGATCAACCTCTGTCTTCAAAAAGCCTAGTTGATTGTCTCTTATAGCCATTTCTGCAGCCAGCTTATCCACCCTCTTATTATTTTTGTCAATTTCCGTTTCAATTTTCATAAATAGTTCAGCTTTAAGACTTCTCAACATAGCTGAAATTTGATCCACCATTTCCTCTTGCCCTGCTGGCTCTACGCCAGCTCCGGCAGCCATCTTCAACTCCTTTGTCGTTATTACAGATTCTTCTTGTTTTTCTTCCGTCTCCAGCTCTGGATCAACAACTCTTTGAGGTCTTTTAATGGTATTGTTGGACGCGTATTGAACCCAGCGTGGCTTCACCACCGGGGCAGTTTTTTTGGGTGGCATAGGCTTGTAAATACTGCTGCTGCTAATTAGTTTCGCTTTCAAATCCAACAAACAGCGAGCTCAGAAGGGTTTTACTGCCGTGCTTAACGAGATTTATTACTTGCTACTGAAAAGGTGGCTATCAATCAATCTCTCCTGACGATGGCTCTGCAATTAAAATTCCTTTCAAGATAAGCTCTCCGTCTGGGAGATTCCTTATACAGCCGCTCTTAACAGTTCAAGGAGGGGCTACTTCTCCACTAGCCACCTTCCTTCCACTTCAAATACACTCGTTAAGCAGCAAAATACTTTAATCTTTTAAATCCCATTCTGTAGCTCAAAGTTTCCCATTCAATCTTCACCGTTCTTCACTATTTCCAGCCCAGATAATTAGATGATAAGGCTTAAAAACCTACCGGTCCATCGGCAGTTCTTTTTTTTCCTTATTGCTCCATTGGCACGCTGGCTCCTCCCCCTGCTCTTGCTGTCTTTGGACATGTCTTCCTGCACTGCCGTTTAATTCAATTCACTGTGGCGACCCAGGTGATGCTACTTACAAGTGTCTATGGTGTCTTTATTCCAGGTGTAGCCTGATGTCATCAACAAAAGCACATAGGTTGTCATAGCCAATAGGACTAATCAACAGGTGGAGGCAAATTTATTTAAATTTATTTATTTAAAACATTTATATCCCGCCCTATATCATTAAGATCTCAGAGCGGTGTACAAGTGAAGACAAAAATGGTATTGAGATGAAAAGCATAAAAACAATGCAAACATTTTCAGATACTGAAAGCTGACCAAAAGAAAAATATGGACGACGGACGGGGGGGGGGGGCGGGGGCGGGGGAGATACTTTCAAACACTAATTTGGTTTTAATTTTAATAGCCAGAGAGCTCCAGCTATTGGGCGGTATAGAATGTAATAAATAAATAAATAAATAAATAAATAAATAATAAAAACAATCACAAAATTAAATAATTTGCTAGAGCACAGGCTTAGTCTGGATATTTTTGAGGAAATCACACATGAATGAAAAAATAGCAACTCACCTAGAAAGTCATTATACTTTCAGAATATCAGAAAATATCTCTTCCCCGTTGAGGAATATTTACTCCCAGCCTGTTTCTTCTGCAAGTGATATCATGATTGAGTCCTGCTTTAAATTCAGAATTAAAGGTTTTAGTTTATTTATTTATTTATTTATTTATTTATTACATTTCTATACCGCCCAATAGCCAGAGCTCTCTGGGCGGTTCACAAAGGAGAAGTTTAGGTTTCTAAAGGAGCAGGGAGGTTAGGAGCTTTGCTCAGTTCTGCAACAGGTTTGGTTTGTGAACTGCCTAGAGAGCTTCGGCTACTAGGCGGTATAAAAATGTAATTAATTAATTAATTAATTAATAATAAAACTTGAAGATGGTGCTAAAGAAAGAAGAGCACATGCTCAATCAGCACAATTTGCGCTTCACAAACATTTAACAGCCAGTACAAAGGAATACAAACAGTAAAAGCACAGTTTGCATACTGGGGGTCGAGGGGAATCATTGTGCCTTATTTCCAAAAGTATTGCTGTTTTGCATTTCAAGATCCGGAGTTTGTTTGAGTTTGTTTTACACTTGGTTTAAGCAAAGTTATTTTCCTTTACAGAAGCAGCAGCAAAAATAGGAGGGGCAGAGGAGGAATTCCAGTCAAGTGACCATTTACTAATAAGGAAATAAAAAGGCTTAGAAAGCATGTCTCCCAAAGGAAAAATATGTCTTCCTGATGTGCTGCCAGATATACTGCTAGTTCCAAAAAGACTACTAGTTGTGACCTGGGCTGTGTGTATGTCGTGATCCTGAGGGAGTGTAGAAGAAACACACAATGTGATGCTGGATACAAAATTCAGCTTCCTCGGAATCTTAGCTTGCTTGGTTGTTATCATTTTCAAAACTGAGTTTTTAGCCGTTGGGGCTTCAGTGTCCTGCACAGCTCCTGTCCTTTCCACATGACTAGAAAAGCCTGCAGCCAGAGTTTTAATGACTTTAAGCACACAATAATATGCACAGTCCTGTTTAAAACCTTCTATGGACTGAACTTTGTAAGGTGATACATAGCACATTTATTTTCAACTAGCAGTACCTGGCGTAACATACACCGTTGTAGCATATCTTAAAGTTTATTAATTAAATATCATCGTGGGGGCGCGGGCTACTTGGAGGCCACCGATACAGCGCTGTCTGGCAGACCTGGGGGGCAGGGAGGTCGGGGGGAGGAGGAGCAGGGGTCCCCCTCTCCCTGGGGTTCCTGTCAGCCTTGGGCCGCTTGCCCAGCTTGCATGAGATTAGGCCGGGCCCGGGGCTCGCAGCAGGCGAGTGGCCTCCCACGCGGCCACCAAGGGCCCCGGTCATGCCTCGCTCATGCTCTGGACCGTGGCACTGCCCCTTTTGTGGGGGGGGAGCGAAGAGGCAGAAAGGGGGTAGGATTACCTTGGAAAGCCCAGAGGAGTCGGGCAAGGGGCTTAGCAACCTGTATCAGCTGACATTACATGTTGTTACTGTTGCTTAGCAACCTGTATCAGCTGAAGCCTGTACGGAAACATACCTAAGCGTTTTATATAGAGAGATTATAGGCCAGTTCAGACTACATAGGACTGAGCCTACACATGCGCACCTTGCACCATGCATCAAATTTTACATGATACATGTAATGTGCAGTTACATGTCTAAGCCTATATCCCTGATGCACAGAAGTTCCGGAATCAGTAGACAGAAGCACAGAATGTGTGCAGAGTGTTCTACATACATTATCTTAGTAATCTTTACCATGGCCCTCTTGCTGGAGTACTACTGGATTGAGGGCAACAGAACAGAAGTTTATCTAAGGCTACCAAGTGAGTTTATGCTAGAGGTGCCATTGATAACAGGAACTTAATGATTCACAGCTCAGTCTCTTAGAGCAGCCATTGGGGGAAATAGTAGCTGTTTATTAGCCACTGGTGTGAATTGGAGCTGGGAAACACACTAATTTCATCACAGCATGTAGACATTAAGGAGGGAAATTTAATATGGGGCTGCCATTTGGGGGGCCAGACACATGTGATGTTTAAATTCTGCTCATACCCAGATTTGCAAGTATTATACCCTAGGTATGTGCATGAACAAGCCAGAAAACCTGCTGCAGTGTTATTGTTTTTTAAGCAGTAATGGCCTCAGGATTTTTTGTCCTGCATTTTTTCAAGGTACCTGGAAATTAAGAGGAATCTGTTCTTTCCACATGCCCTTTGGAATTCTATGGTTTTCTCTTAAACTTCACGAAGAGGAAAGCAACAACCAGGGAGCTTTATGACAGAATTGTGTTAATCTCATTTATGAATTGCTTACACTAGGCATGATCTTGATTTTTTGGATACAACAGAACATCCAGGTTTTGGATGCCAACTTTGCAATGTCTTGAGGGAAGATTCTTGGGGAGTTTAATGGTACTGAAGTCTTTCTTCCTCAAATAAAAAGCAATTATCCAACTGTTAAAAACCATAACAAAAACATGAACAATGATTAAACAAGGATGTAGAAAGGGATTGCTCACATGGATGGTCGTCTGCATAAATTATGTACAATACCCAGTGCTCGGATGTACAGATAATCAGTGTAAGCCATTGGCAAGTATAGAGCATATGCTTCTAGCCAGTATAATGATGAGGCCTTCTTCTAAGCGTGTTATGTAAATGGTCAGTTAAGCTGATCTCTATAAGAGAGGACACATCACTAGTTTCCTTTCATCCTCATTGGTAACTGAAGCCTGAAACCACATATCTTTAGCCCTTAGATGACTATTTTTTAAAATAAATTACAAGCACAGGGTCCCTGATTCAGACTGGGAACATGGAAGGGGGGGAGTTAAAAAACAAAACAAAACCCTGGGGGAATCCGCACGTCGTTCTCAGGCTGCTTCTAAGCGACCCCAGTGTGGCCCCAAAGCGATAGTGTAACGGACCTGGAGAAGAGCCGAGGAAGAGACATCCTTGCCACCGCCGCCACCCAACTTCCTCCTCGCCAGCTGGCGAGGAGGGAGTTGGGTGGCGGCGGCGGCGGCAAGGACGTCTCTTCCTCGGCTCTTCTCCAGGTAAGTTACATTATCGCTTTGGGGTCGCTTAGAGGCGGCCTGTGAACGACGTGCGGATTCCCCCCAAATGGTCTTGACCCAGCCTCACGAGGGCTAAAGACATGAATAATGTTACATCTGGTTTTGGTGCTGAAACTTGATACACATAGCTGCTAGCTCAAAGAATATTGCCAAGCATGTGATATGTAGGAACAAGATTCACAGGACAAGCAATGGGGAGATCCTTCGTCCCATCTGGCTAGGTTAGGCTTTGAACACAGGCTAGGGGCCTTGCTAGACCTCAGTGAGAATCCAGGGGAGAGGAGGGGAGACCTCGCGTTATGAATAACGTGAGATCTCGCCCTTATTCAGACGCCAGACGTGACGAGCTCTGGAGGAGAGCCATCGTGGCCGCCATTTTAAAAAATTTTTAAAGCAGCAGGATGCAGGAAAGGTAAGTAGGGGTTGTTGTTGTTTTTTAAATTCTCCTTCCCCTGCCCACCCCCAGCCCCATCCTCCTTTCCCCACCTGTCCTCCGGCCCAGTTCTCCTTCCCCTGCCCGCCCCTATATCCACGATCACCCATCCCCCACCCATCCCCCACCCACAATTCCCCCCCCCGATGTGCCCTGAGCCACGATTCCCCCAATCTCCCCGGCCTCTGGTTCCCACCCACCCCCATGTCCCCACCGTAGCCCTGATGGCCGCAGCACTCCTGTGGAGCACTGCGGCCCATCCACCGCTTTTCCCGGCTACTCAGGAGTAAATCCAGTAGCCAGGAAAAGCGGCAGACCTGGCTACATGCCTGCGGTCCCAGCCTCAGCCCAACCTGAGGCTGGGACCATGGGAAGAACCGTGCTACAAGCGGTTCCCATTAGCATGGTGCCAGGGCGGCTTGAGCCCTGGCTGAAGCCAGGATCCCCTGTGCGGCATCTGGCCGCACAGGGACGAGCGCGGGCCTCGCACCGTGCTAACCCCTGGTCTAGCAAGGCCCTGGATGAAAATACTGTAGGATACCTTATCCCATAGTATCCTACAACAGCTCTTAACCTACAATTGTATTCATGTTTAGGCAGAAAAAGTCCTACAACAGGTGACTGGGGAATACTGGGAGTTTTAGGACTTCTTTCTGTCTAAACATGCATAGGATTGTTCCCTTAAAGAAACAGTAAAGAAACAGGATACAGATCTAGCAATGAATCTGTTAATAGCAGCCAGAAAATAGGCATAGGGTGCTTCCAGATGGAAGGCTCCAAGGGCTATTAATCAGGAGGCATTGTGCAGCAATTCTGTGGTTTTTCTCTCCTTAACTATTTGTTTGTTTGTTTGTTTGTTTTTGTGGAAAGAAAAAAAAAACAGAAGAAGTGGGAAAACAAAATGAAAGCCTCCTCTGGAAGTACTCATAGTAAAGTCTGGAAATCATCCAACACCCCTACTCTGTCAGAAGTACCGTTTCAGGAATCATTTGTTAGAAGTTATTAAATTATTAAAGTGGTGAAACTAATAAATGTGATTAGCATATAATGTCGGCAAAAAAAGGGATGCTTTTTAGTCAGATTGGTCCAAGTACATTATTTATTGGTACAGCCATTTCGATGAGGCAGATAAGCAAAGTACCAGGCTTATAATCAAATTCTTGGGTAAAATTTATGTTGTTACATGTCATTTGGTAATGCCAACTCTGTATTGGACTGTAATGTTATGGCACAGTTCTGATAATCCGGCTTAATAAGTGAGGATATGTATGAGCTTTCTGCACCTACTTGTAGACCCTTTGTTCCTGCTTCACTCCTTTGTTCATGCATATAGGGAAAGAAGCCAGGAAGTCACTGTTAATCATAGGGCATGTCTAGACGATGGGATAATCCCTGTGTTTCCACATGATGCACAGGGGATCCCGGGAGCAGGGAAGATCCCTGCATTTCCCCAGGATATTGCCCTACACTTTTGTCCCAGTTTTTCCCATGGTCCCGGAATGATCCTGAGGCCGTGGGACGTGTGGGCAGCTGTCCTGGTTTGTCCCAGCTCCTCGCGAGTAAACGTGAGGAGCCGGGAACCAGGCATTTTTTAAAAATACCTTTTTCACTGGAGCACTCCTGTGCTCATTTTCTATATAAAAAAAATGGCGGGCATGATGTCCTCTTCTTCCCTGGATGTCACACGCTGCATGTAGACTACGGGGGAGGATCTCGTGATCAGCATATCGCTAGATCCTCTCCCTCCACCCTCCTGGTGTAGACATGCCCATAGCTTCCCCTTACACCCAACTTGGAAAACAATGGGTAATGAGTACGAAATAAGCCAGGCTATGAAGCCATGGTTTTAAATTGGTTTCCACATAGTGGCTTGTTTGGAAGCCATTAACCATAGCTCTTGGTTTGAACATAACAGGAAACTATATCGTTAACGGTGGCTTCGTGCCTTATTTATCTGAGGAGCAGAGCAGGAACAAGGAAGGTGCATGTGGGTACATGAAGGTCAGGCGTATCAGAGCCAGGATTTGATCAAATCAATGCAGCCAAAGTGTGTGTGTGTGTGTGTATTATTATATAGAATATTTTAAGTTTTAAAAGACTGGGACGATGAGGTAGATCGCCCTCCATTATCTGCCACAAGGAGAAACTGCCATTTTGTTCACAGTGCTGCAGTAAGGCACATTAGAGCTTCTGCTCCCACTGAACACCTCCGAGAGCCCGTTTGGACTGTCGCAAGCAGCGGGTGGGGAGTGGGGAGAGGAGAAGAGGCACCAGTCATGAACAGGGATTGTGTAAAGCTGCCTTAAGTGGATGGCCTTCCCCCTTGTTTTACTCCCTTTGATTCAGCTCAGATTCTTATCAGCAAGAATCTGAGAAGCTAGGATTTATAGCACCCCTCTCCCCGCCACCACATTTTTAATGTGGGTGCCTTTTGAGAATGATATGTTTGCCTACTAAAACACTGCAGTCAACCTTCTCTGCTGGCAGATGCAATGTGTACTGCCGACGTGGGAGACCTCCCAGCCACACAAGATTCTGAGGAGGAGGTAGTAGAAGAGGAGGAAGAGGGGGAGATTAGAAACAAAAAAACAAATCCATACGTTGCCTGAGGGAGAAGGGATATATAAACAGAGAGCGCCCTGTTCTAAGATCTCTAGCTTTGCTGGCATTCCCAGCAGCTAACCTAGTGCTGGCGTGTGTGTTCTGCTGCCCAAAGGCTGAAGTAATTCAAATTTTTTTGGTTTTGCAAAACGTTTTCTGAGAGATGGGGGTGGGAGAATACAAGCTGCAAGGCTCAGGCCTTTTGCTGTTTTTATAACCATTTTGGACCATGGTTAATGCTCTAACTTGAGCATAAACTGTAACGCTGATTTTCTACGGAGAGGTCCCTCCAGATACTAAAAATCAGTGTGCAAGCCATCCAAGTGGCCCACTCACTCTGTCCGACCCTGCTGGGCTCTCCTGCGGCTTCAGTTAATATCCAGGGAAGCATGTCTTTAAATTACATTTAAAAACAACTGGTGTGGTCAGTGGAGGAGTGACTGAGGAGAGAACTATTAATGGTGGCAGCGGAATGGGAAACTGAGGGCCAGGTTGCTGGGCTGTGGAGCCTGAAGGATAAAGGCAAGACAGGAACAGAGGCAGTAGACCGAAGCCCTCACATTAGCACAGGGGAGGATTGAAGTGGTCCTGGGTGCTAGTGGCATAGATAGTCCTATCAGGTAGCTTGTGGGCATCTCAGGCGAAGCCAAGACGACACAGGTGGGCAGGATATCACAGGATACACTCCAGATTCTGCTAGGCTTCACTTTTAAACTTCCACATCCTGATGGACTCCACCCATAACCTGACCCACGGGGCACTACTCCATGGATTATTATTTTTAAAATTCAAAAGGTGCCAAACCCACACATTCCTCCACCACCTCACATGTGCACAGAACTTTCTGCTTCGTCCCTGGCGTGCTCATTTTTTCCTAGTTTGGAGAGCATGCCAGGGAGCGGCACAACTGTGGTTGGCAGAAGTTACAGGAACAGCAGCAGGAAGCCACTGGCTTAGTGGCACAACCTTCACTGCCAGGAGTACAAGACATGGCAGTGGTACTGTGTTGGAAGACTGATCGCAAGGATTATGTTTCTAAAAATCTTTATTTCCTGCCAAGGGCAAGCACTGTTCTGTAACAAGGCCCTGGCAGAATCATCTTGCTTTATTGTTCATATTGCAGCTTGATTTGTACAAGAACAGCACCATTTGTGCCTGGCCTGTTTAGCCTAATCAAGACTGGCACCTTCTGCAATTATGGTGAGACGATCATTCTTTGCATGACCAAAAACTGTTTGGTTGCATTGCGCCTACGATAAAATAGCAACTGATTGGCTGGCACAAACATAAAAAGGAATTACACTATCAAAATCTAGAGAAACTTCTAAGTGAAAGACCACAGGTTTGTCCCTCTTAAAACAGGGTCTCTCCTTCCCTTGCTCGGCTTCGTCCATTTTCTTCTGCTGCTCCTTACGCCTGGAACACTCTTCCAGAACATTTGCGAACTACAAATGCCTGTTTGGTGCATTCTCTTCCCCTTCTTATTGTTTTATTATGATTCTATTAGAATGTAAGCCTATGCGGCAGGGTTTTGCTATTTTATTGTTTTACTCTGTACAGCACCATGTACACTGATGGTGCTAAATAAATAAATAAATAATACCCAGAAGCCACAATCCAACACAGACCTGGGCCGGATCTACACTACTGCTTTAAAGCGCTTTATAACAGTTTTGACAACTGTTGGGGCCCAGGACACAGGCCATAGCTAGACCTAAGGTTTATCCCTGGATCATCCAGGGGTCAAACCTGTTCATCTAGGTGACACACAGGGGATCCAGTGCTCAGGCAGGGGTGAACCCTGGATGATCCCAGGATAAACCTTAGGTCTAGCTGTGGCCACACTCCTCCATATACAGTTGTCAGAACTGTTATAAAGCACTTTAAAGCAGTAGTGTAGATCCGGCCCTGCATAGGCACGTTTGATTTCAATAACACCTCATTCTATGTTAGTTTGTGACCACAAACTGGGGGACTCGACAGACAGGTTCATGATGATACCCATTCATGTGTGCCATGCTGTTTCAGTTTACAGAAAGTGGGGTCAAAAAGATTTCAGGGGAGGCAGAACTCTCAGCAAGGTTTAAAGGCCCTTTCCTGCTTATTTTGAATATTAAAAGAAAAAGAAAAAACCCACAACCCCTCGCCCCACCCCAAGTCCTCCCAGGTATACTTAAAACATACTTGTATACTCTGGCATTCCCCAGATTATATTTTATTGAACTGTTCTGGTTTGTAGCTGCCATTGCGTTATAGATTATGGGCCTTCCTAGACCTGCCATCTTACGCCGGCAGGGAGGCGGGGCTGAGGCGCGCTAACGTTAGCGCGCCTCCCCCACACTTCCAGACGGCAGAGCCGCAGGGAGGACGGAAGCCCTGCGGCGTCCGCCATTTTTTTGTTTGTTTGTTTGTTTAAAGGGGCTGCGGGTGGCCCGAAGACACCGAGAAGGTAAGGTTTTTTTAAAAAAAAATGGGGGGGGGAGGATGGCAGGGTGGGTGGCAAGGGGGGGCGGGTGACAGAGGGAGCGCCGCACGCCGCCACCCGCCGCTCCCAAGCAGGCGAGTGGCGCTTGCCTGCTTGCGAGCGGCGGCGCGCAGCCCTCCCTCTGTCACCCGCCCCGCCTTGCCACCCACCCTGCCATCCTCCCCCCTCCCCTCTCTTCCCCCCCCCCGGGCCGATGGGCACAGCACTCATACGAGTGCTGTGCCAGGCCGGTCCATGGCTTTTCGCGGCTCCTCGCAAGTAAGCGAGGAGCCGTGAAAAGCTGCGGAAGTCTCCACACTTCCCCCAGCCCCGGCCTGAGGCCGGAGCTGGGGAAAAAGCGCGCCATAAGCGACTGCTTATGGCGCGCTAGACCAGGCCTCACTGCGGCCTGCCGCCGGATTCCCCTGTGCGTCATCTGGACGCACAGCAGGGAAACCGGGTTGGAAGGCGCGCTAAGGCCTGGTCTAGCAACGCTCTTAGTGTGGTCTGTGTCAGTGATTTTATTGCCTGTTTTGTTTTGTTTTTGTTTTTTGGATTTTATTATTTTTTGCTGTTTTATCATTTAGGTTTTTTGTTTTAATGGTATGGGATTTTATTGTTGTCATGTGAGCCACATTGGGAGGCCACCTCCTTGAAAGGCAACCTTGAGATATTATTATCATGACAATTATCATCACCATTGTTATTAGCAGAAGCATTTGCTGTGGTTACTTTCTTTATACCTCGTAATAACTATAGCAATGTTATCAACAAAGGTTAAATAATCATTACTTAAATACAGAGATTTATACCTTTGGCATGTACCTAGCACATAAGGCTATTTAACTGTTTATAACAATAGCCACTCAGTGTGAAACTATTGTCCTCTGAAGCCATTTGTTTGTAGATGCTGCCACCCTCTCCTTTTTACTCCCAGAGCAGTAAAGTTTCTTTTCCTGGGAATCCACAAAGAACTCAATTTTTGCAACAACAAGGCGATGGGCCTACCTTTCCTCATTCATGTGGCCTTTGAAGGGCCAGGATCTCTTCTCGATCTGGCCAGGAGGGCCAGGATCTCTTCTCGATCCTCCCAGAGTGCAGGACACGGAATAACAGGCTCAAGTTAAAGGAAGCCAGATTCCGGCTGGACATCAGGAAAAACTTCCTGACTGTTAGAGCAGTACGACAATGGAATCAGTTACCTAGGAAGGTCGTGGGCTCTCCCACACTAGAGGCATTCAAGAGGCGGCTGGACAACCGTCTGTCAGGGATGCTTTAGGGTGGATTCCTGCATTGAGCAGGGGGTTGGACTCGATGGCCTTGTAGGCCCCTTCCAACTCTGCTATTCTATGATTCTATGGTTCTATACTTTGGCCTAATCTACACGAAGCAGCATATAGCAGTATGAAAGCAGTATATGGTCTTTGTCAATGGGCCCCAACAGTTGTCAGTGCACTTCAATGCTTCTATAAAGCAGTAGTGTGGCTCCTGCCTCTTATATACTGCTTTCATACCGCTTTCATAGTGGAATACCCTGCTTGGTGCAGATGTGTCATGGGCCCCAGCAGTTGTCAGTGTACTTCAGTACCATTATAAAGCAGTAGTGTAGATCCTGCAGTGCACTTCAATGCTGCTATAAAGCAGTAATGTGGCTACTATTCTATCATTCCTGCCTTTTATATACCGCTTTCATACCACTTTCATAGTGGAATATTCTGCTTGGTGTAGATTAGGCCTTAGTCTACTGCCTATCTCTTGTCTGTATTACATAAAGTATCAAACGTCTTTGGAAGTGTTGCCTCAGAGGAAGGGGCCCAACCCAAGCCAGTTACTAATGCCTGGGACCTTTGAGGAATCTCCTACATTACCAGCCAATATCAAGGGTCACTATCTCTTTAAAAAAAGAAGACATGGCCTGGATGTTTCCCATTGGTCAGTTTGGAAGAATCATAGAATCGTAGAGTTGGAAGGAGCCTACAAGGCCATCGAGTCCAACACACACACCCCGCTCAATGCAGGAATCCACCCTAAAGCATTCCTAACAGATGGTTGTCCAGCTGCCTCTTGAATGCCTCTAGTGTGGGAGAGCCCACAACCTCCCTAGGTAACTGATTCCATTGTCGTATTGCTCTAACAGTCAGGACGTTTTTCTTGATGTCCAGCTTTTCCCCACTGCCTCCAAAGTAGTCTGGACCATCTCCAGTCTCTGGTGTCTGTGGCTTCTAGCTAGGGAGAGAGGAATCAATCTCTTCCACATTACTCCACATTACTTTTGTATGTGTTTACTTATAAATCTGTTCATAGAATCATAGAATAGTAGAGTTGGAAGGTGCCTATAAGGCCATCGAGTCCAACCCCCTGCTCAAGGCAGGAATCCACCTTATCTTATGTGAACCGCCCAGAGAGCTTCGGCTATGGGGCGGTATACAAATGCAATAAATAATAAAAATAAATTAATAATAATAATAAAGCATACCTGACAGAAGGCTGCCCATTGTGTTCCCAGGTGCATCCGCAAGTTTTAAAAAGTGTGCACATATTTGAACATATTTTCTCTTAAAATATACATTTCTAAAAAAAAAAAAAATTCTCAATGCATTTTGATGTGTTTGCTGAGCTGAGAACTGTGCTGGAACGAACATTCAGGAAGTGTGAAAGCCGGAGGAGAACTAAGTTCTGACTTGCATATTACTCCAGTAGGTGCAAGCAGGGATGTTCTTGTCGAAGCTGTGGGGCTCCTGGGCTGGGGACGGGGGCAGCAGCAGCATTGATTTAGCAGGTGGTGTCCTTCTCTCTCTTTCCTCTGCCTGCCAGTCGTGACACCAGAAAAAAATAATCCAGGGGAGGGGGCATAGAAGGAGCAAAGTATTTTTCTAGGTGAGCAAGATGTGTCGGATATGTTATGATCTCTGAAAGAAAAATAATGGTACATTTCACATTAAAACTTCCACCCTAAACAGATTATTTTTGAAATAAATGGGGGAAAGGTTAGTTTAGGTCTATGCGACAGAAAGGGAAATTCATTTTAAGTTTGAAAAACTTTAATTTGTGGTTAGAATTTCTTTCTTTTGCTATTAGGCATCGTGTATATAAATAATAAATTGCATTCATTCTCTCTCCTGCATGTCAGATGTTTTCCCTTCCCTGCTCCATGTTTTTCCACTGGTCTGTTGGCATCTTGAAGAGTATGCCAGTGGCTGCGAAACGCATTGCCTTTGTGGTCTCAAGACCTGCATCTGAACGGTGGAAGAGCTACAGAGGTGATGATATATGGACGCACGTGTGTATATGTGAAAAGTGCCTTTCCCTCAAGTAATGACAGGAGCCCAGCAATGGAGGTGGGGGGAGTGGGAGAGGAAGTCCTTGTTGGGGGAGGTGCTTGCCACGTGGCTGCCTCCACCTAGCGATGCTCTGCTGCCTCATGGAATGGGGTGTAGTGATGTCATGGGACATGGCCTTCTGATGTCATGCAGCTGCCCATGTGATAGCTACTTAGGATCCAGGGATATGGCCTGGAGCAGAGGTAGGCAGAAGGTGTTTCAGACTTCAACGCCCAGAAGCTTCCACCAGCATCAGCTGTCAGGAATGATGGGAGTGGTAGAGTGACCATATGCAAAGGAGAGCCCTGCCCTCTTTTGTATCTGGTCAAGAGGGCAGGGCTCCTGCAGCTTTAAGTGTTGTGATGAAGAGGGAAATTCACCAGGTGTGACATGCATACAAAAAACACCCGTTGAAATTCCTTTTTCTATACAACTGTTAAAGATGCAAGAGCCCTGTCCTCCTTTCCACATGGTCACCCTGCTCTGGGAGTAGAAATCTAAAACATCTGGAGATCTGCTCTCTGAGAAAAGCCAGGAAAATGAGGAGAGGAGTTGAAATCAAATTGGTTTGTTTGTTTGTTTGGATGGATAGGGGAAGGTTCTAATTTTTCCACTGGAAATACTGGAAATGGCTGTGGAAATGGCTTATATTTTCTCTTCCAGAACTAGTATAAGGGAAGGGCAAGGATCTAGCATACATGTGGTAGACAAGGATCCGGTCCACATCATCAGGCTGTAGAAATTGAAAAGTATCCAATAATACTGGACAAGCAGGTGCCAGAGTTACCTCCACTGGGTCTGTATCAACTATAGCATCCAAGTCAGAGCAGATCAGAGCAATTTTGTCTGCAAGACAATTTGCTGGGCAAATTGGTCACAGCAGGCTGTCGAAAGGTCTGAATTCTCCTCTTGGGGGCCATCACTCATTCGCCCATCCCTAGGGGGTGTTTGGATCAGGGGTGCACCATGCAATGAATGCAACGCTTCACTGTTTTGAGTCAGATTTGAGTCCAAGTAGCATGAGTGTGCAAGTAGCAGCTATCAGTAGCTTCGTGGCATTCAAGCACAATGACAGGAGAAGCTTTACCTGCTGGATTCCTACCTACTCCTTGTGTTGCTTATAAAAGAAGCCCGACCATACAAAATGTCAGCAACCCTAACAGAGGCATATATGGGAAACATGAGCTGAGAAACCCAACAGTAACAATGTTCTGAAAAATGGAGGACTGCAGGGAGCACTATTAGGGCCCCCCAACATTTAAACTGAGTACTTCTCAGTTGAGCCTGGACTTGGCTTCATGAGCTACTAAGGGCTGTGAGTGCTCAGGAGATGTGTACTGTTGGCTGGAACGTGGTATGAAATCTCTGGGTTGGCCAGGCCTGGTCTAAATATCAGGAGCTTCTTCTCTGCCCTTGCTGGGTCATTATAGTAGTATCACCTGCCTGCTGCATTTCAGGATCCAGCTTTTGCCTTCAGCTCTGGCAATGGAGCATGGGTACTCTTGCCCTACAGTGAAACAGCATGGGCAAGGAAAAGCCCACCATTCCCAGGAGCTGGGGCAGGTCACATGCGTGCATAGTTTCAATAGTTTGTCTAGGTCTCCAAATACATTTGCCATTTTTTAAAAAACATTAGAAAGCTGCTTGGATATAATCATAGAAACTAGATTTAGCAAGTGAAGTGCGGACATATAAGTGCTAGGAAGATGCTTACCAATGAAGCTTCTCGGGCTTAGCTAGACCTAGCAGTCTAGCAGGATGGAGGGGTGAAGATCTCATGATTTTTTCATCGCGAGATCTCGCTCTCAATTCACAGGCAGTGCGCAACGACCTCAGACAGAGAGGCGTCGTGCCCAGCATTTTTTTTCTTAAAGAGCTAGCAGTGGACAAGCGCTCACGCACAAAAGGTATATATATATATATATATATATATATATATATATATATTCCCCTCTCCCCCCACCCTACCCACAATGGGCGCAGAGCTCCTGAGGAGCTCTGCACCCCGTGCACGGGTCCCGGCTCCTCACTAGGAACCGTGAGGAACTGGGACAAACCACAGCGCCTGGCCACATGTTCCACAGTCTCGGGCTCATCCCGAGACCATGGAAAATCCGAGCCTAAAGGGGAGGGCGAGATCCCGGGAAAAGGGAGGGATCATCCCTCCTTGATCCCAGGATCCCCTGTGCATCGTGTGGACGCACAGGGATGATCCCAGGGATCGCCCTGGGATAAAGCCCCATCTAGCTATGGCCTCTGTGCCAGGGTTTCTGTGAAAGGCAAAGGAGCAGGGCTAATGGAAGGAAGGAAGGAAGGAAGGAAGGAAGGAAGGAAGGAAGGAAGGAAGGAAGGAAGACAATTGTAGCATCAAAACATCTTTTGGGACATGAACTAAGTTAGCCTTCCCCAACCCCATTGGCTGGGGATGATGGGAGTTGCATTCCAAGACATCTAGAGGAAACCAGGTTGTGGGAGGCTGACCTAATCTATTGTATAGGAGTAACAGGCATGGTCTGAACAACATGGAACCCTGTGCTGTCCAATGCCACTAGAGCAGAGGGAGGCAATTTCAGGCAGTCCAGGGCCAGTTTCCACCCCCAGCAAAATAAACATTGGTTTGTTGCCAAGATTTAGTGGCAAACTGCTACAGAAACTCAAAAACGTTGAGTTGCCCTAAAACCCTAACTACATAGACCTCCCACATATTGGATGCCTTGCATGTGATTTAACTGTAAATTTATCTGCTTAAACTAGATCTGCAATTCATTGCACAAGATCATAGTATCAAAATCATTCTTCTCCTGGGATCTGTTTTATTTGCAGTTCTTGCTCTAATTATGCTAGTGGACATGACTTTGAAGTACTGTTATGCCTCACCACACAGCAATAATCATCACCCTGCTGTTCCAAGACGAAAGGAACATGCCAGGAACTGATGCACAATGAACACAGTTACCCATTCCACAATTAACCTGACGTGGTCTCATGTACGATTTTTCTGGTCAACGTATTGCGAGAAGACAAAGATCAAACCTAACATCCTGAATAATGTCAAAGGCGACTTGTCTGCCCTCCTGAACACGGGAATCAAATGCTGAGGACACTTTTCTACAAAAGCAAATATGCATTGTTCACAACAATGTGCTTTTTGCATTTTTGGTGTGATTGTATCACATCAAAGTTGAGCATCACATGCACCTTTGGCTCAATTGCACATGGTTCTCATTCAGAAGCACAGATCTAGCTTAAGCGAAGATCATAAAAGACAGTTATGTGGATAAGGCAACAATATACATGCATCTACCTTATTAAAAAAAATACCTCAAACATTTTAGAGAATACTTCCAAAACTGTGTACGGAGATGGAGTAAGCTCAGTTGCTTGTTCTTTTTTTAAGCACTTGTAGCCCAGCTTTTGAATATATGCCATCTATGTTAAGTCCCAGCGATTACAATAGGTCTACTTTAAGTATGACTAAATCTGGATCCATCCCCAAGTTTCTCATTCAAGTGCACAGTCCTGGCTTAACTGTGCATGATTTCTCATTCAAAAGCAATCTAATACATACAGCATACTCTAAAATTGTGGTGGCGAACTCAAGGGCTTTATTTGCTTGTTGGTAACCTTTCAGGGGCCATCTGCCAATGGTGAGGGCAGAGCCAGTTGAGGGCAAAACAAGAGCCAATTCAGCTGAATCCCAGGTGGGTGGGGCTGAAGCCAAAGTGGGCAGACTTTGCAAAGTGGGTGGGGCAGTGGCATCACCAGAAATATGGGGGGGGGGGGCGGCACAGAATTGGCAAAGTATATTTCTAGGTGGACGGGCTGCATCCCACATGTTAAGATCTCTGAAAGAAAAACAATGGTATATCTCACACTAAAACTGCCATCCTAACCATATATTCTGAAATAAGTCATATATTGATAAATTGTGGAGGAGGGTTGTTTTTTAAAAAAATATAGCATGTATTAGCCAAATTCAAATTACTGTGAGGAAAAAGACTTTCAAAAAAGATGCAGTCACTACACAAGCATTTCCTTGACATACAGTTTAGACAAACAAAACTCTTTCTTTAGAAAGCAGTTACTTTTGAACCAGTGCAGGCAGAACCAGGAAGGTAGACACCAAGGCCATGGCTAGACCTACCAGGTCTAGCAGCGATGGAGGAGGGAGGATCTCGCGATATGGTTATCATGAGTTCTCCCCCTCTGTCTACACGTGGCGCACGACGTCCTAGGAGGAAGAGGATGTCACGCCCGCCATTTTTTAAAAAGGAGACGGAGCGCACCAGCACTCACGTGCAAAACCTAAGTTTTCTTTAAAAAGAAATGAATTTACCCACTTCCCCCCCACCCCACCCCTGATGGGCACAGAGCTCCTGAGGAGCTTTGTGCCCCATGCCTGTCTCCTGACTCCTTACGGTTACTTGCAAGGAGCCGGGACAACCCACAAATCCTGGCCACACATTCCATGGTCTCAGGATCATCCTGAGACCATGGAAAAACCACAACAGAAGTGTACGGCGATATTCCAAGCCAAGGGAGGGATCATCCCTCACTGCTCCCGGGATGCCCTGTGTGTCATGTGGATGCACAGGGATGATCCTGGGGCAATCCTCAGGATATTGCCCCATCTAGCTATGCCCTTAGTGTAAAGAAAGAGCAAACTGAGACACCTGGGCCCTGTACACCCACGAAACCCAATGCATTCAAAAGATGAAGTTCTTGAAGATGAAGGTCCTGATGAAGCTGGGTGTTTTTTATTATTGAAATCCATTGCCTTTGTAATATGGAATAAAAGAAATAAGAGGCATTGAATATGGTGGGATTAATTGATGAGTAAACATTCAAAGGCTTGCACTGTGAGTAAATTCTCCTCACACACACCCTACCATTCCTGTCCTAATTCTCTGAGGAGAAAAAAAGGAAGATGTGGAGAAGGTACAGATTAATTCTTTCCTCTGCCTCTCATTTTTCCTGGACTCCTGTCATGAGGAAAAACAGAAGAGATCCATGGAAGAAGCAGATTAATTCTTCTAAGGGTATTCTTGCTGCTCTGGCTACTGGAGAACTGCTGAGAATAAGTTTAGGCATCAAGGGTTTTAAGTGTGATGCAATTATGAGTGCCCCCACCCAAAACTTCAGTTACCTAACCCTAATTAGTGGGGTGGAAAATGGTTTCACTGGAGGCAGAGCCAAGGAGATCAGGCCCCATCCCAGAAACCTCTCCCGAATAACACAGAAAAAACACAGAAAAAAACAGTTTGTGGCAGAGATCGCTTATTGAAAGCAAAAGGAGGTGGGAAAGGAAAAAGCCCATTTCACACACAGGCAAACTGAGGCAGAAGACATATAAAAGTCAATGACTGCAAGAGAGTGTGTGTTTGGGTTACATAATTGCAGCATACTAAATTCCCATAACCAGCAGAGATGACGCTTTTTTTAAAGTGTCTTTTAAAAAAAACTAGGGTTGTGCACGGACCCCCCGATCCGATCCGCAACTTTCGGATCAGGTCTGCTCCGCCCTGCATCGATCCACCTATGGTTTGCTCTGCTCTGTTGCAGAGCTCCGCAGCGGCGGCAGCATCAGGTAAGGCCCCCCTCCCTCCTTACCTAGCTCCATTGTGGTCCAGCGGCTGCTTCAACTGAGCCCGAGGACTCAAACAGGAAGACCAGGCCGCAGCCGCAGCCTGGTCTTCCAGTTTGAGTCCGAGGAATCAGTTGTAGCTGCTGCCGGAACATGACGGACGCAGGTAAGACCCTTCCCCCCTGCCCCCTTACCTGGCTCCGCCACTGTCACCACACGGACTGCGGCAGCACCAGGTAAGCCCCCACTTACCTTGTTTTCAGAGCTCCAGATCGAGGCGAAGGATCCACTTGGTCTCAATCCTCTTCGCCTTGATCCGCAGCACCACCACCCCCGACCTGCTTCATCTCCGCCTTTGTCAGAGATGAATCAGGCCACCTCGCTATTGCTTCTATGCTCCGAAGTGAAGTGGAGCACAGCCCTAAAAAAAACCAATTTATCCAGGGTATGTCAAAACACAGAGAAAGGCATTTATTGCCAAGCCCACTCCTCCAAGATTTAAATTAAAGGGTGATGGAGACCACAAAAACCATTTCAGACATAGGCAAACTGAGGCAGCAGGAAAATAAGTATCAATGGCTGTGAGTGAGTTTGGGTTACATAATCACAGGTTTAAGAAGAAGAAAAAACTATGCCCCATAAAACAGAAGGAATTTAGACAGGAATATGTGTTAACTAGGGTGACCAGATGACCTGGAAAACCCCGGAGACTTCTGGAAAAATGAGGATCTCTGGGGAAACTGGGACTGGGTCCTAATTCACCAGGAAAGAGATGTTGTCACCAAATTTCAAAATATATTTGGGGTTTTGGGATAAGAAAAGCAGCTTTTTGTATAAGAAAACACAGCTCTCCACGAAGACTCTCTACATAAAAAGTGCCAATCAGTGCTCCTGATGAAGGATCTGACGATCCGAAACATTGAGCCTTCTTGAACTTTTAAATAAAAACATTATCTCTTGACAAATACCAGCCTACACTTAGCAACTTGTACAGCACCAGAGCCAGCCTCTCTTTCCACACCCTTTTGTGGTGCTCTTTCGCCTGTTTTCCCTCGTCTTCTGAATGGGCCCATTGTCAAGCAATGATCAGACTCAGGCCTTCGCTAGACCTAAGGTTTATCCCAGGGTCATCTCTGCCTGCTCCCGGGATATCCTGTGTGTCATTTACATGAACAGGGATGACCCTGGGACGATCCCAGGATAAACCTTAGGTCTAGTTAAGGCCTCAGCGTAAGGCACTTTCCTGTGAGAATGAGGAAGAAAATCAAACACAGGCTGGATACTTTTCATAGAATCCTAGAATAGCAGAGTTGGAAGGGGCCTACAAGGCCATCGAGTCCAACCCCCTGCTCAATGCAGGAATCCACCCTAAAGCATCCCTGACAGATGGTTGTCCAGGTGTTTCTTTGATGAGGCTCCTTCTTCACGCTAGCAGTTTAAATGGTAACATTTCTTTGCAAGATTTCTAATTAAAGCTAAAACTTTGCATTTCAGATGGCTAAAGATTTTTTATTTATTTATTTATTTATGTTAAACTTGAGTTCAGTGGAGCTTATTCCAGTGGAGCTTACAGTACAGTACCTGGGTCCTCTCTGCTTTGGCTCCTAAGATGTTAAAAAGAGCTTTGTGATGGCACAAGACCTAATGGGGCCAGTTATGTTGGAAAGATGCAACAGTGCTTGGGAATAATTTTGGAGCTGAGAGGATAATGGTTTCGGTTTTCTTCAATTGATTATAAAATGTTGGCTGAGGGATAGATATAAGAAGGGATGGGCAACAGCAGAACGCATAATGATATAGTATTGGGAACTGGGGGCAGGGAGAAAATGCTTGAAGTAGTCTTAAAATATTGTAAAGGACTTTGACAACCTGATAGAAATCTAATAAAGATATATACAGATATGTGGGATATAGTAGTTAGTTACTGCTTCCTTTAATCAAACTTCTTATTCATTTTATATACCACTTTTCTTTATTTAAAAAAAATATATCAAAGAGATTCACAAAATAAAATCTTAACAAAATACAATATAGCCAATCAATAAAATGGCAATAAAACAGTAAAATATCCCATTCAAAATAACCAGGAGTAGCTGGTAATGCTGCCACTCTGGAACATGCCCATGCAAACAAATGCATCTTAAGTTGGCAGCAGAAATACTCCACAGTAAGGGCTCACCTGGCCTCAGTGGGGAGATTATTCCACATGGGGGGCACCATAACGGAGAAGGCCCACTTCCTCACCTTGATAAAGTGAACATCAGTTGGGTGTGGTACGGTAAATAAGGCCTCCCCCTCAGAACATAAAGGTAAGGGCAGCCTTTACAAGGGAAGGTAATCTCTTAAATAACCCTGAGCTGTCTAGGAATATAATAATAATAATAATAATAATAATAATAATAATAATAATAATAATAATAATAATAATAATTTATTTATTTGTTACCCGCCTCTCCCTCTGGATCGAGGCAGTGTCCAACACAGATAAAAACACCATAAAATACATACAACTAATTCAAATGTTTAAAACCAGTGCATCATTAAAAGCAGCACACCATTAAAAAAGGCATCATAAAATTCAACTGGATAGGCCTGCCAGAAGAGATCAGTCTTTATGGCTTTCTTAAATTCCGGAAGACTTTTAAGTAGACGAATCTCTCCCGGCAAGCCATTCCACAAACTGGGAGCAGCAGAAGAAAAGGTCCTCTGGGTAATAGTTGTCAGCCTTGTTTTTGTTGGCTGGAGTAAATTCTTCCCTGAGGACCTGAGTGTGTGGGGTGGATTGTACGGGAGAAGGTGATCCTGCAGATAGCCTGGACCCAAACCATGTAGGGCTTTAAAGGTGATAACCAACACTTTATACTTCGCCCAGAAACTAATTGGCAGCCAGTGAAGAGATTTTAAAACTGGTGTAATGTGGTCACCCTTAGGTGACACATTGAGCAATAGCACCTTGAATAAGGCTCAGTAGTAGCCATTTGGAAGCCAGAGCAGAGCTTTTAGCACGGGAGTAATATATGTAGCTCAGAATCAGTGAAAACTACAACAAGAACAACCACTACCACCAAACACGGGGCACATTCAAATACTTATCCTTTTCTGTCACGCCAGGCCGAAGTGCTTTCAACAGATGAAGTTGCTTTTGCAGGAAGGAGGCCATTTCTCCCCTTCCCCATTCGCCCTTCACTCCAGCCTTCAGGAATCTCTAATGCCAACCTCATCCATCAGAAATTTAAGAAGCCCTGCCTAGCTGAAGGGCAATTCTATTGAACAATGCAGCCAAACCTGAAATGCACTATGCTATTCTGGTGATTTTATATTACACATCTAGTTTGTCTTTTGACAGAAATTATACTTTTCCTTGTCCTCCGAATTTGACCATTTTAACACTTCAATGTTTCTATCAGGTATGTTAGGTGGATGACATTTTGACCAATTCAGAATATGCAACCAATTGTTTTGCAGTGGCATTTACAGACTAAATAATTCAGGGTCACCAGTTTCTTCCTTAACACCTTGTATCTTTCAAGCCACTTGCCTCTGGACTCTGTTGCCACAAATCTTCCATCAAAGTTGAGTGAAGGGAGATTAATCAAATGTAACAGCTGTACTTCTCTTGTGTGCCCCCACCCTTCAATACTATCATAATGGTATAGGGAGGAAGTGAATTGTCCATTATACTATAGAAAATATTTGTTAATTCAGTCTGAAATTATTATTTGCTTAACTCTCCCACTGGAATTGATGGAGTTCAGAAAGCATTTTAATGTGGGTTGGATTATATTCTTTATATCCTGACTGCTTTGAATAAAAGCTATTTTAGATATTTCACAGCAACAAAGCCAGTTTTGCCCGTACATTCAACAGGCCAATTCCCATTCTTTGACAAGCACAACTGTACTACGTTTTCAGAACACTAGGGTGACCCTATGAAAAGGAGGACAGGGCTCCTGTATCTTTAACAGTTGTATTGAAAAGAGAATTTCAGCAGGTGTCATTTGTATATATGAAGGACCTGGTGAAATTCCCTCTTCATCACCACAGTTAAAGCTGCAGGAGCTATACTAGAGGGACCAGATTTAAAAGAGAGCAGGGCACCTGCAGCTTGAACTGGTGTGATGAAGAGGGAATTTCACCAGGTTCTCCATATATACAAATGACACCTGCTGAAATTCTCTTTTCAATACAACTGTTAAAGATACAGGAGCCCTGTCCTCCTTTTTCATATGGTCACCCTACAGGACACATGTTTATTATATTTAGGCTTTACATTTTGGGGTGTAGACTCAAAAAAATCACCTGTGAAGTTGCCTAAATACAACTTGTGGGCCGGACGCAAGAAATAAAGAGACGACACAAGTGTTGGAATTAAACTGGGCCACTTTTATTCAAGATCTGCAAAGGGGGGTTCAACAGGGCATCCAGCCAGGCCTGCATCAGGCCTTACTAAGTGAAGGGGGCGAGCTTTCCTGGTCCAGCAGGTGGCGGTCCGTCTCGCCGCCCTGCTGTCCCTCCCCAACGTGGGGTAGGGAGACCTTCCCCTGTCACCCCCAACCCATGCCGAAGGCTCAAGGTGGGGGAGAGAGGTTGGCCTCAAAGGTGGTCCTTATCCCCCAGCCTGGCCACAAGGCTCAACACTGGGAGCCCTCGGGAGTCACCCATCACTGTAACCATGCCTTGGAAGCTCGCCATTATATTCCCTCTGGATGCCCCTTCTCTACCTGCCACAGGGGGCGGCAAGCCACTTGCTTAGTCGCTCCCCCCCATCTCCCTAGAACACCTTGGAGACCCCTTTGCAGATCATATAGAAATAAGTCGTTTCCGATATCAGACAGGTGTACGCCGTCCTGTCGATATAGCTCCCTCCGGGTGACTGTGATTGCGGGGTGCGTGATGCTGACGTCCCCGTGTTTACTCAGCTCACGGAATATTTCACCATTAACACGCCACCGAGCCCTCTCCATCGGCTTGATAGCTCCAGAACGCCATTCGAACCTGGGAAGTATACAAGACCAAATTATAACTACTCCCGGCCAACGCCGCCGAATGATGTTAAAATCCGCAATAGCTTGCAGTATTAGTGCCTTGCCCTTAAGCAGCCCCAGGTCATTTCCTCCGAGGTGAATAATGAGGACGTGGGGTGGCGTGGCCGCAGGCGTATCCTGAAATAGAGTGGGGAGTAAGCATTCCCACCGCATTCTGCGTCTGCCCAGCCACTGAATGTTGGCGAACCGGCTGAAGCCCAGCTGGGTACCGAATGAAGAAGTAGCCGCTCTTTTGCCAGCCCAGAAGACCATGCTGTGGCCACAAATGATGACGCGAACAGTCGCCAGTCTTCTCGCGTGATCTAAAATAGACAGGGCCGTTAGCAATTGAAATATAGTTAGCGTTATGGTAATTGTCGAATATAGGATCGGTACGCAACCGACTTCCATCGACCAATGCTTTGAATTGCTTGCTGCGGTAGCTGTAAACTAGCCGCCGTGGATGCTGCCCCTATTCTGAAAGAATGTGTGCCGTAGGCTGTCTCCTGCAGGCCTAACGCCTGCAGTGCTGCTTTGGTAACCGTCCAGAATTGGTATTTCGTTAGCGGCGTTGAGTCGGTATGGCAGAAAAGGTAGCCCTCCCGTTCACCCCGGACGTTAATATAATTTTGTAAAGCCTTTACCGGGCAGATATCCTCCACTGGGGTGCGGTTCAGAAATATTTCCACGCCTCTTCCGGTCTGGTCCGTCTTGGACCTCCTCAGCCGTATAATGACTCCTTGTTTGAATGATAGGTCGCTAAGTAACAAAGCAGTATGAGAGATGTCGTTTTTTGAACACGCTAGTACCTCGGAGATCCGAAAAGCCCCGAAAAATGCTGTTACAGCCACTGCGTGAAATAACGTAGCTTCATAAGGTGACTGGCACAAGGTAAGCCATTGTATTTTAAGGCGTGCCAATACATCTGGAGTGATTGGAAGGCGGTTATCCTTCGGCTGAGGCGAGGCCTTAGACCAACCTTTTAATGCCTGCCTAATACGGAAATCGGATGTGTTGTCAATCACACCACGCATCTTTGCTAAGAATGCCAGAGCCGCTAACTTACCGGCTATGGTCCTTGCCGAAAGGCCTTTCCTATGAGCCAAAACACAAAATTCTAAGACATGATCAACGGGGATGGGCCACACTAGGGCGAGGTGTTTGGATACTCTAAAAGCCTGAAACTCCTTACCTGCGCGCTGGTATGAAGCTCTAGTGCTCGGCGCTACCGACTGCCATACAGCGCGCTCAACTTCATGCTGCCAATGTCCCATAGGGCTGGGGGCATGGGCTCCGGTTGCTGACGCGCCCATGGTGCCAGTTCCCTGAAGCGGAGCACCTGCTGACGCGACAAAGCGTCAGCTATGGAGTTATCTAGGCCGGGAATATGCTTGGCGCGGAATAGGATATTATATTGTAGGCAATGTAACGTGAATGCACGGACCATGTTCATAACTCGAGGGTTGTGGGAGGTTAGCGTGTTGATAACGTGTGACAATGGAATCTAGAGCAGTGCGACAATGGAATCAGCTACCTAGGGAGGTTGTGGCCTCTCCCACACTAGAGGCATTCAAGAGGCAGCTGGACAACCATCTGTCAGGGATGCTTTAGGGTGGATTCCTGCATTGAGCAGGGGGTTGGACTCGATGGCCTTGTAGGCCCCTTCCAACTCTGCTATTCTATGATTCTATGATTCTATGTACTGTTGCTTGATTGTCACACCAGAAATGAACAACGGAATTAGCCAGCTCCTTCTGCCAAATGTGCGCGGCTACGTAAATTGGGAAGAACTCCAAGAATGTCAAATCAGATGAAATGTTTGAGAGCTGCCATTCCGTTGGCCATTCCTCAGCGCACCATCTGTCACCCCAGATTACGCCGAAGCCTAACGTGCCCGATGCATCGGAGTGAATCTGCATCTCTGCTTCTAAAAGCAAGTCTTGTCTCCAAAACGAGACTCCGTTGAACTCGATCAAAAGGGTTTGCCAAATATATAAATCATCTCGCATCGCTTCTGTGACTCTGACCCTGTGGTAGGGGCGTTTTAGACCTGACATAGCATCACATAGTCTACGTATGAATGCTCTGCCGGGGGCTACTACTCTGCATGCAAAGTTAAGGTGACCTACAACTTCTTGTAACTGACGTAATGTTACTTTTCTTGCTTGTGTAATTTGGTTTAAAAGTTGACAGAGTGTGTGCAGCTTATCCATAGGCAATCTGCAACATTGCCTAATGGAGTCTAATTCAATTCCTAAGAAAGTTAAGATTGTGGTGGGGCCTTCAGTTTTTTCCTCGGCTAGGGGCACACCCAGGTGTTCAGTTAGGATGCGGAACTCATTCATAGTGTTGTGACAAAGGTTTGTGCCAGCTGGACCGACGAACAAAAAATCATCAAGATAATGAATAGAGTTCAAAAACCCCGTTCTGGTCTGTAGCGCCCACTCAAGAAAAGAGCTGAATTTCTCGAATAATGTGCATGAGATCGAGCATCCCATTGGCAGATTTTTATCTACATAAAAACGCCCTAGAAAGTGAAATCCTAATAAATTGAAGTCGTCCGGATGAATTGGGAGGATGCGGAAGGCCGACTTAATGTCGCACTTTCCCATCAGTGCGCCCTGACTGTTCGAGCCCACCAATTTAATGGCGGAATCGAAGGATGCATAACGCACTGAACATAATTGATCAGGGATGTAATCATTTACGGATTCTCCCTTGGGAAAGGAGAGATTATGGATTAACCTGTATTCACCAGGGTGCTTTTTAGGTACGATACCTAATGGGGACACTCTTAAGTTAGGCAAAGGTGGAAACTTATAAGGGCCGGAAACCCAACCAGCGGCTAGCTCTTTTTGAATTTTCTCTTTGACCAGGTCTTCCATACTGTTTACCGAATTATGGTTGTTAGCAGATGAAGCATTCCTGGTACCGACAAAGGGGATACGAAAACCATTGGTGAAACCGGCTAATAGCAATTCTGCATCGAGTCTGCAGGGATAACTGCGAAGCAGGGTCAAAAGGGGGCCCAATTTAATTGGGCTGGGGCCCTTTTGGAGGAGGCTGCAGCTGCTGGCCACCTTGACGACGTCCCCCCTGTCCATCCTTAAAGGAATTCTTGCCCGATCGCGCTTTGTGGCAATTGGATGAAGGGTGTGCACCCCCACAAGCAATGCAGGGGGTCGCACAACCGCCCATACTTACAGGGGGAGCGTAAGCACAATCCCTTGGAATTGTACTCCCAGCAAGGCGGGTGTGATTGAACCCCCCGCCCCGCGCTCCCCTTGAGGGTGGCGGGTTGCTTCTTTTCGAGAACGTGGCCACTATCGGCCCTATCGCCGGAAACTGGTCTGGCCGGAGTCATGAACTGCAGCCACAAGTCATGATCCCTTATGTCCCAATGGACCGTATGATCAAAGGCCGCCTTTTTACGGAAGGCTTCATCATACGCCAACCAGGCAGCGCCCTCATACTCGACATAAGCTCGGTAAATCATGTCGAGGTACTTAGTCAGGACGAACGCTTTTGTAGAGAAGCGCTGCTGCAGGACCCCCATATAAATTAAAAAACCAGGCAGCCAATTGGCCCAGGTCTGGGCCGCCTTGCGCCTCCGTAACTGCTCTAACTCTTTTGCGGACAGCTTTTCCCTTTCCGTGCTTTCTAACTCCCTGAAGAGCAGAGAGAAAATGTCAACATATTCTCCCTTCACTATCTTTTCCCTGGTGGAAGGGAGCAGGTGATATCCAAGGGGTGTGGAGGCACAGCCTTGTGGTAATGCGTTGCGCTCCGCCCCGGAAAATGGGTCTGAGTCTGTGTTGTTTTCGCTATCAGTATGTACACCGCCACCCACTGGGCCTTGCCAAACTGATGCTCAAGCAGCAGTAGTTGTGGAAGGGCCCGCTTTGTGTGTCTCGGAACCTAAGGGTTGCGTATTGGCTTCACATGAGTTGGAAGGTGGCGGTTGTGCGACATTAATCCCTGTGCCCCCGCTGATGGGGACAGGCCAGGCGGTGGCAGAAATCCCAGGTATACTACCCCCAGGCGTGTCTTGGGCGGCAGGTGTGAGTGGTTGTGACATTTGTGGCCAGTGCATGGTGGTCAACCACGGGAACCAACCCCATGGGTTCATGTGAGGCAATGGCATTGAGTGTTGCATACCTGTACTGGAACAGCTGCGATCGGAGGAATTGCGTCCGGCAGTGCTTGTGTTTGCTGTGGCACAACTTCGTGCTGGGCGTTGTCGTCTTCGATAACCGCTGCCGGTGTATGGCGCTGTTCCGTAGTTGTGGCGGGTGTGGGGTCGATGGCTTCGATCCTAGCCGCTAGTGATTGAAGCAAATCAGTTTGAGTTTGGTTACGCATCCTGCATGGCCTTCCACTTATTGGCTGAGGAGCCACCGAGACCGAGGAGTCCACGCCCCGGCTCCTTTCTAAAGCTTGCACTTTTGCTAGCAAGGCAGCTACTTGCGGATCCAATTCCTCGTCAGAGGAATCATCCCGATGCCTTACTCTTTTAGACTGAGTGCGGGGGGCTTTTCCTTTTCCCTTGGCACCACCTAAACCTTTTTTGGGGGGCATCGTGGTTCAACTAGCAGGTTATAATCTGGGGGTGTCTGTCTATACTGCCAAATGGGTGGAGCTCAATGTAAGGCAAAGGCAACTGCTGGAGCGTGGAGCGAGCCTGCACGCATGCACACACACATGCCGCGAGCCAGGGACGAACGAGTGGCGCTGGCCAAGAGAGCACACGGTCTGCAAACAGCAGGTGAGCTCTTCCTCTGACACAGCACCAACCGCTCCTCGTGACCGAAGTGAGAGCAGGTCTCGAATGCCGCTAGACCACGGGTGATCCAGCGACAAACAATCCCACGTGGAGGGGCGGCAGGCCTCAGCGGCCCGAGTGGCTAGCTATGAGGCTGCCTCTCTGAACACGCGGCTCCCACGGCCCCCAACACGCCGCTGCAACACCTGCTCGCGGGAGGGTCCTGTCCAAGGCACGGGTGATGTCTGCTACCGAGCAAGTCCGCCCACATGGCACCCCCGCAGTTCCCCCAATGCCGTAAATTAAGCGACCCAGTAAAAGGTTGTTTTGAAGCACAGCAGTGAGCGTAAGCGGGCCAAGGGGGGCGCTAGTTAGCCTTTGCTGGTAGGCCCGCCGCCACGTGGAGGAAGCAAAAGAAGAAGGGGGGGGAAAAAACCCCAAAACCGAAAGTACCAGTGGCCGCCGGAGCCAGCTAGCGATCAGCGTACAGCGGCTAGGCCCGGCTGCACTGTCGCGGGATGGCTAGGGTGGCAGAGAAAAGGGGGCGGCGAGGAGGAAGGGGCCGCAGCTAGGCCCGGCTGCGCTATCGCGGGATGTTTCCTGGGCCAGCTAGGGTGGTGGAGGAAAGGGGGCGGCGAGGAGGAAGGGGCCGCAGCTAGGCTGGCCCGCGGCGGCGGGGCACGTCAAGGAGGCCGGCTGTGGAGACGCAGGCAGCCGGTAGGCCCAGGCGCGCCGCCGAGGTGCGGTGATCCAACCGATCGGGGCGCACAGCGACGGCAGAGGAGCAGCGCGGACTGGGGCTAGGCCCCTCGGCGGAGCCAGGGCGCGGCGAGAGAAAGGGGGCAGCGACAAAGGCGGAAGGGTTAAGCTGGTAAGCTTAACCGCGGCACGTCAATGGAGGCCGGCTATGAAGGGAGGTGAAGGCGAGGACAGCGGCTACGGGCGGGTCGGCTGAGCTGCTGCGGAGCCGGGGCGCAGCGGCGGAAGGGCAGCTGAGGTGGTAAGCTTAGCCGCGGCGCGTTAATGGAGGCCGGCTATGGAGGGAGGTGAAGGCGAGGGCAGCGGCTACGGGCGGGTACGGCTCAGCAGATGGGGGGGGCAGCAAGGCCAAGAGGCCGTACCAGCAAATCAAAAGCGGCAAAGGAGAGGGCTGATTGGCGCGGCTTGAAACCAGGTAGGCTTAGCAGCCGAGCACGTTGGGGCCGTGCACGTGGCGAAACCGAAAGTGAAAGTAAAGCTGCCCGGCCCGGGAATACGCGGCAATCCCTCCCTCCTTCTCCAAACCTGAGGGCCGAAGCCCTAAGAAGGCTGTAGAGGTGGCGCGGGGCTCCTTGCGGGAGGAGGAAGCTTGCTTCGTGGAACGGAGACGCAAACAGAAGCTTGTCCTCCGAAGAGCAGCAGAAGCAAGAGGGCTTGGGAGGGGTAAGACACGTCCTTTTACCGGACTAAACCCCTCCCAGCCCTGGTGACGCAAAGCATGCGTCGGCAAGGGTGGCCCCGTCTCTTCCTTGCTCCGCCCACAAAACCCTCCCCACGCCCAGGCTTCGCCGGGCATGGCAGAATGGGCCTTGCAGAATTTACCTCATAAAAGTCCACCTCTTAACACAGACATATTTTTAAATAATTTTTTAAAAACTACCCTTCCTTTTCACATTAGCTTTGTACTTGTCTCATATTTCTGAGGCCATTTCATGCATCTCACAGTTGGTGCATACCTTAGATGAGTGAAGTGTACACCTAAAAATATAATGTTTGAATGCCACAAGGTGTATTTCATACAGATACAAATGTCAAGGAGCTGTGATTGGTAACAGATCCCTGATTGTGGGTGGTCTGGTTGAGCTGCCCATAGTTATGGTTGGGAGCACCATTTTGCACGTTTTTTCCTTAGAGGCAAAAAGTCAGAGTTTGGGGCATAACCTCCTTGATTGATCTGCCCAAAATTTTGCATGTAAATAGCTATGTAATTTTCCAGTGTATTAGTTAGGTTTGGTGCATAACAAAGCTTATTATGGTATGTTATCAGGATAAAGGATTTATCCCTCCGGGCAAAGTACAAAATGTTGGTTATCACCTTTAAAGCCCTACATGGTTTGGGTCCAGGCTACCTGTGGGATTGCCTTCTCCGGTACAATCCGCCCCACACACTCAGGTCCTCTGGGAAGAATCTACTTCAGCCAGCAAAAACTAGATTAACAACTTTTACCCAGAGGACCTTCTCTTCTGCTGCTCCCAGACTGTGGAATGGCCTGCTGGAGGAGATTCTTCAACTTGACAGTCTCTTAGCATTTAAAAAAGCAATAAAGACTGATCTATTCCGGCAGGCCTATCCAGTGAAATTTTAGAATGTTTTCAGGGTGTTTTAAAGATGTTTTAATCATGTATGGTATGTTTTTAATCAGTTTTTAATGTGTATATTATATCATGTTTTTATACTGTGTTTTATAGTTTGAAGAGCCTCGTGTGGCGCAGAGTGGTAAGCGGCAGTTATTGAAGCCGAAACTCTCCCCACGGCCTGAGTTCGATCCCAGTGGAAGCTGATTCTCAGGCAGCCGGCTCAGGTCGACTCAGCCTTCCATCCTTCCGAGGTCGGTAAAATGAGTACCCAGCTAGCTGGGGGAAAGGTAACTGCGACTGGGGAAGGCAATGGCAAACCACCCCACTACAAAGTCTGCCAAGAAAACGTCAGCGAAAGCAGGCGTCCCTCTAGGAGTCAGCAATGACTCAAGTGCTTGCACGAGAGGTTCCTTTCCTTTCCTTTATAGTTTGAATGGTTTTAGTTTTTGTGAACCGCCCCAGGGAGCTTCGGCTGTTGGACGATATAAAAATGCAATAAATAAATAAATAAATAAATTAGCATTGCCCTTTGAGATATAGGTCCGTGGGGAGTTCTTCTAGTGCATAGGCCATGGTAGAAATTTTTCTGAATGTAAACATTTGAGGGAGGAAACAGTGAAAAGGCATGACCAACCCGCTGTCTTGCGAAATATGGATGGTATGCCACCAAATTTGCCAGGCTGGAAGAGAATGGGTTAAGTAGCACCATGTTCGAAATGCAGCAAGATTGGTCAAGAATTGGGGGGTGGATATGAGCTCCCTCCAAAAAACCATTGTTTGTGTTCAGGGAAGTCGGTTGGAGACTTTAGAATGCTAATGCCAAGCTGTGGCACGCAGCCAGATTGGGGGGATTAAAGGGACCCTCTTGGAGCCCCACAGCAGAGCAGCTTGGTCTAGGACAATCAATCAAGGCAGGGAGAGGGTATTGCAAGGTCTCTGCCCTGCCGCTGCAGTAGGGTGGTTGCTTCGCATTTTATGTTTCCATGGTGTTTGTGACTGAATAAATAGGGGTTAAGGAGATGCATTTAAGTCTGTGCTGCACATTGTGTAAAAATGTATTTGGGCTTGTGGTGTGTGTGGAGGGGGTGGAAGACAGAGAGAGCAGAGCCCAGGGAGGAATGTCACAGCCACCATTGGCAAGACTGCTCTCACAGGTCCGAGCACTAAGGCTTTTGGCTGATAGGTCTTAGAGCCCTGTGGTTCAACAGCCATGTGTGCATCCCAATGGACTCCTGCCCTTCGTCACTTGCCACACATGTGCTGGACTCTTTGCCCAAGGTACTTTGTGGTTTAAAAGCGGGCTGGTATTATAGTTGGAAGAATGATTTCCCAGCTTTTGTGTGTTCAGTTCATAACTCACAAACCAACGTAGGTTTTGCCACTGATAAATGTATGCTTGGAATAGGGTGACCATATGAAAAGGAGGACAGGGCTCCTATATCTTTAACAGTTGCATAGAAAAGGGAATTTCAGCAGGTGTCCTTTGTATATATGGAGAACCTGGTGAAATTCCCTCCTGATCGCCACAGTTAAAGCTGCAGGAGCTAGGCATGTGCTCCGCTCCGATTAGGAGCGGAGAAGCAGTAGCGGATTGGCCTGCTCCGCCTTACCCAGAGGCGGAGTAGAAGCGGACCGCGGACCCCTAGAAGCAAGGCGAAGAGAAGCGGCCATTTTTCGGAGCTCCTCTTTCAGGCGGAGCGCTCCGATCGCCATCTTGAAAACATTTCGCCATAGGATTGCATTGCGGGAAATAATCGCGGATAACTGGGTTGTTTTTGAAGCTATCATTCTGGAAATTCTTGTGCACAGAGTCGTGGATGGGGGTCATTTTGAGACTACTCTCACCTCTCTGCGTCATGCGGGTCGCGTGCTATTTTTTTAAAAAAATCGGGTCAACAAACAGGGACAGCGCGGCTCAAACGGCGGTTTTCGGCTTTTTGCCCATAGGACTGCATTGCGGGAAAGAATCGGGGATAACTGGGGGGGGGGTTAAGCTATCATTCTGAAAATTCTTGTGCACAGAGAGTCGTGGATGGGGGTCATTTTGAGACTACTCTCACCTCTCTACGTCGTGCGGGTCGCGTGCTAGAATTTTTTAAAAATCGGGTCAACAAACGGTTTGGGGGTTTGTTTGTTTTTTAAGCGATGACAGGCACATTCAACTCCCAATCCTGATGAGAATTGATCTCCTCATGAAGCATCCTCCAATCCTAGCGTTCGAGGGGGGGGGACTAAGATAGAGTCATCCTGAGATCTTTGAGCTCTCAGCGTCTTGTGGATTTAGCGTTCGTTAGCTGCTGCTGTGTACTTTGGAGATAGATTAGGATTTTAGCTTGGCGCGTGTGTTTGTTTGCTTCTTTCTGACTTTTTGCTTAGTTTGCTCTGTGTTTTTCCCTTACTTTGATTTAATATAAACTTTATTTTTAAATTTTGGAGTGTGTGTTTGTTTGGTTGTTCATTTCCCCCCTCCCCTCTCTTAAAGCCTGATTGCGTGCACTGCTTTTGTGTAGTGCAACAGCCACAGATTGAGCATTTTGGGGAAAGCATACACACACTTCTTGTCCCATTTCCCTACATTTAGTAATATTCTTAAACATATTCTTATATTCTTATACATGGACACATGGATAAGCTATCATGGTGCCGAGTTTGAGGTTTCTAATGTGCAAGTTGACGGAGCTATCGAAAGGGGTGTGAATTAGGGTTATGGGTGGTGCGTTAGAGGTTAGAGCCGCGCCAAAAATCAGGGAATGATGGGACTGCCTTGAGTCTGGGCGTCCATGTGGACACATGGATAAGCTGTCCTGGTGCCGAGTTTGAGGTTTCTAACGTGCAAATTGACGGAGCTATCCCAAGGGGTCTGAATGGGGTGCCCGGTTTTCAAAAATTCGCCAAAAATCACGGGATGATGGGATTTGCTTGAAACTTGGCGTGCGTGTGGACACATGGATAAGCTTTCATGGTGCCAAGTTTGAGGTTTCTAACTTGAACAGAAAAAACATTGTATAATTTTTTAGCTTTCAATGCAACCCTATGGGGGGGAAACGGAGCTCCGATCCGGATCCGGAGCTCCGAGCGGAGCGGAGCGGAAGTGGGCGGAGAGGGGGTGGGGCAAAGCGGCCCGCTCCAAAAATGGCGGATCTGCAAGTGAAGCGGAGCGGGGGGTCCGTGCACACCCCTAGCAGGAGCTATACTAGAGTGACCAGATTTAAAAGAGGGCAGGGCACCTGCAGCTTTAACTGGTGTGATGAAGAGGGAATTTCACCAGGTTCTCCATATATACAAATGACACCTGCTGAAATTCCCTTTTCAATACAACTGTTAAAGATACAGAAGCCCTGTCCTCCTTTTCATAGGGTCACCCTAGCTTGGAAGCAAAGCTAGGATTGCCCCTGTGTGATGTGTGAAACGGCCCTCAGTTTCTTGAAATTCACAGCACTTGGAGATTAGTTTGGATTTGTTCCCTCACAATAAGAAACAAGACCCTGGGATCAGCACCCACTGCATCTTTGAGCTGCTGCTAGGGCCCACCAGTACTGTTTTCTGCTCTGGGGCCCACATCCCAGCCACTCTCTGAGGGCCCGACTTACTTTCAGTGGCAGTAGTGGGCAGCTAGAAAGCCACCGTTTTAAATTTCCCACAATGCTCCACAGAAATGGTACATCAGGGCATTGTGGGTAATTACAACAGCAGGCAGCTTGCAATGTCCCATCACAGATCACGGCAGTACTGCTTGTGGTGGGGGTGGTTGTCCCCTGCTGCCAATAAGCTCACAGATGTCACAAGGGGCCTACCAGAGGATATTTTGCTGGGGCGGGGGCAGGACTATTTTGCGCCCTAGGCAGGTGAGCTGCTTTCACCCACCCACCTCCACTCAAGTGTACCTGGGCGCAGGGCACCATCTCGCCCACCCAGCCGAAGCGAAGCCAGGACACTGGGGTGGGGGCGGCAGCTTCATAACGGTGTGCCCGCCCGGAAGCCGTTCTGGGCGAGCGACTTCTGGGTGCGCCATTCTGAAGCCGCCCGCCCACCCCAGCATCTTAGCTACGCTTCAGCTGGGTGCCCACCCAGCCGAAGCGAAGCCAGGACGCTGGAGTAGGGGGGGCGTGGCTTCATTTTGGCTGGGTGGGTGCCCAGTCAAAGCGAAGCCAGGACGCTGGGGCGGGCGCATGGCCGGCTTCGGAACGGTGCGCCCGGAAGCCACCCTCTCAGAGTTGCTGTGGGAGAGCGGCTTCCAGGTGTGGTGTTCAGCGCCCCCCTTACCTTGACACTCTAGGTGGCCGCCTGAGTGGCCTCTATGGTAGCGCTGGCCCTGGGCGGGGGGAGTGTCACCTGGAGTTGGCCCTGAAAAGCCATGTTACAGAAGCTCCTTTCATGCCTTTAAGCCACAGCTCTTTCTACTTCCATTAGTTCATCAGGCTGAATTCAAAGACTCCATTAAGAAATGCAAGTTGAGTGTAAAAATAGGGGGAGGGGAAGCGGGGAGGCACACTCGGGGGGGGGGTTGTTTTGTTTTTTCTTTAAGTGTCATTATTTCATCTCAATAGCGATTTAAGGAGGTTTGATGTTTATGGCATGTTGAGAAGTTTATTTATCTGAGCTGTTGATCTGTGTCTCAGGCAGATCACAAGTACAGACCCATGTAATGTGGCAGTTACTATGGTAACAACTCATTTATTAAGGAAAAATCAACAGGGTAACTCATGTAAAGGCCCAATTAGTGACAGGCGTTGGTGAGGCTGCTAAATCGCCCCCCACCCTTTAACCGGGGCTATCAGTGGAGATTGGGCCTCATGTCTGTCAGTTCATTCTTTAAATGCACAATGCATAAGCCCTGTTCTACATCAGCATATGTTCAGCTTGTAGCAAGCAATATCAGTACTTCCTGTGGGCTTTTTTCAAATGAGACATAGATCTGGTTTACACATGCGTGCCCTTCACTTGAGAAATCATCACTTAATCATTCAACCAGTCAGCCTTCTGCAACCTGGTGCCTGCCGGATGCTGTGGACTGCAACTCCCATCAGCCCCAGCTGTCATGGCCAATTGTCAGGAATGCTGGGAGTTGCAGTCCAAGATGGAGGGCACCAGGTTGGGGAAGGCTGAATTAGGTTAACAGCCAGTCCCTATCCTTCAGTTATGCTCACTTGGAGCATAGGTCTGTTTCTAAATCCTCCTGCACTGGAGGAGTCCCAAAATGCACCAGCATAGTGAAACTGTGGCTTTCATTCTAATACTGGATAATGGATTTTGTTTATTAAATTTAAGGTTATGTCACAATCCCATCAATATCACAAAAGACACTTATTTTGAGGCCTGAATTATATGCACATTTACTTAAATGTGACTAATTAATTAATGAGGTAAAAGGCAGAAGATCAGTCGTCTAAATATTATTAAATTGGTTGACAGCCTTACTTATTTATGATGCTAGAACTCATTCATAATTGGTATTTTGGATCTGATGATACATGACTAAACCCCTCAGTTGGGCAATGGATATTCTATGGTGAGGTATCCGATTCCTCATAATTAGTAGCATGAAGGGGTGATTTGCAGAAGGGAAACAGAGGCTGGGAGGATGTGTGTAACCATTCTCCTGCCCACCAATTTCACCCTACAGCTCTTGTACATCTCGCTGCTTTTCCCTGAAATATGCCCCACACAAATGCCTGAAATTCTGACTGGGGAAAATGTAGCTGTAGGAGAGAGGTGCCAGGAAAAGAGCGAAGCATCTCTCACCTGTCATCTTTCTTTCTTTTACCTGTCATATTCCCATCACCAACACTTTGCAGCCATTTGGCAAAGGCACAGCTTTCCCAAATGTTGCCAAATGTGGAGTTACACCCCACACTTCCTTCAATAATGTTTTTTAACCTATACTACAGTTTGGGCAACATTCCTGTTTATTTACTCTGTTCCCCTTTATAAATTCTTCTTTGAGAAGAATTGTTGTCAGGTGCCCATATTTTGAGCTGTTGTTTCTCATCCTGGAACATGACATCCACAAAATACAGTATGCTTTATTTCAGAATAATTTTAGATTCTGCTCTGATCTTACCTAAGAATAGCGCTGTGAGAAGGACACAAGGAGACCTTTGATGTCTTCATGGTTGTTCTTGATTGTACTCTGGTTTCAGAGAAGAAAATCAGAGGTGTCAAGGATCAAGAGAGAGTATGGACACCTGCAGTTTAGCTACATTGGGATCTGATCCAGGGATGGGCGAGAGTTTTGTTTCAGGACATAGCTAGACCTAAGGTTTATCCCTGGATTGTCCAGGGGTCAAACCTGTTCATCTAGGTGACACACAGGGGATTCAGTGCTCAGGCAGGGGCAAACCCTGGATGATCCCAGGATAAACCTTAGGTCTAGCTGTGGTCTCAGTTTTGTTTTGATCAGGATTCACCCAAACCCGCAAAGTTCTCCTTATTTGGAACAAAAAGATCTTGATATTTCTTTATTTATTAAAAAACTGGAATGTGGGAGAAACCAAAATGGGCATTTGTCCATACAGGCCAAGAGCTTTGAGTGTGTTGCTCATAAAAGTCTGGGTTTGAATCCCTTTGTATTCAACCATATTAGGGCTTAATTAGGGTTGCACCTCTTTTTTTCGGGCAGACTCCTCATCTTTAACAGGTATATGGGAGGCAGGTACATCATGGTGCTCTCCATGTTGAGAATACGGGTACTATTGAATTTGGCTTTTGGAGATGGGTGAGAATTTCAGTTCTGTTCATTGGTGATCAGAATTTACCAAAATTCAGAAAGTTCTTCATATTCAGGAGAGAAAGAACTTGAGATGCAAAAACTTCAAAGGCTGAAGAAAATAGAACTGACAGATTCGCCCATCACTAGTCATATGTAAACCAAAGGTGGAAAGAAAAGTTAAGTTTTAACCAAACTATCAAAAGTGTGTATCAGCCCAGGATGGCCTTAGTGAAATGCATAGTTGTGGTTCTTTTCATGGTGCCTAGATACGAAGATGGGCCCTGTAGAAATAAATATATAATAGTTCTAATGTGCAATAATATTCATTTAGTTGTTCATGCGTTAATTGCCAAGGGATGACTCCCACAGGCAATTTTATACCTTACATTTGTTACAACTGACATCTTCTGCTACAGCTCTGTAAAAAACATGCACCATCGTCCGATATTTCAGTCATGTCAAAATATTTTTATTATTCTCTGTAAATATATAGTATGGCTGTTAAAGGTCTATTTCGCCTAGGAAAAACCTTCATATTCACTTCAGGTGAAATCCATTGAGAACCTAAGGGCGTGCAGCGCTTCCCCAAATAATTTCACTGGTCTTACTGAAACTTTAGGCTTCATTTCTAAACCCTCAGATCTTTTCCTGAGCAGGAATCTCACAAACCATTTTAGATGGCAAGTATAATCTTTTCCTGAACGCACCTTTCTATGCTGTATTTTCTAAACATTCCAATCAAGAGATCGTCAAATCATATGTGATACTAGGAAAAAACAACACTCCCTGTGGAAAAGGACCCACACTTTTTCTTAAGTGTCTCATCACATAATCAGTAGCAAGCGGCTGAATGCAACAGGAAACAAAAGTAGCTCTGCTCTTTAATCCTTCTTTCTCTGCAGATATATAGCCTGGTTTCCTAGGGTCTCCTTCCATATCCCATCTGTTTTGCAAGACACTATGCAACACTGCAATATTCAGCTAATAAATATGTATGTGGGGGTTTATTGCTTAATAGTTGTAAGGTTAATAGTCATGGTGAATGCCTATATTTAATATGTCAATGAGGCTGCCAAATGCCAAGCTGACTAGCTTTAACACATATTAGTTCAAGTTGCAGATCTACAAATATGAGCCCTGTCAGAAGAGCTTTCAAAGTGAGATCAGTATTGATTCTGGTCCTTGGGAGAAGTACAGGGTAGTGACAGCTTAAAATGATACATGCCGAGAGAATTATTTGCCAGAATTTGATGAAAAGTAGTAAATTTAAATGTGGCATGACCTGATGCGCTAACCCTGAACACTAAGAACCAATATAATATCAGATGATTAGCCAGAAGCATGCTTTTTTATATAGTTATATACTGATAATGAAAAATCCAACTCTCCCCATATGTATTCTGCACCATTCATTATTAGGTCAGTGTTTCCAACACTTCTGGTAGTTTGATTTGACACACACTATTTTTTGGAGTTAAAAAGGAAGTCATTTTTCACTCTTACACCACAAATAATATAGGGTGTAACAGTAAAGTGTGTGTGCGTGTGTGTGTATGCACTCAAGCACATGTGTTTCTGTTCTAGGTAGACATGCCCGCTGATTAGAAAGAAGCCTATATAGAACAGTATTCATCATGCAAAGATGTATGGATGATCTCTGAGCATGTGTAATTGTGGTGCATTTTTAGATCAGTGGTGATTGCATGAAAACAAACTAAAATTCCTGCTAGATCAGGAATTCCTGTGGTTCAAGAGGAGGGCCTGGGCCCTGGGCCAGCAGCCCATTGCTCAAACTGTGCTTATCTACTGCTGCTTCTGATTGGCTCAGACAAATATTACAAGGTCTTGGAAGATGTGAACACCCCTGGATGGATAGACAGATAGACAGAGATAGGGAAATAAGTTTGTATAAACCTCAGCCTAATTTATCATTTACCCTAATTCCCCCCCCCCCCTCGTTGCAATAGGTTTTCAGCCAAGCTGGGCTCCACTGGAACCCAAGCCCTAGAAGAATAAAGCTGACATTTAATCCTCACCATGAGCTAACCACAAAGGCAACTGTATTCTGTTTATGCTGAAATGTACGCTGAAATGTAAAACCATGATGTCACAATGTAAATTGTTTGTGCCACGCTATATAATGTAATAAATAAAAATAAATAAATAAAATAAATAAATATAAGGGGCTGCAAAATAACCAAAGTGTGTGCTCTCTTCCTGGGCAGAACTAGAGAGAGACACCCACTCAGCTGAACGTATCCAGAATAAAGACATGTTGTACCTGACCAAGGACTCTGTGCGTTCTTCGGAGAGTTTGGCTGTCTCCTAGGGAGAAGAACCCGGCAATTTTGGCTAACAAGTACACAGCACGAACTTATAAGCTTTCTTCTTTCGGTACACTTAGAATGAAACCTTTCAGAAAGCGTTTCCTCTTTCCGGGAAAGAAAGAAGAATGGACCCACCCCAGAACTTAAGCAGGGCAGCTTTTGGCTGCGAGTAACGCCAGGCCCGGCATTTGTCAGATACATATGCTGCCCTCAGAACCAGATGGTGGGCCTGCATATGGCTGTACCTGTAATGGCAAGATGGGCCTCAGGCCTGCTGCTTTTAAACCTGCCTCGGCTGGCAGACGAGACCTGCTCACAGTCTTGCCACTGTGACAGGCCAGTCAGGAGCATTTGGGGCCATGGCTTGTGCAATCAGTCAATGATGCCTGCAAATTGCTTTTGGAGATGGGAAGTCATTTGGATGAAGGGTCTATGAGGATGTGAAGTTACCATCATTGCTGGCGTTGTCAAGAAAAACAAAGGCCCCCTCTTGCTCCTCTCCCAGAAGAGGGGAGCGGGGAGGACGAGTGCTTGAGAGAAGTTCCCAAATTGCTCCCCCCTTGTAAACTTCCAGACAAGCTGTCATGGCAAAGTGTTGTGGGGGGGCAGGGACTCAGGAAGCCTTGGCAGCCGCGATACATATTGCCCATCTGTTCACAGCAATATGCCCAGAACACCAGGTTTCTAAGTATACGATTTAGCAATGCTGCAGTGTTTATTGTTCAGGCTCTGGATTGTTTTCCTCCTACTTAATGCTGATTTGTAACCTCTCTGCCTTTCCTTCTCTCGTATTCACTCTCTAGTGTCTGTGTCCTTGCTTCTTGCTTACTTACAAAACCAGCCAAGGAGGGTCTCATGGTTGGGCACCTGCCGAGGACCCAAACCCCAGCAGGGGCCCACTGACAAAAGCCCCCTGGGGCTGCTGCTCCTTTCACACACACTCTTTGCGTTGGCTGCCTATACGTTTCCGAGCCCAATTCAAGGTGCTGGTTTTAACCTATAACGCCTTACACAGCTTGGGACCACAATCAGTGCCATCTTAACGCATGGGCACGCTGGGCAGTTGCCCGGGGGGCCCACGAGCATAGGTGCCCCATGCTAATCTATGCACAGACCAGAATTTAACATTTATTTATTTATTTATAACATTTTTATACTAATTTACACTAATTTTTGTTTTTCAAGTTCAAGGCTCATGTTATATTGTACAAATGTTTGTACTGATTAATCTTTGCTGTACAGCATGTTTTTTTTAATGTCAAAACACTGATTTTGTTGGAGGTACTAATAAATATAAGTTTATTTTATCAATAATTTACATTTTTATTCCTGTGAGTGGTTGTGTAGGCAGGGCCCAGTGCAGTGCTTTGCCCGAGGGCCTATAATGCTGTTAAGACGGCCCTGACCACAATACCTGACGGAACGCCTCTCCCGACATGAACCTACCCGTACACTGCGCTCAACATCTAAGGTCCTCCTCCGAGTGCCTACTCTGAGGGAAGCTCGGAGGATGACAACAAGGGAGAGGGCCTTCTCAGTGGTGGCTCCCCAATTATGGAATGATCTCCCCGACGAGGCTCGCCCGGCACCAACATTGGTATCTTTTCAGTGCCAGACTTTTCTCTTCTCTCAGGCAGTTAACAACATATGCTGAGTTTTTAATTGACCCCCGAATAGTTGTTTTAAATTGATATTGTTTTTAAATTGATATTGTTTTTTATCCTTTTGATGGTTTTACATTTTTGTATATCTGTTTTTAATGTTCATTGTTTTTAACTTTTGTAAACCACCCAGAGAGCTTCAGCTATGGGGCGGTATATAAATGTAACAAAATAAATAAATAAACCTGCTTGTTCATCTACCTCATGCTCTGGCCCAGATAATGGTGTGAGAAGGAGGAGGAGTAGATCCCAGGGCCTACTTGCTCACTGGATCTTTGCTGGTCAAGCAAGCATGTGGTAATGAGGAGGAGGAGGAGGAGGAGGAGGAGGAAGAGGAGGAGCTGGGGAACATGAGTGGTGAGAAGGCACAGTCACTGAGGGAGGCAGCCCATTGCCAGTGTCTTGCCCAAGGGCTGTCGCAATCCTCAATACAGATGACCAATCTGCCAAGTGGCAACTGTGGGGGAGAGTGTCTATTTCTTAAAGGTGGGCTAAAAAGTGCAGCAATACTAGGGTGACCATATGAAAAGGAGGACAGGGCTCCTGTATCTTTAACAGTTGTATTGAAAAGGGAATTTCAGCAGGTGTCATTTGTATATATGGGGAACCTGGGGAAATTTCCTCTTCATCACCACAGTTAAAGCTGCAGGTGCCCTGCCCTCTTTTAAATCTGGTCCCTCTAGTATAGCTCCTGCAGCTTTAACTGTGGTGATGAAGAGGGGATTTCACCAGGCTCTCCATATATACAAATGCCACCTGCTGAAATTCCCTTGTCTATGCAACTGTTAAAGATACAGGAGCCCTGTCCTCCTTTTCATAGGGTCACCCTAAGCAATACAGATGACCAGTTTTTTAAATGTATTTATTCAAAATAGATAATAATCAAGCGTAACCATAAAACCCCATAGCAATAAAATTAGTATGATCCAGCATGGTTAGTTTTGCAGTATAATCTGGGTTGGATCCAGATTCAGACATGTGCAGCTGGGTTGGAGGAAGGAGACTCAGGCCATAGCTAGACGGGGCTTTATCCCTGGGCGATCCCTGGGATCGTCCCTGTGAGTTCACATGATATTCAGGGCATCCCAGGATCAGGGAGGGATGATCCTTCCCTTGCCCCAGGATATGGCCCTACACTTTAGGGCCGCTTTTTCTGTGGTCTCGGGCTGATCCCGAGACCGCGGAACGTGTGGGCGGCTGTCCCGGTTTGTCCCAGCTCCTCACAGTTACTTGCGAGGAGCTGAGCTCTGCACCCATCGGGGGTGGGGTGGGGGGGAGCAGGAAAATTTTTAAAAAATAAAAAACACTTACCATTTGCGCACAAGCGCTCATGCGCTCCTTCCTCTTAAAAAAAAACAAAATGGCGGGCATGGCATCCTCTCCCTCTGAGGTCGGCACATGCCACGTGTAAACAGAGGGGGAGATCTCATGATAAAAATATTGTGAGATCTTCAACCCTCCCTCGCGCTAGACTGGTAGGTCTAGCTGACGCCATATTTGCTCTCTACTCCCCATGGCAGCCCTTGCAGGCAGCCCCCTGAAGATGCTACACAGAGGGGATCCTGCTGAATGGGTTGTGTTGTGATGGGGGGACCCCAAACTTAGGCCGCGTGGAGCCCTCTGTTAATGGAAAGCAGATCCAAGGAAGAATTTTGATCAGAGGGAGAAGAAGGTAAAATGCCTCCCTGCAACAAAGGGAGGCTGATCTGATCTCCCATCCCACCAAGAGCACTACTTTAAGTTCAGTGGGGTTTATTCCCAAGTAAGTGTGCCCCAGGGGACACAGACGGTTCCATAAAACCACAAGAACAAGACTCTTCATTATGCTAGATTAGAGAATCATAGAATAGTAGAGTTGGAAGGGGCCTACAAGGCCATCGAGTTGTGCTAGATGTAAATCCAATGTAATTCTTTAAAATATTTTCTTCTTCTTTCTGTTGGTTTGTGCTGGTACTTCCCACTCATAAGTAAGTCCCGTTGTCTTCAGTGGGGCTTACTCCCAAGGAAGTACGCCAAGGGTTGCGGACCTATAGCACATACCTATATTGACTCAGAAGTAAGTCCTGGCTTTCCTGGGGGCTGCGAGGAAACAGTGGAACACAAGACTCCCCACCCGCTTTGCACACATGCCCAGGAGGGAGGGACGGAGGGAGGGAGGCGCACCCTTGATTCAAACATTTCTGCCATTTAAAGGAGCCCTGGGAAGCACCAGGATGTTCAGCCTTGTCACCCCTCTCCTCCTGTGTAATCCAGCCAATATCCATTGCGCTAAAGAAGACAGGAAGCACAACAGCCCCAGGTGAACAACACCATTTCCCTTAATGTAGAGATGCTCCCTAGTTCCAACGCAGTGTTTGCTGTTGCTCAACCCCTGTTGATTGACCAGGCCCTCGTCTTGACAACCGTCGGGAATGCTGCATGTGGCAGTGGTCCATTGACGCTCCTTCCTACATCGGAAGGAGTGCAGTTGCGGGCTGTCCAGGCGCTGCCGTCACTGCTGCGCTCACCCACCTGAGCACTCACGCGGCAGGTCGGGGCACCTGGGAGCATCCGCGCCCCCTCTTCTAAAGTTAGGGGGGTGGGTTTAAAAAAAATAAACTGACGTGTTTTTGTTTTTTAAGCTGTAAATGCAAAGGATCACATTTACAGCTGAATGTGGGGTGGAAACAAGGGCGGAGGAACTGGGTGCTCCCTCCTTGGCGGGAATTCCAAAAAACCCTTTAAATTTTATTTTATTTTTAAAACAAGGTTCTGCAGAGGTGCAGAGCCTCCCTCCAAGCTAAAAAAGTCAGAGTAAGTCCCTGACTTCTTTAGCGCAGAGCTTTGGGGCTTTGCCCCTGGATCGCTTCGAAGTGGCGGCTGCGTCAGGTAGATCACCTGCCGCCACTCCGAAGCTACCGCGGGGAAAAGCGCCCGTGTAGACCCCCAGTTCTGCTTGTGATTCCATACATTCCTTCCACGCATTGCTTTGTCACTACATCCTAGTTCTTTGTTTAGGGAAGCTGATGGTTAATACGTTCTCACAGTATTAAAATATATTCGTATTGATAATGGTATTGTTTTAATGACAATGGGAGCAAATGAAGCCAAGGATTGAGAGGTATCCTTGCCTCATCCTTTCCTCCCCTTGCCCTGCCTTCCCCTCCCCCAGCTGAAATTTAGATTGTAAGCTCCTTGGAGCAGTAATTCATGTTTTTGGTTGTGTCTATCTGTAAAACTCTTTACATAGATGGCACTATATAAATACATTAATAACAATCACAGCAGCAGCAACACAGCCTTCCCTTATTTGTTTTGCATCCTTTTTTTCTGGGGCTGTCTTCCTCCTCCTCCTCCGCCTCCTTCTCCTCCTCCTCCTCCTCTTCTTCTTTTAGATGAGTCTTTGTTCCTTGAATAAGCAAAGAAAATGATCTCTGTGCCCAGATCTAAAGATGTCAACCTTCCTTTCTTTCAGGCAGTACAACACACATCTCTCTGTAGCGCGTTTAATTTTCAGTTTCTGCTAAGTGTTCCCCCACACTCCGGCTTGCTTTTCTACAAGGCTTCAATTATTCTTCTTGAATCCATCTCAGAGTGTACACTCTGATTGTCACATGGATTGGCATCAGATTTGCAAGGATTCTTACATGTCCCCAGTTTTGCCAGACTGTTTCTATGGTTATGACAGAGTATTGCTTGTACTTGTGTTCTTCGTCTTCTTTCTCTCTTGGAAAGATGATTTTGTACTCCAGCCCCAGACTTTCATTGGGATGAGTGTGTTACCATTCCACAGGCTTACACACACTCTCCCTTCCCATATGTGGGCATGATCTGGGGCTTGTTTGCATAAACCACCAGGATCTATTGACAGCCCTGAGTGTACTGATCACAAGCCACAGCAACCCCTAAAGGAATGCTCTGGTCTGGCATGGTATGCTGTTGACCCTCCAAGACTGGGAAATGCTGAACTGTCTCCTGTAAGCCGTTCAATGTGCCCACAGTGAGACACGGAGCAGAATAGGAGATCAAGAACCACACAAAGGCAGTGACTGGGTCAAAACCAGCCACAACTTTATTGCTAAAGCTTATACAAGATTTTCGCATGACAGGAACAAGGATGCTGACAGACCACATGTTGACAGAAATACCTCTGCCCCCCTCCCTCCCCCTGCTTGCTGGAGAAAGATGTTAAGAGGGAGGAAGGAAAGCTTAGGACAGCCATGGCGTTGTCCACCCATGGCCACCACTGCCAACTTGAGGTGTGTGGCTGTGATGGCCTGTGAGCCCAGAGCCACAAGGCCCCTTAAGGAGGCATCAAGAGGGGACACGGGGCATCCTCATCCATTGCCAAATTCAGAGAAGTGTGAACTTTGGAGGATAATTAAGTTTCAGTTTGCATAGTGGTTCAAAAGTGCAAAATTAGATAAATTTACATTGAAATGCAAACCCTCCATCCCTATAGAGCTCGATGGTCCCAGGAGGTGCACTTGCTGCAGGAGGGTGTCAGCTTAATTAAGTCCCATAGCATGGAGATCTTGTAGCTGGGTAGGTAAGAAATATAGCCTGCAAACTGAGCTCGATACCCAGATAGATAACCCTGGTGAGACTGATGTAAAATCTAGAATATCCATTTCTCCCTGACACACAGACACGCATCTGTACACGTGTGTACACGTGTGCCCACACACATGTACACTCAAGCACCCATTCGCGCTCACATAGACATACATGGCTGCAAACCGCCCAGCTAGCTCAGCTCCAAGGAGGACCCGGTCTACCCAAGCGAGAGCGCCATTGAAAGCCTGCGCAGGAACACACATGGGGACACCTGGAAAGGGTAAATGGGCACACAAGGCAGGGAAGGGGAGTGGCCAGATGCCCCTCAGTAAAAACTCCATTTACCCCCATGCAGTTGGCACGTAAGCACTTTCCCAGCCCCTAGCCTTGTCAGTTCCAGAGGATACTGATTGAATTAACCCTGCCAAATCCACTCCACTGACTAACTGCCCAGACATCACCATATAGGGGAGGGGCTACAGGCACAAAGCACACCTGGGAGCAAGTCAATCGAGCACATGGCGATGGCGGCCGAGTAATTTCAGTTACAATTCTCCTTCTGACCACTGCATGGAAGTATATAAGCTATTGTCTTGCCTCAGCGCCATGTGACTCTGATTTAGCAGCATGAGCGCCAGGAGGTCACCTTATTCTCGAGAATAAACATTTGGAGTGCAACACCTTGCCTGTGATCTTTTGCGAGTGTTTCAATATTGGACTTTGATGCACGTGGATTCGGCATAATTTATACAACAGGTCTTTTTCTGAGCACTTTGTAAAAAGAAAAAAGAAAAAAAAAGTTTATGTTATTAGAATGAGAACATAGGATAAAACTTCACATTTCTTCCTTAAGCAAATACTTGAGTACCGAGAGTCTGGAAACAAAAGACACCACTGCTTATCAGGGCAGGAAGCCAAGGAGAACCCTATGAATTGCATACAATAGTCAGGGCAAGGAGGTTTGTAGGGAGACAGAAAATAATTACTCAAGCCTGAAATCTGGCCAAGGTGCCTCAGATTTTGCCTTTCCAAGAAAAAGGGAAAACTAGCAAGGTTGTGGAACTGAAGATTGTAGAACCAAAAAAAAATCATGGTAAGGAAAATAAAAAGGCGACTACACATGGGCTTAAACGAAATAATGAGAAATTTCAAAGCGAATGGAGAACAGGAGGTCACTGAAGGAGACAGTGTAGCAGTCCTCTAAAAGGTGGGAAGAGTGATTTATTCAAGAGAGGGGAAGAGAGGCCATAACTCAAAGGGAGCTTGAGCCAAGAATTCAAGTGTAAAGTTCAAAAATGACACATTTTGTCAAAGGTAGTTCCAAAGAAATATATTTCACGAGGTCAGAGGAAGAAAACTTAGCGAGTGGCTTATAAAAATTCACCGGAATGTTGGGGGTGTTGCTGTGCCAAGGGAATATGGACTTTGTAAAGGTTTTAGAAGCAATAAATAATGTAAAATCTGGGTTATGGAGAATGGGGATGGGGTAAGCAACAGCAAAGTGTAAGGGTTTGAATCTGGAAGGAGTAACCGAAATGTCACCTGCTCAGACAGGACCTTTAGTCTACCTAAATCAGCCCCTCACCCAACCTGGTGCCCTCCAGATGGGTTGGACTAAAAAGTTTGGAGGACACCAGAAAGTTGACCTAGGTATTAATGGGAGGCCCGCAAAACAGGGAAGTCGGGCAACACCCCTCTCTCATTGTTGGGCCCTGGCATCAGGGATTCACAGGTACAGTGCTTCTGAACATAGATGTTCCAATTAGCCAAGAAAGTCGAAAGGAAAGTTGCAGAAGGGTCAAAGAAAAATGCTAGCCCTCTGTCTTGTTGCAGGAGCCCTGGAAGATTGTGAAGCACAGATGGCTTAACCTTCCCTACATTCCTAGCTATTTCAGAGAGCTCAATATTCTGGTGGGATGTAGTGTGCAGATGCAGGAAAGATGAAAATGGACCTTATGGAATGATGCTCACCAGAAAGAAGCAGCAAGTTAGATCATTCTGCCTGCTTGATTATAAACAGCCAACTAATATCTAACACAGCCAAGAGGGCTAAAGAACTGCTTATTAATAATTTGCAGTGTCCCGACCTTTCTCCAACGTGGTTATGTGCAGTGTTGCTTTTCAGCCATAACAACAACTTCCAGGAGGCTGTTTATGTGGAAAAAGAAAAGGAGCCTCTCGTGCAAGCACTGAGTCATTACTGACTCTTGGAGGGACGCCAGTTTTCGCTGACGTTTTCTTGGCAGGCCTTATAGCGGGGTGGTTTGCCGTTGCCTTCCCCTGCCGTTATTACCTTTCCCCCCAGCTAACTGGGTACTCATTTTACCAACCTCGGGAGGATGGAAGGCTGAGTCGACCTGAGCCGGGTGCCTGAAACCAGCTTCCGCTGGGATCGAACTCAGGCTGTGGGGAGAGTTTCAGCTGCAGAAACTGCTGCTTTACCGCTCTGCGCCACACGAGGCAAAGAACATGTGAAAGAACAAGGCAATATAACCTTCCATCCAGACCATTTGAAAGTCAATGTTGGTAACTATTGCACCATTCACTTGAAGGGGGCTTATGCAGGAGAATTTCCCAGTGGGCTCTCCCTGTATTAACTGTAGAAATGTGGAACTGTGGATCTTAAATCATTCTTCGAAAGTTATTTTGGTGCCTAAGGCAAACAAAAAAATCCCAATCCAAATGGTGCCCCACTTGTAGTAAAAATACAATAATAAATGAAATAATTGACAATTGCTGCCTTCCAATAATACCCCGAAACTCTGTTGCCTGAGGCAGGCTGCTTATTGCAGCCTCTCCCAACCTGACGCCCCCGAGAGGTGTTGGACTGCATCTCCTATAATTACCAACCAGCATGGCCAAAGACTAGGAATTATGGAAGCTGCAGCCCAGCACATCTGGAGGGCACCAGATTAGGGAAACTGGCTTATTGATAGGTCTAGCCTTGAACATCCTTTGGTGTATATATACACACACACACACACACTTGCCACAAAGGAACCTATCAATTTTCAGCTCAAGATACACACAGGATCCAGTAAATAAGGATTCGGGGAAAAGAGATGGACCACAGTTCAATTAATTTCAGCTTTGCATGGCCAGGGCTGTAGGGAATTCTAATCAATACAGAGAGCTTTCAGCTTGCTAAACATAAAGCACATTTCGTACAAAGCTGAACATTTTTCTCCATGTCATACAGAATTATCTTAATTATTGTTTCAGGGAAAAGCCTTACACAAAATCATCTCGTAGTCTCCCCCCTCCGCCCGCCCCCCCCCAAAAAAACCCAGCTCAGAAACTCATCACAGCAATAATTTATGATTCCTACCCCCCGCTTTTCCCCTCTCCTAACATCTTGGTCTTGTTTGATATGCTTGCCATTTCTTGCTGACAGGGAGGTCGATTAAATCACATTTATATTGTAAACGTATGCATTGCTTTTTACCCTAGGCGGCGGATGAAGAGATACACGGCCCCATGGGAAAAAGAAGCCAATCCACTCTCATATTGCAGATTTCTGCCGGTCGGAAGAAATGAATGGTTGCCAGGGAGAGTTGGGAATTACTTGAGGATGCAAAATGTTATTTTAGAATCCTTTTGAGGAAGGATCTGCTTCCCTCCCCGCCCACCTGACCCCACCATCTTCATATCCTTGGCTCATGTTGGTTTCTAGGAAGGCACTGAAGGAATGCACTTCACCAGGCTCCTTCGGGGGATCGGTTAAAGCCAGAGTTTTTTTCTGGGAAAAGCCTTACACAAAATCATCTAGTGGTCTCCCCCTGGTCAGCACAAGGCAATGAAATGCTCGTCTGCTTTTAAAAGGCAACTGGGGGACGGAAGAGCTGGAAACGTTGTCCAAAGGTTTACGCCTCCCCCACAGCAGAGAAGAGGTGGGAGGAAGGTGACCCCAGGGGTGGGTGGGTGTATGTGGGTGACGTCTGAACTCAAAGGAAATGTTAAAATGGGGAACGGGGGAAGGTCATTGCCAGAGGCTGCCGGGGAGGGGGTGGGGTGGGAAACGGGCTGCAAGGCCATTAGCCTAAAAGAACTAATTAGAAAACATTCCGTTTTATAAATTATGCATAGCCCTCACTTTGTGCTTTTCTTTTTCTTTTTCTTCTTCTTCTTCTTCTTCTTCTTCTTCTTCTTCTTCTTCTTCTTCTTCTTCTTCTTCTAGTTTCCTCCATAACACGGCTAATTAGGGAACGTTAGAAAGAAGAAGGGAACTTTCACAGTAATACTGGAATGCAGTGGAACTTAACCAGCGCAAACACCTTGTGCTTCCCTTTAGTGCTTGCCCTGGCCTACTCCCAGTGACCTCTCTCTCTCTCTCTCTCTCTCTCTCTCTCTCTCTCTCTCTCTCTCTCTCTCTCTCTCTCTCTCTCTCTCTCTCCCTCCCTCCCTCCCCCCCCCCATGAATTTCACTCTTCCAGCACTCTCACCTTGAGTTGACCAACGTTCTCCTTTTGTCTAAGAACTGCACCCATTCTCCCTTGTTGCCCCTTATGCTTGGAAGTCCATCCCAGAACGCCTATGTGGTCCCATCCTAGCACTGCCAGGCTCAAGGACCCCAGAGCCGGAGGCCTTAGCTAGACCTAAGGTTTATCCCAGGATCATCCCGGGGTCATCCCTGCCTGCTCCTGGGATCCCCTGTGTGTCATTTACATGAACAGGGATGACCCCGGGACTATCCCAGGATAAACCTTAGGTCTAGCTAAGGCCAGAGACTCAAGGAGCTAAACACTGCTGCCTCATATGTCAGGAGGTGGAGCCTAGTGAAACATGCTGGGGGTGGCACCCAGGGGATTAGGGGGCAGAACCTGGGAACTCAGGGTGGAGTCTGACAAACAAATGAATGGTGCGAATAACAAAAGCCCCAGTAAATTTTGGCGCTCATCATGACAGTCCCCATGGTAGCTACACCCCCAAGGAGAGGCCAAACATGGAGGCAGCTGCACTAATCCGTACCAAAGAACCAATTCGAGGCACTTTCATCTTCAGCAAGTCTGTTGTAACGCCATTGGGTTGTAATTGCCATTCAAGGCCTCGCCACCACTTTGCATTACAACAGGGATAGCTCACAGCTATATATTGTTGCTGTCTGTGAAGAACCCACAAGCAGGGCATGTGTGAAATAGCACTCTCCGTGTTGTGTTCCCAGCAACTGGGTACATAGGCATGCTGTCGTGTTCATGCCTATTCCCTCTGGCGTTCACACTTACTGGCAAGCTGACATGAGACACTCACATCAGTGAGACTTCTTTTATTGAGGACATCACACGGTAAACAGCGTAATGGTTACATTCTCCAAACAAAGCTATTTAAGCGGAACGATGGTTAGAAAGCTTTAGGGTCCTTTTCTGATATGATCTTTAAGGCAATCACTCGGGGGGGGGCGTTTAGGGTTAGCCACCATCTGATTTGAGCTTCTCCAGATGCTGCAGATGCTGGCACCTCAAGGGGCATGGCCACAGCCTAAAACAAAATCCCAGGGAAGGGTATGCTCTGAGCCACCAGATCTGGGCAATGAAGATAGGTCACGCACCAGTCAATCTCAGCCTGCCTCAACTGAACTGACCCTGGTCACCATGACCACAGGGAAGGCAACACCTCAGGCCCAGGAACTCCCCTGCACGTAACGTGAGCTCCGGGGGAGCTCTCTTGCCACCTGAGTCCACACGCACACAATCCACGTCAAATGCAAGTCCAAGTCTATCAAAAGCCTCATAGTACTTTTCATGGGACCACTCTTAGATATCCAAAGTCCAAATAGCAAAGCGTCCATGTGCAGAGTGCTTTCAAAGTCCCAAGCGGAGATGGAATCCAAAGCAGGAGGCAGGTCAGGTGTTGTGTCAAGAGATGCAACCTAGCAAAGCTTTTTCAGCTTTGCACCAGCATTTAAGGCCTATTCAAAGCCACTTGACAGACAGGTCCTCTGACCTGTAAACCATGCCCATGTGCCAACAGGGCAGGACGGCACAACCCAGCAAGGTGACGCTACAATCTAACACTCCCAAACAGTGGCCCCCACTTTTTCATCATACCCAGGTTCCCAGGGAAACCTTTTCCAGCTGCAAGGCCATGACAGGGAGTGAACAATCTACTCGTGTGTGAAACTCTGGCAGAGATAAGCGTGCAGAGACATCTGACATAGTTTGACAATGTGCTGTGTGCCTTTTATCTGTCCTGGATCTCCCATCAATCAGTTTCATGGGATGCCCATGAGAGTATTACAACAGAGGGGTGGGGGAAATGTCTCCCTATCCCTTTTCTCCACACCATGCATAATTTTGCACACCACTGTCTCCCGTCATTGGCCATTCCTTTAAGTTAAACAGCCCCATACATTGTTCCAGACCCTTGAACATTTGGGCTGCCCTCTTCTACAACTTCTCCACATGACAGGTATCCGAGCAGAATGAGGTGTCCTGGCTGCATGGCACACCTGTGCACATCCAGCTGCTCATGCCTAGGCCTCCCCTTTGCAGATGTCGCAATGCATGGATGTCAGGGTGGGGGTGCAGCATGTGATGTTGGGGGTGAGGCCAAGAGGCATGCCCTCCATATGTTTATCCTACACACAGAGGGTACGCATGGTGTGGAGAAAAGGGATAGAGAGACAATACGGCTAAGATGCTAAAACTTGAGGTCAAACTGTGAGACTTGGCAACTTCCCCCATTCCTCTGCTCTTTCAGATTTCAGCTGAAAACCCATCTCCTCTGTGAAATCTTGCCCTTAACCCTTAATCATCTACCCTCATCATTCTTGCTTCTGTTGTCTTCCATCCCTCTTACCATGGTGTGTATTTAAACTATAATGTCCTCAGATCTCTATTTTGCAGACATTAATGGCCTGGTCATAACAATTTACTGAAACCATCTTCCCTTATCTGGAAAACTAGTATCCACTAATACCTCAGCTTTTGCTTATGTTCATGTGTCACATGACCACCAGAAGGACTATTACCTTGCAAAACAACATGGCACGCATCACTGTGTTGCGCTGAAAGCAGAGAAGTGGAGATTAACACCTCCATTAGACAGAGGGAAATCGCAGTTCCCTACCGTTGCTTCTCCGCCCCTGTTTCTGTTGCGCAATACTTCCTCTTTCTCAACTGAGAAGAAAGAGGAAGTAAAAAACGACCACATGGCCCATTCAGTGGGCCGTTTTTATCGCGCCACTTCTCCTGCACACAGCAGGAGATACAGGCAAGTTCTGGGAAGAAGGCTAGAAGGGACGGAAGACGCACGGGAGGTGGACGACATCGTGAATAGGGCCTGCGAAAATCCATGAGCACCCAGTAACGAGCATGCAGTAAAACCCTCATCTAATGACGCTCTAAATGGTTCCAACCAGCATTTTGAGAAAGACATTTCAGAGCTCCTGGTGCCGAAGGAGTGTTGAAATATGCAGCAACAACAAATCTCTGTGGGCATCGGTGTTTGGGCCTGACTAGGGACTCCCTCATACCCCCCACCCCCGCCATGCCAACACTCCCCAAACAGCACACTGCTGGTATTCCTCCCTCTCCCATAATGCTTAGGGACACTTAACTGTGTTTAATGGGGCTTACTCACTAGCCAGTGTGCATAAGATTGCAGCCTAGATCTCACACTTCTGGTAAGGGTTTTGTTTTGTTTTTAACGTGATGCTTTAATCTGCACTGCTGATGGGGGTCACATCCAACCCCCCGCCCCAACCCCAACCCCTCTACATGCACTGTAACTGGGTAAAAGCACTTCCATTCATCCCTCCTACAGCACACATTCCTTAAGCCTCCTCCCATCGTCTAACAAGAGACTGCTTCCCCCAAATGTGGAGATACTCCTAGCAGTGAATAGCAGAACTCGTCTTAACTACATTTATGCAGAGAGCACTCTGTTCTTGAACTTCGGTGAAATTGTCGTTCATTAAAGGGAAATGAGAATTGTGTGATGATGTGCTTTGCGGAGGGTTGTAGAGTCACAAACCAAACAGAGGGGGAGAAACACTTTTCCAAGAAACCCGTTTTACAAAATAAGAAAGCAGAATTTGAAGTCAGGTCTGCAGTGGCTGGTTTTATTGTCAAGTCAGCATGATTTCCCCAAGATGCTCTATTGAGCCCCAGGGGTCTACGCGAGTGCCTTTCCCGTGGGCCACTTTGGAAATCGAAAAGAAACCCTCTTCCACACTTTTGCTTGGGCTTCTAAAACCTGACAACAGCTAGGCAACCATTGTGAAGAAACCTCGGGCTAACGCTGCCTTGTTGTTTCTTTGTGCTTCACCTTGCCTGTTGCATTCACTTACTGTCCTTTTTTAATAATAAAAAATACACATAAAAAGAGAGATAGAGATTAACTATCTTTTCCTTCTGCCTATATGTTATTGAGCACAGTAGGCCGTGCTGTGGGGATTTTGTTTAATCATGCACTCTCTGTGATATAAAAGTGAGTTCCAAAGGGTCTGCCACATTCTAGCTTGACAAGGCCGTGTCTACACCAGCCGTTTATTCCAGGATAATATCGGTCATCCCTACCGGGCCACATGACACATAGCTGATACCACTGTGATCTCGGGTCGACCCCTCAGTTATTCAGGAATATCGCTGACTGCTTTTGTCACGGTTTTTCCAGTTCTCTCACTACAACCCCAACGTGTGTGGCTGGTGTGCCTCCGCCCCCTTCGTGAAGCTGTTGCTGTTTGGTGTGCGCTCCTAGCTTAGTAAACAGCCAACCCGCTGTCAGGGGCGTGTGCCTGGGCATTGGCATGTTTCATTGCCAAGTGGTTTTTTTAATATATATATATACACACACACAGTGGTGGCCAAAATTGTAGAAACTGTTTGAAATTTTCAGGTTTTGCAAGTTTGCACGCTTATAGAAAATGTTCTGTTTCACAAAATTCAAATGTTTATATACCAGTTGAAAGACCTGATTCACGTAACGGTAATACAACAATCCTGTTTCTTTTCCTGGGTTTCCAATCAACTCTTTTCTTTGGTGTCATTGCTCTATTTATGATGTACGTACGTACACTTTTAATTTGAGAAATACTTCAAATATTCACACAATCTCCAATTGCGCTTCAGTTACAGAACAAACAGCAAAACTGACTTTCCCCAACTTGAAATATGATGTATCGCAGCTACTGCCATGGGATTGGTCCCCAGAACAAGGACCGTGATGGGCCAGTAGGGTTTGCAATTCCAATCCGCATCTTCACTCAATCACACCTGTGTTTGTTTTTAGACTAAAGTAAGCATAACTTTTTTGTACTGCAGATATTTGCATTCTGTTTTTTGTGTTGAATTCAGCATTAAATTCTCTTTCAAGTGATATATAAACATTTGAATTTTGTGAAACAGAACATTTCCTATAAGTATGCAAAGTTGCAAAACATGAAAATTTCAAAAAGTGTCCATAATTTCGGCCACCACTATATATATATATGCACAGGAGTGCATTTTTGACACAGTACCTATCCCCCTTCTGTTGCTACATGTCTCAGGAGTTATTTAAAAAAAATCCATGGCCCGTAGCCATCTGCCAAGTTCCACCCTCTTCTGCCAATACGCATTCAGAACCACCGTAACGGGGCACACGTGTTCCCACAATGGCTCTCCTTTGATTGCGGGAAACATCGATGTGCCCTGTGAGCACCGATTGTGGAAACTGGGGACCACTGCAATCATCCCTTCTCTGTTGTGAAAGGGCTGTAGGTGTAGATTAGGCAACAGAACTCAGGCTGGGACTATGCAGCTTTGGGTCTGGGACTATGATTTTATGAGCAGGATTGATATGCCAAGGCTGGGGTCACTAGGAACAGGGAGCAGGGTTTAACCTTCTCTAATGCCAGGTGTGTCCTCAGATTGGTGCTGGGCCGAAGTATCGAGCCCAGACATTTTTGTTACCTTTGGAGGGAAGGGGCAAAACCACTCCACAAAGATTGGATTAATATCTGGGAGGAAAAATCTAAGATTGTTTGGCTGAGGATGAGCCCAAACAAGTTAATCAAAGGTTTTGTTAATTCTGTTGCTGTTGAAGAAGAAGAAGAAGAAGAAGAAGAAGAAGAAGAAGAAGAAGAGGAGGAGGAGGAGGAGGAGGAGGAGGGGAAGGGGAAGGGGAAGGGGAAGGGGAAGAAGAAGAAGAAGAAGAAGAAGAAGAAGAAGAAGAAGAAGAAGAAGAAGAAGAAGAAGAAGAAGAAGAAGAAGAAGAAGAAGAAGAAGAAGAAGAAGAAGAAGAAGAAGAAGAAGAAGGCCTTTGCCACCACTTCAAGAGGCAGACTGGCTGCCTTCAGCAACCAGGCAGTAGCATCATTATGTGGTATCAGCCTCATGGGGCATTCTTGCAGGAAGAAATCTAACTGCCCCCATTAGCCAATGGAACAGCCATTACTTCTCCCCTACAAATGCACTCCATGCTAATATAGCACCACCAAAGGCAGTTGAGCTGGTGAATACAAGACTGAGAGCCTTTTTAATGGTGGCCCCGCATTTGACCCAAAAGCAAATTCTGTTGGGCTTGCAGAACTCCTGATTCACTAAGCTGAATGAAGCCCAGCAGCCATGCAAGGCAGCTTGCTGGATCGTTCTCAACAAGCAGGAAAAACAGATTTATTGAGCTCCTGGTGGGCAATCGCATATGCCTAGAGGACTGCATTGGGTTTTGTAGGCTACCTGTTGTGCGGACCAGTCTTATATGAATAAGAACAGTTGTCAACAGAATTAAAGCCAGCTGTCTCTGGGTTGGGACCAAGGTGTCTCTAATGCTATCTGCAGAGCAGCCTGGGAATTGATTGTTATACTAAGACACCATATTGTTAAAATGTCCTGAAGCAATGAGATGATCTGGCCATTATTCGATGAAAGATACCGCATCGGGCGCATCATTGTTCCGAACTGGTCAGGCTGAGCTTATGCAGAAAGCAATCCTCCTTCCTTCCTTCCCACGACGAACTGCAGCAGATTCAGTTTCTTTATCGCTACGAACTCCCTCATCCTTTGCCATCAGCCTCTAGGTGAGAGGACTAGATTTATGATGTTCTCATTACTGTCCTTATGATGCCTTTTGATACAAGAACAAGAGATCACAGATGAAACCGACAGCAGCATCCTGTTGGATTTTGACCTTTCCGCGATTTCACATTTTGAGTCGCTGACCATTCCATCTGCTCACTGCACGCTGCAGGGAAGATCAGAACCGACACACATGACTGTTACTAGGATATGAGATGGCAAAACCTGAGAAAACACAGTTGCAGGCTGGCAGATCTATGTGACTTACAGTAAAGCACATTAAGCCCTAGTTTCTCCCCAGTGGCTAGGAGTTCACCTGGATGGGTACAATTAACATTCTTTGTTAACTGCAGAAATGGGAGGAGGGAGAGAGATTCTGTGAAGATATTACCATCTTGTTCTGCAATCTCACTGACAGATCAACCTTCGTTGCCACAAAGCAGTGATGGATTGCCATTGTGGGCAATGTTTTACAAGTGACAAATCACACTTAATTCCTCTGGTATTCATTATCATAACATTAATCCATTTGGCAAGGCAAAGAGAGAGAGAGAGAGAACAGTGTACAAGCCCGTCATATTTCTCTTGTAATTTAATACAAATCTGGAATGTCTTTTCAGATGTTATTAACAGAGATCGTCACATGTAAATCTTTGCTGCCATCTAAAATATTATGATACTATTATGGAGGCTACGATGCCTTATCTAAGCTTAAGACAACTATTGTCCTTGGGCCAAAGAATTGTGAGTAAAGGTGGGACTGGCCTGTGTTATCGTATTATGCTGGGACTTCTGCATTTGTAGTAGTTGCAAGTCCATTTCTAGGCCCATTTCAAAGGGCTGGCTTTAAGCTTTAAAGCTCTGAATGGCTTGGGGCCTGGTTACGTGAAGGAACATCTTCTCCAATATTACCTACCCAGAGATTTAAGATTATTATCTGAGTCCCTCAGATGAGGCAGGAGGTGGCTCCAAGAGTAAGGGCCTTTTCAGTGGGGGCACCCTGTTTGGAGGGTGAAGATGACAATTTTTCTGATTGCCCGAATGTAGAAGTGGAGGAAACAGGCCATGGACATATGATGAAACATGATAGCCAGTCAAAGAGGCCTAAGTACCTTAGCAGAAGATGCACATGGCAGAGATATCTGGGGAGGGAAACCTTGTATACATGTTTCTGTGCAAATGCTAGAAGACTCCGAGCCAAAATGAGGGGGTTGGGGTGCCTGGTTTTAAAGGAGAACCTAGAGCTAGTGGCCATTAGGGAAACCTGGCAGAATGGAGAGAACCGGTGGGATATGGTCATCTCCGGATATAAACCTTATAGGAAGGACAGGGAAGGACATACTGGAGGAGGTGCTGTTCTGTACATCAAAGAGGGCATAATGTTGAGCAGACTAGAAACCCTAAAAGGGGCAGAGTCTTTCACAGAAGCATTGTGGGTGATAATATTGGGCTCCAAAACTAACCTAAGTCTAGGAATATGCTATCAGTCCCTCTCCCACCAGACCAGAATGCTCAGGGTGACCTTGAGACAGAAAACAAAATCAGGTCGGCCTCCAAATGAGGAAGTTGTTGTAATAATAGATGGCTTCAATTACCCCATATTGACTGAGGGCTTTGCTACACCTACCTGTTAATCCGGTCAGGAGTAGGGGCGAGCCCATGCTGCAACTAGCGCGGGTTGTCACCCCAGTCTACACGTGACACGTGACGGAATAAGGGAAAGCCCCATCGCCTCGGCCATTTTTTAAAATCTTAAAGCAGCCATGTGTCCAGGAGCGCACCAACGACAAGGTAGGTCTTTTTTTAAAAAAGGGTTCCCCGCTCCCCCTGCCCCGATTTCCCCCTCGCAATGTTCGATGCCCCCTGCCCGCTCGCTTGCCCGCTCGCCATGTCCAATGCCCACCCACCCACTCGCTCTTCCCCCCCTGGCCCCCATCTCTCCCCCCGTGATTTCCCCCCCAGCCCGATGGGCACAGCATTTGGCTTCTCCTGGCTACTCGCGAGTAAGCTGTGTAGGCGGGAAAAGCTGCGGAACCGGCCAGACCTTCCGCAGCCCTGGGCTGAGCCCAGGGCTGCGGAAATACCAGGCCACAACCAGTGCCGGTTATCCTGGGCCAACGGAGGGTTTAGCCCGGGCTGACCCCGGGATCCCCTGTGCATCATCTGGACGCACAGGGGTGAGCCCCTCGTCTAGCAACGGCCTGAGTAAATGCATTTTCCAGTCATAACAAAGAAGTAAAATTTCTCAATGCCCTAAACATCTTGTACTGGGTCCTCTGGTGGGTTCCATGAGCAGCTGTTCTAGGGCACAGCCATTTAGGACCTCTGATTCTGGAATTAGCCATCAGGACTAGTAGCCATTGATAGCCTTCTCCCCCAGAGAACCCTCTTTTAAAGATATCCAATTGGTAGCCATCAGTACATCTTATGGAAGTGAATTCCATAGTTTAACTATGAGCTGTGAAGAAGTACTTCCTGGTTGGTCATTGTGTGAACAGAATGCTGGACGAGATGGATCCTTAGTCTGGTCCAGTGTGGCTCTTCTTATATTCTTAATAGTTAGAAGACTACACTTTACTCACAAAGAAACTGGCCCTGTACAAAGCTAGCACTGAAATCTTGTAGTGCTCAGAGAGGTGGGAGAGCATAAAACAGTATTTTTAATTGCCTGTGATTTGTAGCCAAATTACAATGAACTTTCAAAACTAAACAAAAAATCTATGTATCTTGTAAAGGGGTCTTCCCAGATGGGACTTGTAAAAGTCTACTAGCACCACGAGAGAGATTAATTAGTCAGCTAGGTCCTTGGGTCTCCCCAATCTATTTTTTTTCTGTCTAGGAAAATGATAGTTGTCCCCACCCACCCTAAAAAACTTTCAACTAGTGATTGCTGCTAAAGATGAATCCACTAATCGGTGCCAGTTAAACATGTCACCACTGACTTCCGTTTCCAGCGCTTGGATACACGTATGTGATACCTATTTAACAACGGCCCAAACTCCCATGCATTTCAGTTGTAGATAGATAGATATTCCAGTTAAATCTCTAGCTAAGAATGCTGTCACATTATTAGTGTGTACTTGTTTGTCTACCCCTATCCATGTCCACAGTGGAATATTAATAACTGAAAACAAATCTAAATATCTCTGTAAACAAAATAATCCATTTATGGCAACAGCCCAGTCCAGATAGATTTGCCACTTAACTAATTAACTTCTACTCATGCACGCAGTCCCTGCCCAATTTTCTCTGTTGCTCCCCTCTCCACTGAAATTCCTAGATCTTTCCTGAAGGCCTCTGGCAGGTAGTTCAGGGGCTTGGGCGAAGGAGAAGGCAAACCCCTGCGGTGCAAACAGGTCCTGCATAGGTGGTAGGCAACTTGTGGTCCTCCAGATTTTTTGGCCCACAACTCCTATGATCCCTCACCACTAGCTATGCTGGCTAGGACTGGTGGAAATCATAGTCCAAAACATCCAGAGAGCCACACGTTGCACATCCCTGCATCGAAGCCAATGTAAAAAATGGTGAAATCTCTCACACATCTCTCATGCACACCCAGCTTTTGAAACCAATTCCCTCTTGCCTCATGCACTTTATCAAAGCCTTTTGGAAATCCAAGTAAACAGTGTCCACCAGATCACCCCTGTCTACATGTTTGTTGACACTTTCAAAGAATTCTAGTAGATTAGTGAGACAGGGCTTGCCTTTGCGGAAGCCATGTTGATACTTCTTCAGCAGGACCTGCCCTTCTATATGTTTACTAATTTTGTCTTTACTAATGCTTTCATCCAATTTGGGGCTGCCCTTGAAGGCTGTTTAGAAGCTGCAGCTTCTGCAAAATGCAACAGCTTGATTAATAACTGGGACCAGAAGCCAGAGCACGTAACACCAACTCTGGCCTGCTTGCATTGACTGCCTGTATCCTTCCAAACCCGATCCAAGGTGCTGGTTTTAATCTATAAAGCTTTACACAGCTTGGGACTGTAATACCTAACAGAATGCCTCTCCCGACCTGAACGTACCCAGACACTACCACCAACATTGGGGGGGGGGTCTCTGAGTACTTCCTCCAAGGGAGGCTCAGAGGGTAGTGACAAGGGAGAGGGCCTTTTCTGTGGTGGCCTCCTGACTGTGGAAGGAGCTCCCCACACAGTCCCGCCTTGCACCAACACTATCATCTTTTCGGTGCCAGATTAAGACTGCCCTCTACTCTCAGGCATTTAATGGCATCTAGCTGCATATAATGGGGGCATTTATGACAGTCATTTAAACAGGTCTAGTATTAGTATAAGTAATTTTTTATGTTGTATTTTATGCCATATCGTTATTTTGAATTTTATTATTTACGAATTGTTGTAAAATGTCCAGAGAACTCTAGCTATCGGGTGGTATAGAAATGAAAGGAAATAAATAAATATAACCAAGTACAAATGAGGTGAGGATTTCAATCAAAACTCCCACAACTCAATTCAGAATCGGTTTGGTATTTACAAGTTTTCTCAGACAGTATTCAGGGGAGAAAAAACCCTCAGCTGTTTTATTCAGAGTTTCCTCCTGCTTGTAACGTTGGTACATGCATCCCATGAGTACCGCATGCATCTATGCACATTGTCACAGTGCCTCCAGGGAACTGTAGTTTATTTAGATTGAAATTGCAGCGAATGCAAATGCTAACCTTTTGTGACTGACTGCTGGCAGCTGAATAGCGCAAGGATAAGATACATGACTACAGTAGGGTGACCATATTTTGGAAACCAAAAAGGAGGACAACATGGTCGCCCCCAAGGGGGCATGTCCAGTACCAAGGGGGCGTGCCCACCCGAACATAGCCTTGGTCACATGTCTGATTTTACAGCACACATTTAAGCAAATCTAATCTACATAACATCTTAATGTTAAAATCACTGAAATAAAGAACAAGTGAGAGATTCAATGTATCTGAAATTAACTTCACTCACTCCTACTTTTGTAGGTTTTGCTGTACTTTGAAGCTTGTTTTACTGTTTTTCTCTGTACAGCACCATGTACACTGATGGTGCTATATAAATAAATAAAATAATAATTATAATAATAATAATAATAATAATAATTATAATAATAATAATAATAATAATAATAATAATAATAATAATAATTTTGCTATACTCTGTGTGTTACATTCTCCCCTTCCCTCAAATATCTTTTCTGACTGTATCTTCACTCATTGCAAGCTGCTGTTATTCTTAACAGGGTTTGCTACTGGCCCCAGATCTGTTTCAAATTTGGTATGGCTAAAGCTCTATCTAACAGCTATCATGGTGCCAACTTTCAGCTCTTTATCTTTAAAAATGACAGTTTTAAAAATAATAATTTTAAAACCTCTTTTTTTAAAAAAAAATCATAAAATATCAATGGATGGACAAAACTGTTTCAAATTTGGTGTGGCTAAAGCTCTACCTAAGTCCTATCAGGGTACAAAGTTTCATCTCCTTATCTTTAAAAATGACAATTTTAAAAATAATAATTTTAAAATCTCAATTTTTTAAAAAATCCTAAAAAATCAATGGATGAACAGATCTGTTTCAAATTTGGTGTGGCTAAATCTCTACCTAAATCCTTTCATGGTACAAAGTTTCATCTCTTTATCTTTAAAAATGATGATTTAAAAACAAATAATTTTAAAACCTCAATTTTTAAAAAAAATTCTAAAAAATCAATGGATGAACGGATCTGTTTCAAATTTGGTTTGACTAAAGCCCTTCCTAAGAGCTACCATTGTGCCAAGTTTCATCTCTTTATCTTTAAAAAATGATGATTTAAAAACAAATAATTTTAAAACCTCAATTTTTAAAAAAAATCCTAAAAAATCAATGGATGAACGGATCTGTTTCAAATTTGGTATGACTAAAGCCCTTCCTAAGAGATACCATTGTGCCAAGTTTCATGTCTTTATCTTAAAAAATGACAGAGTTATAAGCATTTTTGTTAATTCCCATTAGAGCTTCTCTTTGAAAACAATCCGGATTTCCCCTCCCCCTCCTGGATCTGCCATCAAAAACCTGGACAAACCCAGGCAAATTCGGTTATATGGTCACCCTAGACTACAGCCTTTTCTTGATCAAACAATGTATGCTCTTACAAAGCAGGCAGCTTTGGTTGCATGTTCTGAACATTGACCATCATTAGGAACTTGTGCAACTAAGAACTAGTGCCTGAGTCTGCTTTTTTTCTCTACCCTCCCAATCCCTTTTCCTTTTGTGTCATGAGGGCAGATCAGTCTTATTGCTGATCTTTGTAAGCTTCTCTGGGAGCATTTTTCTGGCTGAAGAGCAAGATTAAATTCCTTCAAACAAATTAAATACTTGTGAAGAATCACATTCAACATTCTGAGCTGGAGACGAACGTCTGAGAGGAAAGCTCATCAATTGGAAATGCTTTACCAGATTAACAGGTTTGTGTAGCGAGCCAGGCAATTACCAACTTCAGTGCCCTCTTCATTTGTTTGCTTTTGTCACTTTATAAAGTGACATAAATAAACAGGGCATTCCTGCTCTGAGGATCTGACATTTGATACAGGTGAAAGTCCGTGGGAATACAGCAGAAGCAAAGGTCATGAGATAATATACACAAATGCAGTTACATGTATTTTGATTTCATTTCAGTCGGGGAGAAGGACCCTCTCTTAGGCCGTAGCTAGACCTAAGGTTTATCCCAGGATCATCCCGGGTTCGTCCCTGCCTGAGCACTGGATGTCCTTGTGGCACTTAGATGGACAGGTTTGACCCCAGGACAATCCTGGGATAAACCTTAGGTCTAGCTACAGCCTTAGTCAGCCGTATATCCAGTGCGGGAGCCCTCCCCTCACTCTTGAAGAAGGCAGGAAATTTCTTAGGGTCCCCTGGGTCCTAGCTTCCCTCAACTCGCTCCCATGGGAGAACTGACTGTCCTTTAAGCACACTACCTAATGATCTGAGAAAAATCTAGACCTGTGCATCGAGGAATACTGTTCAAATAAGAAGCTGTCCCTAGAACAGGGCTGTGTTCCTGGAGGTATGTCAGGAGTGATAGAACCCTTTGTTGCTGGCTTGGGCTCAACTAAGGCCTAGAGCAGCGGTAATCAGTGATTATTGACATGCTGCGTGCAGACGTGACTTTTAAATATTTTATCAGCCAAGGCTGCAACAAAGAAATGGCCTAAAACACAGATTGAGCGATCATTTTCTTTTGTGAACTCTTGCGTGATGCAGATGCAAGAAGAGGCCCTTTCTCCCCAAGATACCTCTATTTATGACACTCTCTCTCTCTCTCTCTCTCTCTCTCTCCCTCCCTCCCTCCCTCCCTCTCTCAAGCAACTTGTAAGCAGCTGCCCATACAGTACACTTTATATGGAGCGACAGTGAACTGAATTAAACACAAGGATGTGGCAGCATTAGGCAGGTCAGCCTACAAAGACCATTTCGCTGCCATTCGTGGCATGACAGCCAGGAACTGTCAGTTGCCTGGACCAAAAGCAGCCCCTTGGCCCTGTTTGATGAAATTTGGTGTGAGGGACCAGCAGGGCGCATGCCTCAGCTGTATCACTCTTAGTGCTGGGCTGAATTGTCAGGCGGTTTGATTTTTGCTGCGAAAGGTGCTATTTGGGGCAGTGCCAAAAAAGTTTGTGGGCGGGGGGGAAACCTTCCGCTCTTATGCACACTGTTCCCATAGATCTGCTGACACTTAAAGGAGGGGTGGAGGGAAAGAGGTAATGTGACCCTCACGGCCAGCCCTCCCTCCTAGGCCAATATCCGTGAAAGAGCGTACTGGCCCATTTGTTTCGCTGTAGTAGAGGCCTTGCCTCTTCCCTGATGCCCACCCCTTGCACACAGTTACACATTCTTTCCCCAATGGATGCAAAATTTGCGAAAGAGGACAACGATGTTTTTGACTTTATTGTTATGCTTCAAGACTAATGACTGTATTGTTATGTTTTGATCCTACTCTCCTCTCCCAACTCCAGGAGCTCAGGGCAGCCCACAAGGAACGTCTTTAGACCAATGTTTCATCGCACACTTGTGACTGGCCACTCACAGGTCTTCACAGGTCATTTGAATGACACAGCCGTCCTCCTGCACATCTCCCACTTCTTCTGTTGTTTTTTCTGCTACAAAATGTGACCCGGAAAAGCCATTTCTTCTTGCTCTGATGGTAATTAGCACCACTTCCTGCTGCGTGCAGGAGAAGCTGCACTACAAAAATGCACTAACCATTAGTGGTGCAAAATTGCACTATCCCCCTCCGCTGCCATTCTATTTCTGCTTTTAGTTGGTTTGATACACCTCTTGGATCACACATACTGATTTATTTAGAGATTGAGTGCCTGGGATATGACCTGGCTTTCAACATTAGCTCTAAAGACACCAAGAAATGCATTCTTCCCCCCCCCCCCAATCACATGTGTTCGTGTGGTACCTCCATGTACAGCACACAGGCCTTCCTATCATTTCTCCTGTGGCACCAGCATCAATAATACATTCTTAGATTGCATATAAATGTAGTGGAGCCCAATGCATATCTTTGATTCTGCAACAATTGCAGCAGGGGAGTTTCCCTGTTCTCTGAAGGAAGCAGAGCCGCCAATGTCCTGGTTTTTGAAGGTTGGCATGTGACGGGTGTCTGGGGAGAGATGACAAGGCCAAATTCACCTGGCCCAAACAAGGGTTCTCCACATACTGGAGCCCTTCCACCATGCCAGTCACATGGCAACGGGGGATGGGGAGGGAACGAAGAACATGAAAATGATCCTCCATCTTGTGTGGCCAGGGCCGGCGCTGCCATAGAGGCCAGTTAGGTAGCCGCCTAGAGCGCCAAGGTAAGGGGGCGCTGAACGCCATGCCCGGAAGTCGCCCTCCCACTCCCAGAGCTGCTCTGGCCGAGCGAGGGCAGCTTCCTGGCGCGCCGTTCCGAAGCCGCCCTTCCGACCCCCCATCCCAGCATCCCTGGCTTGGCGTTGGCTGGGTGGGCACCCAGCTGAAGCCAAGCTGGGATGCGGGGGGGGGCGGGCAGACAGCCCCACGTTCTGACTTCTGACACATGCCAGAAGTCAGAACGTGGAGCCGTCTGACCGCGTCCCCCCACCAGCATCACAGCTTGGCTTCAGCTGGGTGCCCACCCAGCCAAAGCCAAGCCAGGACGCTGAGGGGAGGGGAGCGAACAGACGGCTTCACGTTCTGGTGTCCGGGCACGGCAGATGTGAAAACGTGGAGCCGCCTGCCCGCCCCACCGCAGCGTCCCGCCCAGCTGAAGCCAAGCCAGGACGCACGTTCTGACTTCGGGCGAGGGAAAGGTAACGTAACGCGGCCTCCATCTCCGCCTGTCTCCGCCTACCTGGGGTGGGGGTGGGGGGGGTACGCTGGGGGGTGGAAGGGTGAAAGCAGCTCACCTTGCCTAGGGTGCAAATTAGCCTGGCACCGGCCCAGTGTGTGGCCAGTGGTGATCTGTATCAGCTGCCACCTAGCCTTGCTGCAACCAATCCCTCACAGGCCAATCCCTTACACCAGCTGGTCCTTGGGGGCGGGGCTTTGGAGCAGACCTGAGAGAGAACCTCTTCTTTCTGGACCACTCCTGAGACTGAGGTAGGGGGCCTGGCCTCGCATCAGCATGGCCAGCGTCAACGTCCCTCCCTCCTGCCCAAGCCTTCTAGCTTGCACCGGGCAAATATTAGCCACCAGTCAACTGGTCCGGAAGAGTATTTTACCGCCATGTGCAACTCGCTCTGCAACATGGGGAGGTTGTGTTTCCCATAGCAATATTCTTAGTGTCATATTCAATTTGATTACAATGTTTCATTGCAAGACTGGAGGCTCTAGGCTAGATTCACAGTAGGGGCAGCAGTGGGTGGGCTCTCCATTCCCCAACAGTGGAACCCCTAAAAGGATATTGACGTGTTTTATCAAGGCCCCAACCCAGCTTGGGAGCTGGGCCCACCTGTGACACACCTGAATCTGAAGTACTGCACATACCACCCCAACTGTAGGTATTTACGGATATCACAATTTGCACAGAATTGTGGCCATAAATAGTCTAAATAGTCTGCTAGTCCCAGTGTGCGGGGGTTGGTACACTAATCAACCCTTATTCTTTCTGTAGCTTTTTATAGTTAAAATAAAAACCCCAGTGTTTCAATCATCAGTGTCCTTGAGCTAATTTTCCATTTTGTCAAAGTACAGTATGAGATCAACCGTGTGCAAAAAACAAAAACAAATAAAAAAACAGGGAGAAAAAGATGGACGAACTCCAGATGCCAGAAGAAGATTAATTGTGGACCCACCATGTTTCGGCAATCCTTCCTCAGGGGCGTGCTTTAAACCAGTGGTCTCCAAAGTGGGCGGCACTGGCCCCTTGGGGGTGGTGGGATGGCATAGGGGGCGTTAAGAGGCAAGGGGCAGCAGGGGGCGCTAAGAGGCAAAGGGGTGGCAGGGGGCGCTCGAGGTGGTCTTTTCCGAGAAGCGCCTCTCCAGAAGGTCTTAAGACCCAGGGACATTTTTATGGGAGAAGGTAGTTTGGTCCCAAGCCATATAGGGGAAGAACCCACACATGTATTAATACCGTTTAAGAAGAGTCCTTTTAATGGTGAATTGAAATGTTTCAAAAGCACCAAAATGCTAATGAAGAGACACCCTGCTTGGGGTGCTCCGCCACGCCGGCTGCAAAACACAGGCATTCGCTCTCTTTTCCCTCCTTCCCTCCCTCAGCAAGCCTGCGGCACCGGCGGGTGCTTCCCACTTAAAGGGACCGCACGCAACATGGCCCCTTTTTCATTCTCAGCTCCTCAGCTCAGCTCCTCTGCCTGGCCACAGCCACCACTGCTGCTCAGCCCAGGCGCCCAGACCAGCAGGATCCATAGGAGCATTAAGAATTTACAGAATAGTGAGGTACTCTACCCTAGGTACTAAATGTGATATCTAATAGTCTTGCTAAATGACTATCAGGCTTTGAAAAGATGATATCACTGGATCAAGTTCATCAATTATGTTTAATTGAATAAACTAAAAAGTGCAATTGGATTTTGAATAAATATTCAATTAATTGTTACTGTTTTGAATTTTATTGTTATTACCTTCCTTACTGGGTCATTGAAAACTGCTATTCTGAATAATAATGATTTTTATAGGGTAAGGTAGGGGGCACTGGGCATGAGTTTGTGGAACCAAGGGGGCGGTTACCTGAAAAAGTTTGGGAACCACTGCTTTAAACATTGATCCTACCCATGCAAGGGACTCTCCAGTGACTCCCAATGCCTATTGTAGCATCTCCTGTGTGTGCACCACCCCTCTGAGTCTGTTAGGTACATGCGTATACATACAAGTTCACATCAACTCGTGGTAACAGGACGCCAACCAGGGAAGGGAAGGGGTGGCTATAAGCAAATGCCAGTTCACATACCATATTACTTGTGGGCATGAAGTCTAATGGGTTAAGCCAATAGCCTCACGGATGACTACGATTTAAGCTGGGATTTGAAGGAAAAAATAGAATGCGAATTTGTGGTGGGACCACATGGGTGTGTTTATTCTTATTCATTCAAGCCTCCAGGAGGGCTTATACATTGGAATCAATTAATTAAGAGAATTACATTGTAAAATAAGCATCTTGTTTGCCAATCTCTTCTACTATTCCCCCAAACAAGTCATGAACTGGCCTCTGAGCAGGTAGCAAAACGCATCCACTCAGGACATTGTTCTTACCCTTACAGTGTGTAGCAGATCCGGCCATCCACCATCACCTCCCCCTCCCCCACCCCCACCCCCACCCCCTCAAAACATCAATTCCTTTCGAAAGAAATCCAAAGGAATCTTGCCTGGGAAATATCCAGCTTCATTTCAATCTGATTCAGCACATACTGTGCTGCCATTTTAATAAAGGTTTATGCTGTGGCATAGACTAAACCATGGTACTTAGCTGTACGGTCCCTTTTAATTTAGCCAGAAAGGCTAAGATGGAAAAATGAATTTGCAGTCGGGGCCATGTTTGACTTCCTCCGAAATCAGGAGGCATTGATTGTGTGTGTGTGTGTGTGTGTGTGTGTGTGTGTGTGTGTGTGTGTGTGTTGTGTTTTCCTTCCCCCGACAGATCCTCTCCTCTCTGTTTCCAGCTTCTTGCCGTGGTTTTGTAGCAGCTGCAGCCCAAAGCATTGTGGGAGCGGCTTTCACATCTGAGCCTATTAGTCACCAGATGTCATTGGCGGCTGCCAGGGCTTCAAACAGCCGAGCAGACAATGTCCCATGCATGCTGAACATCTGAATGCCGACTCCTTCAATAATGTGGACAGCTCAATGGGTTCGAATGACATCCCAGAAGCACCTGACCTCAAAGCCATGTTTATACTGACACCTACAGCTCTGCGAGGAAACACAGGCAGCCTCAGATAATTTTCTACACCAGCACAGCGAGCTGTTTCTTTCTCATTTATTTAAGGAAGAAAGGGGGCAAGTGGAGGGGGGGAACCTTGCTCTTTGAAATATTAATTGAGTGGTTTTGCTAGAGGAAATAGACTTTTGATTGACTTTTATGTTTGTTGCATTTCATTTGCTTTTTCATCGAACAGGATTACTAAAAAGGTGATTTAGATCCAAATCTTCATTTGAAAACAAACCAACAATGTACTTAAACCATACATACATATACACACACACACACACACACACACACACACACATACATACATACATACACACACACACACACACCTTCACATCACAAAATAACACTGGGGAGAGGGACAGCTATAGGGTGACTCTATGGAAAGGAGGACAGGGCTCCTGTGTCTTTAACAGTGGCATAGAAAAGAGAGTTTCAGCAGGTGACATTTGCATGCATGCATCACCTGGTGAAATCCCCTCTTCATCACAACAGTTAAAGATGCAGGAGCCCTTGGGGTGGGTGGGGTTCTCTGCCCAGGTGATTCATGCACAGAAGCCAAGCCACGTACCAAGGAGCTGTATATGCAATGAAGAGCCTTTCTCGGGAGATATATCCACAAGTTTGGTACCTTTCAGGTGAAGGCGATAACAACCCTTGCTAAAATGAAAGGGAAAGGGAAAGCCGTATTGCTGTCTTCCCCCCTTTTTTATTGTGACTATTAACAAAATAGAACAGAAAATACATTGTGAAAACAGAAAGAAAAAAACACCATATATTACGTATATAGGATTATCGTTGATTTCCATTATGTGTACCATTCATAAAAAAGGGGGTAAGGGAGAGTATTACACAAATGTTTCAAGAAAAACAGACCAGATATCCAAGTATTTATCCACTTGCAAGTTGCGTCTATATAACACCCGTTCAAAAGTTGATAATGTTATTAAGTCCTTGATCCATTGCATTATGGAAGGTGTGACTTTCTCCTTCCAATGTGATAGTATCAGTCTTTTGGCTATCATGAGTCTTTTGGCTGCCTTTGTTTGAAAGTGTTTGTCCGGCTTCCCTAGATCTTCTCAGTGGGCCGAGTGCCCTGTTGGCCTCAGGGTCCTGGCAGCTGCCTCACCTTGCTACTTCACGGACACAGAAAATGGAAAGATGAAGCTGAAACCTGAATTGTAGCCGCCAACCTCTATTAACAGGCTCTTTATTGATTGGCAAAAATACATGTGCCAGGCAATGGAAGGGGGGAATTGCCCATTTCTGCAGTCCTTGCCTTGCGTCATCCTTAGAAAGGGTCTTAGAATCAGTGTTGATCTGCCCAGAACACTGGCTGTAAGGAGGGTTTCAGCCAGCCGTGGCCTCCCAGAAAAGCATTCCAGTCTCTCACATGTTCCTCCCCCACCCAACTGTCACTCTACAGACCCTGGCTACTGAACATGCTCAATTTTCATTACGGCTGTGCACCGCCTGGATCCGAACCCCGAATCTGGGTGGTTTAGACCCTTCCGAACCAGATCCGAGGCGGCCTGAAGCCAAACCCAATTGGCTCCAAAGCTTCGAGATACCTTGGTGCTTCACAGCCACCTCCCCCACCCCCAGCCCAGCCCCCCAGCCCCCCAGTTTCCTTACCGGCTGCGTCTGTCGCCGCCACCATCTTTCTTCTGGCGGTTTCCAGTGCCACCGCCGCTGGAAATGAAAGGGAGTAGGCCGCGCAATTTTAAGTTATCGCATGGCCTCCTCCCTTTCATTTCCGGTGGCAGTACCGGAAGTCACCAGAAGAAAGATGTTGGCGGCGACGGAGGCAGCAGGCAAGACCCCCTTCCCCACTTACCTGCATCCGCCGCCACCGCCACCAGATGCAAGCTGGCGGTGGCGGCGGACCCAGGTAAGGCCCCCACCCCAGCAGCAGTGGTGGTAGACACAGGTAAGGGGGGAAGGGGGAGGGGGCTTACCTGGTGCCTCTGCCATCTGCGGCGGCAGACAGCGGAGGCACCAGGTAAGTGGGGAGAGTTTTATGGGTGCCGGTTGCACAGCCAGCACCCAAAAAACTCCAAGTCGCCTTGGAGGGCCGAATTTCACCTTGGCTTCAGTGCCAAGGCAGATCGGGAACCCCCAAGACAGCTCCAAGGCAGATCGGGGCTGCTTCAGGGGCTCCAGATTGGCCTCCAAGGTGGATCGGGGGGGTTCATAAACAGCCCTAATTTTCATTGTGTTGTTTGGTCCCAGGGTGGGTGGGGTGGATTGCCCCTTAACATTTTAAACATATGTTTCTGTATTTCTGCAAATCTGGGGGTTCCTCCAAGCTTGCTGATACTTCCCTCTTGTTTCTCAGTGGTCCTGTTTTGGTTACAGTGCTGGTGACACTCACTACCCTGAGTTTGCTGTTAGAAGAAATGATTTCAAGCTGAAAAGCCCTGCTCACACAAACCCCGTCCACAGCGTGCACGGGTTCAGCTGCTCCCTCTGCTTCCCATCCAGTCCTATTCATCCATCCACGGCATTATTGCATTATACTACAAATAGCGCAGAGCACCTAATTAGTATTGGTTGGCATTGCTTTGAATAAGCTTTTACCACATTGTATGATGTTGAATGGAGATTGTGACTAATAAATCAAACTTGATTGATTCATTACATAATCAAACCACAGTTACTTAAGCATGTAATGTGTAGAATTTATTTTGCTCGCTGTGACCGCTAAGGATTCTGGGTTGCAGAATTGCGATATCTGATCTGAAAAAACTGAGGCACCAGATAGCAGTTGGGGTTCCCTGGATGTACATTATACAGTTGGTACAGTTTGATATTATATGAAGGCTGCAAGTTTTGTCAACAAACAACACTGGTTTTTATGTCGGGCATTTACAGTATTAAAAGTACTTCATAAAAACTTCACATAGGACAAGCCATGCTGGATGAGGGCAAAATCCTCTCTAGTTCAGCATTCTGTTCCCACAGTAGCCAACCAGATGCTTATGGGAAGCCCATAAGTAGAAGATGAGTGCAATATGGGTTTTGTTAAATCCGTCCATTGCGTTTTGTGGATTGTCAAGCATCTATCATTCTATCAAGTGCTCATTAATGGAATTGGGTTCTTTTAGCGTGTACAAGAATTTCGTTCCTATTTGCAAATGCGCATTTGCGCAAATCCCCTCCCCAAGTTAAAAGTATGGTCTGCAAGTCCACAGTATCGGCACAACTCAGAAAAAAGCCAATCCACTGTGGAATTAACAGGTCGGATTTCATAGAATCATAGAATAGCAGAGTTGGAAGGGGCCTACAAGGCCATCGAGTCCAACCCCCTGCTCAATACAGGAATCCACCATAAAGCATCCCTGACAGGTGGTTGTCCAGCTGCCTCTTGAAGGCTTCTAGTGTGGAAGAGCCCACGACCTCCCTAGGTAACTGATTCCATTGTCGTACTGCTCTAACAGTCAGGAAGTTTTTCCTGATGTCCAGCCGGAACCTGGCTTCCTTTAACTTGAGCCCGTTATTCCGTGTCCTGGACTCTGGGAGAATCGAGGAGAGATCCTGGCCCTCCTCTGTGTGACAACCTTTTAAGTATTTGAAGAGTGCTATTGTGTCTCCCCACATTTGAACTCATTTGAATCTGTTACAGATTTCTCCCACATACGCTAAGTGCAACAGGAGTCTCCCAGTCGGGTTCACACAACTGGTATACAGAGGCATACTACCTCTGATACTGGACTAGTAGCCACTGATAGCTTTTATCCTCCACGAGTCTGACTTGTCCCCTTGTAAAACCAGCCAGGTTCATGGCCATCACTACATCTTGTGCTAGCAAATTCCATAGTGTAACTATGCACTCTATGAAGAAATACTCCTTTCACTTGCCCTGAATCTCCCATCGTTCAACTTCATTGGATGACCCTGGGTTCTAGCATTATGACATACTAGAACTATCTACTTTCTTGACACTGTTCATGATTCTATGCACTTCCATCATGTTTCCTTTACGCTAAAAAGCCCCAAACACTGAAACCTTTCCTCATCAATCCAGCCCCTTGATCGTTTCGGTTGCCCCTTTCTGCACGTTTTCCAGCGCTGCACACTATTCCAAGGGGCTGTCTATACATCTTCAAAGCTCCGCAGTGGCTGCACAATGGCATTGGTCCAGCTGCCAACTCACAGCCACTGCCAGGCTTTTCGTCAAAGCTGTGTAGTAAAAGAAGGCAGGAACTTACCCTGACCCTTTCCTTCAAAGTGAGATCATCATGTGACCGTGCTCCAGGGTTAGCCAGGGGTAGATGGCAACCCTTGATTGGTTGCCAGAAGCCAGGCAGAGGGCAGGGTTGTGTTAATTAACTCCTCTGGTGCTGCGTTAATTCACCCCAATTTATATCCGAAACTGTGCATTTGTGGAGGGAGCTTTTATCCTTTACTGTGCTGATGCACAGCTGTGCGTCTCCCATTTCTACACATGCTCCCCTTTCACACAAGACATGCGTGATGGTAGCTACGGTATACATTGCCATATTTGAAGTGGCCATTTCACTACTTGTATGCCTGTCGCAAAACTGCAGCCAATCAGTTTAATCTGTAATTGCGCAACAAAATTTGTGCTCCATCCAGAGTTTTCAGTTTGGGCATGCACTTTAAAGGTTTGAGGTTCTTGTACTTGTGTACAAAGCCCTAAAGAACTTGGGACCAGGATACCTGAGAGAGCGCCTTCTCCCTTACCAACCTGCCCGGTCACTGAGGTCATCCGAGGGCCTGCTCCTGGTGGTTCCACATAGATCCATCCTCCGATTGGAGTCCACCAGGAGAAGAGCCTTCAGCGTGGTGGCCCCCCTCCTGTGGAATTCCCTGCCTCTGGAGGTCAGACAGGCGCCAACCTTGTACTCCTTTCGGCGCCTCCTGAAAACATCTTTATTCCAAGAAGCCTTTCTTTAACATGCAGCCTTGGATTTCTGTTTTTACTTCTTTTTAAATGTTGTTTTAACTGTTTTATTCTGTTTTTATTTTCATTTTACCTTGTACACCGCTCCAAAAATTTTCAATGGGGAGTGGTATATAAATATTCTAAATAAATAAATAATAAATAAAAAGTAAGTAACCTGGTGTAGTTTCAGAAGAATGTAATGAAGCAAATTGTTTAGGAAGGGAATCGTTTAAGGAACTGTTGAAAGAACTGGTCACGCTATGTCTGGCAGGGGAAAGAATCTATGAAAGGGGAGACATAACCATATTCCACTATGCAAAAGGTTGTTATAAAGGGGGCTACTGATAAATTGTTCACCATGGCAACAGAAGGTAAGACCAGAAGCAAGATGCTGAATCCACAGAAAGGAAGATTTAGGTTAACCAGAATGAAAAGCTTTTTTTCCAACAGGTTTGTATGTGCACATGTATTAGGGAGGTGGAGAAATCCCATAATTGGAAATGTATTAAAATTAAAACCTGTCAGTAGTAGTTTAGGGGGCAGTGGATAAACATCTGGCAGGGATTATATGGGTTTAATTAATTCTGCCTAGACTAAATAACCACTGAAGAATTCCTCCCACCATAAATTGTAGTGAATCTATAAGTTTGTAGAATTCCTTAGTCTGTTTATATCACTATAGTTATTTGAGGCAGGGTCTGTTCCCTCTCTTGGGCAAGGGAAAAAGACAGAGTAGCTCTTCGTGCCCCTCTCGTTTAGTCTCCAGGTTCTCAAACTGTGGTTCAAAACTAGAGGCCCATCTCTAGAAGGATGGAGAATGGTGAGTTCAAGCCCTGAGGAGGGAAGGAAGAATTAAAACCATGAAATAGGCATAAGCAGAACCATTGACTTCTGCTCTGGAAATAGATTGGCATAAACAAGACTTTCTTCCGAATTCTCATTAACTTTGTACAATGCATTCCAGAAATAAGTTTGAGCTTATGAAGACCTGACTCTTCCACCAGATTTCCTGGGAAATTATGGGTTCCAGAAGATGGCAAAGCTTTGTCAAAGTTGTAGACCATACTGAGAATGCAGTTGTAGACCATACTGAGAATATGACACTGTGATAGGGAGGTTCACACAACTCCCCCCCCCCCAATGCACTATTGATTGGGGACTCTGCTGTTCTAGGATGCGGTATAACTGGATGGGGTTGAACTCTCCCTGAAGAATCAGGGCCACAGCTTGGGAGTTCTCCTGTACCTGAATGCCCAGGTGGTTGTGTTGGCCAGAAGTGCCCTTTTCCCAGCTTAGGCTGGATCACCAGCTGCACCCTTTCCTGGAGGAAACAGCTGTGGCCACTTTTCATCATGCCTTGGTAATATCCAGATTGGACCACCATAAGTTACACCCTCCAGGTGGGACTGATTTTGAAGAGCATTCAGAAATGTCAACTCCTAAAGTACTACTGGAGCTTGCCAAACAGAGCATATCTCTGCAATCTTACTCCACCACGATTGTTTTCAGGTCCAGTTTGAAGCACTTTGTTTATAGTAAGGATGGCGGGGAGGGTGGTGGTGGAATTCATTCAAACTTACCTAATTCAATGCAAACTTACCTAATTCGCATTTCCCAAAGCAGTACGCGAACTGAAACGCAGTTACACTTCAGGGTAGCAAGGTGGTGAATTTTTCGATCTATTTATTTTTGGCCATTCATTAGTGGGGAGGGGATAAAAGGAATTACACCAGAAAATTGTGGGAAAGGGTGAGAATTTCAGGGGCGATCTCAGTGTGTAGGGCTTCAGTGCTTACCTTACTGTAAGGAGTTAGCTAAGAGAGGGTGGGTGCACTCTTTATTTTACCACCTTTATCCTATTCTGCCCTTGTGGCTTCTCTCGATGCTTGAGCTTTCTGGAAAAAAACCACCCTGCCCCAAGGTCTTAACCAGGCCTTCCTCCCTTGGGGCTTCCCAGCAATGTTGCTTGCTGTGCTGAACTCCTGAAGGCTGAGCGAGTTGTTGTTGTTGTTGTTGTTGCTGTAAGGACTTTTAACAACAACACAACAAAAATGCCACATTCAGCTTTCCAGGGCAGGCAGCAGCACTAGAAAGCCTCAAGGGAGGAAGGCATTTTTTTATTATTTTGTTTGGGGAGAGAACTCAAAGCATGGCATGGGTTACTCTCACCAGGGGTTACTTCCAGTCACGAAGCCCCACCAGAAGAAAACCTACTTTGAAAAGGCTTTGGGACAGTGAGCAGAGAAACAGAGTTCAGCTCCTCTCCCCGCACCTGGTCCTGTCAACCCACAATGCCCCTTAAACCTCCCTTCCCAGTCTTGTATGGATTTAACAGCAATCCAATCCAGACACACAGGTCTGCTGCTGTCACATCTAGTCTACATCTTTTGGATTTTCAAATGTCGAGAGAGACGTATATTGTTATGAGACCTTTGAAAGTCTAGCTCTGGAATTCATGATTCAAGATGTTCATACAGCCACTTAAAAGGTGGCCAGTGAGATGGGCAACAGTGATAACGAACATCACTGACTCAGATCAACCAGTGAGTCATATGCAGGTACTGCTACAACAAACAGATACAATTTTAGCCCACAGTGATGTAACTCGGGGAGGGGGGATGTTCATATTTTACAGACACAACAGCACATTCAGTCCTAGCAAGCTGGCTTCAAAATAGAACACAAACATTTGTTCTCATTAGGAACAGTAAATATGATCTCGGTATGGATGTGATATTTCAGCTGAAAGCCTCCTTTGGCCTAGAGGAAAGGGTCTTATTTGGTAATAATTCTGTGACTTCCATAGAACAAAGAGGTGGAACTACATCATGGTACTCTGGATTTGTCCTAGTGCAGCTTTGGTTCACTTTGCCAAAAGCACATTTGGTTTGAGCCATCTGCCCATAAGATGATAATATCCATTTTGCTGGATCAGATCAAGGTCCATCACAAGTCACCTTGCACAGCCTATGGAGCGGGGCCATAGCTCAGTGGTGAAGCATGTAGAGGGTCCCGAAACCACGGGTCCCTGTGGTTCGCTGAGTGGTGGTCACAGACTCTCAAGACTCTTTAGAAGGTTTATTACAAGCAGTGCTGCAGGGTGACAGTCTCAGAAGACCTGATGAACTGCCCAAGAATTTCAGGAAAGGCTAACATATTTATAGGGTCAGTTCCCCTTAGATACAATGGCAGAACTTTCCCACCAATCATAATACAGCTCTGTAATACAAGAACCAATGAGAAGCAAAGCATTTAGGCATGTACAGAGTTTAAGTACTTCTCTGACTAGAATACACTACGTATATGGGTATTGCAACAGCTACAGGAAATATATCTCCATCTGTTTCTTTTTTTCGGTTATCTTGCCTTGCAGACATCTTACTCCACCCTCCAACTGCTGGAGTGGACACCGCCTGTCTTGTGACATGGTTTCAGCATCAGCTTAATTGTGAAAGCAATTTCAGCATTAAAAATACGTTTTAAAGAAGCAGGAAGCCATGAAATTTATGGTTTATATAGCTAATGATTTATAGAGCTATTTTCCTATACTTATGGGCATAGTAAAAGAACCACCCAGCTTGATTTCCTCGACAAGCACCTGCTTTGCATTTAGAAGGACCCAGGTTCAATCCTCAGCTTCTCCAGGTAGAGCTCGTGAAAACCAGCCTGAAACCTTGGAGAGCCATTGCTGCCAGTCAGTGTCAACAATGCTGGGCTAGATGGTCTTCCTCAATATATGGCATTTTCCTATGATCCTAGTATGGAAATGATTACTGCTTTTCCTTGTTCTTTCCTGCATCTTGAACTTAGAGGTATAGTGCACCTAAACATGGAAGCTTCTTTTAGTTTCATAGTTGATAGCTGCTAATAGTCTAATTAGTGGATGAACTTTTTTTTTTTTTGAAACCATGAATTCCTATGTTAATGGTGAGCCTCCTTGCTCATGAATTGTATTTCTCTCTTCTGACGTCCACATCCCTTCGGTTATCCTGGATTAAATGGGCTATACCATTTAAGTATAGGTGGGATTGGCATGTTAATGTATGGGATTCGCAGAAAAATGGTGATGGCTTAGATGGCTTTTTAAAAGGAGTGAGCAAATTCATAGACTTAGTCATGATAACTAACTTTGAGCCACCAGGCTAAACCTGGCCGCAAGAGGCATATTTTGTGGCCTGCCAAAAGTGAAACAGCCTCTCTTCTTCTTCTTCTTCTTCTTCTTCTTCTTCTTCTTCTTCTTCTTCTTCTTCTTCTTCTTCTTCTTCTTCTTCTTCTTCTTCTTCTTCCAGTTGCGGGCAAGCTGGAAAAAGTTGAAGGGGGAGTTTATCAAGCTGCTAATGACCCATCTTATGTGACTAGTGGTTCTATTCAGCTCGATAAATCACGCATTCCGCAGGGTGCCTCAATGGAACTACCTTGCCTAGAGGAAGTCTACCCCTGAACACCTCTGAAATGCTGGGAACAAACAATGAGAGGTGCCCATCACCTTCATGCCCTGCTCATGAGTTACCATCTGTCTATTGCCTGGCAAAACACCAAATTGGTCTTTGTACAACAGACTAAACCAGCTGCCCTTTTGGAATTTGCTAAAAGCAGAAATCCAACCAGATGGCATTTTCCAGAGACTCCACTACATGTCATACACTACATATGTGGGCCTGCTAGGAGACCCTCTGCGGTGCCCTATAGCTGCTGCCACCGCCTCGTTTTGTAGCATTACTACGTGCTCCAGTGCTTTGGGCCTTTCGACGGCTTTGTCCCATTGCGTCTCTTCGGAGAGCGCTGTCTAGCTCTTCACATCCTTGACCCGGTCTCGTGCCGATCCTCTGGCATTCGCAGGATGTTGTCAGTGACTAATGAGTACGGCAAAGTAATGAAAACATAAAGGGGAGTGGAGAGGCGATGAGGCTGCTGCGGTGGAACATGATAGTCAGTCCCACTCCGAACAAAGGAAAACGCCATACGAGATGTCACAGCGCCCTCTGCTCACTTTCACTCAGGTCTCTGGCAACATCGACAATAGATTGCCTTGCATTTCTCTCGGGGTGATTTCCCACCCGCCCCCCAGCTAAAATTCTCCTTTGCTTTATACCATTCCATCTGTCTTTCCGGTTTTTTACATAATCTCTTGTGAATTGAGAGCTAATAGCTTGTGCTTGATCGATAGACCAAAAGGCTACGTACATGCCCTTGTCTGTACCCTCAGCGTATGTACAACCATAGGTAGTTGGACACATTTCCTCAGCTCGGCACATCAATATATGCAGGCTGAGCTTGTCGACCCCACTTGCCTGTGATGGCACAAGATCAACTTTCCTTCGGCTCATTCAACCGTTAGCTCCTTGCAGAACGGGACTACAGTTTCAAGAGAGTTAAGGACTAGACAAGCCTTTTCCAAGCTGGTGCCCTCCAGATGTTTTGGACTACGGCCTCTCCTGGACAGGGATAGCTTGGCCATGGGGGTACAGGCATGGGTAACCTCAAGTTTGGATTACTGCAACGTGCTCGATGTGGGGCTGCCCTTGAAGCTGCTCCGGAAGCTGGAGCTAGTGCAGAATGCTGCAGCTCGGCTGTTGTCTGGAGCTGCCCCTTTCCAGCCTGTAACTCCTCTGCTGAGGGAACTGCACTGGCTGCCTATTCGCTACCGGGCCAGGTTGAAGGTTCTTGTACTTGTGTACAAAGCCCTAAACAACTTGGGACCAGGATACCTGAGAGCGCGCCTTCTCCCTTACCATCCTGCCCAGTCACTGAGGTCATCTGAGGGCCTGCTCCTGGAGGTTCCACATAGATCCATCCTCCGACTGGAGTCTACCAGGGGAAGAGCCTTCAGCGTGGTGGCGCCCCTCCTGTGGAATTCCCTGCCTCTGGAGGTCAGGCAGGCGCCAACCTTGTACTCCTTTTGGCGCCTCCTGAAAACATCTTTATTCCAAGAAGCCTTTCTTTAACATGCAGCCTTGGATTTCTGTTTTTGCTTCTTTTTAAATTTTGTTTTAACTGTTTTATTCTGTTTTTATTTTCATTTTATCTTGTACACCGCTCCAAAAATTTTCAATGGGGAGCGGAATATAAATATTCTAAATAAATAAATAAATCCCACAATTTCTGACCATTTGCCATGCTGGCTAGGGCTGATAGGAATTGAAATCCAAAATATCTGAAAGGCCCCAGCTTGGGGAAAGGTGTGCAAAACAGCTGCTTTTAGACATAACATTTCATCGTTTAAAATATTTTGGCCTGAAACACTGTCAGGTGAATCTGTCATGCGCTGAAGTTTGATTGCTGGTAAGGTCCAGCTCGCATCAGCTGGAGACGTGTATACAGGGGGCTGCCTTATATTGAATTAAACCAATGCTCCATCTACATTAGTACCGCCAAAGCCATTAATTCAATTCTATAGCCATTCATTAATTTAAAACATTTATATCCCACCTTTCCACACTGTTTAAGGGGGCTCACGTCAACCTCCTACCATCAATCTATGAAAAGCCAACCATTTCAATGGTGGACCTGAAAAGTTACAACAGCAGCAGCAACATTACCCGAATCAAAGCACATTCCTCCCTCTATCTAGCCCAAGTCCTCGCCAAACCACTGGGCTTTACAAAGGCCTTTGCTAGACCTACCTTAAAATCCGCGATGGAGGAGGGGAGAGAGCCCGCCATGCAACTATCGCGGGCTGTCGCCCTAGTCTAGACATCAGACGTGACGAGCTAAAGGAAAGACCCGTCACGTCTGCCATTTAAAAAATTTTCTTAAAGGGGCGATGCGCACGAACGGTCGTGCGCTCAGGTAAGGGTTTTTTTAAAAAAGAAATGATTTTCCTGCTCACCCCACCCTGTGCCCCGTGCGCCGCTTCTCCCGGCTACGCGTGAGTAATTGCGTGGAGCCGTGGTAAGCTGCGGAACAGGCTACCTGCTCGCAGTCTCAGGCTCAGCCCGAGACTGGGGGGGAAATCGGGCTGAAATGGGTAGGCTATAGGCTTGCCGCAGCTGATCCTCCTCCTCCTCCTCTTGCTGCTGTGGGAGAACCCCGCTGCTGGAAGGACAGAAGCCTCTTCCACAAGTCTCTTGCGAAATCCACCATTAAAAACCATCCCCATCACCAGAGCTGAGCTTTCAAACCTTTCCCCACTTCCCCGGCCCAACCTCATTGACTGAGGAAATAAATTTCAGCAAAGCGATGTCTCAGGCCCCATTCCAGGAAGCAATTAGACAAGAACTGGAATATTCCATGAAAGTGGAACTGGACAAAATACTCGCAACCGCACCACAGAATGAAGTAGAGCACACTAAGAAAGACCTTGAAGAGTTTAAGAAGCTTTTTCACAGATTCTTACAAGAAAGGCGACCTTCTGTGGACTGGGGGAAGATTCAGAGACCTCCAGAAGATTCTATTCAGCCCTATGAGAAGATAAAAGCAAGAGGATTTCCTGATAGTATTGTTTCAGTTTTAAAAAAGCTAGTTGTAGCGAAACTCAATGGCGGTTTGGGCACCAGTATGGGATGCAAAGGTCCCAAAAGCCTCATTGGTGTTGGGGTAGGCTATATCCCAGGGCCAGGGAGGGTTGATCCCTCCCTGAGCCAGGGATCCCCTGTTCATCATCTGGACACACAGGGGTGATCCCAGGTATCAGCCCGGGATATAGCCTGGTCTAACAATGTCCAAAGTTGTCTAAAGGCTGGGCGGGAGGAACCCTGACGAACCTCTTGGGGAGGTCATTCCATAAAGTCGGGCAACCACTTTTCAATCTGGCTTGTTATGGAAATTAGACACCTTTCGTTGCCCCAGTGGACAATCTTTGTCTGGGAATAGATGGGGGAAATGCTTCCCACTTGATTCTCCTTGACCTCTCAGTAGCATTAGACACTGTGGATCGTGACATCTTATTGCATCATCTGAAACATCTTATAGCATTGTCGGCTTCACTCCTTTTTCTCAGAGCAATCCCAGAAGTGGCTACTGGCGATGCCTGCTATGCCTCTTGAGGAGTCCAACAAGGGGTGGGGTCCACAGGAGCCAATGTTATAACCCATGCTTTTTAATGACTCAGTGGGGAAGATTTCTAGAGTACTCAGCAATGTATTTCTTCAACTAAGCAATTGGAAGCTTTGCTTAGAGCTTTTCTACACAAGGCATTTATTGTGTGCTCGTGATTCCTTACTCACATTTGTTTATGGGTTCTTTATATGATGGCATGATTATCCAATTTCAATTCTGTTTTTAAGAGCAGTTTCCCATTTTGTTTTGTTTTTAAAGCTGGGGTAATGGGGTATTATTCCTGAAAGTGAAAGAAAACATTTCTTTCTTACTTGTGCAATTGCAATATTCTGCTATAGCACAACAACACCTAGAGGTTACGCAGTGGAAAAGCATACACGGAAAAGCTCTTTGTGTACAACTCGGTTCCCAATTCTGCAATGAAACCCGAAGTAGATACAGCACATTAACAGCGTCATGTAGAAAATCTCTTATTTCTGAATTCAGAGAGGGCAGGGGAAGAACCTAATTATAAGATGTGTACAAAGTAACTGCAATCATTTAAAAAAATTCTGAGGATTTTTATTTTATTTTGCAATTTAATTGTGAGTATATTAAAGAACTGGCCTTTGAACCGTGCCCTAAATGTTGTCCTTCGCCCTCAAAACCTCTTTGCCCCCATTGAAATTGAAACAGTACCTTTGCAGCTACCAGCTTTGCAGGAAAGACAGGAATCACTGAGATGTCTAAGAAATATCAGGATTAACTAAGATCAAGATCAACTGTAAGCAGTATTAGGAAATGGGTACAGGTCCACCAGCAAGGGTACAGCTGGAATGTCAGGTGATGAGTCCAGAGATTAATGCTAGAAAATCCAGTCATGGGATTTGGGGCAGAAATGAGCAGAAGGTAGATCAAGTTCTACTGGTAGATCTCAGGTTAATCAATAAGGGTTTCTGACTGCCCAAGTGTCCTAAGACTATCAACATCTATCTATCTATCTATCTATCTATCTATCTATCTATCTATCTATCTATCATCTATCTATCTATCTCTTTCTCTCTCTCATGCACACACACACACACACACACACACACACACACACACACACACAAAGAGAGAGAGAGACTGTTGAAAAAGAATGCTTGGGAGAAAGCCAGGAGTGTTGCTGTTGTTTTTATGTGAAAGGACTTGTGAGCTTTGTTATGGTACTGCTCACAAATGCCTGGGCTGAGCATGTGTTCAGAGGCACCCTGCTCCTTAATTCTTAAAGTATGTCTATCCACCTGACCCAGTATTTTGAAAGTGGTTCTGCTTGGTGTTCCAGCCTCTCGGAAAAACACAATGTATCCCACAAGCTTGAAGTCTGCCCATCCTGGATGTAGAGCCAGATCGATAAAGCTAACAAGATGCAGCCTTTCACTCTGGTTAAAATAACCTTGTTTTAGCTCTCCCCTTGTCATTATACACTACAATGGGTCTGTTCGCACAACATGAGAAGGGAGGCTGCGCCGTGCATGTGCAGCAACCATTTTGAAGGTGCAACCCCACCCAGGGGTTGTTGCGTCATGCAAACATGTACATTGATGGTGCTATATAAATAATAATAATAATAATAATAATAATAATAATAATAATAATAATAATAATAAATAACCCATGATCAACCGCAGCACGTCGCCCGAACCCGATCAATGTTTGCGGAGTGACCATTTCTACCTGCTTTGGCCAGTGTAGAATATTGCCCAGTGATTTTTAAACCTTCATTCAAGGTACACTAGCATTAACACCCTGAAGTACATTGAGTGATTATTTCTTTAAGAAGCAGCATATAGAACAAATACATTTTTTATCTTAAAAAAACCCCAACCAACCTCTGGGTAAAACAAGAGCAAGGAAAAGATACAGCTGATGGATTGACAATGTGTGGGTAGGTGGGGGCTGTTCACCTACCCAAATACGCTTTCTGAGGCCTTGTTAAGCACACTCTTCTCACGGTTTTCTTTCAGTGGGTTGATGAGGAATGGGAGGGCTAGTGGCAGATAAAGCAGACTATCCTATTTAGCGTGATTCATTATCCGCACAGCCCCCATTACTGGCATTTACTGCAATAACACAACATGATAATTAATTCCCTTCAATTAATTACAGCATCACTGAAGGAGAGGAGGAGCTGTTGCAGATCACAATAGGCACGGTAACAATTAGCATTTAGAATGCGCTGGTCCCTGTGTTTGTGTGTGTGTGTTTATTCATATTTGTATTGCTGCCTGTGGATGAGTTTTAATTAGAGCTTTGGAAATATTACATTTGTTTTTAACCCTGTATTAAATAATATTATCTAACAATAAGATTTTTCACACAAAGGGGAGCCCCTCTTTCTCTTTGCTCTTCATCTGCCTTGAAGTTGTTCCAGACCTTAGAAATGGGACTGCTGCAATGATTAGTAAATTAATTGAGGAAGAACAGGGGTGGGCAGATTTCAAGCCTGTGGGATCTGCTCTGGTTTTTATTAGAAGCCTGAGATCCACAAGCCAGAGACAGGTGCAAACTACTGGCTCAGGCATGCAGACATACACAAAGAATTAAGTAACATGGTGCCTCTGAACACATCCTCAACCCAGGAATTTGTGATCAGTACCAAAACCAAGCCCACAAACCCTTTCACATAAAAATCCACTCCCTGTTTCCGCGCCCCCTAAGCATATTGTGAATCAGAAATCCTTGCTGATCTTCTGCCAATTACTCAGAGATCTGTCACTAGATCCTGACCTATCCTTTGCCCACCCCTGGGTAGATTACTGAGGGGAAGACCTTTCATCAGTTAGAATGTGTCCCCAATTAATTGAACAGAAAATATTAACATTTTAAAAGTATTTTAATACATGAGTTTATAAATAAACAAGCAGACAAACACTGGTGGCTGTAACAACATGAAGTAACTGCTACATTTGGCCTGGATGGGGTGTGCATCCCGGGAGGAGTCAAGAAGTAGGGCAACACACTCGCTGCTTCCGGCTTGCGGAGACAGAGGCCAAAGCCGAAGACAGCTCTGTGCTTTGTTTAATTAAAACTGGAGGGCACCAGACTGGGGAAGGCTGCCTTAGAATTTTGCCAATTAACAAAAGGGACCAGTCCCACTACGGTTGTCCAACATCTTGTAAATCAATCGTGATAAATAATATTCCCTTTGGGCCTCAGGACTTTTCCCTTTCTGATTTAATCAATTTTGCAAATTGGGCTGATGTGCTTAATTGATCGTTTTCACGTCTAATATTTTCTCTGTTGTTCTCTTTTGCCCAGTGCCTGCCCTTTACCGTCAGCCTATTCTGCGGGAATCCAGAAATGCGATCCTTTCCAAACGGGGACTTTCTATCCTGTCTCTGCATTTAAAGTGGATTATAAAGAATAGCACCTTGGCAGCGGGGCATATTGACTCTGCAGCGAAGCTAAACCACAGATCACATGCTGCTGCTTTTCTATAAGGCCCCAGACATTAAAGCTGAACTTCCTGTCAATTGGAGCTAATCTATTTCTGCTAGGAAACACGTTGGCAGTGGCAGGTAAGGGTCTTTATGGTCTAACTGAAACAACAATATCCCCAGAAAAGGCTTTGAAGAAAAGCCAAGTATTGACCACAAGAAATAGAGAGAAACAGTAGCTAGAGAAAGCTGACAGGAAACCCAATTTCCTTACTGCTTAGCTGTGTATCTGAAAAGGTCAGAAATGAACAGCAAAATTGTTCCAAGGGAGGTTTTTTTTTTAAAAAAAAAAACTGTATTGGGCAGGTGGGATTGCAGAGAAGAATTTCAGGTCATTTCAGGTGGATAAACAACTTATTCATATTAATTTCTGTATAATTTTCTCTATCTCTTTAAAAACAACAACCCTCCTTGAAACAATTTTATAGGGCCACTCATTGAGGAAGTGACATCAACTCTTGACCACAAAGGTGACTTATTAAGGTCACTTAATATAAAAATAATAATACTGGACCAAATCTTCAGATAAATCAAAATTATCTGTAATCCAATTAGCATTGAGGAGAGCCAGTGTGGTGTATTGCTCAGTCTGACATCTATCCCTGGGAAAATTTTGGAGCAGATTATAAAGAAGTCAGTCTGTAAGCATCTTGAAAACAATGCAGTGATTACTAGAAGCCAACGTGGATTTGTCAGGAACAAATCCTGTCAGACTAATTTGATCACATTTTTTTAATCAGGTAACCTCCCTTGTGGGCTGTGGGAATGCTGTGGACATAATATATCTTGACTTCAGCAAAGCTTTTGACAAAGTGCCCCATGATATTCTGATTAACAAACTAGCTAAAAGTGGGCTAGATGGAACAACTATTAGATGGATTCACAGTTGGCTACAGAATCGGACTCAAAGAGTGCTTATCAATGGAACCTTCTCAAACTGGGGGGAGGTAACAAGTGGGGTACCGCAGGGCTCAGTCCTGGGCCCAGTGCTCTTCAACATTTTTATTAATTATTTGGACGAAGAGGTGCAGGGAACGCTGATCAAATTTGCAGGTGACGCAAAATTGGGTGGGATAGCTAATACCCTGGAAGACAGAAATAAACTTCAAAGTGATCTTGATAGGCTGGAGTGCTGGGCTGAAAACAACAGAATGAAATTTAATGGGGATAAATGCCAAGTTCTACATCTAGGAAATACAAACCAAATGCACAGTTACAAGATGGGGGATACTTGGCTCAGCAATACTACAAATGAGAAGGATCTTGGAATTGTTGTAGATCACAAGCTGAATATGAACCAACAGTGCGATATGGCTGCAAGAAAGTCAAATGCTATTTTGGGCTGCATTAATAGAAGTATAGCTTCCAAATCATGTGAGGTACTGGTTCCTCTCTATTCGGCCCTGATTAAGCCTCATCTAGAGTATTGCGTCCAGTTCTGGGCACCACACTTCAAGAAGGATGCAGACAAGCTGGAGCGTGTTCAGAGGAGGGCAATCAGGATGATCAGGGGTCTGGAAACAAAGCCCTATGAAGAGAGACTGAAAGAACTGGGGCATGTTTAGCCTATAGAAGAGAAGATTGAGGGGAGACATGATAGCACTCTTCAAATACTCAAAAGGTTGTCCCACAGAGGAGGGCCAGGATCTCTTCTTGATCCTCCCAGAGTGCAGGACACGGAATAACGGAATGAAGTTACAGGAAGTCAGATTCTGCTGGACATTAGGAAAAACTTCCTGACTGTTAGAGCAGTACAACAATGGAACCAGTTACCTAGGGAGGTCGTGGGCTCTCCCACACTAGAAGCCTTCAAGAGGCAGCTGGACAACCATCTGTCAAGTATGCTGTAGGGTGGATTCCTGCATTGAGCAGGGGGTTGGACTTGATGGCCTTTTAGGCCCCTTCCAACTCTACTGTTCTATGATTCTATGATCAGAGCAGCCTTCCTCATGCTGGTGCCCTCTGGAATTGTGGACTCCCATCAGCCCCAGCCAGCATGGCCAATGGTCAGGGATTATGGGAGTTGTCATTCAAAAACTTTTTGGGACAGCACCAGGTTAGCTACCCCTTAGGGTGACCATATGAAAAGGAGGACAGGGCTCCTGTATCTTTAACAGTTGTATAGAAAAGGGAATTTCAGCAAGTGTCATTTGTATGCATGCAGCACCTGGTGGAATTCCCTCTTCGTCACAACAGTTAAAGCTGCAGGAGCCCTGCCTTCTTGACCAGATACAAAATAGCCATAGGATGTTTGGCCTTTCCTAATGCTAAAATAATGAGTCCTTTTCTAAACCATTTTGGCACGCCTTGCAGAAATGTCCTGCTGTTTATTTCCATTGCCTTTACTTGTCCTCACTCTCAGTTGCCTTTGCTGGTCCTCAGTGACATGAAACAACTAAATCTGATTGGATATATATATATATATATCGCCCTATGTCATTCTGTTCAGCGTGTGATCCCTGATTGTGTGGGATTACTCATGTTATTAATGCAGCAAGGGTTGCCTTCATGCTCAATTGATCTCAATTTATCCTCAGTCGTTTCATCACATAGCCAGATCTGATTTCCTGTGTATTGTCATGAATCCATCCCATTCCTTATATTACTCCTGATTGGTTAGGATCTAATCCACATGAATAATCCAGAAAGAAAGAAGCAGCAGTGACAATCAGATGGGGAATTGACACTATGTAGTCAGCAGCCTGACTCCATAGTGGGACTGGACAGGGCGGGCAGGCAAAGGCGAATATTCAGTTTCTACTGCACTGAAAAAGTTAATTCTAAGCTGAAACAGGAGAATGTTTGGCAGTACCACTCTAGTCACATTCAGAACAACAGTATTTTACAAGATATGATTCACTTGGTTCATATATTATAATTCTCCACATCAGTGAATCAGAACTAATGGTGTATAGGGAAAAGGCTAGTGACTCAGCCTCATGAATGAGCACAATCTGTATAATACAAAAATAATATTTTTTAAAAAAAACCGGAGCATGGCCATTCTTTAATCTTCGCATCTTCTTCCTTGTCAAATTATCAGCACACAGCTTCATTTTGGTTAGCGGTGGCCTTTTTTGGCCTTTACTTCAACAGAGGGGTCATTTCAGTTGTGCTACTATGTTCTTAGAATTCTTAGGCACATTGGGGAGAAAGAAAAACATAAACTAATGAGTAATCCTGTGCTCACCAGACAACACTGGGGAGAGGGGGACAGAATTATTTGGTTTATGGGCTCTGAGGTCAGAACCAAGGCTTCAACCCCGAAATCCAGAAAACCTTGTAGCTGGCGGGGCTCTCTCCATGCCAGCTATGTCTAAGCGCTTGGAAATGGGAGCGCAGAGATGGCAAAAGCAAGTGTTCCTGGGGGCGGGGAGCGAAGGCTGCCCCAGCCTCCTCCCTCCCAGATCCCCCAAACCTCCACTAGACGAGCAAAATCGTTGCGCCTGCCACTCTGCATAGGCTACTCATAAGCCTCCATTTTCGGAGGCTTATATGAGTACCTAGCGTTGATCATATAGGATTGCGCCCTAAGACCTGAAAGCCTGCATGTACCCCCACAACACAACATAAAATGAGGTTGATGAAGACAGATAATCTTTAAATAGCTTGAGAGGAGCATCGTTTCCCATGGTGTACATTGCGCACACACACACACACACACACACACACACACACACACATTTTGGTCCATCTTTGATAATACACTTTTTTCTAGTTTCTGAAACTACATGCAAAACCTGTTTTCCAGAAGCTAAACGGGATGAGAATACACCAAAAGCAGCTATTCCTTGAACCACTTTAAGCTTCCTGAAAAAAACAATCATCTGTTTTCCAGAACGACAGTATGGGAGAAGATAGAAATACCTACAACAGATCAAGGATATCATAAATGGGGCTGAAAGCAAATTAAGAAGTGAGCCAGAAGCAACATCATTAATATCACCTCTGACAACAACAATAATGGCATTTATGTTGTAATTTAGTGTTCAAAGTGCTCTGTGAGCAGTAACTTTAGTAATCCTTAAAAAACCTTGTAATACTGCAGATGGAATCTGAGTCTGAGACCACCTAGTAAGTTTACAGTGGTGGCCAAAATTGTGGACACTTTTTGAAATTTTCATGTTTTGCAACTTTGCATGCTAATAGGACATGTTCTGTTTCACGAAATTCAAATGTTTATATATCAATTGAAAGAGAATTTAATGCTGAATTCAATACAAAAAAAAACAGAATGCAAATATCTGCAGTACAAAAAAGCTATGCTTACTTCAGTCTAAAAACAAACAAAGGTGTGATTGAAACAAAGCCCTATGAAGAGAGACTGAAAGAACTGGGCATATTTAGCCTGGAGAAGAGAAGATTGAGGGAAGACATGATAGCACTCTTCAAATACTTGAAAGGTTGTCACACAGAGGAGGGCCAGGATCTCTTCTCGATCCTCCCAGAGTGCAGGACACGGAATAACAGGCTCAAGTTACAGGAAGCCAGATTTTGGCTGGACATCAGGAAAAACTTCCTAACTGTTAGAGCAGTACGACAATGAAACCAGTTACCGAGGGAGGTTGTGGGCTCTCCCACACTAGAGGCATTCAAGAGGCAGCTGGACAACCATCTGTCAGGGATGCTTTAGGGTGGATTCCTACACTGAGCATGGGGGTGGACTTGATGGCCTTGTAGGCCCCTTCCAACTCTGCTATTCTATGATTCTACAGGTGAAGGAGCGGATTGGAATTGCAAACCCTAATGGCCGATCACAGTCCTTGTTCTGGGGACCAATCACATGGCAGTAGCTGCGATACATCATGTTTCAAGTTGGGGAAAGTCAGTTTTGCTGTTTGTTCTGTAACTGAAGCGCAATTGGAGATTGTGTGAATATTTGAAGTATTTCTCAAATTAAAAGTGTACGTACGTGCATCATAAATAGAGCAATGGCACCAAAGAAAAGAGTTGATTGGACTCCCAGGAAAAGAAACAGGATTGTTGTATTACATGAATCAGGTCTTTCAACTGATATATAAACATTTGAATTTCGTGAAACAGAACATTTTCTATAAGCATGCAAAGTTGCAAAACATGAAAATTTCAAAAAGTGTCCACAATTTTGGCCACCACAGGATCTGAGTCTGAGACCACCTAGTAAGTTTATGTCAGAAGCAACAGCTGAATTAGGTACTTGCTGCTCCTGGTCTTGGGCATGTCACTGTGGCTACTCTCAAACTCGAATTTAAAATTCTAGACAATCCTAACCTTAGCTTTCTAATTTTGAATACAAACTCCAGTTTTCATGCTCAGTATCCTAGTTTTGTTCATTAACTGTGGCTAGATCTACACTACTGCATTATAGGAGTATTGAAGTGCATTGATAACTGTTAGAGCACGATCCACATTCCATATCTTGCTTTCAAAATGTTATTTTCTGCTTTTTATTCCACATTCATAATCATTTGACACTAGGTGTAGATCTGGCACGTGTCAGCTGTTTTCTAGCAATCCGTCCACAGTGTTTTCTGTTTGATTCGCATTTCTGCACAGAAATTGCAACACTCAAATTTTTTGCAGTCCCAAACAAATACATTTATTTGAATCTGGATTAGTAGATACGAAGTTCCCAGTTGAAATTAACTTATCAGATGCTTTAAAATGGGTGGGAAATGTGAGGCCCTCCAGTTGTTTTCACCTACAACTTGCAGCAGCCCTAGCCAGCATAGCCAACGATGGGATTTGTAGGCCAAAACATCTGGAGGTCCACAAGTTACCCAAACCTGCTTTAAGTGGGGGCACTTTTGTAACAATTATGTATTAATATTCTCAAATTTCTTTAGCTTTTTTCTTATTCATACATGTTGTAAAAAAAATTGGAGATAAATTGATAAACTGACCTCCCCAACTGTAATATTTAATATTTCAGACCTATTGTTGACATTTTTTTCAAATGCTTCTTAACTATTTCATTTAACCATACTATCCTGTAAACACAATGGATTGATCCAGATTTAGTCATGCTTAAAGTAGATCAACTGAAATCAGTTGGACAAGTTACTAAATCCTATTGATTTCAATACTCTTAAGTCTGGATCTAACCCAAAGTATTATTTAAAGCCCTATTGGTTGTGTTGGGTTTCCCAAATTCAAACAGAATTAGATTGGATTATCATCTACATAAAAAGGATGATCCCTCCCTTTCCCCGGGATATTGGCATAGCCTTTCCCCCCACTTTTTCCACAGTCTCGGGATGATCCCAAGACTGCGGAATATGTGGGCGGGCATTGCGGGTTGTCCCAGCTCCTCAGGAGCTCTGTGCCTATCGGGGGTGGGGTGGGGAGCGGGGAAACTTTTTTAAAAAAGTTCTTACATTTTGTGATCAAGCGCTCCTGCGCTCCTTCTCCTTTAAGAAAAAACAAAATGGTGGCGCAACGTCCTCTTCCTCCTAGGACATTGCGTGCCGCATGTAGACAGAGGGGGAGATCTCACGCAAACCTCCCTCCTCCGTCATGCTAGACCTGTAGGTCTAGCCATGGCCCAAGTATCAACCACCAAAATAAAGTTTCCACAGCAATCCTATACTCCAACATGACAAGGAGAGAGACACGGCCAGGGCCAAGGGCAGGCCTGATGGGGCACCTGCCAAGGGCACACTCCCCAACAGGGCCCCACTGACAAGCGCCCCCTAGACATGCTCCTCCTCTTCACCACTGCAACTTTCTCGTTCGCCTGCTTCTTCTTGCTCTGTCCAAGGCAACAGTGGTAGTGAGAAAGAGAAGCAGTAGGTGCTCAGGCTCTCTGCCTGTCAAGCAAGCAATAGGTAGCCCTGCAGAGCAAGAGGATGGGAGGCAATAACATTTTAAAATTTGGAAATTTCTTCACATAAAGGACAGAAAGAACTTGACATTTTAAAAATCCAAATGGATGAGAAAGTGAAATGGACACATTTGCCCATCCCTTCATACAAGAAATGAGCCTCGTGTGGCGCAGAGCAGTAAAGCAGCAGTTTCTGCAGCTGAAACTCTCCCCACGGCCTGAGTTCGATCCCAGCGGAAGCAGGTTTCAGGCAGCCGGCTCGGGTCGACTCAGCCTTCCATCCTCCCGAGTCAGTAAAATGAGTACCCAGTTAGCTGGGGGAAAGGTAATAACGACCAGGTAAGGCAACGGCAAACCACCCCGCTATAAGGCCTGCCAAGAAAACGTCAGCGAAAGCTGGCGTCCCTCCAAGAGTCAGTAATGACTCAGTGCTTGCACGAGAGGTTCCTTTCCTTTTTTTTCATACAAGAGACCTCCAGGTTTGATAGACAGGAACCATGAGATCCCCTGGATGCTTGATCCTGGTTTAGAATCATAATCAGAAGAGTCACTGTCAGACAGGTTTCACAGGACTGGGCCATCATACCTTATGGTCTGATCACAAGCAAAGAGTTACAGTGGTGTCATAAGAACACAGATCTTCGGTTATTGGGCGGTATAGAATCGCAATAAATAAACAAATTAAAGTAAAACAGCAGAAGAGCCATGCTGAATCAGACCAAGGGTCCATCTAGTCGCGCACTCCATTCACACAGTCGCCAACCAGCTGTAGACCAGGGACCCACAAGCAGGACACGGGTGCAACAGCACGCTCTCGCCCATGTTCGCTAGCAACTGGTGCATATAGACTTACTGCCTCTGATACTGCAGGTAGCACATAGCCATCAGGACTAGTAGCCATGGATAGCCTTCTCCTCCAGGAATTTATCCAACCCCCTTTTAAAGCCATCACTACATCTTGTAGTTGGAATCCTGGAAAGGCCTTGGTGTTGCACAGAGTGCAGTGTCCTTTGAACAACAACGAATATTTCCTGCTTCTAGAGAAGGACATCAGCACAGTTGTACCAACAGATGCTTTGCAAGCAGCAGCTCTCCCGTCAGATCTCCAGCATCTCCCTATAAAAGGATCTGAGGTAGCAAGTCTAGATAAGACCTAGGAGAGCTACTGCCAAGCAGAGTAGACAGCACTCACCCAGGTGGACCACTGGTCTGACCCATTCTAAGGCCATTTCATACGTTTGAAGACACACCCATGTGGGACCATGCCTAATAAGGATTCTGAATAGAACTCTACGCCCCTCCAATAGTAATGTCCAGCATTCATCCATGATGTGACTCATATCCGTTAGCATTCAAAGATTTTGTGCAGAAATGCCTCCAATTAAACCACAGCCTTCTTTTTCTCCCTGCCATGATTCATCTGAAGCAAGAGCGCTAACATAAACAGCTCCTGGGGGTGACACGCTTAAAGATTGATGCCATCAACTGCTAGGTATGAGTAATTACTCTTGGAGAGTGCAGTTAAACTTCTGACATCCCATTCCATTCTGGCCCATTGCAAGGCTAGTGCTTTCATGACACCAAGGCTGGGACAGATATGTTCTATTTGTAATTCTTACACTACAAGGTTATTTTAATATAATGCAAGACTGTGCCTCTCACTTTCCTATGCTGTGCAGGGGATGGAGGTGGGTTTAATATTCTAGCCTGCTTCTTCAAAAAAAAATTCCTTCCATATCAATGTTGCTGATGAAGCCAGAAAGAGTGGATGGACACTTTACAGCTGAAAAAACAGAGAGGGAGGCATGTCTTAGCAGGATTTCAGGTCTACTTGAAGTCACCAAGAACATGATTTGTGAAGAGGCTCTCCTCTTGAAGAATTAACTTGAGAGCTATTTCAGATAAAATGCTCAGCATTGACCATGACTTAGAGCATGAAGGGGAAGGACAAGAAAGGATGGAGACAGATGTTAATTATTATTTTTCTTAAAAGGTATCAAATATTCTCCAGACGTTTTTGAATAGGCTAGCAGTTTCAGTGGGGTAGCATTGGTGAAAAGCATTTTTCACCAATGCTTAGGGCAAATTGTTGCCAAGGAACAATTTTTCGTATTATTTTAAAGTATTTCCCCAGCACCATGACTCCAAAGGTCTAAATTTTGCCTAAAACAGTGAGCTAGTGTAGGGCTGCCCATGTAAGGCAGCATAGGTTGCAAGTGTACACTAGGGTGACCATATGAAAAGGAGAACAGGGCTCCTGTATTTTTAACAGTTGTACAGAAAAGGGAATTTCAGCAGGTGTCATTTGCATGCATGCAGCACCTGATGAAATTCCCTCTGTATCACAACAGTTAAAGCTGCAGGAGGAGTCCTCTTTTGTACCTGCTAACTCTAGTATAGCTCCTTCAGCTTTAACTGTTGTGATGAAGAGAGAATTTCACCAGGTGCTGCCTGCATACAAATGACACCTGCTGAAATCCCCTTTTCTGTACAACTGTTAAAAATACAGGAGCCCTGTCCTCCTTTTCATATGGTCACCCTAGTGTACACTATTCTGGCTCTCGGTATGGTATACTACAATCCTTTAGGTTCCACCAAGAACCTCCTAGATTCCTCCCAGCCTCCACCCATGACTGTAAATCTCTTTGTTTTCGGTGTCTGCAGAGGAGCTGCAGCCCAGAGACAGTAGAGGACTCGATGGCCTTTTAGGCCCCTTCCAACTCTACTATTCTATGATTCCATGAGTTCAGGCTGGGAAGGGCCCACATTTCCAACTAAGAATGCACTACAGGGTTTAGTGGACAGGCATGTAGGCAACAGAGTAGAATCCAGTCAGTACCTTGGTCAGTGCATGACACTGACAGCCTAGGGCTGTCATCACACCAGGCTTTTTAGCCTGCAACTTACCAGGGCTTTTGCTTCCAGATTCTTTGCAGGATTGAGATCAGCTCCTTTACACAGGCAGACATGTGTTTTGATTCATTTGTCTGCAGGTTCTATATATTTCATTATCCAGCCACTAGATGACATTGCTATACTGCAACTTCCTCATTACACACAGCCAATACATTGGATTAATGTTCCTTGCCATGTTATCGCCGACCTTTTTCAAAGTGGGATAAAGGTTAAATGCACAGAAGATGCCCTGGAGATTGATAACCTCATGTAAAGGATCCTCAAATGTCTGTGAGTGACTAATTATGAACATGCAATAAAAGCATTGTGTAGAAATGCTTTACGTGAACCAGCAGAATCTGGGTGAAGAATCCAGTAACCTGAAGCATTGTTCCAACAGTAGTCTGGATCCTACCGGGGGCTGAAATACTCCTACAGGGAGGTGTCTGTCATAGGCATCATCTCTATGGAAGAAGGTCTGTTCCCACTCAAAGACACCATGTTCTGTTCCTGAGGCATAACTGTGGTGAGGCTGTGATGTCTCCTGTTGCCTTTGGGACTGGTGTGGTAGTGAAACTGTGATCTCCAAGGGCAAGGGAGTTTCTGGAAAGGAGTCTTCAGTGTGACGACACTCTGCCTCTACGTGGGACATTATTTAAAAAATAAAACGTTGGCTCTGTTCACACAACATGCTAAACCATGATGGTTTAGCATTTTGAGCTAAACATTATGGCTTAGCGTGTTATGTAAACCGTGTGTCGTGTGAACTATTCCTAACCATGGTGGCTGCATAACAATAGTTTAAACACACTCACTAACAACTTGCTGCAAAGAAGTTAGCAGCCTAACCATGGCTTAGTGTATAGTCTGAACAGGCTTACTGTTAAACATAGGGCATACATGCATTACGTTTGCTACCATAATGTCTCTGTTCAGATTGGCCCAATATAGTTTGGTATGGACCCAAAGTCTAAAATTCAATCAGAATTTTGCCATACATTTCAAACGGGTGCTGATGCAAAATTTGCATTACAAATTTCAGAGATCAAATTAACAATGACAAAGAAAAAAGTGCAAGAGGCCAAGAGCAAAAATTTTAAAATGGCAGGCACGACGCCTCTCTTCCTGAGGTCATGGCACCTTACATGTAAATGGGGGTGAGATCTCGCGTTAATCGTAATGCGACATCTCCCCTCCTCTCCCCCAGACTTTCAGGTAAGTCTAGCTAAGGCCATAGAAAACTAAACATATCCACATGTCCTTTCCGAACTGGCAGATTCTAATGTATACTTTCTGTGGTGGGAAATTTAGGCCTTGCTCTAGGCCCAGGTTTTACCAATTCTCACCCTAATCTCAGGCTTATCCCAACCCTCACATGATACTGAGGGCTCATCTACACCAAGCAAGATATTCCACTATGAAAGCAGTATATAAAACGCAGGAGCCACAACCAGTATTAAAGTGCCCTGCAGGATCTTCACTACTGCTTTATAGTGGTACTGAAGTGCACTGACAACTGTTGGGGCCCATGACACATCTACACCAAGAAAGATATAACACTATGAAAGCGGTATGTGGTATGTGTCATGGGCCCAAACAGCTGTCAGTGCAGTTCAATACCACTATAAAGCAGTAGTGTGGCTCCTGCCTTTTAGATACCACTTTCATAATGGAATATCCTGCTGGGTGTACATGAGCCCTGAGACATCTCACCATTCACATGGTATATTCAAAGACCATATGCAAGCTGCCCTGATTAACCACTCAGCCTGTCTGCCAAACCTAGGCTCTATCCAGGCCCCTGTTTTACCAACCCTAACCCTAACCTGAGGCTTAACCCTAACCCTCACACGACACTGAAACATCTCCCCATCCACGCGGGAAGAATGAATGGGGAATAAGGTGGCAAAGTTCTGAGGTGGTGGAATAGACTGCATCATTTCAAACTGTAAGTGGAGATCACATTTTTGAATGCTCTCCAATATGAAAAATCTCTGACATGTAGAAAACTAGCTCAATAAGGACCAAGCTAGGCTACAAATTAGCTTATTTGTTTTTACTTGCACCAAGTCTTTGGCCATAGCTAGACCTAAGGTTAATCTCTGGATCGTCCAGGGGTCAAACCTGTTCATCTAGGTGACACACAGGGGATCCAGTGCTCAGGCAGGGGCGAACCCTGGATGATCCCAGGATAAACCTTAGGTCTAGCTGTGGCCTTAGTTGTTGTTTATGTGGCAAACATTCAAAAATATCATCACCTACTTGCAATCTGAAGTGGTACGATCCACTCTGTGGGAATCTACACTATTGTTATTATAACGTTATGAATCAGCAACTGTGACGCAAAGCATCACATGACCCTCTATATCTTCAGTTGTAAATGAGTTGTACTTACCTCCTTGATTTCGTTGTCCCAGTTCATTGTTGCTGAGTACTAGCGCTTATTTAGAAATCATGTGCCCTGTTCTAATGACCTTAGCTCTTCTCCGAAAATGTTGAATTGAGTGATCAGCCAATTGCTACCCTGGTTTCCACATGTTGAAATTACGAGCATGAGCAGATGAGTTAGCAAAGGGGGGACAGGAAGGGAAGAAAAAAGGAAGTGGGCGGAGCAAACTTAGAAGCTCGCCTAAACACAGAGGAGACAGAGAACAGCTACAATGGAAGAACAAACAGTGTGCCCTGGATTAATGAATTTATAATGTAAAGGGAAACCGTGAGTACCGCTAGATCCCCATAGTGTGCTCCTTGATTATCAAAACTGACACAGACAGCAACGTTAGAAATGGACAATAACCACGTTATTAGACTAGTGTAGATCCGGCCTCTATCACCTTAGGAGTCTACCACACAATTCTCCTCCATCTACAGACCAGGCCTTAGTAGTCTTACCAATCAGCCTAACACTTAACAAATAAATTATCATTTACATAAGCACGATTTGACTTGCAAGAACATTCAACTAACAAAACACTTAATCTTCTGTTTTTGATTCCTTGAGCAATTTAGTCAGCCCAGCATGCCAATATCAAAATAAGATGTATTTTCTCAAACATTACTATTATGTTAACTGATCTTAGCACATAAAGGTTCTTGATCTCAGTTAAATGCATTGTTCAAGTAGTTTAAAATGTACTATTTCGTCACTGGTATTTTTTAAAGGGTTGTCAAAAGCAAATATCGTTTTTCTTTCTCTTTTATTTCACTTTTCTTCAGGAAGGATATAGTAATTAAAAAGAGTCTTTAGATGCTGGCAAAATTGCCCTTTTTGAAGTTTCTCCATTGCTGTCACCCTGGAGATAAAGGGTGCTCAATCTTGACATTCTAATTGTGGATACAAGATAAAAGGCAGGATTAGAAACTTCATAACCTCATGCAGAGAAAGAAAAAATGAGATCACCATGAGGTCATTTCACTCCTAGTTTTGTAAGTTTATGGAATTTCCTGAGGGTGACAAGGGAATGAATATACTATCTTTTTAACTGCTATGAAACCAGCAATATAACCCTTATTTTATTTCATTAAAAAGTTATAGGAATCTTTATTTTTGAAGTGTGTCTGAAGAGGAAGCATGTTATTCCTCTTCATACTTCGACCTTCATGTGTTTTTACCCTCTCTGCTACTTTTCACAATTTTCTTTCTTATATACTGCACAGAAGTTTGTGGCCTCGTCAGCCATTACCCACATTACAAACTTTAGGTGTTTGTAATTGCAAAGATACATTCAACCAACAGCCATGATTGGCTGCAACACCTTGCTTTGAACAGAACTAGACATCCTGGGAGTTGATGGCCGTCACCAAAAGCAACTCCCTCATCTCCTTCTCCACCACCTCCACCTGTAATCTCTCTCTCTCTCTCTCACTCACTCTCTCTCTCTCTTTCTCTGTCTCACACACACACACACACACCAGGCCCCTTATTGAAAAGGGAGAAGCAACACGACTTGGCTACAGACTAAATTTGGGAACAAAGGCGAGTCAAAGATAAAGCCAAGGCTAGACTTCAGTCTTGGAATATGAGACAAACAACAAAGCATCCAAGCAGAAATATCGAAGGGGCAGTTGAAGATGTGGGGCTCACATGCAGGAGACAGTTCTGGGATAGACCAAGCTGGGTGTCTAAGCACAGAGCTTATTGAAAGCCATGAGATTTGATGGTCACACAGGGAGAATGCGTAGGCAGAGAAAAGCAGAAGGCCAAGAACAAATTTCTGAGAGACCCCAACAGAGAGAAGGAAAGCACCCACCTATGGAAACAATGAAAGAAGAAGTAGATGAGTAGGAGGAGAACCAGAATCACAGAATAAGGACAGAATCACAAAGATGTAGGGCATAAAGGAAATAAAGTAGTTGAGAATGATCAAAGGCTGTGGAAAGGCTAAGAAGAATAAGGCTTGAATAGAGGCATTTAGATTTTGCAGTGGAGAGGTCGTCTGTGATTTTTATGAGGGTAGTTTCAGGGGAGAGCAGAGGGGAAATGGTTTGGAGGAGGTCAAGAGTGGAGCTGGAGGAGAGAACGTAGAGTCAGTGGAACTATGCAGCACACTCCAGGAGTTTGGAGGTGAAGGGTACAAGGGAGATGGGTTGGGGAGGGGAGATGGTTCAACAGGTGGTTTCTTGAGGAGACTGTGCAGTAAGGAAGGAGCCAGAGGAGAGAAAGAGGTTGATCTGTGGAGATGAGGGAGAATGGTGGAGTTGATGGCAACCATGAAATAGGATGGGTCAGGATGGGACCAAAGGACACAGGGAAAGGCTAGACAAGAACAGCAGTGTAGACAGCTCATCAAGAAAGATTGAGAGGAGAGAGGGAAAATGAATGTATATGTATATGGTTCTAGATATGGATTTAGAGTAAAGTCTGTTTAGCCCTAACAGGCTGCAGGGGAAGGAAGGAAGGAAGGAAGGAAGGAAGGAAGGAAGGAAGGAAGGAAGGAAGGAAGGAAGAGATTCACCACCCCGGTTTTGCCCCTACAGTCTGACACCAGAGTGATTGCTTTGGTTGCTAAGGTTGCTGGATCTCTGGCTGTCAACTAGCACAGCCTCAGAGACCTCTCCACCACAACAACCAATCAGAGAGTCTTCAAAGCTGGGCTGGACGATCCCTGACCAACAAAAGCTTTACTCAACTAAGAGAGTTTTCTCTCCTGGCCATGCAAAGCTTTCATTAGCCAGGGAAACCAGCAATTCTCCTCCAGCTTGGATTTCAATGTTTGGAGAGCCCATACTCATGGGTCTTCTGCTGGCGACTTGGGACACAGAACTAGATTGAGCCTTAACCTAAGGGACTCTCACTAATGGTTCCACCATTTCCTTTTTTGTTGTGGTTTAGGGTTTTGTTTTATTTTAAGGAAAAAGACAAAGAGACGAGGTGCAAAGTCGGACAGAGATCCCTATTTTAATCATTGCACGGAAGAGAACATTTCAGGAGGAAAAGAGTTGTTCTCGTCCCTCTAGCTGCACTTAAAGAAAGATTGTGCCTCCCATGGAGAGTTTTGTGCCCCCCATCAGGTCCCCCACATCTGCAGCATTGCCCTCCTCAAATCAGTGGGAATGCAGTTACTTCCAGTTGTGGTGTGTCCCGTTCTGGGGCTCTGTTAACTATGAACCCCACCACCAATTACTATCTCCTTCAAACATATGCCAAAGTTTTGTGCTGCTTTGTGCCACAAACCCCGATTTTTGTATCACCACCAAAAGCATGAAAATGACATGCCCTTTGGTGGGGCCTGGAGAATGCTGAAAGAAATGCAGCGTTTTCATATCACCTCCAGACCTATGCCAAAGTTTTGTGCTAGTGTTGAGCTGTCATTTTCACGCTTTTGGTGGTGGCACAAAACTTGGGTTTGTAGCCCAAAACAGCACAAAGGCAGCACAACTCTTTGGCACAGGTTTGGAGGTGATACAGTGTTGGTTCTGTGTAAACTACGAACCCACATTTGATGTATCAGTACATACTTGTGAGTGGTGGCGCAAAATTTGGAATCTGTGGCACAATACAGGGCCTACATTTGGAAGAGATACTAGATTGGAGGCTTCACAGTTCACAGAGCCCAGTTCCGGCTCTGATGGTGTCTGCAGGGCGGGAGGAGAGCAGGCCCTGGAGTCTTCTGGGAGTCTTCTTGGGTTCCTCTAACTCTCCACAGTTGCCGACCCACGACTTACAAAAATGTCCATTTCTACATATCTCCTAAACGCAAAGGAGTCTTGCCTTGGCCTCCTTTTCAACTGATTACACTACAGAGAAAGGGAGAAAGAAGTGTTTGGATGGCAAAACAGTTAAAAGTTTACAAGTTGCAGATCGGGGTTAAAGCTCAGAGGTCTGAAAAGCTTGAAGACTACAGAATGTGCGCAATCCACCCCCACCCCCATGCAAGGCACTAGATGTGCAAAGCTTTCTGAAAGCTGTGATCGCTGCTAATAAGCTCCTAAAACATTTCAAGCTAATCCAAACCATGTGGAACTCAGAGGAATAAAAACCTCAGAGCCAAGGAGGAAGCGTCCCGGTACAAAAGGATCTCATACACCATTAGCATACTGTTGGCAGTGTCGTAGTTCCATTACCACTTAATATGCATACAGCTTGAAGAAACCAGCCATAGAACGTGCCTTTTGCACTGATTTTCACTTTGTAAGTGAACAATGCCAGACACTTTGATTAGCTTTGTGTCCACTTAACAAGCAGCTGAACCTCTGTGTGGCACTTGAGCTGAAAGGAGAAGGCGAGAGTGGAAACAATAATCCCTTAGCCCTGCATGTACAAAACACCAGTGCAACATCAGCATCTGATAAAGCCCCTACCAACTTACCATCTGGTAGGAACAGGTGGTGCTTCATGCATAGATTTTATTTTTCTAGTGTTCAGAAATTAATATACAGGATTCTGAGTAAGGGGTGGCAATGGAGCAGTGACAGAAGTCATGGAAATAGCTACCAAGGGCACATAGGTGTGTGCAGCACATTTCATTAGGTGGTTCGGCCAGGGATATTTTTTTTTTAAGGTAAACATTGATTGAATATACAGTAATAAAGGACTTTTTTTCATTCATCAAACAAATGAAATAAACGAAAACCGAAGTAAACCATATTTTTTTTAATTAACAAATAATCTGTACTGCACTATTGTAATTATTTGATTGGGACTGAAGTAGAGGGGCACTAATTTCACTGTACTTATTGTCTTTAAATATGGTTAAATATCCCACAGTTACCTTGCTATTCTGTTTCTACAATTCTTTTTCTCCTGTCTTTTTTTCATCCTCTCTTCATTTTCAGGCTGCATCCTATGCACATTTACCTCAGAGTAAGTTTGATTGATCTCAGTGGGGCTTACTTCTGAATAGAGGTACATAGGATTGTGCTGCAGCTCTGTTTTAAAGTGACACAAGATACACACATACCATGTTTACCAAAAGAACGGCTTGAAAAAAGGGGGTTGGACACCCTAAAATAAGCAAGGGCAGATAGGAATAGTTTTAGCAAGCATCCTGAAAAAGGTGCTGCTGAGTGAACCCTCCTTAGCCAGGAGGTCCTGGGGGGCACTGCAGTTCTCCCCCCTTCCCCCTTTCTTTTCTCTTGCTGGAGTCCAGACTGGGGTGGGCGGTGGAGCAGCGATGAGGAGAGAAGGCACGTAAACAGACAGCTTCTCTCTCTCTCTCTTTCTCCCAAACATTACAGTACCTGCAGGGCTGATGAGGAGAGGAGGGTAGCAGCTCCGAAGGCGGGAGGGCCCCAATCCGCAGCTCTGGGCAATCTTACTACTTACAGAAACAGTCCCCTCCTCGACTCCTCCACATGCTGCTTCCTGGCCCCAGCGTAGCTGCTGCTCCCACCTTGTTCAGCAACTGTTGCGAGAGGTCAGGCAGAGCAGCTGGGAGCAGGGAGCGGCTGAGTGAGTAAGTGAGTGAGTGAGCGAGGAGGAGGAAAAAAGCCTTCCGGAGGAGGAGCGGGGTGGGGAGCAGCTGAATTTGTTGCTCTTTCCTACATCTACCACCGGCCCTGCTACTGCAACATGGCGGTGGTGGATTAGGGTGTTCAACTGAACCTTTTGAACCTGTTGTCCGCACGCCAATGCAAGGGCAGCAGACACAGTGGAAAGCAGGGGAACAGAGGTGATAGCTTTGGATATTTAGAGACATTAGATAGTCCGAAGGGTTTATTCAAATTACATGCTTTGCGTCTTACATGAAACAGCATTCATGACTGTTATAGGAACTGGCTAAGGCCAATGGCAAGCCTGAGTGGACTCTTGGCAAATTGGCACTGATACCTCCCCCCTCCCCCGTAACATCATTGCTAATCACGCCCAACTACCACTAATTCCCATCCCCCATGATCTGGTGGCATTGACACACTCCCTATGGGAGCCAAGTGGCTGTTCAGCTCTGATCAGTCCCATGCAACCACCGTTTTTAATTTCCCATAATGCAATGCTGCAAGCATCTGATATTGGGTGCTCTGTGGCATTGCATTATGGGAAATTGAAAATGAGAGTTACTCTACTTCAACAGGCAGCGTGGCAGGAGTCCCAGCTAAAGCTGCAGGGAGTGGGCTGTATCAGAATGAAATTTAATAGGGATAAATGCCAAGTTCTACATCTAGGAAATAGAAACCAAATGCACAGTTACAAGTTGGGGGATACTTGGCTCAGCAATACTACGAATGAGAAGGATCTTGGAATTGTTGTAGATCACAAGCTGAAGGTGAGCCAACAGTGCGATATGGCTGCAAGAAAGGCAAATGCTATTTTGGGCTGCATTAATAGAAGTATAGCTTCCAAATCACGTGAGGTACTGGTTCCTCTCTATTCAGCCCTGGTTAGGCCTCATCTAGAGTATTGCGTCCAGTTCTGGGCTCCACAATTCAAGAAGGATGCCGACAAGCTGGAGTGTGTTCAGAGGAGGGCAACCAGGATGATCAGGGCTCTGGAAACAAAGCCCTATGAGGAGAGACTGAAAGAACTGGGCATGTTTAGCCTGGACAAGAGAAGATTGAGGGGAGACATGAGAGCACTCTTCAAATACTTAAAAGGTTGTCACACAGAGGAGGGCCAGGATCTCTCCTCGATCCTCCCAGAGTGCAGGACATGGAATAATGGGCTCAAGTTAAAGGAAGGCAGATTTCAGCTGGACATCAGGAAAAACTTCCTGACTGTTAGAGCAGTACGACAATGGAATCAGTTACCTAGGGAGGTCGTGGGCTCTCCCACACTAGAAGCCTTCAAGAGGCAGCTGGACAACCGTCTGTCAGGGATGCTTTAGGGTGGATTCCTGCATTGAGCAGGGGGTTGGACTCGATGATTTTGTAGGCCCCTTCCAACTCTGCTATTCTATGATTCTATGATAGCGCCGATCAGCAGTGCCACGCAGACTCACGGGCTGGAGAGGGTGCACTTGGCAGCATCTAAGAAGAAGCAGGCAGGGTAGGCTTCAATGACAGTGGGCCTTGCTGGGGCACATGTTCCCCAGTAATTGCCCGAGAACGTTGAGTAGTGAAACTATTTATTTATTTATTTATTTATTTATTTATTTATTTATTACATTTTTATACCACCCAATACCCAAAGCTCTCTGGGCAGTTCACAAAAATTAAAACCATCATAAAACAACCAACAAGTTAAAAACGCAAATACAAAATACAATATAAAAAGCACAACCAGGATAAAACCATGCAGCAAAATTGATATAAGGTTAAAATACAGTTAAAACAGTATAATTTAAATTTAAGTTAAAATTAAGTGTTAAAATACTGAGTAAATAAAAAGGTCTTCAGCTGGCGACGAAAGGAGTACAGTGTAGGCGCCAGGCGGACCTCTCTGGGGAGCTCATTCCACAACCGGGGTGCCACAGCGGAGAAAGCCCTCCTCCTAGTAGCCACCTGCCTTACTTCCTTTGGCAGGGGCTCACGGAGAAGGGCCCCTGTAGATGATCTTAAGGTCCGGGTAGGTACATATGGGAGGAGGCGTTCCTTCAAATAACCTGGCCCCAAACCGTTTAGGGCTTTAAATGTCAATACCAGCACTTTGAATCGGGCCCGGACCTGGACTGGCAGCCAATGAAGTTGTAAAAGGACTGGCGTAATGTGATCTCGCCAGCCAGTCCCTGTTAGTAAACGGGCTGCCCTGTTTTGTACCAGCTGAAGCTTCCGGACCGTTTTCAAAGGCAGCCCCACGTATAACGCATTGCAGTAATCCAAACGAGAGGTTATCAGAGCATGGATAACTGTAGCTAGGCTATCACTGTCCAGATAAGGGCGCAGTTGGTATATCAGCCTAAGCTGATAAAAGGTGCTCTTTGCCACTGAGTTCACCTGTGCCTCAAGTGACAGTTCTGGATCGAAGAGCACCCCTTCGGCCTGGGGCAGAGTTTTCTTCACCCAGTGCAGAATTTATTTCCTGTTCACATATGCCTCCATTATACTGCCTGTGTGGAGTGTCGTCACAGATTATATTTTGCATGTAGAAGGCACCAAATTCAATCCCTGGCATCTCTGCTTTGAAAGCTCTGGATTTTCTTCCATACCAAAGAAGAAAGAAAAGGGAGGGGGTCTGCTCATTGGAAACAGGCATGCAAGGACGGACCCGAGCCTTTCTCCTTGACATTCTGTCTATGCAAAGGGAGTGTTTCTGTGTGTGGGTAGAGATTATTCTAACAAGCAAGCCTCAGTCTGAAGTGGTTCAGCCCAGACACAGCTCCCCTCAATGAAAACACTAGGCCTCAGAGAACAGCTGGCAGTTATAATGCATGTTTTTTGGTTTTCTCAAAGCAAGGACGTGCAACCTCCCAGCGATTCTTGGTTCTCTGGTCGATGACTGAGGCCAAATTATTCTTCAAAAGGGCCTGACTGCTGCAGTTTGCTTTCTGGGAATGATGTAAACAATGCGGAGGGAAGGTCAGCAGGAGGAGAAGAGGAAAAAGTGCAGGAGATTCATGCACTGTTTTCACAAAAGGGTTTATTACCAGGGCCAGACCCTGCCAGCAGGAGGTAGATTTTCTGGTACCATTAAACGGCAGCAAATGGTCAATTATCACATTTATTATTATAGTTTTATAATAATATTGCTGTAGGATTATTATTATTATTAAAGATTCTGATTTCCTGCTTCTGGAACGAAAATGTCTTGGGCCATCTCTATCACTGGTAGGAAAATACCTCAGATTCAGCAACAGAAGATAAATCCAAAATCTCGCAATCTCAAACTGCTGCTGGCTTTTTGCTTCGAATTGACTGAGCCTTGGCATACTCAATACAAACAAAACCATAGCAGCAGGATAAGAAACTGTATTCTCTCCGCTTATCTCATTTCTTTTTCTAGTTAAGACCAAGGCAGGCATAGTCAGCTTTCAATACCTAATAGGAAAAGTGACCTAACGTGGAGGATTACCTCACTCTTATCTCCCAAGTTAATTAGACTCGGCTCCAGTTCAGTTAAGCTTCAGGACCTTCATTTTGTGAGACAGAAGATACTGGCAATCAGGAAAAATGGGAAATTTTAGGGAGGCTCATATTGAGAAATAAAATAAAAATAATCACCACTAAACCTTGATTCTTTTTCAAGAAGGAGATAAGAAAAGTTTGTGCTAGTATTTGTGATCCAAAAACTAAAATGCAGAATGTGAAATATGTCCTAAAAGGTATATCTAAAACATATTTTTAATAATTTTTATTGATTTTCTATAACTACATAATAACCATACTTCTAAACAATACAAACAAAACAATATATAATAATAACCCCGTAATACATTATACATAATAATACATACTTAAACAAATTAATAAACATACATTCACTTAATTCTACTTTGATCTAATCCTTGATTAACATTAAAGTGCACCCCTAACCCAGGGATCTTATTCTGATTTCCAAAATCTTATTGATTCTTCTGGAGGTGTTTTCCCTCTCCCCCTTAATAATATAAAGTCTAAAAACTGTTTCCATATTACTGTATTTCTTCGATTGTAAGACGCACACTAATTTCAGTACCACCAACAGAAAAGAAATCCCTAAGACACACCCGCGATTCTAAGACACACCCCTTTTTAGAGATGTTTATATGGGGGGAAAGTGCGTCTTAAAATCGAAGAAATAGGGTACTTCAAAATCATTCGTTTTTGTCATTCCTCTTCTAACTCTAATGTTACATGTGAATTTATCATTAATAGCAATATCCCATATTTCTTTATACCAATCTTCTATATGATAATCCCCTTGAACCTTCCAGTTCCTGGATATCATTAACCTCGCAGCTGTTAGCAAATTCGTCATCAATTCTTTTATGTCTTGATTACATTTCAATTCTCCATACACTGATAACAATGCCAAGGTTGGTGTCTCCTCTATCTCCATTCCTATAATTTCTTTTATCTCATTGCACACCATTTTCCATAATTTTTGTACAAATATACATTCCCACCACGTGTAAATATGATCCTTTCTCTTGACAACCTCTCCAACATAATGCCGAATTCGTCTTGTTTATCATATTTAGTTTCACTGGGGTTAGGTACCACCTCCAGACGACCTTATAATAGTTTTCTTTTATCCTCATGGACATGTTTCTCAACACTCGTTGTTTCCATATCTCCTTCCAACTCAGTTGCCCTATTTGTTCTTTCAAATCGGTTTCTTATACCATCTTACCTATGCTTTCCGTCTCTCCCTTTTCCACTAATATTCTATATATTTCACTCATTAAGCCTTTTATTGGTTTATATCTAAAATATTAAAATAATATTTTTCCTCATTTGTCATCAACGTTGGGCATGTGATGCTGGGTTGTTGTTTTTTCATAGTGGCTCTCCATGATATACAATTAAATTATTTATTTATTTATTTATTTATTTTTGAAACTTTCAGTTACTTTTCAAGAGTCATCAAGAGGTGTGTTTTTTTTTAAAAAAATAATACTTTTCCACAAAGTCAAGACACATAAGGAAAGGTAAAAACAACAACAATACAAACTATGCAAACTAAATCACAATGCAAACATCTACTAAAATAAATGCAAATACATAAGGCTATATTCCATTTAAAGCGATCTCCATGTCAGACGGCAAATATCAAATAATAACTATTAATAATAATAATTAATAATAATAACTATTATTAATAATAATAATAACTATTATTCTAGTTAACCAGGTCCGGATTACATAAAAGCAAGCAAATGTATATAGCAAAGGCAAAGATACAAGTTATACATAAAATCCGCATACAAATATATCATCTTTTTGCAGTTCTTGTATATACTCAATAAAAGGTTTCCAGTCCATTACGTATGAAGCTATTGTTCCTTCCTTTACTAACACCGTTAATTTCAACATCTCCGCCAATTCCAAAACCTTGGCCTCATCTACACCAAGCAGGATACTGCACTATGAAAGCGGTATATAAAAGGCAGGAGCCACAGGACTGCTTTATAATGGTATTGAAGTGCACTGACAACTGTTGGGGCCCATTGATGCATACCGTATGCCACTTTCATACCGCTCTATCCTGCTTGGTGTGGCTCCTGCCTTTTAGATACCGCTTTCATAGCGCAATATCCTGCTTGGTGTAGATGAGGCCCTTGAGGAGCCATTCTTCCATTGATAGTACTTGTGTGTTTTTTCCAATATTGCGCATATAATAATCTTGCCGCCATTGTCATATATTGGAATAACAATCCTTTTTCTTTTAGTTGATCATCCATAAGTCCAAGCAAAAACATTTCTGGTTTCATTTCTATATTTATCTTTTTTTAAAATTGCATTAATGCATGTATTTTAACCCAGTAAGCTTTTGCTCTTTTACAAGACCACCACATGTGGTAAAAGGTTCCTTCTTGTTCTTCACATTTCCAACAGTCCCCCAAACAACCGCTGTACATTTTCGCTAACATTGAAGGAGACATATGCCATCTATACATCATCTTATAAAAATTCTCCTTTAGTCTGGTACTTAATATATACTTAATGTCCACATATTTTTCCATAGTTCTATTGGAATCTTATGCCCGACATTATTTTCCCATCTGACCGTGCAATCCTTCATTTGTTCTTTCTCCCCCTCCAACTTTTCATTTCAAAGGTTGGGAAGCCTGACATTAGCCAGGAAGAAAAGCAGCTACAAGACCAGGAGGCTGAGCTGAGAGCATGTGAGGCAAAAGCTGAAGAAGGTCTGCAAGTAGGTAAAGGAAGACTCCTGGGGCAGCCTTCAGAGGGAAGACCTGAAGCCTGAGTGTCAGCTGCTGCTGCTGCTGCTGGTGGTCTGAAGACTTAGCAGCTGCTGGACTAAACTGAAGGAAAAGCCTGATGGAAGTCAAACCCGACCAGAACGAAAAATGCCTTTCAAGCCCTCATTGTTAGACCTTTGATCTGGTTTTTTTCCTCATGCCTAAAGGCCAGCTACCTTAGGGGAAAAGGCATATTTTTAATAAAGGAGTCTAGTTTAATGGTGGCAGCAGAAGTGAAAGGAGGGATTCCCTAGTGGTGAGGAGTGATTCTCCACATTTGACAATAGGAGTGGCATTGCCCTTAAGTAGAGGGTCCCACCCTAAGAGCCAGTACACCATATGCCCCCAGTGCAGTAAAAATATAACAGGTAAATTTCGATTTACTTACCTTTAATGGCAAGGCAAAATTTGGCAAATGAGGTGAACAACCTTGTCTGCCCACCTTACCTGCCTAATAACAGGGCTGGAATCCTCCCCCTCACAAAAACAAGGTTCTCGAACTTTTCAGAACTAGAGGTCAGTTTAATTAGTTTGGTAGATAAGACGCAGGTAATTCCTGTTCTCACCAAACTCAGTAGGACTTACTTCCAAGTAAAGATACATGATACTGAGCTGCAATAGGGAACCCAACTTTTCCACGGTTCCGGGACCATCCCATGGCTGTGTGGCCACTGCTCCTGGGTCATCCCATCCTCTCCGCAAGTAGCAGGGCACTTGAAATGGGCACGGAGCTGCACGGGGGCAGTCCTTGCCCACTGGGGGTGGGGAGCGGCCCTCTTCTTTGTTTGTTTGTTTTTTAAAAAATGGTGGCCACGATGTAGTTGTCTGGAAATAAGTTCTGTTGGACTTATTTCTGAGTAAACATACTTATAGTTGGACTCCAAACCTTTTCAATCTATTTTGCTATTTTCCCTTCACATGCCTCCCTCTACTTAAAATTTTAAATGTTTCAGCCTCCAATATGTCTAGTATCATTCTAGGCTTTTTTCAAGAGATTTTCAACCTTTGTCTACATTGGTTTATATAGCCCTTCTTTCAGATCAGAATTGTTTTCAGAATATCAAAACACTGTGTCATTTTGCCAGTCTTTGATCTGCAACATCTGAAAAACAGATTGAAAATAGGGAAGATGTTCATGATAAAAGGTGTCAAGTGTCTAATCAAATGAATGAAGAAAATTCAAACAAAACCCTTCAAGGAAGTGAAATAAAAGGTTGCCTCCAGAAACTGCTAGATTGATTTAGTTAGATCAAATCTCCCTGGATTGAACTCTCTGATGATCTTGACTAGATGTAAAAATGATATGAAATGCTCTGACTGTAGTCTATGGTAACACATTGTTTCCAGTACTTACATTTGTTTACACCAACCGGCCCTTTTTGACCCTACCATTCAAAAAGAAGTTACGTTGCTTTTATATGAGAAGATTAAGTATGGAGACAAATGGTAGTTTATTCAGAATGTTGAAGGGAGTTTGAGTGTGGTTGCTCCTCGTGATGTGTACACTCATCCTATTTTTGCTGCTAGTAAACAGATTTGGCGCTGGGGGGAGGGTTCGTATTGTTTCAAAACTGACAAAACCTATTAGGTCAGAGCTGATAGTGGAGAAATGTTTGTACACCCTGCGATGTGAAGCCTCTTTCAATCCACTTTCAGCTCTTAAAATCTATTGTCTGTCGCCATCCTAGGTGATTTCAACAGTGGCCCAGAATAAGAGAGTATGGTGTACTAGTTATAGAGCATCAGACAAGGGGGGTGTTTACACCAGCCCTATATCCCGGGGTAGTCCTTGGATGGTCCCTGTGCGTCCAAATGATGCCCCGGACATCCCGGGATGACGGGACTTTCCCTGGGATATATGGAACCGTGGAAAACCCAACTTTTCTGCGGTTCTGGGACCATCCCATGGCTGTGTGGTCACTGCTCTGGGTCATCCCATCCTCTCCACAAGTAGCGGGGCACTTGAAATGGGCACGGAGCTGCACGGGGGCAGTCCTTGCCCACTGGGGGTGGGGAGCGGCCCTCTTCCTTGTTTGTTTGTTTTTTAAAAAATGGTGGCCACGATGTCCTCCAAGAGTGGAGAAATCCAGGCTCACTGGACAACCTTGTCACTATCTCTCAGCTTAATCTACCTCACAGGGTTGTTTTAATGAGGAGAGGAGAATCATATATGCCACAATGAGCTCCATGGAAGAAAGGTGAGATATAAATGTAATGAATAAAATTAGCTGCAGCCATTGTAAGTAATACTGCAACAGCCCTGTATGAATAGCTGTTTGGTGTTTGTTGGGCTAGGCTGAAACGTATCATGAACAAAATGGTACTAATGAAGGGTTCAGCAACTAGTCGCCTGGAAACAGAGTCTGACGTCAAGGATGTCACCAGCTGGCCCTATTGGTGGAGTTGAGGGTTGGAGAAGTTGTGGTTGATGACACTCCTCTTCCAGTCACCACCACTTTAAATTAAGGCAGCAGCTGAATAACTCATAATAATTCATGAGTTCTTTAGACGATGTCATGAACTTCAAGTTTCACTTTTGTGTCTATCGAGCACTTTTGGCAAGTTTTTTTAGAGCAGGGGAATTTAATTGTGAAAGTGAAAGAAAGTGCAAATTCCCTTGCGTATTTGCACTATTCTGCTATACCGTAGTGCAACCTAGACATTATGTAGTGGGAATGCAGGTAAGGAAATGCTCCTTGTGTAGTACTCGGATCTCAATTCTGCAATGAAATTGAAAGTAGATAAAGTGGATTAACAGGCTCATGTAGAAAAGATCCAGGTATTGGAATAGAACCAATGAAACAGAGTAAGTAACTAGTGTAAGGGGGAAACTAAAAGGCTAAAATTCCAGGGGCCCCAGTACTAGATATTCAGGCACACCCATTTCAAATAGCCTTGGCTTAACCCAAGTGGTGTAGGTGCAGGTGCTTTTGAGGATTCAAGACAGAATGTTTGCATTTGTCCAGATTACACTTAAACCTTAAAACATCTACTCAAACTTTAAAATTAAATGCATTTATTAAAGAAAATAGAAAGTTTAACACAATCACAAATCACTACCCAAAGCAAAAGCAAAATACTCACAAGTCTAGCACCTTTAGAAGATAAGATTCCACTTTGCCCACACTTCCTTTCCCAACTACCTTCATCAATGAAGAACTCCACTCTCTCTAAGAAAGACCAAAGTCTTGGGCCTAGAAGTCAGGCCTAGAATCATACTGATTAATCAGCTTGGGTCTTTGTTGGCATGAGAAGAGAAAGAAGAGTGCCCCTCTTGGTGTGCTTGCTCAGAAATACTCCTTTTGACATCATCAATCCTTCTCTCCGACATACCTCAAACTTTCAAATGTATTGGTCCATGTTGTCTTTAAGGCCATCCTTTCCTTGGAAAATACCATCGTTTTCCTTGGAAGAAGCCCTCCCCTTGACTGTTACTTGTTTATGGCCAAAGAGTACTGCTTCCTTATTCTTGTGGTGAAAAGCTCCTGCCTCTTTCTCCTTTCTCCAATTGTTAGGGATTTCCAAACCACAACCGTGTCCTTACTATAATCTTGTACCTGCCACCTAGTTACCTTATAAGGAACAAGGCAGATGGAACAAGTGCAGGACAATTAGATCTAATACAGCGAGTGATATCAAATCGTGCTCCATCAGGCTTTATCTGTACTTGTACCCCAAAGCATCTAACCAATACAATGTTTTGCTTGTACCCCTACTTGCCCCCTTAGCCTTAAAGCATTACCCCACTACTTGTACATCCCTTTAAACCCCTTCTATGCCCCCCAAAGCTTCTTTCCCTATGCTATGCTAACAAGACCTTATCAACCACCACCCCTTACACGTACTCAGCAAACTTGCAAAGCCTAAGAATAATTCCTTCACTAGTAGCTCAGAAACTCCCCTTGCCAGAAAAGGAAGCGCAAGTGTGCTTGGTAGCATTCCGCAGCCTTTGCCACATCAGTGGGCCCAGATGTGAGCCTGCTTGCTTTTTTCAAAGGCTAATTCATGATATGGGAGATTGCTTATATATCTTCCCACAATAAGAGGGTAATTGAGAGAGATTCAGCTATTGGGCAGTATAGAAATGCAATAAATAAATAAATAAATTGTAAATGAGCTTCTGAACCAGGAATAGAATCTGTTCTATAGGTTATGCAAACTGAGGTGGGAGGCAACTGAACTTTGTAATGTTCCGGCACTTTTTTTAAAAAAAAAAGCACATTACAGAGAAATAGTATAGTTCTTGGTGAGAGATTCAGGACAGATAAAAAGAAATACTTCTTCACACAGAGCATAGTTAAATTATGGAATTCGCTACCACTAGACATAGTGACGGCCACCAATTTGGATGGCTTTAAAAGGGGGTTGGATGAATTCCTGGAGCAGAAGACTATCAATAGCTACTAGTCCTGATGGCTAGCTGCTACTTCCAGTATCAGAGGCAGTAAGCCTGGGGAACAGGGAGGGTGCTGTTGCACCACGTGCTGCTTGTAGGTCCTTGGTCGACAGCTGGCTGGCCACTGTGTGAACAGAGTGCTGGATTAGATGGACCCTTGGTCTGATTCAGGATGGTTGTTCTTATGTTTTTATGGTCTCTCTCTCTCTCTCTGATGTACTTTTTTTTTTTAACTTCCAGGAGCTTTCTACATGGAGGAACATTAAACAGACGCAACCTTAAGTACTGTTGAGGCAAAATGATGCGTGTTAACATTGTTCTGTTAACATTGTGCACAAAACACACACACACCTTTTCAGTGATTTTAGCTTACCTACAGAAAAGCCATTCTCAAGGGGATGAGTACCAAGAGGAACCCATCCCAGTTGCAGAAGCACCTAGTATGGCAAGACAGGGAGTGTGGGCCTGGTTGTTCTGATGGTGCTCCTACACCATGTTCATCACGTTCAGAACTAGAGCAGTCAGAAGGCTTCATTTGTCTTCCGATCACATTGCAAAATCTATTGGTTACATGGCTCCATGATAGCACCACGTCCACTACATGATTCCTGATTGATTGGAATCAGGCACTGCAGCAGTGTTCAAGGGGAAAAGATGCAAGGATGCTCAAGCAGTAACAGGTGGGGAACAATGGCTGTAAACAGCCATAAAAAATCCACAGCAGAGTGGAAGACAGAGGGGCTTGGAAACAGTTTTGCCACCAACCTTTGCAGCAATTAAGCCCCATGAAAAAGTGGTGCAATACTAGACTGAAGTGGTATGTTCCAGTAAAACACACCTCAATTGCCCTCTGCAGCAGCTCCAAGCAATGATATGGATGTAAATGACCACGTTGCAAATGTCTACAGTGGGAATTTATGCTTGTCCAAACCACCTACATCCATGCAAAATGCTTTCATTAGCAAATGTAGAGTGTGCTTAAAATCCAGAATTGCAAAGTTATTCTGCTCAACCTGAATTACATCCATTAATGGCTTGACTCCACTAATTAGTAATAGCTGTTAATGAAGTGTGCAGGTACTAGCCAAACCTCTTCAATTAAAGTCTTAGGGCACAATTTTATGCATGTTTAGATAGAGGTCCTACAACGCCCAGCATTCTGCAGCATGGCTGGCTGGGGAAACGCTGAGAGTTACAGTTCTTTTTCCTATCTAAACATGCATAAGGCTGCACCCTTAAACTCACAAGTTATATCAGAACTGTTGGCAGGACCCTCATGACTCCATCGCATACCTGTGCTCTAGAAAATGAAATTCTACTATAAACAAACCGAAATTCAGTTCTCACAGTAAGGTGACCAAAAGAAGAAAATTGTGACCTGGTGGCTTAATTTGTATAATCTTTCTGCTTCTTTTTTTGGGAAGAATTTGAAACTTTGATGCAAGACTGAGATAGCAGACCAGAAGAAGGGAGGGAGGCAAGTGATGGGGCAGTGAGAAAAATGTTTGGGTCTGGTTGTTAGAGGTCCTAGTTCAAGGATCCTATATAGCCTTAATGAGGGCTAGTGATATTCGGACTGGGCCTTACTCCTGAGTAAATAGCTAAGGCTTTAGCTAGACCTAAGGTTTATCCTGGGATCATCCCAGGGTCATCCCTGTTGATGTAAATGACACATAGGATATCCCGGGAGCAGGCAGGGACAACCCCGGGACGATCTTAGGATAAACCTTAGGTCTAGCTAAGGCCTTAGTCATACAACAGCAGTATCCAATCGGGCCATTCCACTTGAGCCCATCTCTGCTCAAGCCACAAGCGGTTCCTACCATTTGTATGATGCGATATAGTGCTTCCAGGGACAAGCCCAAAAATGAGTGGAAATGCTTGTTTCTGGAAGGGGCAGGGTTTCGGCAACCTCTCCCCTTCCAGAAATGAGCACTGCTGCTTGTTTCAGGGTTTGCCCCAGCAATGCTATATCACGACATGCAAGTGGTCAGGGCCGCTTGGAGACTGGTACCAGTGGGGCTGGATGCTAAAAAGAGAAATCAACTCTGGTGCTTGATAAACGTATTAAAAACTATTTTATTCAGCCGTAACTGCGGGTGAGAAAACCAGTGAGACACAGTAGCTCCTGCTAGCACAGCAACTGTTTCCAGCTCTTGACGAAGGACAATACGTCTGAAACGTTGAGCAGAGCATTTTTGGATTTTAAGAATAAAATAGTTTTTAATACGTTTATCAAGCACCAGAGTTGATTTCTCTTTTTAGCATCCACGCTTATTGGTGCGTTTTCCCCCCTAGATCAGCATACCAGTGGGGCTGGCCACATGCAGACTGGAACTGGCAGGGAATAACCTGATTGGATACTGCCCATGGGGACTGCTTTATTACATGGCTCTAGCAAATCTCTTTTGATGCTGTGAAGAAAGAAAATATTGTCTTGCATGATTTTGCATCTAGGTTATTGATGTTTGGGCAGGAAAACATGGCGAACTGAAATTCATGGCCTGAAAAGGACAGAAAAAACTCCAGAGACTAATTGCTACACCGCAGGAAACTGATGCTTGTAAAATTGCTTGGGCCCTTGGACTTCAAGGCAGATGCCACTCATGGCTAATTAATGCTGGGGCCTTGTAACCAAACTAATAGGGGGAAAATGATTTGCAGAGTCAAATACGCAATAGGCTGACATTGCACAATTAAAAGAGATGCTTGTTTGTTGGCGACTGTCATCCCATTGGCAACGAAGCACAAGAACAACAGGCAATTCTTGAGCTGTAGTTGACCAAAGATAATTCCAAAAGCAGATAAAAATGTTTAAGGGACAAATGTAGGAAAGTGTACTCCTTTACTAGGTTACTAACCCCATACATCAGGCTGCACATCGGAGGAAACCCATCTCACTTTATATGTGGAACAGGCAGACACATGAACCAAAATATATGGCTGGTCTACCACACTGAGGCCTTTGCTAGACCTGCAGGATATCCAAGGATCGAGGAGGGGTGATCTCATGTTGTCAAGTAGAAAGTCTGCCATTTTTTTTTACTTTTAAAGGAGACGATGCGCATGAACGCTCGTGTGCAAAGGTAAGTTTTTTTAAAAAAAAATAATTTGATTTCCCTGCTCCACTCACCCTGCCCCCAATGGGTGCAGCGCTCCTGGGGAGCGCTGCACCCCATGCGCAGCTCCCGGCTCCTCGCAAGTAATTGCACAGAGCCGGGAAAAGCCAGGAAATCAGGCCACACACTCGCGGTCTTGGGCTCAACCCGAGGCTGTGAGAAAAAGCGAGCCCAAAGGGGGAGGCTTTATCCCAGGGCCAGGGAGGGTTGATCCCTGCATGAGCCCAGGATCCCCTGTGTGTCATCTGGATGCACAGGGGCGATCCTGAGTATCAGTCCGGGATATAGCCCGGTCTAGCAAAGGCCTGAGTTTGGCCCTCAGTTGAGCAAACATGTTGCTCAGGCAACCCTGACCAAATAGCCTTGACTACTAGTTTGCCCACAGACAGGGCTGGTGCTACCATAGAGGCCACTCAGGCAGCCGCCTAGAGCGCCAAGCTAAGAGGGGTGCCTGGCACAGTGCAGCACTCACATGCATTGGCTGTGAGCTGGCCGGCCGGAGGATTCAGCCAGGCCTGGGCAGGCGAGATGGCACCCCACACCTGCCGAGCCGAAGTGAAGCCAGGGATGCTGGGGTGGGGTGGGGTGGCTCCACGTTCAGACTTCCGGAACGCACCTGGAAGAGAGAGAGAGAGAGAGTGTATGGGTGAATGGGGTGCATGGGGTCTTTGAGTGAATGCATGTGTTAATGCGTGTGTTTGTTTGGAGTGAGTGATGTGGAGTGTGTGTGTGCGCGCATGTGTGAGTTGGGGGGTGGGATGATTTGGAGGTGATATTCCTATTAAATAATGCATTTTAGACCCATAGATGTTCCTTTCCAATTTGTTTGCTATAATTGGCATGACGTATTTCTTGCACTTTAAAATAAATTTGGCAGTTTCAAGTTTTGAGAGCTTCGGCTATTGGGCGGTATAGAAATGTAATAAATAAATAAATAAATAAATAAATAAGTTTTGTGCTTCTTATTTTTTCCAGGAAACATCTGTTCTTAAAAATCAAAGTTGGCATTTTTGGGGGGGAGGGGTGAAAGTAGATCACCTTGCCTAGGGCGCAAAATAGTCTGGCACAGGCCCTGCCCACAGACTGCTAGTCCTGACAGGTATCTGTAAAACTCCCTACGAAATATATCTAGTTCATGTGCAAGACTGAACATGCACAGAATGAATGCACATAAATGGGATGCATGAATCAGGCCCCATCCTACCCCAACCTCCACGAATCACTGTATCGTCGGCTGACCATGGTTGGGTAGTCAATAGAACTGGAATATCAAAGGTACACAAACCTATAGAAGGATAAAGGTTATTTTACCGTCAAAATCAAGCTGAGGATTATTAGATAGAACTATCTCCCCATTCCCATCTCTGAGCGCTGTGTGAGGCACTGGGAGCAATGGGGAATATGGTTTTCTTAGCAAGTGTATATCCCGTCAGGCATCGGAGAGTGGAATAGGAAGAGAGACCTCCTGCCTTTCGTTTCACAATTGCCACGGTCACTGCCAGAGCAGCACAAAACAGATGCAGGTGGGAGGGAGGCGGGTGAAGGCCCACTGGGGGGGGGGGTTTGGGTGGGATTTGACCCAAGTACATCAGTAGAGGAGCAACAGGCTCCAAACTAAAATATTTTCCTGTTCGGCAAGGAGGTGAACCAAGCTCTACTCCAGTCCCAACTTGGGAACGTTTCCCTATTAGTAGTCATTTGTGGTCTTTAAAAAAGAGGAATTAACTTTCGAAAAGCTTCTGTGCTTCTGCTGCCTGGAGGCAGTTCTCGCTCACAGTGCAGGCAAGTAGCTATTTCTAAGCCAGATTTAATTCACATACACACATATATTTCATTACCATCTACATGGGGCAGTTTTTGAGTGAGGCACCCCCGCTGCCCTGCCAATTTTGGCAGCTATAGAAAAGCAGTTTTTTAAAATTGCAGACTTGTGCTTTTAGCATTCTGTAATGCAAAAAGGATCAAATTTAGCTTGAGAACAACAAGCTAAATGTAATTCTTTTAGCACTATGGCGTACTACTGAGCCACTTAACACCAAATTTTGGTGGCAAACTGCTGATATTTTTTCTGATTTTTAAATTTTTTTGGTGCACCCTGCAAACTGCATGGCCCATGATTTGGATTCAGGGGACCAAGATGGCTCCCAAAACTCCAACACTCCTGGCATAAGTGGATCAACATATAACGCACAAAACCATCATTACTGATTTGCTCATTTGTAAAACAAAACAAAAAACCCTCTTTGGTATCAAACATTCAAAAAAGATAATGAAAAGGACCTAGATGCATTTCAACCTCATCAGCATAGTGCCCCCCAAAAAAGAGTAAAGTTAAACTGCTCTTGAGCAAAACCATTTAATGAATCTTCTAGATGTTAAAGGTCTTATGAGCCTTAAAAAAAAAAAAAAAAAACCCCTAAAATCCAATGCCATAATATTGCCTCTGGGAGATATGAGATAAAGTGATACACATATGTGGAACACACGGAGATGAAGGACATGGTTACCTTGGCAACAAAACTGTGGGAAAGCTGTCCTCAACCAAATTAGAATACCAAATATTGGGCAAAACACTCCTCTCCCCCTCAGCTACAGCTTGCAAAATGCAAGATAAAAAGTGTAGACCCACACAAAAACCGTCCTGGTTTGTGCAGGGGTGCACAGCCAAATGTTTATCCTGTCATGTAGAAAGAGCACCTGATGCCTTCAAAAAGTGGGAGTGCTCCATTTCCCAACCAGCCTGCCAAGCTGCTCCCAGCAGTGGAGCCTGGTGGGCCAAGAGGTGGAGCCTAGCAACACTAAGGAAGTGGAGCCTGAAAATACCTGGTGGATCAGGAAGCTGAGCCTGGCAACATCTAGCAGGAGACGACGTAGAGCCTGGCGGCATCTAGCAGGAGAAGACGTAGAGCCTTGGGGCATCTAGCAGGAGAAGACGTAGAGCCTGGCGGCATCTAGCAGGAGACGACGTAGAGCCTGGCGGTATCTAGCAGGAGACGACGTAGAGCCTGGCGGCATCTAGCAGGAGACGACGTAGAGCCTGGCGGCATCAAGCAGGAGAAGAAGTAGAGCCTGGCGGCATCTAGCAGGAGACGACGTAGAGCCTGGCGGCATCTAGCAGGAGACGACGTAGAGCCTGGCGGCATCTAGCAGGAGACCACGTAGAGCCTGGCGGCATCTAGCAGGAAACCATGTAGAGCCTGGCGGCATCTAGCAGGAGATGACGTAGAGCCTGGCGGCATCAAGCAGAAGAAGATGTAGAGCCTGGCGGCATCTAGCAGGAGACGACGTAGAGCCTTGGGGCATCTAGCAGGAGACGACGTAGAGCCTGGTGGCATCTAGCAGGAGACGACGTAGAGCCTGGCAGCATCTAGCAGAACATGACGTAGAGCCTGGCGGCATCTAGCAGGAGACGACGTAGAGCCTGGCGGCATCTAGCAGGAGACGACGTAGAGCCTGGCGGTATCTAGCAGGAGAAGACGTAGAGCCTGGCGGTATCTAGCAGGAGAAGACGTAGAGCCTTGGGGCATCTAGCAGGAGAAGACGTAGAGCCTTGGGGCATCTAGCAGGAGACGACGTAGAGCCTGGCGGCATCTAGCAGGAGAAGACGTAGAGCCTGGCGGTATCTAGCAGGAGACGACGTAGAGCTTGGCGGCATCTAGCAGGAGACGACGTAGAGCCTGGCGGCATCTAGCAGGAGACGACGTAGAGCTTGGCGGCATCTAGCAGGAGACGACGTAGAGCTTGGTGGCATCTAGCAGGAGACGACGTAGAGCCTGGCGGCATCAAGCAGGAGAAGACGTAGAGCCTTGGGGCATCTAGCAGGAGACGACGTAGAGCCTGGCGGCATCTAGCAGGAGAAGACGTAGAGCCTGGCGGTATCTAGCAGGAGACGACGTAGAGCCTTGTGGCATCTAGCAGGAGACGACATAGAGCCTGGCAGCATCTAGCAGGAGACGACGTAGAGCCTGGCGGCATCTAGCAGGAGACGACGTAGAGCCTGGCGGCATCTAGCAGGAGACCACGTAGAGCCTGGCGGCATCAAGCAGGAGAAGATGTAGAGCCTGGCGGCATCTAGCAGGAGACGACGTAGAGCCTGGCGGCATCTAGCAGGAGACGACGTAGAGCCTGGCGGCATCTAGCAGGAGACGACGTAGAGCCTGGCGGCATCTAGCAGGAGACCACGTAGAGCCTGGCGGCATCTAGCAGGAGATGACGTAGGGCCTGGCGGCATCAAGCAGGAGAAGATGTAGAGCCTGGCGGCATCTAGCAGGAGACGACGTAGAGCCTGGCGGCATCTAGCAGGAGACGACGTAGAGCCTGGCGGCATCTAGCAGAACATGACGTAGAGCCTGGCAGCATCTAGCAGGAGACGACGTAGAGCCTGGCGGTATCTAGCAGGAGACGACGTAGAGCCTGGCGGTATCTAGCAGGAGACGACGTAGAGCCTTGTGGCTTCTAGCAGGAGACGACATAGAGCCTGGCGGCATCTAGCAGGAGACGACGTAGAGCCTGGCGGTATCTAGCAGGAGACGACGTAGAGCCTGGCGGCATCTAGCAGGAGACGACGTGGAGCCTGGCGGCATCAAGCAGGAGAAGATGTAGAGCCTGGCGGCATCTAGCAGGAGACGACGTAGAGCCTGGCGGCATCTAGCAGGAGACAACGTAGAGCCTGGCGGCATCTAGCAGGAGACCACGTAGAGCCTGGCGGCATCTAGCAGGAGACCACGTAGAGCCTGGCGGCATCAAGCAGAAGAAGATGTAGAGCCTGGCGGCATCTAGCAGGAGATGACGTAGAGCCTTGGGGCATCTAGCAGGAGACGACGTAGAGCCTGCGGCATCTAGCAGGAGACGACGTAGAGCCTGGCAGCATCTAGCAGAACATGACGTAGAGCCTGGCAGCATCTAGCAGGAGACGACGTAGAGCCTGGCGGCATCTAACAGGAGACGACGTAGAGCCTTGAGGCATCTAGCAGGAGACGACGTAGAGCCTGGCGGCATCTAGCAGGAGACGACGTAGAGCCTGGCGGCATCTAGCAGGAGACGACGTAGAGCCTGGCGGCATCTAGCAGGAGACGACGTAGAGCCTGGCGGCATCTAGCAGGAGACGACGTAGAGCCTGGCGGCATCTAGCAGGAGACGACGTAGAGCCTGGCGGCATCTAGCAGGAGACGACGTAGAGCCTGGCGGCATCTAGCAGGAGATGACGTAGAGCCTGGCGGCATCAAGCAGGAGAAGATGTAGAGTCTGGCGGCATCTAGCAGGAGACGACGTAGAGCCTGGCGGCATCTAGCAGGAGACGACGTAGAGCCTGGCGGCATCTAGCAGGAGACGACGTAGAGCCTGGCAGCATCTAGCAGAACATGACGTAGAGCCTGGCAGCATCTAGCAGGAGATGACGTAGAGCCTGGCGGCATCTAACAGGAGACGACGTAGAGCCTTGTGGCATCTAGCAGGAGACGACGTAGAGCCTGGCGGCATCTAGCAGGAGACGACGTAGAGCCTGGCAGCATCTAGCAGAACATGACGTAGAGCCTGGCAGCATCTAGCAGGAGACGACGTAGAGCCTGGCGGCATCTAACAGGAGACGACGTAGAGCCTTGTGGCATCTAGCAGGAGACGACGTAGAGCCTGGCAGCATCTAGCAGGAGACGACGTAGAGCCTAGCGGCATCTAGTGGCTCAGGAAGCAGAGCCTGGCTAAGCGGAAAACAAAGCCTGGCAGCACGTCAAGGAGCATAAAAATGTAGATGTAGAGTATTATATGTGTTTACAAATCCCCTGCAACTAAGCAATATCATTCACCACAGACCAAAACAATCCAGACTATGTCTGCGCTACAATCAGAAAACAGGAAATAACCTAAGTATAGAGCAAATACCACAAGAAAGTGAGACAAGCTATATGATATATAGAGATAATGGAAAAGCATGTACATTTGTGGAAATTATTACCCAGCTAGTGGTGGAAACTATGATAGAATACCCAAGAGGCAATGTCCAAGTGATGGTTGTTGCCCTTATATTCTGTTTAGTAAGCCTCCCACAGGCATTTGGCTGGTGTTGGATTACGTGGAGATAGCCCAAGGCCACAAACTGAAGATCAGCTGTAGGATTTGAGCCCCAAAAGCCTAACCGCTCTTTTAATCCTACATTTGCTGCTGCAATAATACATAGAGGACTTTCAGAAAGGGGAGAAATATTGTTTCCTTATCGGCACTCTGCTTCCTGCTTCTCTTCCACATTTCAAATGAGCTGAATTACACGGGAAGAGAGCAGCGGCCACGTCGCCTGTAATTTAAAACTTCCAAGTTAAAAAAAACCAAAAATTCAGCTCCCTTGTCAAGAACCTTAAAGTCAATGGGATTATTTTCTCACTTTCTAGAAGAACACTGTACTTTCTGGGGCTTTCCTAAATGCACTTCTTAATCATCAATTAATTTCCTAGATACAACTCCCATTGAAATGAATGGGGGCTGCAGAGGAGCAGTGCTACATTGGGTAGTTTAATTTGGTACTTCAGTGAAGAGTTTATTCTGTTTAAATAAAATAAATACAGTTCAATGGGACAGCGCCCCTTAGTGGTCATTTTACAGTGCAACTCAGACTGCACAAAGCTGCAAATCCCGACATATTTCTGAAGAATTTGGTTTTCTGAGGTTTATTTTTTATGGAAAAACTGGGAAAAGGAGCTGGAGACTCACAAATGTCTGTGAGCGGCCAGTCATGAGCATGCTATAAATTGCTCGTTTGCCCATAGGCAAACCAGTTAATTTTTCTCTCCGATTCTGCCACAAAACAATTCTCCTTCATTTCATTTAGACACACACTAATTTGCCATGTAGATTCCTCCAAATCCATAGAATTTCAATTGATCCCCCCAATTAAGTTACCAAAATGTATGGCCCATGGCCCTTCAACTGATTCCCTCCAAAACTAATTTACTATCCACCGCATCCCTAATTAATTTTCCCCTCTGCTTACCACCACCACCGAAAAAGTGGAGGGGGTGGGGTTTTCCTTATCCTGTCTATGTTAACAACACATCTCAGGTCAGCTCTCTCCCCTTTCTCAGTCCATAATAAAAGCTGGTGGAGGTGAACAGAGGAGGCTGGCGATGGGCTCCAAGAGGTGGGAGTCTTTCGGATGAAGGCACTGCCGTTTCAAAAAGGGCAACAGCTACCCATCCTCCCCTGCCCCATCTATCCAGAACATGCAGTCACCCATTCACTGCTCCAAACGTACCTCGATTGGGCAGGAGGAAACGAATCCTCCATATCACATCCACACCCCTAGCCCAGTGCACCGATATCAGTGGTCCAAGCCTTCTACAGCTGCCTTTTTTAAGCAAAGGAAATACAGTAAAAAAAAAAGGAAGCCAGCTTTAAATTCTGCTCTGCTGCTATATCTGCATGTGGAATGCTTGTCTCTGTGTTTCCTTCCTTCCTCCTTAGTTTTACTTAAGTGTTTTGTTTTGATAGCAACTTTTGGTTTAAACCTTCTCCCTGTCCCAGACTATTTCCCTCCTGCAGCCTGAGGGTTTGCCTTTCAAACTGTGCTCCCTTAGCAGATGTTGCAAGTTTTGGTGGTGTTATATTGCAGGGTGCAGTCAACGTTCCTGTACGCATCTCTACCTCCTTTGGTGCCAGACCTCGATGAGGTTCTCACTCTATGCAGAACCCCTGTCATACAGCTTCCAAACAACCTCCTCTCCTTCCCTGCTGCTTCTCTGATGACAGACAACCTGCGGCCCATTTCCTTGTGCCCACACACTGCCATCCACCTCAATAAGAAAAAACAGAGGTTTTGTCCTCATGCTCATGTGTTTACCTCTATGATAGAGATTGTCCACAGATGTTGCTGTCTACTTCAATGAGGGAGAAACTGGCCAATGAGACCACACTGATGGAGCCTGCCTGAAGGGAAGGGACAGACCATTGTCACTTCATGCTGCCTGTGTGGAGGAGTTAGAGTAGCATTTGTGACTTCAGCTGATGCCGCCTACCAGCAGTGAGAGGCTGCCCCATTGTGACTTGAGCTGATGCTGCCTACCAGAAGTCTGAGTGACCAAGCCAGAGCTGCTGTCCAACTGAAGGAAAGAGCAACACTGACTCCTCAGCCCAGGTCTTACTGACACTTTCATACACAGGTGTGCTTTGCACCAATACCAGATGGGGAGTATTTATTACTTATTATTAGATTTATATCCCACCTTTTTTCCTCTTACATAGACCACCCCCTCTCCTTTCATCTTCACAAGAACCCAGATCTCCCAAGTCCCAGACCAACAGTCTAGCCACTGCACCACCCTGACTCTTATCAGCTTTCTTTCTTTATCCATCCCCTCAAATCCTCCCATCCACTCTCTGATGCAGTTCAAGGCCAAACTACACATTATGTGAATCATGCTTTTAAAAAAGGGTTGCTTAGCACTGCTGCAACTATTTTGAATGAAAAGCAGCCAGTGGGGCCCCAATTAGGAACCACACTTTCAGTCCAAACTGGAGGGGGAGCACACCAATTTCCTACTGAAAATGGCTCCTCCCTGCTATTTGCCACCATTTCAGGGTGGGAAATCATCACAGAGCCAAATTAACAAGGGCTGGAGTTATTCTTAACCAGAGAGATGGAAAACTAAATTGAAAACAAAATTTAGGCTAGCCTAATGCTTCCTCCCAGCCTTCGCACCTGCCTTCTTCCAGGTGTCATCTCTGTGTGAAGAGAATAGGATTGCAGAGAGTTTTCTCTCAAATCTCAAGTGATTATCAAAAGGCCTAGGCCACCTATGCCCTTATAGAATTTACGACACAGGTGGGGAAACTGTTTCAACCCAAGGGTTACGTTCCCTCACGAGAAACCTTCCAGGGCACATATGTGAGTGGTAGGAGGGGTTCAAAGCCAAACATGGGTGGAGCCAAAGCCACATACACACCCCATTTACACACATCCATTCCATATATGCACACCCACTCATAAGGATGGATGGACGAGCAATGTTTGAGAGCGCCAGGATTCTCTGAACATCATCTTGACGTTCGTCTTGTGCCTGATTCGCATCTGAAATTGCTTCTTGTCTCTGCGAATGAGAAATTGAGCCGCAATCAAACAGGAGATTTGTGCAAATCTCCCCAAATTTGCACAAAAATCCTAATTTGTGCAAATTTCCTCCATAGGCTAAAGCAAGGCTGATTCAGCCTACTGAAGAAATTTGCTCAAATTAGGAAATTTGTGCAAATTGAACTGGGAATTGGGAATGAGAAGAATGCGAGCATATATTTGACAATTTGTGAATATTTCGGTGGACGTGTGCTCACGCTTGCATTTGGGACTGTGAATGGGGTATGCTTGCATGTTTTGTGGACAAAAGCAAGATTCTCATAGATCCTTACCCACCTCGTACCATCCATTCACAGACTCCCCTCATTCACACCCATCCATACACCAGACCACTCATACAATCGATCCCTCCCCTTATATCTCTGTCTCTCCTTCCCTTTCCTCCTTCTCTCTCACTCTTGCTCTGTCTCCCGTTCTCTATCCCTCTTTCTTTTTCTCTCCTTATATCTCTCTGGCCCTTTGCTTCTCCCCATTAGGTTTAGAAAAAACATCCCATTCACGCAAATGGGGCCTTTTTATATAAGTTCAATTACCATCTGGGGGAGGGAGTGATTTGGGCCATAGCTAGACCTAAGGTTTATCCCTGGATCGTCCAGGGGTCAAACCTGTTCATCAAGGTGACACACAGGGGATCCAGTGCTCAGGCAGGGGCAAACCCTGGATGATCCCAGGATAAACCTTAGGTCTAGCTGTGGCCATGGAGGGGGTGAAAGCATGTGGGGAGGGGAGGGTTAATTCTTCCCTCTACAGCTCCGCACAAATTCCCTCCTGCATGATAATTAGGCTTTTTTAAAAATCGTCCCATTTATGCAAATGAGAACCTTTTTGTTTCTAAGCCAAATCACCAGGGGTGATCCAAAGGCTCCATGAATCGCAAGCAGCCCAGTGGGGCCAAGGGTTCCCCAGCTTTTGTGCTTTCAGGAATACAAAACTGATATCAATCTGTCCCCTAAATACTCTGTCCTCCTTATGATAATGTAAATTACCCAATGATAATCTTGTTTCTGCTTTGTACAGCTTGCATTGCCTCGTGTTATTTATGATGCTATAACTCATTCACAGATGCACTAAGTGCTGTATTAGCATGGGTGTTCTGGCCAGCATGATTAGCTGACAGACAAAGGAACAAACAAGGTCACAACTTTTTATTACGTTTAAAAAAGGGGGGGACATAATTGTTTCTTGTATTGTAATTTGCTTTCATTATGTTTTGCAGCATTCCCAGTGCTGTGAAGGTAGGGAAGGGGGAGGGGCGCTTTATGAATACAATTAAAGCATGGTTGCTATTAAAAGATGACTGTGCCCTAAAAATGATGCTTACAAAAGTTGTCTGAATTAAGGGGTTTCGCTATCTTAGATTTTGTCAAAGCCAGCCTCTTTAACTGAAGGGGAGAAAAAAGATCAGATTTTACTAGATGCAATGCAACTAAGGCCTTAGCTAGACCTAAGGTTTATCCCGGGATCGTCCCAGGGTCATCCCTGTTCATGTAAATGACACACAGGGGATCCCAGGAGCAGGCAGGGACGACCCCGGGATAAACCTTAGGTCTAGCTAAGGCCTAAGACCTGGTTTATACTGGACATGGGCCTTTACCCATGCAAGCATTCCATATGCACCCTATCACATTTAAACAAATGTCTCCTGTTGCACCAGATTTAAAGTTCTCCATCATGAGGTAATAAGCCACTGGTTGGTCTGACATTCCCAGGGCTGGGGAAATTGTGAACCTCCAGAAAATTGTGACCATACAATTCCCATATTCCATCAACAATGGCTATGCTAGCTATGGATGATGATGATGATGATGATGATGATGATGATGATAATGATGATGATATTTATTTGTATCCCGCCTTTTGCCCAATACTGATGGGAGTGGTAACCCAGAAATCTGGGTTACTACAGGTTACCAACCCCTGCTGTAAACTCTATGGCAGTTTTCCTCAGCTTTGTGCCCACCAGATATTTTGGACTACACTTCTCAGCATTCCTCACTCTTGGTAATGCTAGCTGGGGCTGATGGGAGTTGAAATCACAAACATCTGGATGGCATCTTTTTGGGGAAGTCGGCTTTATGTTCATCATACACATGCATATTCCTGATGACTGGGTGGGGAGTCCACCACATCCACAGCTATTCCAGTCAAATGTTCTAAGGAACATATGTGGGCCAGAAGTGGAGCATATTTATTATATGCACTTAGTACACAAGTATGTGTACTTGCTTATTTCTTTCTCCTGACTGTTTTTCTCCCTCAAACAAAACTCCTATGGAGCGTTGGACTATTAAGTGGAAGACAAGTGCAGGGGTGGCGGCTGCTTAACCCTCCTCCTGCCAGCTGTGTCACCACTCAAAATCTGCACACGTGTGCTCGCACGCATGCACACCTTTATTAAGACCAACAAATGGACTGGAATGGGCCACTTCACAACAGATCACCACCAGATCTACTACTGTGGACAAGAGGATCACAGAAGAAATGGAGTAGCCTTCATAATTAATAATAAAGTGGCTAAAGCAGTGCTTGGATACAATCCAAAAAATGATAGAATGATCTCAATTCGAATTCAGGGTAAGCCATTTAACATCACAGTGATCCAAATATATGCCCCAACCACAGAGGCTGAAGAAGCAGAAGTAGATCAGTTCTATGAAGATCTGCAGCACCTACCGGATAATACACCAAAAAGAGATGTTATTTTCATTACAGGAGACTGGAACTCTAAGGTGGGCAGTCAAATGACATCTGGAATTACAAGTAAGCATGGTCTAGGAGAACAAAATGAAGCGGGACATAGGCTGATAGAATTCTGCCAGGACAACTCACTGTGCATAACAAACATTCTCTTCCAACAACCGAAAAGACGGCTTTATACATGGACTTCACCAGATGGCCGACACTGAAATCAGATTGACTACATCCTTTGCAGCCAAAGGTGGCGGACATCTATACAGACGGTAAAAACAAGACCTGGAGCTGACTGTAGTTCAGATCACGAACTTCTTATTGCACAATTTAGAATCAAACTAAAGAGAATAGGGAAGACCCACAGTTCAGTTAGATATGAGCTCACTAATATTCCTAATGAATATGCAGTGGAAGTGAAGAATAGATTTAAGGGACTAGATTTAGTAGATAGGGTCCCGGACAAACTATGGACAGAAGTTCGCAACATTGTCCAAGAGGTGGCAACAAAAAACGTCCCAAAGAAAAAGAAAACCAAGAAGGCAAGATGGCTGTCTGCTGAGACACTGGAAGTAGCCCAAGAAAGAAGGAAAGCAAAAGGCAACAGTAATAGGGGGAGATATGCCCAATTAAATGCAAAATTCCAGAGGTTAGCCAGAAGAGATAAGGAATTATTTTAAAACAAGAAATGTACGGAAGTGGAAGAAGACAATAGAATAGGAAGGACAAGAGACCTCTTCCAGAAAATTAGAAACATCGGAGGTAAATTCCAGGCAAAAATGGGTATGATCAAAAACAAAGATGGTAAGGACCTAACAGAAACAGAAGAGATCAAGAAAAGGTGGCAAGAATATACGGAAGATCTGTATAGGAAGGATAATAATATCGGGGATAGCTCAGACGGTGTGGTCAGTGAGTTAGAGCCAGACATCCTGAAGAGTGAGGTCGAATGGGCCTTAAGAAGCATTGCGAATAACAAGGCAGCAGGAGACGACGGTATCCCAGCTGAACTGTTTAAAATATTGCAAGATGATGCTGTCAAGGTGATGCACGCCATATGCCAGCAAATTTAGAAAACAGAAGAATGGCCATCAGACTGGAAAAAATCAACTTATATCCCCATACCAAAAAAGGGAAACACTAAAGAATGTTCCAACTATCGTACAGTGGCACTTATTTCACATGCCAGCAAGGTAATGCTCAAGATCCTGCAAGGTAGACTCCAGCAATTCATGGAGCGAGAATTGCCAGATGTGGGTTTAGAATTGCTGGGTTTAGAAAAGGCAGAGGAACTAGAGACCAAATTGCCAATATCCGCTGGATAATGGAGAAAACCAGGGAGTTCCAGAAAAACATCTACTTCTGTTTTATTGACTATTCTAAAGCCTTTGACTGTGTGGATCATAACAAACTGTGGCAAGTTCTTGGTGGTATGGAGATACCAAGTCATCTTGTCTGCCTCCTGAGGAATCTGTATAACAAACAAGTAGCAACGGTAAGAACAGACCACGGAACAAGGGACTGGTTTAAGATTGGGAAAGGAGTACGGCAGGGTTGTATACTCTCACCTTACCTATTCAACTTGTATGCAGAACACATCATGCGATGTGTTCTGCATACTTGACGAATCCAAGGCTGGAGTTAAAATCGCAGGAAGAAACATTAACAATCTCAGATATGCAGATGACACCATTTTGATGGCTGAAAGCGAGGAGGAGCTGAGGAGCCTTATGACAAAGGTGAAAGAAGAAAGTGCAAAAGCCAGGTTGCAGTTAAACCACAAAAAAAACCAAAATTATGGCAACCAGCTTGATTGGTAACTGGCAAACAGAGGGAGAAAACGTGGAGGCAGTGACAGACTTTGTATTTCTGGGCGCAAATATTACTGCAGATGTTGACTGCAGCCAGGAAATCAGAAAACGTTTACTTCTTGGGAGGAGAGCAATGACAAATCTTGATAAAATAGTTAAGAGCAGACACACCACACTGACAACAAAGGTCCGCATAGTTAAAGCAATGGTATTCCCCATAGTAACCTATGGCTGCGAGAGCTGGACCATAAGGAAGGCTTTGCGAAGGAAGATAGATGCTTTTGAACTGTGGTGTTGGAGGGAAATTCTGAGAATGCCTTGGACTGCAAGAAGATCAAACCAGTCCATACTCCAGGAAATAAAGCCAGACTGCTAGGGAATGGTATTAAAGACAAAACTGAAGTACTTTGGCCACATAATGAGAAGACAGGATACCCTGGAGAAGATGCTGATGCTAGGGAAAGTGGAAGGCAAAAGGAAGAGGGGCCGACCAAGGGCAAGATGGATGGATGATATTCTGGAGGTGACAGACTTGACCTTGGGGGAGCTAGGGGTGGCAACGGCCGACAGAAAGCTCTGGCATGGGCTGGTCCATGAAGTCACGAAGAGTTGGAAATGACTGAATGAATAAACAACAATTAGACTGAAAGTTACAGAAAGCAGGTGTTGGGGGAGAAAGGAAGGGAAAGGAAAGGAACCTCTCTTGCAAGCACTTGAGTCATTGCTGACTCCTAGAGGGACGCCTGCTTTCGCTGACGTTTTCTTGGCAGACTTTGTAGCTGGGTGGGTTGCCATTGCCTTCCCCGGTCGCAGTTACCTTTCCCCCAGCTAGCCGGGTACTCATTTTACCGACCTCGGAAGGATGGAAGGCTGAGTCGACCTGAGCTGGCTGTCTGAGAACCAGCTTCTGCTGGGATCGAACTCAGGCTGTGGGGAGAGTTTTGGCTGCAGTAACTGCCGCTTACCACTCTGCGCCACAGGAGGCTCTGGGGAGAAAGGAGTAAACAAAACAAAAAAAACACATACACACACCCCAAAATCAGTGTAGATGTTATAGCTCTATGTTCTGCATTATGTTTAGGGCATATCTAGACCGGGCGATATCCCGGGGATCACCCCGAGATCGTCCCTGTGCGTCCACATGACACACAGGGGATCCCGGGGGCAGGGAGGGATGATTTAATCCCAGGGCAGCTTTAATCCCAGTTTTTCCCATGGTCCTGGGATGATCCCGAGACCACGGGACCTCTGGGCAGCCATCCTGGTTTGTTCCCAGCTCTCACGAGTAACTGTGAGAAGCCGGGAACCAGGCACCCCATCGGGGGTGGGGGGAGTGGGAGGGGTTTTTTTAAAAAAAGAAAAAATACGTTGTCGCTGGAGCGCTCCTGTGCTCATTTTCGATATAAAAGAAAGGGCGGGCGCAACATCTTCTTCCTCCCAGGACATCACGCGCCACATGTAGACTGAGCGGGAGGATCACACGATCAGCGTATCATGAGATCCTCCCCATCCACTCCCCTGGTCTAGACATGCCCCTCATCTCAAGATGGATTGCAGACTGTTTCGTCTCTGCTGAGATTACACCTAGGATTCTGGAAGAAACAAGCAATGGTCGAACCCCATTTTGAAAAGATATGAGCCAGATCTGTCTCCAGCCTTCAGCGAAACACATAGCTTCCTGATTTAGGCAATGAGCAGAAAGAAAAGACGATAGGCAGCTCTTTAGGAAGGGGTAAGGATTAAGCAGTCCCATCTCTCATGCATGGGTCCTTAACTCAAGATTTCATCTCACTCACACACACTTTTTTTCCCATCAGGAAAAAGAATCACATAACTACATATAATATAGTTCAGCCCTACGATTCCAAATTCCAGTGTGACCTAATCCAACTAATAAAGCCAGCACTGAACTGGAAGGGAAGGGAACTGGTAGTAGTCTTGGAAATAGAGCACAGCCCAAGATTTCTGTGTCTCTGTGCCTTTTATTAGGGAACCATCGATGCAGGTCACCATGTTTACAGTGCCTTAATTCATTCCTTTCATTCCTCCAGAAATGCAATACTAACAGTGCCATTTTATACTTGTCTGCTGAAGTAAGTTCTATTGAACTCAATAGTATTTACCCCTAGGTGTGTAAGTCAATCTTAAAGGAATACTTGGATTCTGTTTTCACACCAGCAGCATTCAGTGTAGGGTGACCAACTGTCAGGATTTCCCTGGATTTGTCCTGGATTTTGTCCTATCCTGGGTGTCGGGGGATTTTCTGTAATTTTCTATAACGTCCTGGAATGACATGCTTTCCCCTTTAAAGCTGCCATTAGCATGGTGAAGCAAATGACACACTTTCTGGAAGTGCATCATCTCCTCCCCCCGCTCCAATAGGGGCCTTAAAGGGGAAAGCGTGTCATTGCCAGATATTATAGAAAGGGATCTGAATGGAGCAGGGGGTGGGGGGCACAAAAGACCCCAACTGGAGTGGAGGAAAGGAAAACATCCTTTCTGGGCCTCCAGAAAGCATGTCATTTCCCCTCACCATCGGGGCCTTTAAGGTGGAGGTGGGGGGATGACACACTTTCAAGAGGCCCTCCCCCACAGGGTGTCCTCTCTTTTGGTTTCCCAAATATGTTCCACCTTAGTTCAGTGGAAATTTTACTTTCCCTTCCTCTAGCTGAAGCCCCAACGGTCAATTTAAAATTCTAAACATTAATTCTTGATTCTGTACTCCTTTCATGCTTGGATTGTTTTTGCTGGTCCCAACGAGTATAATTGGAAACTTAATAGGTCGATAGTTTTTACCCAAAGAACAAAACACTGCTGTGGAATAAAATTATGAAAAGGCTGAAGCAAAATCAACATCACAAAGTAGGAGTCATATCAGCTCAACCTAACCGGAGGTTGTTTCAGTTTAGTTCCTCCTTCCTTATTTTTAGTCTCTAGGCAGAACTGTTCACATCTCCACATCCAAAGTGATGTAAATTATTTCTCAAAATGCATTCTAGAAAAAAAGATAGTATAGTGCAAGTGATGGCCACCTTTTTCTGGCTTTGTTCCTTTTCTAGGAATGTGCAAATCAGCAAAACTCCAGCTTGTTGAGGTTTTTCGAATCTCACCTTGAAGCTCATGCTGACTCATGTCTGTATCAGATTGAGAGCTCTGTGTGTGTGTGTGTGTGTGTGTGTATGTGTGTGTGTGTGAAGGGGGGTGCATTTTTTCAAAAGTACATGCTTCCCATGTGTATTTTCAAATGTACACCTCTTTCTAACTGATTGCCTCCACTGATACAGGAGGTTCTCTCATTCAGCCTTATTCCTCTGTTCAAGAAGAAATAATCCCAACCTATAAACATCCATAAACCCAGATAATGAAAGGAATAGTTCCCCTGCACAGGACAGGAGTATATTACCATCTAAGGCTGCAATCCTATGCACATTTATTTGGGAGTAAACCCCATTTAATTCAGTGGGGCTTAATTCTGAGTAGACATACACAGGATTGCAGTGGAACTCTTTTTAGCTGCCTTTCCCTTTCTGGAGCGTACCTATTCTCAAAAATTCAAAAATATGAAGGGGGATTACATAATACATTCAAATTAAAAGGGTGGGCAAGTCTTGGGGGGACCTTCTAATTAATGATTTAGCTCAATAGTAAATTCTTAATCGCACAAACAAGTTTTTAAGAGTTTAAGTGTGTATAATTGATATTTCAGTGTGGAGAGTGTATCAGATCTTCTTAATCCTCACTTTTTGTCTTCTGCAATTTAAATAATTCAAGAGCTGTGAGATGCTGGAGTGCTTTCTTTGTGTAACAAGGCAGCTAACACTGTGGGGCTTCCCGTTTAGAGTTCTCCTCAATGCAGATGAGCAAAGTGAAAAAGACGGAGCTTGAAATCTAAGTCTTAAAATCTAAACCAAGTTTGATATTCACGTCTTTCAAGACCTTCCCTACTATCCATCTGTCCCTTTATTGGCCTTCTATTAGATGCACATTCCCATCTTCTAATCCAGTGGATATTCCGACTAAGGGCCAAACTAGATATAATTTAACATGCCGATTTTTTTAAAATGCAAATAGCATCGGAAAGGAGGTAATAATTATTGGTGTTGCAGCAGGAACGTTAAGGGGAATATAACCCTTTCTTTTTCTGCTGCAATCGTCAGAATAACATCCCTCCTCGGAAAATGCCACTTGCATGGGGAGGAAATAAGAACTTGACAAGAGCCATGCTGGATCAGACCAATGGTCCATCTAGTCCAGCATTCTGTTCTCACTGGAGCTAACCAGCTCTTGACCAGGGATCCACCAGCAAGAGACGAGTGCAACAGCACCATCCCATCCATGTTCTTATTTATTTATTTATTTATTTATTTATTTATTTATTTATTTCACTTATATAGCGCCCCCATAGCCAGGGCTCTCTGGGCAGTTTACAGAAATTCTAAAAAATTAAGATAAAAACGAGTATACAAAATTTAAAATTCTAAAACATAGAACAAACACACATAAAGCATTAAAAGCCATTAAAAAAACTAAACATGTGAGTAATTAAGATGTTCCGCTATATGCCTGGGCAAAGAGGAAAGTCTTAACCTGGCGCCGGAAAGATAGCAGCGTTGGCGCCAGGCGAGCCTCGTCAGGGAGATCGTTCCATAGTCTGGGGGCCACCACCGAAAAGGCCCTGTCCCTCGTTGCCACACTCCGAGCCTCTCTCTCGGGGTAGGCACCCGGAGTAGGCACCTTAGTGACCGGGTATATTCACGTCGGGAGAGGCGTTCCGTCAGGTATTGTGGTCCCAAGCCGTGTAAGGCTTTATAGGTCAAAACCAGCACCTTGAATTGGGCTTGGAAACATACAGGCAGCCAGTGCAAGCGGACCAGAGCAAGTGTTATATGGTCGAACCTTCTGGTTCCCGAAATTTGCATGAGCTGCAGCTTCCAAACCGTCTTCAAAGGCAGCCCTACGTAGAGTACATTGCAGTAATCTAACTTGGAGGTTACCAGAGCATGGACAACTGAAGCTACTGTTCTTCAGCTACTGGGGTACATACATAGACTTACTGCCTCTGTTACTGGAGGTAGCTCATGCTATCAGGACTAGAAGCAATCCCCACTGTATTGCAGACAGCACCTTCAGAGGAGGTTTTTGTTTTAATGTGGGGGGACTACTCAATCCTGTGATTCTCGCAGGCTAATATAGAAGTTTTTTCCTATGATAGCTAAATGGTACCTCCAAGTTCAGAGGCAGTATACCCATGAATAACAGTTTCTGGAAAGAAAACAGAAAGCACATGCTCTGTTGCCTACCTCATCCCCACCCACACCCCACCCACACTTGTGGGTTTCCTGGAAGCTTCTGCCTGATCACTGTTGGAAAGAAGATGCTTGACTAGAATGAACCTTAGTCTGATCTAGCAGGGCTCTTCCTATGTTCTTATAATGAATTGTTTATCTAGAACAGGCTGAAATCTCAATCCATCACTGCACCATGCAGATCTCAGTGCATAGGCTGCCATATAATATTGCCCACATGATATCCCTTCCCCCATGTGTACACACATGCACACACACACATTTTGTTTTAATGCAAAACTGGGCTCTCCTGGGGCTTCCAGGAGTGCAATTATGCATTAATACAAGGTGTGTGCTTCCCATGTGCCCTGCTTTTTCGTCGCTGATTTTGGCAGCGGAGTGTTTGTGGCCTGTGGTGGGTTCTGAGTGTGACAAACTGATCATTGGACCCTCAGAAGTTACCCACCCTGACTTATAGACTATAATAATATTCGAGCATGTTAAGCCTGAAAGATAACTAGGTTGGGACATTGTCTACCAAATGGAAGAGCAGCTAAACTTAATGTGCTCAGGGTGTGGGGGAAAAGGGAAGGAAGAAAAATGCAAGATAATGTTACTCCTCTTGTGCTTAGGAATTCTGTATAGCTACTTGCTGGCAGAGATCTGTTCTGAACAGCAAATAATAAAATTATGCCTTTTCTGTGCCGTTAATGAAATGCAAATTAAAATTGGGTGCACGTTAATGCGAAGAGTTGAATATCCATTTAATCAGATCCTCCCTGCAGGGTCCAATGATAAAAATGACAGATGACTTGCATTACTAATTCTGGACTTGTCGCATCGCGTACGTACTTACCTTGTAAACGAACCGTTATAATGGCACCTGCCTGCTGAAGGCTTATGCTGATTAAGACTAGGTCAAAGAAACCCCATTGAAGATCAGGCTCCATTCCCTGAGTTAGGTATTTTAAGGAGAGAAGAGTTAAGGAAGAGCCACACTACAAAGTTATATTGGTTTAATCCCAACTTAACTGTCATGGTATCCCTAAAAGAATTCTGGGAATTATTGTATTTATTTATTTATAGTATTTCTTGGCTGCCTTTCAGGGCAGAAGCGCTTGCAAGGCAGCTTACAGCAATAAGTTATAGTTTGAAGCACTATTTAATACACACACACACACACACACACACACCACCACCACCACCACCACCCTACATTTATGGAAACAGACAATAATGGGATGAGTGTGCATACCATGCAAAATGTTAGAGTACATCTGAAAGAAATCTCTTCTCTGCAGCTAACCTACATTGCATTTATAGGGTCATTGGAGATGGTATATGGTATGTGTCAGTGGGCCCCAACAGTTGTCAGTGCACTTCAATACCAGTATAAAGCAGTAGTATGGCTCCTGCCTTTTATATACCACTATCATACCACTTTCATAGTGGACTATCCTGCTTGGTGTAGATGAGCCCCTAATCTGCGCTCAACAGGGAACTACACCAATCACAGTTCCCTAACAAATGAACCTGTGTGATACATGTTTGCAAAGTCACATGCACACTTTACATTTTTAATCCATTTTTATTATAAGTTCCAACAAAACAAAAATTGCAAGTGTAACTAGATGCTTTAGAAGCCTCCGTTTCAAATATGCTTTAAAAAAAAAAAGGAATAAATTACACAAAAACTTTAATAAAGGCAGACCAAATATCCAAATTCAGGTCCACTCATGAATGGCACCTATAAATCAGTCTTTCAAATGTTGTTAGTGTTAATACCTCTTCAATTCATTGCAACAGAGGTAGTGAGCCTTTATCTTCCCAGTATTGTAGTACCAATCTTTCAGCATTCAAGAGGACACACACACACACACACACACACACAAAACCATTTATGGTGAGCATGTGTTACATTCCAAGAAGCAGGTAAACAATTTAAGAGAACATATACATCAGTAAATATTACTTATTTATTATTACATTTATATCCCGCCTTTTTTCCTCAAAGGAACCCAAGGAGGCATACATAATCCTCCTCTCCATGTTATCCTCACAACAACAACCCTGTGAGGTAGGTTGGGCTGAGAGTCTGTGAGTGGCCCAAAGTCACCCAGTGGGTTTCCATGGCCGAGTGGGGACTAGAACCCCGATCTCCCAACTCCCAGTCCAACACTGTGGTCACTACATACACTGGCTTTCATATTATTGTTAAATATTACAGAGCAAATGTAACATGTGAGGTGGCCAATCAGATGCTCTTTAGTACCAGAGGTGAAGAAGAATGGGGTGGGAGAGAGAAGCAGGAAACGAAGAGTGACTGGTTTTGGAGGCCTGTAACCTCCAAAACCAGTAACGTCTAGTTCTGTAACATCTAGTTCTGGTCTCAAGTATGAAGAAAGATCATAAGGTTTAGTGCTGGTATAGCATGACTATAAACTATAAGCTTTCAAAGTTGTCTTCCACCCACCTAAAGTTTGACTAAATTCAAGGGATTAGTTTTAGGCATGCCACTGAGAGCATAATAATAAGTGCTCAAATCTCTGTCCCACTGAACTAAATATAAGACTAAAATGCTTAACTTTGGCTAGATCATCTCCCAACTTCTAAACCAATCCCTGGCATTCTTGACTATTTCATTTCAAGGCACAATAGACATGGTGTTAAGATAGCATAATAAAACGTTTTGAAATGGCTATTGAATTATCTTTACCATTGCACAGCAAAAGAAGCAAATTACAATGTGTATAAGGGGAGTGTTTAGTTTTCCATCATAGTTGGAGCATCTGCTGGAGGCCAACAGACAAGCTGATGTGACAGTCAGTGGTGAGCCTTTTTGAAGTTAATCAAGCAATACCTCTCCCCCAGAAATCCTGGTCTGGACTTCAAAAGATTATGAAGGAAGTCCTGAGGCAGAAAAATATATATGATAGATGACAAAGAGTGGTCCATTGAGATAACTATGTAAATGGACACAAAGCTATAACTGCAAAAGGAAAACTGTTTCGAGGAATGAATTAACTTATTCTGAAATGCAAGAGAACTTATAATATTTTGGCACAGCGTTCATGTTTGTCATAAAGCAGTGGTTTTCAAATGGCATTTAGAGAATCCTGAAGTTTCTCAGAAACTCAGAATTCTTCAATGAGAAGATCTCCAAACCCAGGGAGGGGGGTGAGAGAGAAACCATCTCTAAGGGAGACTTCAATGGAATTATAAATCCGCTTCTAGACAGAAGCACAATGAACAGTCCAAGTCATGAGCTGTGCTGATGTTATTTTTATGAATGAACAGAGCTTCAAGATGTCCGGAGGTTTATGCATCTGGATTTTAGATATTATACATTCCTATTGCAGGTCTATAAAAGCAGCTCCAGACTATACTTTTTAATATCCAGTCCCTTGGGAAGGAAAATTATGTACAGTTCTGACTGAATGCCCTTGGTGCTGGGCTCTGCAGCCTTTCTTAAATTTCACCAGAACCTCAAAACATGGCCTCCTAATCTCCACAGCCACCAACTCTGGATTCACACTGGGGGAAATCACATTTCCTTACCGTAGTTTCTCCGCACTTCCTTATTCTTCCCAGAGGGAAAAGAGGAAGTAAACAACGACCACATGGCCCATTCAGAGGCTGTTTTTGAGCTTTATCACACCAGCGTTATACTGTGCAATCACTGTGAATTGCATGCAAAGGACCCTTGTTTTCCACCTTATAATCTGCTTTGATTGTGAAGTACTCCCATGCATCCTGCCTTAATTGTGCAATAAAGCCAAAAGATTCACCCTATTTAGCCCCTACTTTTTGAGCATATCTTCCAAGCAGCCGCTGGGGCGCAGGAGCAGGATTTTAAAGAAATGTTTACATCTGCGTAAGCTTTAAAGATAAAGACACCAAAATTGGCACAGTAATAGATATTAGGGAGAGCTTTAAGCATACCAAATTTGAATTGAAATGGGTCATCCATTGATTTTTTATGATTTCTTACATTTCCTCCCTTAAACTCACTTCCTGGTATGCAAAGAATCGCTGTCGCCCAGTAGCAAAAACAACAACAACTGTGAAAGCTTAGCACTACAGGGATAATCCAAGGGAAGCAAGTACATGGGATGAAGCTTTTGATCACGCGGCTTTTCCTACACACAGCAGGAGATCGCGACACGTTCCGTTTTTTAAAAAAATGTTGGATTAAAAGGGGACCATTTTGCTACGGAAAAACGAGTGGGAGGCGTGTGGGAGGTGGACAGCCCTGGATTAACCTTTAAGCAATATAAGCATGTGCTTAGGGCACCAAGGGAAGGAAGGCATCATAGAGTACCGGTACCATAGCTGTAGCCATCTAATTTTAAGGAATTCCAGATTAAAAATTGTTTTCAATGCATTTTTGCATTAGCATTTTCCCCCTTATAACAGTTTAATTTAAAAAAATGCATAAAGCAGTGATGAAAATTTGTATTTTTTCTGTTGCCCTAGTTATAAGTAAGTAATTGGCTTATATTGCTTGCTGCTATTTAGTGTTTAATAAATATAATAAAAAACAGTTTATATTTAATATAGTTGTGCATTCTGGCATGGGGAATGGCCTTGAAAAAACCTGAGCTTTTAATGTCTTATTTCACCTTCAGCACTTATTGAGTCTTAATGTCTTTCCAGCTAAGCAATGGAAGGGTCAAGGGGGCACCATTATTGGGCTGTGCTTAGGCCATCAGCTGGCCTTAATCCAGCCCCGGAGGCAGACGTCATCTAAACGATGCACAAACATCCATAAGTGGGAAGTAGCGAACGTGTGATAAATTGCTCGTCTGATGAACCTCCAGGTCTCCCTCAAGAAGAGTTTTTTTAGACTGGCTTTCTCTTTTTTCTAGCCCTGAGCACTACTCCCTCAGCCAGAATCAACTGCCTTGTCACCAACAGTGGCCATTTCTACACCTGCCTTTTCCCCCGGGATCGTCCCGGGATCATCCCTGTGCATGCAAATGACATACAGGGGATCCCGGGAACAGGCAGGAACGATCCTTCCATTTTCCTGGGATAATCCTTAGGTGTAGAAAGGGCCAGTCTCTCACTGACCCTTTTTCAAAACTCCAGGCTAATCATGATCCTTCTGGATCTCCTAACCGCCGATCACCCCTGTTGACCCACTAGACCAATACAAACAAAGGCACCTTCTCCCACTAGACATTTTAAACTCAGCCTGAAGCCTGCCTTTATAAACCACTGTAACCAAGGCAACCAGAACTGTTTAAGGCTGAATACACAGTAACAAAGCAAGGCCTCGCATCACTGAGGTTACACAAAGTATATAAACATAACAAAACATAAGCAAACAGGTGAAAACAGTGTTCCTTCACAGGGTCACCATGGTCCAGGACCTCCCACAGACCCTGATAGAAATATAGATGTGCAGAGAGCCTTGACATTTGTGTTTCAGACATTTAACTTGGGTAGGCAACATGCCATTCTGGGGCATGAATTCTATAGCTGACATTTCCCAAAATGGCTGACAAGTGAATGGGGATATGCAATAACGCATGAAGAAATACAGGTAGGAAGCTCATTTTGGTGGCTAAACATAAGGAGGTGAGCATGGGCAAAGTGAGTTCGAGGTGGTGGTGGTGGTGGTGGTTTTAAAAAGGTGGTTAGTAAGACGTAGGGTGACCCTATGAAAAGGAGGACAGGGCTCCTGTATCTTTAACAGTTGCATAGAAAAGGGAATTTCAGCAGGTGTCATTTGTATATATGGAGAACCTGGTGAAATTCCCTCTTCTATATGAGGAAAAACAAACTGAAGCTGAGTCCAGACAAAACAGAGGTGCTTGCTGTCAAGGGCTCTGACCTAGGTTTGGAGGTGTGTCAACCAGTTCTGGAGGGGGCTACACTCCCCCTGAAAGACTGTGTTTGCAGTTTGGAGGTGCTCCTGGATCCGTCGCTCCAAATGACAGCCCAGATAGATGCGACGGCCAGGAGTGCCTACTATCAGCTTTGGCTGATATGCCAGCTGCACCCCTTCTTAGAGTCAGAAGACCTAAAGACAGTAGTGCACAAGCTGGTAACCTCAAGGCTTGAGTTCTGCAATGCGCTCTACATAGGGCTACCATTGTACCTAGTTTAGAAACTTCAACTAGTTCAAAATATGGCAGCCAGGTTGGTCACCAGTACATCTAGGGGTGAGCATATTACCCCAATATTGAAATCACTGCATTTGGAGTAAATATAAAGGGGCGCTGCTTCCGAGCAGCTCTCCCTTGTCACCGGTAATACTGTTGAAGAATTTCCCGGAGGAATTAAAAAGTAGATTAAGTAAAGTTTTAATAGAGAGAAATAAAATGAAATTAAGAGATTGGTTAAGAGGAATGGGTACAAGAGAGGATATAGAAGAAGTCTTGAAGGATAAAAAGTTAACTTGGTTAAACTATACGCAATTAGAACAATGGACTAAAAAGTGGGTAAGAGATAATGGAGAGTGTAGAGAATTAACAAGGTTGAAGAATTAATAGATAAAAAAGATAAGGAAAGGGGGAAAAGAACAGTGTTAAAAGGGTTGATGAGCGAAATATACAGAATATTGGTGGAGAAAGGGACAGTGGATAACTCGGGTAAAATGGTTTGGGAGACAGATTTGAAGGTACAAATAGGACAACAGGGTTGGGAGGGATTATGGAGGCAAAGAGCGTTGAGAAATATGTCAGTAAGAATAAAAGAGAATTATTATAAAATTGTATGGAGGTGGTACCTAACTCCGGTTAGATTGAATAAGATAAACAAGCAGCAATCGGCAAATTGTTGGAGAGGTTGTGGGGTTAAAGGAACGTATATGCATATGTGGTGGGAATGTAACTATGTTCAGAATTTGTGGAAGATGGTGTTTCTGGAGATTGAAGAAATTGTTGAAATGAAGATAGAAAGAACACCAAAAGTTGCATTGCTGTCGCTATTTGAAGAAGATTTTAAATGTAAAAAGGAAATTAAGGAACTGATAACGAATTTGTTGATTGCAGCAAGATTAATTGTAGCTAGGAACTGGAAGATTCAAGGGGAATATTCTATTGAAGAATGGTATAAAGAAGTGTGGGATATAGCTATTAATGATAAATTAACAAGTAATATTAAATGGAGAAGAGGTATAGCTAAATCAAATGATTTTGAAGGAATTTGGAAACAGTTCCTAATATTTGTTTTTTCTAGAGGGAGTGGGAATCCACCAGCAGAAGAAAGTATGAGATTTTGGAAGCAGGAATGAGATCCCGTGGTGGGGGGTGCACTGTAGGTGTATTGATTATGTTATTAAGATTATGTTATTAAGATAAGATATTGTATTCAACTGAAAATTATGTAGTATGTTGTGTGTGTTTTTTTCTTATGTGATGTATGTATATGTTTAGTATTGTAGAAAATAAAAAAAAAAAAAAGAAACTTCAACTAGTTCAAAGTATGGCAGCCAGGTTGGTCACCAGTACATCTAGGGGTGAGCATATTACCCCAATATTGAAATCACTGCACTGGCTGCCAATTGGTTTCCGGGCAAAGTACAAAGTGTTGGTCATTACCTTTAAAGCCCTAAATGGTTTGGGTACAGGTTAACTGCGGGATCACCTTCTCCTATATAGTCCGACCCGCACGCTCGGGTCCTCTGGGGTGAACTTACTTCAGTCAGCTAAAACTAGGCTGACATCAGTTTCCCAGAGGACCTTTTCTTCTGTCGCCCCCAGATTGTGGAACGACCTGCTGGAGGAGATTCGTAAAATTAACTCTCTGATTTTAAGGCAGCCTTAAAGACTAGCCTTTTCTGTCAGGCATATCAAGATCAATGTAAAATCAAGAATTTTTAAGATGTATTGATTCCTGTTCTAATGTTGTTCCCCGCCTCGATCCAAAGGGAGAGGCAGGTAAGAAATAAATATATTATTATTATTATTATTATTATTATTATTATTATTATTATTCCTGTTTGAGAAGGTAAGAGCTTGGGATTTAAGGGGATCTAATAAACAAGTTCTCTTCATCATTTCAGGTTTAAAAATACTGTTGCATTGAACAATGCATACTGGTTTAGTTCGCACTATACAAGGGTGGTTAATAAGCCATGATGGCTTATTAACCATGCTTGCACACACCAGTCACATGCCAACCCGTTTCCCTAATTACCCTTGCTTGGTGCAGCTTATCATGATGTGCGAACCTGGCAAAGCGGGGTAGTAAACAAACCATCCAGCAACCCTATAACAGAGGATGCATGACTGGCATTTGCAAGGGTGGTTAATAAGCCACCGTGACTTATTAACCACCCTCATGTCATGCAAACCAGACATGATGACTTTATCTTTCTTATTTAACAAGTCTACTTCACTATTTAGAGGGGTATTTAACATTACACCTTTTGAATAAAATAGACTGCTTGGATTAACTATCTGTATTTTTCCTCCTGGATAATCAACTGCTATCTCCTATAAAGAGAAAGAGGTGGTGACCTGCAAAGGGTGTGCAATGTTAGTGTTTCTGCCTGAGCTCAACATGGCGTATACCTGCAACAAGTGCAAGCTGGTGGCACTTTTGGAAGGAAAAGTGAGAGGACTTGAGCGGCGAGTGTCCACCCTCCAAAGAATAAGAGAAGACGAGGAGTTCTTAGACCGAACGGTGGAACTGCAACAGCAACAAGAAGCGCACGAGATTGAAGAGCAACAGCCAGCTGAAGCAGAAGTGGAGTATGCTGAGGGGAGGAAAGCCAATGAAGAGGAAACTCTCTGGAAAAGAGTGACAGTTAGGAGCAGAAGAACAAGAAGGCATTCTGCACCGGTGGAACCATTAGAGTTAAGCAACCGCTTTCAGCTTCTGGAGGATGAGTTTGAAGGACAGTTTGCAGAGGAAGAAGTACAGCAGACACCATGCAACAATGAACAAGAGGCAGAAGGTAGGTCAACCAAGAAGAAGAGAAGAGTAGTCGTTGTGGGAGACTCCCTGCTGCGTGGGATTGAAACCCAAGTATGTCGTGAAGACCCATGGACTCGCCAGGTGTGCTGTCTCCCTGGAGCACAGATTAGAGATGTGACTGAAGGGTTACCGAAGCTCATAAAGCCCACAGACACATACCCCTTTCTTCTCATCCATGTGGGAACAAATGATGTCGCCAAGCAGAGCTACGAAGAAATCATTTCAGACTTTGAAGCTCTGGGAAGGAAACTGAAGAACTTTGGGGCCCAGGTAGTTTTCTCATCCATCCTCCCGGTTCTTGGAAGAGGATTAGAAAGGGAAAGAAAAATACTCCGGATGAACGACTGGCTACAAAGGTGGTGCCGACATGAGAGTTCTGGATTCTGGGACCATGGGCTACGCTACTTGGAACATGGACTGCTGGCAAGGGATGGGTTGCACCTCACAAGGGCTGGAAAGAATGAGTTCGGCCACAGCATGAAGAACTTCATCAGGAGGGCTTTAAACTGAATCTTACAGGGGCGGGAGACGTAAACCTCGAGGCAACAAGGGATGAAGGCCAAGGCACCACAGTACAGAGAACAGCTCCAATAGTGCCCCAAAATAGTGTCCGCAACAATGTAGGAACAAAGCCAGACTATAAAAAACATGGTCTTCGATGTCTATATACTAATGCCCAGAGCATGGGAAACAAACAGAACGAACTTGAACTCTTATTACATGAAGGCAAATACAACTTGATAGGTATAACTGAAACTTGGTGGGATGACCCCCATGACTGGAATATAGCAATTGAAGGATATAACTTGTTCAAAAAGAACAGAAGAAATAGAAAGGGAGGTGGAGTTGCACTATATATTAAAAATACCTATCCCTGCACAGAAATACAGGCGGATCAGACTGGGAGCCCCGTCGAGAGCATCTGAATTAAAATAAATGGGGCAAGGAATAAAAAGAATATGATAATCGGAGTCTACTACTGACCACCCAATCAAGGAGAAGACGAGGACGAAACTTTTGAGAAACAAATTGCCAGTGTTTCAAGGAAGTGTGATGTAGTAGTGATGGGGGACTTCAATTACCCTGATATCTGTTGGGAGACCAATACTGCCAAAAGCGGCCCTTCCAAGAAATTCCTGACATGTGTGGGTGTTAACTTTCTCCTACAGAAAGTGGAGGAAGGAACTAGAGGATCGGCAATCCTTGACTTGATATTGACCAATAGGGATGACTTAGTGGATAAAGTGGCAGTTACGGGAACTCTGGGGGAAAGTGACCATGTCATACTTGAATTCTTGATTATGAAGGAGACAAAAGTTGAGTATAGGCATACACGTGCTCTGGATTTTAGAAAAGCTGATTTTAATAAACTCAGAACTATGATAAGTAAGGTACCGTGGCAAATGAGCCTAATGAGAAAAGGAGTGCAGGATGGGTGGGGAGTATTTAAAAAAATGAAATTTTAAAGGCACAGTTACAAACAATTCCAACAAGGAGAAATGATAGAAGACAACAGAGGAAACCAATGTGGCTCCACAAAAAGCTTAGAGATGACGTGAAAACAAAAAGGGATACATATAGGAAGTGGAAGGAAGGCCAGGCTACAAAAGAAGAGTACAGACAAGTGGCGCAGAGGTGCCAAAATGGCGTCAGGAAGGCTAAAGCTCAGAATGAGCTGAGATTAGCGAGGGATGCTAAAAGCAATAAAAAGGCTTTCTTCAGATATGTGAGTAGTAAAAGACAGAGGAAAGAAATGGTGGTTCAACTGCTTAATGAGGATGGCAAATTGATAACAGATGACAAAGAAAAGGCTGAAGTGCTCAATTCCTACTTTGCCTCAGTCTTCTCCCAAAAGCGGGTCTATGACCCCCCTGGAAAAAGTGAAGCAGAAGTTGAGGGGGCAGGATTACAGTTTGAGATTGATAAACAGATGGTCAAAGAACACCTAATTTCCTTGAATGAGTTCAAATCTCCAGGGCCCGATGAACTGCATCCTAGAGTAATGAAGGAGCTAGCAGAAGAACTGTCAGAACCTTTGTCTATTATCTTTGCAAAATCATGGAAGATGGGTGAGGTGCCAGACGACTGGAGGAGGGCTAACGTTGTCCCTATCTTCAAAACGGGCAAAAAGGAGGAACCTGGGAATTACAGACCAGTCAGTCTGACATCCATCCCTGGGAAAATTCTGGAGCAGATTATAACGAAGTCAATCTGTAAACACCTTGAAATCAAGGCGGTGATCACTAGAAGCCAACATGGATTTGTCAAGAACAAGTCCTGTCAGACAAACTTGATCTCATTTTTTGATAAGGTAACCTCCCTTGTGGACCATGGGAATGCTGTGGACATCATATATCTTGACTTCAGCAAAGCTTTTGACAAAGTGCCCCATGATATTCTGATTAACAAACTAGCTAAAAGTGGGCTAGATGGAACAACTATTAGGTGGATTCACAGTTGGCTACAGAATCGGACTCAAAGAGTACTTATCAATGGAACCTTCTCAAACTGGGGAGAGGCAACGGGTGGGGTACCGCAGGGCTCAGTCCTGGGCCCAGTGCTCTTCAACATTTTTTTAAATGATTTGGACGAGGAGGTGCAGGGAACGCTGATCAAATTTGCAGATGACACCAAATTGGGTGGGATAGCTAATACCCTGGAAGACAGAAACAAACTTCAAAGTGATCTTGATAGGCTGGAGTGCTGGGCTGAAAACAACAGGATGAAATTTAATAGGGATAAATGCCAAGTTCTACATTTAGGAAATAGAAACCAAATGCACAGTTACCAGATGGGGGATACTTGGCTCAGCAATACTACAAATGAGAAGGATCTTGGAATTGTTGTAGACTGCAAGCTGAATATGAGCCAACAGTGCGATATGGCTGCAAGAAAGGCAAATGCTATTTTGGGCTGCATTAATAGAAGTATAGCTTCCAAATCACGTGAGGTACTGGTTCCTCTCTATTCGGCCCTGGTTAGGCCTCATCTAGAGTATTGCGTCCAGTTCTGGGCTCCACAATTCAAGAAGGACGCAGACAAGATGGAGCGTGTTCAGAGGAGAGCAACCAGGATGATCAGGGGTCTGGAAACAAAGCCCTATGAAGATAGACTGAAAGAACTGGGCATGTTTAGCCTGGAGAAGAGAAGATTGAGGGGAGACATGGTAGCACTCTTCAAATACTTAAAAGGTTGTCACACAGAGGAGGGCCAGTATCTCTTCTCGATCCTCCCAGAGTGCAGGACACGGAATAATGGGCTCAAGTTAAAGGAAGCCAGATTCCAGCTGGACATCAGGAAAAACTTCCTGACTGTTAGAGCAGTACGACAATGGAATCAGTTACCTAGGGAGGTTGTGGGCTCTCCCACACTAAAGGCATCCAAGAGGCAGCTGGACAAGCATCTGTCAGGGATGCTTTAGGGTGGATTCCTGCATTGAGCAGGGGGTTGGACTCGATGGCCTTGTAGGCCCCTTCCAACTCTGCTATTCTATGATTCTAGGTGATATTGGAGGCCATGAGAATGAATAAGATTACCTAACGATAACATGTATAAAGAGAGCAGCAAAGGGCCAAGTACTGAGCCCTGTGGCACCCCAACTTGAAGGGGAAAAGAAGAAGACGAGTGGCCATTAGTACACATGCTAAATGAGCGACCTGTGAGATAGGAGGCAAACCAGTCATAGACAGATTCGCAGAATCCAAGGTCACATAGGGTAGCCAATAGGAGGTCATGATCAACCGTATCAAAGGCCGCAGTAAGATCCAAAAGAATAAGAACTGAAAACAGGCCTTTAGATTTGGCAATAAGAAGATTGGTTGCAGGTCTTGCTCCCCATCCACAAGAAGACAAAACTAAAAGAGGATCTTGGGATTTATCAATCTAATCCTACAACTGATAAATGCAACAATTTCCTAAGAACTTAATATGACACACACAATGGGCAACTTTCTTATTCACATACACACAGCAGACATCTCTACGGGGAAAGGCTGATTGTCACTTGCCCCATAAACGTAAGCCAGCTAAAAGTAGACCCGCTACCCCTTCTAGATCTCAAGAGCCAACGCCACTGAAACACATGAACAATCAATGTGCTGTTTTAGCACTTTTATTCAGACCTGCACAAGGAGATCATATCTCTAAGGAAAGAGCAATAACAAATTTCCTCCAAGCTGTTCAGACTCTCAGCTCTCAGAAGCACAACAAGGATTTATGGAATCACCCTCCCCCTAATTGCAGCGTTTGAAATGGAACAAACCGAAAACCAGAACGGATCTAAGTAATATAAATCATTCTTAGAAATTCTCACCCTGAAGATAGCAGAGCTGTTATGCAAGATCGCATGTCAACCAGATATATGTATGGGGCAAACATTTCAGGATTGTTTGAGCCAGCTAGATATGGATAACTGTATGAAAGCTATACAGCAATCTCCTTCATCAATACGGATGTTAAAATCATCTTGGCTACATGCACCACTACTATCCTACAACCTATCCAGGTAAACAGTCTGTCCAGAAAACAGGGAGCGACCAACATCAAACTTCTATTTAGTGTCATAGCAGTAGCAGAGTAGAAGTCTTATCCAGTCCTAGGGCTTTGCTAGACCTGCCGGATAAGCCGGCAGGGAGGAGGGGCAACGGCGCGCTAGAGGTAGTGCGCGCCGTCGCCGGCTTCTATACGCCCGACACGACGGGGCAACGGGAAGCCCCGTAGCGTCGGCCATATTTTGTTGTTGTTGTTGTTAAAGGGACTATGTACGCCAGATCCCCGCCGGAGAAGGTAAGTGGGTTTTTTTTGCAAAAATAAAGCCCCCCCTGCTCTCCCTGCCCCTGATTCCCCCCTGCCTGCTTGCTCGTCCTTCCCCCATCCGCCATCCCCGATCCCATCCCATATCTTCCCCCCCTTGCCAGGCCGATCCCCGTCTTTCCCCCCCTTGCCAGGCCCGATCCGCGTCTTCCCCCCCCCTTGCTAGGCCCGATGCCCGTCTTTCCCCCCCTTGCCAGGCCCAATTCCCGTCTTCCCCCCCCTTGCCAGGCCGATCCCCATCTTTCCCCCCCTTGCCAGGCCGATCCCCATCTCCCCCCCCCCTTGCCAGGCCGATGTCCGTCTTTCCCCCCCTTGCCAGGCCCGATCCCCATCTTTCCCCCCCCTTGCCAGGCGATCCCCATCTTTCCACCCCCTTGCCAGGCCAATCCCTGTCTTTCCCCCCCCCTTGCCAGGCCGATCCCCATCTTCCCCCTCCCTTGCCATCGCCGATGTCCGGCCTTCCCCCTGCCCCTCTCTCCCCCCCCCCGGGATCCCCCCGGCCCAATGGGCACAGCGCTCGTATGAGCACTGTGCCCAGTCCGTGGCTTTTCCGGGCTACTTGCGAGTAAGCGAGTAGCCGCAAAAAAACCACGGACCCTGCTTGACATTCCGCAGCCCCGGCCTGAGGCATGGGCTGCGGAAAAGCCGGGCCATAAGCGACTTCACTTATGCCGGCTTAAGGCAGGCTTCAGCGCGGCCTGACCCTGGATTCCCCTGTGCGTCATCTGGATGCACAGGAGGGAAACCGGGCCTCACACCACGCTAACGCCTGGTCTAGCAAGTCTCTTAGTATTATCACTGGATGCAGAGAAGGCCTTTCCTCTGTCCAGCAATTGGACTGAAAGACTGAAAGACCTGGGCATATTTAGCCTGGAGAAGAGAAGGTGCATTGAGCAGGGAGTTGGACTCGATGGCCTTATAGGCCCCTTCCAATTCTACTATTCTATGATTCTATGAACCCCTCACCTGTGCCATTAGGAAATCTCCTACAATTCAAGCAACAAAAGTTTGATGTCCAAGACTTGGGATGTACAAGTCAGAAAAACCCGAGCTTGTCAAGGTTCTCTGAATTCCACCTTGAATTTCACTCTGATTTGTGCCTCTTTCAGATTGCAAGTTTTGTTTGTGTTTTGTTTTGTTTGCATGTAAATTTGTGCACGTTTTTAAGCATATTTCCCCAAATGTACCCACAATTGTGTGCATTGTTTTCAAATGTGTGTATTTTTCAAATGTATACCTTTTGGAAATGCATTTTTTGTTCCACGAACCGCATTGTAAGCTTGGAAATGTATGGACTTTGGTCACAGATTGTGCTTGGTTGCCTCTTGAGTTCCAAGAGATGTGAACTAGGAAATTCCGCTAAAAAAAATGAAATGAAACTAATTTCTCATACATCCCGGCCCAAAAGAGAAAAAACAACAATTTTTTAAAATGCAGAAGACCCCTTTTTATGTTTAGCAAATGCTGAACAATCAGCCCCCAAGCTAAGAGACCCACAGAATGGGACCTAGGGCCCAATTTACCAGGGCACAGAGAAGGATCGGCCCAGGCTGCCATCCTATTACCACGAGTAAAAACAGTGAGGTTACGATTGTAAATCATGCTTAAGTCTATTTATGGGAAATGAAGCACATACAGGGAATAGGTTTTCATAAATAGCCTCAAACATAATCTAAATTTTAGCCTTAGCTTTTACTGTTGTTGTTGTTGCCGCCCATATCTTGGAGATTTTCTGGAGCCACTGAAAATTAGCTGCAGTTGCATGGATTTGGTTTTGTAAATCTCACAATAAGATATGTGGGAGTAATTCATACTCATTTTAAAAGTAGTATGGGTTGTGTGTATGAAAAACTAGACATTTGCTCACGTATATTTTGAGCCTGTAAATCCTACCAACAGCATTGGCTTTCACTTTTGTTGCTGGGACCAATGTACCTGATTGTATTTATTTATTTATTTATTTATTTATTAAGTTTATATACTACCCCATAGCCGAAGCTCTCTGGGCAGTTTACAAAAGTTAAAAAACAGTGGACATTAAAAGTATACAAAAATTTAAAACCATCAAAAAATATAAAAACAACAGTATACAATATCCATTTTAAACAACAACAGTTCAGGGGTCCATTAAAAAACAAACTTAGCATGTGTTGTTAAATGCTGTTAAATGCCTGGGAGAAGAGAAAGATCTTGACCTGGCGCCGAAAAGATAACAATGTTGGCGTCAGGCGAGCCTCATCAGGGAGATCATTCCATAATTGGGGGGGCCACCACCAAAAAGGCCCTCTCCCTTGTTGCCATCCTCCGAGCTTCCCTCAGAGTAGGCACTTTGCCCTGATGCTTTGCCCTTCTCAAGATCTGTTCCTCCCTCCTGCCTATGCATAATGAATTTTGGTACTGCTGCTTCTTTAGAGAGTATATCACATAGAGGAGCATACATCTCTCTGTGTGTCTTCAGTGGTCATTATTGGAAAGAAAATAAAGGATACCGTTCCAGAATTCTCCCCCTTCCTTATCTAAGTGGGGAAAAGCAGGTGTGGAAGGGAAGAAAGGGAGAAGAAAGGGAACCACGTGAGGTACTGGTTCCTCTCTATTCGGCCCTGGTTAGGCCTCATCTAGAGTATTACGTCCAGTTCTGGGCTCCACAATTCAAGAAGGACGCAGACAAGATGGAGCATGTTCAGAGGAGGGCAACCAGGATGATCAGGGGTCGGGAAACAAAGCCCTCTGAAGAGAGACTGAAAGAACTGGGCATGTTTAGCCTGGAGAAAAGATTGAGGGGAGACATAATAGCACTGTTCAAATACTTAAAAGGTTGTCACACAGAGGAGGGCCAGGATCTCTTCTTGATCCTCCCAGAGTGCAGGACATGGAATAACGGGCTCAAGTTAAAGGAAGCCAGATTTCAGCTGGACATCAGGAAAAAACTTCCTGAACGTTAGAGCAGTACGACAATGGAATCAGTGACCTAAGGAGGTTGTGGGCTCTCCCACACTAGAGGCCTTCAAGAGGCAGCTGGACAACCATCTGTCAGGGATGCTTTAGGGTGGATTCCTGCATTGAGCAGGGGGCTGGACTCAATGGCCTTGTAGGCCCCTTCCAACTCTGCTATTCTATGATTCTATGATTCTATGAAGATAAAGATGAGAAGACATAAAATCATTGCAACTTTGTTGCAAAAATCATCATAAAAATAATCAACACTCAACCCTATATGTTTGCTCCAAAGTAAGTTCCACTGAGTTCAATGAAGCTTACCCTAAGGTAAGTGAATATAGGATTGCAGTCTTAAAATCTGCGATTCTTTGAATTCTGCACTACCTGCTAAATTAGAGCTTGTATTCCGTACTCCATGACACATTCAGAGCTCTGCAGATTACTTTATCCCCTGTTCTGAAATAACATACAGAAATTACTCAAGATATGGGGCCTAGGAAGGTAGAGCTTGTTAGCAACCTTCAGGAAAAGGACACACACACACAAAATAAAAAGCCTTTGGGAAGGGAATGCTATCTTGCCAGAGCAAAAGCACGGTCAGTGAGGAGATAAATCAAAATGCAGTGAGTAATCTGCTTCCCTTCTGCAAGCTGTAAATCAGGAAGAAAGATGAGGAAGTTCTCGGACTGGTTATGGCGCGAATGGGAAATCGCCTATTTTGTCCAATGGAAAGGAAAGATTAAAATACAAATACTTTACATAATTTTTTTTAAAAAAAAACTGAGCTTGGAGTTTATTAATGAATACAGCGTTTAGAGAAAGTGTCAGCTTCTAAACTCTCCAGGGTTGGGGGGGGGGAGTTTAAAAAAGAAATGAATAGAAGACTGGAAATAATAGTATTTCCATTTACTTTTGACAGTTTGGGGGATTTCGCTAGTTCTGAACTTAGCCTACTAATATAGCTGGCTGGAATCTACCAACTAGTGCCCAAGCCCTCAAAAACCTAGAGTAGCCCCCAACCACCTCTCCCAGAATATCCCATAAACTTTTGTTGTAAAACATAGCATCTGAATAGGCCCACAGATATATGTATGCAAATATAGGATGGTTGCTTATGCATTGGCAAGACAGAGGAAATGCGTCCCCCCCAAAAAAAGGCCATAGATTTAAATTACTATAATTTAAATAAAAATGCAATTCATCTCACCATAGTGGGGAAAACTGTGGCTGCTGAGTCAAGCTGGACATCAGGAAAAACTTCCTGACTGTTAGAGCAGTACAACAATGGAACCAGTTACCTAGGGAGGTTGTGGGCTCTCCCGCACTGGAGGTCTTCAAGAGGCAGCTGGACAACCATCTGTCAAGTATGCTTTAGGGTGGATTCTTGCATTGAGCGGGGGGTTGGGCTCGATGGCCTTATAGGGCTCTTCCAACTCTACTATTCTATGATTCTATGATTGTATGATAATGATAATTGTTGATGGGCAACTTCAAGTCCCCTTCTGATAGGTTCCTTATCTTCAAGCCAGACTTGGACTGGGCAGCCCTTCAAATATGACACCTTCAGATAGAAGACTATCCTCTGAATGTAGGACATCTGGCCACCCTAGCACAGCATGTTTCCTCCATTTGACCCTCATCTCAGAAGACGAATGCAGGTAAGCATTTACCAAGTGGAAATTTACCATGGTGTAGGCATTACCAGTTAGTAAGCCAGTTTTCTGGCTCCTCTTCCACAGAAGTGCAGCTGTGTGAAAACCACTTCCATGGGATTTTATCAATTGTAGCTGCAGATTGCCTGTGAATATTGAAACCTCATGAATGGGGCTGTTCACAAGGGTCTTCCCCAACCCACAATTAGCACCATCTCAGTAGGGTGCCAATCAGTTGGCAAAGAGCAATGTCACTAGGGTGGCCACTTGCACATCACCAAAGAGAGGACTGTGACTGAACATATATTATGAACTTGTGGTTATAGATGTGTATTCCTATTATGACTCTGTGTCGTGTGGTGAGAGTGGTCTGAGTGCCAGGTGGTATGGTGTATTTGCTTATGTGAGATGACTGGCTGAGTGAGTGAGCGGCGGGGCAGGGTGAAGTATGTGTGATATACATTCAGATATCTTTGTTTCCACAGAGGAGTCCTGGTGCTGGAGCATTCTTGAACAAATGTGGTCCCTTGGGCCAGTCTAGGCCTCCTGTTAGCTAGGCTTCCAGTGTACTGAACGGACAGCTGCCTCCTAAGCATATCAGAGGCCTAAGACTATGCCCCAGTACTTGAAGACCTGGCCTCCATGTTATTCCAAGTCATTCCTTATCTTCCCACTAGACTTTAGAGTTTTGAGTGACAGTTGCCACTGATGTATGTTTTTTACATTGTACATTCACACATTCATTTACAAGATGGGGATACTTGGCACAGCAGTACTACAAATGAGAAGGATTTTGGAGTTGTTGTAGATAACAAGCTGAACATGAACCAACAGTGTGATATGGTTGCAAGAAAGGCAAATGCTATTTTGGGCTGCATTAATAGAAGTATACCTTCCAAATTGTGTAAGGTACTGGATCCTCTCTATTCGGCCATGGTTAGGCCTCATCTAGAATATTGCATCCAGTTCTGGGCTCCACAATTCAAGAAGGATGCAGACAAGCTGGAGCGTGTTCAGAGGAGGGCAACCAGAATGATCAGGGGTCTGGAAACTAAGCCCTATGAAGAGAGACTGAAAGAACTGGGCATGTTTAGCCTGGAGAAGAGAAGATTGAGGGGAGACATGATTTGTTGTTTATTCGTTCAGTCGCTTCCAACTCTTCATGACTTCATGGACCAGCCCACGCCAGAGCTTTCTGTCGGCTGTCGCCACCCCTAGCTCCCCCAAGGTCAAGTCTGTCACCTCCAGGATATCATCCATCCATCTTGCCCTTGGTCGGCCCCTCTTCCTTTTGCCTTCCACTTTCCCTAGCATCAGCCTCTTCTCCAGGGTATCCTGTCTTCTCATTATGTGGCCAAAGTACTTCAGTTTTGCCTTTAATACCATTCCCTCAAGTGAGCAGTCTGGCTTTATTTCCTGGAGTATGGACTGGTTTGATCTTCTTGCAGTCCACGTCACTCTCAGCATTTTCCTCCAACACCACAGTTCAAAAGCAACTATCTTCCTTCGCTCAGCTTTCCTTATGGTCCAGCTCTCGCAGCCATAGGTTACTACGGGGAATACCATTGCTTTAACTATGCGGACCTTTGTTGTCAGTGTGGTGTCTCTGCTCTTAACTATTTTACCAAGATTTGTCATTGCTCCCAAGAAGTAAATGTCTTCTGATTTCCTGGCTGTAGTCAGCGTCTGCAATAATCATTGCGCCCAGATATACAAAGTCTGTCACTGCCTCCACGTTTTCTCCCTCTATTTGCCAGTTATCAATGAAGCTGGTTGCCATAATCTTGGGGGTTTTTTTAGGTTTAACTGCAACCCAGCTTTTGCACTTTCTTCTTTCACCTTCGTCATAAGGCTCCTCAGCTCCTCCTTGCTTTCAGCCATCAAAGTGGTGTCATCTGCATATCTGAGATTGTTAATGTTTCTTCCTGCGATTTTAACTCCAGCCTTGGATTCGTCAAGCCCAGCACATCACATGATGTGTTCTGCATACAAGTTGAATAGGTAAGGTGAGAGTATGCAACCCTGCCGTACTCCTTACCCAATCTTAAACCAGTCCATTGTTCCGTGGTCTGTTCTTACCGTTGCTACTTGTTCATTATACAGATTCCTCAGGAGGCAGACAAGATGACTTGGTATCCCCATACCACCAAGAACTTGCCACAGTTTGTTATGATCCACACAGTCAAAGGCTTTAGAATAGTCAATAAAACAGAAATAGATGTTTTTCTGGAACTCCCTGGCTTTCTCCATTATCCAGCGGATATTGGCAATTTGGTCTCTAGTTCCTCTGCCTTTTCTAAACCCAGCTTGTACATCTGGCAATTCTCGCTCCATGAATTGCTGGAGTCTTCCTTGCAGGATCTTGAGCATTACCTTGCTGGCATGTGAAATAAGTGCCACTGTCCGATAGTTGGAACATTCTTTAGTGTTTCCCTTTTTTGGTATGGGGATATAAGTTGATTTTTTCCAGGTTGTACTGGTAGCACTCTTCAAATACTTAAAAGGTTGTCACACAGAGGAGGGCCAGGATCTCTTCTTGATCCTCCCAGAGTGCAGGACACAAAATAACAGGCTGAAGTTACAGGAAGTCAAATTCTGGCTGGACATCAGGAAAAACTTCCTCATTGGGGAAGAACTTCCTCACTGTTACAGCAGTACAACAAAGCCCTATGAAGAGAGACTGAAAGAACTGGGCATGTTTAGCCTGGAGAAGAGAAGATTGAGGGGAGACATAGTAGCACTCTTCAAATACTTAAAAGGTTGTCACACAGAGGAGGGCCAGGATCTCTTCTCAATCCTCCCAGAGTGCAGGACACGGAATAACGGGCTCAAGTTAAAGGAAGCCAGATTCCAGCTGGACATCAGGAAAAACTTCCTGACTGTTAGAGCTGTATGACAATGGAATCAGTTACCTAGGGAGGTTGTGGGCTCTCCCATGCTAGAGGCATTCAAGAGGCAGCTGGACAACCATCTGTCAGGGATGCTTTAATGTGGATTCCTGCATTGAGCAGGGGGTTGGACTCGATGGCCTTATAGGCCCCTTCCAACTCCACTATTCTATGATTCTATGATTCTATGAAAAGTGTAATCTTACCCTATAACTGTGCAAATGTTCCAGTTCACAAGTCCAGCACCTACACTGTTAGGTAACTGTGTTGAACAAAGACTGTCTTCAATTCATTTTTAAAGCTCATTTGAAGATACCATTTCAGTCCCCCATGCTGTAAGATTTCCACAGCCCTGACTGCTTAACATGCACATTGGAGCTTCCAACTCTGAGCCATATAGATTTGTCTTTGTCTTTTGTGCTAATTATTAGCTGCTGCAGAGCCGTCTCTGTGGGTGAACGCATACAGAAACAAAGGCGGCAAGGTTGTAAAACCTTTTATCTCTATCAGGGCACATTATTTGATAAGGTGCTACGCTAATAGTAACGCATGTCAAATTGTGTTTAGACAGATCACTGTGCTGGGAATTGGAGGGTATATTTGTCTGTAGACACCAGCACCTGGAAGAGTCAAGAGAAATTCATACCAATATCTGTGGTATAATGCAAGTAGCAAGCCTTCCAAGCAGTTATTTTACGAATGGCTGCTACAGAGATAATGAGCTACTTACTCCTTTTGCCTTGAAAGCTCATCCTCCCTTTTAGATATTAAGCAGTTCTGGACTCTAAGAGGCAGCTAAAAAAAGGGGAGCAGAGCCACAGGTGCTTCCAAACAGGTGGCTCATAGCACAACCAATCAAAAGACATTGTGCCACTGATCCATGGCTTCCTCCTTAATGGATATGTGTGTGGATAGAAAAAGAATGGAAGCAGCAGCAGGAGGAAAACAAGGCAGGGTTACAAATGGAACACAGTGTCATCTGGGTGGCCCGTAAAATTCTGTGAATGAGTAGGATGGGTACTTGTCAACCAGAAAGACGATCGAAGAAGACACAAATTGCTTTAAAAAAAATTGCATATGCTAATTTGCATGTATAAATACAGATGTAAAGATAATTGTTATAATTTAAAGAGAAATGCAATTTCATAACGGGGAAGACTGTGACCAAGGCCATGTCTATACAACGCTGCTTTGCGTCCCGATTTCCCCCAAAAGCCATGGCAGCACTGCTGTGAAGCGGCATCGGTATGTTTAAACGGCAGGACTAAGCGTGGACGATCTGGAGAGGAAAAACCACAGTGCTGTAGCCAGATGGCGGGAATGGACAGCAGACCAAAAACTGTGAAAACCTTCTGATGTTGTTGTTTTCTGGGAGCTCTGCACAACTTTGAAAGCCTGTAGCAGCACATCTACACTGCTAGAGTTCCTTGAATTGATGCGTTAGACATCACAATTGCCCTTACTTTCGTACCCCAGACTGGCCACAGCGGCCATTACTCAGCTTTTCCAACCTGTCCCCTGTCCTGCATTCCTGCACCTTCCCTGCACTGGGAATCACCACTAGCAACTCCCACTAAACCAATGTGAAGCCACCAGTGACAGACAGAAGAAGCAACGTGGTAAAATCGGGGGCAATTGAAAAAATCATGGTAAAACAGCATCATGAACAAACTCAGTTTTGAGGGAGAAATCCCAACGTGACTGTGAGTTGGCAGCTGCACCATATAAGCAACGCAGCACCACTGCGCAGCCACAATGGGATAAATAAGCCATATAGACACACACACCCAGGTGACCGGTGCATCTGCCTTTTCAGACTGCTGACCAGATGCTAACTGCTGATAGGCAATTTAAGGCTTTCCCTCCTTGATTGCTTCTCCTCTTTTGAGGTACATGTGGTGAGGCTCTTCGCTCCACTGCGACTGCGGGTTGCAGTTCTGTACCGCCCCCCAGGCTCGTCCTCAAAATTTATCTCTGATTTTGATTCGTGGCTGTCCTTTTTCCTCTCTGACAACTGTCCTACTCTTATCCTGGGTGATTTCAACATTCATGTGGATGACCCTCAAGATGCTGCAGCTCTACGATTTCGCTCATTATCTTCCTCTTATGATCTTAAGCTTTGGTCTGATGCACCCACACATTCCCTTGGACACTGTCTGGATCTTGTTCTCACTCGGAATTGCTCTGTGTTGGACTTTTCTACTGCTCACTTTCCGCTGTCAGATCATCACCTAGTTTCTTTCAATATTACTCATAATCCTCCTCCTTCACGTCCCGCTTCTCGCTCTTGTCGTGACTTGCAATCTATCAATTACGAGGCTTTTTCCCAGTCTCTAGCCTCCTCCCTTCCTTCTGTCTGTTCGGCTGTCTCCTTGGACTCAGCTGTCTCCTTCTTTAATTCCTCCTTATCTTCAACTCTTGATAATCTTGCTCCATCTACAACTCGGATAGTTCGCCCTTCTCAACACCAACCGTGGCTCACCTCTTCCCTCCGCTACCTTCGCTCTTGTTCCCGGGCAGCTGAACGCCTTTGGCGTAAGACCAGGGACCGGGCAGACTTTGTCCATTACAAATTTGTACTTTCCTCTTTCTCTTCTGCCATCTCACTGGCCAAACAGCAGTACTACTCAACGCTGATCCAGTCAAATGCTAGGCATCCTCAGCGGCTCTTTGCGTCCTTCAATTCTCTTCTGAAGCCTAATCCGCCATCTCTCCCCGCCTCTCTGTCTGCTAATAACTTTGCCTCTTTTTTCAATGCTAAAATCCAAACTATCCGCTCTGATCTGGCCAGCTCTGCTCCTCTTCCAGTTCCTGTTCCTCATCTGTCAGCTCCTCCTGCAAATTTCTCTGCGTTTCCTTCGGTCTCTGCGGATGAACTGTCTACAATACTGCGCTCTTCGAAGCCTTCCACTTGTTCTCGTGATCCGATTCCTTCTCGCGTCTTTATTAATCTTATTCCTGCTATCCTCCCTTCCTTGCTACATATTATTAATCTTTCTCTGTCCTCTGGTTCATTTCCTTCTGCTTTTAAACATGCTACAGTCTCTCCCATTCTCAAGAAACCTACTCTTGATAGGCTATCTCTGTCTAACTACCGACCTGTCTCTTTGTTGCCGTTTGTTTCAAAGATCCTGGAGCGTGCGGTCTACTCTCGCTGTCTTGACTTTCTTTCTAGTAACTCTGCTTTGGATCCATTTCAATCTGGATTCCGTCCTCTGCATTCCACCGAAACAGCCCTTACTAAGATCACCAATGATCTCCTTACTGCCAAGTCTAAAGGCCATTATTCCGTTCTTATTCTCCTTGATCTAACTGCAGCCTTTGACACGGTTGATCATGATCTTCTCTTAGATTCCCTTCATGACCTTGGATTTTGTGGCTCTGTCTATAACTGGTTTGCCTCCTATCTAGCGGGTCGCTCTTTCAGCGTGTTGACTAATGGCAGCTCGTCTTCCTCCTTTCCCCTTTCAGTAGGGGTTCCGCAAGGCTCGGTGCTTGGCCCGTTGTTGTTTTCCTTATACATGTTGCCCTTGGGCAAGCTTATTCAATCTCATGGTCTCCAATATCATCTGTACGCCGATGATACACAACTATATCTCTCATCTCCGGAACTTTCTCCTGATGTTCACGATCGTATCTCGGCATGTCTTTCAGATATCTCAGCTTGGCTGCTTCATCGTCGCTTGAAGCTTAACATGGCAAAGACTGAATTGCTTGTTTTTCCTCCTAAACCTTCTCCTCATCTCTCATTCTCTCTTACTGTCAATGATGTTACGCTTACTCCGGTCAAGGAAGCTCGTAGCCTTGGCTTTATCTTCGACTCCTCGCTCTCCTTTATTCCTCATATTGAGGCAGTAGCTAAATCTTGTCGATTTTTCCTGTATAATATTGCCAGGATTCGATCATTTTTGTCTGTCTCTTCTGCCAAGACGCTTGTTCATGCACTGGTTATTTCACGGTTGGACTACTGCAACCTTCTTCTCTCTGGCCTTCCTTCTTCTCACATCAGCCCGTTGGTTTCTGTTCACCACTCTGCCGCAAAGATCATCTTCTTAGCACGTCGCTCCGACCATGTTACTCCGCTTCTGAAATCTCTTCATTGGCTTCCAATTCACTTCAGAATCCAATATAAACTTCTCCTGTTAACCTTCAAAGCTTTTCACGGTCTAGCTCCTTCCTATCTCTCCTCTCTCATCTCACACTATTGCCCCGCTCGTGCTCTTCGCTCCTCTGATGCCATGTTTCTCGCCTGCCCAAGGGCCTCTACTTCCCTTGCTCGGCTTCGTCCATTTTCGTCTGCTGCCCCTTACGCCTGGAACGCTCTTCCAGAACATTTGAGAACTACAAGTTCAACCACAGCTTTTAAAGCTCAACTAAAAACTTTTCTTTTTCCTAAAGCTTTTAAAACTTGATGTTGTGCAGACTTCTACTGTTACTTTCTACTGTTAGTTTTTCCCTACCCTGTGCCTGCTTACCCTTCCCTGTACCTGTTGGCATTCTCTTCCCCTCCTTATTGTTTTACTATGATTTTATTAGATTGTAAGCCTATGCGGCAGGGTCTTGCTATTTACTGTTTTACTCTGTACAGCACCATGTACATTGATGGTGCTATATAAATAATAATAATAATAATAATAATAATAATAATAATAATAATAATATCTTTAAAGCAGAAGTGGACTGGACAGCCCTTCCAATAAAGAATGGTCTTCTATAAAAAATAAAAAAGGGCATGTGGTCATCCTAAAACAGCAGGGCCATAGCATGATAACAGCTGCATCTGGAAACACCTGGTGGTTTAGTGAACAGTGTGGGGAAAGCATCTTGTCCAAGCTCTAAAGTAAGATCTAAAATTCTAACAGATTTTACCAAATTGTCTGAATGTTTTGAGTTGTGTGTGGTCAGTCACCTTGTGGAGTCCCTACATCAACTGAGGTTGGACTAGATTTGCTTTATAATCCACCTTAAATCCATTCTTTGGGAAGTGGTGGAATATAAGCTTGCAAAATAAATGAATTATTATTATTATTATTATTATTATTATTATTATTATTATTATTATTATTTCTTATCACACCTTTTGTCCAATGCTGGGCCTCAAGGCAGCATTATAAAATTTAAAACATATACATTTAAAACCTATAAATAACAATATAGAAAGTTAAAATATATTAAATATATACCAATATTAAAATATTTAAACATTTAAAATGAAAGTTTTAAAAGTCCTTAGCACAGACAGAGCTCCCGATTATTCACCGAAGGCCTGCCGGAACAAAAAAGTATTTGCCTGCCTCCTAAAGCATATCAAGGAAAGAGCCAGCCTAGCTTCCCTGGGAAGAGAGTTCCAGAACACCAGAGCAGCCACCGAGAAGGCCTTCTCCCGTGTTCCCACCAAGTGCACCTGTGAAGATGGTGGGACTGAAAGAAGGGCTTCTGCAGAATATCTCAAAGCACGGGCAGGCTCATAAGGGAGAACACATTCTTTCAGATAACCTGGACCCAAGCCGTATAGGGCTTTATAGGTCATAACCAGCATTTTGAATTGTGCCCAGAAACAGACTGGAAGCCAGTGGAGCTGTTTTAACAGGCGAGTTGTATGATCCCTGTAACCAGTCTGTTCCATGCCATTTCTGTGCAGATGTGTGTGGGATGTTTTAATGGAAAAAATATGTACAGATTTATTTATTTATTGCATTTTTTTAAAAAAAGTGCACATTTCCTGCCCTTTTTTCCAAATTCTACACATTTTTGTATGAATTTACACATTGACTAAAGTGTGTTTGTATGTATTTTTGAAACGTATCAACTTTTCTTTCCACATTTTCAAATGAGTGCGTTTTGTCAGACACATTTTTCCTGTTCATCTCAAGTCTGGAAATGTATGGATTTCTGAACACAAAGTGCTTCTACATCATCATCTGTTTCCAAATGGTGTGAATTGGAGGATTCCATCACAAAAACTCAATGGGGTAGATTCCTCACACATGCATAGCGGCCAGACTCACTCAGGCTACCTGGTTTCATAGATGAAGCAAGTTTTGAAGAGGGAATTTCCTGGCTCTCACTTTGCATACTACACTAAACTATTCCTCCTTCTGGCTGTGAAGACAGGCATGAACATATGACAATCCCCTCTTAGAAGCAGAGGATGATAGACTGACTGTTTGTGGCTGGTGTGGGTTGCGGAATCTATTCCTAATGGTGTGGGTTGCGGAATCTGTTCCTAACACCTCCATCCATTCCAGAGTTTGGGAGGCGCAAAATGTATCCATTCCCCTCTCCACCAACAACAAATCTATTTGTGTCGTTTCTAATAAAAATGCTATCCAGCTCAGTCTGCAACTGAATAATAAGCTGCTCAAGATGAGGAGTGAGGGCAGGGTCAGCCATTCCTGACATGATGGCTGCCTTTCCCCTTCCTAGCTATCTGGCGTGCGCCAGAGAGGAACAGCCCTCGCTTCTGGTGAGCTACCACAGTGGCACCAAGGGCTTGTCTATACAGCACCTTTAACCCGCCTTTAACGCTCATTTTCCCGTTTTACGTCACACGACAAAGCCGCATATTCGCCGCAGTGTCGGGTCTTACATGAGATAATGCGCACATTCGAATTTGCGATATAACGCGACTTTTAGATCACGTCCGACTTTGCACCGCATTATGTGTCTGTGAAGGGGTTAAGTCTCATTTTGACAGCTGGGCGGACCTTTGGGGCTAAGACAAAGTGATTGGCCAATTTCCCACCTATCCGCTGCCTCGTTCCTTTGTGCCCTTTTTTAGCTCCAAAACAGCTTAAAACAATGAGGGGAAACAGGCAGGCAGAGGAAGGAAACCTTGCAACCTCTTCTGCTGCCTGTTTAAGTTGCAGCTTAAAACAATGAGTGAGCATGGGGAGAGCGAGTGTGTGCATGTGCGCGTGCATCTCTGTGTGTGTGTCTGTGCACGCATGTGGGAGAAAGAACGGGGATGTATGTGTGCGCGCTCCAGTGTCCACCTTGCTCCTTCTCCTGTGTGTGTGAGAGAGAGCACACTGCTCTCTCCTGCTCTTCTCATGAGGGGAAACGGGCAGGCAGAAGAAGGAAACGTCCCCCTCTCGCAACCTCCTCAGCTGCCTTGTGCTCCCCCCGCCCATTTATATTTGCACTGGGGGGGAAATCAGGACATAAATCACGGTTGCTGCTGCAGTGTGACGTTCTTTTTTACATTCGAATCAACGAAAAATCAGGTTAAAATTAAAAGAGAAGCGATCCCGCTGTCCTATAGATGAGGGCCAAGAGTAAGCTGCTAGGATCTCACTCCTAGAACTTTATCACGCCAGCGTTATACTGTGCAATCACTGCGAATTGCGTGCAAAGGACTACGAAGTTTTCCAGCTTATAACCTGCTTTGACTGTGAAGTACTCCCAGGCATCCTGTTTTAATTGTGCTATAACGGGAAAAGAATCGAGGTATTTAAAGACTTCAAAACTGGCACAGTAATAGATATTAAGGAGAGCTTTAAGCATACCAAGTTTGAATTGAATTGGGTCATCCGTTGATATTTTATGATTTTTTACATTTTCCCCCTTCAACTCACTTCCTGGTATGCAAAGGATCGCTGTCGCCCGGTAGCAAAAACGACAACTGCAAAAGCTTAGCACTATGGGGATAATCCGAGGGAAGCAGGTACATGGGATGAAGCTTCTAGAGTCTGTTTAGAGGCCCCCGATACTCAATTCCTTCACATTAAACGAGATTATTCAGAAGTAAACTCCGCCAAATTATCCCTGGTATGATGCCTAGAGCAGGAGCAGGCAACATCAGAGGGTTGGGGGGGGGGTACTCCTGCTGCCTCTGCCCCACAGCAAGTGCCACACTGGGGGGCAGCAGGGACCTGTGCGGCTGTGTGCCCACGCCAAGTTCAGAGCATTTGGGTTTATTTATTTTTACTCCGCTGCAATGTAAAAAATAAAATTAAAATGTTGTTTAAATTATCTTGATCCCCCTCCACCCTCTTCCTTGTTCGTTTTAGGATGAAAAACATGAAATGTAAACATTGAATCAGAGTGTCAAGTATTATTTCTTCCGGGACGATTACAGCAACTCCACCACCTTTGATGTGATATCATTTAAAGATATTTTCCCGGCCTTCTTAAGATGAGCTCAGGAAGAGGTTTGAAGGAAGCAACACATCCTTAATTCAAAGGAGCCTACTATTCCATGAGAGGATGCAAATGAGAGCAAAGCTGTGAGGTGGGGCGGGGCGGGGGAGAGGAGAGGAGAGGGGGGGATGTGTCCACCCACAAAGATGGCTTAGACATGTCACATTTTCCACTCTATTTCTCTTAAACATGTTTTGCCCATTCGACTGCTAAAAATAACCCTTGCATTACGCAAGGAGCAGCAGCAGAAACCCAGCGCGTGCCAGCTAGCCGTTCTTTCACACAAAAGAACAACATTTTATTTCCAGATCTCTGCAAGGTACCGAAGCAGAGCAATAGCTTGGCTAGGCATAAAAAGCAGTGTGTGGGGGGGGGGTCAATTATATTCAACAGACGCCCTATATATTGCTGAGATTTCTTTTTCAGGCCAATGTCTCGTTTTCAGCTCTCACAAGAGCAGCGGTGCCAGCTGTTGGAGGATCCAAGTTGCCAACACAACGGTCACAGCATCCTGAACCTCATGGAAACAAAGAGGAAGGCAAATGGGAATACCGTTCAAAAGAACCAGGATACCCTAACGGAGGAGGGCTGAGGGGCAAAACTTGTTTGTTTGTTCGATATCCCGCCCTTCAAATTTACAGAAGCAACAACCAAAGCTCTGAGGCCAACTTACAATGTTAACTAAAAACAATAAAAACACTACGGATTTCAATACAAGAATTTCAGTAAGAAACAGCAACAGCCGGCCAATAGCTTCATCACACCAGCGTTATAGTGGGCCATCACTGCGAATTGCATGCAAAGGACTCGGAAGTTTTCCACCTTATAATCTGCTTTGATTGTGAAGTACTCCCTGCCTTAATTGTGCAATAAAGCCAAAAGATTTGCCCTGTTTAGCCCCTACATTTTGAGCATATCTTCTGAGCCGCCGCTGGGGCGCGGGAGCAGGATTTTAAAGAAATGCTGACATCTGCGTAAGCTTTAAAGATAAAGAAACCAAAATTGGCACAGTAATAGATATTAGGGAGAGCTTTAAGCATACCAGATTTTAATTGAATTGGGTCATCCGTTGATTTTTTATGATTTTTTACATTTCCCCCCTTAAACTCACTTCCTGGTATGCAAAGGATCGCCCGGTAGCAAAAGCAACAACAACCACGAAAGCTTAGCGCTGTAGGGATACTCCGAGGGAAGAAGCTTTAAATTGGAGCAGAAGTACGAACAGCCTGAGAGTAGATTCACAGATTAAAAAGTGAAAAGGTGAGAGTGAACGAAAAGGTCTTCATCTGGCTCAACAAGGGGCTTGTCTATAAGGCTTGCTTACTGTGACCTAAATGTGCATATTTGCGTTTTTGGTTACATGACGCAGCCGTCCGTACGCAGCTATGCTGGATTTTAAACTCTTTAATGCGCTTCTTCTCTTTCACTATTTACCTCGACATCTACATAATGTCCGACTTTCCACCGCTTTATTTCTATGTGTCTTTGGGGGAGGTAAATCAGGCTTTTATTTATTTATTTATTTATTTATTTATTTATTTATTTATTTATTTATTTATGTATAGATGTGGGCAGAGCTTTACGGGTACGACAACGTGATAGGCCGGGGATACTGTTTCTGGGAGGCGATGAGACACCCTCCCACAAAAGCATCCCCCCCCCCGTAACTCCGGAAGATGGCAGTTCACAACTCCCTTTTGCCCCCCCCTCCTTGGCATGGAAGAAAATAAAATGAGCAGAGGGGGAGCAGGGAGAGGCCAATATTCTGCCACAGAATTTTGCTGCATGGCTTTCCTTTGCCCACAACATCCCACGGAAGTCCAAGGCTTGGAGCACAAACAGCATCTGGGAAAATACTGGTGCGTGTGCGCCGGCAGGCACGTGGAGGGGTAGACAGCGGGGAGTGGGCCTGTGTTCCTTGCAAGTCCATCCGTTTCACCTTCACACGCCTCCAGTTCAAAAGAAGAAGCCTCGTGGCACACTTTATTTGGGTCCACTTGAACTTATACATGACACCCCAACAAGCTACGGATCAAAAAGGAAAGCAGGGAAATGGAGGAGATGTTCTTACTCACAAGTAAGGTAGTAATCTTGCGCCCTTATGTTTCCAGCCTTACAGTGCAACCCCCCCGTATGTTTACTCAGAAGTAAGCCCTCTTGAGCTCATTCCTGAGTGATCAGCCTGCATAAGACTGAACCGCGATAACAAAATAAATCGGTGTTGCTGCTGCCGTGTGACGCTCTTTGGCAGATGCGAATCTGTGAAAAAGCGGTTTAAAAAATAATGAGGCGCACATCCGTCGTCGTATAGATGAGGGCAAGGACAGCAATAAAACCAGGTGCTTCATATTAAAAATCATCAGTTACACCAGTTTTAAAATCTCTTCACTGGCTGCCGATTAGTTTCCAGACGAAGTACAAAGTGTTGGTTATCACCTTTAAAGCCCTACATGGTTTGAGTCCAGGCTACCTATGGGATCGCCTTCTCCCATACAATCGGCCCCACACACTCAGGTCCTCTGGGAAGAATCTACTTCAGCCAGCAAAAACTAGATTAACAACTGTTACCCAGAGGACCTTCTCTTCTGCTGCTCCCAGACTGTGGAATGGCCTGCTGGAGGAGTTTCGTCAACTTGACAGTCTTTTAGAATTTAAAAAAGCTATAAAGACTGATCTGTTCCAGAAGGCCTACCCAGTGAAATTTTAGAATGTTTTTAGGATGTTTTAAGGATGTTATAAAGATGTTTTAATCACGTATGGTATGTTTTTGATCAGTTTTTAATGTGTATGTTATATCATGTTTTTATAGTGTTTGTTTTAGACTTTGAATGATTTTAGTTTTTGTGAACCACCCAAGGAGCTTCAGCTATTGGGTGGTATAAAATGCAATAAATCATTATCATCATCATCATCAAACCAAGAGGGTCTTCATTTTGAGACAGAAGAGACAGAAAACGTGGATCCACACACTGGATCCTTATCCTGTGTAGCAATGCTCTCCTGGTGTGTGTGTGTGTGTGTGTGTGTTTTAAAAAAGCAGGTTTATCACTCTCTTTTCACATGGGCATCAACATTACACTATATCCAGTGAAGGCTGGTGGCTCTGATGTCAGTGGGGCGGTGAATCTGCTCCAGGTTTCAATCAGAACCAGCCAGAAGCCTGAAGAAGCTGTTCAAGGTGAGGTTCTTAACACCCTGGAAAGCTCCTTTACGGTTCTGGATGGTTCTGACTGGGTCAGAAAAAGAATGGAACACAACCATAGGATGTACTATGATGCAATGCATTGGCAGTTGCAGCATGTGGGTCTGAGAGCTTTATCACACCAGCGTTATACTGTGCAATCCCTGCGAATTGCATGCAAAGGACTCAAAAGTTTTCCACCTTATAATCTGCTTTGATTGTGAAGTACTCCCATGCATCCTGCCTTAATTGTGCAATAAAGCAAAAAGATTCGCCGTATTTAGCCCCTACTTTTTGAGCGTATCTTCCAAGCCGCCGCTGGGGCGCAGGAGCAGGATTTTAAAGAAATGCTGACATCTACATAAGCTTTAAAGATAAAGATACCAAAATTGGCACATTAATAGATATTAGGGAGCGCTTTAAGCATACCAAATTTGAATTGAATTGGGTCATTCATTGATTTTTTAATGATTTTTTTACATTTCCCCCCCTTAAACTCACTTCCTGGTATGCAAAGGATCGCTGTCGCCTGGTAGCAAAAACAACAACAACCGTGAAAGCTTAGCACGGGAAGCAGGTACATCAGAGGGAAGCAGGTACATCAGAGGGAAGCAGGTACATGGGATGAAGCTTTGAGTGAGTGAGGCATTTCAGAAACAAGCAGACAAACAAACAAACAAAAGGTCTTGTGAGGACTCAACCAAAGAGTGAGCCTGGCAGCTTTCGACTAGGAAAGCATTTCAAAGTTGAGGCGCCAACACAAAAAAGTCTCTGTCTCTTGTGACCACTCACTGAATTTCCCAAGGTGGCACTGAGAGCAAAAAGCTTCTGAAGTAGAATGATTTTGTTTATTGATTGATTTGTACCCTGCTGTTCTACCAAAAAAATACCACTCAAGGCAGTCAAGATCTACTTTGTAGATCTTACAAAGTAAAATCAAGGCAAATTGAAAGCCCAAGGACTAATTGAAAGCCAGGATGTTTCCACACAGGATGCTAAAAGTGTCTGCCACCCTGTGTAGCACCACTTTAAAACTGACGTTGGCTAGGATACACCCAGAACATTTCACTTCGCCTCAAGGAAAGAATGGTGCTCACTGCTGCCATTTGTGCACACTTCTGAAAATCAACAACAAACATATGCCCTATTTCTTCGATTCTAAGACGCACTTTCTTTCCCATATAAACATCTCTAAAAATGGGGTGCGTCTTAGAATCGTGGGTGTGTCTTAGGGTTGTTTTTTCTGTTGGTGGTACTGAAATTAGTGTGCGTTGTACAATCGATGGTGTCTTACAATCGAAGAAATACGGTATTTTATTTTATTGATTTTTATTGGAGGGAGGGTTATTGTGGTTTTAACAAAACAAAGCAAATCAACAGACATAACTTAGGGCACGATCCGCTGGGAAGTACTTCTGTGCAACGCCCAATTAGAAGAATGGGAGCTGTGAAGTACATTACTATGCTTTTGAGCAGCAGACCTTTCATCTCAATGGAGCTTATTCAGAGGAACGCACGTGTGGCTTGTAGGTATAGGTTAGTTTAGGCTGCTGTCTTGTAATAAAAAAAAAACCTCAACTTTTTTTTTAAAAAAAAAAAGTCCAGTTGGCTTCAAAGCGATTTAACTTCACGAATTCAATACTCTTAGGGCACACAGTACACCGATATACACTAATGGCAAACTCGATTCTCTGAGAGTTGAGCCTTATGTAGCCAAAATGGCACTATCCATGCATAAGAGGGAGGAATCAGCAAGCTCAGGGGAACCGCAAGGTTCACAGAAGCACAAAAAGGGGGGCAAAGAAACCCCAGAGACCCCCCCCTTAAAAATCAGATGGCCCAACAAGGACTGAGCCTGATCAATGGGCTCAGATTCCTGAGTGCTTGGGGTGGGGTAGGAAGTGGAAAACCAAGGGATGGGGAGAAGGGAATGGAGTATCTTGAAAGAGGGCATGGCTGGCTGGAACCCCAAACAGGAACACTCCACACTGCACCCTTTAGTTGCACATCCCTCTTTAATAGGCATGCCTTCTCCCCAAGGAACCCAGGGGTCTGGGGGGAGGGGTAGAGATCTTTAACTGAATAAGCAGCCCACTACAATTCCCCGTATTGTTTAGGGGAAGTAACGGCAGTAAATCGGCAGGCAACCAGTATAACGTTATACTGTAAATGTGCTTTCCATATTGCAGGTTTTGAATTTAAAGAAGCCTGTTTCCCAGTGTCTATTTCTCGTGTTTAACATCACTCCTGCCAGAAATTGACAACAGAGAGGAAGGACTTGAAAGCCACAACATATTGTAAACAGACAGACAGACAGACAGACAGACAGAGATGTAAAGGAAGATGGTGTGTGCATGAAAATGACACCAGGCGCGCTGGAAAAGCCCACGTCACCCCAGCCTGCACTTTGACCAAACGTAATTAAGCCTCGCTACCCTTTCTGAGAGAGGTGGACATGTTTTGCTCTTCCAGCTCATTATGAAGCATCTGGATCCTTTGTCGATTCAGCAAATGACAAACAAAGCTCTCTCTTTACAAACCACAAGGAAAATACCTGTGGATATGTGTACTAATATATATAGGCAGCTCCTATAACCCCTTTTACAAATACATAGTTTATTCAATATTTCCAGGAAGAGGTCAATAGGGGAGGGGAAATCATTTATCAAAGCATTCATATTATTTAGGTAATAAAGGCAGTGGGGCAAAACCCGCCAAACAGTGCCACCTGCTGGAGGCTACTTGCTACATGAACTCATTTTCCACTTCCTCAATTACCTTGCTGGGTTCAATATCTTATTTTCAAGCAAGCACAATTCATTCAGATCTACAGACCAAGGAGTCAGGACTGCGCCAACGCCAACAACAACAACAACAACAACAACAACAACAACAATAATAATAATAATAATAATAATCCTTTTATTTCATTTATTTAAAATAATTTCAGGCCACTGTTAAAGGTGGAACTCTCCCAAAGTAGCGTCCAAGATAAAAACAATACAATAAAAAGGGATATGGCCACCAATTTGGATGGCTTTAAAAGGCGGTCAGGCAAATTCCTGGAGGAGAAGTTAATCAATGGCTACTAGTCCTGATGGCTATACGCTTCCTCCAGTATCAGAGGCAGTATGGTTATGTACACCAGTTGCTGGGGAACGTGGCCAGGAGGGTGTTGTTGTACTCACGTCCTACTTCTGGGTTTCCCATGGATAGCTAGTCAGCCACTGTGTGAACAGAATGCTAGACTAGATGGACCCTTGGTCTGTAAAATAGGACACATGATCATACTACCAGTGAGCACCAAAGCCAGGAGCACTCTCAAACTGCACACTTAATCCTTCATGGGGAATGTAACCCCATCTAAGACTAGATGAATTCCTCTATCCAGATTGGTCCATTTCCCTATCTGTAGTACCTTATTTGGAGCAAGACTCTATTTATTTGTCCTCATCCATTCTCGAACTGCCTCCAGCAAAAAGAAATTACCCATCTCACAGCCTCCCTGTCACCTGCATATTCCTGGCACTTCAGCCCAAAATGCTGAATGACTTCCTCTAGCAGTTTCATCTAGATGTTGAAACGCATAGGGAACAAGGTGAAACCTTGCGGCACCAAGGAAGCCAATGGCCACAGGGTGGAGCAGACATCTTCAAGCAAGCACCACCTTCTGAGACCGTTTGTCCAGGAATGATCACAACCAGCATATGACTCTGCCTTCTGTGCCCCACCCAGATAAACAGTCCAGAAGGATACCATAATTAATGGTATCGAAAGCCACAGAGAGGTCCTGGAGAGCCAACAGGACCACACTCCTTTTCACTGCCCACCCATTCTCTGGAGTGAGTCATCAATGAGGGCAACCAAAGCCAGAGCTGAACCCGGACTGAAGTGGATCAAAAACATCATCATCATGATGGTGGTGGATTCCTACATTGAGCAGGGGGTTGGACTCAATGGCCTTATAGCCCCCTTCCAACTCTACTATTCTATGATTATCCAACACTACCTAGAACTTAGAAGCCACCACATGCTCCAACACCTTGCCCAAGTATTCAGCCATGTTGGTCCCCCTCTGCACTAATAAAACTCACAATCAAGCTTACTTTCTCATCTGGTGTTGGAGAGAACCTGACCTTGTAGATGGTGGCTCACCTAGCATGTTTATGGCTATGGTAAAATTTAAACCAAAGGCTTCATAGCTCACAATGTTTAGTCACCCAATATGTTACTCCTAGGCCTGGTTCAGGCATAATGATCTCAGGCTGATACATCACCCAATAAACCATGGTTTCTCAGACTGAAATAGAGCATTCCAGGTGTGTGTGTGTGTGTGTGTGTGTGTGTGTGTGTGTGTGTGTGTTAGGGCCAGCACCAGACTATATTGCGCCCTAGGCAGGCGCGTTCTGAAGCCTCCGCCCCGCCCCCTGCGCCCGCTCCTGGCTTTGAAGCCAGAACGCTGGGGTTGGGGGGCAGGGTGGAGGCTTTGAAGCGGCGTGCCCGGAAGTGGCTTCCTGGCACACCGTTCTGAAGCCTCTGCCCCCAACCCCAGCATCCTGGCTTCGAAGCCAGGAGCGGCTTCCGGCCGGGCGCTGGCTTCGAAGCCAGGACGCTGGGGTTGGGGGATGGCCGGGGCGGTGGCTTTGGAACAGCGCGCCTGGAAGCCACTCTAGGAGAGCAGCTTCCGGGTGTGCCATTCGGCACCCTCCTTTGTTTGGCACTCTAGGCCACTGCCTGAGTTGCCTCTATGGCAGCGCTGGCCCTGGTGTGTGTGTGTGTGTGTGTGTGTGTGTGTGTGTGTGTGTGTGTAGGAAAGTCAACCATGCAAGGCCCTCCAAATGTTTTGGCCTACAACCCCATCATCTGTTACCACTAATTGTGCTGGCTAGGGCTGATGGAAATTATAGGCCAAAACATCTGGAGGGTCAGAAGTTGCCTAGCCCTGGCCTAGACACAGGAATTTCAAAGGATGCAAACCCTTGATGCTTTGTCACGTGAAAAGGTACATCTGGTAAAATGTTCACTTTCACACACAAAACAGCCCTAAAAGTCTGGCCATTTCTGACATGTCACACTGGAATATTGCACTTTCTATGGCCTGGTTCACACATGCACACAGACATGCAAAGGATCCTGGAATATGATGGTGCCAGAATGAAACCCACTAAAGTAGCCACGTGTAAGTCATGAAAGTGGCCAACCTGAGGCTCAGTAAGCAGCATGTCGTCTGCTACTTCATGGTACTGCAAAAAGGAGGGTTGTCAAGGAACCGGCAAACCAGAATACATGACTGGTGCATGTGTTGCATTCAGACTGGTGGATCATGGCAGACTCCTCTCTATCCACTACTGATAGTTCTACCAGCTGTTCCAACTAAATTAAGAAAACTGGAGAACCTGTGGGATTGTATGGGGCTAGACCCAAAGCTGCCTTATTGCACCCTGCAATAATGTTGCTTGGATCAGATCACTGTAGTATAGAAAATGTGTATTTCCTTGGAACAAATTGCCAGTTGTTATTATTATTATTATTATTATTATTATTATTATTTATTTATTTATTTATTTATTTATTTATTTATATAGCACCATCAATGTACATGGTGCTGTACAGATTACACAGTAAATAGCAAGACCCTGCCGCATATAGAATGAAATCCTATACTGTAACTGTGATACTATTTGATTCCCCCATGACACACCATTGGTGGCCGAGCATTATGAGAACAAGGCCACGTCCACTGACAAGATTAAGGGCTGCTGCTACTAAAAGAATGGTAACCTTTGGCTGCCACATTGCTGGTTGCAAACTTCTGGCATAAGCACAGCTTCTGTCCTCTGATCTGCACGTGTGTTTTGTTGGTAGCTGAGTTTTCACTTTCCCTGTGCCAATGCACCATTTAAACACACACACACACACACACACACACACACACACACACAAGGAAACAAACACAAAAGAGTCCAGTGAATTTACAGTCCAGTAATTGGCATCCAGCTTGCACAATCAAACATAGAAAATTAACAGTTTAAGCTGTAAATCAGGTGTGTGATTTGCTCTGTAAGTGTAATTGTTAGAGCTGTTCATTTTTAAGAATAAAATGGCACTCGAAAGGAACCAATTTAAAAATAACTTATTATGTCCTGCATTAAATAAATATTGTATTAAAATACTTATTGTAAACTCCTCTCCAATAGCTGTAAATTAATATCATGGCATAATCTTATTATTGCAAACTGTGGTGTTGTTTTCTTTCAAAAGCATTTTTCATTTACACATTTAGATCTGTATTTGTCTGAATCTTCATACCTGCTGTCCTTCCATGGCAGGCAAAGACTGCTTTATTTAAGAAGAACTTTAGCCCGTAAGTGGATCTGTTCGGTGGGCTGCTATTTTTAGTAATATTTTCCCGTAACTGTTATGTTTTATTGTATTTTACTGGTTTATTTTATTATTTTAAGATATTTTAATTGTTTCTGTAAGGCATCTTGTGTGCTATGTTTTGGTAGAAAACTGGGGTACAGATAAAATAAAATTAGTAAATGTCAGAAAGAAATGAAGAGGGGTCTCCCTGCTTAAATCCAAGGATCTTTCTTCTCTGAGCCAAGGTAATATAAAGATGTATAAGCACAGAACAGCATACTCCCTATACCATATATGTTTATTATTGAGAACTGTTTCTTATACTCACATACAAACTTTCTACACCGCTGAACTGGGTTGCCAACAGCACAGAACCATGACAATCCCAGCTTTTTTAAAAAAATAGCAAGTTTCTAGCTCTTATTTGTGTTGATCAAACATGTTAAAAGGGTGAAGGCAATTTCCCCCTGAACATGCTAACATCCTAATCCTAAATGCATAGATCCCAGCCCAGCAAGACTCTTCAGATTCCTTATGGCCACGTGTGTCATATGCGGCACAGTGCATCTTCGCAGTTTCTGTTTCAGACATCAGCTGTCTTGTGCTGCCCAACATATCAAACACCGTTTCCAAAACTAAGTGTGAGGCGTTGCAGAAGGCACTTCTGCTATAATGCAGGAGAGCTGCCGTTCAAACAGGATGTCATCACTTGCTCTTCCTCCACATTCAACCTTAACACTGATCTTTATCCACACACGTCTAAATATTTGTACCTGCTTTTGCCCATATTCATGCCTTGTTATCATTATTTATTTATGTTTCTCTTCATGGGCTGTTCATGATTAGCAAACCATGGTTTGTTAGCACAGCTGGGTTCACACAACACAATAACCCATGGTTCAACAACCTTGAGTGTGGGTTGGCATGCTGTGTGAATCCAGCCATTGTGAAGATATACCCATGGGAGTGAGGGGTGGCATTTCAGATTGAAAAAACAGGGGAAGCATCAAAGCTTCTTCTTCCGAAGTACCACAGTCCCGATCTTGATCAGGGCTGCCGGCACTTGCAGGAGAGTAAATAAAAGTAGCATACATAGCTCAGCTATGTTTTCTTAAACGAACATTTAGTTTGGCCCTCATTCAGCTGATCTAGAAGGATACCATGGTCAATGCTGATCAGATGGTTCAGCAGCTTTTTGGACAGAGTGTAGTACAATATCTCAGCATAGTCCATGTGGTACATAGATTTAAACAGCTTTTTCACCTTCAGTCCCTTAAGAATAGCTTGCTGTTTTATTGGTTAGAAAACTGTTATGATCGATGGTATCAAGAGCTGCTGAGAAATCTAAGAGGACCAACAGGGTTGCAGTCCTCCATCTCTCACTCCACAAAGGTCATCCCACAGTTTGACCAAGGCAGTTTCTGTCCCAAAACTGGGCCTAAAGCTGGACTGAACTGGATCTAGAAAATTAGCATTATCCAAGAATGCTTGGAGTTGATCAGAAACCACTCCCTCAAGCACCTTGCCCCAAAAGGAGATGTTGGCAACTAGCCTACAAATGTCTTCCACTTCTGGGTCCAGTTAGGATTCCTGAGGAATGGCCTGATTTCTGTCTCTTTCAGAAAGGCTTGTACTGCTCCCTCTCTCAAGGAGGAATTTACAGCAACCTCCTGAACCCAACCCACCCTCTTTATTAGATGTAACAAGCCAAGTCAGGCAAGGGTTGAGGATGCAAGTAGTCAGTTGAACTCATCCAAGCACCTTGTCTACATCCTCAGGTCTCAGCAACTGGAACTCATCCAATACAACTGGACTAGATGGGGCTCTGGATACCTCCCACCCCATTCTCTCTCTAGAACAAAGTATAGATTGTAAGCTTCATGGGGTAGAGACCTATCTTCTTTCTCCTGTGCTTCTCTGGGTCAAAGGCGTGTTAAGGAAATAAATCTTGCTTGCTGACACTTGGAGCATGTATACCTTTTAAACCCAACTTCTTTTGGTTTCACTCCTCTCAAAACATTGCACATGATTAATGACTGGTGTGAAGCACCACACAAACTTTATTAAGTAAACACTGCAGCCCTTAAAATGGCAAACTGTAAACCGCTTGTGATCACAGCTTCTGAAGCAGGTGTAATTTCTTAGATATTCTTAGTGACAGCTGCAGTCTGGGAATCCAGTCACAACAGAGGATCCAGAAGCACACCTATACTGCAGACTGGATGTTCTCCTGTTGGACTATAACTAAGCACTTCCAATTAGTCTCACCTCTGCAGATCACTTGCGTACCTATTGAAAATTATGGTCGCACTGCCTGAACCAGGACGGCGACAGCCATACCTAGGACCAGATCTGATCCCTGGCCCAAAGGAATCAGCTCTTGGAGTTGGGAGAAGCTGGAGTCCAGCAGGCAGGATGTAATGTTCTGTTGAAGAAACAAGGGCCAGACACCTAGTATTTACATCCCATGACTAATCCAGAAGCTTCATACAATCACAGGAACTAATGTGGCACATTCCTATATCCTTCTGTGCCTGAAGCATAGACAATCTTGGATAGATTATTAGGTTAAGTTCCAGCCTGATATCACGAGGTTCCTTCTTTCAAACCCTGGATTCCCTTATAAACCATGGATAGGAGGATATAGTCAAATCAAAACCTAAGTTTTGGCACCCTGAAAAAATATATGCACATTCACTGCGAAGAGATTTTCGCAAACAAATGTCATTCGATGATTTGATCTTACACAAAAACTAAGTTGATCTATTTGATGCCAACTCTATTCAGTTTCAAGAGAGCAGCTAGGAGCTTATTTCAGCTGGATCACTATGTATTCATTTCAGAAAGTGAAATAGTAGAGTAGAGCATCAGTCATGGGATCTTAGCCGGCACTGGGTAACAAGAGGGCAACTGGTAAGACTATAGAGAATGCAAGGAACCTGTGGAAGGCCTCCCTTCGAGCCAGGCTTTGGGGCCTGTCTGTCTCTCTGAACAAACGTATTGGCTGCTTTCTCTGACTATCACAGCTCTCTAGGGAGCCTGCCCACCCTCTGGCTTGCACTGAGAGGTTACTCATCTTGAGTCAGAGCTGAGAGCAACCACCTCTCTTGTGTTTGGAGTGGCTGAAACTGAGAGCCCCACCAGCCACTTTGCCAGTGTGACATTTGCTACAGAGGAAGTAGAGGACTGGTGAGGCTCTCTGGACCTGCTGCTGGTGTAACCAAGTGGGTGGCTGTTCCAGCCTCACCAGCCCCACTTTCCTACTGTGGCAAATGCTATAATGGGAAAGCAGACCATGGAGACCATGGAGGCTTGGGACTGAGGCAATGGAGCAGTCCCAATTCCCTGCCTCATGGGCATGTCAGCCCTGAGTCTGCCAGAGCCTCTGTTCACACTAGCAATGGAGGAGAACTTTGTTCAGTTCACATTTCAATGTGAATATACCTAACTTTGCACTTTTGAACCAATAAGTTAAGTGCAACTCATCCTTTGAAATTTGCACTTCCCCGAATTTTGCAAGGGAGTTCTCCAATCAAAGAAACATGTACGAAAATGGATATATTAGGAGAAAGTGCGCACAAAAATATGTATATTAGTGAAAAAATAACATTAAAATGCCTTTCATGGGGGAATTTGCTTGCAAAAAAAATTGTGTATATTAGGTAAAAGTGTGTACAAACACACATGCATGAGGAGAAATGTGCACAAAACTGCTTTCAGATTTTCATGCAGTCCTCTTTTTTAAATTCTCAAAGTTCGGGACAAACCAAACTTAATTCTCTACACAATGGTGGGGATATTCAGCATTTACATCCGAATTTACATCAATTTTACAGCTTAGCAGCAAATGCACCGTAACACTGAAAAAGTGAAAGAACGCTGAAAATAACCTATCGCAGCTCTATCAATGGCTGAGGCAGTAGAGGGTGGGCTCTTTCTCCGATGACCAGGGCTGGATCTACACTATTGCTTTAAAGCACTTTATAACAGTTTTATAGCGCTTTAAAGCAGTTAAAGCGCTTTGTAACTGTTATAAAGCGCTTTAAAGCAGTAGTGTAGATCCGGCCCAGATGATACATTGTGTTGTTGCGGCTGTTGCATCAATGAGTTACAGTGCAGATGTCAATAGATAGAATATTATAGTGCTCCGCACACTATGGGTATGAGAAACAGCCTCCTACGCTCAGATGGAATCATTTAATGCAGCCTTCCCCAACCTCGTACTTCCCAGATGCTTTGGGCTGCCACTCCCACCGTGGTGAAGGCTGTTTTAATGCAAAGTGTCCCATGAAATGTAGGAGGCAGACAAATACAGAATTGTGTGTGGTTAGGTTAGGGGTGAAAAATCACTTCTGGGAGGAAAGCGGAATGACCTCCACCACCATCATCACCACCTGGACCTCCATAGAGCCTGACATCCTTCGGTCCTTGGCCAAAGAACTGGCCAGAATCCGGCTTTGCTGTGTGCAGGCTTTCTCAGCTGGGGAAAGCCCATGTGCCCTGAAGCTGCCCTGACTGTGGCAATGTCTGGATGAGCGATCCAACCATTGCCTTGGTCGGGGTGGCTTTCCCTGCCCCATATCTTCCCCGGTGAGGCTGGATATGGGTAGAGGAGCATTCTTCTAGCTGTACATGGACTTTCTGGCTGGTGGATAGCTGGCGTGTACTGAAAACACCCTGACCGAGGCATGCAGGAGCAATCCTCCACCCACCCCTCGGTCCGGACAGCTTCCTCTTCCCCATCCCTTTCCCCATTGACAGAGCTACAGCCTTGCAGGGGGAAATCCCCACTCAAATTCCACCCCTCCCACCCCTTTCCCTCCAAGCCACAATGGAAAATGGTGTTATCACCTCGGAAGGAGTTTGGGAGGGAGGAAACAGGGCGTGCCAGTTGTGGGGAGGCTCAGGAGAGGAGAGGCTGTGAGTCCCCTGGATGTACAACTCTCCTGGCCACTGTCTGCACTCCCAGCCAGGTAGATGAGCTGACAGGGCTCGGAGGCCTCTTTGGCTCAAAATATAGCAAAGGAGGATGAATAGGTTGCAGGTGCCTCTGTCTTTCTTCCCGCCCTGCCTGGTTTTTGATTCAAGAATGGAGCTCTCTTTCTAACAAGGATCAAAAAGTAGGATTGCTCTCTAAAACCACAGCAGCCCATCTAAAAGCAGGAAGGAAAGAAGCCTGTCAGACCACTCCCCAGAGGGCATTCCATAACTGTGATGCCACCACCAAGGAAGTCCCATATCAGGCACATTCCATCTTAGTTTCTGTGTTTCTCAAGCAGCATTTATTATATACATATGGAAACAACACTCAACTTGTCTCAACAGATCTCTCCTTTCCTAACAGTGTTTTAAAAAAATAAAATCCTCTGTATATTGGCTTTTTTATCATACCAAATGAGTGTTGAAAATACTTCAGCCTGATCACTAATGTTTAGGCACATTTCAGCACTGACTTCAATTTAATATTCTTTAGGGTCCCCTTTATTACAATAATCCTAATTACTGTCAGTTTGAGGCACAGGAGCCTGGCTAAAGCTACAGTACTTTTTGGCAAGCATACTGTGGGTTGTAAGCTTAGCACAGATATACTTGTTCCCATGTTTATTAATAAAAGAGATTTCAAATGTTGTGAGGGGACGACAACACCAAGAAAAAGCATTGGGGATAAGATTATTTCCCCTATACACTGTGTGTGTGTGTGTGTGTGTGTGTAGGTGTATGTAGGTGTGTGCGCTTAATAATAAGAACTTTAGAAATGCACAAAGCTACAGTAGTTTTGTTTAATGTGTAGTAGTATATGTCGGATTGTCAACTAACCAGAGGGAAACAGGTCAAGCCAGTTTTTGTCTTCTGGGCCAGTTGCAAGAATTTTGTGTTTAAGAGCCCAAATGTGGAGTTGGTTGCCAGCATTATTACAGTAAAGCTGATTTGTTTTTGAGTGGAGATCTAAATTAGTATTACTTCTTCCAATAGCAAACTCAACTGCTGAGTGCTGACAGGATTGTAGCCACAATGAAGCCACTAGATGGCACTGTTTCATTGAACATATAGAGCATTGCTGAGAAGGGGAGTTTTCAATTCCAAATCACATGTTTCCCATAAAGGAGCTCATCATAAACCTGGAAAGACTCTGGAAGAAGAAATCCTGGTAAGAAAGTGGGGTTTTTGCTTGATGTAGAGAAGCTCAACAACACCGCAACTGCCCCCAAAATGCTGTGTGTGTGTGTGTGTGTGTTGAAAAGGGGTTAAAAAAACCTATGGGGGAGGGGGGATGGAATGGCATACCCTGGAAGAAAAAATAGTGGCTGGCTAGGACCTTGCATGAGAACATTCTATGCCATAATGTTCCACTTGTTTTCACTTAATGTACATACTTCAACTGAGTGGTCCACACACACTCACTAAGAAAGCAGGATTTTGTGATCTGCCGCAGCACATCATATCACACATTGTGAAATTGCAGAGTGTGTGTGTGTGTGTGTGTGTGTGTGTGTGTGTGTGTGTGTGTGTGTGTGTATGAATAAAACACCGCTCAGAATATTCAAGGAGGACCTAGGAAAATGTAGTTCTAAGAAAGTCTAGAAGATTCCATAAGATTCTACAAAGGCACAAAACATTCTAGGAGTCTAGTGAAAAATAAATCCACATAAGAAATAGCATTTAAAAATTACATTGAATTATGTTTCCCTTTTGCCTGTAACAAAACCAACCAAATCAGCATTGTGATAAATTGGGTTTCATACTTACTAATGTCATGATATTCAGTTCTTTTAATAGTATTATCACACACAGAGACACACAGAGAGAGAGAGAGTCTGTTGAATGAGCTGTGATGTACATTTCCTGTGTATTATTTATTTCATCTCTTAAATGGATAGTGGAGTAGTGAGCCCAGGCGTAGTGTCCCTGCCAATAGCTTGGGTTGCCAGCCCCTAAATCCTTTCACCCCCACTTGCTTTCTTCTCTACGTTCTGTGTAGCACTCTCACCATCCGCACCGCCAGTACCAGCCAAAAGAACTAAACATAGAACTATAGATATTAGCTTGCTCCTGCTGGAGTCCACCAGACTGCAGCCCTGGCCACATCTAGCTATGAAATATTTGCAAAAAATCAAATCTTGGAAACCTACCAGCATCTAAAAAATATTATCTCTCTTTTCTCACTCATGGCGGTTTTTCTAGATGAACATGATGGGCTTTGCCAAGTCATGGTATATTATTATTATTATTATTATTATTATTATTATTATTATTTACTAGTAATGATCATGAAATGCCAACCAAATAGTACACACATGTATTGAAATGATGTTATTTTTCAGCTGGCTTCACCTCCCCTTTCTTTCTCATTGTCCCTCTGGAGGCCCTCGCCTTTCTCCATTGTCTCATCTGCACCCTCACCTCTGACCTCTATGTCCTTCCTTCCTTACAGTCCCATTCTGGTTTAGCCCATCCCTTTGACCGTGTTACATAGGTAGGAAATTGTGCCTTTGTGACATCAGAAGCCAATGCACAACATTCCATCTTTATCTTTGCCCCTTTGGTTGCTGTGTTGGTTGCTAGGCATACAAACAGACCTGTGTTGAATGTGGGGATTATGTTAACGGCTGAGTCCAACTGAGCCTTTTTCCGGTGCTCAGAAGTCTGAAAGGGACTTACAGTTAAGTTTCATTTGAGTTATGGATGAGAACTGGGGGACTTCAGCCCCTGGTTTCACAAAAGGGATGGATTCTGAGCTGGGGTTTGAAAGAGGAGAGAGATGCAGCACCGCACAGATGTTCTGGAAGTGTGTTACAGGTCGACAGGACTGTATGTAGTGGTGACAGGAAATCCCCAGGTGTGGACAGAACAAGGAGGTACGCAAGTGCTACAGGCCTGTTTTGGCCTCCAGCAGAAAGGAGACTAAGATGGCAACTTATGAATCACCCCAAAACAGGAAAAAATATCACCCAAATAGAGGACAAAATAGGGTGGTGATTTGCCTAAAGTGTGCATGTGCTAATTTATAGTTATAGATGCAAGTTTATAAATAATTATAATTTAAATAACAACACAGCACATCTCACCATAGTGCAAAAGTCTGTGAACAGGTGACCTGTGTTCATGGGCAAACTGTTCACGGGCAACAATTCTTATGGTTGTTTATCTTTAAACTGGAATTGGACAGGATAGCCCTTGAAATGGAAGGTGATGTTCTGTAAAAGAGAACACCTGGCCATCCTAGGAGGCTTCCGTTCTCTACATCAGTGGTCTTCAACTGGTCTAGACCTGAGACCCACCTGGGACTCCCAACCTACAACATGGGACCCACTTTCACAATTTTCTCCGTGTACAAAATGGTGGCAACAGCTTTGCCACAACTCACCTGAACTGATGTCACGACCCACTTTTGGGTCATGACCCACCATTTGAAGACCATTGCTCTACATGACATGCCTCTCACTAAGCTTCCTTCATGTGTGCCAATGACTGGGGTGTGAGGCCCTGCCATTGCCCCACTCCCATTGGCACCCAGGCTAGCACATACTCCAGACATCTGTACATTGAGTGAAAATGGCTGAAGAGGTCCTGCAGAGAAGCTCTTCTCCAGACAGCTGGGCTCAATCTATGGATATAGAAGTTGGAGAGAGCCCAACTGCACAACACCTGGAAGGAGTAAGTAGAATGGCCCTATTCCCCTGTTACCACTTGGAACTCCTTCACTTGTGTAATGTGTGAAGGAAGCTTAAGGGCCTTATATTACTAAGGGATTCTTGTCCTTGGGCAGTCTGACAAGTACTCCAAACTTGTTTTTTCCCACTATGTACCCAAAGTTATGGAACTCTCTGGAAGGCCAGCCTCTGTACATAGTTTAAGCAGAATACCGCTATCAGTATAGTTTTGAAAATGTTTTGTTTTGAGGGGTTTTCAACAATATTTTGGATCTTGTTTTTGTTAGCCATTTTGTATTGTTTGCATGTGCACTGTTTCTATGGTTCTTAGAGATTTCTGATAAGGCTGTGAAATTTTAATATTTGCCTTGCTGCTAGTTGGTCTTGACCTTTTTTTAAAAAAAAATGCTGTTGGTTGCTTTATGATTGTATACCACATGTTGCATTTTGTGGGGAAAGCCATAGATCGATTATGCAACTACACAGAGCCTCGCGTCTGATACTAAAACACATTAGCAGCATTCATCTTTCACACACACCTCTCTCACAATTTGCTTCAGGTCAAGTCTGCAGATTAGTACAAAAAGAGACATACTATATGTACAATTTTTACTGGGACAATCTCTTTGTATAAATCACTTCCTTACTTAAATTAGCTCTGCTGCAAACGCTCATTACCAAAGATTTACGTCAGAAAGATCCTTCATTAAGTTGCAGAGTGAAAAGAGGAAGCACACAGGCAAATGACAGATGGACGGACAGATATACTGACGCACCCACTAGATGGATAAATAATACAATTTAACCGTCTTCTGTAAAGGAAATCTATTTCCCTCCAGTTCACTGATTGCAAAGCAGTCAAGCTGGGAAATTTGTCTCAGTAATAGGAAGGGATTACACATGTAGATGAATTTATGAAATGACAAATCCGGGAATGAGACACTCACTCTACAATATGGAAACTGTTCCAGAAAGTTGCTCAAAGTTAAGTAGCGAGTTCAGTTCTCCTCCATGACTTGATCCTCTCCCCAGAATTAGGAACTGAACTCACCATTCCGAATCATGTAGAGTAGGATGGTTCTTTAAAAGAAAAAAATTCTGCTGTAAGAATGTTCATAATAGGGGATTTGCTGCCTTTTACATGAGTTTAAGAGATTGGCAGAGGTCAAACAGGCTTGAACATCCCTGCTGAGCTGCAGCTATGAAGACAAGCAGCCCGTAAAATGGTGGAGGTGTGTATGCTTTTCGGCTATTCAGAGAAGAGCAGGAGAGGAAAAGGAAGGAGACAAACCTGCTTATTGATTCTCTGTACATCCTTCTTAATAGAGGAGTTCTTTCCAAGGAGATAAAGCAAGTCCCTCCACCTTCCTCTTGCTGTTAGCGAGGAACCCTTTATCCAGGATCTTGTTTCCCACTGTGTGTGTAATTAATGTTAGGTGTATTAACTACTCAGGACAACCTCAGTGTATTAACAACAAGCTCTCTACTCAAATTAAGGAAAGCTAGGCTATTTTAAAATATATGACAATTTAATAGGTTTTCTAACAAGTAGTTTAAAGTGCATTTATTTGAAAAGGGAAAGCACATTTGTAGAGAGAGATGGCAATGTATAAACATGAGCGTGAGCATATAATTTGCTCTTGGACTTCGCGAGTTTTTAAAAGGTCTGTCTCACAGAATATGTTATCTTTGAGCCGCCTCACTCATTATGTTTCTCCCCCTATACATTAGCCTTCCCAACCTTGTGCCCTGAAGATGTGTTGGACTACAATTCCCATCATCCCTGGCCTTGCTGGCTGGGGGTTGTGGGAGTTGTAGTTCAATAAATCTACAGATCACCAAGTAGATGTGGAGGCTGGCTGGAAGGCTGGTAGATACAGTCACTTCTAGTATGCATGGTAAGTGTTTATTTTGCTGCAAGGACACAAGTCGCACCTGATTCTTATCTCAGGGGCCAATTTGGACATTTTACACAAGTAGTAACAGAGGAAGTGTGACATGGTTGGTTTTTATTCATGGTTGTTTTTGTTTGTAGGCTTATTATTGTATTGTTGTGCCTTGTTGTTAAAACTACTTTCAGAAGCCACTTTGAGAGGGTTTTTAAAGGTGGGATACAAATATCCATTTTTTTTCTTTTTCTGAGTTTTTTTTTATCTATACACACATAAATAAAATAACTTAAATCAATAATAATAATAATAATAATAATAATAATAATAATAATAGGATTTGTTTCTGTCTGTCAGTACCATAGTGCTAAGGCCGTGAAATCTAGAGCTTTAAACAAGCAATTCATCACATGCTCGTGATTGACCATACACAGACATTGGTGGGTCAATGTCCAAGACACCTCTTGCACCATCCCCTGGAAATCTCGCTTTTTTAAAAAAAAATGGGGGGAAAAACCCACAGAGATAATGTGGGATTATCTGGGAAATTTCAGGATATTCCAATGTGTAAACTTGGCATTGCCCTATAATTCCACCACTAGATAGCGGAGTCTCATTAAACTCAATGGAGGCTTTCTAGGAAGGGAAGTTTTCAATTCAAATCACATGGTCGCATGTTAAGGACCGTGTTGTCATGGGGAAGACTTCAGAGGACAAAAGTCCCTTAAGGCTGTGCGATTTGCTCGGGTCGACTCAGCCTTCCATCCTCCCGAGGTCAGTAAAATGAGTACCCAGTTAGCTGGGGGAAAGGTAATAACGGCCGGGGAAGGCAACAGCAAACCACCCCGCTATAAGGCCTGCCAAGAAAACGTCAGTGAAAGCTGGCGTCCCTCCAAGAGTCAGTAATGACTCAGTGCTTGCACGAGAGGTTCCTTTCCTTTCCAAAGAAGCTCCTAGACTCCTGACAGATGGTATGCATACCAAGAGGACTCTAAGAGTGTGCCTTTCAGGGTTTTTTGTTTGTGGGGTGTGTGTGTGTGCGCGCATCTGACAGCTGCAGTATCATCCTCAGTCACTAGGTGACAGTCTTCCCTAGTCAACACAGTTTAAAGGCAGGGAGTAGTCTGAGGAACAGAGTTATAGAGGTGCCCCCTGTACCCTGCTGTTGGACTGCCACATTCAGAGAAATGGATGGGCAGACCTATCCTTCAGGGGGCTATAGGAGTGCATCATGAAAGGGGGCATGCCTAGAGAGACCAGTGTGTATGGCTTCACTCAGACAGGGCGGGCACATTGTGTCCAATTCTGACACCTGCTTAACTTGGCTTGAAGACTTCACTGTATCAAGCTAAGGGCTATTCCAACCCATGCAGAACAGCATTCATTTGCAAGAGAATACATAAATAAATCACCAGTTAAAAACTCTCAGCTACAAGAGTGCTGAGTAGAGCCATAGTGTTTTCAGAGTAGCAGAGGTCGACATTTATGCAGAAGATACTGCTTGTCTTCCAAAGCAAGGTCTCCTGTGGGTTTTAGTTTGAATATGGAAAATTTGCCTGTGGAGGGTTCTTATTGGCTGGCATCTTTGATTTTGTTTTGCAGCTTTATTTTAATTGTTTTTGGTCGTTTAAGTTTGGAAGGCAAGAATAAATACACGTGTATGTGTGCCACTTAAATTTTGTTTTAAAGGCAGACTCCTCACTCACCAGTTCTGGACCTTAAGATGTCCACAGTGGAGACTGTAATTTCCTGGGCCAGGGGGAACCAATGGGCTGCCTAGATGGGCAGCGTCCCCTTCTACCCTAAAGGTGCCACACACCATAGGAAACCTTCCAGCCTGTAGCACTGGTAGTGCACCACATGGACCAGCTGAGCAGTGATCCACAGGGACCCTGTTCTAGACCCCGACCCCACCTGATTTGGAAGGAGAGGGACATGACTGATCCAGCATTTGACCTCCTTCTGTGTACCTACATTTGTCATGCGATGCAATGCCAGGCTCACTCTTCAGCCCGCTGTGAGCCCTCTTTAACTATCTGCCTGCTCCCTCCTCTGCCTGCCCCCTGCCAGAGAGGAAAAATGAGAGGAGGCAGCTTTGCTAAGTATGCAGCCTGGCAAGCTTGATCTCAATGCAAAAAGCGGAGAGAGGTTACGAAAACTCAATGAATACTGCAACCAGATTTACGACCTTGCACATTAGACACATAAACATCACCTTGGTATCTAACAGAGCAGAGAAAATGATTCGCATAGCAAACAATTTATCTGATTAATTTCGCCCTTTTTGTTTGTTTGTTCCTGAATAATCTGCAAACAAGATGTCAGTTTTTAGGAGCTTAATTATTCCATGATGAATGAAAGGCAAACACATGTTCAGCAAGTGAGAGCTGCTGGTGAATTATTTCTCAGGGCTACTCTGTGTGGCATCAGAAGTAGAGGTAAGCCAAAATTACTCATCCATGTTGGATTTTGCTTTTCCTGTGGCCAAAACTGAAGCCCATTTTCCAGCATTTATTCAGTAGGCTGGTCAAAGGATTTGAACAGGTTCAGTCACTGTATTTTGAGATGTGTGGATAGTACTTTCATGATCACATAACTGAGACCCAATGTAAATTTGGGGATTAGATCCGCCTTTCACAACCTGGGGTAGCTAGAGATGTATAGGACTAAACTCCTATCGCCCACAGCCAACATGGCCAGTGACTATGCTGTCTGTCTGGGGTTATGAGAGGTGTAATCCAACACATCTGGAAGCCACCGGGTTGGGGGAAATCTGGATTAGAACATTGGACTTCGAAAGCTTTATCACACCAGCGTTATACTGTGCAATCACTGCGAATTGCATGCAAAGGACTCAGAAGTTTTCCACCTTATAATCTGCTTTGATTATGAAGTACTCTCATGCATCCTGCCTTAATTGTGCAATAAAGCCAAAAGATTCGCTGTATTTAGCCCCTACATTTTGAGTGTATCTTCCGAGCCACCGCTGGGGCGCAGGAGCAGGATTTTAAAGAAAGGCTTACATCTGTGTAAGCTTTAAAGATAAAGACACCAAAATTGTCCCATTAACAGATATTAGGGAGAGCTTTAAACAGACCAAATTTGAATTGAATTGGGTCATCTGTTGATTTTTAAATGGTTTTTTACATTTCCCCCCTTAAACTCACTTCCTGGTATGCAAAGGATCGCTGTCGCCCGGTAGCAAAAACAACCACCACCGTGAAAGCTTAGCGCTACGGGGATAATCCGAGGGAAGCAGGTACGTGGGATGAAGCTCTGAGTAGGGAGAACCAGGTGCTCTTCCCTGGTCAGTCAACCCCAAACATTATTGGCAACCTTGGGCCAGCCACTCTCTCTACAGAGTGTTGTAGGAATAGAAGCATGAGAACTGATATAGTCCAACACAAATAGGCTTTTTAAAAAGTTATTGGGGGGGGTCTTAATACGGAACACGCTTGTTTTAGGGTCCCCTTCCAGTCTGTCTTGTTTCCCCCCTGCTTGCTGAGATAACTAGAGCTAAGTACACAAATACTCCTCTTGAGGTGTTAGTGAGCCTGGCTGGGGGGAATCTTTTGCCACTGCCGCCACCCCCGCAAAGGCTCTCCACCTGTGTCAAATTCATTGTCCACTTTTCTGTGATGGGGATTGGTCCACAGCTACATCTGTAGTTCATGGACCCAAGAACTGTGGGCTCTGGGGATAGTTTGTCTGCAGACACTACTACCAAGCCTTCCTGCCCCTCCAAATCTGTGTATCCACCTGAGTGGCAAGGTGACTGATAGAAAGTGACATCTCCGAAGTGAAGCTATGTTACTAGAGCAGGGGTGGGGACCGTGTGGCCCTCCAGATGTTGAACTGCAGTTCTTATCAGCCCTCAATATTGACTATCCTGGCTAGCGCTGATGAGAATTGCAGTCCAACAACAATAATTGGAGGACCTCATCCCTGTGCTGGAGTGAGACGGCACATCTGGGGAGCTCCTGGCTGCTATGTTAAGTCAGCCATCTAAAATGATTCAGGGCAATTACATACTCCCGTTCCGTTTGCTTGGCCCCCTTCTTCTTTCGCCTGTCTCTCCTGCGCTAGTGCCAATTTTCCTTTTAGTATGAGGGTATAGGGCCCTTCCAACTCTACTATTCTATGATTCTATGAGACTACGTATGCTATACTGAGTTCTTTGGAGGAAGTGTGGGATAAAATATAATGAATAAATACATTATATAATGATGCCCGTGTAATTTGCTGTCTTGACCCACATAATTTATACATTGATGCTCACTGATAGACTAATGTCATGCATCACTATGTTCTATGATGCCTCTTCCCAGATCTTCTTTTTCAAGTTTTCAGTTCACTTTCACACAATCCACAATGAAGAGGTGTCTTGAGGGATTTTTTTCTTCATTTACAATTTTATTGAATACATGTAAAAGTGGGGTTATAAGAGTTTGTTGGCATAGCATAGAGAAAGAAGCTTTGGGGGGCATAGAATGGGCTGTACAAGTGATGGGGTGATGCTTTAATATTAAGGGGGTAAATAAGAGTACAAACACTGTATCAAGGTGCTTTGGTTTAGATAAGGCCTGATGAAATATGATTTGATATTGCTCAAAGACATTAGTCATACGAACTTGTGACTTGTACCAACTGTATGTATTCCTGTTACATGAACTAGGTGAAAAGTCCAAGGTGATAGAAAGGTAGAGCTGTGGTTTAGAAAATCCTCATGTCCATAGGAACAGAGAAGTAAAACAAACAGTTGACCACTTGACCACATGAAAAGCAGAAGTAATGTCCAGGTTTGAGATAAACAAGTACATCAGAAGAGATGGAACATTCTGGGAAGAGGATGGTCTAAATTGATGATGTGGACCAATAGGCTTAGATATTTTAGAATAAAGTATTAAGTATTTGTCTTTGAGAAGGGCATTTAAGTCTGAACACAGAGGAGAAAGATGTCTTTCCTTTCCCTCAGGCATGACATCCAGGGTGTTGCTCTCGGTGACTACTTCATTTTGCCTGGGAGAAATGGAAGTCCCTCTGCGGAGAAGAGCTCCTTTGCAGCGTCAGTATGAGTGAAGCAGAATTTGTGAGTATACAGATAGTCTTCTTTCTTCTCTCAAACCATCAAGACCTAAGCTGACTTTTCAGCACTGACTTGAGCCTAGTTGCTAGGCCTAAGACCATGGTCTTTCTTGAGAAGGGGAAAGAGTCCAACACCGATGTTGTCAGTGGGAGTGTGGTTGTCTTAGCAAAGATCTTGTTCTCCAGAAATCTGACAGACTTGTGAGTATATTCTTTTAATTTGCTTTGCTGAATGGAGGTTCATGGGTCTGATTAACTTCCTTAAATTGTTTTAATAAATGTTTTAAGCTGTAACAGTTTCATTGCATCTATTCGGCCCTGGTTAGGCCTCATCTAGAGTATTGCATCCAATTCTGGGCACCACACTTCAAGAAGGACACAGACAAGCTGGAGTGTGTTCAGAGGAGGGCAACCAGGATGATCAGGGGGGTCTGGAAACAAAGTCCTATGAAGAGAGACTGAAAGAACTGGGCATGTTCAGCCTGGAGAAGAGAAGATTGAGGGGAGACATGATAGCACACTTCAAATACTTAAAAGGTTGTCACACAGAGGACGGCCAGGATCTCTTCTTGATCCTCCAAGAGTGCAGGACACAGAATAATGGGCTCAAGTTACAGGAAGCCAGATTCCAGCTGGACATCAGGAAAAACTTCCTGACTGTTAGACCAGGTGGGAATCTACACTGGTGTTATTCTAACGTTTTGAATGGGTTACTGTGACGCATAGCGTCACGTGACCCTGGGTCTCCAACGTTGTAAATGAGTCGTACTTACAGGTTCTGTTTCTTAGTTCCAGTGTGGCTGCAGATTCATGTGCCTCCTTATACCGGTAATTCTCTCGCAACCCAGAGCTGCTGAGTTTGCTCCGCCCACTTCCTGTTCTCCTTCCTTCGCCCCGTTTGCTATCTTATCTGCTACAGCAGATAAATCACACCAGCCTTATACTGTGCAATCACTGACAATTGTATGCAAAGGACTCAGAAGTTTTCCACCTTAGAATCTGCTTTTATTGTGAAGTAGTCCCATGCATCCTGCCTTAAAATTTGAAACAAATTGGGTCATCGGTTGATTTTTTATGATTTTTTAAAAAAACATTTTCCCCCTCTTTGCAAAGGAGCTGTAGCTCCCTGCAGGAAAATTAACAAGGGTCCAAAGTCCAAAACTCATGACCAGCAGGGCTTAAATGCGGCTGCTGCTAAAACTTTTCAATTTGGTCTCCCATCCTAACCCCGACCAGACCCGACCCTGCTTAGCTTCAACAAATAGGCTGGCTCCTGTGCGTTCAGGCAGTTCCCTGGGACTTGGGTTAAGATGTTTTAGGAGGGAGGGAATTTGTGTGTGCTTATGACTATTGCTCTGCATCTTATCTGCTACAGCAGATAAATCACACCAGCCTTATACTGTGCAATCACTGACAATTGTATGCAAAGGACTCAGAAGTTTTTCACCTTAGAATCTGCTTTTATTGTGAAATACTCACATGCATCCTGCCTTAAAATTTGAATCAAATTGGGTCATCGGTTGATTTTTTATGATTTTTTAAAAAACATTTCCCCCCTCTTTGCAAAGGAGCTGTAGCTCCCTGCAGGAAAATTAACAAGGGTCCAAAGTCCAAAACTCATGACCAGCGGGGCTTAAATGCGGCTGCTGCTAAAACTTTTCAATTTGGTCTCCCATCCCAACCCCGACCAGACCTGACCCTGCTTAGCTTCAACAACATGGCTGGCTCCTGTGCATTCAGGCAATTCCCTAGGACTTGTGTTAAGATGTTTTGGGAGGGAGGGAGTTTGTGTGTGCTTATGACTTGCTCTGCTCTGCTGGCTAGGAATGAGGCAGGCAGTGGGCGGAGCAAACCCAGCAACGAAAGGATTTAACAATGTGCCCTGCAGTAACGTTACAGCTACAGAGAACCGGTACAGAGAACCACGTTAGAAAGGAACACTAGCAATGTTATAAGACTAGTGTATATCCGGCCCAGTAAGACAATGGAACCAGTTACCTAGGAAGGTTGTGGACTTTCCCACACTAGAGGCATTCAAAAAGCAACTGGACAACCATCTGTCAGGTATGCTTTAGGGTGGATTCCTGCACTGAGCGGGGGTTGGACTCGATGGCCTTGTAGGCCCCTTCCAAGTCTACTATTCTATGATTCTATGATGGGGAAACGTATGGCTGAGGCTCCAGGCAAGCCCCCCCTACCCCACCCCACTTACCTGCTCTGTTGTCGCTGGGCCCGGGCTTGAACTGAGCACCCTGGTGCACCTGGAAGCAAGGCCACACCTGCAGCCTTGCTTCTGGGTGGACCCAGGGGCTCTATTCAAGCCTAGGCCAGGCGACGACGGAGCAGGTAAGAACCCCCCCTACCGCCTGGCCCCTTACCTGGACCTGCCGCCACCGCTGCACAAACTGCGGCAGCTCCAGGCAACCCCCCTCCTGCCTGGCCCCTTATCTGGAGCTGCCGCTGCATGAACTGCAGGGGTGGCGGCTCCAGGCAAGTCCCCCCGCACCCCACCACTTCTCCATTGTGGCCAGGCCCGGGCTTGAATCGAGCCCCCGGGTCCACCCAGAAGCAAGGCTGCAGGTGCAGACTTGCTTCCGGGTGGACCAGGGCGCTCGATTCAAGCCCGGGCCCAGCGATGATGGAGCAGGTAAGTGGGGTGGGGTGGGGGCTTGCCTGGAGCCGCCGCCACAGTTCGTACAGTGGCGGCAGTGGGTCCAGGTAAGGGCCCAGGCGGGAGGGGGGGTTCTTACCTGCTCCATCGTCACCGGGCCCAGGCTTGAATTGAGCTTCCTGGTGGACCAGGGTGCTCAGTTCAAGCCTGGGCCCAGCGACCATGGAGCAGGTAAGTGGGGTGGGGCTTACCTGGCAGCAGGGCCAGGCAGAAGGGGGGGGGTTTCTTACCTGCTCCATCATCGTAGTCCAACACCTTTGGAGGGCACCAGGTTGGGGAAGGGCTGCTCTAAAGAAAAAAAGAAGTAGGTGGCTCTAAGTTGTTCGTCATCAGTTTTCCACAACCCCACAGTCACCTCTGCATATCCTATTCTCCATCCTGTCCTCATGGTTTATCTGCTTTGGCAGAATGAGAATTTCACTGGTACTTTCTGCCTCCTTAGGGAGGATGTGGCGTTAAGGCTGGCGAGCCTTAACTCCCAATTTCCCTGCTTTTTGGTGCTTGGTGGAAAAGTGTACATCCTTAACGTTGTTTTATAAACCATAGGTTTTTTGTTTATTGAATTTCATGGCTTTGTATAACGGATGACCAGATATATTTTAAATCTCAGACGTACCTATTACATATGACTTGGAAGTCACATGTAATAGCCACATCAGAGATTTAAATGCATTTTAAACTAGTGCTTCCAAAAACTGCATTTGCCTTGTATGCTGCAACATTACACAGTTAGCTCACATTGAGAAATGCATCCAAAAGGTTAGCTTCTTTCCACCTGGCTATCCCAAAGCACATATCCCATATGACTTGGATGTACTTTGGAAAAGGCAGATGGAAAGAAGCTTACCTTTTGGATGGATTTCTCAATGTGAGCTAACAGTGTAAGGTTGCAGCATACAAGGCAAATGCAGTTTTCGGAAGCAGTATTTTAAAATGCATTTAAATCTCTGATGTGGCTACTATATGTGACTTCCAAGTCATATGTAATAGACACGTCTGAGATTTAAAAGCCCCCCCACTTAACGCCCCCTCCCACACCACTTACCTGCTCCGTTGCTGTCGGGCCTGGGCTTGAACTGAGCTCCCTGGTCAACCAGGAAGCAAGGCCGCAGGTGCGTCCTTCCTTCTGGTTTGACCAGGGAACTTGATTCAAGGCCACACCCGGCTGACATGGAGCAGGTAAGAACCACCCACCCCGGCCTGTCCCCTTACCTGGCTCCGCTGCCACTGCACAGAGTGCGGCGGCAGCAAATCTAGTCAAGCCCACCCCCTGCCCACTTCACTTACCTGATCTGTCAGCACTGTTCCCAGGCTTGAACTGAGCACCCTGGCCCAACCAGAAGCAGGGCTGCACCTGCGGCCTTCCTTCCTGGTGGATCTGGGGGATCAATTTAAATCCAGGACCAGTGCCAACAGATTCAAGCCTGGGCCCACCAGAGAAGGTGACTGAAGTGGGGCAGGGGTTGCCCAGGCACAGGCAACCCCCTGCCCCACTTCAGTTACCTTCTCTGGCGGGACCAGGCTACCTTCGCCTGCTGACGCAGGAGAAGGTAGACCAACCCCCCGTCCGCCTGAGCCACTTCAATCACCTTCTCCAGTGGGCCCGGGCTACCAGGCCCGCTGCCGCCAGAGCAGGTAGACCATCCCCCTGAGCCCCACTTCAGTTCTTGAACGTAACTGAAGTCTCAGGAGGGATGGGGGGGTCTACCTTCTCCGGCATCAGCGGGCCTGGTAGCCTGGGCCCTCCAGAGAGGGTGACTGAAGTGGCTCTGGTGGAACGGGGGGTTGGTCTACCATCTCCGGCCTCGGCGGGCTTGGTAGCCCAGGCCCGGCAGAGAAAGTGACTGAAGTGGTTCTTGCGGGACAAGGGGTTGGTCTACCTTCTCCGGCACCAGCGGGCTTGGTAGCCCAGGACCGCCAGAGAACATAAATTAAGTGGGGTGGGGGTTGCCTGTGCTTGGGCAACCCCCACCCCACTTCAGTTACCTTCTCTGGCGGGACCGGGTTACCAAGCCCGCCGACGCCAGAGAAGGTAGACCAACCTCCTGTCCATGGGCAACCCCCTGGGCAACCCCCGCTCCACTTCAGTTACGGGGTTGGTCTACCTTCTCTGGCGGCAGTGGGCGAAGGTAGCCCGGGCCCGCCAGAAAAGGTAGACCAACCTCCCCCCATCCGCCTGAGTCACTCCAGTCGCCTCTCTCTGGCGGGCCCGGGCTACCAGGCCCACTGCTGCCAGAGCAGGTAGACCACCCCCTGAGCCCCACTCCAATTACTTTCAACATAACTGAAGTCTCAGGAGGGACGGGGGGTTGGTCTACCTTTTCCGGCATCAGCAGGCCTCGTAGCCTGGGCCCGCTGGAGAAGGTGACTGAAATGGTTCTTGTGGGACGGGGGGGTGGGCTACCTTGTCCGGCGCCAGCAGGCTTGGTAGTCCGGGCCCACCGCAGAACGTAACTGAAGTGGGGCGGGGGTTGCCCAGGCACAGGCAACCCCTGCCCCACTTCAGTTGCCTTCTCTGGCGGGACCGGGCTACCAAGCCCGCTGACGCTGGAGAAGGTAGACCAACCACCTGTCCGCCTGAGCCACTTCAGTCACCTTCTCTGGCGGGCCCGGGCTGCCAGGCCCGCTGCTGCTGGAGCAGGTAGACCACCCCCTGAGCCCCACTCCTGTTACCTTGAACATAACTGGAGTCTCAGGAGGGACGGGGGGTTGGTCTACCTTCTCCAGAGGCAGCGGGCTTGGTAGCCTGGGCCCGCCAGAGAAGGTGACTGAAGTGGTTCTTGCGGGACGGGAGGGTTGGTCTACCTTCTCCGGCGCCAGCGGGCTTAGTAGCCCGGGCAAGCCGGAGAACGTAACTGAAGTGGGGCGGGGGTTGCCCAGGCACAGGCAACCCCTGCCCCACTTCAGTTACCTTCTCTGGCGGGACCGGGCTACGAAGCCCGCTGATGCAGGAGAAGGTAGACCAAGCCCCCGTTCCGCAAAAGCCACTTGAGTCTCCTTCTCCGGCAGCGGTGGGCCTGGGCTACCAGGTCCACCGCTGCCAGAGAAGGTACGCCCCCGTCGCGGCGGGCCCAGGCAACCTCCTCCCCATTTCACTTACCTTCTTTCAGTGACCAGCTACGAGTCAAGGCGTTCTGCTGAAGGCTTTATTGCTTTAGTGTTTTATTGCCAATTACCCAGCCATAAATCTCTGGCCAAGAATGCAAGAGGGAACTGCTGCGTTTTAAGAAGAACACAGTCCTTTAAGTAAAGTACAATAGTTCTAGCCAGAGACAAGTTCTGAAGTGCAAGCCTACCGATCCGGGTCGAAGAACCAAACAGAGGGTGCTGGTGTCAAGGAGCCAAGAGCAAGCGAAGGTCAGGTCCAGTCCGATATCAAGAGCCAAGTCAGTCGTCCAAAATGCCAGGGATAAACGTGAAGCAGAGTCAATCAAGCCAGTCCAGGTCAGGAAACCAAAGTCACAGTCAAACGGTAAGGCATAGGGCACAGTAGCAACCGGAGGAACGAAAGGTGTTTGCTACACCAGACCAGCGGTCAGGTTCTCCCTTTTCAAACCCTGCCAGCATGACCCCACCCAGATCCCAGCTGTGCCTCATTCCTTCACCTTTTGACCCAACCCCCTCCTACAGTTCAGCGTCTTTTCCCTGCCTGTTCTGCAGGCGCATACTTTGCTTCACCACCTGCATTTGTTCTGCCCTTCTCCTTCGTCTCCTTTCGTGGGGGCTGGGTGGTCGAACCACCTCCGTCTCTGACTCAGCCTCAGGAGCGACAGGCAGAGGAAGCAACTGACTGGCCCGTGGCTCCTCCACGGGACCTGCATTCTCCTCCATGGAATGACTCCCTACCAACTGTGCACTGGTCTCTGGTCCGGCTGTGGGGGAGGAAACACCCTCTACTTCTTGTAAGTTTGCCTCCTCCTCATCTGAGGAGGCTTCCTCGGGTGCAACTCTAACACCTTCTGCAGTAGCGGCGGGCCCGGGCTCCCAGGTCCGCCACTGCCAGAGAAGGTAGGCTCCCCGTCGCGGCGGGCCCAGGCAACCTCCTCCACACTTCACTTACCTTCTCCAGCAGCGGCGGGCCTGGGCTACCATGTCCGCCACTGCCAGAGAAGGTAGGCTCCCCGTCGCGGCGGGCCCAGGCAATCCTCTCCTCACTTCACTTACCTTCTCCAGCAGCGGTGGGCCCGGGCTACCCTCCTGGGAAGCTTATACGCATGCGTTAGCTTAACAGCTTCCCATAGACTAACATTGGATGCAAAAAATAATAATTAAAAATAAACGGAAATGAATTTTTTAAAAAGAAAGGCCATTCCACCAACTAGAAGGACAGGGGAACACAATCCTACTATTGGATTGCATGGTCAGGGTCCCAATTCGGAGCTTTTTGTGCGCAAAAAAAGGGTCGCCACCCAGAAGTAGATGAGTCCGTTTTAAACAGAGAGGCTTTCTCCCCTTTTGTCGTTTGAACTAAACCACCCTGCCCTGAATACTTCACCAATCTTCTTGAAACACGCAGGGTATGTAAAACCAGCATTTCTTTCTGGCAGGTCTCCGTTTCAGAAAGATTTGTCAAATATTTTTCATTTTAAAATGCTAGGTAGACGCACCCCCCAGTAACTCCTTTTAACATGGTGGAATGCTCTTTTTACTGACCGTCCTTAACTACAGGAAACACTGCCGTGTTTCCTGTAATGATACATGGGAGCAGGTTAATCACTAGCACGTGTTTATTATGTTCAATTGAAAAATATCAATCAATGTAGTCTTGGGAATCTTCCAGGGGAGAACCATCCAGGTGTTATCTGGGACAAATAGACCATGGGTAGTCAACCTCATGTCCTCCAGATGTTTTGGACTACAACTCCCATAACCCCTACCATTGGCCATGTTGTGTGGGGCTTATGGGAGTTGTAGTCCAAAACATGTAGACGGCACCAGGCTGCCTATCTCTTATATAGTCTATGGCCTTGTTCAGACAACACACTAAACCACAGTGGTTAAGCATTTTGAGTAAACCATTCCTAACCATGGTGGCTACATAACCACAGTTCAAACACTCTCATTAACCATTTGCTGCAAAAGGTTTAGTGGCCTAACCATGGCTTGTCATTTGAACAGGCCCAATAGCAGCAACATAGATTCATGACCATCTTGATTGGATAACTACTTCACATCATTTTTTTATTTAGGAGAAGTAACTGGGAGATGCTTTACTGCTTTTAAATTATATATTGTTTTAACTTGGATCATGGTTTAATTTGTTTTTAGGAAAGGAAAGGAACCTCTCGTGCAAGCACTGAGTCATTACTGACTCTTGGAGGGATGCCAGCTTTCGCTGACGTTTTCTTGGCTTGCCTTATAGCGGGGTGGTTTGTCATTGCCTTCCCCAGCCGTGATTACCTTTCCCCCAGCTAACTGGGTACTCATTTTACTGACCACGGGAGGATGGAAGGCTGAGTCGACCCGAGCCGGCTGCCTGAAACCAGCTTCCGCTGGGATCGAACTCAGGCTGCGGGGAGAGTTTCAGCTGCAGAAACTGCTGCTTTACCGCTCTGCGCCACATGAGGCTCATAATTTGTTTTTAACTGTGCATATTTATTGTTTTATACTGTATGTTTTTATCTATATGCTGCTCTGAGATCTTAATGATATAGGGTGGGATATAAATGTTTTAAATAAATAATAATAAATGTTGCCAAATCCAAATACTAAAAATTGCATCAGACCCTTTGATGAAGAATACTGTGATTTGCTTAACAATTATAATTGTTACTATCCAATTGAAATCAAGTGATCCAGTCAGAATCTTCCCAAAGATGGAACGTTTGTAATCATAGTATTGTTGAAGTGAGTGACTAGTGAGAGGATGCTGTTGCACCATGTCCTGCTTGTTTATCCCTGGCCAATGGCTGGTTGGCCACTGTGTGACTAGAGTGCTGGACTAGATGGACCCTTGGTCTGATCCAGGAGGGCCCTTCTTGTGTTCTTAAATTCATAAGCACAGGAGTGCACATAGATCAGGCTGCAGTCCTATGCCCACTTACTAGGAAGTAAATCCATCTGAAATATTCCTGGAAGTGGGTTGTTCAGTTGGCAAAATCCAGGCTATGACTCTCATATATGCTGAGAAAACACTATTTTCTTGCTCCCACATGGTGCCATATTCAAATTCAGATTACTACTTAGCTAGCAGTTATGTTATAACATGATGAACCGGGAGGTAAGAAGAAATGAACATCTGAGATCCAAACTATAGCTGAATCTCTTCCTCCTGCTCTCCCTCTGAGCGAGCTTTTAAAATTAAAACCGAAATGAATTTATGGTGTGTCATTATTCCGAGACCTTATGGTGTGTATACTTCACTGCCTACAGACATGACCTCAATCATATCTCAGCATTACGATGAGTTAGGGTCCCAAAGTGCCGTGCTTCCTTCATCCTCTTAAGGAAGGGCTCTGTTTAGGCAAGAGGTCAAACATGGAGATGAGTTGCCTGCTGCTTGCAAGTCCCTCATCTGACTATTAAGGGTAGATTCTGAGTTTTATGGCTGCGAGGCTTCTGTCAGCCAACCATCATTAATTGAATTTATTGGGAGCCTGATGACTGATATAATGGGTACAACATATAGCTGTGTTTCCCTGACAATACTGTGTCTGTTTATTAAAAGCAAACGTGCTGTATTAAGCGCCTTCATTTTCGGAGCAGACCTTTCCCTCTGGAATCACTTAGGAGGCTCTTGCATTTGTTGTCAGCCCCGTGATCAAAACTTTCCATTTTAATTTTTCAACCCTGTCTCCCTTCGCATCAGCTGTTCTGCATCAACTACCTTTGACCTCTCTACTTTTCTCTTCAACTGGGTATGAGCAATAGTTTCTCCGGAGTGCTCAAATTAGGTTAACCACAGCACTGTTACCTTTGTCCAGCCTTCCCCAACCTGGTTCCCCATCATTCCAATAAATACAATTCTCATCCTGTCTTACAGTTTCTGCGTAGCTTGTTTGGAAGGTTATTCTGAACTGATTCTGGCTGGGGATGGAAAATAATTTTAAGAGCTTCAAAAGTGGTTTGAGAGTGGTTTCACTTCTCATGGTGTGGCACGAAGTTTCCCCATAGAGCCCTGCTGGACCACCCGTGCCTCTTCCCCTTTAAACAAAAAATAATCCTGCCACCCACCCCTCAGCAGACTGTGCACACTGGCCCATGCTGCCATCATCCTGTCATGAAACAGAGCCTTTCTGTACAAGGTATTTATTGTATGCCTGTGAGTCCTCACTCACGGTAGTTTGCAGGTACTTTCCATGATGTTGTCATCCTCAGGGCTTCTGTCACGCTTTGTAACCATTATAGTGTTTGTTTTTTAACAATGAAAGTCAGTTTTTCTATGAATGGCAGCATGAAACCCTTCTGTATTTGCACAACTCTGCTATTCCACAGTGCCACCTTGTGGTTGCATAGTGGGATATCTAGAAAGGTAGAGAAAGAAAACTCCTAGAAAAAAAAAAACAAGTGTAAAGGAGCGGACCTACAAAAATTCTGGACACTGAAGCCTCGGTAGATTAAAAGCCTCATGTAGAAATGACCACACTTTCCGGAAGTGATGAGAGCAGAGTGGCTGGAGTCTGGGCCAGTGCCACAGTTTGTAGCGTGTCCAGCTGCCCTGGAAAAAGGCTTTAAAAAGAGAAGAAAAAGAAATCTCTTCCTGCCAGTGCCTGGTAAGGGAGATCTGCAGAGTGGCTGGGGGTCAGAGAGAGCTTGGGGAGGCTGTAGGATGCACTGAGGGAGGGCTGGCAGTAATGGGGCTGCAGGGCACAGCAGAGAGCAACTGGGGGCCTGGGGCAGTGAGGAACCAGGGCTAGGGCTGATGGTAGAGGGGAGTGACCGGGGCAAGAAAGTGTGTGCATGTGCCTGTATGGAGGGCTGATGATCCAGGAGAGAGAGGAAGTTATTTGGGGGGGAGGGAAAAATGAGGTGACCCTGACTGGTTAGTGCCCACCTGGGCAAAGAGGCCAGGCTGGTGAGCCTAATGGCCACCCAAAAGCCTGCACTGCCTCCCTTCAGGAAGATTATGCACCACCCTGCACCGCAGGGTTGGCAGCGGAGCGGCGCCTACCTAGTGCCATGAAAACAGCCCCCAGGTCGGCAGTTTTCTGAGCTCTCCAGAACAACCCCTGATGCGCTTTAGGGATTTTTTTTGTCCCAACATGCATCACTTTACACTTGCATACATGGACCTGCATTTGCCAATTTGATGAAATCATTCTGGAGATCTTCAAAATCCCTTTTTATTTTAACCACCCTAAATAACTGGGTGTCATCCATAGGCATGCACAGCATATTTCATTAAGGTGTGAACCCAGGGCTTTATTTTTAAATCCGAACATTTATTGAATACTCAGTCATATTTTTATTCATCAAACAAACTAAAGAAACTAAAACTTAACTAAACTTGATTAAAACCACAACAACTAAACTTTACATAAAAAAACAAACTTAAAAAATGAGACACAAAATACCAACTTTTTGCAGTAAAAATTTTGACGTATACAAAGATGCAGTCGATTTTTATGATTGACTGACAATTTTCAGATAATGGGCTAACCCCAATTCACCAAAACGGATTTAAGTTTTCTTCATCTTCCTGTCCTAGAGAATGAGACATGGCTCACCAGCTGTTATCGATCACATCACGTTTAGCTACGACAGAGTCAGGGGGCAGTCAGTGGAGTGGAGGCGTGCAACACAGTGAAGCGTCCCTGGCCCCCTCCTCCCCACTGGTGCCCGGCAAAACCGCTGCAACCCCTCCGCCCTCATGAGGTGCAGGTGGCAGTGCTGCAATGGAAGCTGCATTTCCAAACAAGCTCGCTGATGCTGGTCTCAGGTTCTGTGGCGTAGAAAGGGGAAGAGGGGGGGGATTCTCTTACCAGCTCCTGTTGCAGCATCTCCAGTGAGTCACCCCTTCCTCCTCACCCATGCTACTCCCTGAGAGGGTCCAGGGTTTGGTCCCCTCCCCACCACTGTGGCAGGAACAATACTACTGCTACTGCGAGGGCACTTGCAGCTCAGCTAAGCCAAGCTCACCACCACAGCGACAGAGCCTACGTGAAGCACCCCAAACGTGGCATGTCTCCCCGCTCCACTGCTTGTCTCTGTCCCTTTGTTCTGAAGGAAGGAGCCAGGGCTGAGCAAGGAGTGCCTTTGAGCCAACCAGGGACCATGCACAGCAGCCTCATGAAACATTAGGGGGTGCCTGGGCACACCAGGCACACACCCTGCACACGCCTATGGTTTCATCAGCAAACTTGGCCACCTCACTACTCAATCCTAACTCCAGATATTTTCATTAAAAAGCACCAGTCCCAATACAGATCCTTGGGGGGGGATCCCACTGTTTGCAGCCCTCCATTGCAAGAAGTGACCATTCATTCCTTCTCTTTGCTTTCTGTTCTTTAGCCCATTACCGATCCATAAGATGAACATTTTTCTTTAAAATATGCTTACAATCTCCTTTCAGACCATTGCACTAAAATTTGCACTCGCTATGGGAGAAGGTGTAGGCGGGGGGGGGGGGGCAAGCTGCCCCAGTTTATGTGAATGATCCACCCAATGATCCACCCAAGGTGTTAGTGGGGGGAGCTTCATTGCATTTGGGTCTTCCCCAGTAGGGCAAGTCCACACACAGTAGTGAAGCCAGTTTCTGGCCTGAGACCAAATGGGGAACCAAAGCCGGTCTATCAGCCAAGGACCAAATGATATCAGGGAGCAAAGCCTCATCGTGATGTAATACGCGTGCAGAGGGCTGAGTTGGTGGTCATCTGGTCCTTTATCCAATTTTAGTTCTCCACTCATACATTAAATGCACAAAGGTCCAGAGTGGAGGGAGAAGGGTGGCATCCACAGGGACATTGTGGCAGGGGCAGTGTGCACAGCCCCATACCCTCTACACAAGCTATGGCCCTCATGTGCTTGGCTAAGAGCCTGCATAAGGTGTGTGACAAACATGTAACTCTGCATTAGGAGCCATATTCATGCTCTATAACCATGACAATTTTTAGATCACCTAATTGTCATAACCACAGAATCACATTCAAGGTAAGTAAATGCCTGCAGAGGAGGGAACAAGTTCATAGTGACAGGTTCAGCTGAATGCCTGCTTTCCCAAGATTTCCAGTAACAGAGAAGCCCTGTTCTGGCACATGCCTGACCGCATGAGGGCTTAAAGTGGGTAGATGGTCAGAGCTGTGCCCCGCCCCCTACATTTCCAGGGGATCTGGCTCCACCCCCCCCAGTTCAGACCTTGCTTGGGTTGGATCGGCAAGGTTTGAAAGAGAAGGCCTGCATGATCGGGAGCTCTGATAAGGTACAAATGAACACAAGTAGATCTTCCTTTCAGAACTTGCCAATTCAACATGCAGGGAATGAGGACATGGCTTTAAGCCCTCACATGTTTAGGCAAATGCCTGAACAGGACTGGAGAAAGCCTGACATAAATACATTTGTGCACTCCATGCAAACATTCAACTAAACATGTGTAGATCACACCTCTGTGCATTCACCCACCCTCGACGTTGTGAGAATACGGCTTTCTGGACACCTTTCTTTCTTTCTTTCTTTCTTTCTTTCTTTCTTTCTTTCGAGTATGGCTTTAAGTGTTTGTTTTTAAGCACAAAGCTGTTCCACGCAGCTTGTGTAGTTTTCTGCCAGTTAGTGGTTAACCATGTGGGAGATCATTCTGTCATGGTTTTATGAACTAGCAGCGATAGCACAAATATTTCCTAAAGTAAACATGAAAGAGGAGGGTTTTTTGAAAGGCATAAAAAGGGCAGTTTGGGTGCTTTGCTGCCCTTTGGAGGGAAATAGATATCTTATTCAAGTTGGTGCCTTTGAAAAGCTTGAAAGCTGAAATAGTTTAACAAAGAGAGAAAGTGTTCTGCAGAGAAAGGTGGGGTTCTTTTTCCTTATAGCAGAAGAAGATAAGTAAATACAAAGACTTCAAATCTAGGGTCACACTGTAGGGTTTAATCTAATTAGCAGAAATGATTGAAATGGGATGTTTGGTACAAATGGAGAGAGGTAGAAACCTCTGCAGGAAATATATTTGATCGCTTAAAAGTTGAGATATTTGGAGGGAATTGGCAAACTAGAAAAATGCTCCAGTTGTGATTGCAATAGAATAAAATAGGATAAAAATAGTTTTGGACTTTACCTACCATACCCCAATTTCTCTGCTACCACCAAGACGCACATAGATTTTACTCTGGAATGGCCAAATAGTTGATATATGTACACTTTGAGAAAGCAGGACATACCAGCTTCCAACACTCCTCTTTCCCCAATCTGAATCCAGGTCAAAGAACCCACAGGAATAACTCTAGTATATAAAGGTTCTGAAGTACAGATGGGAAGGAACTGTGATTCAATGAAACATTTAGGAAATTGACCCAGTAATTGGAGGAGAAATTGTTCTGTGAAATTCCCTTGCTCCTCACCTATCTTGGCTGATTCATTATGCTGCTTCATCAGCACATTTACTTGGGAGTAAGTCCCATTGAACTCCATGGAGCTAACTACCAATTAGATATCCATAGAATTGCAGTGTTCATTTATGCCCCCCCCCCAAATGACATGGAACCCCTTTTAAATCTTTGGGTCCACTTTTTAAAAAATGAATCTTTGTGTAAAGTAAGGCATTTATTTTGATTGACAAACTGAAACATCCCATTTTGATGTCATTGATACAGCTTCGAGATGATACTTGTCATTTCAAGCTTCATCCCACATACCTGTTTCCCTCGAATTATCCCTATAGCATAAAGCTGTTGTTGCTAGCTAAATCACACCCTGGGCGGCGGCGCTCCTAAGATCCTTTGCACACCAGGAAAAGGGTTTAAGGGGGAGAAATGTAAAAAAATCATTAAAAATCAACAGATAACCCAATTTGATTCAAATTTGGTATGCTTAAAGCCCTACTTAATATCTATTACTGTGCCAATTTTGATGTCTTTATCTTTAAAACTTACACAGATTAAGCATTTGTACTTTAAACATCTCAAATCCTCTTCCTGCACCCCCAGTGGCCGCTCAGAAAACAACAAAAAATTCGCTCCTAAAGGGGTGGTAAAATACGTCGGTTCTTTTGGCTAAGAAGCACAATTAAAGCAGGATGCATGGGAGCGCTTTACAGTCAAAGCAGATTATAAGATGGAAAACTTCAGAGTCCTTTGCACACAATTCACAGTGATTGCACAGTATAACGCTGGTGTGATGAAGCTATAAATCACCCTGAGAATAAGCACTCACGGGTTGACTGTTTGCTCACTGACTTGACAAACAGTCAGGGGCTCTGTGGCTTGCCATGGCTTGTTTCCCCCCCCCCCTCAATCCTCCTGTGGGCTCTGGAGTTCATCACAGGCACCTTTGTGGCAGGACTCCTTGTTTCTTCGCACCCTACATCAGCACCCTTAATGCAATTTACCTGCTGGGGTTGCCAGCTCCCAAAAGAAATTCCCCACCACCATGTCAGATAGATTTTCTGAGCCCGTATGAACGCAGTAATACATTCACAACCTTTTTTCTTAAACCAAAAATATGTGGTTTAGTGCTTTTGTGCAAGACCCCCGTCCAATAATTAGCCCAGCATACCAATACTCCCAATGATCAATATCCTTGTCAATTTCATCCTCCATTTTTGTGCTTCCTTGCCAGCATAGCAAATATCTTTTCTTTAGAAGCTGCTTCACATTACACTGAAGTAAGAACGCCCATGCCTAAAGCTCCTTTTCTCCTGCTGTTGCCAGCTGTTTCCGGTTTCCCCCTCCACCCCACATCAGATTGCAAAAATGAAATAATATTCTATGCCAGTGGTTCCCAAAGTGGGTGGTACGGCCCCCTTGGGGGCGGTGGGATTGCATAGGGGGGGCGTTAAGAGGCAAAGGGGCAGCAGGGGGGCACTCGAGGTGGTCTTTTCCAAGAAGCGCCTCTCCAGAAGGTCTTAAGACCCAGGGACATTTTTATGGGAGAAGGTAGTTTGGTCCCAAGCCATATAGGGGAAGAATCCACACATATATTAATATCGTTTAAGAAGAGTCCTTTTAACGGTGAATTGAAATGTTTCAAAAGCACCAAAACACTAATGAAGAGACATACCCTGCTTGGTGTGCCCCGCTATCCTGCACTATGGAGAGTGGTTCAGAAGCTCCTGGTTGCATTTCCAACATCATATTTGGTGGAATGTGGTTTTAATGTGGTCTGCCTACTTCTCTCCAAGCAAAGAAATCAATTCCAGATTACTAAATGCGGTGATTTAAGACTCACATTAAGTGACTTTAAACCACACATTGGGAAACTGGTATTCCTTCATCAAGCCCATCCATCACATTAAGAATTTACAGAATAGTGAGGTACTCTACCCTAGTTACTAAATGTGGTATCTAATATTCTTGCTAAATGACTATCAGACTTTGAAAAGATGACATCACTGGATCAAGTTTAATTGAATAAACTAAAAAAAATGAAATTGGATTTTGAATAAATATTCAATGAATTGTTACTGTTTTGAATTTTATTGTTATTATCTTCCTTAGTGGGTCGTTGAAAACTGCTATTCTGAATAATGATTTTTATAGTGTAGGGTAAGGGGCACTGGGCATGAGTTTGTGGAACCAAGGGGGCGGTGACCTGAAAAAGTTTGGGAACCACTGTTCTATGCCCTTATGGACATGGGAACATACTTGACAGCCTTTTTTGTTTCAGGGTCTTGCACTCTTGCACAAGACCACCTGGCTGATATTTAGGCAAGCATACCCGTGTCCCCCTCATGTAAATGTCCCCACTTCAGCGCTTCCCTTGCTAGCGAACACCTTTTTTTAAAAAAAAAAGACTGCTTCATGTTACACTGAAGTAAGAACACACACACACCCCCGAAGTGCCTTCTTTCCTGCAGCGACCAGCCACTTTCGCACCCCCACACACACACACACTTGTCAGAGTCCTTCAGTTCGCTGCTTCCCTTGCTGGCAAACCCATTAAAAAAGGCTGCTTCATGTTACATTAACATAAGAACACCTGCCCCTCAAATGGTTTATCTCCTGTATCTGCCCTACAGCAAGCCACAGGTTCTCAGGATGGCTTGTTCATGAAAAATAAGCCACCCTTATGGACACTGCGCTGGTTCCACACATCATGTTGTGCTGTGCAAACCAGGTCAATGTGTTGTGACTTACTATGTAAACCCTAATTGCCTGAGATCACCATAGAATCATAGAATAGCAGAGTTGGAAGGGGCCTACAAGGCCATCGAGTCCAACCCCCTGCTCAATGCAGGAATCCACCCTAAAGCATCCCTGACAGGTGGTTGTCCAGCTGCCTCTTGAAGGCCTCTAGTGTGGGAGAGCCCACAACCTCCCTAGGTAACTGGTTCCATTGTCATACTGCTCTAACAGTCAGGCAGTTTTTCCTGATGTCCAGCTGGAATCTGGCTTCCTTTAACTTGAGCCCGTTATTCCGCATCCTGCACTCTGGGAAGATCAAGAAGAGATCCTGGCCCTCCTCTGTGTGACAACCTTTTAAGTATTTGAAGAGTGAATGAGGGAGAAGCAGCAGGATGGGTGAATGCAGTGACTGCAAAGAGCCACCCCCCAAAATGAAAAGGGGTACAACTGAGGGTGGTGCAGGAGGCAGTTTTCACCACCCAAAAGTCTTGTGTTTGCCCCAGAAAGGTTTGAATGTGAAAATTCAATATAGCTCTATTCAATGCCTCCAGCTGAAAAGTGTATTTTACCTCAAAACACATCAGGTTTGTCAATAAATTATTTTCCTTTCTCCCCCCACCCCTTTCCTTTTGTGTGTGTACCACTTACTTCCTTTGAATCTAAACCTTAAGTGGCAGCAATGAAAATTACAATAACAGTGACAAAGTAAAACCACAAGGGATAATAGCCAGGGAGGAGGCAGCAAACAGAATGGGTTGAAAATCATCAAACGACATGAACATGTTTTGTAAACAGCCAGCTTATAACATCCAAATTGGACTCCAGTTAACTACCAAACTGGTTCCAGTTTTTACAAAGTATTTTCTCTTGGTATTCACAGTTTTGTCTAGAGATTTCTCCACCTCTTGTGCTTTTCTCAGTCTCTCTGCCTCACCAATTTCCCATCTCTTCACAGATCTCATCGGGAAACCTGGCTCATCCCCATAGCTTAGGCCTCTTAATTTCTCTCTCCTTTTACTATTATTACGTAGCTGTAATGGCATTATCTAATTCTACAAAACCTTTTGAATTAGTTTCAATGAAAGGCACAATACAAAAAATGTAAGTACTGTACTGCACTGTATTACCTCTCTGTCTAGACTGTTATCTGAAGTCCACTTCATATAATTATTAGACGTCTGTTCACCAAGACAGTCAGTCAATAATGGAATAATGGAATTCCATAGCATATGGAATTGCACAGCTTTAAAGGGGGATCAGACCAACTCATGGAGGATGAGGCTGTCAATGACTACTAGTGACTACTAGATATGACCCTCAATACGCCTCTGAATACAGTTGTGAGCAAACACAACCAGGAGGTACCTATTGTTCACATGTGGTCTGATTCAGCAGGATTCTTCTTATGTTTTTAACTTCTATGGGTTTGTTTCACATGTCCGGGTTGTCAGGTTTATGTTTTAAAAGTGTTAATCAGAAGGTTTTTTTCTGAGACTATTGAACAAAGTAACAACCTCTGAGATAGCCATCTCAAGGTCTTTGGGAGCAGCCAAGATGTGCCCAAGACCATTTGCCCATGTTTTTCTTGAGGCATAGCAACACAATCCCGGTGATGCAGTCCGGTGTTCATATTGCATATGGACACTATGATGGGCTCACAAGGCTATTAATATGTGACATGTGGAGAGTTTGTGTGAAGAGTTATTGTGTAAAATTCCTCAACTATGTTATGCTCTATGTAAATACTTGTAAAGTAAACTTAGATTAGTAGTTCAAAACGCTACTGTGTCTGAATATTCCTTCACTTCGTGAACATCTGCCTGCTGCCAGTGACCTCTGTCTCTGCTGACGTGTGCTTGCACTCTGTACATGCTCTGAGGGAGTGCAATACATCAGACTCCTGGCACTCGAGTCAAGGCAAAGAATGTCTGGGCTTGCATCACCATCACAGAGGGAAAATAAGCCATGGACAGATTTCCAGAGATTTGGCAAGGCGCTCTTCTCCAAGCCAGCTTGGCACACTTCACTGAAAATAAAACTCTCCTCCCTGGCCCTCGACATTGCCAATTGATTGATTTTATAGATATGGCTTGGATCAACTCATAGTCGCAGAAATTAAAGCTACTTTCCCTCCATCTGAATATGATTTTCTCTCACATAACCCTGATAGATATTCATGTCTTTCCCTTCCTGCTGTACTGTAAATTAGCATTTCTGTATGAAAGCATCACATTTTTCTTCCAGCACCCCATACTAAGAATGGGAAAGAAGGAATGCTGGAATTTCAAGTACACCGGGGGTCTGCAGGGGGTGGAGAGAATTCAAACAGTTGACATAAATAATTCAGGAAGAGCAGTATATACACAACAGACTACAAAATCCCATTTTGTATCGAAATTGTACTGTCTATACTGCAGTGGATCTGTGTGTGTGTCCAAACCACGACACATAATCATAAGAATATTGTTGATAGGTTTATAGGAAGGGAAGAGCAGGTATTGTTATTACCCTAATCTAGCTTTCAAAGCAGGCTTTTTTTAAAAAAATTTTTTAAAAAAAAACACAAAATAAACATCTTACAAAAACAATAACACAACATACTACATACATTTAACTAAATGTTGAATACATATATATTGAGTAATTATTATTATTATTATTATTATTATTATTATTATTATTTATTTATATAGCACCATCAGTGTACATGGTGTTGTACAGAGTAAAACAGTAAATAGCAAGACCCTGCCGCATAGGCTTACAATCTAATAAAATCATAGTAAAACAATAAGGAGGGGAAGAGAATGCAAACAGGCACAGGGTAGGGTAAGCAGGCACAGGGTAGGGTAAAACTAACAGTAGAAAGTAACAGTAGAAGTCTGCACAACATCAAGTTTTAAAAGCTTTAGGAAAAAGAAAAGTTTTTAGTTGAGCTTTAAAAGCTGCGGTTGAACTTGTAGTTTTCAAATGTTCTGGAAGAGCGTTCCAGGCGTAAGGGGCAGCAGAAGAAAATGGATGGAGCCGAGCAAGGGAAGTAGAGGCCCTTGGGCAGGCGAGAAACATGGCATCAGAGGAGCGAAGAGCACGAGCGGGGCAATAGTGTGAGATAAGAGAGGAGAGATAGGAAGGAGCTAGACCGTGAAAAGCTTTGAAGGTTAACAGGAGTAAATATTATCTATTACTTATCCTATCATACAATATACCATTCTTAACATATAAGTGCCCCCCCCCCAACCTCGGGATCTATTCCTGCTTCCAAAATCTCATGTCAAAGCAGGCTAATATAACAATTGCCTTGGTGGATCAAGCCCAAAGGTCTATCTTGTCCACCATTTTGTTTCCAACAGCAAGCAGCCAAATGCTTCTAGTCTCTCACAAGCACGGCATAAAGGCTCAGCCTTGTTGTTTATCTCAGTTGGAATTCAGAGATATACTGCTTCTGAATATGGGGGTTCCATTTAGCTGTCATAACCAACACCCAAAGAGAGATCTATCCTTCACAAATTTGCTTATTCATGTGAACTCTTGCATGTAGAAAGAACCTCAGAGATGTGGATTTTGAATGAAGCCCCTCACTAACAAAAGCATTCTGTTGCCTATAAATTCACCAAGCAATTTAATAAGAATGACTACTCCTTTGCAGTACAAATCGGATCACTGCCCAATAAGTATATGAACTGGGTTTTAAGCATATAATATACTAGGCATGTCTCTACTCACCCTCGGGGCTTCTACCTACTTTGTTCTTGTGGCGGGGGGGGGGGGGTGTTTTTCTGGCACCAAATAGCAAGCTGTCAGCCTTGAGCATAAGCAAAAACCACCCACTGAACTTTCCAAAACAAATTGGCTCTAGGGAGAGATTTACTAGGCCATTTACAACTTGAAACAAACCCTGTAAAACCTCATTTCAAAGATGCCAGCCCAGTGGCAAATTAAGCTCTCTTTCCTATTGCCATCACCTGAGCACAGCATTAATTTGAAACATCTGCACTGCCATTGATGAGTTTTGGCAGGAGCTGAATGTCATGTGCTCTGGTTGTCTACTGCTGCTTCAGCAACGTCAGCTCCACTGCTAGTGTAAATGCATTCAGGCCCTTTGCCAGAGCTGCCATGGGTGTAGACCCCAAGGAGTTCTGAAATCCAACCAGCCCCATCAAACTCAAAGGATGCATTACTTGGACCTCCCCTCATGGAGCAGTTCCCTCTCCCCCAAGTTCTTTGTCCCCCTGAGCACTTATTATTATTATTATTATTATTATTATTATTATTATTATTATTATTATTATCCTGCCTTTTGCCCAATACTGGGCCTCAAGGTGGTCTTACAAAGTTTAAAACATACATTGCAAAACCTAGGAAAAGAAATGTGTTTTTTTTTAAAAAAAAAATTAAAATACACAACAAAATTATAAGTCATTAACATAGATGGAGGGCCAGATTATTCTCCAAAGGTCTGCTGGAACAAAAAAGTTTTAGCCTGCTTCCTAAAGCCCATCAAGGAGGGAGCCAGCCTAGCTCCCCGGGAAGAGAGTTCCAGAGCACTGGAGCAGCCACCGAGAAGGCCCTCTCCCATGTTCCCACCAAGCGCGCCTGTGAAGATGGTGGAGACTGAAAGAAGGGGTTCTCCAGAAGATCTCAAAGCACGGGCAGGCTCATAAGGGAGAATACGGTCTTTCAAATAACCTGGACCCGAGCCATATAGGGCTTTATAGGTCATAACCAGCACTTTGAATTGTGCCCGGAAACAGACTGGAAGCCAGTGGAGCTGTTTTAACAGGGGAGTTGTATGCTCCCTTTAACCAGCCCCAGTCAATAATCTGGCTGCTGCTCTTTGAACCAGCTAGAGTTTCCGAACACTCTTTAAAGGCAGCTCCATGTAGCGCGCATTACAGTAACCCAATCAGGATGTAACTAAGGCATGTGTCACCGTGGCCAGGTCCGACATCTCTAGGAATGGGCGCAGCTGGCACACTAGCTTTAACTGTGCAAATGCACTCCTGGCCACCGCCAAAACCTGGGCATCCAGGCTCAGGGCTGAATCCAGAAGTACACCCAAGCTGTGGTCTTATGTCTTCAGGGGGAGTGTCCTGGCTGGTGTTCACCTTGCACCCTTGAATCATCATCCTCTCCTCCCAAACACAATAATAAGGTAGGCCTCGTAATATCTCTTTTTCTCTCTCCCTTCTACTACAACTATCTCAAAATCCTACTGCAATTCCCCCTTCTCTCCTCTTTTTCCTCAGAAACCAAAAGTCATACTGCACAGCAGGCCTCTGGCAGAATAAAAGCAGGTTCACGCTGGGAAACAGTTCAGTTCCCCTATCACATATTCCAAGCTAAATTCCCCCAGTCATTCATATTCTGGAAAGGCTTATTTCCTGAACAAGGAGAATTAGGGCATCATCAGACAAGCATTTTATTGCATGCTCACTACTGCCCACTTACAGATGTTTGCGCATCCTTTAGACGACATTGTCTGCCTCCCGTTCCTTCCACTTGTTTTTCCGTCACAAAATAGACCCCTTTTAATCTGACTTTTTTTTTAAAAAAAAGTGCCGTGATCTCCTGCTATGTGCAGGAAAAGCAGCACAATAAAAATGACCCCTGAATGGGCCATGTAGTCTTTGTTTACTTCCTCTTTTCTTTCTGGGATGAGAAAGGAAGTAATGAAGGACAAAAGTGGAGGCCGAGAAGCAATAGTAAGGGAATGCGATTTCCCCCCATGTGATGAAAATTTTAGCCTGCAGACATGTTTGAAGTAATGTGTCCCAACAAGTGTGATAACAGAGGGACCAATCAAATTGACTGACCCAGCAGGAGCATAAGAAAGTTACCATTCTGGGCTCGCTGAAGTCATTATTTATTATTTATTTACAATATTTATATACCGCTCCCCATTCAAAATTTTGGAGCAGTGTACAAGATAAAATAAAATAAAAACAGAATAAAGCACTTTAAAATAGAGAGCCAGAGAGAGCTTTGGCTATGGGGTGGTATATAAATAAATAAATACATTTTAAAAGAAGCAAAATGTACAGTGAACCGTGGCTGGTCATTAAGGAAAGCCTTCCTGGAATAATGGCATTTTCAGGAGGTGCTGAAAGGAACACAAAGTTGGCACCTGCCTGACTTCCAGAGGCAGGGAATTCCACAGGAGGGAGGCTACCACGCTGAAGGCCCCTGGTGAACTCCAATTGGAGGATGGGTCTATGTGGAACCACCTGGAGCATTTCCTCAGATGACCTCAGTGACCGGGCAAGTTCATAGAAACTAGGGGTGTGCACGGACCCCCGGTTCCGCTTCACTTGCAGATCCGCCATTTCCCGGATCGGGCCGCTCCGCCCCGCCCCCGCTCCGCCCACTTCCGCTCCGCTCCGCTCGGAGCTCCGGATCCGGATCAGAGCTCCGTTTTTCCCCCCCATAGGGTTGCATTGAAAGCTAAAAAATTAAACAACTTTTTTTCTGTTCAAGTTAGAAACCTCACGTTTGGCACCATGACACCTCATGGGGGTATACACACGCACGCCAAGTTTCAAAGCAATCCCATCATCCCCTGATTTTTGGGGAATTTTTGAAAATCGGGCACCCCATTCACACCCCTTTCCATAGCTCCGTCAATTTGCACGTTAGAAACCTCAAACTCACCACCATGACAGCTTATCCAGGGATACATACGCCGCACGCCGAGACTCAAGGCAGTCCCATCATCCCCTGTTTTTTGGCGGGGCTTAAACCTGCAAAATTTGGAACTTCCAAAACTCCAAGTGAGCGCAGGAAGGACTTCTCCCCTGAGTCAAAGCCACACACACACAACATCCCTGCGAGGTGGGCAGGGGAGGAGGGAGGGAAGGCAGGCAAGCAGGCATGCAGCTGGCATTTCTAGGGGCATAAGGAAGTGAGCCAAGGATAAGCCAGTAATGCATATAGAATGAAATAAATAAATAAATAAACAAAGGAGGGGTGGAATTAAAAGCAGCAGTGTTGCTCAATAAACAGCAAGAAGAATTTTTTTAAAAAGGCTATATCTGTCTTTTACCAGCAATAGGGGGACGTGCCCGGGGGAGGGGGAAGTAGCTGCCAGTTCAACTCAAGACAGCCATTGCTTCACCACGAGAGCTCTAAGAAGCAAATGCTCACTTCAACTCATAACAGGCATCGCTCCACCACTAAGAAATGAACGCTCACTTCGACTCATGATAGGCATTGCTCCACCGTTTTACTCTCTTTGGAAGGCTCTAATGGCCTTCCAGTGCAGGAGAGAGTGGGGGCACGTCCACGATGAGATGCCCTAGGGGATGCCCCTTGCACCACATCTTTTCAGTTGTTCCCCAAAGTTAGGGTGGGTAGCAGTGCTGTGTTTCTATCTCTTATTCTTGGCTTAGTATATGATTTCAGGTTGTGTTTGTGCATTTGGTGGGGCTACTGTGTTAAAAAACACTGGGAAAAGCCCGTTCAGATGAAGAAAGAGAAGTTTCCCAGAATCCCAAGTTACCCATTTTGCCTATGCCCTCCTCTAACTTTGGGATCATGTGATCATGACCGGGAGCTGACTCTGCCCCTCAGCCCTTTGAAAAAGGTATTTTTCCCGCCGATTTTTTAAAAAATTCTAGCGCGCAACCCGCACGACGCAGAGAGGTGAGAGTAGTCTCAAAATGACCCCCATCCACAACTCTCTGTGCACAAGAATTTTCAGAACGATAGCTTAAAAACCAACCCAGTTATGCCCGAGTCTTTCCCGCAATGCAATCCTATGGGCGAAAAGCCGAAAACGCCGTTTGAGCCGCGCGGTTGACCCGATTTTCAAAAAAATATAGCACGCGACCCGCATGACGCAGAGAGGTGAGAGTGGTCTCAAAATGACCCCCATCCACGACTCTCTGAGCACAAGAATTTCCAGAACGATAGCTTCAAAAAGAATGTAGTTATCCGCGATTATTTGCCGCAATGCAATCCTATGGCGAAATGTTTTCAAGATGGCGATCGGAGCGCTCCGCGGAAACCGGAGCGCTCCGAAAATGGCCGCTTCTCTTCGCCTTGCTTCTAGGGGTCCGCGGTCCGCTCCTACTCCGTCTCTGGGTAAGGCGGAGCAGGCCAATCCGCTACTGCTTCTACGCTCCTAATCGGAGCGGATCACACCCCTAATAGAAACTAGGCATGTGCTCCGCTGCTATTAGAAGCGCAGGAGCGAATTGGCCTGCTCCGCCTTGCCCAGAGGCGGAGTAGAAGCGGACCGCGGACCCCTAGAAGCAAGGCGAAGAGAAGCGACCATTTTCAGAGCGCTTCTCTTTCCGCGGAGCGCTCCGATCGCCATCTTGAAACATTTCGCCCATAGATAACTGGGTTGTTTTTGAAGCTATCGTTCTGAAAATTCTTGTGCTTAGACAGTCGTGGATGGGGGTCATTTTGAGACTACTCTGACCTCTCTGCGTCGTGCGGGTCGCGTGCTATATTTTTTTAAAAATTGGGTCAACAAACAGGGACAGCGCGGGTCAAACGGCGGTTTTCACCCATAGGATTGCATTGCGGAAAAGAATCGGGGATAACTGGGTTGTTTCTTACGCTATCGTTCTGAAAATTCTTGTGCTTAGACAGTCGTGGATGGGGGTCATTTTGAGACTACTCTCAACTATCTGTGTCCTTTGGTTCGCGTGCTATGTTTTTTAAAAAAATCGGGTACATTTACAATACAAACGGTAGGGTAAACCCGGCTGCGGCGCGGCGGGGTTTATTTGAAGCGATGACAGACACATTCAACTCCCAATCCTGATGAGAATTGATCACCTCATGAAGCATCCTCCAATCCCAGCGTTGGAGGGGGGGACTAAGGCAGAGGCACCTTCAGAGCTTTCTGCTTTGTGTCTCTTTGTGGGTTGGCGTTCGTGGAGAGAGGAGTTAGTTATAGGTGCTGCTGCTGTGTTTGGACTTTGGAGATAGATTAGGATTTAGCTTGGCGCGTGTGTGTGTGTTTGTTTGCTTCTTTCTGACTTTTAGCTTAGTTTTCTCTGTGTTTTTCCCTTACTTTGATTTAATATAAACTTTATTTTTAAACTTTGGAGTGTGTGTTTGTTTGGTTGGTTGGTTGGTTGGTTGTCCCCCCCCCTCCCCTCTCTTAAAGCCTGACTGTGTTTCATCTTCCTTCCTTCTATATACCAAAAAATACAAAAAAATGCCAAAAAAAATATATTCTCTATTTCTTCTCTCCGTTACTTGGACTCTGTGTGTGACTGTGATTGTGTGAGTGTGCTGTGTGTGCAGTGCACTGTTTGTGAAGTGCAACAGCCACTGATTGAGCATTTCAAATCCTGTTTGGGCAAAGCATACACACACTTCTTGTCCCCTTTCCCTACATACATTAATTTTCTTATACATATTCTTATATTCTTATACATATATTCTTATACATACTATTATTAGTATTAATATTTTATTCTTATACATAGTAGTAGTAGTATATTCTTATACATATTAGTAGTATTAATATTTTATTCTTATACATATTAGTAGTAGTATATTAGTATATTCTTATAGATATTATTATTAGTAATATCATCATGAGAAGAGGGAGCAGGCACATGTCTGTGGCGGGGCGTGCTGAAAGCAGTGGTCAAGGCAAGGGTCAGGCTGGCACCAGTAAGCAGGCTGCCTCTCCTGCTGTGAAAATCAAACGGGCAACTCCTTGGCTGGCTGCTCCGCAACAGAAGCAGGAGAAGGAGCAGGCAGAGGCAGTCTCTTCTGCAACTTGTGCCCGGCGTTCTCTTTTTGAGGGTGGGAATGGGAAAAGTGCCTTTACAAGAGGCAGGTGGCATTAGAGGAGGAGGAGGAGGAGTATCCCCAAGTCCTTCATTATCGTTTGAGCCCACGAGCCTGCTGCTGGACCTGTCCTCCTCCTCGGTGACCGACTCGCTAGGATGGTTTGCATTTGCAATGCGTGACTAACTGCAGTGCTGGCTTAGAAACCAGCCATCACTTCCTTGTGCCCCCAGAAATGCCCGCAGCCTGCCTGCCTGCCTGCCTGCCTGCCTCCCCGCCTCCCCCGGGGTGCTGCTGTGGTGGGGCATCTGCCAGGACTGACTCCACGCCTGCTCTGCCTGCCTCTCTGCCCGCCTGGTGCCTGGGAGATGGGCTTTGCAGTTCGTGCCCAGCACCCTCCGGCATGCTTGCTCCCAGTCGTTCTCCTCTGTGCCCCTCAATGCGTAACTGCTGGCTTAGAAAGAAACAACCAGCCATCTTTGCCTCACTTGCTCCTTGCGCCCGCTTACGGGTTGGTTTGCTATGCGTTAGTGCTCAAGCCATCCTTGCGGCACTACAATGCATGCTGCCTGCCTGCCTGCCTTCCCTCCCTTCTCCCCTTCCCGCCTTGCAGGGATGGTGTATATGTCTTGCTTTGACTCAGGGGAGAAGTCCTTCCTGCACTCACTTAGACTTTATCAAGTTCAATAATCCATTTTTCAAATGTGGAAGAAGATTTAGGGTTATCTCGTGGCATGTTGGGATTTCCTTTGAACTGGCCCGATTGAGCTGTCTGCATTGCAACTTTAAATCCCTGACATACTGGAGTGCCCGATTTTCAAAACTTCCCCTAACATCAGGGGATGATGGGATTGGCTTGAAACTTGGCGTCCATGTGGACACATGGGTAATCTGTCATGGGACCAAAGGATAGGTTTCTGACATGCAAATTGACATAGTTGTAGAATGGGACTTGATTTGGGGTGAGTTAAAAAGTTTAAGCCGCGCCAAAAATCAGGGGATGATGGGATTGCCTTGAGTCTGGGCGTCCATGTGGACACATGGATAAGCTTTCATGGCGCCGAGTTTGAGGTTTCTAACGTGCAAATTGACAGAGCTATGGAAAGGGGTGTGAATGGGGTGCCCGATTTTCATAAATTCCCCAAAAATCAGGAGATGATGGGATTGCCTTGAAACTTGGCGTCCATGTGGACACATGGATAAGCTATCATGGTGCTGAGTTTGAGGTTTCTAACGTGCAAATTGACAGAGCTATCGAAAGGGGTGTGAATTAGGGTTATGGGTGGTGCGTTAGAGGTTAGAGCCGCGCCAAAAATCAGGGGATGATGGGACTACCTTGAGTCTGGGCATGCGTGTGTGTCCCTGGATAAGCTCTCATGGTGGCGAGTTTGAGATTTTTAGCGTGCAAATTGACGGGTGTGAATGGGGTGCCCGATTTTCAAAAATTCCCCAAAAATCAGGGGATGATGGGATTCCCTTGAAACTTTGTGTGCATGTGTATGCCCCCATGAGGTGTCATGGTGCCAAACGTGAGGTTTCTAACTTGAACAGAAAAAAAGTTGTTTACTTTTTTAGCTTTCAATGCAAGCCTATGTGGGGGGGAAACGGAGCTCCGATCCGGATCCGGAGCTCGGAGCGGAGCGGACATGGGCGGAGCGGGGGCAGGGCGAAGCGGCCCGCTCTGAAAATCGTGGATCTGGAAGTGAAGCGGAGCGGGGGGTCCGTGCACACCCCTAATAGAAACATAGAATCATAGAATAGCAGAGTTGGAAGGGGCCTACAAGGCCATCGAGTCCAACCCCCTGCTCAATGCAGGAATCCACCCTAAAGCATCCCTGACAGATGGTTGTCCAGCTGCCTCTTGAAGGCCTCTAGCATGAGAGAGCCCACAACCTCCCTAGGTAACTGATTCCTAGGTTGGTAATGATTCAATCATAGCATTAAGCCAATTAATCAAAGAGCCTGTTTCTGGGCCCTTGTAAAATACTGGATCCAACCACTAGTTAATTTCTAAAAGGAAAGACTCTGGGGTCAAGGGTAGCTAGAAACCATACTTTCTGACCTGGAAGACCATCCCACTAATTTCTAACTCCCAGATCCAACTGGGATCCAACCCCACACACTATTCCCCTACCCTCACTCCATACGGTCACTCTCTCCCTGATATGCACCTGGAAACACACCTGGAAGTCTGCTTGTTACAGGACATTAGGGAGGAGTGGGTGAAAGCAATGGGGGTGAGAGAGAACGGGCAAGAGAAACCACGGCCAACTCATTTCCCTAGAACTGCAGATTTCATGGTAATGTTTGGGTTGCAACTTGGCAGCCTTTGGAATAAATGGTAAGGGGTCTCTGGTGAGATAAATAATGAATGCTGAGACCCAGTGGAAAAGAGGCTTGTCCCAAGACATTTTGCCACCATAATTTAACCTTTGTAAACCGCCCAGAGAGCTTCGGTTATGGGACGGTAGATAAATGTAATAAATAATAATTCAAAACAACAAGCAATAATGTTAGAAATGTAAACACACAGTTCCCCCTATACCCCCATCTATTTGCATCCCTGAAATTCTCCCATTGTTCCAGTTATCACTTCTTCCGCATCTTTTCTCCGCCTCTCCTCTCACAGCGAGTGCAAGTGCTGCTTGTCAGTGATAAGCCTGTGTCTCGGAGAGCTCCTTCAAGTGGTCTTTAAAAGCATATGTCTTTCAGATCGCTCTCTCTCTCTCCGCAGTCAGTGAAGATCGCATTTCCTATTTAAATAGATGATTGGAAGCTTGGCTGGAAAGTAAGCAGTCTCTCCTCCATGCTGGCTCTCCGGGGTCACAGCCGTGAATGTAGTGTCTCATTATCCCATGAGGGGCAGAGCTGGAGGCTTTTCTGAACAGAACAGCCATTTATCTGCCAGCGTACACATGGCTTGCATTTTTGAAAAGTTACTAGTTTTGCCTGCATGTTCAGAGCATTTAGTTTTCTTAATATTTTCCTCTAACTATCTATTTCATACTGATCTCTCACCTGGGGTCTGTCTTTACAGTGCTGGGTTGGGGCCACCTCCCTCCTCAACCCCGTACTTTCCCTCTTCCAGGATGGCATCAGGAGGAAGAAGCGTGAGGCTTCTGGGCAGCTGTCCGGGTACCCGAGCTGCCCACAGCCCCTTCCTGGTGGAAGGCAACCAATTGCTGGTCATCTTCCATCAGGCACCACCCCTGGGTTGGCTCTGGATTGGCCACAGAGCGATGTTACACAGCAGAAGCACCATGTTCCCGTTGCTCCCTTTGAAAAAGTTGGGGTAAAGCCACAACTTTTTCAAAACGCAGCATCGCGGGAAAGCCCCAGGGTGGCTGCAAACCTGTGCCTGCATTGTCTAACTGACGGGGTGCAGATCCACAGCCGCCACCATGGGGCTTTCCAGGCCTGTAGACAGCCCCCAGAATTCAAAATTATATCTACCACCAGCGCCTTTACCCTATCCCCTCTTTGCCCCTGGACAAACTATGGTGCAGCTTTTAGTTAAGAAGTTTGTTGCTGGCTTGAGTTTCAACAAGAAGGGGTTAGAGTTGGCTTTAGAGACTTCATAAAGTTCTCGAAAATGCTCTTTCCAGAGTTAAATTATGTGTAACCCCCTACCCCAAGTGGCCTGAGGCAAACAAGACCAAGATCTCCTCATAGCTGTACTGGTTATACAGTACTGCATGTCAGCACTGCTGGCATTAAATAAATGTTAATGATTAGGTGCAACAGCATAAGGACAACAATAAAAGAGATAACACTGCAAGCTATTCACATAGCCCATGCAACTAGGAATAAAATATTGTTTTTCTGAGTGGGTGATTATACCAAACACTGATGTTAATGCAGCCTCCCCTCACCAATGCAAAAAGAAGAAGCAAGGTTAGCACAGCAGTGAATCGTTCTCTTAAAAGCAACTATAAAAACCAAAATCCACACCCTTTACTGTTTTTCTGCCTTTTACAAGTTAGAACCAAGAAACCCACTCTTTTCACATGTCATGTGTGAATACCATTTCATTAAAAAAAGTATTACATTAATAACAGAAAGTGCAACAGCATAATCTAATTATTTAGTCAGATTGTGTGTGTGTGTTTAAAAATGGCTTTGAGTTTATTAATTGTTGTACGAAAGCTTGTGACTGAAATAAATTGATAGCTTTTCTTAACACCTACATTTAATTCAAATTATTTACTTCAGTCTCTATATTTCAGACTATACATCAGTGAGAAAGGGGGGATGTTGTGCCTTAAAAACAGCCTACAACTCCCAATAACCACTGCCTGGAAGGCTGCATTTACCGGGGCCCAGAAACAGCGAGCACTTGTGGCGTTGCCACTGCAACCAGCACAAATGCCTGTTGCCCTGATGCAGGAGGGGTTGTCGTTGCCACCCCACCCCACAGCTGCCTGCTTCCCCACAGAGCTCTCCTAGGCCTCAGTAAATGCAGCCCTCCCATGCAGTGCATGCTGGGAGTTGTAGGCTGTTCACTGCCTGCTCCCCCAGAGAGCTCTGTAGGAAAAGCCTACAACTCCTGCATGCACATCGTTGAGAGCAGGTAAGAGAGGGTGGTGGTGGTGGGGTTCCTCCTGGCCTCTGGAAAAGTACCCCCCCACCGCCCTTGCATTGCAGGGCTTTAGAAAGGGCCTCAAAAAGGGACTGTTTGGGTGGATAGGATAGGGAAGCCTTTTTCTCTTCCACTCAAATGGCAGCCACCATTCTAGTGGAAGGGAAAAAAACAACTTCCCTATGGTATCCGCCCCAAAAAGGCCTTCTGAGGTCCTGTGTTGTGGAGGGAGCGAGGGAAGGTGGGGGAGCGTGCACATGAGGGAAGGCCTCCAGAAAAGCAACCCACCTCCACCCCACCCCTGCAATGCAGGGCCTGTGTTAGGCAGACACCAGGGTAACTGTCCCTGCCCTGCCTCTGCTGCCAAGCTGCCTCCAGCTTCCATGCTGTTGTTCTGCTTCTGATTTTCGGCGCGAGATAAGATCTCGGCTGCTGGCTGGGTCTCGTGTGAGTTCTGGTGAGACTTCCCCAGCCAGCTGCTGAGATCTTGCGTGAGTTCCTGCGAGATTAAAGATGTCCACCACCACCACCACGAGATTAAAGATGTCCACCACCGGGGGGAAACTTATGCTGGTAAGTGGGGGTTGCAGTTGACGCGGGCCCAGTAACCGCAACCCCAGTATTTTGGGCCAAAAGTCTGGTTCCTCCAGTCCTCCAGATCTCCCCGGAGGTTTCCGGATTTCCCCCGTGGGTATGGTCAGGCTACACCTGTGAGAGCAGTTAAGTGGATGACCACATATGAAGGAGGCTTTTCTGCAGTGGCGTCACACCTTTGGAACAAGTTGCCATCAGAGGATGGCCATGCTCCATCATTGCAGGCTCTTAAGAAAGCCTTGAAAATGCATTATTTTACCACGGCCTTCTCTTGATATGACTGTTGCTGTTATTGCCATTGTTGTTGTTGGTGGTTTTATTGTTAACTTTTATTGTTGTTTTTATTTCTATTTTACTGTGTTCATGATTTTATAGCTTTTAGTATTTTAACAGTTTTAATGTATTTTATTGCTGTAAGCTGCCTTTGGAGGGCTTCTGCACTGAAAAGCAGTCAAGATATATTTTAAATAATTGAATAAAATAAATAGAATAGTTTCCATTAGGGGTGTGCACGGCCCCCCCGCTCCGCCCCAAGGGCCAATCCAAAAATTTCAGATCGGCCCGCTCCACGCTGCTCCACCCATACTCCGCTCCTCTTCGCCGCGGAGCTCCGGCTCCAAATCGGAGCTCCGCAGTGGAGGGAAGTGGCTCCAGGTAAGGCCGGGAGAGGAGGGTGGGGGGGTTACCAGGCCCTGGGCGGCGACGGCGGCAGAGCCCGGTAAGGGACCAAGGGGGAGGGGGCCTTACCTGCCTCCGTCCGCGGTCCGTCGGCTTCTTCAATTGAGCCCGCGGTTCAACCAGGAAGTCTGGGCCGCAAGTGCGGCCTAGACTTCCTGGTTGAACCGCGGGCTCAATTAAAGAAGCCGATGGACCGTGGATGGACGCAGGTAAGGGAGAGGAGGGGGGGTTACTGGGCCCTGCCGCTGTCACCGCATGGGCAACAGCGACAGCGGCAGGGCCCAGTAAACCCCACTTATCTTTCCGGCGGAGCTCCGGATCGAGGCGAAGGATCCGCCTTCACCTCGATCCTCTTCGCCACGCTCCGCTGGCCCCCCAATCCTCTTCGCCTCCGCCTTAAGGGCAGTCGAAGCCCCCCACTCCGCTTCTAATTCGCTGGTCTGATTAGAAGCGGAGCGCATCCCTAGTTTCCATGTATGTGTTAGTGAGCAAAATGCATTATGCATTGCAAATGGCACCATCACATGGAAGGGTTAAAAAGACAAAAAATACAAGGACACTCAAAACAGAACACACTGTCTTGAGTTCCTCCTCACTTCCTGGACAACATATGTATTATTTATTTATATTACATTTTTATACTGCCCAATAGCTGAAGCTCTCTGGGCGGTTTACACAAATCATGAAGACCATAAAAACAACCAACAATTTAAAAACACGCATATAAAATACAATATAAAAAGCACAACCAGGATTAAAACCACACAGCAAAAATTGATATAGGTTAAAATATGGAATTAAAACAGCAAAGTTTAAATTTAAGTTAAATTAAGTATTAAAATACTGAGAAAATAAAAAGCTCTATTTAGGCGCCAAGCAAACCTCTCTGGGGAGCTCATTCCACAGCCGGGGTGCCACAGCAGAGATAGCCCTCCTCCTAGTAGCCACCTGCCTCACTTCCTTTGGCAGGGGCTTACGGAGAAGGACCCCTGTGGATGACCTTAAGGTCCGGGCAGGCACATGTGGGAGGAGGCACTCCTTCAAATAACCTGGCCCCAAACCGTTTAGGGCTTTGAATGTTAGTACCAGCACAACATTCAACACAACATATTTTGAACTTCTCAGAAAACCCTACACTTTGCATAGAACAACATGTTACAAAGAACACAAGGCTGCCACTGAAAACAGTAGCCCTATATGAAGTTCTTCCTTCTCCTGTAACATCTAGTACAATTTACTCCATGCCCTTTTAACACACCTGATGTATATCATCAGTTGCTGCCAATGCAGAACACATACATATTATAATAATGTCAGGACTCCTCAAGGTAAGTTTAACAATTCAAAGAGAAAGCAGGTAAGATTGGCACAGACTAATATTTTCAGAGCAGGGGGAGATTGGCATAGGGCTGCCATTTTCAGCAGCAACTTTGTGTACTTTATAATGTAAAGTTCCACACAAAAAGCTCCATCACACCTACACATTTGTCCTGGTTTTCCCTTGAATTATCCCACTTCATTTCCATAGCGTATGAAAGCTTACAAACTTACACCTGTGCATTTGTACGTCTGTAGTACATTGCTGTTATCCCGCTGAGGTTCACTCTTACCTTGTTGTTTTTGCCATCACCTCTGCCCATTGATCTCCTTTGTACCTCCTCCTACAGTTCATTGGTTGGTGGTAGTTGGACACCGTACCCTTCCTCTCTAGGTTGTTATTCTCTGTTGCGTAGGCTACAGCCGTTCCCTCACCCTGCCTGGAGCCTTTGGAGCATGAACATAGTAAAATCAGATGAAAGCTTCTTACGTTTGAGTAAACCCTATTGAACAGAGAGACTTACTTCTGAGTAAACAGAAATAAGACCTCAGAAGTAAACATGGGGTTGCAGAGCACTTCTTTCCAGTTTGCTGTTTTAAGACTTTAAAAAGAAAGCTTCTGAGTGTCCACTCTATTAAAAATCAGTTCTACATGTGTTTACTCAGAAGTAAGACTCTCTCTGTTCAATGGGCTTTCCTCAAAGGTAAGCCAGCATGTGATGTCAGCTGTTGAAATCAATGGGATTTACTTTTGAGTAAGAGAACCAGCAGATCTGTAGTTTATGAATTTGCAAATGAACAGCTTTGCATGATCAAATTTTGCTAATCTGAGATTACATGTGGGCCAGTACTGGTACTGCAATTGAGCCTATTATCTTGTATTATTCTTCTGATTGCGGTGAGATGGTGTATGGACATGTTATTATGTTATTATGTTAATATGTTATTTTGCTACTATTTTATTTGTTTGCGATAGGCTATTCGGCTAACAAGCAATAAAGATTGATGAAAACTTACGCAGATGTGAGCATTTGTTTAATTTCCATTTTAAAAATCCCTTAAAATCAAGGGATGATCCAATTGGATTCAAATTGGACATGCTGAAAGCCCTCCTTAAGACCTATCACTGTACAAATTTTGATCCTTTTATCTTTAAAAATGAGGACGCTGCTGGCAAGGAGGGTGCATTTTCCACATTTCTTTTAAGGTGAAAATGCCTACTCAGAAGTAAAAATGGGACCTCTTCTTGCTACAGAGGGACTGCTTATAACCCACATGCAAATTTAATCCATAGATTAATTGATTAATCAACTAAAACTCCTATCAACTGCCACTGCAGATTGCATTGTGTTCCCTTTGTCACGCACTTCCAATCGAGAGGGGAGGGGAGATAAGCTACACTGCCCCCTCTATGATGTTACCAATGCATCCCCCTCTTGCTTCCCCACCCCCCATCCCCAAAGCAAGTCATGAAGCAAAGGGGGAGGATCGGAAGTATAATAGACCGTTCTTTCATTCAACCCAGCAGCCAGGAAGCAGGAGGAGGAAAGGATTTGAATTGGAATTTTAAAACACCCGCTGGAGAAAAGGCACGTCCCTCTCTTTCATCATCAATACCACCCCTTGAACATACTTTCTTCAGCAATACTGCCCCTTGAAAACACGCCCACAGAACGTTGGGTTGAAAACGATGAAAATACATGTTGAAGTTTGAGCAGTGTGCTTTTGCATTACTGGAAGAACCAGACTTTCCATGTACCAAAATACATCACTTAGATGGGGGGGACAACCGCAATCACAGCAGAACATGGTCAGCGTCATCTGAGTCCTTTGCATGCAATTCACTGCGACAGCAGACTATAACGCTGGTGTGATGGAGCTTAAAGTGTGGGATTTTTCATCAAAGGAGATTGATGAAGCAGCAGTGGGGTTTTGAGAACAGTAGAACAAAAACAGTGAAGTACTCTATTCACAAAACCTAATTATAGATCAGACAAAAGCATTTGAATTTGCACAATATGAGGGACGCATGTGGTTCCCTTTGACTTTGTCACCCACCGAGCGTTACAGGCTTTTCCCTAGCCTTGCTGGTAGTGTATGTCAGTGGGCAGGCTGAAATTCTCTTCAAGTGACCAGGGCTTTGACAAGGGAGACTGTGACCTTAGAACACACCCAACTTCTCTGCAGGGCTGATGGGCTTGCCTTTATTACCAAGTACTCTCACACAGCTGCCGCCATGCCATGCCATTTTGATATGCTAGTCACATCCAGCCCTCCATCCATCCAGGGATCATGTATCGTACCTGTTAAGAATGCAAGTCACATCGACCAGCCGGCTGCCGCAGTGGAATGATTCATGCCAGAGACTTGATGCAAATAACACGGAACGAAGGCCAGGAGATGTAGGATCCTGTCTGTACAATACAGATGCTGTTTGAGCTGGAACATTCCAGTTGCTCAATCCTCTTGCAGCTATGCAGTGTATCTACATGGGTTCGTAGCCTCTGGCTGAAGAATGATCCTGTGTAATACATAAAGAAAAGCCAAGACAGGAGGTAGTGTCGGGAAAGAAGACCAAGGACAGCAGGAGGGAATTTAATCATTAAGCAGCTTGAGTCTTTTCAGTGCCATGGCACTGCTCCTTTCTTTAGAAGTGATGTGTTTGCCCCACATCATTGCTAGTGAGTGGAAACTCTTTGAACTGCCAGTTAAATACCAACCACACGGAAACAGAGAGTACTTTGTTAAACTGATCACTCCCAAAATAAAGAGATTTCTTTAGCAGATGCTGATAGGTTTAGATGCTCTTGACTATTATGGGGTACAATCCATCAGAAAGTTTCCCCCATGCAAGACTCTCTGACATATATGGGAATTCTCCATCACCTTCAGGCCTCCAACTCTATCAACCTCAGCAGCCAAAAGCCTTCTGCTCTTCTTCCTTAAGCAACTTCACCCATTCTTCCTTACCCTGACTACTACCACCACCCCATGCTGAACTCCCTCCTGGAACAGTTACATGGTGCTACCTCTCTATTCATTCAGAAGCCTCCTCAGTTGTAGGGCTGAGCCAAGAATGGGTGGGGGCATTTTTCACAAAAACGTTTCCAGCCTGTGAAAAGCACCCTTCCCTTTGGGTGATTTTTCAGTGAGGCTGTGAAGAGACTGAAGGTTTTGACCTCACTCTGAACTGGCTTCCAGGATGTTATCATATAGCTGAATCATTTTAGCTATGGAGCATTGGAAGTCGGTGACATTATGTTTACTCAATGATCCATCAGGAAAACAAAGACAAAACAGATACAACAATAGGGTAACAAGCATCCAAAACATCTGGAGGGCACCAGGTTGGGGAAGGTTGAAGTAGAAGATACAGGGCTAGATGGACAGACAGGCTTGGAATAAGGCAGCTTCCTATGTTCCTGGTTTATGTTGTAAGCTCCTTGGGGCAGGGACCTATCTTTTTCTTTTCGATTTACATTGCTCTGCAAAGTTGTCCACATAATATGAATCCTATATAAATAATTAGACTGACTTCTGGTGCAACACCTACTCATTTCAACGGAACTTGCACAGGAGAACGTCTTAGGAGATTGTGCCCAACATTATTTCCTAGAGAATTCACTTTTCACCTGCTACCCATAAGTACAGAAAATAATGTTTATATTTCTTTAGTGGCAAAAGTCCCAGGTTCAGTATTATATTAGCAAAATTCACTTGATCTGGATGAGTGGTGTATGCATGTACAACAGGGGTGGGCAACTTGTGGCCTTCCAGATATTTTGGCCCAGAACTCCCAACTGTCTTAGCCAGCATAGCCAATGGTGAGGTATAATGGGAGTTGTAGGCCAACACATCTAGATGGGCACAAGTTGCCCACCCCCGATGTAGTGGGAGAGCTTATATATTTGGATAAGATGCACTGCGCATGCGCTCACTCAGTGAAGAATATCAACCAGAACTGATATTTTTGGAAAAGAAGTCTGAGGAACTGCAGCAAACAGTGATGACAAAAGATGAAGTCATCAACCTTACTGACAAATTGAAAGTTAATAAGTCAACAATCCCAGATGATCTCCATCCTAAAGTTCTTAAAGAATTGAAATGTGAAAATGTAGATCTAACAAAAATATGTAACATGTCCCTAAGATCGGCCTCTGTACAAGAAGACTGGAGAATGACTAATTTTTAAATAGGGAACCAGGGGGGGTCTGGAAAATTACAGGCTAGTTAGCTTAACATCTGTTCCTGGTAAATTGGTTGAAAGCAATATTAAAGATGAAAATTACTGACCCTATAGAAGGACAAACCCTGCTGAAAAAGAATCAACATGGCACCTGCAAAGATATGTCATGTCTCACTAACCTTTTCAAATTCTTTGAGAGCGTTAATAAACATGAGGACGGGGGTGATCCAGTAGACATTGTTTACTGAGAGAAGGAATAGATGGTAAGTTCTCCCAATGAAGGAATGTAAGCAGTGGGGTCCCACAGGGAACTGAATTGCGACCAACGCTTTTCAACTTACTCATAAATGATCTGGAATTGAGCATGAGCAGTAAGGTGGCCAAGTTTCCTGATGACACCAAATTATTTAAGGTAGTTAAAACCAAAAGAGATTGCGAAGAGGTCCAAAAAGATGTCTCCAAACTAAGAGAATGCTGTGAAAAAGGCAGATTCCATGTTAGGCATAATTAGAAAAGGAATTGAAAATAAAACTGCCAAGATTATACTCCCTTTATAGAAATGTATGGTGTGACCACACTTAGAATACAGTGTACAGTTCTGATCAGGGCCGGTGCTACCATAGAGGCCACTCAGGCGGCCGCCTAGAGCGCCAAGCTAAGAGGGGCGCCAGGCACAGAACAGCACTCACGCGCATTGGCTGTGAGCCGGGCTGGGCCGAGGATTCAGCTGGGCCTGGGCGGGTGAGATGGCGCCCTGCACCCGCCCAGCCGAAGCAAAGCCAGGGACGCTGGTGTGGGGCGGGTCCACGTTTGCACTTCCAGAACACGCCCGGGAGAGAGAGAGAGAGAGAATGTATGGGTGAATGGGGTGTGTGTGGTCTTTGAGTGAATGCATGTGTTCATGCATGTGTTTGTTTGGAGTGAGTGATGCTGAGTGTGAGTTGGGGGGGATGATTTGGAGGTGATATTCCTATTAAATAATGCATTTTAGACCCATAGACGTTCCTTTCCAATTTGTTTGCTATAATTGGCATGATGTATTTCTTGCACTTTAAAATAAATTTAGCAGTTTCAAGTTTTGTGCTTCTAATTTTTTCCAGGAAACATATGTTCTTAAAAATCAAAGTTGGCAATTTTTTTGGCGGGGGGGGGGTGAAATTAGCTCACCTTGCCTAGGGCGCAAAATAGTCTGGCACCAGCTCTGGTTCTGATCACTGCACCTAAAAAGGATATTGTACAGTTGGAAAAAGTACAGAAAAGAGCAACTAAAATTATCAAGGGGCTGGAGGAAAGGTTACCTCATCCGGGACTGGTTAGAGAAAGGAGACTGAGGGGAGACATGATGGAAGTGTACAAAATTATGCATGGTGTGGAAAAAGTGGATATGGGGACCTTTTTCTCCCACTCTCTTAAAACTGGGGTCATTCCAGGAAGCTGGCTGGTGGAAGATTCAGGGCAGATAAAAGGAAGTACTTTTTTACATAGCTCATACTTAAATTGTGGAATTCACTACCACCAGGGGTAATGATTGTCCCCCAATTTGGATGGTTTTAAAGGGGGATCGAACGATTTCATGGAGAATAAAGTCATCAATGGCTACTAGTCCTGATGGCTATATACTACTTCCACTATCAGAGGCAATATGCCTGTGTACACCAGTTGCTGTGGAACATGGGCAGGAGGGTTGCACTTGTGTCCTGCTTATGGGTTTCCTGTGGGCAGCTGGTTGGTCATTATCTGAACAGAATGTTTGACTAGATGGACTTTGGTCTGATCCAGCATGGTTCTCCTTACATTGTTGTGTGATTCTGGGCATCCATATCTTCGCCTTTTTCACCTGCTAACCCCCACCCCCATTTTTGTTTCTAGAGTATTTGGGTTAGGCTTTCGGTGTGAGATAGATAGGCAAACCATGAGATTATTTAAAGTAAAACACATATAATAAAGTTTACTTAAATATAGTTATATCATAAAAAGTATTTCATAGGTTAGATATTAAATTTCTATTTTGTTCAGTGCTTGTTTGAATGTTCAGAGGTTACTATGAGATTAAGGAAGGTTCTATTCCTCTGAACTAGGTAACTTCCCTAACCAATACTATATTAACCAATTTCCCATTTTCTAACTCTTTCCCAATGAGCATTCACAGACTTATACAGAGGTTTTAGTTTAAAGTCTTACTTCTGGAACGAGTCAACTTGGTGAACATTCAGCACAGAATAGGGTTTTTCCCACCAGTTGCTGCTCCCTGAAAACCCCACAGTTTCTTGATCTCAGCTGCTTAGAGCTGACAAATCTGGCATTAGCAGTTTTTAAGAAATGCTTCAGACGTTTCCCTCTCCTTGCAGCTCCCCTTCGCTTCTGCCTTAGTGATTTCCGCTCTCCAGTGTCCTTCCTGTCTTATCTTCTTCTGGACAGTTCCTGTTGACAAACTCTGCTTTCTGCCATTCTCATCTCCCCTCTGACCTTTCATAGCGCTTTCAGCTCTGGCTTCTTCTTTCCCAGTGCAGTCCCTATCAATCCCTTCCAGTCCTGAACGACTCCAACTCTACTACTCAAGCTAAACTCTGACAGTGCTACACCTGGCCTTTTACACCTTCCAGCCAAATCCCTCCATCTAATCAAAAGTTACACCCTGAAAGACTGATAGTTCATTGGCCTATAATTAAAGACCAATTGAGTAAGGGTGGAATGGTCACCCTTTGACCGATCCGTGCCTGATCTTTCAGATGCACTTGCCCTGTATAAAAATAGAGGATATCTGGTGTCATGGGCAGGGTCTACACTACTGCTTATTTATTATTTATTACATGTCTATACCGCCCAATAGCCGGAGCTCTCTGGGTGATTCACAAAAATTAAAAACATTCAAAGTATAAAACAACAGTATAAAACCATAATATAAAATACAATATAAAAGCTCAACCAGATAAAAACAGCAGCAGTGCAAAATTACAAATTTAAAACACCAAGTTAAAATTTATTTATAGACTGTTAAAATGCTGGGAGAATAAAAAGGTCTTCACCTTGCATTTAAAAGTATATAATGTAGGTGCCAAGCGAACCTCCTTAGGGAGCTCATTCCACAGCCGGGGTGCCACAGCTGAGAAGGCCCTCCTCCTGGTAGCCACCTGCCTCACTTCCTTTGGCAGGGGCTCGCTTATAACGGTTTATAATGGTTATGACAACTGTTCAGGCCCAGGACATATTACATATACCTTTTTCATACCGTTTTAAAAGTGTTATATCTTGCTTGGTGTAGATCGGCCCCTAGGACAAAACTATAACCTCTTGGGTGATAGCTACTTCCTTGTCCATTGCAACTGTAACATAACTCTGTCTCTGGCAAGCTGCCAACTAAAAGCCACAACATACATTGGCTCAAAGCAAGCTACCAACCTTTTTACCTCAAAAACTAACTATTTCTGTATCACATAATCTTATCTCAGAAAAAACACTCATATTTCTCTATTTACATAACATTCTATAAAACAAAATTACCTCAGAATTATCTGATGTCCCAGAAGGAGGGGACAAGTGAAACCTGCAACAAAATGTTGTGGTGTGTTATCACTCCTTCATGGGAGGAGGGGTTCTTGCCCCCTTGGTTTTTTTATTTTAAAAAGGTGTTTTTTTGTACTTCTGCAAACCTCAGGGTTCCCTGGAGCATGCTAATCTCTCTCTCTCTCTCTCTCTCTCGTTTTTCAGTGATCCCAGTTTGGCTCAGTTTGTGTCAGCACTCATCACTTGAGTTAACTATTAGAGTATTATTAGGAATGAGGCACTATGCCAAAGGTTTTAAGGGGGAAATGAGTTTGGAGGCGGAAACTGAAAAAGAGAAGCCAGCAGAATATTTGGTGGATTTGGTGGGCATGGTGTGTGTGTGTTGAGGTGTGTGAACACTTTCCCAAAGGTTGGGAGAGCATAACTATGTTCAGGTAGGTGGAAAAGAACATTTGGTGGAGGGATGCTTATGTGTCCTAATAGTCTCTGTCTTCTCCCCCTTCTTTTTACTTTGAACAAGGGCAAACTGTTGAATTCAGCTGCCAGCCAGTTTTAAGAATAGCACTGGGACACCACTACGTGATGACACAGCATGGTTCCCAGCAACACTGTATGGAAAATAGATGGCCGCCCCCATGAAGGTTGTAGAAATTTTCCACCCACCTTCATGGGAGGACAAAGGTCTAGTGTAGGTGGGAGGACAAGCTGAGATTGGCCCTAATAATCCCTCCATGTCCATTAAATTGATCTCTGTGTCTTATACTAAGAGCTTCCTGGCAGTTTGCCTAGAAAGCTTCTTGGGGGGTATCAATATCAATTCCTGTGATTCGCAGGCAGTATGAAACCTATCAGCCAGGCCAACTAGCAGTTTTAGGAACTGTGTCTGGTCAACAGAGCTGTAGCTCCTGCTTGGAGTTCCACCATCCCTACCCATGTGGAAGGGCCCCTAATGTGAGGGGGACATTCACATCTGGAATGCCTAACCATGTCAGGACTTGTGGGCCCCGACAGAGCACAGAACAAAGAGGGAAGTCATATGAATTATGAAGCTGCCTTAATCCAATTTAAACCCTTAGCCCTTCTAGTCCAGTATTATTGACATGAACTACCAGTGATTCTTCAGGGTTTCAGGCAGGATTTTTTCCAGGCCTATGTGGACATGCCAGGGATTGAGCCTAGGACATTCTGCATACAAACCATGTGCTCTACCACTGAGCCATAGCCCTTCTTAGGTAGGGTGACCATATGAAAAGGAGGACAGGGTTCCTGTATCTTTAACAGTTGCATAGAAAAGGGAATTTCAGCAGGTGTCCTTTGTATATATGGGGAACCTGGTGAAATTCCCTCTTCATCACAACAGTTAAAGCTGCCGCTGCCCTGCCCTCTTTTAAATCTGGTCACTCTAGTATAGCTCCTGCACCTTTAACTGTTGTGATGAAGAGGGAATTTCACCAGGTTCTCCATATATACAAACGACACCTGCTGAAATTCCCTTTTCTATGCAACTGTTAAAGATACAGAAGCCCTGTCCTCCTTTTCATATGGTCACCCTATGCATAGCTGAACTATGTGTGATTATCTTCCCTTCTCTTGTGCAAGCATGCATGGCTCCGATTTGGATCAGAACCATGGCACTTCAGTTGAGGAGGGTTTAAGATTCCTCCTACCCCCAAAATTCCACACACACCTTGCAGGGTGTAAAAAGAAGAAAAAAGATGCCATTAATTCCAATGGACAGTTTTATTCTTTTTCTTTTCTTTTTTTTATGTCCCCTTGGTGGGGTGGAATTCCAGGCCAAAAATGGAGGGCAAGGAAGCTTAATCTTTTCTCTCTCGAAATGCAATGATCCCAGTCTGAATCAAGACCATGCATGCTTGCAAGAAAGCAAGCAAGAGAATCATGAATAGGTCATTTATGCATGATTAAAGGAACGTGTAGTTTGGCCCTAAATCCTTGATTCTGTTTGCCTAGAGCAGTATACATAGGCTGATTAGAATTGTTCCAATCTTTAATTTTATTTTCTGATTATTATCATAGATATTATCAGCCAGCAACTACCACATGTTGGCTATCTGTTTTTTTATATATTATTCTACAGCTGTGGACTGTGAGGGTAGCAAATTATTTTATTTTAAAAGTTTATATCCTGCACTTAAAAAACAAAAACTTTCCTTTGCTGCCATTACAAGATACAATAACACAATAATTCAATAATAAAAATACAATTTAATAAAATAATAATAATAAAATAATTTAAATTGACAGGCAGAATAGCATTTAAAAAAAAAACCAACAACTTCAGAGATAAAAACTCATATGTAAAATGCCTGGGGAACATAGAATTAATTTCAACTCTAGCTATAACTGGACTTTAATCTTCATGTCCCTAACAGTATCACGCCAAATTAGGTTTTTTGCTTGCACATTTGTTTGCTTGTTTAGAACTGGTGTGGGAAGACCTTAAGCTTGCGGGATCAACTTTTGTTTTGCTCAAACCCTGAGGTCCACCATCCAGAACCAGGTGCAAAATAGTGGAGCAGATGGACCTAAGAAAGAATTAAGCAACAGAGTGCCTCTGAGCATAAGCTTAATCCAAGTTCACAAATCCTATCAAACAAAAATCCACTCCTGGTTTTCCCAAGTATTCTTTTTTCTTTTCTTTTTTAGCAACCTACTTTAGGAGAAAAAGGTTTTTAGTTGTTGCTATTGTTAGAAAATTGGGAATCAGTCATCCTTGCTGATCTCTGCTGCAAATCACCCAGAGATCCACCAGTAGATCCAGATCTATCTTCTGTCCACTGCTGATTCAGAAGACTTATATTCCACCTCTCAGCTACAAGTACTCACAAAGCAGCTTACAATATAGATGAAAAGCCTATACAATAAAATCGCAGTAATCTCATAATAAAATGCAAAAGCGCTGGAAGTTAAAAGAACAGCAATAAAACAATTGTAGCAACAGAGTACAAAGTTAAAATGATTTAAATGCCTGGCAAAATAAGAATATTCTGACAAAAATAAGAATGCTGTTGCTTAAAATTATCCCACTGTTTATGTCCTGCACCAGACAAAATTTAGAAAACTTTGGGCACATTCCCTCAGGATCATTGTAGCCATGGTTTCCAGCTTCTAATTGTTTAGAGTTGCCTTGAAGTTGGGTATGCCATGTCCTTTTCTCTCTGTGTGTGTCTGTGGATCTACATTTCTGCTTATATCGATTTTTTGAGCCTTTGTAACGTTGTAACTTGTATCGCTACCTTGTATACCATTGCTCAGTAGTGTTACTTACCTTTTCTTGTAACATTGTTGCAGAGCACACTGTTCGTTGCCCCGTTGTCTGTGTTGTTTCTTCTTCTCATTTCTGTGATCATTGCAATTCCCAGACTGTCCTTTCTCTGCGCCTCCCACTTCCTTGTTCTTGTATTTTCCACGCCTCTCTAGCTAACATTCCTTTATGCGCATGCTCTTAATTTCAAATCTTTGTGGCAGGAGTTCTTCAGAGAGAGTGGTTCGTGGATTGTCGGAGTTGTCTGTCTCTTGAGGAAAGTGTAGGGATGCTTGGTGAATGGAATGTGTTAAATCTTTCTCATTTTTTAAACATTATTTCTGTGGCATTACATGCAACCTACCTCGGGTAAAAACTTTTTAAAAAAAAAGTTATTAAAGGATGTGCATATGCGCATATGCACATCCTTAATTTAATTTTTTTAATTTAATTTAATTTAATTTAATTTTTTTTAAATAAATTAAATTAGAAATTGGCTTCTTGCATATGCGTATCCTTTAATAAAAAATTCTTTTTAAAAAAGTGTTTACCTGTGGTAGGTTGCATGTAATGCCACGGAAATTATGTTTTAAAAATGAGAAAGATTAAACACATTCCATTCACCAGTTCTAACAACAGTTACTGAAGGCGTGTAGAGGAAGTTACATCAGACAGGAAGCCCGGTGAAGGATCATGTGACATTAGTTTCGCAATGCGACACAGAAGACATCGTAACAACAGAGCACATTGAACGAAGTCTAACGTCACAGAAGTGTTACAACGAAAGGTAAAACGGTACAAAAGCTTTCTGTATAACATTGTAAGGAACACATCACGTGATCACTGACATCATCCAGAGCTATCTATAACGTTACAGTCTGTCTGCAGTTTCAATGACTGTTAACAGTAGCCTCCACCTCTCAGCTCTCCATCTGGGCTTGCAAGTCAGGAGCACAGCTTCCCCACTGCAAATCTGGGTCATGCAGCCAGCCAGACATATGGAGAGGATATGTGTGTGTGTGTGAGGGACAAATCTAAACAAAGCAGCTACCATATATATATATATATATATATATATGGATTTCAATGCTATTATGTTGTACACCGAGCTTGGAACATTTTGCTATACCAGAAAACTACTGCTGTGTCAGATAAACCTAGCGTCTGGTGGTTTGGCCCTCCTGCCGCCAAGACTTTGCTAAAAGCCAGGTGGTCCCTGTCCAACGGGAAATGACAGCTATTTACATATGTGACGCTAGAAGGCAGCCCAAGGGATACAACACATTCACGGCTATTTTGCTGACACAGGACACTGCATTCTTCTGCGACTGCACTGCCTACCCACTATTACTCTATATGACTAGAGGCACAACCAAACTGGTCTCTTCAGGCCAACATTAAGAGCTGGTTCACTCAGGTGATGTCTACTCAAGCCTACAAATGCCATCATCTTAGCTTACAGGCTAGGATGATGGGAGTTGCAGTCCATCCTATCTGGAGGGTGCCAGGTTGGGGGAATTTGCTCTACATCATGATTCCCAGCTGAGAACTGATTCCATTAAAAATAATTGTTTCTTGGGGGTGGGTGCTAATGAAGCATCTATCTTTGGTATCAGGTTATATCTACCTTTCCGGTAATATGAACTGTATTTCTAACTTGATATATCATATTTCACTTCTGTTTCAGAATCTATCCTCCATTTTGAGCAAAGCAAGAGATACCGTTGCATTGACACATTCACTATTTTGTACTTTTGCCTAGCGTAGGTACTCCAACCCACCAACCAACCTGGATTAGCTACAAACCAGTGGCTGGAGAATGCCCCAATGGGTATGCAATCACACCAAGAGAAGCAATTTGTGTGATGGTGGTGGGGGATGTTTGAATGGAGCCAGTGTGTAGAGATTAGTGAAGGTTTCAAAATTACCTGAGCACAGCCCAAAGGATGAATCCTGGTGAATTTGTATGGCTTGCTTTACTATGGCTCAAGCATTACAACCTCAAACGTTCTTCTCCTGTTTGGATGAAGTTGCAAGCCAGAGAGAATTTTTGGCCTTCCTTCTGCCTCTGCCTCCCTGCCTGCCACATCCCTAAAAGCCTCCTCCCTGCCTCTTTACCTTTTTCTGCTGGTCTGACATTGCCAAAAGGGAGGCGGATCTCTTTTCCTCCCTCCTATATCTAATAAAGGAGTGTTGTTATTATTATTATTATTAATATTATTATTATTATTTATTTATTTATTTATATAGCACCATCAATGTACATGGTGCTGTACATGGTTCTTTCAGCCTGGGGTCTGGATTCCATTTTGGAGAACCTCTCACAGGCCAGATTCTAGTAGGGGGCAGGGCTGAGGGGGAAAGGAGGCAGAGCCAAAATACAAAATAATACCAACATCTTTTAGCTTCAAGCTCTTTCTGCCAGTAACTAGGAGACTGGTGGGGAGAAGAGGCTGGAAGAGGCTCAGGAATTAGGGGTGTGCACGGACTCCCCCACTCCGCTTCTCTTACAGATCTGTGATTTGCGGATTGGGCCACTTCGCTCCGCCCCCGCTCCGCCTATGTCCGCTCCGCTCCGCTGCGGAGCTCCGAATCCGGATCGGAGCTCCGTTTTTCTCCCCATAGGCTTGCATTGAAAGCTAAAAAAGTATACAACTTTTTTCTGTTAAAGTTAGACACCTCAAGTTTGGCACCATGACACCTCATGGAGGTATACACACGCACACCAAGTTTCAAGCCAATCCCATCATCCCCTGATTTTTGGGGAATTTTTGAAAATCGGGCACCCCATTCACACCCCTTTCGATAGCTCCGTCAATTTGGACGTTAGAAACCTCAAACTTGGCATCATGATAGCTTATCCAGGGATACACATGCACGCCAAGACTCAAGGCAATCCCATCATCCCCTGATTTTTGGCGGGGCTTAAACCTTTTAACTCACCCCAAATCAAGTCCCATGCTACAACTACGTCAATTTGCACGTCAGAAACCTCACCTTTGGTCCCATGAGAGCTTATCCATGTGTCCACATGGACGCCAAGTTTCAAGCCAATCCCATCATCCCCTGATTTTTGGGGAATTTATGAAAGTCGGACACCCCAGTATCTCAGGGATTTAAAGCTGCAGACAGCTCAATGGGCCCATTTCAAAGGAAATCCCAACATGCCATGAATTGGGGAGTAGAGATAAACCTAAATATGAATCTTCTTCCACACTTGAAAAATTGATTTGGAACTTGAGCACAGGAAGGACTTCTCCCCTAAGTCAAAGCAAGACACACAAAAACCATCCCTGCGTGGTGGGCAGGGGAGGAGGGAGGGAAGGCAGGCAGGCAGGCAGCAGACATTTCTGGGGGCACAAGGAAATGAGCCAAGGATAGTTTCAAAGCCAGTAATGCATATAAAATGGAATAAATAAATAAATAAATAAATAAATAAATAAATAAATAAAGGAGGGGTGGAATTAAAAGCAGCAGTGTTGCTGAATAAACAACAAGAAGAATTTTTTTAAAAAGGCTATATCTGTCTTTTACCAGTAAGAGGGGAGTGGACGTGGACGTGCCCAAGGGGAGGGGAAATCATCTGCCAATTTGACTGGTCCTGTCTAGGTACCAGTCTTTAAGATGCAAACGCTCACTTCAACTCATGATAGGCATTCTCTCCAGTGATTTACCTTTGGAGGACTCTGATGATCCTCCAAGGTCAGGAGAGTGCACTGGGCACGTCCACATGCCCTAGGGGAGCTCATCCCCTTGCACCACATCTATTCAGTTGTTCCCCAAAGTTAGGGTGGGTAGCAGTGCTGTGTTTCCTCTCTGTTAGTATATGATTTCAGGTTGTGTTTGTGCATTTGGTGGAGCTACTGTTTAAAAAAAAACACTGGGAAAACTCCATTCAGAGTAGAAAGAGAAGTTTCCCAGAATCCCAAGTTACCCATTTTGCCTATCCTCTCCTCCAACTTTGGGATCATGTGATCATGACCAGGAGTTGACTCTGCCCCTCAGCCCTTCGAAAAAGGTATTTTCCCGCTGTTTTACCCGATTTTCCAAAATATTCTAGCAAGCGAACCGCAGCACGCAGAGAGCTGAGAGTAGGCTCAAAATGACTCCCAGCCACGACTCTCTAAGCACAAGAATTTTCAGAAAGATAGCTTAAAAAACAACACAGTCATCCCCTATTCTTTTCCGCAATGCAATCCTATGGGCGAATTTTTTCAAAATGGCAATCAGATCGCGCCGCGAAAAGAGAAGCGCTCCGCGTATGGGCGCTTCTCTTCGCCGTGCTTCTACGGGTCCCTGGTCTGCTTCTACTCTGCCTCTGGGCAAGGCGGAGCAGGCCAATTCGCTTCTGATTCTCCGCTTCTAATCAGAGCGGAGCACATCCCTATCAGGAATGTGTAGAGGTCAGGGGTGAGACGGGAACACACAATGCAATCCCCTCTTCTACTTATCCTTTGAATATACTTCCAGATTGTGTGAAAGGGGAGGAAAATGCTGCTTATTTGAGCTTTCCTACATGAAGCTTTGAACCCACACCTTTTTCAAGGCTTCTGCTTCTGGATTCTTTGCAGGATTAAGGTAGGCTCCTTTGCATGTTTCCCCCCCCCCCCTGGGATTTTTCTTTCTCTGCCTTTCGATGTGTTTCATTACACAACTGCTAGATGGTGCTGTGGTATAGCAGAACTGCATAATTCCACTATTTCTAAATAATACAACTCTTTCCTCAACCTAAAAAGCTGGGTAAACGGTTGCAAAGAGTGGGAGAGGCCATGGAGGAGGAGGAGGACGTCACAGTTGGCTACAGAATCAGACTCAAAGAGTACTTATCAATGGAACCTTCTCAAACTGGGGAGAGGCAACGAGTGGGGTACTGCAGGGCTCAGTCCTGGGCCCAGTGCTCTTCAATATTTTTATTAATGACTTGGACGAGGAGGTGCAAAGAACGCTTATCAAATTTGCAGATGACACAAAATTGGGTGGGATGGCTAATACCCTGGAAGACAGAAACAAACTTCAAAGTGATCTTGATAGGCTGGAGTGCTGGGCTGAAAACAACAGAATGAAATTTAATAGGGATAAATGCCAAGTTCTACATCTAGGAAATAGAAACCAAATGCACAGTTACAAGACACTTGGCTCAGCAATACTACAAATGAGAAGGATCTTGGAATTGTTGTAGATCACAAACTGAATATGAGCCAACAGTGCGATATGGCTGCAAGAAAGGCAAATGCTATTTTGGGCTGCATTAATAGAAGTATAGCTTCCAAATCATGCGAGGTACTGGTTCCTCTCTATTTGGCCCTAGTTAGGCCACATCTACAGTATTGCATCCAGTTCTGGGCTCCACAATTCAAGAAGGACGCAGACAAGCTGGAGCGTGTTCAGAGGAGGGCAACCAGGATGATCAGGGAGGGGTCTGGAAACAAAGTCCTATGAAGAGAGACTGAAAGAACTGGGCATGTTCAGCCTGGAGAAGAGAAGATTGAGGGGAGACATGGTAGCACTCTTCAAATACTTAAAAGGTTGTCACACAGAGGAGGGCCAGGATCTCTTCTCAATCCTCCCAGAGTGCAGGACACCGAATAACGGGCTCAAGTTACAGGAAGTCAGATTCCAGCTGGACATCAGGAAAACTTCCTGACTGTTAGAGCAGTATGACAATGGAATCAGTTACCTAGGGAGGTTGTGGGCTCTCCCACACTAGAGGCCTTCAAGAGGCAGCTGGACAAGCATCTGTCAGGGATGCTTTAGGGTGGATTCCTGCATTGAGCAGGGGGTTGGATTCAATGGCCTTGTAGGCCCCTTCCAACTCTGCTGTTCTATGATTCTATGTAAAGGACCCGCAAACTAGCATGAGTGAGCCATCACGAGCACACAATAAAAGCCTCATGTAGAAAGGCTCTATGGCTGTACTTATATTTTGGAAATAGTGACATCAAACAACACAGAGAGCAGATGATGAATTCAACCTCAAAGCTACAGCCTCTCACATATTTAATATTCTCGTGTGTTTCTTGTGACTGAAGTAATCTCAAACTCTACTATTGTTTTGCCCCAGAACCTTTGCAAGACTTTGACATTTCGATGGAGTGGACTGAGTTGCTGCTGCTAGCACATTCTCACAAAGTAACTGTAGTGAAAAGCTAAGGCACCAATACAATTGTTAGCTGCTCCATGAAGCATGACATCAGAGACCTGCTGATACTGTTTGATCCTCCAGTATGTGTCTGGCTAATGCTCGTGGCATTAAATATCACACGATTGTCACACTCACATGGACAAGAGCAGGATGAAACTCCTCTGAGTAGGCATTGCTGTAGAACTCAACTTCTTCCTATTATTGACACTCTTCAGGGCACATACTCAAACATATCAGGCATTCAGCCTTCACTTAAAAAAAATAGGTACAATAATAATAAATATTTTAATACTACTGTTCAAAGTGAAGCCATCTCAAGGTGATTTACGAAGTGAAAAGCATAAAAAAAATACAATTAACAACCACAGTATAAACCTTTCATTTCAATACAAAAAATAAAAATAAAATATCAGCAATAGTTAAAACTACACCTTATTAAATGCAGGCCAGCATTAATATTCACTTAAAGGTAGATTGAAACACCCAGGTGTTGAAGGCCATTTAAAAATAGGGAGGAAGCCAGATGTACCTCTCAAAAGGGCTTTCCATTCTTGCGCAATGTGTCAACCTGATGGTCCATACTGGTGGGGCTTGGGACAGGACTGCGGAGCTGATCTTAACAGCTCAGGCAGGTTGATACACACACACACACACACACACCACTTTCTAAATCAGCTCTAGAAATGCTGAGCATGGGGTAGTGTGAAGCTTGACACGTGTAAGAGTTCAACATCATCATCATCATCATCTCTTCCAGTGCAATCCTGTCAGCAAGAAAGCCTTCCCCCCCAAAAAAGGGCAGCTGTTTCTCTATTTATTTTTAATGCCACCATTTTCATTAAGCAAAGTCTGTGCTCTTCCCTAAAGATGTTTTGCTGTTGCTTCGCCACTTTGGATTCTATTCTGTGTGAAGAACGTCCACAGAGAGAGATCAATGTAGTTATATTGATAGGGCTTAGAAAAACCAATGGGGGGAAGGTGTTCATGTTAATCTTAAAGAGGGAAGGGGGTGAGGGAAATGTTCTTTCCTTTCATTTAAAGGACCAGTTTCCTAGCTTGGCACCAATTTCTTATTTACATTATTCAGCTGCCTTCTTATGTTGTCTAAGAGTTGTTGTTTTTACTGGTTCTGCTAACAGCTTGTTTCTAGCAACAAGGGACTCTGAATGGAAGGTGCACTTTGCATGCTTCGCTTCAACATTGCCTTAAAGCAGAGGAACTTTATATGAGGTTTTTGGATTTGTTTGTGCATATAAATACTCTATCTTTATTTAGGTTAACAAAGGGTTTTCTAAACATTGCCTGTTTGTTGCTAAGATGCAGGTCCTTCGAATTCAATTTTTGAAACGACAAAGATACTTGAACATCTGGTTATCTTCCATAGCTGCCTCCAGTGACCATGAAAATGAGATAAATAAATTTGGAAAGGGAGGGGCTAGGTTCCTAACCACATATCATTCCTTTTTTCTTTCCATTAAGTATTTTAGATAATTTCCTTGTCTTTTTTAATGTTTGCGGATCTACAAAAATAGTCTGGTTGCTTTGTCTTATGAAGCTCCATAGGAATCCATTGCTTTAAAGCACTGGTACAGTGTTTTGGACCATTGCTTTCGTTTGCGCGATATGAAGGGAAACATCATTCCACCATCATCCCTGATTCTTTTCTCATATAAATCAATTGAGGTGGTTCTTTCCATTAAGATCAACAGAAGGAGAAGAAAAGAGGAGAAATATTGGGAAAGAAAAGCAAATTTTGCCCCCTGCTCTCAATTCAATTGTCCCAGGAAGTTGACTGGGGGAAGGTATACATCCCCTCTCAATGGTTGTCCTTCTGTCTTCTGCTGATGATCAGGGCAACCAGGATGATCAGGGGTCTGGAAACAAGACCCTATGAAGAGAGACTGAAACAACTGGGCATGTTTAGCCTGGAGAAGAGAAGATTGAGGGGAGACATGATAGCACTCTTCAAATACTTGAAAGGTTGTCACACAGAGGAGGGCCAGGATCTCTTCTCGATCCTCCCAGAGTGCAAGACAAGGAATAACGGGCTGAAGTTACAGGAAGTCAGATTCTGGCTGGACATCAGGAAAAACTTCCTGACTCTTAGAGCAGTACGGCAATGAAACCAGTTACCTAGGGAGGTTGTGGGCTCTCCCACACTGGGGGCATGCAAGAGGAAGCTGGACAATCATCTGTCAGATATGCTTTAGGCTGGATTCCTGCATTGAGCAGGGGGTTGGATTCGATGGCCTTATAGGCCCCTTCCAACTCTTTGTTGTTTATTCGTTCAGTCGCTTCCGACTCTTCGTGACTTCATGGACCAGCCCACGCCAGAGCTTTCTGTCGGCCGTTGCCACCCCCAGCTCCCCCAAGGTCAAGTCTGTCACCTCCAGAATATCATCCATCCATCTTGCCCTTGGTCGGCCCCTCTTCCTTTTGCCTTCCACTTTCCCTAGCAGCAGCCTCTTCTCCAGAGTATCCTGTCTTCTCATTATGTGGCCAAAGTACTTCAGTTTTGCCTTTAATACCATTCCCTCAGGTGAGCAGTCTGGCTTTATTTCCTGGAGTATGGACTGGTTTGATCTTCTTGCAGTCCAAGGCACTCTCAGAATTTTCCTCCAACACCACAGTTCAAAAGCATCTATCTTCCTTCGCTCAGCTTTCCTTATGGTCCAGCTCTCGCATCCATAAGTTACTACGGGGAATACCATTGCTTTAACTATGCGGACCTTTGTTGGCAGTTTGGTGTCTCTGCTCTTAACTATTTTATCAAGATTTGTCATTGCTCTCCTCCCAAGAAGTAAACGTCTTCTGATTTCTTTGCGCCCAGAAATACAAAGTAATCTTTGCGCCCAGAAATACAAAGTCTGTCACTGCCTCCACGTTTTCTCCCTCTATTTGCCAGTTATCAATCAAGCTGGTTGCCATAATCTTGGTTTTTTTGAGGTTTAACTGCAACCCAGCTTTTGCACTTTCTTCTTTCACCTTTGTCATAAGGCTCCTCAGCTCCTCCTCGCTTTCAGCCATCAATGTGGTGTCATCTGCATATCTGAGATTGTTAATGTTTCTTCCTGCGATTTTAACTCCAGCCTTGGATTCGTCAAGCCCAGCACGTCGCATGATGTGTTCTGCATCCAAGTTGAATAGGTAAGGTGAGAGTATACAACCCTGCTGTACTCCTTTCCCAATCTTAAACCAGTCCCTTGTTCTGTGGTCTGTTCTTACCGTTGCTACTTGTTCGTTATACAGATTCCTCAGGAGGCAGACAAGATGACTTGGTATCCCCATACCACCAAGAACTTGCCACAGTTTGTTATGATCCACACAGTCAAAGGCTTTAGAATAGTCAATAAAACAGAAATAGATGTTTTTCTGGAACTCCCTGGCTTTCTCCATTATCCAGCGGATATTGGCAATTTGGGGCCTTCCTAGACGAGGCCTTAGCACGCCTTCTGACCCGGCTTCCCTGCTGTGCGTCCAGATGACGCACAGGGGAATCCAGAGAAAGGCCGCGCTGAGGCCTGGTCTTACGCTCCATAAGCCAATGCGCTTATGGTGCGCTTTTTCCCCAGCTCCGGCCTCAGGTGTGGAGACTTCCGCGGCTTTTCGCGGCTCCTCGCTTACTCGCGAGGAGCCGCGAAAAGCCGCGGACCTGGCACAGCGCTCATAGGAGCGCTGTGCCCATCGGCGGGGGGGCAAAGGATGGCAGGGGCAAGGATGGGAGGGTGGGTGGCACAGGGGGAGGGCGGGTGCACCCGCCCTTCCCCTGTGCCACCCACCCTCCCATCCTTGCCCCTGCCATCCTTCGCCCCCCCCCCCCCCGTTTTAAAAAAATAAGTCAAAAAGCCACTTACCGTCTCTGGAGTCTTCGGGCCAAATGCAGCCCCTTTAAATAAAAAAAAAATGGCGGACGACGCAGGGCTTCCATCCTCCCTGCGTTTCTGCCGTCTGGAAGCCTGGGGGAGGCACGCTAACGGTAGCGCGCCTCGGCCCCACCTCCCTGCCGGCGTAAGCCAGCAGGTCTAGCAAGGCCCTCGGTCTCTAGTTCCTCTGCCTTTTCTAAACCCAGCTTGTACATCTGGCAATTCTCGCTCCATGAATTGCTGGAGTCTACCTTGCAGGATCTTGAGCATTACCTTGCTGGCATGTGAAATAAGTGCCACTGTCCGATAGTTGGAACATTCTTTAGTGTTTCCCTTTTTTGGTATGGGGATATAAGTTGATTTTTTCCAGTCTGATGGCCATTCTTGTGTTTTCCAAATTTGCTGGCATATGGCGTGCATCACCTTGACAGCAGCATCTTGCAATATTTTAAACAGTTCAGCCGGGATACCATCGTCTCCTGCTGCCTTGATATTAGCAATGCTTCTTAAGGCCCATTCAATCTCACTCTTCTGGATGTCTGGCTCTAACTCACTGACCACACCATCTGACCTATCCCTAATATTATTATCCTTCCTATATAGGTCTTCCGTATATTCTTGCCACCTTTTCTTGGTCTCTTCTGTTTCTGTTAGGTCCTTGCCATCTTTGTTTTTGATCATACCCATTTTTTCCTGGAATTTACCTCTGAGGTTTCTAATTTTCTGGAAGAGGTCTCTTGTCCTTCCTATTCTATTGTCTTCTTCCACTTCTGCGCATTGCTTGTTTAAAAATAATTCCTTATCTCTTCTGGCTAACCTCTGGAATTTTGCATTTAATTGGGCATATCTCCCCCTATCACTGTTGCCTTTTGCTTTCCTTCTTTCTTGGACTACTTCCAGTGTCTCAGCAGACAGCCATCTTGCCTTCTTGGTTTTCTTTTTCTTTGGGACGTTTTTTGTTGCCACCTCTTGGACAATGTTGCAAACTTCTGTCCATAGTTCTTCCGGGACCCTATCTACTAAATCTAGTCCCTTAAATCTATTCTTCACTTCCACTGCATATTCATTAGGAATATTAGTGAGCTCATATCTAACTGATCTGTGGGTCTTCCCTATTCTCTTTAGTTTGATTCTAAATTGTGCAATAAGAAGTTCGTGATCTGAACTACAGTCAGCTCCAGGTCTTGTTTTTACCGTCTGTATAGATGTCCGCCACCTTTGGCTGCAAAGGATGTAGTCAATCTGATTTCGGTGTCGGCCATCTGGTGAAGTCCATGTATAAAGCCGTCTTTTAGGTTGTTGGAAGAGAATGTTTGTTATGCACAGTGAGTTGTCCTGGCAAAATTTTATCAGCCTATGTTCCGCTTCATTTTGTTCTCCTAGACCATGCTTACCTGTAATTCCAGATGTCATTTGACTACCCACCTTAGCGTTCCAGTCTCCTGTAACGAAAATAACATCTCTTTTTGGTGTATTATCCAGTAGGTGCTGCAGATCCTCATAGAATGGATTTACTTCTGCTTCTTCAGCATCTGTGGTTGGGGCATATATTTGGATCACTGTGATGTTAAATGGCTTACCCTGAATTCGAATTGAGATCATTCTATCATTTTTTTGGATTGTATCCAAGCACTGCTTTAGCCACTTTATTATTAATTATGAAGGCTACTCCATTTCTTCTATGATCCTTTTGTCTACAGTAGTAGATCTGGTGGTGATCTGATGTGAAGTGACCCATTCTAGTCCATTTCAGTTCACTGACACTCAATATATCTATATTTAATCTTGACATCTCCCCAATAACCACATCCAATTTGCCCTGGCTCATAGATCTTACATTCCAGGTTCCTATGGTGTGTTGATCTTTAGAACTTCGGATTCGTCATTCACCACCAGCACCGTCGGCCACTAGCTGTCCTTTCGGCTTTGAGCTAGCTGCATCATCACATCTGGGGCTAGTTGAACTTATCCTCTGTTCCTCCCCAGTAGCATTTTGACAATCTTCCAACCTGGGAGTCCTATCTTCCGATGGTATACTGACATATCTCTGGTTGTACTGATCCATTTAGTTTTCACGGCAAGAATACTGGGGTGGGTTGCCATTACCTTCCCCAGGGATTGTATTTAGTCTGACCTCTCTACCATGACCTTCCCGTCTCGGGTGTCCCTTCACGGTTTAGCTCATGGCATCCTTGAGGTGCTCAAGCTCCAGCACCACGACAAGGTAACGATCTCCTTTGCTATGATTCTATGATTTTTTTAAAGCCTGCACTCTGGAGCACCATTGAAAGAGAAGCAGATATGATCCTCCAACATACTGCAAAGCTGGTTGCCCCAGGGTATGGGATAGAAAGAAAGTATCCCTACACCATAACAGACTTTTCAACTGGACCCCCCCTTCCCCCCACCCTTAGTCCCATAGTCTCTAGGGGACTAAGGAGCTCCACCATTCAGGAGAAGAGACCCTGTATTGTATCCAGTCTTAGGCCTCATCTTGAGGGGATCTACACTAGTCAAGTTAGAACGTGTCTTAACGTTTCTAAGTGTGTGTTTGGTAGTATTTCGCCACATGATGTATAGTTTGTGACATTTTATTGTTGTCTGTTTATTCTTATTATTTTGAAATTCTCTGAAATAAGTCGTTCTATTTGGTATGATGTGGCCGATTTCATCGTATTAAATGGGTTTTCTGTAGTTCTTAATTAGCCAATCGCATTCCGGGGGGTGGCATGTTTATGTAATTTCCCCACCCAAAGTTGGAGCCGTTTTTTTTTCTTTCAAGCTTCTTTTTTGCAGACACTTTTTAGTTTCACTTTTGGGAGGCTGCATGTGGGATCGTTTGTAAGTGGAGGATTCTTGGAGAGAAGAGGAAGTGGGAGGGGAAATTGGCAGACAGGGAATTTCTTTTCTTAGTGTGGCCAAAATGGATTTCTTTTCTTAGTGTGGCCAAAAGGAGTGTATTCCCATGGAAAGAGAAAAGTAAGTAAACGTTTTAAAAACTGCTATGTTTTAAATCGTTCAAAAACAAAACGTTCAATGACTGTAAAAACAATGTTTTATATACTAGTGTAATCCCCTCCAGGTCAAGCACAGGAGGAAAGTGCATTGCTCTTATTCTCCACAGTATGATGAAATCAGCTCTGCTCCATCAACATTACACGGTGGAGCCAGCTGTCCCTAAAAAAAATTTCTTCAGTGCCGGGGAAAACATACTTCCGGGTGGGGGGGGCTGAGAGGTAGAACCAAAGTCCATCAATGAGAGGGCCTTGTTACCTGCCCCTCTCCAGGCTACACGCTGCTATATTGTATGAATGGGAAGGAACTAACGCAGCTGTTCTCTATTTTTTATAAAGCAGAGCTGCGCAGCTGTGCAACAGCAAAGTAAAGAATAAAAGCTCCCTCCAGGAATGCGCAAGTTCGAATATGGATGGGGGTAAACTAACACAGCATCAGAGGAGCTAATTAACACAACATCAGTGAAGAGAAGCTAAAAAACACAACATCAGAGAAGCTAGTTAACAACAAAATGGACTAGGAAAAGGAGTAATGGGGGAAGGAGAAGGGGAAACCCCACTCCTTGAGAACACCACACTACCCTATTTTTGCCCATTTCCAGCAAACTGTCACTGAGTTATAGCATTGTACCCTATTTACTCCAAGCTAATTAACACAGTATCAGAGAAGCAAAGTAGCCAGCAATAAGGAAACACCTAATTACGACTCTCAATGGAATGGGGAAAGGAGTGGTGGGGGGAGGGGCAATTCCACCTCTTGACCACATCATGACCAGGTCACAGGCAGGCCCAGGATTTAATGCAGAGGAACATTGCAGAGCAAAGCACACATGAGCTGCTTCAACTAAAAAGGACACAAACAACTTTGCAATAGTGCGACTTTTCGAGGCGGAAGTGGCTGATTAGATGCATGCTGGCCAGGACATCATCTGCTGCAAAGTGCCTGACAACGCACCCAAGCCACAGGGAAAATCCCACGAAGACATCACCTTAGTCTAATTTAAGTCCCATTCATTTCAGTGGGTGTACTCTAAATAGGACTAACATTGGATATAACCCCTGGCTGAGGCTGGCGCAGATGCACGAGCAACAGTGCTTTTAGGAGAGGCTCTTGGGATTTTTTTTTACCCACAAACATATTCTCCAATTAGACTCTAGGTTTTTACCATTGGTTGAGAATTGGCCTCAGACAGCAGACTTCTCCACAGTCTACAGAGGTCTCTATACATATCCAGAACAGGATTTACATGGACACTGCAGTGTCCATGTAGTTATAGGTGGTGAGTAGATATAGATTAGGGTGACCATATTTTGGAAACCAAAAAGGACAACATGGTCGCCCCGAAGGGGGCGTGTCCAGTACCAAGGGGGCATGCCCACCTGAACATAGCCTTGGTCACATGTCTGATTTTACAGCACACATTTAAGACAAATCTGTTCTACATAACATCTTAATGTTAAAATCACTGAAATAAAGAACAAGTGAGAGATTCAATGTATCTGAAATTAACTTCACTCACTCCTACTTTTGTAGGTTTTGCTGTACTTTGAAGCTTTTGCTATACTCTGTGTGTTACATTCTCCCCTTCCCTCAAATAACTTTTCTGACTGTATCTTCACTCATTGCAAGCTGCTGTTGTTGTTAACAGGGTTTGCTACTGGCCCCAGATCTGTTTCAAATTTGGTATGGCTAAAGCTCTACCTAAAAGCTATCATGGTGAAAACTTTCAGCTCTTTATCTTTGAAAATGACAGTTTAAAAAATAATAATTTTAAAACCTCATTTTTTAAAAAAAATCCTAAAAAATCAATGGATGAACGGATCTGTTTCAAATTTGGTGTGGCTAAATCTCTACCTAAGTCCTATCCTGGTACAAAGTTTCATCTCTTTATCTTTAAAAATGACAATTTAAAAAATAATAATTTTAAAACCTCAATTTTTAAAAAATTCCTAAAAAATCAATGAATGAACGGATCTGTTTCAAATTTGGTGTGGCTAAAGCTCTACCTAAATCCTTTCATAGTGCAAAGTTTCATCTCTTTATCTTTAAAAATGACGATTTTAAAAATAATAATTTTAAAACCTCAATTTTTAAAAAAATCCTTAAAAATCAATGAATGAACGGATCTGTTTCAAATTTGGTATGACTAAAGCCCTTCCTAAGAGCTACCATTGTGCCAAGTTTCATGTCTTTATCTTAAAAATGATGGATTTATAAGAATTTTTGTTAATTCCCATTAAAACTGCCATTTGGGGGGGGGAATCTGGATTTCCCCTCCCTCCCGGATTTGCCATCAAAAACCCGGACAAATCCAGTCAAACCCGGTCATATGGTCACCCTAATATAGATTAAGTTAGACAGTGTGGTGTAGTGGATAAGGTGTTGGATTGGGAGTCAGGAAATCCGGGTTCTAGTCCTCACTTGGTCATGGAAACCCACTGGGTGACTTTGGGCCAGTCACAGACTCTCAGCCCAACCTACCTCACAGGGTTGTTGTTGTGAGGATAACATGGAGAGGAGGAGGATTATGTATGCCACCTTGGGTTCCTTGGAAGAAAAAAAGGTGGGATATAAATGTAATAAATAAATAAAGTTAGTATTGCCTGTATTTTATTTCACTGATGTTCTTCTGAGTATTAGCCATGTTGTTTGATAAATACCGTCTTCATTTAGGATACATAACCAGGGTTCGGTAAGCCTTTTGGATATACTACAAATCTCTTAAGGGCCCAGCTGGGCAGGATCTACCCTACTGCTTTAAAATGGTTTATAACAGTAGTGATAAGTGTTAGTAGGGTGACCATATGAAAAGGAGGACAGGGCTCCTGTATCTTTAACTGTTGCATAGAAAAGGGAATTTCAGCAAGTGTCATTTGTATATATGGGGAACCTGGTGAAATTCCCTCTTCATCACAACAGTTAAAGCTGCAGGAGCTATACTATGACCAGATTTAAAAGAGGGCAAGGCACCTGCAGCTTTAACTGTTGTGATGAAGAGGGAATTTCATCAGGTACCCCATATATACAAATAACACCTGCAGAAATTCCCTTTTCAATACAACTGTTAAACATACAGGAGCCCTGTCCTCCTTTTCATATGGTCATCCTAGTGCTGAGGCCCAGGACACACTCCATATACAGTCTTCAAACCATTTTCAAAGTGTCATATCCTGCTTGGTGTAGAAGAGAAGCCATATTTGTTCTTCACATCTCTCTGCCGCATTTAGATCTGAATTGTGGGAGGTGGGCCCTAATTTTTACAACAAAATGTGTCCACAGGTAAGGGGAGATGAACCTCATGTGCCAAACACCAACACTTACTTGGTTCCATTGTGGCAACTACTTTCTTAGGGTGACCCTATGAAAAAGAGGACAGGGCTCCTGTATCTTTAACAGTTGTTTAGAGAAAGGAATTTCAGCAGGTGTCATTTGTATGTATTGAGAACCTGGTGAAATTCCATCTTCATCACCACAGTAAAAGCTGCAGGGGCACTGCCCTATTTTAAATCTGGTCACTCTAGCATAGCTCCTGCAGCTTTAACTGTGGTGATGAAGAGGGAATTTCACCAGGTTCTCCATATATACAAATGACACCTGCTGAAATTCCCTTTTCAATACAACTGTTAAAGATACAGGAGCCCTCTCCTCCTTTTCATAGGGTCACCCTAGATTGAGGCCAGCAAGATAAATTGCGGGGGGGAGGTTCTGCTCCTCTCACCCACGTACACGTTTTGTTGTGAAATAAGACAATCCCTCTCACCCCCCACATTAGACTTAGGGCCTTGCTAGACCTACCTTAAAATCCGGGTGTGTGGAGGGGCTAGCCCACGCTAGAAGTAGCGCGGGCTGTCACTCCTATCCACACGTCGACATGACGGGGTAAAGGAAAGCCAAATCACATCAGCCATTTTGTTTTATATCTTAAAGGGGCCATGGGCGCAGGAGCACACCAACGATAAACATAGGGGTTGTTGTTGTTTTAAAAAGGATTCCCTGCTCCCCCCTGCCCCCGATCACCCTGTGGCCGCGATCCCCCCCACCCATCCCCCGCGATCGCCGAACCCCCCCATCCCCCCTGGCTCCATTTTCCTCCCCATCTCCCCACCCTGCCCTGATGGCCGCAACGCTCCTGCGGAGCGCTGTGCGCCATCCGCCACTTTTCCCGGCTACTCGCGAGTAAATGCGGTAGCCAGGGAAAGTAGTGGAACGGGCTACATGCCCGCGGTCTTGGGCTCAGCCCAAGACCGTGGGAAATACCGGGCCACAACCGGTGCCGATTATCCCAGGCCAAGGGAGGGTTAACCTTGCCTGAGCCTGGGATCCCCTGTGCGTCATCTGGATGCACAGGGGCCGGGCCGGGGCTCACACCGGGCTACCCCATCATCTAGCAAGGCCCTTGATTGGGGCAGGCACGTGAATAAACAAACATAGCTACCCCTGCCATGGCTAGGCCCTAAAATACCAGGGCATGAAGAATAATTCTGCTATTGATAATGCTATCATAGTGTGAAGTTCAGGCAGAGGACATGTACGCTAAGCAAAGAATGAAGTCGTGATCCTTGGCATTCACATTACTTCCTTGCCTGGGTATGGCACATTATTCAAAATTATGCAATATAAGCACAGTTGCTTTAGCCTTCCTCACCTCTTACACCAGCACATACATAGATTTTGCTTTTCACGCTCTACAGTTTTACAGAGTGAGAATGAGAATTGCATGCTGGGTAATGCCTTCATAAATAAAAGAAACATGTTTATTTAGGCTGGCAGCAGGGAGAGATGTTTCTAAAGTCACATCAGTGCCCCGCCACCTGTGGCAAGCTGCTTGTTTTGTAACAGAAGAGTGCTAAATTTGTGGATGAGTGGCGGAAAAATTAATTAAAGCTTGCTTTGGAAAACAAATATGTCCTCCAAATGTCTCAGGAAATCTATGGGCATCATCAAATTCATTAGCTAGTTTTTTTAAAAAATTAAAAAGCAGGGGGGAAGGAGTTTAATCTCTTAAACTATAAATGATGCATTTTTTTAAGTTATTCAGATTCTCTTGGACCTTCCACACTGTTAGGAGGCCCCTGGAGTGAGACAAACACGAACAACCATCTGTTATTTTTGTCTGCAAAATGGCAGCTTCTCTCTGCCTCTTGTCTCCCCCCCCTTCTCCCTCCACACACACCTCACACCCCCGGAATCTTTGATAGCAGCCGAGCAACGCCAGTGATGGCCACAGAATGGAATGGGGTGGGGTGGAGGGATACAGAAGGCGGCTGCTTCTTGCTTTAAACTCATCCTGCCTGGTAAATGGCCGTTTCAAATCCAAATAGTTAGCAACCTATTTCCATATTAAAAACAAAGTGTGTCTTTTCAATACTCTCATTTAAATTACAGCAAATGAAAGGAAGTGGCAAGGAGCAAGGAAAATGAAAATGGGGATATGGAGGGAGAGAAACTGAAGAACCCCTGAGGGAGCATTCATAGTGCCAAAGAGAGGTTCATTTTCTAGAACCATCTGTCAGGATCCACTTGGAGCTCGCTCTCGCTCTCTCCCTCCCTCCCTCCCTCCCTCCCTCTTTGTTTTCTGTCTACAAACCCACCCACCCTGAAATATGAATCTATATGGTAAATATGTTCAGTAAAAAAATCATAAGACATAACAGGCTCTTAGGAACTAACACCACAGCTGTAGTAAACATTAACTAGATAGGTTTTTTAATGGATAGGCAAATTCATGGTGAAAGGTCTATTAAGAGTCATTAGTTCTTCTATCTAAATGATCAATGTGTGGCAGAGTGGTAAGAATGTCAAACTAGGATTGGGGGACAGTTTCAAATCCCCACTCAGCCATGAAAACTTGGGTTGGTCTCTCTTTCTCAAGCTAAGCGATCTCACAGGATTGAGAGAATAAAAAGAGGGAGGGAGAGAGACATGTATGCCACTTTGAGCTCCTTGACGGAAAATTGGAATAGAAATATAGTCAGCAGTGTACATAGACAATTTAGCTGCGCCTATCAGATGCTGAGAAAAAAACAGGGATGTACATCACCTTCATGTCCACTTGGGAGTTTCCCGAAGTATTTGAATGCCTGTTCTGAAAAGCAGGATGATGGACTTCTGGTCTGGTCCAGCAAGAAAGGTTCATATGTTCAGTAAATACGCAAGAGCAGAAGGTAGCAAGGAGCTACATGCTAAAGTCTACATTTGGTCAAATACCAGGAATAGTGGTTTCATAGGCGCTTCAGACATGGTGGATCTGCTCACATGTATAGAATTTTTGGATGCCACCCTGGCACCTTGGTTCAGGAATCCAGTTTTGTTCCAGAAGGCATGGCTTGAACAGACGTCAGTAGGGATGGAAGACCATGCAATGTTCAAATTCACTGAGCTTTTCCAAATTCTTCATTAAAGCTTGTTTTGTCTCATTTGCATTCCCAAACATGAGTGTGTGTGTGTGTGTGTGTGTTTTAAAAAATGGGGGAAATGTGCATTTTTCTCTAAGGAAAAAATGCATATTGTAAAAAAATCCACAATTTTTCCCAACCTATAGGTTAAAGCATGAGGGTATTTGTGCAATTATACAAATTTGTGCAAGTGTATCTATGCACATTTTCAGAAGTGCACACTTTGATTGCAAACACAAGTTCAGAAAATTGCAAAAATTGTGAAAATTGCATTCCTCTTTGCACTTGTGTTCAGGTTGCGAACTAGGCATATTTGCCTGAATTGCAAACAGGAACTAAATTATCATATATCCCTAGATGCCAGGAAGAAGTAGGAGCCTCTGGAATGTTGCATTATTAAGAGCAGAGAGTACACTCAACCCCACTTTGATTTAATTAAAGGGAGTTTTTCCCTGCCACTGGGAAACACTTGAATATGCCTTCCTAATTGCCATGCCACCACCCGCCAGCTAACCCATGGGGGTACCTTTGAATTGGCCAACCGAAAGCCCTGGCGGGGGGGGGGGGAAACATTCCATCCTGAATCATCCTCACCTACCTACCTACCAGTTCAGCAAAGAAAATAAGGAACCCAGGAACTCCAAGTACCCTTGATGACAGCTTTTGTTTTAAGTATTATGCTATGCTTCCTTGAATAGCTAGCTGGATGTAGAAGTAATCAAGAGGCAAGGAACCTCCCTGAACCTTCTATTTATTAGTTGGAACCAAACATTTGTTTTCACCTAGGCAGGATCTACACTACTGCTTTAAAACGGTTTATAACAGTAGCAGCAACTGTTGGGGTCCAGGACACACTCAATAGACAATTTTTAAAATGTTTTCAAAGTGTCATATCTTGCTTGGTGTAGATCTGGCCTAGTGAGTCCAGCTTCTGAACAATCAAACTTTGTATATTATTTGTGTGAAACCCCATAACTGCCTTAACATTTGGGGCTTTGCTAGACCTGCCGGCTTACGTTAGCGCACCTCGCCCAGGCTTCCAGACGGCGGAGCCGCAGGGAGGATGCAAGCCCTGCGGCGTCCGCCATTTTTGTTTGTTTGTTTGTTTGTTTAAAGGGGCCGCGGGTGGCCCGAAGACTCAGGGAAGGTAAGTGGCTTTTTTATTTATTTTTTTAAAACGGGGGGGTGAAGGATGGGAGGATGGGTGGCACGGGGGAGGGCGGGTGCGATCGCAGCGGCGCTGCCCGAGCAAGCAGCCAAGCGGGCAATGCCCGGGATGGGGCGGCATTGCCCGGGCAAGCGCCGCTCGGCTGCTTGCTTGGGGGGCTGCGGCACGATCGCACCCACCCTCCCCCGTGCCACCCACCCTCCCATCCTTCGCCCTCCCCTCTCTTCCCCCCCCCCCCGCCGATGGGCACAGCGCTCCTATGAGTGCTGTGCCAGGTCCGCGGCTCCTCGCGAGTAAGCGAGGAGCCGCGAAAAGCCACGGAAGTCTCCACACTTCCCCCAGCCCCGGCCTGAGGCCGGAGCTGGGGAAAAAGAGCACCATAAGCGCATTCGTTTATGGCGTGCTAGACCAGGCCTCACTGCGGCCTGCCGCCAGATTCCCCTGTGCGTCATCTGGATGCACAGCAGGGAAACCAGGTTGGAAGGCATGCTAAGGCCTGGTCTAGCAAGGCCCTTGGTCAACATTCATTCTTTCTTCTTGGGCATCCCTCACACTGGTGTATTTCAGCTCTTAGAATAGAACTGGGGGCTAATTGACTTTCATTATTGCTCCTGTTTACTAACAAAATTCTCTGTTCTACTCTTGCTCAAGCCCCTGTTTCCCCTGCATGGATAATGATGGCCTTATAGGCCCCTTCCAACTCTACTATTCTATGATAACCCTTATACATTCCTATGGAACTGCCTTACTGGATGTGTTTGCCAAAAAGGATCTTGTGCACCCACAGAGAATGCACCTACCACAACCCCTATTCCACACACCCATTCATCCCTGCCACTACTTCTGCATATCACCATGCCCAGATCAGCAGCAGGAAGAAGGACATGGGCAGATTTCTGTAACACATGCTTGAATACAAACATTCCTTAACTCCACTGGGTTTCATATAGTTATTCATGTTTTAGAATATTATTGTGGTTGTGCAAAGTGAGGAAATGGCCTTTTACTCAGCTTTTCTTTAGCTAAATAGCTAATGATGCTTCTTCATGGGGCACTATTGCATGCTTAAATGAATTTTGATGGCTTTGGGTAGATCTTCAGGGCCTTCCTAAAAGCCTGCAATAATGAGGCCTGACAGACCCCAATGGCCACTCATTCCAGAGGTGTGGGGCCACTGTGGAAAAGGTCCTCTCTCATGTACTTGCCCACCTTACTGTCCTCAAAGGTGGGTAAGTAAGACTGCCTCACCTCCACCAACACTTGGGAGGTCGCATTCTGCACCAGCTGAAGTTTCCAGGGCCCAATCTACACCAAGCAGGATATAACTACGGTGACCATATGACCGGATTTGCCCGGAAATGTCCGGAAATCCCGCCCCCAAGCAGGATCCGGGGGGAGATTTCAAAATCCCCCCAAATGTCCAGGAAAATAGCAGTCTCGTGGTTTATCCAGGCCTTCTCTTGGCCGGCGCAATCGCCATGCAGGGAGGAGCAGGGGCCCAGAAAAAAACCCAGATGGCTGAGTGGGCAGGCCTGGAGGATGCGTCTCCAGCTCTTCCCAGCACCATCCGGGGCTTGTTCGCTCCCCGGTGAACACCACGCCCCTCCCCTTCCCCCTCATCATGCTGCGACGAGGGCAAGGGGCAGGGCTCACTTTGCTCTTCATCCCACCTGGATAAGGCCTGGTGCAGCTGCCGGAGAAGGGGAATGAACACTGAGCCCCTCCCCTTCCCACTTGTCATGCTGCGATGAGGGCAAGGGATGGAGCTCACTTTGTTCCCCGTCCGGCATGACGAAGGCCTGGCACAGCTGCTGGAAATGGGATTGAACAAGGAGCCCTGCCCCTTGCCCTCGGCATGCTGCAACGAGGACAAGGGGCGGGGCCTCACTTCGTTCCCCATCCCACATGGCTAAGGCCTGGTGCAGCCACTGGAAATGTGGATTGAACAAGGAGCCCCGCCCCTTGCCCTCATTTCAGCGTCCTGTATCCTCAGCGAGGTGGCCACTCGTTCTCTTTCTAAAATCCCTTCGGGGGGAAAACGTCATTCTACTGGGTGAGTGGTCCCTCTCCTCTTCCGTTCCTGTTTGTTTTGCTTATTTGTTTGTTTTCCCTTTGCTCCCAGCCCTTTACTTATTAATTAAGTAAAACAGCTGGACTGCTTTTCAGTGTTGTTGCGTTTAGGGTTTGGGGCATGTGAGGAATGCTTGCAAGGGACTGTGTTGTTGTGCAGAATGGAGGCAGGGCACAGACCTCAGAGGGGCGCAGTACGGCCCTTTAAGGGTTACAGTTTTATACTGTACGTGGGATGAGAATAGAGCACATGGCAGAGGAAGAACTGAGGAAGACACTTTGCTTCCTTCTTTTTTCCTTTCACCCTTCCCAAGTTCGTTGCTGCCTCCGCTGCCGCCCCCGTCATGCAGGAGCTTATCGCCACGTGGATCGCATCAACAAGATCACGATGGAGCAACAGCTCAGGGCGCAGCTGCTGCCCTTCCCAGGCATGGACGAGGGAAGGAGGGACGGAAGGGAGAGCCCAGGCATAGCAGACCCGTGCACTGATCCACCACCCTACCAGGCTTGGGAAACACTTTTCTTTCCTTTTAATTATTAATTCTATGATTCTCTTCCTTTCGTTAGTTTAGGGCGTGATCCTATGTCGGTTTAGACAGGAAAGAAAGTCCTACAGCTCCCAGCATGTCCCAACCAGCATGTTTACTTCTGAGTAGACATGCATGGGGTTGCACAGGGCTCTTTTTAGGGTTAAGGTTAGAACTAGGTCCAAGAGCTTGTGCTTTTGCGAAGTTAGCTTGAGTTAGGGTGCAATCCTATAGACAGAAAAAGTCCTACAGCTCCCAGCATGTCCCAGCCAGCATGTTTACTTCTGAGTAGACATGCATGGGGTTTCACAGGGCTCTTTTTAGGGTTAATATTAGAACTAGGTCCAAGAGCTTGTGCTTTTGCAAAGTCAGCTTGAGTTAGGGTGCAATCCTATAGACAGAAAAAGTCCTACGGCTCCCAGCATGTCCCAGCGAGCATAGATGGCTTGGGCATTCTGGAAGTTGTAGGACTTTTTTTCTGTCTGAACAGGCACAGGATTGAGCCCAAGGATGGTAACAATATATGCATGTTAAGGTTCCTATGGACAAATAAAAGAGGACGTATTAAAAAAGGGAAGAGTGGCATGAAGATTGCAACCCTAGTTGCTTTTTATATGTGTATATGACCTGTATAGGTTGGTCTCAAGGTGGCTTACATCTGCACAAAAGCAAAACATAGAATATCAGAGTGTAATTGGCACCAAAGTTACCAAAAAAAAAGCACCAAAATACAGAGTCCAGACAGGGGATAGTCTCATTGAAATTGGTTGGGCTTTCTTCTGAGGAAGCAGGTGTAGGATCACTCTATAAGTCTTTGCAGTGCAATCCTGGAGTTGTCTAGTAATCATTGATTTCAGTGAGACTTAATCCCAGGTAAATGCGTATAGGGTGTTCCATGTTGCTGTCACGACTAGTAGCTGTTCACAGAATCCTTCTCTTCCATAACTATATTGAATTCCTTTTTAAAGCCATCTAAGCTACTGTACTTATCACTCACTCCCAATATCTAACTATTTTTGCCTTTTTCATACTCTTTCTCTTCATCGTAATCTTTCACTTAACCCCCCCACCTAAATAATTAACCAGTTGTGGGGGGGGGATGACCCATCAGTTGAAGATGAGTGGAGACAAAGGACTGAGCAATTTAAAATAATTTTAAAATAAATTTAGCTGTTTTAAGTTTTGTGCTTCTTATTTTTTTCTACAAAACAACTGTTCTTAAAAATCGAAGTGGGCAATTTTGGGGTGTGTGTGTGCAAGTAGCTCGCCTTGCCTAGGGCGCAAAATAGTCTGGCATCAGCCCTGCAGCCGTTCATTGATCGCACTATGGTGCTGATTCTCTAATGGTGTATTTTTGCTGAATGAAAATATTAGCTCAGTGTTGAACTCTTCTTTATTTTTACTGCTTCAGTGAGCAAGGATGGTGTAATGCTTTAAATCTGGCCTCCAGTATACATTTAGTGGCCTCTGCTATTGGTTGACTGGCAGACTACAGGAGTAACCTTAGCTTGCATGTACAAGGCCTGTCAACAGCATTGTAGTCAGTGGCAGCTTGTCTGATGCTGGCTTGCTTTACGCCTTGATGTCTCCACCCATTAGATTTGGTCAGCTCCACTTTTGGATGTGTGTGCATGCATGTTTATTTGTCATTAGAGGTGCTTCTTTCATTGGTAGAAGTTGGATATGTTAGGGCGTATCTACATCAGCAGGTGTGTGCTTCTTGGTGGGATGCCACATTAACATTGGGTACAGTGTATTGATGTCTGAATGGGGTGCGTGGAGTATTTGAATGAATGGATGTGTGCATGCGTGTATTTTTGGAGTTGGTGATCTGAGTGTGTGGGTGGGCACGTGTGTGTGTATTGATGTCTGAATGGGGTGCATGGGGTATTTGAATGAATGGAAGTGTGCAGGAGTGTGCTTTTGGAGTGGGTGATCTGAGTGTGTGTGTGGGAGTGCACGTGTGGGGGTGCTGGCAGTGTGTGTATTGATGTCTGAATTGGGTGCATGGGGTGTTTGAATGCATGTGCATGTTTGCAGTGTGTGGTTGGGGAGGGCTGTAGTTTTCTGTGTGTGAGTTGGGGGGGATGAGCTGGAGGTGATATTCCTATTAAATAATGCATTTTGACTCATAGACCTTCCTCTCCAATTTGTTTGCTATAATTGGCATGACGTATATTTTGTAACAATGGCTGTTAATTGTTCATCCTTCTTTAAAATCTTTTTTAAAAAATTACAGGGTAGCCATTACTATTATTATCATCATCATCTATCTCTCTTTTCTTGCTCGTGGTGGTTTTTCTAGATGAGCATGATGGGCTTCGCCAAGTCATGCTGTCTTTTACAGATTCAGAAATTTCCTGACTATTGAACATGTTTCAAGTAAGATTGCTTTCTGGATGTTGGTGTGCATGTAGGTTTTCTCTAAAAAATAATAATAATGAAGTGATGCGATTAATGGAATAATTGTAATTTTTTTCCTCTTCCCAAAGTTCTTTAACTTCCATAGCCAGTGGTGTATATTTTCCTCTCTTTCCCTCTTCTCTTTCTGCAACATTTTTGTCATTAGGTATTGCTATGTCAATGAGGTAGGTGTGTTTCTCTTGGTTGTTTTTGACTGTTATGTCTGGTTGAAGCTAAAACAAGCTAAGAGATGCTAGCCTTTAGTCCATTTTGTTCCATGGCTAATGTTTTCAGGGTAATAGTAGTTTATACTATTTCTGAATGCTTCGTTGCTTGTTCGTTGTACTAGATATTTCTGTACTTGTCAACTACTTCATTTGTCCAGTGGTAGCAATATGCTGAATGTGTGATAATGGATATGAGAAAGGTGATGGGGAAAGAGTGTTAAATGTTAGGAAAGGTTAGACTATGGTCATCCAGTGAAGGACTTGCAGTCAGAAAAGATATTTGAGGGAAGAGGAGACTGTATCACACAGAGTATAGCAAAAGCTTCAAAGTACAGCAAAAGCTACAAAAGTAGAAATGAGTGAAGTTAATTTCAGATATGTTGAATGTCTCACTTGTTCTTTATTCCAGTTATTTTAGCATTAAGATGTTATGTAGAACAGGTTTGTTTTAATTGTGTGATGTGAAATCAGACCTGTGACCAGGGCCATGTTTGAGTGGGCACGCCCCCTTGGAGGCTGGGCATGTTGGTGGGCACGCCCCTTTGGGGGCTGGACATGTTGGTGGGCACGCCCCCTTGGGGCGACCATGTTGTCCTCCTTTTTGGTTTCCAAAATATGGTCACCCTAGATATAACACTTTAAAAATGTTATGTAGGGTGACCATATGACCGGATTTGTCAAAGACAAGATAAAACCATGAAACTTAGCACAATGGTATTTCTTAGGAAGGGCTTTAGTCATACCAAATTTGAAACAGGTCTGTTCAGCCATTGATTTTTTAGGAATTTTTTTAAAATTGAGGTTTTAAAATTATTATTTTTAAAATCATCATTTTTAAAGATAAAGAGATGAAACTTTGCACTATGAAAGGATTTATGTAGAGCTTTAGCCACACCAAATTTGAAACAGATCCGTTCATCCATTGATTTTTTAGGAAATTTTTAAAAATTGAGGTTTTAAAAATATTATTTTTAAAATTGTCATTTTTAAAGATAAGGAGATGAAACTTTGTACCCTGATAGGATTTAGGTAGAGCTTTAGCCACACCAAATTTGAAACAGATCCATTCATCCATTGATTTTTTAGGATTTTTTAAAAAATGAGGTTTTAAAATTATTATTTTTAAACTGTCATTTTTAAAGATAAAGAGCTGAAAGTTGGCACCATGATAGCTTTTGAATAGAGCTTTAGCCATACCAAATTTGAAACAGATCTGGGGCCAGTAGCAAACCCTGTTAACAACAACAGCAGCTTGCAATGAGTGAAGATACAGTCAGAAAAGATATTTGAGGGAACGGGAGAATGTAACACACAGAGTATAGCAAAAGCTTCAAAGTACAGCAAAACCTACAAAAGTAGGAGTGAGTGAAGTTAATTTCAGATACATTGAATCTCTCACTTGTTCTTTATTTCAGTGATTTTAACATTAAGATGTTATGTAGAACAGATTTGTCTTAAATGTGTGCTGTAAAATCAGACATGTGACCAAGGCTATGTTAGGGTGGGCACGCCCCCTTGGTACTGGACAGGCCCCCTTGGGGGCGACCACGTTGTCCTCCTTTTTGGTTTCCAAAATATGGTCACCCTAACATTATGAAAACGGTATAAGTAATGTGTCCTGGGCCTGAACAGTTGTCATAACCATTATAAATCATTATAAGCAGTAGTGTAGATCCTGCCCAGATCATCTTCAAAGGCAGCCCACATAAAGCATATTACAGTAATCCAGCCTGAACATCACTAGTGCATGGATAACCAAGGCAAGATTTGTCCTCTCCAGCTAGGGTGGCGTACGAACCTAAGCTGGTAAAATGCACTCCTGAATGCCACACCTAACTGGACTTCCCCAGTTAGCACAAGAGGGAATACACACTTGGTCTTTTAGGGGAGTGCAACCCCATTTAATACCAGTTTCCCAACCCACTGTACCTCTGTCTTGTCTGGATTAAGTCTCAGCTTGATCATGCTCACCCACCATAAAATGGCCTCCAAACACTGGTTCAAGAGTGCCACAAGCCTCCCTGGAATTTTTAGATGGAAATAAGAAGTCGAGCTGAGTATCACCTACATACTAATGACACTTCATCCCAGTCTTCCTGGTGATTTCCCCCAGCGGTTTCATGTAGATGTTAAAAAGCATGGGGGCAGGATGGAACTTTATGACACCGCACGGGCTAACTGCCATGGGGTGGAACAGAAGATTCCCAGCACCATCTTCTGAGATCACTCCTCCAGGAAAGACTGGTCACATGAAAGTTCTTTTGGGGGTCCAGCGAGCAAATTCTCATCCAAAACTGAACGCCTGCACCACAATTTATCGCCCTTTCTTAAAAATGAAAATTGGGGGGAAAGGTTGCCTTTGGGATATGAGAATTTACTAGTAGGTTTCAGACTAACTTATACACTGGAATTGGATATGGCAATATCACAGCGTTGTATTATTGTCAATTAGGTTTTGAACGGCCGAGGTTGCATGAAAATAAACCCGAGTTATGGGACTGTGGTGTTTCAGCGCCATCTGTCAACTGTTTGCTCCTTATACCTCAACATGTGTATCTTTGGAAGGGGAAAAATGATTTAATAGCACAACTGAAGAGGTTAAGCACGCCAAATTGTACTTCAGTTTTTACAACAAAAGCTTTCATTTATGATGTTTGATGTGGTACGAACAAATGTAAATATATCACAATGCGTAAGCTTGTCAAGACTGTAGACTTTGGAAAGAGTATAGTATTATGCTGTTCCCAATTTTCCTGCATGGTAGGAGCTTTCAGGAGTGGCCTTTAACAGTATCGGTTTCCTTGTGCAAGAAGAGTATTGGAAACTTGTAATATATGGGCAACAGGCATTAACATCTTGGAGCCCGCTAAAGGCATTTCTCTTGCCAGCTAGCTGATAAACAGACTTCTGTCTCCTCTAATTCTGTCCCATGTATTACTACTACTTGCATTTTATCCTTGTCCATCCTGGCTTATGAAATCTGTTGTAGGGAGGCATTTTACCCTCTTCTCCCTTCAACAGCAGTGAATTTGCTTCCTCAGCAAATTTATAGCACAGTGTCAGCTTTACACACTGCCGATTTCATGCAATTAGGGCTTTATTTCAGCTTATCTCTGATTATTATTATTATTTAAAAAATGGAATAAGTGGGGGAATCCACGGAAGACATCCTGTTTGTTTACAGAGTCATGTCATCCACCCGGGAACTTCCATCAGTCGCCAGTCATGAGTGTGCTATAAATAGCTTCTTTAGAGAAGCCCATTGTTTTGTTACTCACTTGCAAAATGGAGGCAATGTTTTATTTGTTTGCTTGGACATTGACATCCTGTGCTTCTGCAAGCAACGCTCCCGAGGTTTAAGCAGCTCTTCTTAGGGGAACACAGATGCGACATGTGAAATTCTGTAGGGTAGTTTGGAAAGACCCTCAGCCACGTTAATTAAAGGCACACTTCCTCGCTCTCAGAGCAAACGATTTTTGGGGGGGAAGGGGAAACTTCAATTTTTCGGAGCGTTTCACTTTGAATGGGGAACAGGTTGTGTGCAGAAAGTGCTGATTGGTTAGCACTTGTGTCATCACGATCACACTCTCCACCCCTCTGCAAATATCCAGAGCAATTGTTGTTGTTGTTTTAATTGTTTCTCTCTTGTAGAATGAAAGAATGCATAAATGGAGAAATGTACACTCTTGGGTAAATATGAAGCGAAGGTTGAGACCATTTCTCTGATAAAAGGATGGGGGAAGGGGGAAGCCCAGCTCACGTTACCTATATTCCTATATTTTGGTTGGTTTGATTTCCTGCTGTTGCCCCTTTTATTGTTGTTTAATGTGTGTGCTTTAAATGATAAATTGTTATTTTGCATTTCAGTGATGCAAGCTGCCCTGAGCGCTGCTGTGTTGTTGCTCTACTGTGTGCAGGTGGGTTATAAATTTTCTGAAATAAAATAACATAAATTACTGTATCAAATGCTAGTAAATCCAGATACCTAATCACATAATGGCTCTTCCTTTGGAATCAATGTGATTTATCAAATTACTATTACTACTGCACTCTAGAGAATGCAGAGAGCATGATCCAGACACAGTTTTGCAGACCCCATCTACACTTCCAATATATCTTGATTTTATACCTTAATGGCTTTCACAAATAACTATGGGAGACTGCAGTGCATAGGAACAGGGGCTTCTCTACATAAGCATTTTATTGCATGTTCATGATTGGCCACTCACAGAAGTTTGCAGGTCCATTACACAACATCGTCAACAACCAGGATGTCTCCTGTGCTATCCACTGGAAATCCTGCTATTAAAAGAACCACAGGTGATATGATAATATCCAGAAAAACATTGGCTCTCCCAATGTATAACTCTGGCATTGCACAATAGTTCCATCACTAGATGGTGCTGTCTCAATGGAAGTGAATGGAGCACACAGAGAAGGGAAGTATTCAATCTAAACCATGTGGCCACCCATGTAATTGAGCCGATTGCAATCCCAGAACAGAAGTGGGAGGAGAAAGCCCTTGTAAGGCTGTGACATTTTTAAAAAATGTAGAGAAGCACGGTGAATGAAGAACGGAGCTCCTGAGTTAACAAAGAAAAATAGCAAGTATATTGTCAATCTTCACCCCTAACCTAATACAGGTAAGTTGTTTTATAAAAAATATAAAGCATTTCATTGGGTATAACCATTCTGAACACTGAAATTATTATCTAGGATAATAAGGGCACACAATCTTCCCCAACGTGGTGTCCTCTTGATGTTTTGGACTCCAATTTCCATCTTTGTCATGCTAGATGGATTAAACAAAACGTGCTTCCAGACAAGACTTTTATCCTGATATCACCCTGCCTTATTCACAGAATTTTACAGGATTCCATTCAGCATCAGCTTCCACTCAAAACCCTCCCATGTTTTTCCAACACTTCTAAGATCTTTTGCTTAACGGAAAATCTGCTAAGGAGAAGAAGGCCTTAGCTAGACCTAAGGTTTATTCCAGGATCGTCCCAGGGTCATCCCTGCCTGCTCCCGGGATCCCCTGTGTGTCATTTACATGAACAGGGATGACCCCAGGACGATCCCGGGATAAACCTTAGGTCTAGCTAAGGCCAAAGTTAGAATAACTGCACAGTGCTTTGGTAGCACTAGGAGCTGTCCATCTGGAAGCACTCAGATTCACACACAAAATGAAGATTATTTATCATGAAAGCTCAGTGGAATCTGCTTTCACCTCCTTTGCCTCCCACTCAGAGGATTCCCCTCTGCAACAAGGAAGACCCCAGACATACCTATTAGATGACATACTATTCCCTGTCTTCTTCTCTTAACCCGTCCAGCCTCCAGCACGGTTCCTAGAGATGGGGATGTACTGCTCTAAACCGAGTCCTGGCTCTTTGCTAAGCAAATCCAGTGGCTACTTGTTATCCCTGTCTGCCTCAGAAGCTGAGCTTTCTTCTTCTTGAGGTGGTAGATCTGAAGGCATCAGTCCAGAAGGGCCAGGACCATCTTGCATAGAGCCAGGATCCTCTTGTCATCTGTTCCCTGTGGACACTTGGCTCCAGAAGTACAAGTGCTCCCTCTAATGAGGAATCTCCCAGAAGAGTTATGACGGGGGGTGGGGGGAAGAGAGAGATTTGTAATTTCCCCCTACCCAAGTAAGGACTAGAAATTCCACGTTGGCATAAAGCCCACTGTGTCAAAGCAAGATCTGTCAGGCATACAAAGTGACAACAGATCAATTAGGAAATGCAGGGGACAGAGAGGGAGAGTCCAGCTCAGTAACATTCATTAGCAGAATTGAATCCACAGCCACCTAAAAGACTTCATCTAGCTCACCTGATGGGCCTAACAGGATTTGGTTATCTACCAGTGACAGCAGAGCTGTCAAAAAAAGGAAGCAAAATTAGTGAGGTTGTTCACACAACACACTAAACCAAATCCAGTGGTTGAGTGTGGGTTGTCATTGAACCATGAGTTGTTTGTTGAACCATAGGTTAGCCTGTTGTCTGAACCAAAGACATTTAACACAAGGTGGCTTGTTAACCAACCTGTATAAATAGAGTAGGCAGTAGTTGATAGGGCTGCTTCTCCTCAGACCGGAGAAGCAGAAGCGGATCGGGGTGCTTCGCCTCCCCTTAAGGCGGAGACGAACAGGATCGGGGGAGCAGCAGAGCGGATCGAGGTGAAGGCGGATCCTTCGCCTCAATCCGGAGCTCCACAAAAAAGGTAAGGGGGGTTTACTTGGCCCTGCTGCTGCCGCCCATGCAGTGACAGCAGCAGAGCCAGGTAAGGGGGCAAGGGGGAGGGGGGGTCTTACCTGCATCTGTCCGCGGTCCCGTGGCTGCTTCAACTGAGCCCAAGGACTCAAACAGGAAGAACAAGGCGGCCTGGTCTTCCTGTTTGAGTCCTCGAGCTCAATTGAAGCAGCCGCGGGACCACGGACGGACGCAAGTAAGGGGCAGGAGGGAAGGGGGGTTTACCTGGCGCTGCCACCGCCCATGCGGCAACGGTGGCAGAGCCAGGTAAGGGGGAGGGGGGTCTTACCTGCTTCCATCGAGGCCCGTTGCTGGTTTCACTAGAGCCAGCGGCTCAACCCAGACTTGTAGGCTGCAAGCAGGGCCTACAGTTCCTGGCTGAGCCGTGGGCTCTAGTGAAGCTGGCAACGGGCTGGGATGGATGCAGGTAAGGGGGAGGAGGGAGGGGGGCCTTACCTGGTGCCGCCCCCCGCTGCTGTGGAGCTCCGATTCGGAGCCGGAGCTCCACAGCGGAGCAGAGCGGACCCTAGGCAGATCAAGGCTGGGCGCAGCAGGCCCGATTCGCAATTTGTGAATCTGGAAGAGAAGAGGATCGGGGGGTCCGTGCACAGCCCTAGTAGTTGATACAAACCGAATGCAGACAAAATAGTGCACAAGACACACAACTACTATAGTTTAAATGTTAAAATCAAAAACGAGGTGAACAGTTATAACGAAACAAAAGTTTTATAATAAGGACAATGTTCTTAATGTTGAATTTTTGTTCTTATTATAAAACGTTTTGTTCGTTATAACTGTTCACCCCCAATTTTTATTTTAACATTTATACTATAGTAATTGTGTGCCTTGTGTGCCAATCTGAACATCCCAACAACAAACAATGTGTTCTCAAAATGGCTTTTTCAAGAAAAATAAGCCATACTGCTGTATGGGTAACAAGCCACCCTGTGGGAAATGTCCTGGATTCAGACAACACGCTAACCCACAGTTCAACTGACAACCCACGGTTCAACAACAGCCCACACTCAGCCGCTGAATGTGGGTTAGCACGTTGTGCAAACACAGTCAGTGGAAAGAAAACCCAACTAAATAGTCATAGTCTGATGAGCAGTAGATGAGAACTGAACAGTGATGTCATAATGGCTGTCAGCCACTTACAGGGCCATTTCAGTTTCTGTTGTTGCTGGGCAAACTTTTTCTTGAAAACCGTTATAACCACCGCAACAATTCTTGTGCCTCTACCTAGTGTGTAATTGATGCAATTATGGGACTGCCATTAACAAAAGCCGCCATTAAGTGTTATTGCTGGTATGGTTAGGTTTACACTCCAGCCATGGTTTTCTAAAAGGGTAGAAGGCTATTCTGTTGGGCCCTAGGAGAGGCATAGGGAAGTCAGGGCTGGGAGTTATACAATGTGAAGAAACCCAGCAACACCTTGGGGATGGAGTTCTCATAAAGCTCTACAAATAAAATTATACTTAGATACATAACATTTATAGCTTTTATCCCAGTTACAGATAATGCAACTCAAGAGTAATTATACTGGAAGTAAATGGCTTGAGACTAATTTTGCCAGAACAGCAAGATCAGCATTCATATTTGTTACAGACCAGGAAGAATAAAATCAGTGCAAGGAACAGAAAGAGGCCATCATGGACAAAGAGCCTGTGAGAAAAGCAATGCAAATGGGACAGATGCAAAGACGGTTCTTGCACCATGTGCTATGGCCCCAGGGACTGCATGTAGAGCAACTGGGTTCCAAGTCAATGACCTTTTAGGCAAAGCTGAAACCTTAGGGGGCTGAATCTAATTCTTTTACCCAAGCAGTAGATAGGTAGGATTTTTTTTTGCTTTGTTGAAGGGGAAGTATATTGTCATTTTTAAAGACTACTGTATTTTACCAGCTATTTGGGCCCCCAGTTTGGATTGTTTTCTCTTCACTTTTCTCTGCATCGGACATTGACTCACCTGAGCCGAGGGGAACAGCAATCATTTTTCTTCTTTCCTAGGAAGCTTCAGCAGTTTAGGCTCCGCAGAGTTGAAATTGGCTGTACACACTTCATGAGGGTTGATGCAACTTTTGCACATCCGAACAAGGAGACATGATCTCAGACAATTGGAATGTCGCCCGACTAGTATTCCAGGTCAGTTCTCATCAGGCGCTCTCTGACCCCAGGTCTGCGTGAGTAGCTTGAATGCTTCTAAGGAATGACATGAAACGATGGCAGTTCAGCAAACACGACGAAAAGCCTGCAGTCACATCTTGGCCCCAATTGAAGTCACTGGCAATGCTGCCATTGACTTCCACTGGGTGAGATGCTCACCTCAAGGCACCGGGGGTTAACTGCCGGCTGTACATTGATTAGACTGTCTATGGTTGATTTCCTCAGCATGCCGAGGAAGATTATTTATGGCAGGTAGGCTGCTACTCTTCATCTGGGCCTCAATTAAATCACAAAAGAGGGTCAAACACCTCCTTGGCCCCATCTTGGTCAAAGCAGTAAATTTCCATTGCTCACTAACAGACCTATGCAAACAGATAGGCGCGGTAATGCTAGGCCCTGAGGCCTGCTTGGTTTTAAAAGGCAGACTTCAAAAGACCAAAATGGTTATCATAATTAATCATTATGCAAGCTAAAGAACTGTTGACAAGCTAAAGGCTTGTCAAGGGATGGAAAGTCTCTGTCCTTTTCCCAACCAGACGCACCTACTTTTACTCCCAACTTATTTTATTTATTTTATTTATTATTGCATTTATATCCCGCCTTTTTCCTGCAAGGAACCCAAAGCGGCGTACACAATCCTCCTCCACCTCCTCTTCACTTTATCCTCACAACAACAACCCTGTGAGGTGGGTTGAGCTGAGAGTCTGTGACTGGCCCAAAGTCACCCAGTGGGTTTCCATGGCCGAGTGGGGACTAGAACCCGGATCTCCCGACTCCCAGTCCGACACTTTAGCCACTACACCACACTGGCTCTCACAACACCACACTGGCTCTCCCACTCTTCCATCCATTGGTGAAGGTCATTGGCTCAGGTGGAACATGCAGGGTGGCCAGGCTGACTTTCCCAAATCTGACTCGGGGGCCCTGTTCCCTCAAAATGAGCACAACCTCCAGGCCCAGAAGAGGAGACGGGAGTGCTCCCACACCAACCAAGCCAAAAGCAACATTTGGGATTGGGAAGGATACAAATGTTCTGCATTACCTCTTTGCCCCCTCCTGAACTAGGGAGGGGTGAGAAATCTGGTTGGCTCAAATTTCAATGTGAACTTAACCAAATTCGCTCCTCCCGACTTTTAACATGAACTAGAATGCAGTTAAACAACAAAATCTGTACTTTCCTGACATTTACAATGCAATCTGCAAAAGATAAAATAAAAGGCATACAAAAATGTGTATATTTGGGGGGGGTGGAATGTGCACACACATATATATGGGGTTTTGTGCAGACCTTGTGTCAAATCATTACAACCCCATCACAGTAACACCATATCCCTTTTGTGCATTTATACTTCATAGGATACACAATGACATTGGAATAAAAAGCAGGAAATGACAATATGAGCATCATCAGACGGGGTGGAGCAATGGCCAGTGGCTGTTTTTATCGCGCTGCTTCTCCAGCACACAGCAGGAAATGGCAGCAAGTTTCGCTTCAGCCAAAAAAAACCACACAAGATTTTCTGGGTCTCTTTTTGTGACGGAAAAGCGAGTAGCAGGAGGTGAACGGTGTTGTGGAAAGAACCTGTGAAAAACTGAGTGGCCAGTAATGAGTGTGCTATAAAATGCTTGTCTGATGAGCCCCTAGGAAAGCAGTATATGGATTGTGTAACGTGTTCCAACAGTTATCAGCGCACTTCAATACTGCTATAAAGCCGTAATGTAGATTTTGGGCATTTTCAGATGGGGGGATCGCATTTCCTTACCATCGCTTTGCTTCCTGCTTCTCTTTCACATTAGGGACAGGTAGAATCACACGGGGAAGAAAGAGGGAGGAAACAAGCAGTGACCACGTAGACCATTCAGTGGGTATTTTTATAGCACAACCTCTCTTGCACACAGCTGGAAATAGGGCCAACTATTGTTATAGCCAAGAAGAATTGGATTTTCCAGTTCTTATTTTGTAGCGGAAAAAACAACAGAAGGAGTGGAAGATGCACAGGAGGATTGCTGCATCGTGAAAATGACCCATGAAGATCCATGAGTGGCCAGTCACGAGTATGCTATAAACTACTCGTCTAAAGACACTTTTAGCTTATATATTCTGTATGTCAGAACCAATAGCCAGGTAATGCTGGGAACTGGTCAGAGGCTTCCAACGCCCATTTAAAGATCTTCAAGAACAGAAGCACCATCTGGAACAAATCCTCAACATTTCAATTTTCCACAAGCTCAGGCAACAAGACATTCACATGGTGGAGGAGAAGTAGGCACAATAAATTGTTCCCCTTCTGCCTCCTGGGGGAGCAGCACCTCTGGTCAACCTCCTCTTTTGGGAAAGCAGACCTTGACCAGACAGGAAGGGGGCAAGGGGTGCCAGCTTCCAAGCCAAAGGAGGCATCTATGGCTGTAACAGGAACATAGGATCATGCCAAAGAGTACCTCTCCCAAGTGCCTTGGCCGAAATAGATCCATAGCTCAAACGCTGCAGAGAAATTTTAATGCAATTACTGGCTGACCAAATGATTTAGCCCTGATGAAGACTGGGCCGGCTCTCGCATGTATTCAAATCAGCCATCACTTCCTGGCTGTAATTTTTGCTTCTTATCCCTTGGCACCGGCCAAGTCAATCAGAGTCGTACGTTCAGAGCCCTGTGCTGCCACTGCTCTTGCTGCTGCAGGATACAAAATAATGAAGAAAAATAGGCGGGCTGTTGAAGAAGGCAAGCCTGGTTGGAGCGACTGTGATGTGGAATAAAGCGAGAACCAGATAACTTGAAACCCCCTCAAGGGTGTAAGTCAGAAAGGCATTGTGATGTTCAAATCTGGATTCACATCCAAGCTTCACCGGGGGAGTGGGGAGTGGAGGCAGGTTTCTAACCTTTCAATATAAAAAGAGTTATCAAGAGGCATTTCATCTAAACCATGCTAGCCTGCTAGGCGGTGTGTGTGCGTGCTGCAATTCTGTGGGAGTACTTAAAAGGGGCACCGCATGGCAGTGGGTGCAGAGTTCAGCTTCATGAGAATCTCACCTTCCTTGTTTTTATTTTTTAAAAACCCACAAGTTTCTAGCCTTCCTGGCTGAAAAAATATGCTCAAAGGTATTTTAGGCAATGGCTGCTGAAATCTCAGAAATCAGAGGAGTGTGTGACTAAAAGGTCCAGCAGTTGGGGATGGAACTTAATTGCGCTTTCCCTTCCCACGACTAGCAAAATCCAAATAAAAGATACAGAATAGCTGGAATTGCAGTATGCATTATGCAAAATAAGAAATTTGCATAATTTATACAAGTTGCAGATTTCCACATTTCTTGGGTCAGAATTTGGATTGCCTGAGCACACAATTTTAACTTTTTTTTTAAAGTACTGAGGGTACACTGCATGGCAATATGATCCCCTTCCTTAAAAGCATTCAGTCTGATTCAGAATATATGCTAATATACACAATGCAGAATGATATTCTTGTGACCACAGCAAACATAGAGGAAGTACCTATGAGCCAATCAGACCACACAGCCTCGACTATGGGGTGGTATATAAATTTAATTAATAAATAAATAAGTTCACCAATCATGCTTGCATTCATTTAAACCTGGAAGCAGTGTGGTGGTTGGACCAGTGTGGTGGATGAGACCCATCAGCTCATCTGTTACATCCTCAATATAGCTGTGCCTACAGGATCACTCCATATTGGAGGGTTTAAGAATGTATGAATGAGGCTGATTCAGGAAAGTAGATGTTAATATTCAAATTTTGCTAGGGGAAAAAAGCCAAAAAATGTATCCAAAGGAAAGGAAAGGAAAGGAACCTCTCCTGCAAGCACTGAGTCATTATTGACTCTTGGAGGGACGCCAGCTTTCACTGATGTTTTCTTGGCAGGCCTTATAGCGGGGTGGTTTGCCGTTGCTTTCCCTGGCCGTTATTACCTTTCCCCCAGCTAACTGAGTACTCATTTTACTGACCTCGGGAGGATGGAAGGCTGAGTCGACCCGGGCCAGCTGCGTGAATCCAGCTTCCGCTGAGATGGAACTCAGGCCATGGGGAGAGTTTCAGCTGCAGAAACTGCTGCTTTACCGCTCTGCGCCACATGAGGCTCGGGTGCAAATTTAAGGCAAAATCTCATGCAAGAAGCATAAGTTCTGTTAATTTCAATGGGAGAGTTAAGCACAATTCTGGGCAGAGTAATCCAATGGTGCCATTTTATTAAGCTGCTAACTTTGGTAAAGACTGGGCATAATGTAGTTGGGATCCTATGCAGTGCTAGCAGCAAAGTTGACTGCAAAATGGCACCTTACATCATCTTTAGTTAACTACAATGCTAATGGACACTCTCATAGCACCTACGCCAATTCTATTGAACCTCATCAATCATAGTGGTATGTGCTAAAAAAAGAAACCACATGAGTCCATGAATGGAAGGACCCCAAAATGCATGTTGATAGCAGAATAACACCATGATGTCACCCTGCCCCACTCTGCATACAAAACACAATCTAGTAGACACTAAGTCATCACAGCAACTGAGCCAGCTCTTGCCCAGCACTGGATGCTCCCAAACGAAGCCTGCAGATGGGGGTCCAGATCCCTGGGTGGCATAAATAATCCTGCAAACAGACAGGCTAACACAAAGGGAAGAAAGAATCAGCATTCCTATAACAATACCCAATCAGTTCCTTAACTCAGTTGGGGAAAAGCATGCTTGAAGAAACTACAGACCCTCCAGGAGTCCCTAAAAAAGCATATTGTAGAGTTGGAAAAGGGCAAACAAAATGACCAACGAGCCGGACCAACTCCCCTATGAGGAAAGGTTATAATGGCTGGGACTGCTTAGCTTAGAGAAAAGATCATAGAATAGCAGAGTTGGAAGGGGCCTACAAGGCCATCGAGTCCAACCCCCTGCTCAATGCAGGAAAGTACAGGATGACATCACAAAGGTGTGAAGAAAAAGTGGAGAGGTAGATGTATTTCCCTTTTTATAATACTAGACCCCAGGGCATCCCATGGAGCTGACTGGTGGGAGATTCAGGATACAGAAGTGTCAGTGTGGTGTAGTGGTTAGAGTTGGATGAGACTGAGGAGAGCCAGGTTCAAGATGGGGAGATTGGGGGGGGCACCATCAAGAAGGTGCTCTCCCTTGTTGCCGCCTTCTGAGCCTCCCTCAGAGGAGGAATCTGGAGGAGGGTTTTAGCTGATGAATGTAGTGTATTGGTAGGTTTATACTGGGAGAGACGATCCATTAGGTGCTGTGGTGTGGAGCCATGTAAGGCTCTATAGGTTAAAACCAGCATCTTGAATTGGGCCCGGAAACATAAAGTCCATGCAAATGGGCCAGAATCAGTATTATATGTTTGGACCTTCTTGTCCCTGTTAGCAATCTTGTCACTGCATGCAAAGTGCATCACAGTAATATAACTTGGAGGTTACCAGAGTATAGATAACTAAAACCAGGTTATCCCTGTCCAGAGAGGGGTGTAGCTGGGCCACCCACCAAAGTTGGTAGAAGGCACTCCATGCCACTGAAGCCACCCGAGCCTCAAGTGACCCACTAGTGTGTGGGTTTCCCATTGACAGCTGGTTGGCCACCGTGTGAACAGAATGCTGGACTAGATGGACTCTTGGTCTGATCCAGCAGGGCTCTCCTTATGTTCTTAACAGCATCTCATTCTTGTCTGGATTGAGCTTCAGTTTATTAGTCCTCATCCAGTCTATTGTCTCAGCCAGGCACATTCTGATGAAAAAGAGAAGAAGAATTAGAGTTGTGTGTCATCAGCATTCTGATGTCAGTGCACTCCGCAATTCCAAATAACCACACTCATGTAGATGTTGAATAGCATGGGGAACAAAACTAATCCATGCAGAACCCAATACTGGAGAAAATCCATGGGGCCAAAGCCAATCATTCTTGTAGGAGCAAAACCTATGCAGTACCTTCCACTCCCAACTCAAGACAATAATCCCAGAAGGATACCATGGTCAATGGTATTGAAAGCCACGAAGAAATCAAGGAGGATCAACAAGGTGACACTGCCCCTGTCTCTCTCTTGACGTTAAGTCATAATACAGGGAGATCAAGGCTGTTTCCCTGCCAAAACCCAGCCTGGACCCTGACTGAAATGCATCCAGATAATTGGTCTCGTGCAAGAGTGTCTGGAGCTTAACTATTTCATGTAAATCTGTTTGTTCATCAGACTTCTAGCAAGATTCAAAATCAACACAAGGCTAATACGGAGAAGGAGAACTAATTTTATTCTGGAGAAGATCCTCACCGATCTTTACAAGTGCTGTATAGCGTGTCATTGAAAAGGGGAGTGTAAAGTATCATCCGCTAGTATTAGAATGAGGAAAATAATGAAGAAAGAAGGTAAGGCAGATGGGGAAATGCCAACAACAAGATTTATGCAACTCTAAGGTGATTAAGTTGCAATTACAAACGCTGACTTGCAAATATTAGCATAAAGTGTCCTTCCTGAAGTACTTAAATGCCTAAATGCACTGTTCTGAGTCTCTTTATGTATTCCACATTGACCACATTATATACCTGTTCTTAATATCCCAAATATAAATTTTGGTCCCACTGGTGGTTTCTGAGGGCTGCCAGTCAGCTTCCTTTATCAAATGATGAGCACATTCCCTTCCCAGTCCATTGCAGAAATAATCAAGAGTAATCAGATCAATTTCCTATATATCGTCTGAATGTCAGGAAAGTAATTCTGGACTCTGAATTAGTGATGGCATCATTGCTGTACAACACAGGATGTGGTGGCTGGGACCCTTTGTGTCACAACTGGGACACACACACCCTTGATATCCCCCTCATTTTACATTACTTCCATGGAGAACCTGTGATCTCTTGGCCATAGATCAGATCTTAGTTTGATATCCTGGTTTGGAGGAACCTCTTAAGCAGTTTCTTAATTCAGATGTCATAGGAAATGCAGTTTAAGAAATAGGGAAAGCATTGCTGAAGCCGGGTGTCCAAAGAGAGAAAGGAAGGGGAGGGATGAGGTGGGAGTATGTGGGCGCATGACTTGTTCTTCGTGCAATAAATCATAATTTCTTGGACTGGGATCATTACATCTGAACTGAGCCTTGGAGTAGCACAAACTCCTGCTGCCTTTGCAAGTTGTCCACCATGTAGTAAGTATTCTATCTAGTACTGATTTGATGTGATTGCACCAATGGGATAGACATTCCCTACATGCTAAAATCCCACAGTAGCTCCATTACTGCAAACCGCTCTGTTCACCACTGACCTAGCCTCATCTGTAAGAGTGAGCTGTGATAATTCTAAGTATACTTATTTGGGAGTAAGTTCTACTGAAACATCAGTGTAACATGAGCATTTATGGACCAGCTCAAAATCCTTGAAGTGGCACGATAGATGGAGAGGATTCCTATGGCATCTCTTCAGGGGGCCATGACAAAGCTGGCAGCTTCCTCTTCCTTCCCTTGCTGAGCACTTCACAAAGAATGGGAATGGGGAGTGGTTTCTGCCTGCTGGATAGTACTGTGGGGAGTTGCAGTCTAACTAATAGGAACCACTGCTTCCTTCATCCACCCACTGCACATTTCAAAGCGGAGTGTGGGATCCAGCAGACAGAAGCAAGTGGTTGGAAAGTGCACGGGTAATGATCTCTGAACACTGTCTTTGAACATTTCTTTGAAGAAGTTATGTGTGGGTTTCATTAGTGGGGTCCAGATGATCCCTCCCATATATTTAAAGAACATGTGAGAAGGGATGCATGGCTGAGCTTCACCCAACCATCAGGATCCCCATACACCACACACCTCTGTGTGATGGATCGCTATGTACACACACCAGGGGGGGATCCGCACGTCGCTCCCAGAGCGCTTCTATGCGACCCCAGAGCACCCCGAAAACGATAGTCTGACTTCCCTGTAAAAGAAACGAGGAAGAGCCGTCCATGCTGACGCCGACGCCGACGACAAGGAGAGCTCTCCGCCAGAGAGGAGAGCTCAGCAAAAGAAGGCGGGGTGAAGAGCGGAAGAAGCTCTCTAACCCGCCTTCTTTTGCCGAGCTCTCCTCTCCGGCGGAGAGCTCTCCTCGGTGGCGGCGGTGGCATGGACGGCTCTTCCTCATTTCTTTTACAGGGAAGTCAGACTATCATTTTCAGGGTGCTCTGGGGTCGCATAGAAGCGCTCTGGGAGCGACGTGCGGATCCCCCCCAGGAAGCACAAAGAGACCCTTCTCATGTGTGCCAAACATGCAGTTGATTGGCCGTGGCTGCCATGCATTGTGGCGGGGGCGGGGATGGCCTGCATGGATCCGCAACCCCCTCGTGTGTGGAGATGAATGTGTGGAGAGGGTTGTCTGAACCCTCCCCCCACTCACACACACAATAATAAACCTTCTAAGGTATGTGGTTTGCTCTGACTTATTCCAAGGAATTCCAATTCCAATCAATCAGTTGCATTACCCTTTGCAAGCTACAGTTCATCACTTGAGAACCAAAGCAACCCACTGTCTATTAGGAAAATTAATCCATTTGGGTTTTCCGTTGATACATTAATACTGTCAAATCCCAGTGCTGTATTGATCTGCATGCTTAATTGCCTTTTGTAAACAGAGCATCCAGAAGACAATTTTAGTAAAGGTTTATTGGAAAGTGATACTCAGCAACATTTGTTTATATATTTATTCTGAAGTCAGGGGTGGTCCTTTAGATAAAGCACAGAAGGTATCCAGTCCCTAAAATCAGGTCAACGCACCCTGTGACTTATCATGCTAAACACACCCCATGAACTATGAATTGCAGCCTGTCTGATGTGACTCAGTATTCCTGCTTTTGCAGTACCAGGTAGGCAGAAGAACCAAGAGGTTAACTTGGCCCTGGTTGGCCCTTATATGACATCTGATGGATGACATATAACTTGGTGGGTTCCAACTTGTGCAGGCCTGCTCTATATTAAGACAGTTCTTAATTATCAGTGTTATTATTCTGTCATTATTAGCTGAAGGGGACTAATATTTATAGGAACAATCCTAAAGAAAATGCGGTTTAAATGCTTTTTATAAACACTTTGCATTTTCTGATCTGTTTACATTAATATTTAATTTAATGTAGCTTGAAGATTAATGCCTGTCTTTCTTTCTTTCTTTCTTTTTTCTCTTAACTTTATTAAGCAAAGATGCTGGAGGGTAGCATTTTGCCCATTGTGCGTTAGAAAACAGAGCCAAGGAAGAAAACAGATTTGTGCTGAAATCCTACAAAACCATCCCTTTGTCCCTCTCTCTTCCTTCATTCCTAAAAACAACAACAAACAAACACCCAGCCATGGGGTACTAACGGGGCTCTGATTAAATATTCTGTGCCATAATTTATGCAAAAGCAAATCCCAACTGGAATCAGGAGCTCTCAAAAATCTGTTGTGAAATAATTATCCTGAATGACATTGTCGAAATGGTCCACAAGGATGTTGTCAATAATACATTACACAAAATCGGTTGGAAATAAACCTTGGAAATTACACGATATTCCTGGAACCTTGAAAGAATTATCAGTAAACAAATTTAATCAGTTTGATGTTATGCATCCCACTCAACCTCTTATTATCTGATCATCTAGGTTTTAGAACGCTGTGGGGAGTTGAATGACAATGAGCAGCACGATAGGATTGTAGACGCTCGTGTGCTGGTTATTCAGCTACCTGATTGCCCTTAATTTTTCTGACTTGCTTATATGTTGCATTGTTGCTTGAATGTTGAATGTTCCTTGTTGCTTGAATGCCTTTGGTGAGACCCACTGATGGAGAACTGCTTGTTTCTTTTTATTGCAGTCACTCCCCTGACAAAGAAGGTAACGTGTTAGCAAAGGTGGGCATTTATTCCACACACTGTCTATAATTGGCCAAACGAAGTGCCTGATTGATATCGCTTGTTCGGCATTCTTTGTTTGTTTGGAACACGATGTCTCCCTTGAATATTGACAGATAGGAATAAAAGTTGGTTCAAGCGATCAGGACGCAATTCTACATTTCAAGTTTAAATACCAGCACATCACCCACAGCCATTTTCAAAGGGGAAAGCAAAATGCCAAATATAATACATTGGATTCAAAGAAGGAGAAGCAATGGGGAATTTCAGGCAGCTGAAAAGGGGCAGGCAGAGAAGATAAAGCACCTCCACAGCTTATCAATTGAAAATTGATCACGACCACACCTCTCTCCTTGTTCTGCACTTCATAGCCACTACTCAGGCTTCTGCCAGATCTTACAGAGAGGGTGGGGGAAAGCATACTGTACAATCTGGCAGGCAGAAACTGTCCTCCATTCCCATTCTTTGTTGTTTGTTTGTTTGTTTGTTAAAAGTATGTCTATCCCCTTTTATAACCCATGGAGGGCAGCTAACGTACATAAATGCAAAACCTTATTCTCAAAAACAAATTAAAAAGCTAACAAATGACAAGCAAAGTATTAACAAGACCTATGAAAACAATTTTAAAAACACACACACAAGAAGAGGACCAGCAAAATCAACCAACATGCAAATCAAAGGTCTGCCTAAGCAAAATTCTTATCAAGAGGCTGTGAAATGCCACCAGAGAATGGGCTGTACAGATCTCCCAAATCAAAGGAGTAGAATCATAGAATCATAGAACAGTAGAGTTGGAAGGGGCCTACAAGGCCATCAAGTCCAACCCCCTGCTCAATGCAGGAATCCACCCTAAAGCATCCCTGACAGATGGTTGTCCAGCTGCCTCTTGAAGGCCTCCAGTGTGGAAGAGCCCACAACCTCCCTAGGTCACTGGTTCCATTGTCGTACTGCTCTAACAGTCAGGAAGTTTTTCCTGATGTCCAGCTGGAAACTGGCTTCCTGTAACTTCAGCCTGTTATTCCGTGTCCTGAAAGGCAGGGAACACCCTCTCACGTATTCTCAGCGATATGCCACGGATGGGGCATGACATGCAGGAGGAGCCTCTTGAGTTGTCCTCAGTGGCCAGGCAAAGTCACATGGGAGAAGACAGCCTTTTAGTTATCAAGATAGACTTCCTCAATGTGGTGTCCTCCTGATGTACTGGAGTATAACTCAGATCATCCCCAACCAGCATGGCTAATGGTAAGATATGACGAGAGTTACAGAACAAACATCTGAAGTGCACAACTAGGTTGAGGAAGGCTGGGTAGAGTTGAAACTCAGACCTTGTGTCTCAAGGGCAAACCCTAGGAGCTGAAGAGTGGCGTCAGGCAGATCAGGGTGTGGAGCCTGGTGCAGTAGAGGCAGAGCCTGGTGGCACGGGGTTTGAGCAAACAACAAATAAGCAAAAGTAGTGTCATAACCCACCCACCCTTTGAAGCTGTTGAGATTTTACTCCTTTCCTTAAGCTTCACGTTAAGTCCTTGATCTGGCTCTCTCAGTCCTTCCCGTCTTCAAATGTAAGCCCCTTAGATAGCTTTTTTTTTATTCCACAACTTTGTGAGGGGGCAGGGAATAGTTGGGCATGCAATAATTTCTACACCAGTAGTCAAGATTTGCTGTGCTAATCCTTTTTTGAATATAAACAGGAGAGTTTTACTGCAAAACATGTATGTTAATTTAGATTCAGGGAAAATGGTGACTTGACCTTCAGAGAAGTGCTTCTCTTGATGGCAGAGCTGGGAAGGAATTTGGAATGGGAGGAAAACATAGACATTATGTTAAGATTTGCATCTGAGCTGAAAGGCTATAATCGGTAGGACTGGAAAGGCTGAAGATGGTACAAGCACACAATAGCAGAACCGGATGTTAGAAGAGCTGTGTGCAGCTATTACCAAAAACTGCATTCTTGGGTCTAGTTCTCCTTGCTTCTCCTTAACATTGAGTAGAACACTCTGGCACTTTGCTATCTGTAGAGTGTTTCTTTCTGTATCTTCCCTCCATATTTTAGTGGATCTGTGTATTGCTATTTTTGGTACTGGGGTGTATTCAGATGAAATTTTTATTCTGCAATTGCCCTTCGTTTACAGGGGAGTCCAGACTTCATCGTCTTGCATTTGTAAACCTCCCATGTTTTCCCACCACTTCTTCCATCTTTTTTCATATCACAAACTATCCACTAACAGGGGAACTACAGAATAGCTGCACAATGCCTTTAGATTGGAATCCTGTCCCATTCCACTGAAGAGTCAATCTATCTTCCCTGTTTCTTCTAGCGTCTAATATTCCTTTACAATCTCCTGCTTAATATTGAGGACAGAGACTATTCTCAGTTTATATTTCTTGTAGTTGTTTGCTGGGCCACTGCGAGGTTCTCTGGCTAAGAGAGGTCCGGAAAGGGGAGGCAGTATCAGATCTCTCTCTCTCTTTCTCTCATATGGGCTAATACTTATGTCATCTAGATAATGAAGGCAACTTGGTGGGCTTTGCCCTTTGTGTACCACATCCGCACCACAGGGAATATGATAGATAATGGCAATAAAGCAAGATAATAACCTAGAAACCCATTTGCCAACCTGTGGCCACCTATGGATTGAAGCAGGGTGAGATGAAAGCTGGATTAACATCCTCCTTCCTCACAAGAACCATAAGATAATTTTTCATGTTAAAATCAGGTCAATGAAAAACAGCAGCATGCTCTGGCTGGGTGCTGTGTCTTTTGGGTTTGTTTTACTCCCTTTATTGACTCCCCCCTCCCCCCAATGTTCTCATGCAACCCATTTCCACAAGTCCAAAGGCAAGATCCAGAAAATTCACTATCTTCAAATGATTGTCATCAGGGTCACTCCTGCCATGCAGCTGGGTGAAGAGACCAGCTTCAGGCAGCACCATTTTGGGGGTGGTAAATGGATGAAGGCAAGGATTGGTGTCTGAATGGTACAGCAGGACATGGTGAAGTTTTCACTAGGGATGTGCTCCGCTTCTAATCGGACCGGCAAATTAGAAGCAGAGCGGGGGGGTTCGCCTGCCCTTAAGGTGGAGGCAAAGAGGATTGGGGGGCCGGCGGAGCGTGGCGAAGAGGATCGAGGTGAAGGCGGATCCTTTGCCTCGATCCGGAGCTCCGCCGGAAAGGTAAGTGGGGTTTACCGGGCCCTGCCGCTATCGCTGTCGCCCATGCGGCGACAGCGGCAGGGCCCGGTAACCCCCCTCCTCTCCCTTACCTGCCTCTGTCCGCAGTCCATCGGCTTCTTCAATTGAGCCCGCGGTTCAACCAGGAAGTCTGGGCCAGCTTGCAGCCCAGATTTCCTGGTTGAACCGCAGGCTCAATTGAAGAAGCCGACGGACCGCGGACAGAGGCAGGTAAGGCCCCCCTCCCCCTTGGTCCCTTACCGGGCTCTGCCACCGTCGCCCCACGGGCGGCGATGGCGGCAGGGCCCGGTAACCCCCCCACCCTCCTCTCCCGGCCTTACCTGGTGCCACTCCCCTCCACTGCGGAGCTGATTCGGAGCCGGAGCTCCGCGGCGAAGAGGAGCGGAGTATGGGCGGAGCGGAGCGAAGCGGGGCGGAGCGGGGCAGGATGGAGTGGGCCGATCCGAAATTTTCGGATTGGCCCATGGGGCAGAGCGGGGGGTCCGTGCAGACCCCTAGTTTTCACCCTAGCAAAGGTGGATGCCAGCTGAGCTCCACTTCTGTCAGCATAATCTTTTGGGCCAGCACTGCTTGCTGCTCTAGTCAGGGAATGCATGATCTTTGGACTCATCTACACCAAGCAGGATATTGCACTATGAAAGCGGTATATAAAAGGCAGGAGCCACACTACCGCTTTATAATGATATTGAAGTTCACTGACAACAGTTGGGGCCCATTGACACATGCTATATACCATTTTCATACTGCTTTCATAGTGTTATATACTGCTTGGTGTAGATGTTTTATGGGCCCCAACAGTTGTCAGTGCACTTCAGCACCATTATAAAGCAGTAGTGTAGATCCTGCAGTGCACTTCAATACCGCTATAAAGCAGTAGTGTGGCTCTTGTCTTTTATATACTGCTTTCATACCGCTTTCATAGTGGAATATCCTGTTTGGTGTAGATGAGTCCTTGGAATCCATGATAAAAAAATAAAAAAAAAATCAGCATCTTGAAAATCTCAGCCTAAAAGTCAAAACAAAAAAAGTTTGTGAAGCAAGAGTAGACATGCTGAAATTGTCCTCCCATGGCAAGCCAATTAAAACCTACCATGAGATAGAGGAGTTCCTTTAACCATGAATTCCTGGGAACCTGGGAACTTTTTTACTTTGCTGAACCATCCTGAGCCTATAAGTGTGAATAGAGCATTAACAAAAATAAATAAAGACAAGTAAAATAAAATATCCCTATATACAAACTCCCATTGCTGCTGAGTTCTGCCAGCCAATGATCTTAGGAACAAGAAAAACTATAAGAATAGTTTTTCTTGTTGCTGTTTGTCCTACAGGTTAGGTATCATTTAGCCCAAACTGTGACTACAGAGTGGAGTCCATTTAGAGCAGGCCAACTTGGACTTGGACCTCTTTAGCTCACCGCATATGCTTATGCTAATTACTACAAAATGTAATGTCAATTTTCAAGTGAAAGGGCAAAGAAAAATGGATGGGATAGAGAAACCAATGAACTGCGGAAAGGTTATTTGGGTTGAAGAAAAACGCTGTATTTTGAAACGTGAAAGGACACATACCTAGTTCCCACATCACAGCCAATTCCTGAGTTGTTTAACCCAGGAATTGATGGGGCTATATGGAATAAATGCACTGTCTCCCACCCTCATGGCACTTCTGCTTTCTGAAACAACCCAGGAATCCAGGGTTGTTATTGTGACATTTGAACCCGGAACTCTGAGTTGTTTAGGGATTAAACAGCCTAGAGTTAACCATCAATCTTGACATGAGGAAAGGAATGGCATTGTGTACTGGTCCCATAATCAGCACACATTGTTAGAGCGGTACAGGAAGAGCACACACTGCTCCATTCCTGTCTGAAGAAGGGGCCCTTCTTCACAGATCATTCTGTAAGCTGTGTCTGCCTTCCCCGACATTTGTATTGTTTGTGGGTGTCCATAAACATGTCTTTGACTCCAGGATTACCTCAATCCTTCCCTTTCAGCCAATTCTTGTTCGAAATCTCCACTCACCTGGTTTTTCACCTACAACGAAAAAAGAAATATAGCTGCCTACTTTTCCCTCATGGATGGGAAAGCAGCTTGGGGATAGAATTTAAAAACAAAAAGCTGGAGAAGAAAGGATGAAAGATCCTCTCCCTGCACTCTCTATTCCTGTTGATTCTTCTCCCATGAGTGCTTTTTTAACACATGAGAGATGCTTGTAAAACATCAAGTTTGGCCATAGAATTATATTATTTTTGACATCTAAGTTCAATGATTAACGTGGACAAAAATATTTGCTGGAACTCTATGACGATTTGATATTACTCCATATTTACCTGTTGTTGAAGTTAATATATAAGGGGAGTGGTCCCAACGTGCATCACCTTACACTTGCTTACATTAAACTGCATCTGCCATTTTGGATGCCCACTCTCCCAGCTTGGAGAGATCCCTTTGGAGCTCCTCACAATCACTTTGTGTTTTAACCACCTTAAATAATTTGGTGTCATCGCCAAACTTGGTCACTTCACTGCTCACTCCTAATTCCAGATCATTTATGAACAAGTTGAAAAGAATTGGTCGCAATACCAATCCCTGTGGGCCCCACTATTTATTTCCCTCTGTCGGGAAGTTTCTACTTAAGTATATATTGAATCTGATAGCACTGTGGCCACTGTTACCGATTAGTTCAACAATATTTACATCTTTATTAGGTCCTGGGTGAGACCATTTAGGATTAAATCCAGGGTTGACTCCCCTCTGGGTCAGTGCCATGACCAACTGTTCTAGAGCACAGTCATTTAGGACATCAAGAAATTTAACCTCTTTGTCATGACTGGAATATGCATTTATCCAGTCAATGTGAAGACAGTTGAAGTCACCCATTATTACAACACTTCCTTGTTTGGAAGCCTCCTTGATTTGGTTTTCCATCTCAAGGTCACCCTGAGCATTTTGGTCTGGGGGCAATAGCACGTTCCTAGCATTCAATTAGCTTTGGGGCCCTGTATTGTCACCCACAGCACTTCTGTGGAAAAGTCTTCCCCATTTAGGTGCTCTAGTCTACTTGACGCAATGCCCTCTTTGATGTAGAGAGCAACACCACCCCAGTACACCCTTCCCTGTCCTTCCTGTAGAGTTTATATCCAGGGATGACGGTATCCCATTGGTTCTCTCCATTCCACCAGGTTTCTGTAATGCCCACTATGTCCAGGTTCTCCTTTGAAACTAAGCACTTCAATCCTCCCATTTTGGCTTGGAGGCTCTAGCATTAGCACAGAAACACCTATACACAGTGTCCCTCCCCAGATGTCTCTGCCATGTCCCTCTTTCCTTGTTGCATTGGCTATCACATTCTATCTTGTACTCATGGCCTATTTGCTCCCCTTCTACATTGGGACAATCAAAAACATTTTCATATTTGTCTCCTTCAGATGATTTAACCTGCACCAGGTGCTTCCCAGCTCCTGTTGGATTTCCCCCATGATTTAGTTTAAAAGCTGTTCTGCCACCTTTTTTATGTTTAGCACCAGTAGTCTGGTTCCATTTTCATTTCAGTGCAGCCCATCCCTCTTGTACATGCCTGGCTCATCCCAAAATGTTCCGCAGTGCCTAACTCACATTTAGACAAAGATTTGTTCTCTGCTGCTCCGGACAGCAGGACTAGATTTGATGCGCTTAAGGGCTTCACCATACGAGGCTAAAATCCTGCATCCGTGCCGGGGCTGCTGTTTCTGGATTCCTTGTGGGAATAAGATCAGCTCCTTTAAACAGGTGGACATGTGCTTTGATTCAGGGAATACCTTTCTATATGTTTCATTTTAAAGCTACTATTTATTACACTTATATACCACCCCCATAGCCAGAGCTCTCTGGGCGGTTTACAGATGGTGTTCTGTTATTGTGCAACTCCAAAATTTCAGAGGAAAGAATTGCACTTAGAAGTCTTCTTAGAGGGGTTTTCCTCGATCTTTTCAAAAGCAAGGTAAAGCTCAAGAAGTACGGGAGATGGCCTGGAGGTTGACAATGTCATACAAAGGACCTATAAATGTCCATGAGTGACCAATCACAAGCATAAAATAAATGACTCATGCAATTACGTCCTAAGTTACAGGAGAGTAGATTTCAGTTGAACATTAGGGAAAAAAACATATTGTGCTCCAGCACTCAATTTCCTGCTTTGAACAGGGAATTGAATTACTAGACGGCCTACAAGTCCCCTCCAACTCCATAATTCTGGCCTTTGTTGCAGATGGAGATAAAGATTGCTGGAATGGGTGGGGTTACAGCAAAGAAGTAGGGTTGAAATGATATTTAAAGGAAGAAATGACACCACACAGGTGCTCTGGGGAAGACGTCCAGGCACAGAGGAGTAGACAGCAAGAGAGAATGAGTAGAGTCATCTAAGGAAGCAGAAGACCACCAGGCAGTGGAGAATGGTACAGTGGAAGGGGGCATGATTTGAACTGGTCTCTCCTATCATTGCTGTGAGAGATGTGTAAATGCATTGTTAGAGAGCTGTTTCCTTGTTGATTAGTTCAGTATTCCATTCATAGATGGCGTTGGTTAGGAAATTCAGAGCAGTAATGAGTCCCCAGTGCTGATATCTGTCTGGTAGGGGCATTTGACATTTTTCTTTGGCCTGAGGTAATGGGGAACAGCAGCAGGGCAAACACTATAGATAGGAGGCTACACCTTGTAATCATAGAATTTTTATTTTATTTTTTTCCTTTTCCTCTCGCCTATTCTCACACTCACAGCAGGGAACAGAGGGCAAACTGGCTTCTTGCAGACAAATATGACTTGGTTTCAAGTTGCTGATTTGATTCTTTTTTCCCCCTCCGCCTCCTTCTTCTTCCGAGAGTTCACGCTGAGGCTGTGCCGGTAGCACCCGCTGTAGCCGTTCAAGCTTCCTGGCCCAGTGGGACTAATTACCGCATTTACAGTAAAACATGCAAGGAAATGTATCTCCCCATCTCTGTATAGCCAAGATTACTGGAGGATAACCTACTACATTACACAGATTAATACTCCAGTGAGTAAATTAATCCTCAGAATTTCACTCACTCCTTGTGGCTTATAAATTTTAATTGGCTCTAAACTGCCACATGAATTTATGTGAATATCTATTGATGCAGTGGAAGAGATCAGAAATTACTCTATCAACACTAGAACCTCCAGGATAAGATAGGAGGCTATGCGGAGACCAATTTACAAACATATATTAAATGTTCGTAAGGTGGGGATTCAGAACCTGTAGCATTCACAGGGTTTACATATTACATGAAACCCAGAATTAAGAGGAACAAAAAGGCTACAGAGAGAAAAAGAAAAGCCTGCAATTTGAACATACACATTGGTTCGTTTTAGCTTGGGAAAGCATCCCTGATGCCTGTGACCACAACCAGATAGGGCTCACAGCAGGACTCAGCTGCCACTAGATTGCTGAAGATGGCTTAAAAATATTAAACAAATAAATAGAGGACAAGTTTGTCAGTAGATTGTGGTCATGATAGCTAAATGGATCATCCATTTTCAAAGGCAGCATATGGATGAGCAGGCAGTAGCTGATCTATCTCAGCTGTATCAACCTGGGTCCTCAGTACCACACCAGTATAGGTGCTTGATATTTAGGGGTGGGTGTGTCATCACAGCAATCCAGCGTAGCCACTAATGACCTGCCAAAAAAGAAGAAATGTATCATCAAAAGAGAGAGAGCAAATAAGAGGATACGATTTGCATAAATACGAATTCATATGTATAGTTGCAAATTTAGAAAAAATAATTGTAATTTAAGTAGAAATACAGAGCATCTCAACATAGTGTGGTAGATTGTGGCCAGGTAACCCATATGCCTACCTGATCAGTCAGCTCTCCAAACACTGTTGATGGGCAACTCCAAGGCCCAAATTTTCCTTATTTTCCTTCAAGAGGCCAGCTCTTCAAATAGAGGACTGTCTTCTATAAATGTAGGGTGACCATATGAAAAGGAGGACAAGAGCTCCTGTATCTTTAACAGTTGCATAGAAAAAGGAATTTCAGCAGCTGTCATTTGTATATATGGAGAACCTGGTGAAATTCCCTCTTCATCACAACAGTTAAAAGTGCAGGAGCTATACTAGAGTGACTAGATTTAAAAGAGGGCAGGGCACCTGCAGCTTTAACTGTTGGGATGAAGAGGAAATTTCATCAGGTTCTCCATATATACAAATGACACCTGCAGAAATTCGCTTTTCTATGAAATTGTTAAAGATACAGGAGCCCTCTCCTCCTTTTTGTATGGTCACCCTAGTAAAGGAGAACCCATGGCCACCTGACAGTAATCTTATTATCCTTGCCAGATTGAGTGCCTTAGATATTTGAACAGACTGGGGGATCTGTTTGTGCACTGATCATCTCCCAGAGAGTTTCTCTTCCTGAGATGATGGAGGTGGGGCTAGTTTTGGTGTTGAAAAACTCCCAGAGTGATTGTTCTGGAGGATTCCAAATCACGTGAGGTACTGGTTCCTCTCTATTCGGCCCTGGTTAGGCCTCATCTAGAGTATTGCGTCCAGTTCTGAGCTCCACAATTCAAGAAGGACGCAGACAAGCTGGAGCGTGTTCAGAGGAGGGCAACCAGGATGATCAGGGGTCTGGAAACAAAGCCCTATGAAGAGAGACTGAAAGAACTGGGCATGTTTAGCCTGGAGAAGAGAAGATTGAGGAGAGACATGATAGCACTGTTCAAATACTTAAAAGGTTGTCACACAGAGGAGGGCCAGGATCTCTTCTCGATCCTCCCAGAGTGCAGGACACGGAATAACAGGCTCAAGTTAAAGGAAGCCAGATTCCAACTGGACATCACGAAAAACTTCCTGACTGTTAGAGCAGTACGACAATAGAACCAGTGACCTAGGGAGGTTGTGGGCTCTCCCACACTAGAGGCCTTCAAGAGGCAGCTGGACAACCCTCTGTCAGGGATGCTTTAGGGTGGATTCCTGCATTGAGCAGGGGGGTGGACTCAATGGCCTTGTAGGCCCCTTCCAACTCTGCTATTCTATGATTCTAATGACCATGCCAAAATCATCACCTTAGGGGTGGCTTAGGACTTCATGACCACCATGAGAATCATAACGCTGTCCCAATATATCATTAGCAGATTACTCTTTTGATTTTGATTTTTTATTAGAACATGAGAATGATGATTTGGATACTGGGTTCTCTTTACTCTGTCGTCACGGTTGGATCATATCCTGGTGAGGTTTAGGCTGGTTGCAGCATTTCACTCCACAACCTGGGAAGCTATTAGATTCGGACTTATCATTGGAGACTCAAATGGCGTCTATAGCACAAAAAGCACCTTTCACTAACTGTTGGTGGGGTGCCGGCTGCCTCCCCTGCTTAACCGGTCTCAATTATCCACACTCTGGTAACATCTCATATAAATTACTACTGCATTTGAATATTCTTTTGGGGCTTCAGTGCAAAATACATGAGCTAGATTGCCAACTAGATCCAGAGGTACTGAACATATTTCAACTGCCTTAAAACAACTCCAGAGGGTCCTGGTCCATTTTGGGACACAATTCAAAGTGCTGATTGTGACCTTTAAAACCAGAAGTTGTAACCTCTAAAACCTCAAAGATCACCTTCTCCCACATGAACCTAGACACTAAGATCATCCTCAGAGCCCTTTGTGAGAGTCCCCCACCCTCGGAAGTGAGGCAGACTGTGCACCAGAATAAGTAAGGCCTTTTCAGTTATGGTGTGACTTTAGAATGCTCTCACTGGCACTTGGTGCCAGCTCTGATTTACTTGTCTGTTTGACTAATACCCCCATCTTTCAAGGCAAAAGCCCCCCCCCCCCCCCAAGTGCCTTACAACAATCTCTGAAACACAGAATAAAACAATAAATACATAAAAACTCTGCCAAATAAGACAAAAACAGCAGCAGTTACCATCACCATGCAAACATATCAATAAAACACAGACTAAAACAAAAAAGCTTTCAAGGCCCACTTAAAGGATGATAAAGACGGAGCTTTAAATGTATCTTATATGGCTTTTCAGCAAAAGGTGAAAGCCTTTTTGTCTTCTTATGAGCATTAGATTTTTTAGCTACTGTACCATTTTTTGACTGTCTCTGGCATTTTTGGCTATTTGTTTCTCTAATATTTCCTCTTTGCCTGTGGGTTCCAGGGGTGGAGCACTTACTCAGGCTTCCATGCCCCAATAGCACTTGGCAGATTCTGGTAGGAAGACAGACCACTTTGTTTTTATTAAGAACACCACGTGGAAATTTAACCCTCTGGTATTATTATTATTATTTGGTATATCTGGTAGCAAACCAAAACAGCTTATGTAGCCTTCCGTATCCTCCAACACAACCATACCAGGCGTGTATCAGGGAGGGAAAGGACTGTTCCATCACAAGCCCTTAAAAATACATCCTATATCCTAAACTATCTATTACTATATTGCTGTTATTCCTGTCTTATTAATGTTTTTGAATTATTGTTAACCATTATGGCTGAAGGGTATCAAAACCCTAAAATATATACCACTTGCTAGAGACAGAAATAGTGTCTCAATTTCTTGTTCTGCCTGTCCACTTCCCAAAAGTACCTGGGTGGCTTCTGTTGGAAAACAGGATATTGGGCTAGATGGACCATTAGTTTGACCCAGAAAAGCAACCCTTAATGCTCCAGGGACTGATGAAGAAATATGGTTCCATTCATACAAATAATAGTACCCTAATTCCAGGGCTACAACTAAATAACATAGAAAGGGATTTCAATTAGGACAGCCATTCCCATCTTGGTGCCTAGATACTTTGGACTACAACTCCCATCAGCCCCAGCCAATTACTCTTGCAGTCCCAGGAAGACAGACAAACCAACAGGTTTGTCAAATTCTTGGTGGGCTACCAAATATGGGTGGTGGACTTACTACATTTAGCTTGGTGGGCTGCAAGTTGGGCAAGCCATTTGGAAGACATAAAATATACTGTTTAATGATGCAGCAGCATGGATTGTAGCTCGGGTTTGTGCCAAGATTACCCTTGGAATTTTGGGTTTTTCCCCAATTGCTATTCATCAGTTTGTTAGAGGAGGAGGAGTCCTAAAACAGCTGCTAAATCAGGGTGATTTTAAGGAAAGGAGGAAGTTGATAGTAGGGATGTGCTCTGCTTCTAATCGGACCGGCAAGTTAGAAGCGGAGCGGGGGGCTTCGCCTGCCCTTAAGGCGGAGGTGAAGAGGATTGGGGGGCCAGCAGAGCGTGGCGAAGAGGATCGAGGTGAAGGCGGATCCTTCGCCTCGATCCGGAGCTCCGCCGGAAAGGTAAGTGGGGTTTACCGGGCCCTGCCGCTGTCGCCTGGTAACCACCACCACCATCCCCCTGCCCTCCTCTCCCTTACCTGCCTCCGTCCGGCTTGCGGCCCAGACTTCCTGGTTGAACCGCAGGCTCAATTGAAGAAGCCGACGGACCGCGGATGGAGGCAGGTAAGGCCCCCCTCTCCCTTGGTCCCTTACTGGGCTCTGCCACCGTCGCCGCACGGGCGGCGATGGCGGCAGGGCCCAGTAAACCCCACCCCACCCTCCTCTCCCGGCCTTACCTGGTGCCACTCCCCTCCACTGCGGAGCTCTGATTCAGAGCCGGAGCTCCACGGTGAAGAGGAGCGGAGTATGGGCGGAGCGGGGCAGGGCGGAGTGGGCCAATCAAAAATTTTCGGATCGGCCCACAGGGCGGAGCGGGGGGTCCGTGCACACCCCTAGTTTTCACCCTAGCAAAGGTGGATGCCAGCTGAGCTCCACTTCTATCAGCATAATCTTTTGGGCCAGCACTGCTTGCTGCTCTAGTCAGGGAATGCATGATCTTTGGACTCATCTACACCAAGCAGGATATTGCACTATGAAAGCGGTATATAAAAGGCAGGAGCCACACTATGGCTTTATAATGATATTGAAGTGCACTGACAACAGTTGGGGCCCATTGACACATGCTCTATACCATTTTCATACTGCTTTCATAGTGTTATATATACTGCTTGGTGTAGATGTGTCATGGGCCCCAACAGTTGTCAGTGCACTTCAGCACCATTATAAAGCAGTAGTGTAGATCCTGCAGTGCACTTCAATACCGCTATAAAGCAGTAGTGTGGCTCTTGTCTTTTATATACTGCTTTCATACCGCTTTCATAGTGGAATATCCTGTTTGGTGTAGATGAGTCCTTGGAATCCATGATAAAAAAAATAAAAATCAGCATCTTGAAAATCTAAGCCTAAATTTTCGGATCAGCCCGCAGGGCGGAGCGGGGGGTCCGTGCACACCCCTAGTTGATAGTGGGGACATTCCTTGAATTTGAACAATGTAACTGCTTTGCCACTTCATAAGAGAAGGAAAATGAGAGCAATGATGTTAGTGCTTTACTGGAGTTGTGGAGAAAACCAAGATTATTCGGTTCATTTCTAACTTTAAAAGCAGAGGGTTTTAATTAGCTAGCTTAGAATGGCTCATTGGTTCTGGTGAGCTTAAGATAGGCTATCAAGCAAACTGCTGGAGATCTTCACTTTAATTGCAGAAAATGTATATATCACTAGACCTTCTTGTGTGTACTGTCCTTCTATGCTCTAGAAAGATCACCCACTGCCTTCTGTTGAGACTTGCAACAGGTTCAGATCAACCACATGCCCGGAAAGAAGGGATCCAAACATTTTGGGCCAGTGGGCACATTTAGAATTTTAGAGTGTGCTATGCATACTCTCACAAAATGGCTGTCATGTAGGGAGGTTTGCCCACTCATAAAATGGCTGCCATGGTGTATATGGCCAGTCACAAAAAACCCATATCCCAAACTACTGAGACTAAAAGAAAAGCAATGTGCCCAGTAACTTAACTATCAGGCAGAGATGTGGGTTCCATCACGCCTACTTTTTAAATCCAGTTTTCATCCATGTTTCCCCCCTCCATTTCCTTAGCGAGTCAAGCGTTGGGCACTTTCACATCTGTGCATTGTTGCATTCTTTCAGCTCATGCATCTTTTCACCTGGAGCACTGCAATGCCAGTGAAATCTCCTGCCCCACCCATTTGGAAAGGTTTACAGGGGAGGAGGAGCAAAAGTTTGTTTTGCTCGTTTCAAAGGGTGAGCAGATGGGTGGGCTAATTTCTTTTGTAATGGTGGTCAGGTCCCCTCCTTTGCTCCAAGGTAACCAAAATGCTTACATCTACGTAAATTTTTAAAATAAAGAGATCAAACTTGGTATGGTGATATCTCTTAAGGTAGGGTGACCATATGAAAAGGAGGACAGGGCTCCTGTATCTTTAGCAGTTGCATGAAAAGGGAATTTCAGCAGGTATCATTTGTATATATGGAGAACCTGGGTGAAATTCCCTCTTCATCACAGCAGTTAAAGCTGTAGGAGTTATACTAGAGTGACCGGTTTTAAAAGAGAGTAGGGCTCCTGCAACTTTAACTGTGGTGATGAAGAGGAAATTTCACCAGGTTCTCCATTTATACAAATGACACCTGCTGAAATTCCCTTTTCAATACAACTGTTAAAGATACAGGAACCCTGTCCTCCTTTTCATATGGTCACCCTACTTAAGGAGCACTTTCAGCATGCCAAGTTTGAATCAGATCAGTTCATCCCTTGATTTTTTAGGGATTTTTAAATTTTCCCCTCTTAAACCCTTTTCCTCATAGTCCACCAGTGCGAAATCAATCCCATTGATTTCAACTGCATTTACATCCAAGTCATACTAAAATCCAATGCATGCTTACCTTTGAGTAAACCCCATTGAACAGAGAGAGACATACTTCTGAGTAAACAGAAGTAAGACATAAAAAGTAAGCATATGTGTCAGGGTTCAGGGCATGGGCGGCAAGGCCTCAGTGCAGAAACACCAGGGCGGGGATGGACAGCGGAGGAACTGGCAAACAGAGTCCATGCAGGGCCAGAGGCAAAAGGCAAGGTCCAGAAGCAAGCCAGGTTCAGAGTCCAGAGGCAAACAGAGTCCAGGCAGGGCTGGAGGCAAAAGGCATAGTCAGGAGAAACGGGAGGTCAAGCACAACAAGGCAAGGTCCAGGATTCGTAGGTAGTCAGGTACTGGCTGCACTAGGCACAGAAGACCCTGTTGCTATGACAAAGCTGGAGTGGAAACGCAGTTCTTATATAGCCCTTTCCTGACTGCTCCCAGCTGGTCTGCATCAGCCCACCTGTGAGGGCTGGATGATAGGAGCCTGGGTCCTGCAACCACACTGCGGCTGCCTGGTGGTGCTGCAAGACAGAACCTTCCAATAGGGTTGCAAAGCACTTCTTTCCAATTTGCTGTTTTAGACTTTTAAAAAAAGGCTTCTGAGTGACCACACTATTAAAAGTCAGTTCTATATGAATATACTCAAAGGTAAGCATGCATCTGATTGTAATATGACTTGGATATAAATGCAGTTGAAATCAATGGGATTTACTCTTCGCATGATCAAAGGAAAGGAAAGGCGATCCTTCGCACTGGTGGACTATGAGTAAAAGGGTTTAAGAGGGGGAAATTAAAAAATCCTAAAAAATCAAGGAATGAACTGATCTGATTCAAACTTGGCATGCTGAAAGCACTCCTTAGGAGCTATTACGGTGCCCATTTTGATCTCTTTAGCTTTAAAAATGAGGGAGCTGCGGGTAAGGAGGGTGCATTTGCCACATTTCTTTTAAGGTGAAAATGCCTACTCAGGAGTAAGAACATAGAATTAAATGGGACCTCTCTCCCCCCCCCTTCATGGTTGAGCGGAGACCTGCCCTGCCCTCTTTTGTTAGCAAGACTGCCCTTAGAGACACACACATACACCCCAACAAAGATAGAACGCAGCAATTGTAACAAAAAAGTGTTACCTTTAACCTAACAGAATGCAATAGACAACAAAGAAGTTAAGGAAGAAGATTAAAAATAATGATTTTATAAATTGAATAGCAATGTTTAAAAATAATATATACAAAGCATTCTACCACATGTGCAAAAATACAATCAATCCATCAAACAATTCAACAAAGAACGCTCAGTAAAGTTGTTTCCATCGGCCAGACGCATTTTGACGCAAGGTCTTCCTCAGTGGCCTGTGAGCTCAAAGCTGGTTGGAGGCCGGGGCTGCTGTTGTTGTTGTTATTGGGACTGACTTTACAGGTTTCAAATAGTAAAGGAAATAAACGAAATCAAGTGTCACTTCCCACTATGTAGTTCCAATCATTCGCAGGAAGCCCGTACAAAGTGTCTCCAACAGCCTCTGCTCAAACACGGTATTGCCGTGCAAAACCACATACCAGGCATGGCAAGTGTGCAATAAATCACTGGTGCCATGGAGCTCGTGGTCTGAACTCCAAAACAAAAAGGCATTCTTTTGAACCCACAGTTTTCTGTTCCAACACCAACTTCATAGAAGGCAAACTGTTGCTGCTCAGAGACAAGGAATTTGGCCAATTAACTGAGGAAAAGGGCAGAGGTGGACTCATATTGCAAATTACATATTTGCCCCCACAAAACACAACAGACGATCCAGAAGACCCATTTCACAGAAGGCAAATTGGTAGTATTAAGAAACTCTCTCTCTCTCTCTCTCTCTCTCTCTCTCTCTCTCTCTCTCTCTCTCTCTCTCTCACACACACACACACACACACACACACACACACACACACGGAAAAACAAACACCACCACCAAAGGAAGTAAGCATCCTTGCTAAGACACACTCAGGCCGTAGCTAGACCTAAGGTTTATCCCAGGATTGTCCTGGGGTCAAACCTGTTCATCTAAGTGCCACACAGGGCATCCAGCACTCAGGCAGGGATGAACCCGGGATGATCCTGGGATACACCTTAAATCTAGCTACAGCCACAGAGAGAGAGACAGAGAGAGACAGGCAAACATACACACAGTATATGCTTTTAGACGCCAGGTGAAGACCTTTTTATTCTCCCAGCATTTTAACAGTCTATAAATAAATTTTAACTTGGTGTTTTAAATTTGTAATTTTGCATTGCTGCTGTTTTTATCTGGTTGAGCTTTTATATTGTGTTTTATATTATGGTTTTATACTGTTGTTTTATACTTTGAATGTTTGTAATTTTTGTGAACTGCCCAGAGAGCTCTGGCTATTGGGCGGTATAGAAATGTAATAATAAATAAATAAATAAATAAATAAATAATACCCCTCACTCCCTGCCATCCCCTGTTTTTCCCCATGAAGCAGCCATCAGGCCTGAGCCTTCCAAGATGCGCCACATCACCTTCAGCCTACGCTCCAAAAGGAAGTGCTGGGCTCCATCTGCCCATCATTTTTATTTTCTAAGAATAACCTCTGAGGTCCATGCTGTAGAGCAGAGCTTTCCAAACTTTTCATGTTGGTGACATGCTTTTTAGACATGCATCATTTCACGACACAGTAATTCAGTTTTACTAGCAAACCAGAGGTTAAACTAACCCCTGATAAGAGATACGGACACATACATAAATTGTAATAACGAAATGTATGAGGACACAACATATCTCATGAAAACCTTTCATTTATATTTTTTTAAATATGATTTTCAAGATAATCACATACATTTCCGAGACTTTTCACATTGAACCAATTTTGTCGAGTTGCGATCGAGCGGCGGTTGAGATGGTGTTCTATCAAAGAATTGGACCCATGGAATTTCTCGAATGTGCCTAGGTGCCTAGGTCGGGAACCCCAGCCTAAGAGATGCCAGCCTGAGCGAACTGTAAAGCACAGTGCAATTCCAGTGGAACTATGCCTTTAGCTGGCCTTTTAGTGAGATCCGTGGGACTCTAACTTGAAAAGAAGTAGACTTCAATTGTTGGAATGAACTTCCAAGGAAACATGTTTCATGTTAGAATATTGAAGTGGGTCAAGTGATGGGCCTGAGAAGGGGGTCTGCAGGCCTGGCCTCTTCAGCACTGCTGTATCCTCCTGCCACCACTGCTCCCACTAGGAACCTAGGAAGAGGCTTTATTAGGGTGACCCTATGAAAAGGAGGACAGGGCTCCTGTATCTTTAACAGTTGCATAGAAAGGGGAATTTCAGCAGGTGTCATTTGTATATATGGAGAACGTGGTGAAATTCCCTCTTCATCACACCAGTAAAAGCTGCCCTCTTTTGAATCTGGTCACTCTAGTATAGCTCCTGAAGCTTTAACTGTTGTGATGAAGAGGGCATTTCTCCAGGTTCTCCATATATACAAATGACACCTGCTGAAACTCCCTTTTCTATGCAGCTGTTAAACGATACAGGAGCCCTGTCCTCTTTTTCATAGGGTCACCCTAGCTTTATATCAAGTCAGACCTTTGGTCCATCTGCACCGAGTGGCAGTGATTCTCCAGAGTCTCCCCCAGCCCTACATAGAAATGCCAGGGATTGAACCTGGGACCTTGTGCAAGCAAAACATGTGCTCCGCCACAGAGCTCTGGGCCCTTCTGCAAACGCTCCTTATGCTTTCTTCATACGGCTGCAAAGTTTCATCGGGTTGATTTTTTTAAAAAAACACTTATGGCCCAGGACAGAGTTGAGTCCCAGGAGATTTCTTTCTAGCCTCCACCAACCAGGATGATCAGGGGTCTGGAAACAAAGCCCTCTGAAGAGAGACTGAAAGAACTGGGCATCTATAGCCTAGAGAAGAGAAGATTGAGGAGAGACATGATAGCACTGTTCAAATACTTAAAAGGTGGTCACACAGAGGAGGGCCAGGATCTCTTCTCGATCCTCCCAGAGTGTAGGAATAACGGGCTCAAGTTAAAGGAAGCCAGATTCCAGCTGGACATCACGAAAAACTTCCTGACTGTTAGAGCAGTACGACAATGGAACCAGTGACCTAGGGAGGTTGTGGGCTCTCCCACACTAGAGGCCTTCAAGAGGCAGCTGGACAACCCCTCTGTCAGGGATGCTTTAGGGTGGATTCCTGCATTGAGCAGGGGGTTGGACTCGATGGCCTTGTAGGCCCCTTCCAACTCTGCTATTCTATGATTCTATAACCCCAATCCCATGGCAGTAGAGGATGGTGGCTCCCATTTTGGTGGGGTTGTGAGTCAATTCTCGGTAATGGAGCTCAAATTCCCCTCTGGCTTAAAAAGAGAAAAGCAATTTTGGAATGGGGAGGGGGGTTAAATGGAGAAGTGGCAGTGGAGAGGATGTATGCGTTCCCCACCACCACCAATAATTTTTCCACAGTCAATCCAAGCCCTCTTGAACCGCAGACAAATCACTGCACCTCAAGTTTTGTGGCTATGGAAATTCACAGCCTGTTATTTTGCAGACCTTGCATTTATTGTTTCCAAAGCAAGGAAGAACGTTTTAGCAATGATTTTTACTCTTTAGCCAGAGATATATAGTCTGAACTCTTAATGTCACCTTAATGTTATTTGTCTGGGACTAAAGAGCTGAACTCTAAATTGATGGGGTTTTCATTTCCTCTTACTGAGATATAATTAATGTTTCCTGAAACCAGCCAGGCTCAGGATATTTTAATTCAATTGTAACTATGCAAGGCACTCTACAATTAACTCCGTGAAGCAAGACCAGCCAGTTGGGTTCATTACTGCTACATTTTAAACCAAGGGTGCACGGTTGCTTTGCAGAGACAGGTAGTACTGCTATAAGAATGTTTGGATAATATAAAATGATTCCTAACTATCAAAAGCACAATTCTTTACTGAAGATACACTGCCGGGGGCCTTAGGATATGATGGAAGCTTTCTTACAGATCTTGAGATTCACCTCTGCAAGTGAAGAAACTTCACAGAAACACTAGTGCAACTCCACAGTGGCATAGCTGCACTGCTAGCACACTCCTGCCAGGTGTGGGTCCAAAATGGGTGTATATGAGGTCATGACAAGGGTGGAACGGGGTGGAGTAATTCAACACATTCTCAGATCCAAAGCACATTCCTGTTGCCAGCACAATGTTGTTACTTACAACAGAGATGGCTCGGAGTATCTCTACATTAAGGGAAATAGCATTGTTTACCCGGGGCTGTTGTGCTTCATGGTTCTTTGGCACGATTGATATGGGCTGCATTACACGGGAGGAGAAGGACAACAAAGGAGAAGGTCCTGCTATTCCCAAAGCTCCTTTAAACAGCACGCATGTTTCGAAGGAGAGCCTCCACTCCCTCCCTGGCACATGTGCAAAGGAGCGGTGCAGGGGAGTCATATGCTGTAAGTGTGCACACTTACTTGGGAGTAAGCCCCATTGAACAAAATGGGACTTATTTCTGAATAGACACATAGGGAACTACTAGCACAAACTAACAGAAAGAAGTTATTTTTAAAAGGAATCACAAGCTTGGGACCACAATACCTGATGTAACACCTCTCCCGACATGAACCTACCTGTACACTGTGCTCAGCATCTAAGGTCCGAGGGATGCTGGGAGGATGGCAACAAGGGAGAGGGCCTTCTCTGTGGTGGCCCCCGACTGTGGAACAATCTCCCTGAGGCCCACCTGGCGCCGACACTGTCATCTTTTTGGCACCAGGTCAAGACTTTTCTCTTCTCCCAGGCATTTAGCAATATGTAATGACCCTGAGTCTGTTTTATAACGGACCCCAGAACTGTTCTTTTAAATGGATACTGTTGTTTTTATACTGTTGTTTTTATGTTTTTGATGGTTTAAAATTTTATATATTGTTAATGTTTACTGTTTTTAACTTTCGTAAACCACCCAGAGAGCTTCGGCTATGGGGCGGTATATAAGAGAAAGAAAGAAAGAAAGAAAGAAAGAAAGAAAGAAAGAAAGAAAGAAAGAAAGAAAGAAAGAAAGCACAACTCTAATCTAGCATAATGGTCTCCTTTACTTGAAAGTAAGCCAGATCTGCCTCCCTTTGTTGCAGCGAGGCATTTTACCTTCATCTCCCTCCAACAGCAGTGAAAGTCGTTCCTCGGCAAGTTTATAGTACTATGTCAGCTTTACACACTGCCAATTTTGTGCCATTAGGGGTTTATTCCATCTTATCTCTGGTTTGTTTGTTTTTTAAAAAAATGGAATAAGGGGGTGGGGAATCCACGGGAGACATCCTGTGTTTACAGAGCCATGTCATCCACTCCGGAACTTCCATGAGTGGCCAGTCATGAGCATGCTATAAATAGCTCATTTAGAGAAGCCCTATACTATATAGGGTGACCATATGAAAAGGAGGACAGGGCTCCTATATCTTTAACAGTTGTATTGAAAAGAGAATTTCAGCAGGTGTCATTTGTATATATGGGGAATCTGCGGAAATTTCATCTTCCTCACAGCAGTTAAAGCTGCAGGTGCCCTGCCCTCTTTTAAATCTGGTCACTCTAGTATAGCTCCTGCAGCTTTAACTGTTGTGATGAAGAGGGAATTTCACCAGGTTCTCCATATATAGAAATGACACCTGCTGAAATTCCCTTTTCTATGCAGCTGTTAAAGATACAGGAGCCCTGTCCTCCTTTTCATATGGTCACTCTACTATTAGCAGCCTTCGATGGTGACACCAGAAAAACTTGCATCACACCCCACTTGCTTCAGTGGGAGCCAATGGACAGCATTTTGCAATTTCAGTCTGGCCAGAGACGAAACTTTGAGTCTTGGCAACTGGCTGGAAAGAAGTAATCAGGGAAGGTAGAGGTTGCCGTTACTTTTCTGAACTGATGTTTTCTCCCCATTTGTACTCTTGTTAATATGCACTTAATGACCATAAATCTCCCATACTCACTCATAAGAAGAATGACCCTGTATGAAGCTGTCCCTGGAACTGGTAACAGTATTAATTCCATTCTCAACTGTTTCACTCAGTGCCTATTAGAAGGTATGTGGCCCAGCGCACAGGGCTTCCATCGCTGGGGTAGGCATCACTGGGCACTTGCGAAGGCCCACTGCCAATGCCTGGAGCCTCCTGGCCCTGCTCCTCCTCCTCTGTATTGTCACAGCCTGTTCATCTGCCCTTTCCAGGCAAGCAAGCAGTGACAAGAGTGAGGAGATGAAATGACTTCCTCCATTTGCCTTCTGCTCTCCCTTTGGGCTGTGGTACAAATTGGGCCAAGAGGGAGCCTAGTCTGTAATTATGCAGCAGAGAATAAAGCGATGCTGTAATGAACTCATTCAGGTGGTCCCCACCACCACGCCCAAAAGTGCTTATGCAGCTTCCCGTGTTCCAGGACCCCATAGCTCTGATCCAAAAATGTTCTGAGTTGGTGTAGTGACTAACAGAATAAGTCATGAACCAGAAGAGGCTGGTTCAAATTTTACCTCAACCACTATGAACTCATTATGTAAGCCACTACTTATAGGATGCAATCTTACGCACAGCTCAGGACCACAATACCTGATGGAACACCTCTCCCAACCTACCCGGACGCTATGATCAACATCTGCTCCCCCCTTCCTCTGAGTGCCACTTCCAGGGGAGGCTCAGGAGGAGGCAACAAGGGAGAGGGCCTCCTCAGTGGTGGCGCCCCCTCCCCCAACTATGGAATGAGCGCCTCATTGAGTTCAGCCTCACACCAAAGCTGTCATCTTTTCACAGCCCTGCAGCTCAGTTGATCAGTCGGGCTGCGGGGTGAGAGGATGAAGACACTGTTCTGGCACTGCTATTAGTGAGACAATCATGAACCGTGGCCCCCAAAGCAGATGGGATTACTACTTTGCCACTGCTAATGGCAGCAAGAAAGCAATGATCCCAACTAGAATCACTGAGGCCTCCTCCTTCCACTATGGACCCCAAAGCTGGCCATCCCCATATCGGGTGGGTGTGCATGTGTGTGGCTGCCTCCCATCCTGCCCCCATCCTGCCATCATGGATGATGCAGCCCTTGGGGCTGAAAAGGTTGTGCACCACCCTGCACTGGGGGAACTCAAAGTTGTACCTGAAGGCGGTTGTGCCCTCAACCAAGCTGCCCTCCAAGTTGAGAGAGAGAGAAAAAATTATTTCCTTTCTTTGTGGGAGGGAGGGGACCCTGATGAGAGATTTCACAGCTATACTATAATAATATTTTTTTTAAAGTTCCAAAAATAACTTTTTAATAGCAATACTAACTTCCTTTAAATATATATATTACGATTTATACTTGTGCAAAAGTGACTTGAGGTGCAGCATAGGCTTTTTAATATCCAGTATTCAAAACATGTTAAGCCCTTTCTTTAAGACACAGTAAGGAAAGGAATGAGAATGCAACTTTCTGCACTTTGGGAGTACTTTGCTTTCAATTAGCACACTACAGAACTGTAACATTCTCATGTAACGTTGCTTAAACAAATGAAGCAGCTAAGAACAACCTTTACAGCAGCAACAGTGGAAGTTGCTTTCTGCTGCTCATCCCCGACAGCCCGTGCTTTAAGCTCCGTCACAACAGGGTTTAACACAATCCCTACCTTCCCTTCTCCACCAGTGTTTTCATTCCTCAGTTACTTTCTCTTTTCAAAAGAGGAAGTACAGAATGAGCACGAGGCCCACTGAGTCCGCTGCTCTAATGGCGCTGCTTCTCCTGCACACAGCAGGAGAGAGCAGCAATTCCGAGTTGAAAAATACATCGGACTTAAGGAGTTTTTTAGGGTTTTTGTCATGCAAGGAAAGCCAGAAGGCGCGGGGGAGGCAGACGACGTCATGTGAGGGACCTGAGCAAACTCCGTGAGTGCCCAGTAACGAGTGTGTCATAAAAAGCTTGATGGATGGAGCTTTGGTACTGCTCACGGTTGCACAGGGTAGTTCTGTAGGTGGCAAAGGCAGGATCTAGGGACGGTGTAAAAGCCGGAACGGAACAGGCCGGAACGACCCCATTATATTAAAAAACCATACCAAAAATAGTGGCATGTGTTAGCAATACTTGGGAACAATATTTTAGGACTAAAACCATTCCAATATTATATCACTATTAACCCCAGAACTTCCAAAACAACATCCAGAACAGAATGGGATGGCCGGAATGGCCACTTCTGAATGAGCGATATCAACGAAACTCACCAGTCACACATAACTCCATGGCAGGGTTGCAATAAGCCACAAAACGTGCAAAGAAACTGCATTCCGATAACCATTTCGCGCACAGCGCATATTGCACGAAATGGGCAGGGATAGCAGCTTCGAAGTGAAGTATGTTAACCAAACTCACCAGACACACATTACTAGGTGAGTCTGATATAATAAGCTCCAAAAATTGCCCCCAAACCATGTTCAGATACCCGTTCCAGGCAAAAACGTGTATTGCGCAAAATGAGCCGTAATGGCAGCTTCCCAATGAGGTAAGTCAACCAAACTCACCAGACACACATGACAAGGTGAGACAAATATAAAAAGCTCCAAAAGTTGCCCCGAAACCATGTTCAGATACCCGTTCCAGGCAAAGTCCGTATAGCGCAACACAGGCTGTAACGGCAGTTTCCCAATGAGATAAGTCAACCAAACTCACCAGACGCACATAACTAGGTGAGACAAATATAGATAGCTCCAAAAGTTGCCCCGAAACCACGTTCAGGTACTCGTTCCGGGCAAAAACGCGTATTGAGCAAAACGGGCCGTAACGGCAGCTTTCAAGTGAGGTAAGTCAACCAAACTTACCAGATGCCCATAACTAGGCGGGACAGATGTAAAAAGCTCCAAAAGTTGCCCCGAGACCACGTTCAGATACCCGTTTATTATGCAGTCTCTGGAATTAAATGGGTCTACAACTAGTATGTATAACTTTGGAACATCGGACGTTATGGCAAAGGACATCTGGCTCATTCCCACCAACATACACAGATCTCATTGGATATTAATAATTGTTGTCTTCAAGTGGAGAATTATTTTGTTTCTTGATTCCACACATACTATTGCCACAAAGTACACTGACATGCTGCAAACATTTACAGAGGTACAGTCCACTTCTCCCATCGATTGGTCAGAATGGGCCTTTCATGCACCACTTCATATACCAGTTCTGAAGGACTCTTACAACTGTGGAGTTTTTGTATGTCTCTTTGCACTTGTACTACGCAGTGGCTCACCTGTCCCTTTCCCAGCAGACATGGTGCCTGTACGGCAATGGATTGCAAATGAACTTCTCAAGCACAAATCACTTCTTCCACGGCCAAGTTTAATGCGGAGACAGCAGCAGAGAATAAAGAAGCAAATAAATCAGAGAGAAATTAAGTAATTCAATAGTCCTTTTTCTAGAAAATCACCCAAAGGAACATTCTCTACAGTTCTTGTCTTCAGCAATACAACAGTATTACACTTCATCTTGGTCTTTGTGCTTAATGGGTGATCAGTGCAAGAAACCCAAGGAGGACACCATGGTTCTGTGCGAGGGAGCATGTCAGGACTGGTACCATCTCTCTTGCCTGGAGATAAATCAAGCTTCTCGTGGTATATTCAAATGTCCAAAGTGTTGTGAGAAATGCCCACACCTCAAACAGAGATGCTGTTGAATAGACGATCCTTTCAGGGTCCGTCACAGTTCACACACTCCAGGGTATGCCCAGCCAATAACTGTAATAACAATACTAATACTAATACTAATAATGAGCCTACATTGTCACAGAGAATTCAGTGATCATGGCAGCAGCACATACAAAATGCAGCTGCCTTTTCATGACAAGGAAGGACTAATGCCCTGAGTCAAAGCAAGACATGCACAAACCGGCCCTCTGAGGCGGGCACAGAGGAGGAGAGGCAGTAGCAGACAGCTCTGCAGGCACAAGTAAGTGAGCCAAGGATTGTTTCCAGGCCATTCAAAGGCAGGAACAGCATAGAGAGATGCCTGCATCCCATAAATAATAGGAGGCTAGCAGGACAACAATAAAGCTTTGTGTTTCTTGCTTCAGAGTTGATTGACTACACAGCCATTATTAAATCATCATTATCATCATCATCATCATCATCATCTCAACAACAACAAGAAGCATTAGAACAAAAAGGCTGACTGACTTTATTACCAGTATGGGAAAGCGGATGTGCCCAGTGCCATGGAGGAAACAGTGGACTGTGCCACTACCTCTCAGTCCTTTGGGTGGTCCTGTCTAGGTTCCTGCCCTTGAGAAGCCACGTCACACATCAACTCATTGGTTTCCACTGTTTCCCCTTTAGAGGGTTCTGATTTCCCTCAAGGGCAGTGGGCACTGGGCACGTCCACATGCTGTACAGGACATCCAGTTGCCCACCAAGGTTATTGTGGATACCTTGCAGTGCTGTGTTGCCTATCTTTTATTTTACTATGTATATTATTTAAGGCTGTGTGTGAGTTTGCTTGGGCTACTGCTTCGCCAATGCACTCCTCAGTGACTGAAGTCCGACCCAAAGAAAAAGAAAGAAAAGTTTCCTCTGTAGGCCTTTTGCTTAATCCCCCTGCCCCCCCCCCAACATTGGGATTGGTCTTTCCCAATTTTGTAACAACCCTGTGGGATAGCTTAGGTTGAAAGAAGTGAACGGCCACAGGTCATTGTAAGCTTCAAGATGGAATGGGACAGCCCAACCCCACATCATAGTCTGATGTTTTAAGCATACTACCAAACCACACGACAACTATGGGCTTCCGCAGGAATCTGTCTTTGCAGAACTTCACTCCGGATTCTGAGAAAGTTTATTAAATGTTCCAGTTAGTACAATGAAAGTTCTTTATTTGATTACATTCACACAGAGAGAAGTTGCCTTTCGAGGCAATTTCCCAACAATAGATTGTGCCTCATTTTGCTCAAACATAATTTTCTTTGCCATGCTAATTCTGGGAATATGTACTATGGCCCGGAACGGGTATCTGAACGCGGTTTTGGGGCAACATTTGGAGCTTTTTATATTTGTCCCACCTTGTCATGTGCATCTGGTGAGTTTGGTTTACTTTCCTCATTGGGAAGCTGCCGTTACGGCCTGTGTTGCGCTACACGGACTTTTGCCTGGAACGGGTATCAGAACGTGGTTTCGGGGCAACTTTTGGAGCTTTCTATATTTGTCCCTCCTAGTTATGTGCATCTGGTGAGTTTGGTTCACTTATCTCATTGGGAAGCTGCCGTTACGGCCCATTTTGTACAATATGTGTTTTTGCCCGGAACGGGTAACTGAACATGGTTTCGGGGCAACTTTTGGAGCTTTTTACATCTGTCCCACCTAGTTATGTGCGTCTGGTGAGTTTGGTTGACTTTCCTCACTTGGAAGCTGCCATTACAGCCTGTTTTACGCAATACACTGGTTTTGGGGCAACTTTTGGAGCTTTTTACATCTGTCTCACCTAGTTATGTGTGTCTGATGAGTTTGGTTGACTTACCTCATTGGGAAGCTGCCATTACGGCCCATTTTGCGCAATACACGTTTTTGCCCAGAACGGGTATCTGAACATGGTTTGGGGACAATTTTTGGAGCTTATTACATCAGGCTCACCTAGTAATGTGTGTCTGGTGAGTTTGGTTAACATACTTCACTTGGAAGCTGCTGTCCCTACCCGTTCTGCGCAATATGCGCTGTGCACGGAACGGTTATCGGAATGCAGTTTCTTTGCACGTTTTGTGGCTTGTTGCATCTCTGCCATGGAGTTATGCGTGACTGGTGAGTTTGGTTAATATCGCTTGTTCAGAAGTGGCCGTTCCGGCCATCCTATTCTGTTCCAGATGTTGTTTTGGGAGTTCTGGGGTTAATAGTGATATAATATTGGAATGGTTTTAGTCCTAAAATATTGTTCCCATGTGTTGCTAACACATGCCACTGTTTTTGGTATGGTTTTTTAATATAATGGGGTCATTGCGGCCTGTTCCGTTCCGTTCCGTTCCGGCTTTTACACCGTCCCCAGGATCTACACTACTGCTTATAACAGTTTACAAGGGTTATGACAACTGTTCAGGCCCAGGACACATTACATATACTGTTTTCATACCGTTTTAAAAGCGTTATATCCTGCTTGGTTTAGATCGGCCTAAAGTGATGGTTCTCTGAGCAACTGTGGATGCATTTCAGTCAGCTGTTCTTAAACTGTGATCCACAAATCACTAGCAGTCTGCACTACACTTTTCTGGTTGCTGTCCCCAAGGTCACAATGAAAACAACAAAAGGAAAATGTGGAAGACCTCAAAGTTTCTTTTAAGATTTCATCCCAGCCACTTATACTACTGAAAAGGAAAGGTGGTTTTCAGTCAAAACATACAAACGTTAATATAGAAAAGGAGCATGCCTTTTTTGCCGTGCAAGTAGATATGGTGGAAATTTACAGCTGTGCACATTGTTTTCCAAAAACATCCCCCCCTTCCCTCAATATGCAGGGTTAAAGAGAGATGTGGGAGGTTTGCTTGGGTAGCATATTGTAGCAGGTTTGGGGCACTCCCTCCAAATTGACCGCAAAAATAAGGTCTTTGCAAAAAATAGGGTCTTTGCAAAAAATAGGGAGTTGGCATCAACAGGCACCTGTTGGCGGCCATCCCCCAGGAAGTGACCCCACTGCCAATTCCTGAAGCCTTCTGATCCTGTTGCTCTTCTTCCTTGCTGTTGCTGCCTGTTCCCCTGCCCTCTCTGAATGAGTATGGACAACAAGGAGAAGCAACTTCCATACATCTGGTCTTCGCCTTCTGGGAGGTGGTGCCGGTGGGACCCAGAGGGAGGAGCAAAAGACTGGGCAGTGGCAACAGTGCTGAGGAGGAGGAACCGGGCCTATCAGGATGGTGGACCCACTGAGAGCATCTCAACCAAGCTGCCCTCCAAAAAACTGAACCTACCTACTCACAAGCAGAGCTGAAGGATGTATTTGATATATGTGGTGATGCGAACACCCTGGGTTGCTTCTGTTGCCTGCTTGACAACTTCCCAGTCCATCCGTGATGGGGAAAGAAAGCTAACATTTTTATTGGGAAGGTTACTCACTTTCTTCCATTTTTGTGACTTATGAGACACACAGCCTAGCGACAGAAATCTCATCACTTACTCTTATCTAAGGGATATCCTCTAATTCGATAGGAAAGTGCAAGAGTGTTTTGAAAAATAGATCTCAGCACAATTTACTGCAGATGCCCTTCAAGCCTCTGCCAGAGGAATCATTTATCAAATATGCGAGAACGTGTCACAGCAAGGATTTCTGAGCCTTATCCTAAATTGCGTTTTATATATGGATTAATGAATGAAGTAATAAATCAGGAAAGACTGCCGATTGCTCTTGCTTCACCGGCTCTTGCTTCTTTTCAGCATCCTCTCCTGCTAAGCAGTGACACAGAGGATGCTGTGAATGAGATTGCTGGGAAGCGTCAGGTTGGCTCTTTGTATTGAGGATCACCGATACCGTTCGCCTCTTTTCTTTGGGTGAAGACAAATGTCACCTTTGTCAAACGGTGAGGCTGGTTTGAAAGGGCATTTAACTAGGGCTGTGCTCCGCTCCATTTTGGATCCCTGAATCCAGAGCGGGCCAATCCGCACCTCTTAAGCCCGGTTCCGAAGCAGATCGGCGTGGAGCAGTTCAGACCGGTCCGAAGCAATTCAGACCATTCTGAAGCTCCAGACACAAGTAAGTGGGGGGGGAGGCTTACCTGGTGACAGCACTGCTGCCGCAGTCTGTGCGGTAGCAGCGGCGGAGCCAGGTAAGTGGGCAGGGGGAGGGGGGCTTAACTGCGTCCGTCACAGTCTGGGCGGTGGCTTCAATTGAGGCCCAGGCCTCAGTTGAAGCTGCCGCCCAGACCACGAGGGATGCAGATGAGTGAGGGGAGGGGGGCTTACCTGGTTCCACCGCTGCCGCAGGCCATGCGGCAGCGGAGCCAGGTAAGGGGGGGCTTACCTGTGGCGGTTTGGGGAGGTGCACAGCATTTACTATGAAAAAACAAATCTCCATATATTCAGTAAAACCCAGCTAGGACTAGAACAATTGGCTATCACACATTTCATTAACTTCTTTTTTAAAAAAAAACTTTAATCAGAAATTAGGCAAAATTAAAAATGAGCAAATGTGTGGCACATTTATGAGTTATTGGTTTTTTCAAGGCAGCACACCCTTATATATTGCAGTTACTCCCCAAATTTCTGGGGTTTTTTTCCAGGGGAATTTTTTCCCCCTCACATGACTTCAAAATTTCCAGAAATTTGATAACTCTAGGTAGGAATATCCTAAGTGTCACTTAAAGAGGGGTGTAGAAATCTGTGCAGAACATACATTCAGGAAGCCTAATATGTTTAAAGTTATTTAACTGCATTAAATATTAGCAAGATAAAAAACTAATTTTATACAATAGTACTTGCCAGTCTTCCCAGTGGCTTAGCTTGCATTCATTGTCTAGAACTGGATCCAACTGTGTCATTCCAATAGTGCAAATGACATTGCACTAGTGGAAACCAGGTCCTGAATTATATGTAAGAATCATAGAGTTGGAAGCGGACAATTAGGCATCTAGTGCAACTCACTGCTCAGTGCAAGAATCCAGTTTAAAGCATCCCTGACAGAAGGCTGTTCAGTCTCTGTTTGAATATCTCCAGTGATGGAGAACCCACCATGTCCATCGACAGTTGGTTCCATGGCCTGACTGCTCTGGCTATTAAAACATTTTCCTGATGTTCAACCAAGATCTGCCTTCCTCTAACTTAAGCCCATTAATTTCATGTCTTGGGTCTTGGATTTTTCCTTGTAGTCCTCTTAATATCTTTGTTGCTCTCCTCTGAACTTGTTCCAATTTATCTGAATCCTTCCTAAAGTGTTCAGAACTGGACACAGTATTCAAGTTAAGGTCTGAACAGGACAGAGTAGAATTGAACGATCACTTCCTAAGATTTTGAAGCTGTATTTCTACTGATACAACCTAAAATTGCATTTGCCTTTTTAGCTGCCACATCACATTGCTGGTTCATATTCAGCTTGCGATTGACTAAAACTCCAAGAGCCAAGAAGAGAATCAAACTAAAGTTACACTTGTGCAGTTGCGCAAACAGTTGCAGAATCGCTTATGCAGTGGAAAGGTTCAGCAGAGCTCTGCTAGCACTTTTTGAGTTTGCGGAATGATACTGTTGGATACTGTCCCAAAGGCTTTTCTACACAAGCGATTTATTGCATGCTCATGACTGGGCCCTCGTGGAAGTTAGTGGGACCTTTACATGATGTAGTCAACCTCCAGGACGTCTCCCATGCTTTCCTCCCTTTATTCCACTTTCAAAAAGATTGGAGATAACTTAAAAAGGGATGTTATTCAATTTATTGGTCTGTGAAATGTGAGGATAGTGCAATAGTGGCATTGCCATCTGTTGACTGTAAATTGAAACATACAGAAATTTATTTATTTATTATTTTATTTGTTACATTTTTATACCACCCAATAGCCGAAGCTCTCTGGGCGGTCCACAAAAATTAAAACCATGAAGAACATAATAAAACAACCAACAATCTAAAAACACAAATACAAAATACAGTATAAAAAGCACAACCAGGATAAAACCACGTATAGAACTTTCTTTGATTCAAACCACATGTCTGCCATGTTAAGGGCCCCATTGTAATCCCACAAAGAAAATAAAAGCAGAAAGCCCTGGTAAAGATGTGGGTTTGTTTGTTTTTAGTTTTTTGGGGGAGGGGTTAATGTAGAGATGGTCTTAGTCAATTGACAATCAAGACCTCTGGGAAGCTTTTAGTCTCCCTTGAGAATTTAAAGGACAGCTGTAAACTTTACAGATCAAATTTGAAGAAAGCAAAGTTAACATTCTATTAAAATTTAGAAGCTAGAGTTGTCTTCTCACCCAAATCAAAGGTCAAAGCCGCTTCTGCATGGACAAGAGCAGCAGGGATACCAACAGGAAAAGCCAGTACTTTCTTTAAAAACATAATTTTGGACCTTCTTCAGCTCCTGAATTAATAGCAGCTGCTAAAGCTCAGCATCGTATAACCTAGAAGGACTAGCCTTACCTAAAAAAGAATTTTTAAGGGCCAGAGACCTGACCTGTATATAGAATCACAGAAAGGCCCATTAGGCTGACTAAATCACTCACCTTAGGCGGTAGATTGTGAACACCAAAATGTATCTATACATACATTAGCATCTCACCCTTTATCCAGGATGTTCAGGGGCAGCATACTCTCTCTTATAATAAACCTATGAGGCAGGTTAGGTTGAGAGAATTAGTGACCTGCCTGAAGTAAATGTGATGGTTGAGTGAAGATTTGAACCCAGATGTCAACAATCCAAAGCCAATATCCCCCCCCCCCACTACACCACACTTATGAAACAGGAATCACTGGGAAAGAATGCAGAATGACACTGGGACCCCTGACCATGCTGCCACTTTCAGTAGGGAGGGCTTTCTTTACATGAAAAAGTTGCACTAGTTAATCAAAATTTCAGCTAATGAAGTTACTCAGATATGAGTTATTCATCAGCTGCAATCCTATACACATTTATCTGCATGTAAATCCCATTAAACTCTATGGGACTTCCTTAAAAGTAGGCATGTGCTCCGCTCTGATTAGAAGTGCAGAAGCAGGAGCGAATTGGCCTGCTCCACCTTGCCCAGAAGCGGAGTAGAAGCGGACCGCGGACCCCTAGAAGCAAGGCGAAGAGAAGCACCCATTTTTGGAGCGCTCCAGTTTCCGCGGTCCGCTTCTATTGCCATCTTGAAACATTTCGCCCATAGGATTGCATTGCGGAAAAGAAAGGGGGATAACTGTGTTGTTTTTGATGCTATCTTTCTGAAAATTCTTGTGCTTAGAGACTCGTGGATGGGGGTCATTTTGAGCCTACTCTGAGCTCTCTGCGTGGTGCGGTTCGTGTGCTATATTTTTTAAAAAATCGGGTCAACAAACAGGGACAGCGCGGGTAAACCGGCGGTTTGGTTGTTTGTTTGTTTTTTGAAGCGATGACAGGCACATTCAACTCCCAATCCTGATGAGAATTGATCACCTAATGAAGCATCCTCCAATCCCAGCGTTCAAGGGGAGGACTAAGCCAGAGTCACCCTCAGAGCTGTGAGCTCTCAGCGTCTTGTGGGTTGTGGCATTCATGGAGAGAGGAGCTCCTTTTAGTTAGTTGCTGCTGCTGTGTTTGGAGATAGATTAGGATTTAGCTTGGCGCATGTGTGTGTGTGTTTGTTTGCTTCTTTCTGACTTTTAGCTTAGTTTGCTCTGTGTTTTTCCCTTACTTTGATTTAATATAAACTTTATTTTTAAACTTTGGAGTGTGTGTTTGTTTGTTTGGTTGGTTGTTCCCCCCCCCCTCTCAAAGCCTGACTGTGTTTCATCTTCCTTCCTTCTATATACCAAAAAATACAAAAAAATACAAAAAAAAAATATTCTCTGTTTCTTCTCTCTGTTACTTGGACTCTGTGTGTGACTGTGTTATTGTGTGAGTGTGCTGTGTGTGCAGTGCACTGTTTGTGAAGCGCAACAGCCACAGATTGAGCATTTCAAATCCTGTTTGGGTAAAGCATACACACACTTCTTGTCCCATTTCCCTACATATAGTATATTCTTATACATATTATTATATTCTTATACATATTATTCTTATACATATTAGCATTAGTATTAATATTTTATTCTTATACATATTATTAGTAGTATTAGTATTTTCTTATAGATATCATTAGTAGTATTAGTATAATATCATCAGGAGAAGAGGGAGCAGGCGCATGTCTGTGGCGGGGCGTGCTGAAAGCAGTGGTCAAGGCAAGGGTCAGGCTACCAGCAGTAAGCAGGCTGCTTCTCCTGCTGTGAAAATCAAACGGGCAACTCCTTGGCTGGCTGCTCCACAACAGAAGCAGGAGAAGCAGCAGGCAGAGCCACTCTCTTCTGCAACTTGTGCCCGGCGTTCTCTTTTTGAGGGTGGGAATGGGAAAAGTGCCCCTTTGCAAGAGGCACGTGGCAGCAGTACCATTAGAGGAGGAGGAGGAGTATCCCCAAGTCCTTCATTATTGTTTGAGCCCATGAGCCCGCTGATGGACCTGTCTCCAGACCTCCTAGACGAGGTTCTTCTCAGCACAGTGGAGGGGCAGGAGGAGGAGGAGGAGGCAGTGGGTGCTGAGGAGGAGCAGCAGCAGGCCGAGGCTCTCTCCCCAGTCTCATCCCAAACCTCTTCCGCTGCAACCCCTGTTTCTGTGGCAACACCAGAGAGCTCAGGCTGGCAATTGGTGGTGTCACCACGGAAGCGAAAGACAAGTATAGTGTGGGACCACTTTGAGTTGGGAGCCTGTTCTCCTCCTCAGTGACCGACTCGCTGGGATGGTTTGCGTTTGCAATGCATGACTAACTGCAGTGCTGTCTTAGAAACCAGCCATCCTGGCCTCACTTCCTTGTGCCCCCAGAAATGCCCGCTGCCTGCCTGCCTGCCTGTCCGCCTCCCCCGGGGTGCTGCTGTGGTGGGGCATCTGCCAGGACTGACTCCTCGCCTGCTCTGCCTGCCTCTCTGCCCGCCTGGTGCCTGGGAGATGGGCTTTGCGGTTTGTGCCCAGCACCCTCCGGCACGCTTGCTCCCAGTCGTCCTCCTCTGTGCCCCTCAATGCGTAACTGCTGGCTTAGAAAGAAACAACCAGCCATCTTTGCCTCACTTGCTCCTTGCGCCCGCTTACGGGTTGGTTTGCTATGCGTTAGTGCTCAAGCCATCCTTGCTGCACTACAATGCATGCTGCCTGCCTGGCTGCCTGCCTTCCCTCCCTTCTCCCCTTCCTGCCTCGCAGGGATGGTGTCTTGCTTTGACTCAGGGGAGAAGTCCTTCCTGCGCTCACTTAGACTTTATCAAGTTCAAAAATCCATTTTTCAAGTGTGGAAGAAGATTTAGGGTTATCTCATGGCATGTTGGGATTTCCTTTGAACTGGCCCCATTGAGCTGTCTGCATTGCAACTTTAAATCCCTGACATACTGGAGTGTCCGATTTTCAAAACTTCCCCTAACATAAGTGGATGATGGGATTGGCTTGAAACTTGGCGTCCATGTGGACACATGGGTAAGCTGTCATGGGACCAAAGGATAGGTTTCTGACGTGCAAATTGACATAGTTGTAGAATGGGACTTGATTTGGGGTGAGTTAAAAGGTTTAAGCCCCGCCAAAAATCAGGGGATGATGGGATTGCCTTGAGTCTGGGCGTCCATGTGGACACATGGATTAGCTATCATGGTGGTGAGTTTGAGGTTTCTAACGTGCAAATTGACGGAGCTATCGAAAGGGGTGTGAATGGGGTGCCCGATTTTCATAAATTCCCCAAAAATCAGGGGATGATGGGATTCCCTTGAAACTCGGCGTCTATGTGGACACGTGGATAAGCTATCATGGTGCCAAGTTTGAGGTTTCTAACTTGCAAATTGACGTAGTTGTAGAATGGGACAATTTGGGGTGAGTTAAGCCCCGCCAAAAATCAGGGGATGATGGGATTGCCTTGAGTCTGGGTGTCCATGTGGACACGTGGATAAGCTGTCATGGTGGCTAGTTTGAGGTTTTTTAACGTGCAAACTGACGGAGCTATCGAAAGGGGTGTTAATGGGGTGCCCGATTTTCATAAATTCCCCAAAAATCAGGGGATGATGGGATTGCCTTGAAACTTGGTGTGCGTGTGTATACGTCCATGAGGTGTCATGGTGCCGAACTTGAGGTTTCTAACTTTCACAGAAAAAAAGTTGTATACTTTTTTAGCTTTCAATGCAACCCTATGGGGGGGAAAACGGAGCTCCGATCCGGATCCGGAGCTCCGCAGCGGAGCGGGGGCGGGGCGAAGCGGCCCACTCCGCAAATCGCGGATCTGGAAGAGAAGCGGAGCGGGGGTCCGTGCACACCCCTACTTAAAAGTAGACATGCCTGGGATTGTGCTATCGGCGTATGATCAAACCGTCCAGCTTCTTGCCTTTCCTTGTCCTTCTGCTTCTTCCAATGTTTCTTTGCTGCCTTTTGCAAGTGTGCTATTCACATCATCAAAATTTCAAAAACTACTAGTGAGTAAACACCCCAGCCTGCCCAGTAAAACAGCTGGCAGTAGCCTTCTCAGTCAGTAGACCTGGCCCAAAGGTGGGAAACAATGTGTTGGTTCCAGAGTTAGACTTAGAGTAGATCCATTGACTTAATTCTAACTTAGTCCTCACGTATTGCAATGTGACTTAGGGCCTTGCTAGACCTACCTTTGAATCCAGTTGGGAGGAGGGGCCAGCCTGCACTAAAAGTAGTGCGGGCAGGGCCGGTGCTACCATAGAGGCCACTCGGGCGGCAGCCTAGAGCGCCAAGCTAAGAGGAGCGCCGGGCACAGTGCAGCACTCATGCTCGTTGGCTGTGAGCCGGCCTGGCCCAAGAATTCACCTGGGCCTGGGCAGGCGAGATGGCGCCCCTCATCTGCCCAGCCAAAGCGAAGCCAGGGACGCTGGGGTGGGGGTGGGGCGGCTCCACTTTCGGACTTCCGGAACGCGCCCAGAAGAGAGAGAGAGAGAGAGAGAGAGAGAGAGAGAGAGAGAGAGAGAGAGAGAATGTATGGGTGAATGGGGTGCATGGGGTCTTTGAGTGAATGCATGTGTTCATGCATGTGTTTGTTTGGAGTGAGTGATGCTGAGTGTGTGTGTGCACGTGTGCATGTGAGTTGGGGGGATGATTTGGAGGTGATATTCCTATTAAACCTGTTGGTTGTTTTACTATGGTTTTAATTTTTGTGAACCGCCCAGAGAGCTTCGGCTATTGGGCGGTATAAAAATGTAATAAATAAATAAAATAAATAAATTAAATAATGCATTTGTGACCCATAGATGTTCTTTTCCAATTTGTTTGCTATAATTGGCATGACGCATTTCTTGTACTTTAAAATAAATTTAGCAGTTTCAAGTTTTGTGCTTCTTATTTTTTTCCAGGAAACATATGTTCTTAAAAATCAAAGTTGGCATTTTGGGGGCGGTGTGTGTGTGAAAGTAGCTCATCTTGCCTAGGGTGCAAAATAGTCTGGCACCGGCCCTGAGTGTGGGCTGTCACTCCAGTCTAAACGTCAGACAGACGGGCTGCAGGAAAGCCCTGTTGCGTCCACCATTTTTAAATTTTTAAAGGGCCAGGTGCGCAGGAGCGCACCATCGATTAAGGTAGGCTTTTTTTGTGTGCCATCCGCCACTTTTCCCGGCTACTTGCAAGTAAATGTGGCAGCCGGGAAAAGCAGCGGAATGGGCTACACGCCTGCAGTCTCAGTCTCAGGCTCAGCCCAAGACCGCAGGAAATACCGGGCCACAACTGGTGCCGGTTATCCCTGTAAAGGAAGCACGCACCAGCAAAAGCCGGCCCTTGGACTGGATTTAACACAGATCCCCGGAAAAGAACGCTCACAGCTCACAATTTGGAGGTTTAAGACCATTTATTTGGAAACGGGTAGGTTACATGGGATTAGCATACTAAAACTATTAAAACATGCACATATAGAAGAACCCAGAAAAAGCAAGCCAGAAAACTAAAACTACAGTTCATACATCACCCAGCCTTGGAGTCAGCCAGCCGCGCTGAACTCCCCCCACAAAGTATATTTTATCGTTTCTTTTCTCCAACTCCTTCCCCCCTCCCCTTGGCTTTTCATACATAGATCTTTCACACCTCCACCTGAGATGTTAATGTCTCTCAAGGCCGGGCGGACATGCCTCAAGCAGTTCCTGGCTTCATCAGTCTCCCCCATGCAGCTGGGCCGCTTATCTCCCTTTTCCTATGAACCATAACAATAAAATTAACACGTTAAAAGACAGGCCAGTCCCAGTTCCATTCACCCATCCCTTACACCTCCCCCCTTAAGATGGAATTTCTAGAAAATTCCATCCTACCCATACCTTGTTTTAATTGTTTACACATTGACCCCTGTGCTTTATTCTCTCTTTTGTGCCCACGCAGGGCCAGGGGTTTATCCTCTTGATTCTCACTCCCCCCCTCTCGGCTGAAGCTCCGAGACAGTCCATCTGCCACAACATTCTCTTTGCCTTTTATATGGGAAATGGTAAAATCGAAATCTTGTAAGGCCAGGCTCAACCGCAGCAGTTTCTGGTTGGTGTTTTTTACCCAGGCCAGCCAGCAAAGCGGGGAGTGATCGGTTTGGATCTGGAACGGGCGCCCCCACAGGTACGGGCGTAGTTTCCCCACTGCCCAAACTATAGCCAGGCATTTTTTTTCAATGGTAGTGTCATGCCCTGTACAGAAATAGAGTCAGGAGATGAGGAGGAGTTGGCAGAGGCTGGACCCAGTGCCAGGAGGCCCAGCCCAGGTAGCGTGGAGGCTGGACTGGCAGAGACAGTGGTGGAGCCTCAGGGAGAAGAGCCAATGCCAGCTGGGACCTCTGCCAGCTCAGGAGACTTAATGCCCACGGAGACTACGGAGGAGCTGCAGAGGCCTGAGGAGGAGGCGGAGATACCCGGTTTCAGCCAGCTGCGGGCGGAGAAAGAAACCAGACGCCGGTCACGCCGCCTCCACCAAAAACGCCAGGCAATTAGGGATCAGCTGAGAGACCATGACTCAGCACTCTGACTGAGGATAAGTACGCAGCCGTGAGCCAAGACTAATTGTCAGAGATTATCTGAGCTTTCTGGCGGAAACTTTGGCTCTTAGATCTCGTGACCTCGTGGACTCCTAGTTCCTGAATCCAGCCTTGACTCCCGTACCCTGGGACCACGTTTGCCTGCTCTGGACTCTTGTTTTGACTACGGCCTGGTTTATGACTACGTGTTGCCTGTTATTGCTCCCGTGACTCTTGGACTGTGTTGTTGGACTTCGCTGACCGTTGGCTGTGTTTGACCTTGGACTGAACTACTGATTCTCCGCTTTGCCACGCTCCCTAGACCTCGGACTGAACATTGACTTCTCTGTAAGCCTGCACCCTGAACTGCTACGTCCCTTTTACTTTTGAGTTCAAACCTCAGCTTGCACCTCCTTTCCCTGCACTGTAAATAAACCCATCCGTTGCCTAGTTACCAGCTGGTCTAATCTTTCTTTGTCAAGCCATTTGGCGGCTTTCCCGGACAGGTAGCTAGGGCTCTTTCTCGAGGCAAAAGCTTCTTACTAATGAATGCCACGGGCTGCAGCTGCCCCCCCTCACCTTCTTGCAGCAGTACCGCTCCTAAACCTGCCTCTGAGGCATCCGTTTGAACTACGAACGGCTGATCAAAATTGGGCGCTCGGAGGACTGGGGACTGTTTCAACTTTCCTTTTAACCCTTCAAACACTCGCTGACACGCTTCCGTCCACTGCACTCGTATCGGTTGTCTCTTTCGACATAGCTCGGTCAAGGGGGCTACTAGTTGGCTAAAATTAGGGACAAACCTCCGATAGTACCCTGCCAGTCCCAGTAAGGACTGGACCTGTTTCTTAGTCCGGGGAATGGGCCATGTTGGATTGCCTCTACTTTGGCCTCCATAGGCTTTAACGCTCCCTGCCCCACTCTATGGCCCAGATAGGTTACCTCCCACCTCCCAAACTGATACTTGGAGGCCTTCACGGTTAACCCGGCCTCCCGTAGCCTGCTTAACACTTGGGATAAATGCAATAAGTGCTGCTCCCAAGTGTCACTGAACACCGCCACGTCATCCAGGTAAACACACAAAAACGCCCCCAGCCCCTCCAGAACCCGGTCCATGAGTTTTTGAAAGCCCCCCGGTGCAATCGAGAGCCCGAACGGAAGTACCGTAAACTGATAGTGCCCCCTGGGGGTGGAAAAGGCGGACTTCAAAGCCACATCCTCATCTAGGGGCACTTGCCAATATCCCTTGGTCAAATCAAGCGTGGAGATGAATTTGGCTTTCCCAAGTGTTTCTATCAGGTCATCCGTGCGGGGCATGGGGTAAGCCGCAACTGTGGAGACACTGTTTTATTTTCGGAAGTCCACACAAAAACGGACCAACCCGTCTTTTTTAGCCACGAGCACAAGGGGCGAGGACCATGGGCTTTGGCCCTTCTTAATTACTCCCATGGCTAGCATTTCCTCAATCTCTCTATTCACTATCTCTAACTGCTTCCCATTTAGCCGGTGAGGTGGGGACTGAATTGGTGGATGCTTCCCTGTGTCGATGGAGTGCGTGGTCAGCGACGTCCGCCCTGGCAACCCCGAAAACAAGTCCTTCACCAGTCTCCCCCATGCAGCTGGGCCGCTTATCTCCCTTTTCCTATGAACCATAACAATAAAATTAACACGTTAAAAGACAGGCCAGTCCCAGTTCCATTCACCCATCCCTTACAATCCCGGGCCAAGGGAGGGTTACCCCTGCCTGAGCCCGGGATCCCCTGTGCGTCATCGGGATGCAAAGGGGCCGGGGCTCATACCGGGCTACCCCGTCATCTAGCAAGACCCTAAGTCTGGATCCAATCCAGTGTTCCCACAATATCTGTTCTTTAAATGAGGGGCTTAGTTTTTATTTTACTTTTTGCAATAAACTCAAAAGCAGAACACAGGAATTGGTGAATCCACCTAGGATGTGATGCTTAGATCCCAGCTTTCCTTGAAATATATCCCAGCCCAATGCCATGGGCCAATCTCCAACCAAAACTAGTCACCACACAAAGGAAATCAGAAGCACTGATCCTCACATGAATTTAAAACCAAGATTATTATGTAATTAACAAAGTTCCTGAGTTAATTAATGAAGTGCATAGACGTCTTGCAATGGGACCGCTAAAGGAGTGGATGGGGAAGAATTAGTTGATGTCACAGCCAAATCACAGGCACACCCAGGATTTAATGTGGAGCCATGGGAGCACATTGCAGAGAAGAACGGAGTAAAAGGTCTCTCCAATACTGCGGTTTTTCCAGGCAGAAGCGGCTGGTTGGGAGTGCGCTGGCCATGACGTCCTGTGCCGCAAAGGACCTCACAAGGCAGCCAAGCCACAGGGGGAAAAACCCTGTGAAGACAGCCCCTTGGTCTGGTTTATTCACCTGGGTTTACCCGGTATTTACATTGCACCTTTCATGTACAAAGCTATAATTATCACTAACATGGAAGGAAGCAAATTCGCCGTTACAACCATACAGCATGTGTTCTTGAGAGTTTCCTGGTACTTATTTCTCCAGTTTAAAACCCTCTCTCCAAAGCCAAGGAAGCTTTGACAGCAGGGCTTTCGTGAAACTGTGTAACAACAACAACAACTTAATATAATAGTTAGATGCAATTATTTTGAAAATAGAGAGAGCCTCGTGAAGGTATTTCTCTTGTTAATAGTAGGGGACAGTATGCCATTTCTATGGAAATCTACTAGTGAGCTGGGGCGGGACCCCAAAGCATTAGGCAGGTTTTGTTTTCTTGTCTTTCTCATTTGCATCCCTTCTCTTTTATCCCCATGTAAACAGGAGTGTAGCGCTCCGACAGGTTGTCACCACATCATTTTTATCCTGAGGGCTACTAATGTGATGTACAACTGCTCCCAACAGTCCCTTTCATCTCGTCTACACAGACTTAAGGAAAGGGCTGGAAGATTTCACCACAAGGAGTAAGTAAAGCTCGTTTTAGCATTAATGCGACAAACCTGGCAGAAACTGAATAAGAAAGCGCCGAAAGTGTGACATTAGTTGTGGGAGCTGTAAGTTTGTCACAAAACAGTCTGCTTTCACACTTATGTCACAAGTCTCCAAAGGGCTTGATTATCATATCAAGTGTTTGTTTTTTCCCCTGAGCTTGTCTTGTGTTTGTTGTGTGCAAGGAGAGGAAGGTGAGGAAGAAAGCGGTCTCATTCCTTCACAGAAAGCAAAGGAGCCAAATATTCTTTTAAAATATTTTCCCCCTGCATAATCTAAGCTTCATAATCTGTGTTCAGGGAGGGTAGAAATTTGCATCACCACAGTTAACACCAGAAAAATTGTGAGATGCATCAGTTGCCTTCCTCAGAAAGAACACAGCTCGTTGAAATTTAAAATCAAAGCTGACATCTTGCTCTAATTGTCTGTTGCTGTTGTTGTTGTTGTTGTTGTTATTATTATTATTATATTGTGAGACTTCCTAGCTCTCTTGGGTGTACAGCCCCAAGTAGGGCTTCCAGATGAAGCTTTTATTGCACCTTCTCCCTGACTCATTCACAAAATTTTACAGAGGGTCTAGATGTCGTTGCCTTCCATTTGTAATACTCCTGTGTTTTCCCCCTGGCTCTTCTTTTTTCTTATAGCAGAAAATCAATTAAAAAAGTAAAGATGAAATGCCTTCTAATAGTTAGCAGTAGGACCGTAATGCATGATAGAATGTGAGAAAGATCCATTTTAAGATCCAGCCCAGGACATCATCTGAAGGTACATGATCCATCCAAACTCTTGCTGAAGCTAACTAAGATGACCAAAACCTGGGTTGGCTAGACCACCTGGTAACCTCATCTATGACATCTTAAGTACTGTTGAAGGAAGGTGGGATATGTGATATACTAAATAGTCAGGGTAGCGTTTAAAATTCAATATGTAGTTTAGAAATAGAAACACTGCTTTAACCATCACAGGAAACTAGAGTATGGTTAGCTTAACTGGTTCAGCAGGCAAAGGAGAAATTAAAGTAGAGTCCTGAAAGCCAAGGGCAACATTACAAGGATTGTTCACACAACATTTACATATAGAATGAATGTGTGGAGGGAGGAGCAGGATCACGTCCATGGTCAATGTTCTCCATGTGTTAATTAGCTTGAGACCTCTTCAGATGGTCTTTGGATTGCAGTAGGATTGCAGTAGGAGGGAGTGGGGCCAACCCTCCTGGCCCCACCCATGACATTGCACACACAACTGGACCCATCCATGTGGACAGTGTGGCAACTGAGAAGAGGAGTCTACATGCACGTAGCTATACACTCATAGGCTCCCCTTTGCAGCTGTTGCACTTAAAGGACATTGGAAGGCAGGGTACGCAATGTGAGGCCATGAGACAGACAAGATCCCATTCCATTCTCCATGTGTCTGAAGAGGGCTCCTGGGATCACAGAGCCTAAGCGTGTACAAGTAGTATGCACATAAGCTCTGTACATATGAGTTTGTTTTGCTCAGATTCTCATGTTCCTGACCATGAGTTTGTTTCCGCACCACTTTGTGAATTCGGTCCAAAAACATCAGCATGAAAATCTGTATGCATTTCTGTGCACATTTCTTCTAATTTATGCATTTTTTGTACACACTTTTCCTAGTGTGTGCACTTCTTGCAAGTGATTCCCCTTCCCCCACAGAATGCATATTTGAGTACCTATTTCCGTAATATGTGTTATTTTGCAGGGTTGCAAACTGCATCAAAATTCAGAAAATTATGGATTTGGGCGCCCAAGTGTATTTCAATCCATGTATACTTAGGTAAGTAGTTCAGGCTGAACCATTTTTTCATCCCTCCTAGCAAGATGCAAGGAACAGGAGAGCACAACCTGTGCATGTGCCGAACAACACATTGATACAAGGGGCAACAGTATGTTCTCAATTCCCTCTCCACAGGTTGATTGAGTGCACTAACATCCCTGAAGAGAACAGGCAAAAACTCTAGGTAGAGTTTAAGATAAATACACATTCTGAGAAGGTAAGAGCAAATCAAAGCAATAGGATTGGGGCACAGCAAAGGAGCTCTAATCTGAATTATGTAGCCTGGTGGCGGCAGCAACAACCTCTTCCTGCTTCCTTTTATAGGGGCTGCTGGGAAACTAGAGACAAAAAATGGAAACTCAAGTGGCCTCAGTTAAACTTGCCAGGGTGATACTGAGGAGAATGATTGCTGAGGGAGGCAAAAGCTAGACTGGCCAGGTGTCCTCTTAGGTACCAGACTGCCCAATATTTTAAGGGCTGCCCAGGGAAGCATCCAAGGTTGATATGCTCAATAACAGACCATTTTTTTTAAAAAAAAATGGCTGCCACCATATCCTGCCCATGTTTGTTTATTTATTTGATTTCTACCCCACCTTTTTACTAAGAAAATGGGACGTTACCTATAGGAGCAGCCAATTCTCTTTTATGTCCTACTAGCTGTACCCTGCCACGCGTTGCTGTGGCTCAGTCTGGTTAAATTGAAAAGAAAGAAAAGACAAAGCGGATGTTTCTAATATGTTTAATTTCACAATGCTTGTGGATATACAATATTTTTAGTTGTTCCATTGTCTGTGTAGATATAGAGATTGTCTGGTTTGCCGACTCTAGAACACGCAACATATAATTGTCCATGTGAGAAGCAATCTGTGTCTAGATCTAAACCGCACAATTCTAAAGATTGGCCCTGAGCTTTGTTGATGGTGATTGCAAACGCCAATCGAATTGGGAATTGCAATCTCTTAAATTGAAATGGCATATCTGCTGGAATCATAGGAATGCGAGGAATGAGGACATCTTCACCTTTGAAAGGTCCTGTCAAGATTGTTCCTTCTATAACGTTGCTCAGTAATTTTTTTACTGTAAGCCGCGTGCCATTGCAAAGTTTTGTGAGAGAACATGCAAATAGGAGAGGAGGCAGAGGCAGTGGATTGGCCTGCTGTTTGGTTTTTAAAAAATGATGTTTTTACGGTGTGGAGGTTAGTGGAAACTCCTGGCAGTTACCTTTCTTCAGAATGTGTAACTGTCACAGGTGTGACATCTATATTCACTCAGCCAATTGTAGAGAACATGCAAATAGGAGAGGAGGCAGAGGCAGTGGATTGGCCTACTGGTTGGCGATGTCACAATGATCAGAAGGACTGGTTTTGAGGAGGCCTATTTCTTCGATTTTAAGACAAACTTTTGACCCCATATAGAACATAGTTACATACAACGCTCGCATACTCGAATGCAACGTTGTGTCAAAATTTCAAAGCAATCGGTGAAGAACTATCGGAGATATAACATCTGTTTCGAACGAACATTTACATTTTTATTTATATAGATTGTCCCTGTAAAGGAAATTGGAAGAACCTAATTTCCGTTCTCTCCCTGTCCAGAGACTTTTCGAGTTTCTATTCATGCCGCACAAGAGGCAGCTCAGCTCCACCACCGCCGTGCCTTGCCTTTGGCTGTCTTTAAAGGCATGCAGAACAGCCAGCCACCTCATGCCCTCATTGCATAGCAGGAGTCCCAATGCAAACGCTCTTTATCATAAATTTAATTTAACTTAGGGGGATATTGATATGAATGAACTGCATGGATGTAAATTATTAGAGGGGAACTTATTTTAGAGCAGGATCTGGACTATCTGGGGTAAATTAATTGAATAAGCACTGATTTCGGCGACCAGGGTAGGGTGCAAATTAATTTAAGAATTTGGTGGTGGTGGGGAGGTGATTCGGATGGAAAATTAATTGGGTTTTTTTTTTTGTGAAATTTAAATACAAGATTCTTTTAGCAGATGCAAATTCTATGTAGATTGGTGCCATCTATTTCAGTAGTGCATGCCCTTTTGGAGGGGTCACTACCACGGAGGAGGAGGAGGAGGAGCAGAAGAAGAAGAGGAGGAGGAGGAGGAGGAAGGGGGCAGAAGGGAGCCATTGCACACACTAAAATAAACACAATGTTCTTTGCGTAAAAAAAACGAAACAGGCACTCCAGATATACCAAGTATATTTTTAAACATATAGTGGATTCAGTGTACATTTCACTATTTGTATTTTGGTTTCCCTCCCTTCTTTTATGGCCTCTTTCGGGAATACCCGTTCTGCTTCTCTTTGTTTTTCCTATCATAGTGAACCCATGGGTCCCCGGTTCCCCCATTATCAGTGGCCAAAGGAAGAACTTGCCACAATAACAAATCCAAAATAGCTTTGGAAATTCAGGAGCAAGTCCAAAAAAGATCAGCAAATTTAAAGAGTCATTGCCAGAGTGCCAAATAGACTGCTATGATAGCACTTCTAATATTTTTCCTTACATGATGTTGTGCGTGTCAAACGCTCTTCGCAGTCTTAATTACAAACAAATAAAAACAAACCCAAAAAGAAGAGAACACACACAAGCCTCGCACTGAATGCCTTCCTTCCTTTACTCTCTCATCTGCTGCAGCATTTCAATATCCCAAGTTTCCGTTAGAAAACAGATGCCTTCCCCCCCCCAAACGCCCTGGTTCTAATAGCTTAATTCTCTAGATAAGGACAAGGAAGTCTGACAGAGATAGCAGGGAAGGAGGAGGGAGAAAGCCACATATGAACACACAACTTTTGAACAAATGGGCTTGAATATTCATTAAACAACATTTAAATTTTTTTAAAAAAACCAAACTCTGAAAGCAGCAACATATGGCCTGCTTTATTTCACATAAACTGAATAGGAGGTTGTGTCATTCGTTTCTACAGACATAATGTTCATTACAAATGAAGTATGTTTTCCTTTAGGGACTGCGCCACCATTTCAATGGCACTCCCATTTCCCAAAAGGGCTTCCGTGCACTTCATATGTGAAGTACTCTTCACAACGCTTCTCAAAATGTAAACAAAACTCCCATCAATCTTCTTTTGGGGATGTGGTGGTAAACAAATTAAACGCTCTAATAGAATTTTTTAAAAATAAAATAAAAGGAAGATGGCTTTTAATATTTCATCATAGATTGGTAGATTCTGTTATCCTTCTGCAAGACTTCTCCATTAAACCCTCGCTTCTCAAATACACATAACACCCCCTCCCCATTTGGGCGGTTCGGCAGCAGTAATTTCTTACTGTGAGACTATGGAGTCCCCTGCTGGATAAACATGTGCTTTACACTCCTTGGAAATCTATTTTATCCTCTTTTTAAAAAATCCTAGAACTTGGAAATCTGGTACTCAAGAAGATACCCCACTCTAGCTACTAGAAATATTTAAAAATAGGATATTTGCACAACTCTTCTTCAAAAGAGGGATTCACAGTGAAGTCCAGGATACGTTACTTCTATACTAGCTGTGAAGCTGATATTTGGTATAAATTCATCATAAAAAGGGACATTTTAACACCTAATAGTTAAAATACATCCAGGATATAAAGTTTACCACCTAATATACAGCCAACTCTGCAGCACAAAGCAACCAAAACCAGATAGGTTGGACTCTTAGGCTGTGAGAGTTCCTATTCTCCTTTAATCACTTGATTTAGTTTTGAGGATTTCTAAGATTGTCATCAGATGTGGGGGTGGGGGGAGGATCGAGTTTCACTACCGTTGCTTTGCCTCTTGCTTTTGTCCTACAATACAGATGAACAGCTTCCTCTTTCTTCACACGGGGAAGAAAGAAGAAGTAAGCAACAATCACATGGCCATTTTTATCACGCTGCTTCTCCTGCACACAGCAGGAAATGGTGGCAAGTTTCGCTACAGCCAAAAGAATCGGATTTCCTGGGCCTTTTTTTTTCGATGGGAAAATGATCAGAAGGAACGGGAGGTGGATGGCATCGTGAAAATTCATGAGTGACCAGAAGCATGCTATTAGGGCTGTGCACGGACCCCGAACCTCTTCGTGGCCTGATCCAGAACTTTTGGATCGGGCCCGGACCACTTCAGGTCAGTCCCCCGACCCGATTCGGATCCGCTTTTGGCAGAGGCGGATCGGGTCACTCCGCTCCAGATTCACGATCCGAATCGGAGCAGAGCACAGCCCTACACACTATAAAACACTCATCTGATGACGCTCTAAGGAAGATGAACTTAAGTATGCAAAATGTAAATTCTGTGTGAGCCCTGCCTCCTGACGGCAGGGCAGAGGCTCCTGACAGATCACCCCCAAGGGGATGCAGCCCTCAGCAGAAAAAAGGATCCTCAACTCCTGCTGTAGATTTACATTTTACAAACTTCTTGAACAATATATCAACTCTTCCAGGAAGTATCAACACTACCAATTTCTCTCGGTTTAACTCTCATAGCTTTCCCCAAAAGAATCTTAGGAAACGTAGTTGGGAGAGCAATGTTTGATCCATGACTATGCTTCTCAGAACTACAGTTCCAGGGCAAGAAAGAATTTCGCTTCAACCAGTTTAAGCCCATTATAGTGGTGTTGTGGTGTACTGGATAGAGCTGTCTTCCCCAACCAGGGCCTCTCCAGATGTTTTGCATGACAACTCCCTGCATTCCTGACCATTGGCTATGCTGGCTGGGACTGTAGAAAGTTGAAATCCAAAACATCTGGAGGACACTCACTGCACAGAGGCCTGTTTTCACATATTGCATCACTCTGTATTTTCCATTTTCCTCCTTCCCTACAAAAAACAACAACAGGTGTCAGGGTGCAGGTGTGGGGGGGATTACAGGTAGGTTTCTCATCCAGCCCATGCTAGTTTGGGCTCCTCCGCAGACCACATGCCTTCTCCAGGCTCTGCCCCCTGTCCTGGAGACTACCACGGGCTTCATTAGGAAGCAAAGAGAATAGTCTTATTTCTGGTCTGTGATTGGTGATAACTATGAGATCCCCCTGTGTCCTGTTCCAGGAGAGAGGAACCCCTTGTTATCTCCAATCACAGACTGGAGATAACAAAGGAATTGGGGGAATGGCAACTTTGCCTGCTCTGCATCTTCTTCCCAGTAAACCTGTCCAGGGGTGAGTGTGTGCAATTTGCCCTAGTTTATGGCTGAGCAGACATTTGAACCTAGGCCCCTGCACAGTGAGGGAACTCCCCCCCAACAAACATTTTGTATGTGTGTGCATGTGACAGCCCCCTGAAAATCTCATTGCCGTGGACCCCCAAATTCCTCTGGGTGGCCCTGCTCCCCAGTGAGAGAAGGAATACAGCACACACACACCCTTGGTTTCTGGTGGCAGTGTAAGGCCACAGGCAACCAAAGGCTTCCCCTGTCCTCTCCCCATTTTACAGAAACTTATTTTCATAAAACAATTGTAAGTATGAAACAGTGAAGATGCAGTGAAATGGTTGCAGCAACAGGAATATTAACTACCTCGTTCTTTCAAACTGAGCCTCCTCTAAAGATAACTGTCTAAAGAGGTTTGACAGCAGTCTATTAAAAATAGGTAAACATAAAAAATAATAATAAGATGATATCAAGGCCTGGGCTTAACCAAGATGCATACAGCTATTGCTAAGACTGCAGCCTCTGCTGATGACAAATGTAGCAAGGTCAGCAAGAGATACAAAGGTGTCTTCAACACACCGTAGGCACAGCATTAAAAGCCTTCAATTCATCAATACCGTCCACATAATTGCTTCACCTCCCACAGGAAAAGGGGCTACCCATAGTATCATCACAGCATGGAGCTTGCAAAACGCAGCATGTTAAAATAAAAAAATAAAAAATCAGGTTATGAAAGGCTGATACTTATTTGGGCTGTGCTTTAAAACACATGAGGAGCTACACACACACACACCCTTCACAGCAACATTTGTCTGAAGAACACATTTATTTATGATTCTTCGTATTCCCATTTTTGTTTTTCCTAAAGTGCTCAAAGTACATACTTTAAAATAAGCCTGCAAGGCAGGCCAGTGTGAGACACAGCAGCTTTCCAAAGGGCATCCTATCAGTTTATGGCTGAGCAAACATTTGAACCATTTTGAACCTGGCTCATGATGTATGTTCGAAATCACTACACCACACTAGTTTTATAACCGTGTCTGCAAAATCATGTTTAACCTGCAGATATAAGCTCAGGTTTTAACCAGGAGTTTGGGCCCACGGCAGCAATGCTCCCCCGTATACCCTGACACCATAGATCATAAGATAAAGGTTATCTTTAGAATGATTTCTCTAAGTGATTATACAGCATTACAGTGTGCAAATTCTCTTTGGTTACTTGAATCCACAAGAGTACAGAAAAGGCAAGTCACAGCAGTACAGGTCTGTGTCTCACTCAAGTTACCACCTCCTGATCTGGAGAGGTCATCCGTTTCTTTCAAAGCTCCAAAACAGGAACACACTTTTCTCTTTGTAGAGGAGGAAACACAGCACCCCCAAAAAGGGGGGGGGGAACAAAAGAGGGAATATATTTCCATACAATTTCCATATTTTAATGTATATGTTAGATGTGACAATAACGACCATGCTTTAAAGAGAAATACAATATCTTATTCTTACCAGATGATAGGTTGCACCTGCACATTCTGCTGTCCAGGTGTTGTTGATGGGCGGCTTTCAAGGGCCCTGTTCCTCTCTTCTTCTTTTAACGTTTTTTTTAATCTTTAACTGGACTTAAGACTGGGCAGTGCTTCAAATAGAGAATGCTTTCAAAATAGAGGACTGTCCTCTGTAAATTAGGATACATGACCATCCTCAAGTTACACCATTGGTCCATCTAGCTTTGCTTTGGCTATATGCCTTTTTCTTAGAAATACAAGGGTCTCAAGGCCCAGCCCTGGAGAGGAATCCTTGCACAGGAAGGAGAATTTTGCTGAATTTACAGTGCTAAAATGACAGGAAAAGCCGCACTGGCAGAATTATCCCTTTTCTGCAGCAGAGTGCAATTAAAGGTCCCACAATTGCTACTGGCGATTTAACTGGTGCCTGACACCAAAAAGCCCTATTTTTCAACCTGGGCAGAGCAATAATTGGCTCAAGTGTGAAAGAAACTGCATGCTACCGTTTCACCACCACTCTTCATAGGCCCAAGGCAATGGTCTTCTCTTAACCAAATGGTTCACTTTCCTCACAGAAACTGCCCTGCCTCCTTAGGTGTGTTGGGCAACACCCCTTTCTACTCTAGTGCAAGCACTTCTCGAAATTGACTAGCATCAAGGATATGTGCTAGAGGTAGATCTGGATTTAGTGGTAGATTTCTGGGTGGTTTGCAATAGATTGGCAAGGATTTCTGACTCCTAATTGTTTAACAGCAGCAGTAACAAAAACAAATTATTTAAATCTAAGTGTATTCAGTTCGCAGCAGCTTCTGATCACAGGATTCTAGTAAAAACAACAACAAAGTGGATCTTGTAAACCTGAAGTCTGGCCATCACTGTTCGGCAGCATCTGAGGAGGGACAGGCGCCTTCTTTGACTTCTGCACCTGCTGTGTTTGCACTGCCCTCTAGTGACAGAATTACAATACTACTTTTAAGTTAGGATCAAACTCTACAGCTGCATTTTAGAGATGAATTTCTTTTTCGCTTTGCTGCCTTGTTCTCCGTTAGAGCTATTCAAATCTTCCAAATCAGAATCCACAAAAAGTTTTGCGATTACAAATATGAGGTAAAACTTTTAAAACATCGAATTAAAGTGATAGTATTAGTGGAAGCTAGCATCACACTATTACCACCGTTTAACTGCCCTCTGCAGCTTGCACAAGGCACATAGATTAATGTTTATCAAGTTCATAGTGGGTGGATGCTTTTGCTTTGCGGGCGGGGCATAGGAGCAGCTATCAAACCTACTTTTCAAAAAATAACGTGCATTTCCTTGTAATCAATATCTTGCAAAACTATTACTTTGCCCTCCTCTTCCGGTACTGTCTTTTCTTATTATTATCCAAAAGGGGAGTTTTCAGGTTAGCTTGAAGTTTTTAACAGCAGACCACTTTCGTCTTTTGCCAAGTTGTTATCCAAACAAGTTTAGGAGCCTAGTACAGTGGTTCTTAACCTTTTTTGAGTCACGGACCCCTTTGAAAATCTGGTGAAAGCTATTGACCCCCTCCCTAGAAAAATGCACATAAGCACATAAACACAACTTTGCATGCAATGAATATACTTTATTTTATTGAAAATTGATTGCCTCATACAGTGTACGACATACACAAAGTATGAATAAAGTGAACAAGCTTAACAAAAGAATGTTTCTCACTCTTTTTCATGCAAAAATTAATGGCCACTCTATACAAAAATGAAATACAATCATCATGTGCAAATTAAACAAAACAAAACTCTAATTCTGCTCAAAAGTTCATTTCAATGAGAAGGAATTCACGCTCGCTCTCTGCCCCTCCAAGTCTCCCGGCGTGCTGGTCAGGAGGGAACAGGGAAAGCAGGAGAGAGCACATGGAGAGGAGCTAAGTTCAAAATGGCCACTGAGTTCTTTTAAAGATACAGCGTATTTAAAAAATCAACTCCAGTGATTCCCTTAATATAGTGAATATAAATTTTTATTTGACTTTCACAGACCCCATGAAGCCCATCCATGGACCCCAGGTTAAGAATCCCTGGCCTAGTAGTAAACCAGATTTGGATTCCACATTCTCCGTTACACTATGAGCCTTGTGATTTTGGGGGAGTTCTCTCATTTCCTCTAGGAAGCAATTACAAAATAAAAAAAAAATTAAACTTTGGTACGATAGAGGTTGGCCATGCTATGCACGCATTTGCTCTTCCTGGTCATAGCACGTAGGTAAAGGAATTAAGGTGGGGAATCGTTAGTGAGAATTGTACGGCCCCCATTTGGATAGTTAAAGAATCACAGCCCCGAGAAACTGGTGTGATGACCTGGCATGTAGGGACCTTTCCTTGGGGCATTGCTTTACCCAAAGCTTAATAGCTTGGTAGGACAGGAACTCCATCCATGTGTCCCTCAGTATCTTCAGATCTTGGCTGTGATGAGTACAGAACAGTATGAGCAACCCCTTAGAGGCTCTGAGCTGGGGCGGGGAGGGATGTCTCAGATATCTCAGCCTGGCTGCTTCATCGTCGTTTGAAACTTAATATGGCAAAAACTGAACTGCTTGTCTTTCCTCCTAAACCTTCTCCTCACCTCTCATTCTCTCTTACTGTCAACGATGTCACGCTCTCTCCGGTCAAGGAAGCTCGTAGTCTTGGCTTTATATTTGATTCCTCGCTCTCCTTTATTCCTCATATTGAGGCAGTAGCTAAATCCTGTCGTTTCTTCCTGTATAATATTGCCAGGATTCGACCATTTTTGTCTGTCTCTTCTGCCAAGACTCTCGTTCACGCACTGGTTATCTCTCGGTTGGATTACTGCAACCTTCTTCTCTCTGGCCTTCCTTCGTCTCACATCAGTCCGCTGGTCTCTGTCCACCACTCTGCCGCTAAGATCATCTTCTTGGCCCGCCGCTCTGACCATGTCACTCCACTTCTGAAATCTCTTCATTGGCTCCCAATTCACTCCAGAATCCAATATAAACTTCTCCTGTTGACCTTCAAAGCTTTTCACAGTCTAGCTCCTACCTATCTCTCCTCTCTCATCTCACACTATTCCCCCGCTCGTGCTCTCCGCTCCTCTGATGCCATGCTTCTCGCCTGCCCAAGGACCTCCACTTCCCTTACTCGGCTTCGTCCTTTTTCTTCTGCTGCCCCTTACGCCTGGAACGCTCTTCCAGAACACTTGAGAACTACCAACTCAATCACAGCTTTTAAAACTCAGCTAAAAACTTTTCTTTTCCCTATAGCTTTTAAATATTGAGTTTGTTCTGACTCTATACTGTTAGCTTCACCCTACCCGGTGCCTGTTTACACTTCCCTGTGCCTGTTTGCATTCTCTTTCCCTCCTTATTGTTTACTACAACTTTATTAGATTGTAAGCCTATGCGGCAGGGTCTTGCTATTTACTGTGTATAATCTGTACAGCACCATGTACATTGATGGTGCTATATAAATAAATAATAATAATAATAATAAGAGTAGCCCTAGACATTTTCCTAACTATGATCCCCCACCCTGTGTACAGAAGCTGATCAGATTGCTAGTTGAATCTTATTTTGACATTAGCAATGGAGAAAGCATCTTCCTAAAGGAAGGATAGCTTATGGAGCAGTGGGCAGGCTGCATAGCTCACACCACTCTCCCTCTTCTACTACTACTACTAGTCCCTGCCCTCAGCATCAGCTGCCCGATGCAGCTGCCTCACTCAGCCTAATGGTAGGGTTGACACTGGAGTTGCTCAGAATCCGAGGTAGTGGAAGTTGTCTATCTTTACATCTATCTCAATGCCATCCCCCCACTATGAAGTTACAGTTTGAGTTAGTTCATATTTTTTCCATTGCAAATACCTATATCTGCAGTGTAGCCTTGTCTTTTACAACGCTACACATTCTGGGCCAAGGTAAGCAACGCTCAACATCACCAAAAAATGCTGCAATTTGTTCCAATTATGCAAATTGTATTCCCTTGTTCTGTATATTTCATTCTACAATTTTTTAATTTTGTGCGTAAATTGTACTGCTTTGGTTCTTTATGGAGTAGGACAAGGAGCAATTCAGGGAACCCGTGTAACTTAAGAAGTCAGCAAGGATGTTTCTGGTTCATATCTGAGTTCAGCCATCAACCAAGTGGGTTTTAGGAAAGCCATGCCCTCTTCACCGCAGCCATCACCTGCAACATGGGAATAGCACACTGACCTGGCTTTGAGATTTATTGTAACGATTACAAGCTATTACGCAAGGCCAAGCAGTAAGCAGGAATTGCATCCCCTGGAAACCTTATTCAGCAGCTCTTTTGAGATTGCACCAAGCACTCCCAAGTTTCAGAACCAGAAGACTGCAGTAGAAAAACAAGTATCAAGATTCATAAGAAGCTGACGTATGCAACCAACACTATATACTGCAGCATTTCAGGGCTCCCAAGAATAGACACTGCCTGGATTATAACCATCTTTCTCTATGCACTATAATATTAAGATCCTGAAACTAGGCTATCCAAATTCTGTACCAAGAAAAACTGAATTCTCCTAGCAAAATGAAGCATGCACACTGAACTATACACAGAATCTTAATGTGTATCGCTTAATTAGTTTTTGATAACCACAGGGAACATAAGGAGCTCTATGCATTATCCACTAAAACCCCAAACACTGCACTCCCCTTCTATAGCTTTTTTCAGTGTTACCCACTCACAAGTTATAGCTATAATGAATAATGGGTTATCTCCAATAGTGAATTTCTGGCCGCAGAACAGACACCATGGTGGATTGAATTTCCCTTTCCCCTTCCAGCACGTCACACATCTCCTAAATCTGCTGTGTGAGAACCCTCTGGAGCAGATTTTGGGGTGTGCTGGGCCCTGTATGGTAAAGAATCCTATTGCACAAGTGGAAATATTGGATTTAGCCCAAAGGTTAGTGTTCTTTTCCAGCCCAGTTTGTGTTTCATTGTTGCTATCCACTACTTATTTTTGCACCAGCAGCATCTATATTACAAGAACAAAATCTGTATTTTGTGCGAGAATCTCAGCATACTGCACCTTAGACTAGATATCCCGTACGCAAAGTTATTCTGCTTACTTGAATTGAAACCTGAAAGGTCATGTTAATCCAAATTCAGATAGATATATGGGAGGGGGGTGCTTCACCTGCTGGATTTCTAATGGACACATGTTGAATTTGACATGGAACACAACACACTGTTGAGGTCCAAAATTTATCCACAGATTAGTTACAGCCCTGGTGGACTTGGCATAAAGCCATGACAGGTGTTGGTGACTCATGAAGAATCTGGAAAGGTCACAGATAAGTGAAGATTCTGCTAATTTAATAATTGGACAATTGCATGAGTCATGTAGATATGAAAGTGTATATAAAGAGTTGTATTTTTAATCATGTCTGAACTCGGAGATGTACATGTCGTGATGTGTTGTATATGGAGAAACTGAATGTACTGGAGAACGCTGTTTTATGCCTCAGTAAAGTTCTGTACTGAAGTGAGAAACTCTGGTGTAAGTATTTCTTTGATCAAAGTCTTTTTAAACTCTGCTACGTTGAGATTCCCAACACATAAAACTTGAAACACCTCCATTTATGTCAGGGGTTGGCAATTTCTGGGGGTGAGGGGCAGGGACCATTTTGACCCTACAGGCCTACTCCTATCACTGCCACACCAGAGTTCAGAGGCTTGAGGGGGAAGAATGGAAAACACAATTTGCTGGCAATGGTCAGCAGCAAACCAATGAAGGCTGCAATGGCCAAGTTGGAACCTGGAAAACATTTGATGCCAGTATTTTTGCTGCCAATACAGATTTCAGCAGTGCGGCGCCAGGCACCGCATTGGGGGCAGTGACCACATGCAGCGCACTTATTTTGTATATGAACATGCCTACAAACAGATTTGTCAGCTTTAACAAAATTAAATAGAACACAGACCACACAGGTCAAATTGAAGTAGTGTCTTCTAGAAAGTAGCAATTAAGACTTTTTACCATTTCCCCTTCAGCAAAAAAAAAAGCTACCCCCATGCAAGTTAATTTGTTAGCACAAGTGAGAGAAACTTCAGAGGTAACACATTGCAAAGCTTTGGCGTGAAGGCCTTAATTGCCATTTTCCCATTAATTAGGCCCCAGAGGCATCATTACCAGATCAGAACCATCAACTGAAAAGCAAATTCAAAAGATGTTTGAGAGAAGTCAGGACTTATGCAGCTACTGAAAAAGACTGCTTTGCTAATGGCTGATGGAAGCTATCACGATTTCAGTATTAAGAACAGTTCATGCATAAATCAGTGGCTTTTACATTTTCTTTCAAGGAACTCCCATCTACAATGCTGGGGTGGGCAGAAAGTAGATCTCTAGATGTTTTAGACTTCCTCCCAGAATTCCTGACTATTGGCCATGCTGGCAAGTGGCTTTTGGGAGATGGTCCAAAACATCTAGAGATCCACTTCTGCCCACCCCTACCATGATGAATAGTCTACCAATGAATTCCTGAACACCAGCCAGAGAAACATTGTATTTGGGGGGTTAGGAGCATGCCCTGTGGCAATTCATGTGGGGCTCTTGCAGGCCCTCACCACTACCTGGCATGACCTGAGAATGAGGCCTAGACTACATTGATCAATTTTCTGCAGCTTCAGGAAGATCAGTAGCTGGGGTGGGGGAGGGAATCAGAATAGCAGAGTTGGAAGGGGCCTACAAGGCCATCGAGTCCAACCCCCTGCTCAATGCAGGAATCCACCCTAAAGCATCCCTGACAGATGGTTGTCCAGCTGCCTCTTGAAGGCCTCTAGTGTGGAAGAGCCCACAACCTCCCTAGGTAACTGATTCCATTGTCATACTGCTCTAACAGTCAGGAAGTTTTTCGTGATGTCCAGCTGGAATCTGGCTTCAACTTGAGCCCGTTATTCCATGTCCTGCGCTCTGGGAGGATCGGGAAGAGATCCTGGCCCTCCTTTGTGTGACCTTTTAAGTATTTGAAGAGTGCTATCATGTCTCCCCTCAATCTTCTCTTCTCTAGGCTAAATATGCCCAGTTCTTTCAGTCTCTCTTCAGAGGGCTTTGTTTCCAGACCCCTGATCATCCTGGTTGCCCTCCTCTGAACACGCTCCAGCTTGTCTGCGTCCTTCTTGAATTGTGGAGCCCAGAACTGGACGCAATACTCAAGGTGAGGTCTAACCAGGGCCGAATAGAGAGGAACCAGTACCTCACGCGATTTGGAAGCTATACTATTAATGTAGCCCAAAATAGCATTTGCCTTTCTTGCAGCCATATCACACTGTTGGCTCATATTCAGCTTGCGATCTACAACAATTCCAAGATCCTTCTTGTTTCTAGTATTGCTGAGCCAAGTACCCCCCATCTTGTAGCTGCACATTTGGTTTCTATTTCCTAGATGTAGAACTTGGCATTTATCCCTATTAAATTTCATTCTGTTGTTTTCAGCCCAGCACTCCAGCCTATCAAGATCACTTTGAAGTTTGTTTCTGTCTTCCAGGGTATTAGCTATCCCACCCAATTTGGTGTCATCTGCAAATTTGATAAGCATTCCCTGCACCTCTCCTCGTCCAAATCATTAATAAAAACGAAGTTATCTTTCAGTGAGGCATGTATACTAACGCTGATTTCATTGAAGGATCCCAGATAAGCTTTCAAAGGACCCAGGGTTCCTCAAACAGCTTGAAAACCACTGTTCTATATCTTCACATGGACAGGTTAAGAAAAAGAGGAAGTGAAAGGGCATTGTGTTTTACATCAGTAGTATTTACCAAATTACCTGGTTCTTTACTACACAGAGCGGTAAAGCAGCAGTTTCTACAGCCGAAACTCTCCCCAGAGCCTGAGTTCGATCCCAGCGGAAGCTGGTTTCAGGCAGCCGGCTGGGGTCGACTCAGCCTTCCATCCTCCTGAGGTCAGTAAAATGAGTACCCAGCTAGCTGGGGGAAAGGTAATAACGGCTGGGGAAGGCAACGGCAAACCACCCCGCTATAAGGCCTGCCAAGAAAACGTCAACTAAAGCTGGCGTCCCTCCAAGAGTCAGTAATGACTCAGTGCTTGCATGAGAGGTTCCTTTCCTTTTCCATACTACACAGCCCATGGTACGGAGGTTCTGAGAAAACATCATTCAGATGCCCTCCACCAGATGTTACTGGTGGAGAGGGGGGCAGAGTGCTGGACAGACTCATCAAGAGACAGGACAGCAAAAGGAAATGGAACAAAATAGGCAGTGACCGAAAAAGTAGGAGCTTGACCACACCGTGGGTAGTGGAGACAGCTGACGAAAGGAGGAAGACAGACCGGGTTAAACTAACACAAGGGAGTTATTACTGGCCAGAAATGAATGGGGAAGTGATACCTGGAAGGCTAGGAACATTGGGGAAGGCTCCTAAAGCTGAGCTGTGACAGGGCAACTCTGCCAGGTGTGCTGTCACTGCAGCATTGTGACCTATCAAATCTAAGGAAGCCATGATGGCCTGAGAGCAGCATACAGGGGCTGAATTTCACATTCTGGTTTTTGAGTTAACATGCCAGTCCTTCGGTTACATGCTTCTAGGTTTGTGTAAAAGTCAACATAAACAAAAGACTCTTCCAGATTATGCATATAAGGCATAATCTCTCCCACGCAAACCTTACTTAAAATGTAAAGTCACCTACTCACAATCTGATTAATAATTGTGCTTTTATCCTCTTGGTTGTTTTATTATGGTTTTAATTTTTGTGAACCGCCCAGAGAGCTTCGGCTATTGGGCGGTATAAAAATGTAATAAATAAATAAATAAATAAATAAAAACTATTGCAAAAATAAAGCCTTTTCCCCCCTTTTCCTTTTAGATAATGTGAAAAATCTAAGCAGTTATGCCAAGTTAAGGAGACAACTCAAGGAACCAAGATTGTGGTTTTTTTTATAGAATTTATTTGAAGAGCTGACAGATCACTACTATCTTCATATCAAGCCCCTCAGATAATTTAGTTTTTCTGTAAAGGAAGAGAAAAGAACGTCAGTCTTGTAGTTATGCAAAAAAAAAGTGCTTTCATCTTTTGAATCTAAAGAATCGCTCCTCCCACTAATTCTAACAAATAAATTGTTTGTGGAAGCACAACTAAGCAGGGGGTTGGACTTGATGGCCTTATAGGCCTCTTCCAACTCTACTATTCTATGATTCTATGACAATATAGTTTCAAACTAAGCTCAAAGCAAGAAAACTCCCTGCTGAAGTCATTTATGGGAGCTAAAGACAGTTTAAAAGAAACTGAAGGAAAATAATTATCAACGTATCAGACAGCCTTCCGAAGGAAGTCACTAGTCAAGTCACTAGTCAGAAAGCAGATTGCAGTAAGCAGGCCACTGAACAATGAAACTAGAAACTCCTGTACCTGTTAAGTCCACTGGCTGGATCACTGTAAGAGAGTGAGAAAAAGTCTGTCAGTATATCTTTAAACAGAACATTTATAAAAGACACACACTGATTTAGGCTACCCAACCTCATGATCTTCACTCTATGAATACCACCTATTTCTAAAGGAAATACCTTGGCAATCCACAAAATTTTAGAGGACCAAAGAACCAAGCCTTGAATCTTGTTACCAGACTTCCAGTAGCAGCCATATCAAGATCAAGGTTTGCAATATAGTACAGTATGGTGATTTAACAAAGGATCAAGTGAGCAAGAGTCAAATTCTGAAGGTAAAAGAAACCAGTCACAGGTGGTAGAAGATGTTAATGGTTGCTTGCAAAGTGAATAGTTTGAGAAGCAAATTGCCATGGTTAAGCACAGGTTGTTTGCAACTCAAAGAAAAATGAGGAGGGTTCCTGTAAACTAAATAAAAAGCAAATCTTACTTCCCCCTTGTAAAAAAACAAAACAAAATTAAGTTACAGGACAGCACTTAATAGTTCAGCATACCTGAAAAAATGAGCAAGTGAAAAGGCTATGCCAAATCCTTGGTTATGGCATAGCATGAAGCCCAAATTCCTGCCTACTGTTTTAGTACTACTTCACTCTCTTACTCAGTAGACAAGAGGCAAATGCCAAGCTAAGGTACGGGGACCAAAGCATATGTATAGTAGTAGTATACACTAGAGTTGCATCTTCTCATACTTGGGGCATATTTACAAAAGTTTGCTGCTACCAGAATATAGGACAGAACTGAGGTCTGAGCAAAGTGAAGGACTTATGATCAGTCGTCACTCAATTTTCAGCCTTTACTGGCACATCAGGATCACAGGGTTTCACTTTTTAAATTATATATGAATCAATAGTACTCCTAAGGATGACACAAACCACAGGCTACTGAAGGTACCCTGTACCAATGTTTTCAAAACATATTCTAGAAGACCTCAGATACTGAACTGAATGCTATTTATTCTTATATGGCTGCACACCAATATTAAAGGTGACATGTTCATAATATACTTGTACCTTCACAATAAAGGGAAAAATTACTAATGTGAATAGGTACAGATATACAGTGTAGTCTTTCACCTGAACTAGCCTGGGACGAAGTGCTTTTGCCCAGGGTTATAGGGGTACTACATGAAGTTTATCACCAATATTAAGAATTCAGCTAGTTTATGATGTGCTAATTATATGAAGAGCAGGAGAATGAGGAAAGTAAACCATTGCCATTCTATACAAGAAAACGGGTATCTAAAGTGTCAATTACCAGTTCTTGTAGCTTTAACAATCTCATTCAAATCAGTCCATTTATGTTATGCATATTTGCATTTGCCTTGGCATACGATTAGGTTTAAGGATGAAACTTCGTTATATGTTCATGAACGCTGTTGCACACCATGTAGGAGCATGCAACATAAATTTTGGAGATTTGGGGCCACGATTGTGTTCTCAAAGAGGAGTTTATAACCCAATTTTTAAAATGTTAGCAATAAAGATAATGTATATTTAAACTAGTTATTTTTCTCACCAAGCCAAACATGCCTGATTCAACAAAAAAACATTTTATACTTGAAACTTAAAGTACACAAAAGCAAGGAAACCATTCCAAAGCAAAAGCACACAGATGAAGCAAGACCATTAGGAAGTCAAGCAAGTGATGCATAATTCATGCAATCACATCCATGCTTATTCTCTGTACCTGCTAGACACTTCATTTCTGATCAACAAGAATCCCCAGAAAGTAGGAAAGAAGGGTGAGAGTAAAGGTTACTACTAATCAAAAGAAAGAAAAAGCACTTCAGACACATTTAATGATAAGCTTCAACTACACCATCCTTCTAAACAAACCAGAAATGTTTAAAAGCTCATTTTAAATCATGCATGTTAATAGCACTTCCTGAATGTAAGTCTGCTTTCGATACTATTGATTAAGCAAAGGTTGCATTCAGCTTGAATGCTCTAAGTATTTTACACTCCATGAAATGCCAGTGAATGAGTGTTTTGCTTTTTACCTGCAACACAACTCACTGGAGAACATTATTTTCAAATCGATTTAATTGTCATTAGTATGTACAAATTTGAAGGGTAAAACGGGGTAGGATAAGGTGAGAAAGGAATTATTTTTGCAATGCAAGGAAGAAAAAGAAAACAAAGAGACACTCCAAAACATTTCATCTTCAGATGAAGGCTTTGGAAACCAGAAAGTTTTATCTTTTCATTTTGTTAGCTATACAGTAGTAACAAGGTGCACAAAACTGAACTACTTGAGGAGCTAAAAACTACGTAGCATCTCAAGAGTTACCTTCTGTGATCCGGAAGTAAAAGTTGGAAGTTGAAAAAAAAAACAAAGGTTATTTTGCCGATGAAACACCTAATAAATTTACAACTGTAATCTGCATTCGTATGCATTGCCAAGTTGACCTTATTTACTTTTTATTTACTCTATTTATTCAATGTGAGTCATCCAAAGCTCTCCTAATAAAGACAAAACCAATGACCCTATTACCTTCTTGCCAGCCCCAACGTTTGCTTTCGCTGTTCCCCTGACTTTCTTCATCCTGTTCTTACGTTCTTTACGCTGTTTCCTTGAAGTCTTTTTCTTTTCATACAAGCCATGCTAGTATAAGAGAAACAGAGTCACTGCACTGAACATCATGGAACTACCAACTTTTCTAGAAGCTTGAGAATACAAGAGCGCATCAGCATTTATCCTTGGATAATGCCTCTATGCTTACCTAAACACGAATTGTGCAAGCAATATACTAAAAAAACACACCCTGTATTGCCAATGTCTCTTGTATTTAAATTATCACATATGTATTCCACCTTTCCTTCCTTTTGCTCAGAGCAGGTACCCAGGATTGTCCCATTTTATACATCAGAACTATGACCCAGTGAAATGTAGCGGTTAGAGCCAAGCATTAAATCAGCCTAATCTACATCATGGGGTTGTTGCAAACACATTAACAGAAGGCAACACTTGCAGATGACAAAACCCTTAGCTCCACATGGGAAGGGCCGGATAAAATGCATAAATATATCAATGTTCAAATACCAATCTAATTAATAACTTTATGAAGCGGTAGTTTCAACTAACATATGTAAATAAGAAACACCAGAGAATAAGTGCATCTTTAACCAAAGACTTCAAAACCATATTCAATATATTAAAAGCTTTGGAAAGGAGAGACAACAAAAATCCTTTTAGCACGACCACCAGCCTGACTGTAATGGTTAAGCAATGAAGGACCCTACCCTGGCTAATCTATGCTTTGGTTCATTTTTCTTTGCATAGTCCAGGGAATCGTAGATCATGCCAAAGCCTGTTGTTTTGCCACCCCCAAAATGGGTCCTGAAGCCGAAAACAAAAATGACGTCTGGTGTCGTCTTGTACATTTTGGCCAACTTTTCACGGATTTCAGTTTTGGGGACAGTGGCCTTTCCAGGATGAAGAACATCAATAACCTACAAACACAGTATTGACAAAGCATTAAACATTTTAGGGTACTGTGTACATTGTGAAAACCAACAAAAACAAAAAACATTTTAAGCACAGGCAGTTTCATAAGCACTGCTAACCCATAGGCTAATTTGCACTGTGCCCCACATGTAAACCCTATACATGCCCGAATACAAACCTTACGCTCGTACGTCCCCCTCCCCCAGCATATATAGGGTGCTTTCAGATGGACAGATCCGAGCAGTTACCAATCAAATCACCATTACCTGGTTTGGATGTCACAACATGGTTTCTTAAACCATGGGATGTTGAGAATGAAGTGAGAGCATGCTAGTTCTCGCCATCAGATTGCCCTGCTGTAGCCAGGTGGAGCTAAACAATTATCCCTGGTTTGTTTATTGTGACATCTGAACATGGAATTATAGATTTTTGGGGAGGAACAACCCGGACTTGTAACCCAGGAAGAAGCAATGCATTAAAAGTCTGGGTTGTTCCTCCTCCCAACGACCTACAATTTCAGGTTTGGACGTCACGATAAACAACCCAGGAATAATTGAACGTCTTTGGGTTATTTTAACTCCACGGGAGCAGTTATGCGGCACATACGCTCACTTCCACTTGTTCACACCTGGGTAGCCGTGATGTGAGATCTAAGCCACTGTACAGTTATTTCATGTTTTTCTCAACTCTTTTTGCGTGGAAAGAAAAAGGTAGAAGCAGCAGTTGGAAAACACATGAGGCTTAGACATCACTGTCTGGAACCTGTAATGTTTTGCGTTGAGGCAGGGAAATCGCATGATAAAAAGCCTCATTTGGCACCACGCTTACAGCACTTCAGGCAGGGATGTGTAACTTGTGGTCCTCCAGGTGTTCTGGCATATAACTCTCATCAGTATGAGCAAGCATGGCCAGTAGTGAGGGATGATAGGAACTGTAGGCCAAAACACCTGGAGAGCCACAAGATGCCCACCCAATTTAAAGTGAAAAAAGGTCTACACTACACACGTACATGTGAACTAGGGATGTGCTCCGCTTCTCCTCGAACCAGAGAAGCAGGAGCGGAGCGGGGGGCTTTGCCACCCCTTAAGGCGGAGGCGAAGAGGACTGGGGGACCTGCGGAGCGTTGCGGATCGAGGTGAAGGAGGATCCTTCGCCTTGATCCGGAGCTCCGCAAAAAAGATAAGTGGGGTTTACTTGGCCCTGCCGCTGTCGCCCATGTGGCGATGGTGGCAGGGCCAGGAGCCCGTCACGGCCCATCCCAGCTTCACTAGAGCCCGCGGCTCAACCAGGAACTGTAGGCTGGGGCCTACAGTTCCTGGTTGAGCCGTGGGCTCTAGTGAAGCTGGGATGGGCCGCGATGGACACAGGTAAGGGGGAGGAGGGAGGGGGGCCTTACCTGACGCCACTCCTCGCCACTGCAGAGCTCCGATTCAGAGCCGGAGCTCCGGAGCGGCCCCCAAGCGGACTGAGGCGGGGCAGAGCGGGCCTGATCCGCAATTTGCGGATCGGCCACGAAGAGGATCGGGGGGGTCCGTGCACACCCCTAATGTGAACACAAAGTGCTCCTATGTGCAGTAGTGGTAGCAAGCAAGCCTGAGGCTCATTCTCATGTTCCATGTTGAGGTTATCTGCTGAGATGCAGTGCAAGCTTCTAAACACAGGAATGGAAACCAGTATTTCATTTAGCCTGCAACCTAACACTTCAAGTCAATACTTTGACTCTACAGCTGTTTTTGCCTACAGCTTCGATCAGCCTTCGCCGCTGACTAGGATAAAAAGTTGCCCATCTCTGCTCTAGTTGGTTTATGGCAAGATCACTGGGCCAAAGTATTTTGCTCAGGTATTTGCACAGATTTATCCCATAAAGTTAAGCAGACAGTAAGAATATGATCAACCAATAAATTTCGAATAGCCATCTTATACACACATGTATAGCAACTTGAACAAAACAGCATTACCAATTCAGCTTTCCAGGACTATATGGCCTCCCAATCATGCCACAAGTTATCATGCAAAAAAGTAAAATAAAAACACCCATCATTTTCATTTACTGTATTTTAATCTTCTTCAAGCAACCCTTCCCAATATTCATTCAAGTAGTCTGTTTTCCAACTGCATAGCAAAAATAAAGTCAAAATATATCAACACAGAGTTAAGCCAACAATAGACCTGGATCTTCTGCTAGATTTTCAATAGGTAAGCAAGGATTTTTGGCTCCCAAATATTTAACAATAGCCGAAACAAAATTATACTACTGAAATTAAAGAAGCTTCAAATGGTACCCAGGTGTGGATTTTTGTGTGGAAGGGCTGTTACCTCTAATTCAGTTTTGATACTCAAAATAATTCCCAGAATTCTGTAATTCTAAGTAAGCCTTTTGCACCAGGCTCCAGTTGGTGAATCTCAAAGCTTAAGTAAAAAACAAACCCAAAGTAGTCCTTGTCAGCCTGAAGTCGGCCCATCCCTGCTATAGCATCCTAAAACATCATACCAAGTTACTAACTGAAACCTAAAAAAAAATCCCTAGTACTAAATACGATCAAACTAAGCTTTTACATAGACAAACATCCCATAATCAAAACTTGGACCACCACTATGAATAAAAAAAAAACATCGACAGCTTCTTCTTACCATCTGCTTACGCTGAAGCAGCCGGTTCGTCATGAACTTCCTCGTTCTGATGGTCACCGTGTCGTTCTACAATTAAAAACAAAATTCCAAAAACCCATTACGGACTATTTGAACTAGCTTGGCCAAAAGAAGCAACAGCCAATGTTTTCCAATGCTGCCCAAAGCCTCCGTTTTAAGAAAGGCATGAACACAGACAGCTAACTATAACACTTTGAAAACAGTTTGAAAATTGTACGTGTGGTGTGTCCTGGGCCTAAACAGTTGACACGGCTTCGTCCATTTCCTTCCGCTGCCCCTTACACCTGGAATGCTCTTCCAGAACATTTGTGAACTACAAATTCAATCGCTTTTTAAAGCTCGGCTAAAAACTTTTCTTTTTTCTAAAGCTTTTAGAACTTGATTTTGATCTTACTTTTATACTGTTAGTTTTACTCTACCCTGTGCCTGTTTGGTGCATTTGCTTCCCCTTCTTATTGCTTTATTATGATGCTATTAGAATGTAAGCCTATGCGGCAGGGTTTTGCTATTTTATTGTTTTACTCTGTACAGGACCATGTACACTATATAAATAAATAATAATAACAACACTACCGTTATAAACCATTATAAGCAGTAGTGTAGATCCTGCCCTAATCTTGGACTTCAGGGAGACAGAAATAAAGATACAGCTGAGCTTTAAGATGCATTAGTGTACAGAGAGCACAAATGAGAACATGATTTTAGAATGTTTATTAGGATGTTTTAACAACTTATATCATGTTTTAATTCAGTTTTATGTATTTTGTCGTTTACTGCTGTTTCCCGCCTCAATCAAAACAGAGAGGTGGGTAATAAATAAAATTATTATTATTACTGGCACACTGTTTTAACGGCATCTATTGCTTTTAAATTATATATTGTTTTAACTTGGATTATGGTTTAATTTGTTTTTAACGGTGCATATTTATTGTTTTATACTGTATGTTTTTATCTGTACACCACCCTGAGATCTTACAGTGATATAGGGTGGGATATAAATATTTTAAATCAATAAATAAAATAATAAAATAATTACTAGTACTATTACTACTGCCCCCATCTACTGCATATACTAGGCCCGGCAGAAAAGAACTGCTACCCCAGCGTGGGAGAGGGGACATTTGAGAGCCGCAGTCCGATGCTTGGAACTCTTCCCTCCTGCCCAATAACCAGCCCAAAACAACCAGCGGGGGGGACACAAGGCAGCGCCGACACCCTCATGGCTGCAAGGCAAAGGATGGCACCGGGCTACGGCGGATTGAAAACGCCTCCAAAGGAACTCCAGAGTCCCGCGCCAGAACTCACCATCTTAGCGGCCTCTCCTGCAGCGGCGAAAGGAGAAAAGGAGGAAGTAAGTCCCAGCGACCAATCAAATAGCGGCGCGGGGAGGTAATGAGCCTGGGGGTGGGGCTAACACTCCGGAAATCAACGACAGGAAGCCCGCGGCCATAGAGACTTCCGGGTGTCTTCGTGAAGGAGCGGCCTTGCAATGGGTTTGAGTAATCTTTACCAAGGACCCATGTCTGGATGGCTACTCTGTTTGCACGTTTGCTTGGAAGTTCACCTCCTTTTGGATTCTTTCCCGGACCTGTGTTGGACTACAACTCCCGTCATCCCCAGCCAGCATGGCTGTTGTGTTTTGAAAGGATTTGTAGATGAACACATTTGGAGAGCAGCCGTCCTATGCTCAGGACTGGTTGGGGAAGGCTGCTAGAGCACCACCAACGCCTGACATCATTTATTTATTTTTATTGTTACATTTATATACCGCCCCAGAGCCGAAGCTCTCTGGGCGGTTTACAAAAGTTTAAAACAATGAACATTAAAAACAGATATACAGAGTTTTCCCAATGCAATCAGGGCACAATCCTATGCATGTTTAGACTAGGGTGACCCTATGAAAAGGAGGATAGGGCTCCTGTATCTTTAACAGTTGCAGGTTGTTTATTCGTTCAGTCACTTCCGACTCTTCGTGACTTCATGGACCAGCCCACGCCAGAGCTTTCTGTCGGCCATCACCACCCCTAGATCCCCCAAGGTCAAGTCTGTCACCTCCAGAATATCATCCATCCATCTTGCCCTTGGTCGGCCTCTCTTCCTTTTGCCTTCCACTTTCCCTAGCAGCAGCCTCTTCTCCAGGGTCTCCTGTCTTCTCATTATGTGGCCTAATACTTCAGTTTTGCCTTTAATGCCATTCCCTCAAGTGAGCAGTCTGGTTTTATTTCCTGGAGTATGGACTGGTTTGATCGTCTTGCAGTCCAAGGCACTCTCAGCATTTTCCTCCAACACCCCAGTTCAAAAGCATCTATCTTCCTTCGCTCAGCTTTCCTTATAGGCCAGCTCTCGCAGCCATAGGTTACTACGGGGAATACCATTGCTTTAACTATGCGGACCTTTGTTGTCAGTGTGGTGTCTCTGCTCTTAACTATTTTGTCAATATTTGTCATTGCTCTCCTCCCAAGAAGTAAATGTCTTCATATTTCCTGGCTGCAGTCAGCATCTGCAGTAATCTTTGCACCCAGAAATACAAAGTCTGTCACTGCCTCCACGTTTTCTCCCTCTATTTGCCAGTTATCAATCAAGCTAGTTGCCATAATCTTGGTTTTTTTGAGGTTTAACTGCAACCCAGCTTTTGCACTTTCTTCTTTCACCTTCGTCATAAGGCTCCTCAGCTCCTCCTCACTTTCTGCCATCAATGTGGTGTCATCTGCATATCTGAGATTGTTAATGTTTCTTCCTGTGATTTTAACTCCAGCCTTGGATTCGTCAAGCCCAGCACGTCGCATGATGTGTTCTGCATACAAGTTGAATAGGTAAGGTGAGAGTATACAACCCTGCCGTACTCCTTTCCCAATCTTAAACCAGTCCCTTGTTCCGTGGTCTGTTCTTACCGTTGCTATTTGTTCGTTATACAGATTCCTCAGGAGGCAGACAAGATGACTTGGTATCCCCATACCACCAAGAACTTGCCACAGTTTGTTATGATCCACACAGTCAAAGGCTTTAGAATAGTCAATAAAACAGAAATAGATGTTTTTCTGGAACTCCCTGGCTTTCTCCATTATCCAGCGGATATTGGCAATTTGGTCTCTCGTTCCTCTGCCTTTTCTAAACCCAGCTTGTACATCTGGCAATCACTGTTGCCTTTTGCTTTCCTTCTTTCTTGGGCTACTTCCAGTGTCTCAGCAGACAGCTATCTTGCCTTCTTGGTTTTCTTTTTCTTTGGGACGTTTTTTGTTGCCACCTCTTGGACAATGTTGCGAACTTCTGTCCATAGTTCTTCCGGGACCCTATCTACTAAATCTAGTCCCTTAAATCTATTCTTCACTTCCACTGCATATTCATTAGGAATATTAGTGAGCTCATATCTAACTGATCTGTGGGTCTTCCCTATTCTCTTTAGTTTGATTCTAAATTGTGCAATAAGAAGTTCGTGATCTGAACTACAGTCAGCTCCAGGTCTTGTTTTTACTGTCTGTATAGATGTCCGCCACCTTTGGCTGCAAAGGATATAGTCAATCTGATTTCGGTGTCGGCCATCTGGTGAAGTCCATGTCTAAAGCCGTCTTTTAGGTTGTTGGAAGAGAATGTTTGTTATGCACAGTGAGTTGTCCTGGCAAAATTCTATCAGCCTATGTCCCGCTTCATTTTGTTCTCCTAGACCATGCTTACCTGTAATTCCAGGTGTCATTTGACTACCCACCTTGGCGTTCCAGTCTCCTGTAACCAAAATAACATCTCTTTTTTGTGTATTATCCAGTAGGTGCTGCAGATCCTCATAGAACTGATCTACTTCTGCTTCTTCAGCATCTGTGGTTGGGGCATATATTTGGATCACTGTGATGTTAAATAGCTTACCCTGAATTCGAACTGAGATCATTCTATCATTTTTTGGATTGTATCCAAGCACTGCTTTAGCCACTTTATTATTAATTATGAAGGCTACTCCATTTCTTCTGTGATCCTCTTGTCCACAGTAGTAGATCTGGTGGTGATCTGATGTGAAGTGGCCCTTTCCAGTCCATTTCAGTTCACTGACACCCAATATATCTATATTTAATCTTGACATCTCACCAATAACCACATCCAATTTGCCCTGGCTCATAGATCTTACATTCCAGGTTCCTATGGTGTGTTGATCTTTAGAACGTCGGATTCGTTGTTCACCACCAGCACCGTCGGCCGCATGGTATACCGACATATCTCTGGTTGTACTGATCCATTTAGTTTTCATGGCAAGAATACTGGGGTGGGTTGCCATTACCTTCCCCAGGGATTATATTTAGTCTGACCTCTCTACCATGACCTTCCCATCTTGGGTGTCCCTTCACGATTTAGCTCATGGCATCCTTGAGGTGCTCAAGCTCCAGCACCACGACAAGGTAACAATCTCCTTTGCTGGAGTAACAGTTGCATAGAAAGGGGAATTTCAGCAAGGGTCATTTGTATATATGGGGAACCTTGTGAAATTCCTTCTTCATCACAACAGTTAAAGGTGCAGGAGCTATACTAGAGTGACCAGATTTAAAAGACGGCAGGGCCCCTGCAGCTTTAACTGCTGTGATGAAGAGGAAATTTCACCAGGTTCTCCGTATATATACAAATGACACCTGCTGAAATTCCCTTTTTAATACAACTGTTAAAAGATACAGGAGCCCTTGTCCTCCTTTTCATAGGGTCACCGTACATAGGATAGCAAGCAAAGGTATTAGAGAAGAAGCTTAAAAGATGCCTTTTTAAAAAATGTGCTGCTTTTAATAATGTATTTGTTTTAATCAATTATATGTTTTTTATGGTGTCTGCATTTGTGTTGTACCCCGCCTGAAGAAAGTCAGGGGGACAGCTAAATATATTATTATTATTATCATTATCACCATCATCATCATTATTATCATTATTATCATCATTATATTATTATCATCTTATCATTATCATTATTATGTTATGTTGCTCTCCCGCTTGGAATGCTCTTCCAGAGCAACTACGTACCACGAGTTCCATTGTAGATTTTAAAACGCGTTTGAAAACTCATTTGTTTTCAATAGCTTTTGGTATTTTAGCTTGATTTACTGTTCTTATTACTATGATTATTCTCTTATTTCTGCTTTGTGACCTCCTTCCCCCCTTCATATGTTTTAATGTGATTTTAGACTGTAAGCCTCTAGGCAGGGTATCGCTGTTTTATTTGTATATTTTGTAACAGCACCAAGTACATTGTTGGTGCTATATAAATAAATAATAATAATTGTCATTATCATCATCATCATTATCATCATCATCATCATTATCATCATTATTATCATTATTAGCATCAGTATCATTATCATCATTATTATCATCATCATTATTACTATTATTACATCTATGGTCGTTTTCCCACTTTTTCTCTATGGTCACCAGCGCTTCCTTCTCTACCTCCCTCCCGCCCTCCCGATGACGCAAACGGAGAGCGACGGTCGCTGCCAAGTGGGCGTCCCTTGTGCTTATACGTCACAGGTGGCTGGGCTGTGGCGGCCGGCGCCGGCTCCGCTGAGGCGCGAGGTTCGGTCCCTGCAAGCTCCGGCTGACGCGTGAACGTGGGGAGCCGCCGCCGCCCTCTTTCCTCCCTCGCCTTTGACTGACGGAGGTTACCCGTCGCCATGGTGAAGGAGCAGTTCCGCGAGACGGATGTGGCCAAGAAGATGTAAGCGGGGGGGGGGGGACGACTTGTGGGGCTGGAGGAGTCTGGGGGGGGGGCTCGGGAAGGGGCGGGGCTTGGGAAGTGACTGGCAGGGAGAGGGGGGTCCTTTAAGGGGTGAAAGCGCTGCAAGCCTAAGCAGACCTGATCAAGCACTTCGGGATACCATTTCGAGAGGCCGAAGAGCAAAAATGACCATTGCATTATGAGGCAGAATCATAGACTAGCAGAGTTGGAAGGGGCCTCTAAGGCCATCGAGTCCAACCCCCTGGAATCCACCTCAAAGCATCCCTGACAGAGGGTTGTCCAGCTTGAATGCTTGAAGGAAGAACGGTGGCTGTGGAGAAAGTCATCCAGAGTTTGGGGTTCAAGTGTCAAGTAGGCAGTGAAAATCTCCCAGGGAGGCTGAGAAAAGATGAAGCACCTAGAATCATAGAATAGCAGAGTTAGAAGGGGCCTGCAAGTCCAACCCCCTGCCCAATGCAGGAATCCACCCTAAAGCATCCCTGACAGAGGGTTGTCCAGCTGCCTCTTGAAGGCCTCTAGTGTGGGAGAGCCCACAACCTCCCTAGGCAACTGGTTCCATTGTCGTACTGCTCTAACAGTCAGGAAGTTTTTCCTGATGTCCAGCTGGAATCTGGCTTCCTTTAACTTGAGCCCATTATTCCGTGTCCTGCACTCTGGGAGGATCGAGAAGAGATCCTGGCCCTCCTCTGTGTGACAACCTTTCAGGTATTTGAAGAGTGCTATCATGTCTCCCCTCAATCTTCTCTTCTCCAGGCTGAACATGCACAGTTCTTTCAGTCTCTCCTCATAGGGCTTTGTTTCCAGACTCCTGATCATCCTCGTTGCCCTCCTCTGAACACGCTCCAGCCTATCTGCATCATTCTTGAAGTGTGGTGCCCAGAACTGGACGCAATACTCAAAATGAGGCCTAACCAGGGCCGAATAGAGTCCAGCCAAAATTAAGCACTGTACTTTTGGGTAGTATTTTGCATGGACGCCCCGTATCCACATTTTTCAAATATATGTGTGTGTGTGTGCATGCACGCTAAAATTATATATAGGCTTTCTGCCTATGCCTTCAGTGTGTCTTAAAATGAAAATTACTAAAACAAAAGAAATACCAACTGAAAATATTGGTTTGTTGGTGCTTTCTTCCATTGAAATCAATGGGACTTTTAAGGCTACAATCCTAAAAAAAACCCACCTACTAGGGAATAAGAACCATTGAACATAGTGGCACTTATCCTAGAGTAAGCATACATGGGATTTTACTGTACATGGCTGAATCACACCCATAACATAGGAGAATTGTAATCCCGTGTACACTTTCTTGGGAGTAAGTCCCACTGAACGCAGCAGCATTTACTTTTGAGTAGAGATGTATAGGATTTCACTGTTAATAGTGGAAAGTAGGTGGTAGTAGGTATCAGCACTACACTGCCATTCCCATTTCTATCACCTGTGCCTGTGTTTCATAAGTTTTTTCATATCACTAGCTACTTGGAAAAAATTAGAATATTATTTGATGGCAAAATGTTATCCACTGTTCACTGACATAGAACCTTCTGAGGCATAATCATATGTGATAAAAGATAGAAAATAATCTCAAGAAATGTTCTGCTTTATCCACAACGTAACTTTAAGTAGACTGTCCCCTCCTCCAGCTCAATGTTATATCCCAGTGGGAGAGGTTGTTTTTTTTACCTGCTTCTTGCCTCATTCTACATTCTGATGGATAGTTTGTAGAGGGGAACAGTGCAGGATCAAGCTAAGGTGGTGTATAACTCAAGTATTCTTGTTGCTTGTGTATAAAAGGACTTATTTATGTCCAGGAAGAGAAGGCATATAAAATACTAAGAAAAGTGTATGTGTGTTCTAATCCATTTTTAGCTTAGCCTAGTCTTGATCTTTGAAAAATAGCTAAATAAATAAATAAAACAAGTGGGAACTCTTGACCTGTATTAAATGCTGCAATGGGATGTGTAGATATTCTGTTCAGTCCAGGCCATTTGTGGCTTTTTATGTTAGGGTCAGTATTCTGAGTTATGCCAAGAAGGCTACAAGGTATAAGTACAGAAGCTTGTCATGCTGACTTTTTGGAGTCTCTTACCTGTCAGAGCCAAGCCACTATCAGCTGAGACTTCAAAATAGTCATCAAGACACCCTGTTTGCAATATTCTGTGGTGTTTGTTTTCTGTTCTAGAAGCCACATCTGCTTTGGGATGAAATCTCCAGAAGAGATGCGGCAACAGGCTCACATCCAGGTGGTTAGTAAAAATCTGTACACGCAAGATAACAATCACTCTCCTCTGCTTTATGGCGTACTGGACCATCGAATGGTAAGATCTTTCTCTTCTTGATCCTATCCTGATATGAGTCAGAATAAAAGCCAAGGAATAAGTATCTAGAGAGTTCCAGAACAACCCAGTTCATGTTAAATCAAAATCCAGTATGTGCTCAACTACAAAACTGCTATTCAATCCCAGCATCTGAAATTAAAAAGGGTCTTGGTTAACAGGGCTTGGAAAAACCCGTCAGAGCAGACAATCCTGGTCTAGATGTAGCAACATCTTGGTAGAATAAAGATGTTTTCCGATGTATTTTTGAACAGAAAAATGTGCTACAACTCCCAGCATTCCTCAGCCAGCTATTCTGGCTGGGGGATACTGGGAATTGTAAGACGTGCTTTGTCTAAAGGTGCATAGGATTGTGCCTTAAAACAGTTTTGTATTTTCATGTGTGCAAAGGAATGGACTCTCCTTATACACCCACTGTATTTCTGATCACGTCAGTTCTCTCTCATATGCAAAATGTGTCTTGGTGAAAGATGTACTTGAGGGTCTAGAATTCCGTGCTAAAGGAAATCTTGGGTTCATTATCTCAAAGGCCTTAGCTAGACCTAAGGGTTATCCCAAGCAAATGGAGGGGTCATCCCTGCCTGCTCCCAGGTAGAGATGTGAAGGACCGGAAAAATTCGGGGGGGGGGGGGGAACAGTTTTTTCCGAAGCCTCTTTTGGTTTTTTTCCGAAAAATTGAAAAAAATAAAGAAAAAAACGGATTACGGGATGTTTTATTTTAGCATGATGAATAAAATGTTTAAGACAAGGTGTTCAGATATTTACTTCTCCAAATGATTTCTAAAAACTGTACAGTAACAGATTATTACAATGTCTGTGCAAGGACAAGCAAGTCCTAGTTTGCAAACTGAGACTACAACTCTCAAATGCAAGAGTAAGATGCATTTCTGCCTCTAGGGGGCACTGCCATGGAAGCAGAGACTGAAACTAATAGTGATAGCTATAGGTCAGAAAATGAGTCTAAGTAAATTTCATGCATATTCATTGAATCTTGGTTCCCCCTTTTTTCTCAGTTCTTTTTATGGGAATGGGGGCTTTATGTCTTGACACTGGAGGACTAACGGAAACATAAATAATTTTCTTTGTTGCTAATGTTGGTGGTTTCTTTTGTTGTTGTTTTAAATTGGTTTTTTTGCCTGCTTCTCATAAACTGGCAGAACCAAAGAGGTTCCTAACAGTTCAGGAGCTTGTAGCGCCATTTATTACCAAAAAAAGTAAAATAGTAAATTAAATTTGTAATAATTGTTTGAATGCACTGTACTTTTAATATACCAAATGTAATAATTTTATGCCAAACCAGCTTGGACATAATTACATTTTATGTTACTAAAGTAACAAAGTGACTTTCAATCTGTAAAAAGTGCTAATATTGCATTATTTCAATTTTTCCGAAAATTTCCGTTTTTTCCATGGCTTCAAAATTTCCGGAAATTTTACATCTCTACTCCCGGCATCCCCTGTGTGTCATTTGGATGCACAGGGACGATCCCGGGATATAGGCCTAGTCTAGCCATGGCTACAGTCTACAGTTCTTTTACTGAAATGTATTATACTTAGCTCACACCCTTGTTTTCTGGTTGAAAACGTGTGTGTAGAGGGGTGTCTTGACAGAACTTAGAATTTGTTGTTTGTTGTGGACAGAAAGGTTGAAATACATAGAATCTATACAGAAGGCAGTTAATAAAGTGGCAGTAGCAGATTTGACCAGTCCCACTATTCCTGGATAGTGTTCCATCACCCTCCAGCAAACATGATGAGCTGAGTCCTAGCCTTCTTCTGGGAAAAGGAATGAAGATTATGATTGCTGTTACACTGAATTCTGGAGAGGTTGTCACCGCACTTTGGAAGTGTGTAGCAACTAGGGAGGTTCTCTTCATCCTGCTCTGAGTTGGGCTTTCTTTTGGCATTGTTGAAGTTCTTAGTGCCTGACGGCTTTGATTCATGAGAATGAACATTCATGAATATTCCATGCCATTTGACCAGTTCAACCAGTTGGTGTTGGAGGCTTCACTGACCCAACTGCAGTGCAACATAGATTTCGGGGTGGGTGTGGGTTATTGCTTGCCTCTGTGTTACTTAGTAAGTTTGCCATCATGTTTTTAAACTGAAGGATGCTTCCATGAGGGTTACACTGAATTCTGAGATTATCAGTATTTTATTGAAAACCTGCAGCCTACACAAAGGGAGACATATAGTTCCCATGCCTGAGATTATTATTTTTAGTCCTACGTGTTACGAGCAGTGGGTGCTAATTGAAACATATAGAAAAGCAGCTTGACAAACTTTCACCTCTTTCCTCCCTTTTGATTGATTTACATATCTCTACTCCCAAGGGTACAAGTGAAAAGGACCGTCCATGTGAAACTTGTGGGAAGAATCTGGCAGAGTGTTTGGGGCATTATGGCTACATTGACCTGGAGTTGCCTTGTTTCCATGTGGGGTACTTCAAAGCTGTGATAGGCATTTTACAGGTAAAATTACAGTTAATATCAAGGATGACAGGGGTTGGGGTGTTCTAGTAATGGGTCAATATCCAGGTGATGCCTGAGATAAGACACATGGCCAAGTACGGTGTGTAATGACCTGGACAAGAGAGCTGATTCCTAATAATATCCAATTGAGCTAACAGTCTAGAGAAGTCATTTTTCTTTTGAGACACTATTGTTTGCTTTGTTCTATGAAGGATTTGGGTTGGTTTTGATACATTGGATCATTTTGCACATCACAACCTCATACTTTTTTTAAAACTGTGTGTTATTGTGCATGACCCTGGTCACTCTTGCTGAAAGTGGAAGCGGCAAAGCCCACTGACCTTCTGTCCATGATTTGGTTAGCATTATGTGTGGACCAGGAACTGTGGCTTGCTTTTTCCCTGACAAGTCAGAGAAATAACCCAACAAGAAACCATGGGTTCTTTCTTTGGCTGGTTGTGGGAGAGACAAGCCAGAGTTCCTGGTCTGCAGATAACAGTTAATGCTAATCAGATCAGACGGAAGGTCTGTGGGTTGTTTAGCTGCTACCATTTGCCATGGGGATTGTTTTGTTTTGTTCATGACAACCTTTTTTTCCCCTTCAAGGTGCATTATGATGTGTGAACCATTTCACTGAAGTTCACAATTTCCACTAAAGAAGAAAGTTTAGTAAAGGAGAGGATTATATAATATAATGGCTCAGAGAGAGGCCCTGGTTCAAATTTCTCCTCAGCTCTAAATTTCCTAGTTTACCAGGGCAAGCTCTCTCAGCCGTAGCACGTCTTCCTGTTGACATCTGAAAGATGTGGAGGAGAATACTGAGCTTACGTTACAGGACTGTTGTAAGCATTACTGTAAAGTGCTGCACCCACCTGTCTGAAAATCTCATTGAACCCAGTGGAACTTACTTCTGAATAAATACTTATATACTCAGGTTCCGTAGTAATATACCGCATAGAAAGCAGCATATTACAGTATTTGGTATAGAAGGCAATATACTGTTTGTGCAAAAACAATACTATACTATTTCATCTTAATGGTATTTTTCAAAACTTGAAGTTGTGACTCTGATGTTTAATATTTCTAATAATGTATTTCAGATTTCTGGGAACATTCATAGGCATTTCGATGTATATTTTGTTTGGAAGCTTCTGCCATTCTCTTAGATTTATTGCTTTTCACAGATTGGTGTAAGCGACTCCCTTGAGTGGCATTGTTTGTTGTGTATTAAAAAAACTGTGCCATTCTCCAAGGTGTGTTCGTCAACAATGAATTGTGATTTTAAAATTTTTATGCTTCTCTTTAAGATGATTTGTAAGACATGTTGCCGTATCATGCTGACCTGTGAAGAACAGAAACAGTTTTTGGATTATCTGAAGAGACCTGGCTTAACCTATCTCCAGAAACGGGGCTTGAAAAAAAAGGTCTCTGAAAAGTGCAGGAAAAAGAACACTTGCCCATATTGTGGGGCTTTTAACGGTGAGTGTTGGAAATTGCCATTTGTACCTAAAGTCTGGAACATTTTAGGCCAGTTAATTGAACCTTGTATGTTTTGCCAACTGCACTCCATCACAAGTCCAGCTCTGAATAAAGCACATCAGTTTCAATCGGTGTACTTCTTTCCTGCAAACAGCCTAACTGTGTCCTTTGAAGGAAAAAAGGAAAGGACCTCTCGTGCAAGCACTTGAGTCATTGCTGACTCCTAGAGGGACGCCTGCTTTCGCTGACATTTTCTAGGCAGACTTTGTAGCGGGGTGGGTTGCCATTGCCTTCCCCAGTCGCAGTTCCCTTTCCCCCAGCTAGCCGGGTACTCATTTTACCGACCTCGGAAAAATGGAAGGCTGAGTCGACCTGAGCCGGTTGTCTGAGAACCAGCTTCCGCTAGGATTGAACTCAGGCCATGGGGAGAGTTTCAGCTGCAGTAACTGCCGCTTACCACTCTGCGCCACACGAGGCTCAGAGTGGTAAGTGTCCTTTGAAGAAATACTATAAAATGTATTGTGTTGTTTGGACTTAGCTGTCATGACCTCTGTCTACAAATACTTGTCTTGTTTGGATATGGTCCCTGTCTTACAAATTGCTTATCCAGTATTTATCCCATTCTTCCTCCAAGCAGCTCAATACAGCTTGCTTTATTTCCCCCCTACCCCTTTGATCGTCCTAACAACCCCATGACTTCGGTTACACTGAGAGATAGTGACTGACTCAGTATAAGCTTTGTGGATGAGTGTGGATTTAAACCTGGGTCTCCCTAGTTTAAGTCCAATGTGCTAACCAATATGCCATGCTGGTTCTTAAATTGGATCTTAATCTAATAGTTCCATGTGTAGTTAATAGATTGTAACCTATACTTTTAAGAAACTAGAAAAACAGGAATAACTATAGAGTGCTTGTGAGGACAATGAGAGCTTTAGATTATAATGAACGCTCCAAATACTAAAAGGGCAATAGGAATTTTACACTAGGGTAAGATCACATTTTTGCCTGCTTAAAATAAGGGGATAATACAAAAACTGGTCAGTTTTGTTTTGGCTGTAGCAAAATGGCCCCCAAATTATTTTGATTCCAATGTGAGAGACTACAATGGGGAGAGGCCCTAACTTAAAATTGCATATTACTGATACTTGATTGTACGATGTCATGTGGGTTTTTTATGGAAATTGCTATGTTGCGCTTACATTATTATTATTATTAAAATGAATATTACAGTTATTGTGACTTCTTGGTTCTGTTTTATGATCGATATTCTGTTATGCGAGGAAAAACAAACACATTTGAACTGAATATTCTTAGCCTTAGCAACAGTATAAGCTGCAGTACTTTCATTTCTGGTGCATGTTTTTATTGGTGTCTTTCCTGCATTGCTCTTTAATACTGGTGTCTTTTGTTGTTGTTGTTGTTGTTGTTGTTCTGTTTGCTAAACAATGAGTCTGACCAACATAAATTTGATTCTATGTTTATCTTCTTATAGGTACTGTAAAGAAGTGTGGCTTACTAAAGATAATCCATGAGAAATACAAGACCACTAAAAAGATTGTAGATCCTGTTGTGTCTCACTTCATACAGTCCTTTGACACTGCTATAGAACATAATAAAGAGATTGAACCCCTACTGGGGAAAGCCCAGGTGAATGATAAACCTGTACAGGCTTATATTGGTTGAATTTTCTCTTCCTTTATAAATGGGTTGTTGTTGTTTTTTGTTAGATTGTATCAACTAAGGATTTCTTTGTATAGAACATTGAATTATGCTGAAATATCAGAGGATAAAAGCCTAGGTTCTAGTATTTTGAGAGAGGGAGAAAAATGTCTCCCTATGCACATTCTTCATACCATGCATAATTTTGTACACCTCTATCATGTCTCCCCTTAGCCTCCTTTTTCCAAGCTAAACAGTCCTAGTTGATGTAACCTTCCCTCATAGGGGAGATGCTCCAGCCCCTTCATCATTTTAGTTGCCCTTTTCTGCACATTTTTCCAACTCTATAATATCCTTTTTTAGGTGTGGTGACCAGAACTGTACACAGTATTCTAAGTATGGTCACACCATAGATTTGTATAAGGCCAGTAGGATACTGGCCATTTTATTCTCAATTCCTTTTCTTATAATGCCTAACATGGAGTTTGCCTTCTTTACAGAGGGGTTTGAGAAGTGCCAACATCAGCATTTTAATACGCTTTAGCCCATAAATTCTGTATTGTCTGATGGGTGACCACAGGTACACATTTAGGGTTGCTTATATTGTGATCCTAAACATTTGTGTCCCTGAAATGCTGGCATAATATCTTCCTTGTTGCTTTAAAGCTACCTGATAAACCAATTGGTGGGAGCATGTATTGTGGTATAGCAAAAAAAAAGGAAGGTTTTTTTTTCCTGCTTTACAATGTTAATGTGATTGTAATCTTTTGAATTTGAATAGGAAAACTTGAATCCCTTAGTGGTTTTGAATATCTTAAAAAGAATTCCTGCAGAAGATATCCCTCTGCTTTTGATGAACCCGGAATCGGGCAAGCCGTCCGATTTGATCCTGACACGGCTATTGGTTCCCCCATTGTGCATCAGGCCCTCAGTGGTGAGCGACTTAAAATCTGGCACCAATGAGGATGATCTAACCATGAAGCTGACAGAAATAATTTTCCTCAATGATGTGATCAAAAAGGTGAGCTACTCTTTCGCTTTACGTATAGTTATAATAGGAACTGTTCATGCTCAGCTTTTTATTGGTATTTTTCAAAAGCATACCTAAATAGGGATGCTGTTAATTTGAATTCATATAAAAATGGCTACATCTTGCTCCAAAATGGTTGCTACGCTAGTTATATTTGTTCTTTGCTCGTTTACAAGTTAAGATATTTCGAAAGCAGTTTGATTCCTGATTCCTATAGGGACAACACCATGCTCTTGTCAAACTTGCTGAATGTTTGCTAAAAAGGTGGATTTGCACGTGCTGAAATTTAGTTCATTGAATTTGCTTTCAGCATAGAATCTCAGGGGCGAAAACTCAGATGATAATGGAGGACTGGGACTTCCTGCAGTTGCAGTGTGCTCTGTACATTAACAGTGAACTCTCTGGCATTCCTCTCAACATGGCGCCCAAGAAGTGGACAAGAGGCTTTGTTCAAAGGCTGAAGGGAAAGCAAGGTAGGTGTTTCCACATGGTCTATGCTTTCATTACCTATCACATTGCATGTATGAAGTTACCTTAGTCTGTCACAATGGTTTAGCCCATGATTGGCTGCTCTGAATAGTACAGTTGCTCTGACTGTTTGATGGGATTTCTAGCTTTTTTTATTGTTTATTTGGGTTGCCAAGCAGACTCTCTTGTATTGGCTGTCTTCATCCTAGTATTAGGAATGGGCTATTCTTCATTAATATATTAGTGCACATTTTTTTTAGATTGTAAGCCTGTGGGCAGGGACTGTCTTAAAAAATAGTTTTGTAACCTGCCTTGAGAGCTTTTTCGGCTAAAGAGCAGGATAGAAATGCTATAAAATAAATAATACTTGCTAGTGAATTTTAACCATCTCTTGATGCAATTGACAAAGCAGTTAAGCAAAATTTAGTCTGCTATATTTTAAACTAGAGGTGGGCAACATGCAGCTTCCACTGCCCCTCACCCCACAAAAAGTTTTCACAAAACTTTTCATGAAAGACATGGCATCTTGAGCACTGCAGGGTGCTGAAAAGGTTGGTTAACTTGTTTTCAAGCTAGATTTGACCTTTTAGGGCTCCATGGCTGCTTCAGAGCCCTAAAGCGGTCAAATTTAGCTTGCAAACACGTTGACCTTTTTGGCACTTCCTAGTGCTCTGAATGCCATTTTTTGTCCCATTTAATTTATTATTATTCCTTTTTTGGGAGACTACAGCCCAGGGGGTTGGGTGGGGAGGGGAATGGCCTCTGAGCCTCCTGAAATTGCCCACACCTTCTTTAAAATATGAAAGCTGTGAAGCATTGTACCCAAAGTCCTCCATGGATTCCCCCACACTATTCATCTGCCCTTCTATACCACTGAGTCCTTGCCCTTGACATTCACTCTTCTAACATCTGAAAGCCTCCTGCTTATTTACATCACTCCGTCTTCGTTGTCCCTAATGCCTGGAACCCGGTGGGATGACATCTTTCTCTTCTATGAAATACTTCCTCAAAACCCATCTTCTCCATGAAGCATTTAACTTAACCCTTTTTTTTATCACCCCGCACAGAAACTAAGCTTAAATATGTGCAATGGAACTGAATGCATATTCTTCTACTAACCTTCCCTCCACCTTCCCCATTGCTTCTTCCTTCTCCGTTATTAAGTTTGTTTTAATTATAGAATTCTCTGCCCAGCTCATCTAGTGCCCTTGCACCACTCTGAGCAGCTTACAACAATTACTACAAATGCAGCAGTTATTAAAGCAAAGTAAAACATGAAAGCAGACACCACAGATACAACATAGCTTTAAATAAAATGTTGGCAAAATCCTGCTGGAATAGAGATTAACCAGTCAATGAAAGACGAGAGGGAACCACCCTCACTTCGTTGGGCAAGGGGCTCCACAATGTTGGTGCAACTGCAGATGTTCAGATTATAACCTCCTTGGAGTAGGATCATGTTTTGTTTATTACTCTGTAAAGGGTTGTGTATTTGGACAGTGCTTATATAAATAACAATAATTCCAACCTCTTCCTTTCATATTTTCTTTTTGAAAAATCAGCCAGTTTTTACCTGACTGATGTGAACTTTGGGGGGATTTTTCCCTCCCTCCTGTTTTTTTTAAAAGGTCGGTTTAGAGGAAACTTGTCTGGAAAGCGAGTGGACTTCTCAGGCAGAACGGTTATCTCACCTGACCCAAACTTGCGAATCGATGAAGTGGCTGTACCTGTTCATGTTGCAAAAATACTAACATTTCCTGAGAAGGTAATTAAAGAGAATGAAATCTTGTAATGTCGCCTGGATGGTGCGATCCCTTGCTATAGTAGTCCCAGAACCTCTACGTACACTGCCATCGAGAGCAAAACTCATGCTTGGCCGAAATCAGGGAGAAACCATGTGGGAACTAAACATTTTCTTGGTTCATACCTATGGTGGGCTATGGGAAGGTGATATAAATGTCTGACTTGCTCCTGATCTCATTGTGCATAAAGGTTTGGTAGGGAGGGGTGCAACAATCCCATACAGTGTATAAAACCTAAAATGAGGCTGAGACCATTTTTCTCTTCTGTGTTTTACTGTTCTTGTAACTTTTTGTAATAATATTGAATTTTTCAATTAACCTTCCATCAACAGATGGGGCAAATGCACCATGGCAGTACTGGGGGGAAAAACATAAAACTCTAGTGCCAGTCTTCCACAACTCCATGTTCCAGTTGTTTCGGAGGGTGGCGGGGAGGTTTCTTTAATTTAGTGAAAAATCTGTTTCTTGTCTTATGGCTTTGGGGGATCAATTCTGCTTCTATTGGAATTACTGAGACAATTGGAAAACCATGTACATAAGGTGTACATGTACATTTGACCCCATCAAATGTTTAAAGTGATCAGCTACTTGGCATGTCCACAAATGCATACATAGTCCAGAATGTGTTCTTTCAGTTTCTGGTATATAATATGCAAAGGGGAAGGGGCCATGCAAGGTTGTTTCAGCGGCGGTAGCACAAATCCTTGGGCCAGCCTGGTACAACAATTGTGGCATTGGGAGAGTTTTGCTTTTAACTGGAGCATTCCTGTTACAGGTGAACAAAGCTAACATTGACTTTATGAGGAAACTCGTTCGGAATGGTCCAGAGGTTCATCCTGGAGCCAACTTCATTCAGCAGAGGCACACACAAATGAAAAGGTGTGTCCTTGTATCTGAAATGGCCTCTTTCTACTTGACCTTGCACTTTTTATTCTTGCTTTGAACATATCTAGAGGCTATCTGGAACGCTTCTTCCACAAAGTTTAATGTTCCAAATTCTAGTTTAAGATAGTCTTGTTTATGTAGCTTTACCAAATTAATTCCTTATAGAGAATTCATTTTTAGTACATTTGGGGAGCGATCACGAAATGTCGGAAGCGACTGAATGAATAAACAACAACAACTATATCTAGTGAGCAGAACGTTAGAAACTAGGGTTCTGATCCAACTGCTGGACCAGTGTGTGTTGTAGGGCCCTCTTCAAAAATAGTAATTGAGCTGATCAGCTTTTGGGCAAGCTTGTGTTGGACGAAGGCTAATCCCAACCCCCCACTTTCCCCCTGAATAGTTGCTAAGCATAATCACTAAGCCTGCAACCTTTTATTGATTGGATGAGCTGATTAAAATGTTTTGATCAATTAAAGAAGCACCCCTGATTAACTGGGCAACGTTTTTAAATTCATCATTTTTAATATAATGATTTGGAAAATCTGCAACTGGGCAGTGCTGTTTTATGAGGCATTCGCCCTGGTCACACAAGAGACCTCTTCTGAGACAGAGCCTATATGTGTTGAAGCAGGCAGCATCTAAAATGGTCTTGCCTAAACTAGTGTCCTTCAGTTGTTTTGGACTACAGCTCCCATCATTCTTAACCATTGCCCATCCAGCTTACGACTGATGAGTGTTTTAGTCCAAAACATCTGAAGGGCACCAAATTGGGGGACGCTGATCTAACGACAAGGTAAATATGCTTTTCCCTTCAAAATGTGTTTTATTCATATACAAGACGTCTTAATCAACTTAACCCTAATAAATTACTGGGAGAGTTTTTCAAGTTGGTTGTACATGTACACTGATGGTGCTATATAAATAAAATAATAATAATAATAATAATAATAATAATAATAATAATAATAATAATACATGCATGCCCCCTGCAGTTTGATTGGGGTAAGAAATTGCAAATACAACACCCATTTTCACAATCTGTTCCCACCACCTGGATTAAGACAAAGATCTACAACTTTAAAAGCTGCCTTCCATGTTGTAAAATGGTATGGAAAATGTTTCAGTTATGACTTCATTCAGCCAGAGAATCAGTGATAAAGTTTAGTAGTCCTATCAGAGTGTTCTTATATTAAATGAGTAGGCTCTTTGTTGAAATTGACAGGCAGTCATTTCCTCTGAGAAATGATTGCCTGTCAATCCTGTTATAGGTTTTCTTTCTCTTCCCCAATTCCCAACCAGGTTTTTGAAATATGGAAACCGTGAGAAGATGGCTCAGGAGCTGAAATATGGAGACATTGTAGAGAGGCACCTCATTGATGGCGATATAGTCCTGTTCAACCGACAACCTTCTCTGCACAAGCTCAGCATCATGGCTCATATAGTAAGCACAGTAACTTTCCTTGGAGCCTATTTATTTATTCATTCATGCTTAAGACATCTATGCAAGAGTGTTCTTCTTGCACGTGAGAAGCAGAAAGTGAAAACTCATTGCACGTTAATTCAAATGGGCAAATGAGCTTCAAACATGATTTGTGTGTTTGTCCTTGCAACACTTACAGATTCCAAACAGTGCATATTGCATGCTATCCTGCCCTATTTGGATAACTATTTCATAGATTCTACAGCAAGAGTAGGCAACCTTTTGGGGCCATAGGCACATTGGCAATTTGAGAAACTCTCCTGGGCACCACCGCAAAATGGTTGCATGGCAAAGGACATGATGTAACCTGTCCAAAAGTCTGGGTGCACTGCAGGGGTGGAGTCTGAGCCCCAACACACTAAACAAAACTCCTGTGAAGTCACAGTTTTCAGCACCAACGGAAACCTATATCACAGCAATCACAGCTGCCAGTAAGAAAATGGTAGAGCACTTTGGCGGGTGCCAAGAAATGTGCGCATTGGTGCCCATAGGCACCACATGGCCTACCCCTGTTCTATACTTTCATCTGTGTAACATAGTAGAATGGCTTAATGACAATTTCTGGCCAAATCGTGCACATTGTGATACAAGTGTGAAATTTGATATGGTGGTATTTATTACCATGTAGATTAATATTCGATATAGGGGCATCTCAGGAAATCATCGTAATGGCTGCCATCTTGGAAAATGGCACCCGAAATTCAGTTTCCGCACACTACACTTCCTCCTGCTTCAAAAGCCTGCCTCGAGTTGTTTTCTTGCGGCTGTAAAAACAAAATGTGACACTAATAACAGATGTAAATGCAGTAGTGCTAGACTACCATGTACTGTGATGTGTCAGTGTGATGGAGAATATGGTCAAGATTAAATGATAAAAACTAAATTCACTAAAAGCAAAAGTTTTTAAGCTCTGCTTTTTAAAAAACAATGCAATTGTGTGTGTGTGTGTGTGTGTGTTACAAGATAATTTAATACATTTGTTATTCAGTAAACAGATTTCTATAATGATCCGAAACCCTGATCCAGAAAGAATAAATCAGCGTCTTATAGAAATTTAGCATTATTTTCACTAACTCCCCCAACCCCTGCAGTTGATGCCTCAATACATATTCTTATTGAAAAAGGTGTACAATATGACCTTGCAAAGTTTTAGGCTTGCAACACAAAGTGCAAGATTGAAGTGAGGGTGAAACAGTGCATCTTGTTGACTTCTCAGATGAATAGGCATGAATAAAACCTTAATATCTCAACAAGCGTTGCTCCTATGAAAAGATTGAGAATGAGTTTTTTGTAACAAATTTTATGCTCTTTAATTTTGTACTGAGACACTTTTTCTGTGAGATTACAAATAACCGTTCTTCTTCGTGGTCTCTGTGAATCACACATATGGGCTCTGCACCTACGCGAAGCCCCGCTTCGGGAATCTTCTATAGCTAAGAGGCATTTTGGGCGGGAACCCCTCCCCCTCTACTGCGCATATGCAGAGGGGTTCCCGCCCAGATTCCCTCAGTTCTTCTTCGACCGTCTAACTGACAGCCTCGTCGAGAACGCTTCCGTCTAAAACATAAAATATAGCTAAGACTTACCTTCGTTTTTCTCTTATTCTCCTTTATCCTCTTCTTTCCGCTGTTTTCCCCCTAATATATATATATATATATATATATATATATATATTCTTATATATTATCTTGTTAATCCTCTAAACTTTACCTCAAACTTTCTTCTTTTATCTGGTCCGCATGGGCCCCAAGGCCCCGTTTAAAAAGTGTGCCCATTGCGGCACGAAACTACCTCCGTCGGATGGACACAATTTTTGTGTAATCTGTTTGGGAGAGGGGCACAAAGTAGAAGTTTGTCCCCATTGTCAAGTTTTTTCTAAGCTGACGAGACGCCACAGAGCGGACAAACTAAGGGCTGAGCTGTGGGAAAGGGTACTCAAGGCAGTAGAGAAACCTGCCATGGCACAAGAAGAGCCATTCGTGCCTCCAGCTCCCATCCTGCCGACAACAAGTCGAGCGGACCGGCCCCAACAGGACACCCCTGCTACCCCAGGGCGTTCCTTAGCTACCTCGGTAGCCAAAAAACTGTCCAAAAAGGCGAAGACGCCTAAGTCCTCAGACAAACCGAAACACAAGAAAAAATCCAAAGTGCCTCACAGACACGATATCGAGGGGAGACCGTCGACGTCGAAAGAGACGCTCACATTAGCACCACCGTCAACAGCCCAGTGGGTAGTTACCCAATCGGCTTCGACAATTGACCCTATAACGACTACTTCGTTATCGGAGGGACAGATCAGGGACACATCCTCTGTCCGAAGCAGGGACCTACTTCCATTATCGACATCCCAAGTCGTGGCTCCACCATCGATCAACTTGCCTACCTCAGATCACCGTAGACCTGATTACCGAGATCGAACATCGAGCCGCCATCGATCCCCAGAGTCGGTCCGTTCCGGTGATTCTCGATATCGTGAATCCGACTCTTATTACCAAAGACGACATCGCTCTAGATCCCCTATGAGAGATTGGGAAAGAGAGTCCCAATGGTCATTACCACTTAGACACACATACCATTGTGCAGACTGGCGTGAGTTAGACGACCGGTATTGGCGATCACCAACTCGACGTTGACCGTCAGCAACGGTGCCAGCACCTGAACCGACAGAACATGCCTTTGCAAACCAAACGACTACGCAAGAAGAAAACATAGGACGACCATCGCGCCCTACGGACATAACGATCCATCAAAATCAACAAATTGAAATTCAGACAATACAAATCCCCTCTTCTACACAATCTGTGGAGGATTACTGCTCCGATTCAATATCAATAACTTCCGCAGCTCCGTCTTTACCATCACCTGACTCAATAGTCGAGGCACAAGGAGCTGTTTCACCATCGGAAGGATTGGGGCATTTTGCTGATATCATGCAAAGAATGGCACAATCCCTTGGGATTGAAACAAGACAGGAATTGGAAAAATTAACAGACCCAGTGTTTGAGGCCATTTATACAGAGGCTACAACACCGGTAGCCATCCCCTTTCTTCCAACACTAGCAAAATCTGTGAAAGAGCACTGGAAAGACCCTGCGACTCTTCAGCCTTCATCGAAGAGACTTGATAACATGTATAGAGTATTTGAGAAGGATGCGGAATTTTTATTTACGCATCCCCAACCGAACTCGATAATTGTCGAGTCTGCCCAGGGACGTTCACAAAGGGTGCACACAGCACCAGTCGACAGAGAAGGTAGACGTTTAGACCTGATGGGACGAAGATTTTATTCCACGTCATCTCTAAGTCTAAAAATAGCCAACTATCAGGCTACGATGTCAAGGTATCAGCTCTTCCTCTGGGAAAAGATGATGTCCCTGTGCGAACATCTAGGAGATGATCAGAGAGACCTCGCAAGGATTTTTCACGCTGAAGCCACACGCATGGCATGCCAACAGATCGCAACCGCAAAGCATCAATCAGATTGCGGAGCTAAGACCATGGTGGGAGCGGTGGCATTACGTAGGCATGCCTGGTTAAGATCAGCAGGCCTTTCGCAAGAAGCCAGGACACGCATAGAAAGCCTGCTTTTCGACGGATCTTGCCTCTTCAATTCCACGACCGATGAGGCAATGGATACGGTGCAGAAGGCAAGAACAACTGCCAGAAAAATGGGGATTGGAGCGATGCAACAGAGTCAATACTACAAGCCAAGAAAGTGGTATAGACCTGGAAATAACGCACCACGATACCAAGCAGACAAACAACAACAAAGACAGCTACCACCAATACAACAAGGAAGGAGGCAATTTCCGACATCAAAGCTGAAATTTCAACGTCGGAGGTAGGACTACCAACAAAACCGGCGTCTTTGACTTGATACCCACCACCAACACAAGTCCCCCCTTCGGCAATTGTCTATCAGCATCGATAGAGACATGGACCCAAATAACAACAGACAAATGGGTTCTCTCGATAGTCGAAGGGGGATACAAAATAGAATTTGATTCCCTACCACCGACAGGACGTCTAAAACGAACATCACCATCAGTGCCGCTACAACAAGAGGTTTACTCGCTAATAAGAAAGGGAGCAATACGGCCAGTACCAAAGCAACATCTACACCGGGGGTTTTACTCTCGGTATTTCACCGTTCCAAAGAGCGACGGAGGAATTCGTCCCATTTTAGATCTAAGGGACGTAAACTACTACATCACACCAAGAAAATTTCGAATGGTCTCCCTCCCCAATATACTACCACTACTCACAAAGCAGTCTTGGTTCGCCTCCATCGATCTAAAGGATGCTTACTTCCATATAGCCATCCACCCCGACAGCCAACGATTTCTCCGTTTCATCATCGGCGATCGAGCTTTCCAACACCGAGTGTTGCCCTTCGGCCTTTCAACAGCTCCGAGGGTATTCACAAAGTGTGTTGCAACAGTCTGCTCCCATCTCAGAAAGCAAGGCATACAAATTCACCCTTATATAGACGACTGGCTGGTGGTAGCAGAATCGAAGCAAATCCTTCGACAACATATCCTCTATGTTCGAGACCTCTTAAACCAATTAGGTCTCTTAATAAATGCAGAAAAGTCCGTTCTCTCCCCAACCAGAACGATAAAGTACATAGGAGCAATCTTAAACTCAGACGCTTCAAAAGCATACTTACCTGTAGACAGAGCAACTACCATAAGAACCCTGACAATTCAAGTGAGAAAACAACGAGTTACACACAGTACAAAGCTCACACAGTACAAAGACTGTTAGGACTAATGGCATCAACCACCATGGTGGTGCCCCTAGCAAGACTCAAAATGAGAATCTTACAAATGTGGTTCAACAGACAATTCAATCCTTTGCAAAACGCCAGGAAAACCATTTTAACCTTACCACCAAATGTGGTCAAATCTTTGAAATGGTGGGAAAACCACCACAACTTGACAAAGGGAGTACCATTCCAACCCTCCACTCCAACCATAGCAATCACAACGGATGCCTCACTTGACGGTTGGGGAGCCCATCTCAATTCCTTAAGAGTACAAGGATCGTGGACGTCAAAGGAAAAGAAAAAAAACACATAAACTATCTCGAACTACTAGCCGTCCAAAAAGCCCTCAAGGCATTTGAGACAAGGATAGTTAACCAACATATACAAGTAACCTCAGACAACACAACAGTTGTGTTCTACCTCAACAAACAGGGGGGAACCAAATCCCCACCACTGATAAAACTTACCATACACATCTGGGAGTGGTGCACTCGATGTCGTAGATCCCTGACGGCGGTCCATATAGCAGGGCTGGACAACCAGCTAGCAGACACCCTCAGCAGGCATGCGTCGGTTGTACACGAATGGAGTATTCATCCCACGATCATCGACCAGATTTTTCAGACCTGGGGGAAACCACAAATAGACCTGTTTGCAACGGAAGACAACACAGTTTGCGATTTCTTCTGCAGCAGAGCAGGAATAGGAAGACGATCACTAGGGGATGCGTTTCTTTAAAAATGGAGCCATTCCTTCCTATACATGTTCCCGCCATTTCCTCTCATAACGAGGATACTAGCCAAGATTGTCCAAGACAATGCGAATTGCATAATTCTGACACCCTGGTGGCCCAGGCAGAATTGGTTCGCGACGCTCCTGAACAGGTCGGGGGGTCTATTCTGGGAGCTGCCCATGAGAAAGGATCTTCTCTCCCAGCACCAAGGTCAGATACATCATCCGGACCTACACACGCTCCACATGACAGCATGGAGGCTAATTCCTCAATATCGAACATTAACTTGACAGCCAAGATCCAAACGATTTTGGATGCAGCACTGAAACCTTCCACAAGGCTGAATTATAACAGGAAGTGGGCTGCATTCAATTCATTCGCTTTCAAAAACGGTTTTCTTCCTAAAAGTTGTTTAGTTAATCAGATCCTGTCATTTTTATTGTTTTTAGTCGACAAGGGTCTGAAAGTTTCTTCGTTAAAAGTATACTTAGCAGCAGTCTCTTTTTTCCATGATTGCATTGATGGTTTTAAGGTGTTTTCACACCCAACAGTTAAACGGTTTTTAAGGGGCTTATCTAACTTAAACCCACCAGTAAGAACCTTTTCTCCTTCCTGGAGCTTGTCAGTAGTACTCCATGCGCTGTCAAGGACACCTTTTGAGCTATTAGCGACCACTGATTTACGCCTTCTTACATTAAAAGTTGTATTCTTAGTAGCAATAACATCTGCAAGGCAAGCAAGTGAACTATGTGCTCTGAGAATAGATGAACCATACCTTGTTTTTCACTATGACAAGGTGGTACTCCGTCCTGACATCCAATTTCTTCCTAAGGTGGTGTCTGCGTTCCATGTCAACCAGGACATTGTCTTACCAGCTTTCTTTCCATCTCCTTCCACTGCATTGGAAAGAACTCTTCACTCACTTGATGTGAGGAGAGCTTTAGCCTTTTATAAAGATTGCACTGCTCCATTTTGAAAGTCACAACGTTTATTCGTTTGTCATGGAGAAAGCAAAAGAGGCCAGCCTGTATCATCTCAGAGACTCTCCTCCTGGCTGGTCCAGTGCATTACGCTAGCCTATCAGCTACAAAAATTGGAACCCCCTAATATCGATCAAGGGGCACTCCACCAGAGCTGTTTCCACATCATCTGCCTTCCATCGTGGCATCACCATCCCAGAAATATGCAAGGCAGCAACATGGGCTCGACCAATGACGTTTGTGTCACACTACAAACTGGATGTCAGGTCGAGATCCGACTGCTCCTTTGGCAGGGCAGTATTATCATCTGTATTCACCTAAGGACACCAACCCTCCTCCGGTGAGTAAAAGCTTGCTAATCGCCCATATGTGTGATGCACAGAGACCACGAAGAAGAAGGACAGGTTGCTTACCTGTAACTGTGGTTCTTCGAGTGGTCATCTGTGCAGTCACACAACCCACCCACCATACTCCCCTCTTGGTGTCCATTAAGTATTACTAATGCTTTATCAACTAGTTTTTTCAGATACACCTAAAAGTATCTAAATTCCTCAGATGAGGCCTACTGGTCTCAGAAGAACTGAGGGAATCTGGGCGGGAACCCCTCTGCATATGCGCAGTAGAGGGGGAGGGGTTCCCGCCCAAAATGCCTCTTAGCTATAGAAGATTCCCGAAGCGGGGCTTCGCACAGGCGCAGAGCCCATATGTGTGACTGCACAGATGACCACTCGAAGAACCACAGTTACAGGTAAGCAACCTGTCCTTATTGTGCGAAAACTGAATTTTGGGTGCCATTTTCCAAGATGGCAGCCATTAGGATGATTTCCTGAGATGCCCCTATATCTAATTTTAGTCTACATGGTAATAAATACCACTACACCATATTTCACACTTCTATCACAATGTGCACGATTTTGATGCTACGCCACTCTACGAATATGACTACCGTTGACCCAGCCAAGTCTAAATAGAAGAATACCCAAGTCAGTTTTGGCAAGGACACTGGCTTTGATCCTAGGTTTTTGCTCCATTCAAGAAGAAGAGTTCCACTCAGGGAAGAGGTCCTTCCATTCAATTGACCTTCCATAGATGGAGCAAAAATGTAAGACCCAAGCCGATGTTAATGTGAAAAAAAAATTAAAATTCTGACATGTTGATCCAGTTTTACTCAGGCACATTTGCAGCAGATTGAAGAGAATCGATTGTATTGTTCCAGACTCTGAAGGAGAGGGAAATCAATTGTTTAAATGTTTCTCATGTTTAACCCCGCCAAAAACCTGCATGTATAAAACAAGCACAGAGGTGTGGGGGTGGAGCGTAACCCATATCACTATGCATGGCTCTTCTTATATTCTTAAGTGGTACACTATAGTCTTCCACCTCATTCTGCCGCGTGAGTAGATCCAGCCTGTGCTTTAAATTATTGAGATAATGCATGCACTAACTCTTTACTAGACTTTCCCTGTAACAAACACATTGCAATATATATGAGCCCAGACATCCTAACAGGATCATGTCTCTCTTGTCTAGCTGCTGGATAAAGTTCTGGCTTCTGGGGCTACAGAATTTTAAATGCTAATAATATGTCATCTTACGCCTCTAGCAGTGTCTGGAAACAATGAAATAAGATTGCCATTTGATACAAAGAACAACCTTTTTTTAAAAAAACAACGGTTTTAAAGCAAAAACGAGTATTTCCAAGAATACTGTTGACATAAACTGAAATCCTTGAATATTTTGTTCTCTTTCTTTTCTTGATAATGCTTTTCAGGCTAGAGTAAAACCCCACCGGACTTTCCGATTTAATGAATGTGTTTGTACACCATACAATGCTGATTTTGATGGCGATGAGATGAATCTTCATCTTCCTCAAACTGAAGAAGCCAAAGCAGAAGCGCTTGTTCTAATGGGGGTGAGCAAAACACTTCTCCCATTGCTTGTTGAGATGAGGCAAATTGATGACTCTTGCTTAGTTTCCATTGCTGGTTATAATCTTCAAGAATTGCACCTTGCAGCACAAAGCTGGGTCTGTATTTTGCTACGGTCTTCCATAATGCATTCACCTTTGAGAAAAGAGAAGGAGGCTACGATAACAAGAGGAAGTGTGCGAGTAGGTCCTCATGTTCTACGTAGTCGAGAATTGCTTTTGTTATAAATATGGTATGTAAATCAAAAGAGCAGAACCCTGGTCTTACAGTTTGATTATTTGCAATGGAAATACAGCAATTAACTGCCAATGATAACTATGGGACATGATATGGAATTGGCTAGTTTAATGAATGACTACAAAATATTTTCCTTTTTCTAGACCAAAGCAAACTTAGTAACACCAAGAAATGGAGAGCCTCTTATTGCTGCTATTCAGGATTTCCTTACAGGTCTGTATTTGAAGTCATTTTGCTGTGTGAGTGAGGATAATAATAGTAATAATAATAATAATAATACTTAACCGCCTCTCTGTCTGTATCGAGGTGGGGAACAACAAGTATAAAATACCGTATTTCTTCGATTCTAAGACACCATCGATTCTAAGATGCACCCCATTTTTAGAGACGTTTATTTGGGAAAAAAGGGCATCTTAGAATCAAAGAAATACGGTACGTAAAACTGAATTAAAAACATAGTATACATGATTAAAACATCCTGAAAACATCCTAAAATTCCACTGGATAGGCCTGCCGGAAGAGATCAGTCTTTATAGCTTTCTTAAATGCTAAAAGACTGTTAAGTTGACAAGTCTCCTCCAGCAAGTCAGACAGATAGAGAGAGAGGAAGGAAGGAACAGATTCTTTCAAAGGTCTCTTAAACATTTCTGGGCGTGGTAGATCATATGTGGACTGCAACCTCTTTGAGCTATTCCTCTTAAGACTAGAAAATATCATAGTGTCATAGATGAGGATCTTCTACAACAGAGTAGCAGTTCTCCTATAGGGTAAGCCAGGGTTGTCAAGTCTTCCGTACAGACAGTGATGGGATCAGTGCATGCCTAAGATGAGTGCTATATGGACTGCAGAACTGCATCAACATTGGAATGTCTATATTGAAGACCTGGCCCTAAAAATGTTCACTTCTGTTAAGTACTTATTCGTAGCTTTGTAGTCTCTAGGAGGAACATGCCCCAAACATGGGGAAATACTTACTTCATAGTTTCTTTTCTAATGGTGGTTCCCCTCCTTTTTAGCTTTTAAATGGCAGCTTTTCATGCAAATAACTGGCTTTTGTTAACAGATATATAAGATACGTGTGTGTGTTTGTGTGTGTGTGTGTGTGTGTATGTGTATGCATCTTATATATCTGTTTTGTGTTGTACCGTTGTATTAAAATGTGGTCAGTATAATACGCATTATTCAGTTCCTCTTCTTTTACATGTGTGATTCGTTTTGTTTAGGTGCCTATCTCCTCACACTGAAAGACACTTTTTTTGACCGAGCTAAAACTTGTCAGATTATTGCATCTATCCTGGTTGGCAAGGATGAAAAAATTAAAGTTCGTCTTCCACCTCCAGCAATTCTGAAGGTATGAGGTGTGACAGGGAGACTGAGAGAGTGCTTGAGTATAGTCACTAGTAACTTGTTTTTTCCTTCTGTATGGACATGGAGCAGAATAGAACTTACTGAAGCTGTTGTATAATGTATCAAAAGGAAAGCTTTGCAACAGGATAGCGTATTGGAGGATAGCAAATTCTCTAATTTGAGGACAGTTGAACATACCTGTTTTGATGGCTTGACTCCCTTGTACTGCAGTAAATACTCCAAACTTAAATACACAATTTTTGGCCTCAGAGATGATTATTAAAGCCCCATCATTTAGTGATGTAGGGTGGAAAAATTTCCAATGCTTTATTCCCTCCCCCCCCCCCCGAAAAGTTTGTTTCATAAGTAAAAATGGATGTATGCCGATGGCAAATACAATATATTAGGCAAGCTTGACAGTTGCAAAGTTCTAATTAATGCTTTTCAGGTGATTATCCTAGAACGTATGTGAGAATGTGTATGTGTGTATGTCATTGAAATGGAACTAATAAATAATGACAGTGAAGGTGTCCCAACAACCTTGGTGGAAGAGAGTTGAATTCTGTTGAAATGGAGGAGTGATTGTCAGCATATCATGCACAGTTTTTTGGGTTGCTACAATTAATTAAATTGGGTTCACACCGTATTCTAACCCATGATAGTTTATTTTCTGGAACAACCCCTCCCCCCCCCCCTCCCCGTGGCTTATTTCTCCCAAATAAGCAACATTGAGAAACCATGGTCTGCAGTAAAGGTTACTTTATCTATGGTGAGTTAGCCTGTGAACCCAACCATAGCATGTCAGATGTTTTTGGTAACATTGGGTTCATCTACACCAAGCAGATATTCCACTATGAAAGTGGTATGAAAGCGGTATATAAAAGGTAAGAGCCACACTACTGCTTTATAGCGATATTGAAGTGCACTGCAGGATCTACACTAATCATTTATAGTGGTGCTGAAGTGCACTGACAACTGTCGGGGCCCATTGACATGTACCATACACCACTTTCATACCACTTTCATAGTGTTACATCCTGCTTGGTGTAGATGTGTCATGGGCCCCAACAATTGTCAGTGCACTTCAGCACCACTATAAATGAGTAGTGTAGATCCTGCAGTGCACTTCAATATCACTATAAAGCAGTAGTGTGGCTCCTGCCTTTTATATACTGCTTTCATAGTGGAATATCCTGCTTGGTGTAGATGAGCCCAATGTTTATATTTCAGGGGGGGAAACCAATGTAAGGGAAGTATATGCTACTAGCTGTAACATATGCCATTGTAGCATATCTTAAAGTTTATTAATTAAATATCATCACGAGGACACAGACTGTTTGGAGGCCGCCGATACAGTGCCGTCTGGCAGACCTGGGGGGCAGGAAGGTCGGGGGGAGGGGGAGCAGGTGTCCCCTCTCCCTGGGATTCCTGTCAGCCTTGGGCCACCCGCCCAGCTCGCATGAGATTAAGCCAGGGCCGGGGCTCGCAGCAGGCGAGCGGCCTCCCACCCAACCACTAGGGGACCTGGCTGTGCCTTGCTCATGATCTGGACCCTCTCCCTGGGGTTCCTGTCAGGCCGCCCACCCAGCTTGCATGAGATTAGGCCCAGCAGACAAGCGGCCTCCCACCTGGCCATCAAGGGCCCTGGCTGTGCCTCGCTCATGGTCCGGACCGTGACGTTGCCCCCTTTGTGTGTGGGGGGGGGAGCGAGGAGGTAGAAAGGGGGGTAGGATTACCTTGGAAAACTCGGAGGAGTCGGGCGAGGGGCTTAGCAACCTGTATCAGCTGACGTTACACGTTACTGTTGCTTAGCAACCTGTATCAGCTGAAGCCTTTACAGAAACATACCTAAGTGTTTTATATATATATAGACTGTTTTTATTTATTTATTTTACAACTATTCCAATACAAAATTCTACATAATAAAACATTTAAATCACATTAACTGTATTTTAATTACTTCTCTCAAATATTTCAGGCTGAATACTTGTAGTTTATTAGGACAAAATATTAACATGGGGTACTTCTTTAGCTTTGTTGTGTACTAAATTAGATTTCTCTAGGGGTGTGATGAGTAACTTGTGACCCTCCAGATGTCTGGCATACAGCTTCCATCAGCTCTAGTCAGCACAGCCAGTGCTGAGTGATGATGAAAGTTGTAGGCCAAAACATCTGGAGGGACAGAAGTTGCCATCCCTGCATTTTCCAAATCAAACTGGAAATTTTCTCGTGCGAACGACCCTATGCTAATTAACCTAATTTGCATTGGATTTTTTTCCCAGAAAACCCCCATAACTGCTATCATATCTGAAGCATATCCAGATAGAAATTTCTGATTATTTCAGCTGAGTGCACTCCACTTTCGTTGTCTCTTATTTTTTATTGCTGAAAGGAAAACTGTAAGGGCTTCACCATGAAATATAATATTTTATGGATGTAGTTATAAACCAATTACAAAGAAACAGAGCTTTCCCCCTCCCCCCTTCTATTTCGTAGAGTTAACACATCTGCATGGCCTGTCTCAACATATAGCCTCAACTAAAGGATCACCCATCCCTTCCCTGGAGTATAACCCAGTACTGTATGTTCCGGTTCTCTAGCTTTAGTACAAACCATTTTGCTTATGTCCCTAATCCTTTCTCCTTGTCCTCTTCCAGCCTGTAACTCTGTGGACAGGAAAGCAGGTCTTCAGTATCATTCTAAAGCCCAGTGACAGTTGTCCTGTCAAGGCCAATCTCCGAACCAAGGGCAAGCAATACTGTGGCAAGGGAGAAGACTTGTGCAGCAACGACTCCTGTAAGTAGAGGTGTCTGTTCGACCTGTGCTTAGAAACGCACAAACATGTCCTGGCAACAGTAACTTCTAGCACACCGATTGCTGGTGGGTTTTATTGAAGAATCATGCTGCTGAGGTAGCTATTATAAAACTGCAGTGCATCTTTAAAGAACCTTTTAGAATGATTGCTTTATTCCAGACAGATTGAGGATTAGGATAGTGAACTGGAAAGAAAGGGGTGGGAAAGCTTCTAATCGTTCCACTATCACTTGCCGGCGAGATCACATTACGCCAGTCCTTTTACAACTTCATTGGCTGCCAGTCCAGGTCCGGGCCCAATTCAAAGTGCTCGTATTGACATTCAAAGCCCTAAACGGTTTGGGGCCAGGTTATCTGAAGGAACGCCTCCTCCCATATGTACCTACCCGGACCTTAAGATCATCTACAGGGGCCCTTCTCCGTGAGCCCCTGCCAAAGGAAGTGAGGCAGGTGGCTACCAGGAGGAGGGCTTTCTCCGCTGTGGCAACCCGGTTGTGGAACGAGCTCCCCAGAGAGGTCCGCCTGGCGCCTACACTGTACTCTTTTCATCGCCAGCTGAAGACCTTTTTATTCTCTCAGTATTTTAACACTTAATTTTAACTTAAATTTAAATTTTGCTGTTTTAACTCTATATTTTAATCTTATATCAATTTTGCTGCGTGTTTTTATCCTGGTTGTGCTTTTTATACGGTATTTTGTATTTGTGTTTTTAACCTGTTGGTAGTTTTATTTTTGTGAACCGTCCAGAGAGCTTCAGCTAGTGGGCGGTATAAAAATGTAATAAATAAATAAATAAATAAATTGGTACAAGTGAGTGAAATGCTTAAGAAGTCTTTAATATACTATGTAGCAAAAATTATCTGTATACCTCAAATAAATCCTAACTGTGTAATATTTATATACCCTCAAATAAAAGCTTTTAAACCAAACCAAACGCGTTTCAACCTAATTTGGGTCTTCCTCAGTGGTATAATGGAATTTACATACTTATACAATACAGAAAGATATTTTGAAATCATCTTAGCCACTACTCTGTTGCTTCTTTTTTAAAAATAGGCTAAATGGGAGCTTACTGCATTCAAGTTCTTTTGATAAACTGGTGGCTTTTATATACATGCCCTCATGTTTCATCTAATGAGGTGGTTCTGAAATGGCACGGAGCTATTTTATGCAACAGGTCTGGCACTACTTGTGATTAATCTGTATGTTGTTACACAGGCTGCTAGCGGAAAATAAAATAGCTCCACGCCATTTCAAAATCACATAGTATATTAAAGACTTCTTAAGCATTTCACTCACTTATACCAAATTATTGATAGTGGAATAATTAGAAGGTTTCCCACCTCTTTCCAGTTCACTGTTTTAGCCATAAGGGGTCAGGCCAGATCCCTTGCTTTTTTGAGGATTAGGTTAGGCCAAAGAAAGCATGTTAGTATACATAACATGTAATTAACTTATGGAATTTACTGCTGCAAGATACGACGATGGCCGTTGGCTTAGATGGCTTTAAAAGCAGACCAGCAACATTCACGGGGGATAGGTTTATCAGTGGGCATTGACCATGATGGCCAAATGGAACGTACATGTTCAAAATGGGATTCTTCTGAGTACCAGACGCTAGGGAAGGCTGATGCCTTCATGCTTCCCTGTGAGCTTTCCAGCTGGAAGCCACTGTTGGAGATAGGATACTGGGCCAGAGAGACCTTTCGTCTGATGCCACAGGCGTGTTCTGAGCTTTCCTTTTAAAGAAAGGTCAACCAAAAAGATAGGTCCTTGACCCAAGGAGTTTACAATCTAAATTTTGACAGAAAGGGAAGCAAGAAAGGGGAGGATGGCTACATACTTCTGCTTTTGTTTCAGTTCAAAATCAGAGCTAAGGGGTGAAGCCACAGGCTTCTTGGGAAAGGTGGATGGAAAAGAGGAAGGTAGGCAAACCTAGATAGTGTATGGAAAATGTTCATTGTAAAAGCTAGGTGGAACAAGGAGGGGGAAAGCAAACTGCTTGCAAAAGCCAGAGTTTTTTCGGGATAACATTTGGTACATTCTGTGTATGCAACACAGTATGAAAGGCTACGGTGAACTGATGGGTCACTAAGTACAGTGACCTAAAGCTCTCTACAGGCAGGTGTAGTAAAATAGTTTTGAGGTTCTGATTTTGCGAGGACATTTCATCAGCTGCACAGATGGTTCAGCAAGAAAGCTGAAGGAAAAAAGGAGAAAGAGCGCCATGAACGGGTGTGGAAAGAGGAGCTGGGCTCTGGTGCTGTACAGGATGATAAGTGTAGGCTGGTATTTGTCAAAAGATAATGTTTTTATTTAAAAGTTTGACAAATACCAGCCTACACTTACCATCCTGTACTGTACCAGAGCCCAGCCTCTCTTTCCACACCCCTCAGCAAGAAAGCTGACCAGAGAAATTCCAACCTCCGAAATAGTGCCTCGAGCCTGCTCAGTGGAGTGTATCTCCATATTGAAGTCTCCTCTAGCATTTGAGAACTAGTGGAGAAATGTAATTTAGTGTCATTTTTTCTGTTTGTTTGCTTAAACTGCTCTCTGCCTATTATTTATTAGCAGGTGCTTAAGTACTTTAGGCTGCAATCCTATGCATACTTACCTGGGGAAAAGTCCTATTTAACTTAATAGGATTTGTTTCTGAGTAGACACACATAGGATTGCAGTGTTAGAGAACTAAAGCTTAGATAGCTTTCTTTCTTTCCCTAGACCTTTACATATAGACCTTCAAATACTTAAAAGGTTGTCACACAGAGGAGGGCCAGGATCTCTTCTCGATCATCCCAGAGTGCAGGACAGGGAATAACGGGCTGAAGTTTCAGGAAGCCAGATTCTGGCTGGACATCAGGAAAAACTTCCTGACTGTTAGAGCAGTACAACAATGGAATCAGTTACCTAGGGAGGTTGTGGGCTCTCCCACACTAGAGGCATTCAAGAGGCACCTGGGCAACCATCTGTCAAGTATGCTGCAGGGTGGATTCCTGCATTGAGCAGGGGGTTGGACTCGATGGCCTTTTAGGCCCCTTCCAACTCTACTATTCTATGATTCTATGATTTTGTAGATTCAGAATATGGCAACCCTACCTCTAGAACCTCTAGAACAGCTGGCCTGCCTAACAGCTTCTTGAATTAGAAAATAAATTACTTGCAAGCTGTCAGTTATAATAAGAATTGTAACTGTTTGGCAACTCCAAATAGTTCTGACGGCTCCTTTATTAGTTAGCAGCTGACTGTCAGACAAAATTCAGGCAATCCTACTTGTGTAGTTTTTGTTTCTGTAGCTAAACTAATCATGAGAAACTGTTTGGGTTCAAATCAAGCTGTTAAACAGTCCCTAAATTATTTTTGAAGAAGAGTGGAGTTTAACTGAGAAGTTAACTAGATTTAAACAAACATTTGCCTCCTTTCGGCATGTTGTCCTCGAGGAGATTCTTGGTTTGCTTCTTCTTGCACAAAATATGTCTAAAGTTCAAGTTGGAAGACATCTTACTGCCCAAAAGCAGATGTTCCCAAGTAAGGTGGGGACACCTGCAGCACAATGTTATTTATTGCTGAAGCAGAAATTCCTGTGAAGGATGCTGTAGACCCCAGGCTAAAAAGTGCATCCGTCTTACAGGTGCATCTTCAGCAGAGAGACAGCCCTGCCTTGCTTGTCTATTAAATTAGCAAAGTCAAATTTAGTTTTGCAGTCCTTGACATGGCAGAGTAAGAAGACGGCTCTCTTCTTGCTTGAGTGTTGTAGCTTTAAATAGCGTAAAACCGAGGACTTGACTTTCCATGTCTCTCTCCTTGTTTTATTCTCTGTATTTATTGTTGTAATTAGATTTGGCTGTTAAAAGCTCCCATGTTCTTTGACTATGATTGAAAACTTACTGCTGGGGATATGCTCTGGTGACCTTAAATGGTCACAAAAAATGAAATGTGTTGTTAACATGTTGGAGTTTTAATGGTTTCTGCATCAGATAATTTGTTTCTGGGTATATCAGAGCATTGGCCTTCCAGCTTGTAGGCCCAGACCCACAATTGGGACATACCCTGACTTTTATTTATTTATTTATTTATTTATTTATTTATTTATTACATTTTTATACCGCCCAATAGCCGAAGCTCTCTGGGCGGTTCACAAAAATTAAAACCACAGTAAAACACCCAACAGTTTAAAACACAATTACGAAATACAGTATAAAAAGCGCAACCAGGATAAAACCACACAGCAAAGTTGATATAGGATTAAAATACAGAGTTAAAACAGTAAAATTTAAATTTAAGTTAAAATTAAGTGTTAAAATACTGAGTGAATAAAAAGGTCTTCAGCTGGCGACGAAAGCAGTACAGTGTAGGCGCCAAGCGGTGGTTTGCACAAGTAACGCTACTACCATTATCTGTGTTCAAGATGTTTTATTAAGAGGAGAAAAAAGGAAGAGGAGAAAAATTAGTTAAAAATAAATATATTAGGAAGTGGGTGTTACGATGCAAGTTAAGACTAAAGGGGGTTGTGAGTCTGGAAAAGTTGAGGATTTCCATGTTCAAGCATCTCCATCAGTGGCTGCCTTCTATGTAATATTAGTTTTAAAGCACTTGCATGAGTTTACACAAAATGGATCTCTTTGATAGATGGGCAATGAGATGGAGGAGGCCTCTTCATTGTATCTGTTGCATATTCTTGCAATTTCTTAGGCCTAATTTTCAGTGTGATTGTAAGTAGGGCTGTGCAGCGCCTCGGGCCGAAGCCCCGAATCCAAGCCAAGGTGGGTTGATTCAGCTCGGCTCGGTTCTGAAGCGGTTCAGGCAAAGCCCAAGGCACCCAATTGGCTGTGAAGCTTTGGTGCGCTTCAGAGCAGCCCTAGTGGTCCCTTACCTGCTGCCTATGCCGCCGCCATCCTTGCGTCTGGTAGCTTCCACTGCCACATATGACTGGAAGTAGGCCGCAGTGGCCTACTTCCAGTCATATGCGGCAGCGGAAGCTGCCAAATGCAAGGGCGGTGGCAGCAAGTAAGTGGGGAAAGGGAGCCTTTTCTAGATGCCAGCTGCGCAGCCAGCACCCAGAAAAGTCCGAGTCACCTCGGAAGGCCTGAATCTCGCCTCGGCTTTGGCGCCGAGGCAGGTCGGGCAACCCCCGAAGCACCCCCGAGCTGAACCGGGGCTGCTTCAGGGGCTCCAAGCCGGCCTCCGAGGTGGATGGGGGGGGGGGTGCACAGCCCTAGTTGTAAGCATGGGTCTAGGCTGTACCACTTTAGAATGTAAGTGGGGGCTCATAAAATGAAATGTTCATCCAAAAACCCTTCCCATAAAAGCTAGCATGTCCAGGGTCCTCTCCTAACCCATCCCTAACGTATTTTTCAGTTTAGATATGGGAAGTGGTGAGGTTGTGTGGAGGAGCTTTCCACCTTGCATCATCCCACCTGCAGTCTGAAGAGGTGCAGCCCGATACAGGCTTACCCACCCAACCCTCCCTCAGTGAGAACTAGGCCTTGCAGGAGAAAAAGCAAATGGTGTGTGGATAAAACCAGTGTTGCTTGGGATGCCTAGGTGGCCAACTTAACAGGTCTATGTTTCAGATGTTACCATCCACAATAGTGAGCTGATGTCTGGCAGCATGGACAAAGGGACTTTAGGGTCCGGATCAAAGAATAATATCTTCTACATTTTGCTGCGAGACTGGGGTCAAGTAGAAGCAGCGGATGCTATGTCACGACTAGCCAGGCTTGCTCCTGTCTACCTCTGTAAGTACCTTGAAAAAAATACTCTATAGTAATGTTATGGGTATAGAGTAGAGCCTGGTTGCTCCAATGTCAGTATGGCAGTGAATCTACTCTGGGTTTCAGCCAGAACCAGTCAAACCTCCAGAGAAGCTGTACAAGGTGTTCCGGACCTTGGATAGCTCCTTTAGAATTCTGTCTGAAATCTGGAGCGGTTTCACCGCTCCACTGACCTCAGAACCACAAGCCTCCACTGCAGATGTATTACCGTATTTCTTCGATTGTAAGACGCCATCGATTGTAAGACGCACACTAATTTTAGTACCAACAACAGAAAAAAAGCTTTGATTCTAAGAATAATAATCACACCCGCGATTCTAAGACGCACCCCGTTTTTAGAGATGTTTATATGGGGAAAAAAGTGTGTCTTAGAATCGAAGAAATACGGTATTACCATTCCAAGCTCTTATGCATTAGTGCAGGCCCTCGAGTTCGAACTAGGCTCTGCGTTCCTTCCCTGTGGTCTCCAGTTGCCTGGCAAAGTGGGCTGCCTTGCTGTTTCTGTGAGTGGAAATATAAATTACTCCACTCTATTATTCCAATCTGGACTGAGCTGCTCCCATAACTCCCTCATCCTGGTCAGATCCAGACCTAATACACCTCCCTCTTCTGGGTTGGCAGGGCCCTAACCCTTGACAGGATGTAACCTTGTTGCAGATCCCCTCTGTGCACACTGAGGAGTATACAGTGGCAGAGGACATAAAACATTCTAAAAGAAAAATTAAAACACAGCCAGAATTCATAGCTACACAGGCACTGAACAGGTAAGGTAGTTGTTATTTGTATGTAGCAATATCACAAGCACTGGCCAATCGATGCCTGTAACATAACCACATTCTATACAACAATAGTAATGGGCACACCCGCAAAGGGAAAGAATCACCATTTCCTAGTGACAAGATAATCTAGTTTGAATGCAGGTAAAAAGCAGTGTCCTAGTAATAACAGAGCTTCCTTCTGGGAAAATATCTGGATCCTGCCCAATGGCTAAATAAAAATGTATTTTTGAAAAAGGCCTGAAGAGAACATACAGTGCCAAAATCCAGCACCAGCCAACCAGTGAGGCCATCTACTAAAAACACATTTAAGCTAATTTTGCTAGCTATAAAAAAGAATCATTATTTCTACTTTTGCAGCCATGGTTTAAATTCTTATCAGTGTGATGATAATCTCAGATAAGTCTCTCTGCGTAGCACCTAAAGAGCTGATATGTGCATTTGGTCTTTCATTTAGCTAATCGTGGGTTTTCAATTGGAATTGGCGATGTAACTCCTGGACAGGGTCTGTTGAAGGCAAAATATGAACTTCTGAATGCTGGCTATAAGAAATGCGACGAATATATTGAAGCTCTGAAGACTGGCAAGCTGCAGCAGCAACCTGGCTGTACAGCAGAAGAGACACTAGAGGTGTGTTGTGTACCATCTAATGGAGGATGCTTAATGATTCTGAGCAATGAGACTATAGCTCAGAGGCCAAGTTCTGCACTATTGACTGCTTGACCTTTGGATAGGCCCTCAAACCAGCAAGGAGTGAAGCACCGCAATTGAGGTTTTCATTCAGCAAACTGATGTCCTGTGATGGGGCTATTTGAAATGTGGTCTTTCTTTGCAGTCTGGAGCTCTTCGGTTAATATTCTCCCCACACCCCTGCTAAGGACTATGCCCAGGGAAAGATTGGGAGTTGTCTTCGGGTTTATGCACCCTTGTTTTCCCTCCACCTCACCTGTTTTGCTCACTGCAGAGAAATGAATGCTGCTATCATTTAATTAATTGAATGTGGGATTCCCTGTACCCTGAGAGTGTTTGTTTCTCTTGACGGTGATTGGAGGAGAGAAAAGGAGGCAGCTCCTGATCAGGTCAGGTCATACCACCACAGCAAGCACAGAAGTTCTTTTGAACTGGGAACTAATCATGCCTCCATTATATGGTGAACTTCATTATATTCCAAAGAATGTACGTATGAATTTCTTTCCTAAGAGCACTGTCATTTTAGCCACATATCCTTTGTGATCAGAATGTATAGGATGCAATGAAAGCTTTGAGATGAATATTATTATTATTATTATTATTTATTTATTTATATAGCACCATCAATGTACATGGTGCTGTACAGAGTAAAACAGTAAATAGCAAGACCCTGCCGCATAGGCTTACATTCTAATAAAACCATAATAAAACAATAAGGAGGGGAAGAGAATGCAAACAGGCACAGGGTAGGGTAAACAGGCACTGGGTAGGGTAAAACTAACAGTATAAAGTCAGAACAAAATCAAGTTTTAAAAGCTTTAGGAAAAAGAAAAGTTTTTAGCTGAGCTTTAAAAGCTGCGGTTGAACTTGTAGTTCTCAAATGTTCTGGAAGAGTGTTCCAGGCATAAGGGGCAGCAGAAGAAAATGGACGAAGCCGGGCAAGGGAAGTAGAGACCCTTGGGCAGGCGAGAAACATGGCATCAGAGGAGCGAAGAGCACGAGCGGGGCAATAGTGTGAGATGAGAGAGGAGAATTTATTTATTACACTTATATACCACTCCCATAGCCAGGGCTCTCTGGGCGGTTTACAGAAATTCTAAAATTGAGGTAAAAACAAGTATACAAAATTTAAAACTCTAAAACACAGAACATACACACATAAAGCATTAAAAACCGATTAAAAACTAAACATGTTGGTAATTAGGATGTGCTGCCATATGCCTGGGCAAAGAGGAAAGTCTTAACCTGGCGCCGGAAAGATAGCAGCGTTGGTGCCAGGCGAGCCTCGTCAGGGAGATCATTCCATAGTCTGGGGGCCACCATTGAAAAGGCCCTATCCCTCGTTGCCACACTCCGAGCCTCTCTCGCAGTAGGCACCCGGAGGAGGACCTTAGATGCTGAACGTAGTGACCGGGTATATTCACGTCGGGAGAGGCGTTCCGTCAGATATTGTGGTCCCAAGCCGTGTAAGGCTTTATAGGTCAAAACCAGCACCTTGAATTGGGCTCGGAAACATACAGGCAGCCAGTGCAAGCGGACCAGAGCAGGTGTTATATGGTCAAACCTTCTGGTTCCCGAAATCAATCTGGCCACTGCATTTTGCACGAGCTGCAGCTTCCGAACCGTCTTCAAAGACAGCCCTACGTAATACTGCATAGGTGAGTTCTTGTCATGATCACTTATTAATTGTTAGTCTCTCCTCCTAGGCGCTGATTCTGAAAGAGCTGTCTGTGATCAGAGACCATGCTGGTAGTGCCTGCCTTAGAGAATTAGACAAGAGCAACAGCCCCCTCATTATGGCTCTTTGTGGTTCAAAAGGTAAGATGATTAGCACTTCAGAAACAATTGTCATCAAATCTTTCCATCTCTGTTGCCATTAAAGACAATATAAATTAACAAAACTGTTCTATTAAGAATACGTCTGCTGAACAGACTCCCTTCCCCACCTTATTCGATGAATGGCATTGCTGTGCCTTATACATAGCACCGGGTTCACACAACCTATGATGGGTTGGCGGTTTGTCTGTGGGATGTTTTTCTGTTGTCTCATGCAGCATTAGTTATGGGGATCGCCTATAAAGCTGCTCAGCAGAGCAACCAGAAACACTGCTGCTGTTCTGCTCCTCTCAGTCAATCCCTATTCCCACTGCAAAGGAAGCTGGGATAACTCCCCAGCTGTGTGGGAGGATTACAGCAAGAGGAGGAACAGGGTGGGCATCAGATAGCCTACACTGTGTAGCTTGTTCGCCTGATCGACTGACGGGAGCAGAGTAGGTTGTTTGCATAACCACATAACCAGAGTAGCTTGCCCCCCACCATGGGTTAGTGTGATGTGTGAATCCAACCATTACGTTGCGTGCTGTTCAGTTTGCTCCCATACAACGCCGTATAGAGTGGACGCTAATTCAGTGGACACTTTTGTGTATATGGAGTGGGCGTTTCGTCTGCTTTTGCCCTTTCCACAAAAGGTCTCTCAGGTCTTTCCATATAAGGGTGAATCCAAATTAAATATTTCCCATATACAATCTAATCTGCTAAGAATTCCATTTTGGAGATTTTGTCACATTTTCTGTTTGACCTGGTAAGAGATTCTAAAAGTTTTGCACAGATTCGTAATAAATGCAAGCCCAACATCACATAAATAGCAAGACAGTTTCTTTTGAAACTTTGCAAACAGAGTTAGGGAGAAAAGGAAAAACCTCTGTGACGACGTGTTGCATTGAGCCATGAGACAAGAATGCTGCTTACCCTTTTCTCTGTGTGTCTGTGTGTGTCTGTGTGTGGGGGGTCTTGTTGTTTTCCTTGCAGGCTCCTTCATTAACATATCCCAGATGATTGCTTGTGTAGGACAGCAGGCTATCAGTGGGTCGCGAGTGCCTGATGGCTTTGAGAACCGATCCTTGCCTCATTTTGAGAAGCATTCCAAGGTAAAGAGTGTTGCATTTAAACAGAGGTTAAGCGACATTAAGACATGGGAGGATGTGGGTTTGAATGTGAAATGAGATGAAGATGAATTTTCTGGTAGCTAGGACCGAGTGGTTGAAATCCACCATCTGCAAAGTGAAGATCATGCTACTGGCCTACTCTATAGGGTTGCTGTAAGGACTAAAACATCTGAATGTGAACAGGCAGGAAATGTTATACATGTTAATGACTGCTATTAATTTGAGTGCAGAAGCTGAGCGAGTTATTTTAGACCACAATATATAGCACTTAGGAGCCTTATTCAATAAGTACATGACAGTTCTGATGGGAAGGATGCCCATTTCGTGGTCTTTTATTCTCATAAGAACAGCTTGGGACCACAATACCTGACAGAACACCTCTCCTGCCATGAACCTACCCATACACTGCGCTCAACATCTAAAGTCCTCCTCCGAGTGCCTACTCCGAGGGAAGCTCGGAGGACGGCAACAAGGGAGAGGGCCTTTTTGGTGATGGCCCCCCGACTGTGGAATGATCTCCCCAATGAGGCTCACCTGGCACCAACATTGTTATCTTTTCGGCACCAGGTCAAGACTTCTTTTCTCCCAGGCATTAAACAGCATTTAACAACATATGCGGAGTTTGCTTGTTTTTAACGGACCCTAGAACTGTTGTTTTAAATGGATATTGTTGTTTTTATGCTTTTGATGGTTTTAAATTTTGTATAGTTTTTAATGTTCACTATTTTTAACTTTTATAAACCGCCCAGAGAGCTTCGGCTATGGGGCGGTATATAAATGTAATAAATAAATAAATATAAATAAAATAAGCAGAGCACTGCTGAACCAGACCAGCTTTCTGTTTGCACAGTGACCAACCAAATGCCTTTGGTAAGGCCACAAGCAGAAGATCAACACAATAGCACCCTCCAGTTCATGCTGCCCAGCAACTGGTATGCAGAGGCATCCTGCTTCTGTATGCCAGTCCCTCCCTGCCCACTAGCTGGCAGGCATCAAATACAACACATTCTTTCTCTCTTTGGCCCACTGCACTTAAATATCTCATCCCCTGGGAGTTAGAGGAGCTTTGGTATTGCACAAAGCATTGGGCGTCTCTAGAACCCACTCTGTACAGCACCATGTACATTGATGGCGCTATATAAATAAATAATAATAATAACAGGGAGTGGAGGATGGAGTGAGTTTGGGGTAAGGGTGAAACGAATAGGTACAGGACTTAAATATTGGAAGTAGGCCAGTGGTCATGGAGAATGGAAAAGAATAGCAATCACACTGGATTGCTGCTTTGGCAAACAGCCCCTGTGATAAGCTCAGCTGTTACCCAGTAGGAAATCTTCTGAGTCATATTGATAACTACATAGGGCTACCATTGTACCTAGTTCGGAAACTTCAACTAGTTCAAAATATGGCAGCCAGGTGGGTCACCAGTACATCTAGGGGTGAGCATATTACCCCAACATTAAAGTCACTCCACTGGCTGCCAATTAGTTTCCGGGCAAAGTACAAAGTGTTGGTCATTACCTTTAAAGCCCTAAATGGTTTGGGTCCAGGTTACCTGCGGGATCGCCTTCTCCCATATAGTCCACCCCGCACACTCAGGTCCTCTGGGATGAACTTACTTCAGTCAGCTAAAACTAGGCTGACATCAGTTTCCCAGAGGACCTTTTCTTCTGTCGCCCCAGATTGTGGAATGGCCTGCTGGAGGAGATTCGTAAAATTAATTCTCTGGGTGATTTTAAGGCAGCTTTAAAGACTAGCCTTTTCTGGCAGGCCTATCCAGATCAATGTTAAATCAAGAATTTTTAAGATGTATTGATTCCTGTTCTAATGTTGTTCCCCGCCTCAATCCAAAGGGAGAGGCGGGTAAGAAATAAATATACGGTGGTATTATTATTATTATTATTATTATTATTATTATTATTATTATTATTATTATTATTTTACTATGGGCCCTTTCGTTGTGTACAAAAAAGCCATCACTCTGTTGCTTCTCTTCCTCCCTGATATTAGTAGGACAGGTGTTCTCACATTTTGCTTTGTGTAGCTGATTGTTTTATGTGGCCCTGCCAGAAGAATTCATAAGGCAAAGTCACTCTGGCAAAGATACTGGTTCACTTACTTACCATGTGTGCAACCGGTGTTTTGATTACTTTCATATTCTAGCTTTCCTCCAAGGAGTTCAAGGCGGTGTACGTGGTTTCCCCCTTCCCATTTTACCCTCACAACAAGCCTGTGAGGTAGGTTAGGCTAAGAGATAGTGGCTAGCCCATGGTTGCCCAGTGAGCTTCATGACTGGAGATTTGAACCTGGGGCTCCTAGCCATGCTCTCTCTTCACTAGGCCACACTGCCTGTGAATGCACATTCTAGAAGTGTGACAAAGTCTTTTTTCCCCCTCTTGCAGCTACCAGCAGCTAAAGGTTTTGTTGCAAACAGTTTCTATTCTGGCTTGACGCCCACTGAATTTTTCTTCCACACAATGGCTGGTCGTGAAGGTCTCGTTGATACAGCTGTAAAAACAGCTGAAACTGGATACATGCAGGTAACTGGGGATGCTTGCCTTTGAGAAAAGACAAACCTAGTGTAGCAAACTGCTATGATCAGTTATTCTCCATGAAATTGAAGATTCCCTTATCTAGTCTATATCAAGAAAATAACTAACATACTCTTCACAGTTAGTATTCTCAGTCTTCCTCCAGTTTCAGTTCTGAGAGTGAAGAAAGGGTAGAAACACTGAGGGGAAATTCCCTATATTTCTAGACCCATATTATGGTGGAAGGAAAGATGGTGGGTCTTCCATTTACATCTTAACAGCACTTTTTAGCATGAAGGAGCACCCTTGAAAAAACTGCAGATGTTTATACTACTGTTAGGCCATATTCACCTGTGTTAGATGTATGTGGCATGTTTGTGGCCTGAAAGAAGGAGACTGAACTTGATTCTTCCATTTTACGGAAGCGTTCTGCTTGGTTTTCTGGAATTGATTCTTTGTCATTTAAAGCCAGTCAGACAAGTAGCTATTTTCAGGCCTGCATGAAGCTGCTTCATATGAGGGAATTCCAGTGTCATCAACTAAAAGTCACCTGGGAAAAGAGCCAAAATGGCTAATTGCTCCAGATGATTTTTTTTCAGCCATTGTACTTTGAAATCTATCTCTTTTCCACTTTAACCCCTTCTAGACATTGTTAGTGTTTATAAATATGGGATGTGGTGCATTTCTCAAATAAGCTAATTAAAAATGTATTGAGGCCTTGATAGAGATTTAAGTGTACATTTATTCAAGCCAGGTAGAAACACAGCAAAATGCTCCTTGATGGCTTTAAGTCTGCAATATTGGTTAAGTGTTTAAAATGTTCACTTGAGACATTCAAATAGAGGGAGACCTTTGTAATTATATTTCAATGTAGTATCTTGAAATGGTTCCCATTTATTTTATTACACTGCAGATCAAATGCATGATGTTATTTCCAGACACGTATGGGTTCTCACAGTACAACTGCACAACCAAATAAACATTTCCTTAGATATCCCATTGTAGGAATTACTCATGAGGGTCATCCTGTATCTGGCAAGTAATGTGTGAATTGGCCATCATCCATGTTTTATAAACCTGTGTAAGCTGCATTAATATATATGTCCTAAAGAGGCTATTTTCCCACCACCGCCAATTTTCCCAGAGACGACTGGTGAAGTCACTTGAAGATCTGTGCTCACAATATGACTTGACTGTCAGGAGTTCTACTGGTGACATTATACAGTTCATTTATGGAGGGGATGGTTTAGATCCCGCAGCCATGGAAGGGAAAGATGAACCCCTGGAGTTCAAGCGTGTCCTGGATAACATCAGGGTAAGTAGTATAGGGTATCTCTTCAAATTGGTATAGTCTTCAATATGCTATATAAGAGGCTTGAAGGAAATCCTGACCTTGGATTTTAATGACTGGCTCTTCCACTCATTATTCTAGTATCTGTAGATTAAATGTGCTACTGAATTCTTAATCTTGCAAAGCTTGATCTAACATCTGTTCTGTAACAGTGCTCCCAAAGATTCTGTAATATTTCTAAAGGCTGTGCTTGAGAACTTAGAAGGAACTGTGTAAACTATTTTTGCTTTTAATAGTAGAATTTGTAAAAGACATGTGAGCTACATCCATTTGAAAGCGTATTGAATTGTCTGAAGAAATTAAATGTAAAATGCCCATGTAATTTACCTGTATACTACTTTGTTGCTTAAGGCAGTGTATCCTAGCCGAAGTGAGCCAGCACTTAGTAAAAATGAATTGGTGTTAACTGCTGAATCCATCATGAAGAAGAATGAATTCCTTTGCTGTCAGGACAGCTTCCTACAGGTGATGCTTTTACTTATATTCCTTTTTCACACCACCATTGTTCCCTTATAAAAGGAACTCTTTTTCAGCAAACCTTCCTATTTTATATTTGATTTGCACCATATCAGTCATTCAACAGACAGATTTTGAGTTAAAGTAGAGATCACTCACCTCAATCTCCATGCACTGGCTTCTGAGGAGTTGTTTATATATGCCCGTTTGATACTAATGAGGTTCATAAACTTACTTCCAAAGCAGCACAGTCTTTTAAAGATAACCCAGCACTCCGTCACTTTGGTGTTCTATAGCTAGCATATTGTTGATGCTCAATAGCAGAGAAGTAAGGATATTGTGCTATGTTCCTATGGGTCCTTTGTTCTTTGGGTTTATTTTAATAACAGTAAAAAATAAATCTGTATTTCCTATTTATTTTGAAGGCCTTAACTGAAACAGGTTTTGCAACATATAATGAGGTAATTGTAGTGTGTGTGTGTGTGTGTGTGTGTGTGTGTGTGTATAGACCTTTAAAATGGTGGTCTGCTGGAGCTGAACCCTCCTTGTAAGACTTTTTAAGCCCTGGTCGAGGTGTTCATTGGTGCTGGCACTCAGTTCGCCTAGTGCAGCCTTCCTCAACCTGGGGCGCTCCAGATGTGTTGGACTGCATCTCCCAGCTGGCTGGGGCATTCTGGGAGTTGTAGTCCAACACATCTGGAGTGCCCCAGGTTGAGGAAGGCTGGCCTAGTGGATAACATCTTGTAAAGGCTAAATACTGCATTCCAAGTTCCAGTTCTCTTCCCATATCTGGAAGGCAGTCTCAAAATATTGGATGGCACCTCCTCCTGGTCAAAAGACTGGGATTAGCTCCTGACCAGGAGGAAGAGTTCCCTGATTTACCAGACCAGCTCTAGCTTTGGGGTCTTTTATGCCAGTTCAGCCCTATTCTGATCACAGATTAAAGAACATCATCAGTACTTCATGAAACCTAACCATCATCTAGAACAGTTGATGGTTGCTGAAAATTGTAATTTTAGGGTATGCCCAGAAGTTGACTGAATTGCCCAAACTGGTTAATAGAATCCACAAAACCACAGCATCTGGAATAGCTAATGGGATGGCCATCCATACCTGCTGGATCTCAGGGTGATCAAACATGACTCAACTTTGCCAGGGATATTGGGGCTATTCTGAATTTTAAAAGGCTGAATACATATCTGTGAAACAGGCATTTCAATATGGAAATCCTGAAATCATTCTAGAGCCATCTCCCAATTGATTGTGACCTCCATAGACTTGTCAAAGGCCCACCTACAGATACCTGTTGTGGCCAACCACCAGAGATTTGTCACATTTGCCTACAGCAGTAGGCACTACCTGTACAGGACACACCTTTTCAGTTTAACTTATGCCCCAAAGGCCCTGTCAAATGTCCTGTGCTACTGCCCAGTGCTATGGAGGAACATGGCTTTGTGATCAACTGGGGAAAGTTCCCTTATCGTGCAACAATGAATCAGTTGCCTAGGAGTGTTCATAGATACCTTATGGGGTCACATGACTTGACAGGAAAGATGATGATGTTTCTAGCTCCTGATGATTCTAGACTCTTGGTAGCTTAGTTCAGGTCCTGTACTCAGCCACTACAGAAATTCCAGGTGACCTTCCAGTATTGCATTTCAGTACTATCCAGAGTCAGTGGGCATGCTGTTCTGAGACCATACAGTATGATCACAACAGATGCTAGCCTCTTTGGATGGAGAGCTTTTGGGCTTAGAGCCGGGGTTCTTAACCGGTGGGGTATGCCTCCCCAGGGGAGGTTTGGACTGACTCCAGGGGAGGTGTGAGTAGCCTCTCAACTATAAATTGTTTCTTTTACAAATACATAGCAGCGCAGCTTGGACCAACCTGATTTCTTTCTACTAATCTTGGGAGCTACATTTATTTATTTATTTATTTATTTATTTATTGCATTTTTATACCGCCCAATAGCCGAAGCTCTCTGGGCGGTTCACAAAAATTAAAACCACAAAAAACATCCAACAGGTTAAAAACACAATTACGAAATACCGTATAAAAAGCACAACCAGGATAAAACCACACAGCAAAGTTGATTATAAGATTAAAATACAGAATTAAAACAGTAAAATTTAAATTTAAGTTAAAATTAAGTGTTAAAATACTGAGAGAATAAAAAGGTCTTCAGCTGGCGACGAAAGCAGTACAGTGTAGGCGCCAGGCGGACCTCTCTGGGGAGCTCGTTCCACAACCGGGGTGCCACAGCGGAGAAAACCCTCCTCCTGGTAGCCACCTGCCTCACTTCCTTTGGCAGGGGCTCACGGAGAAGGGCCCCTGTGGATGATCTTAAGGTCCGGGTAGGTACATATGGGAGGAGGCGTTCCTTCAGATAACCTGGCCCCAAACCGTTTAGGGCTTTAAATGTCAATACCAGCACTTTGAATCGGGCCCGGACCTGGACTGGCAGTCAATGAAGCTGGGAAAGGACTGGCGTAATGTGAACTCGCCAGCCAGTCCCTGTTAGTAAACGGGCTGCCCTGTTTTGTACCAGCTGAAGCTTCCGGACCGTTTTCAAAGGCAGCCCCACGTATAACGCATTGCAGTAATCCAAGCGAGAGGTTATCAGAGCATGGATAACTGTAGCTAGGCTATCTCTGTCCAGATAAGGGCGTAGTTGGTATATCAACCTAAGCTGATAAAAGGTGCTCTTTGCCACTGAGTTCACCTGTGCCTCAAGTGACAGTTCTGGATCCAAGAGCACCCCCAAACTATGGACCCGATCCTTTAGGGAGAGTGCAACGCCGTCCAGGACAGGGCAAACATCACCTCGCCGGACAGATGAACCACCCGCTAACAGTACCTCCGTCTTGTCTGGATTGAGTCTCAGTTTGTTAGCCCTCATCCAGTCCATTACCGTGCCCAGGCACTGGTTCAGAACAGTCACTGCCTCACCTGGGTTTGATGAAAAGGAAAGGTAGAGCTGGGTATCATCCACATATTGATGACACCTCAGTCCACATCTCCGGATAACTGGAGCTACATTGTAGCTCTTTTGTATACCACGTGCGTTATCGTAGTTATCATTACCTGCTACACATGCGTTAGCGGTCGCGAAGAACTATCAATCTTTCAAGGTAAGGACTGTTTTGTTCTAAGTCACTTTTTCCGGTTTATTGCAAAAAGTAAATAAATAAATAAATTTGCATTTCTATACCGCCCAATAGCCGAAGCTATTGTGGGTTTGAAATCCTTTCACATTTAATTTGGACTCTATGGATGATGCTGATATGCAAAAAGATGGCCTTATTGAGTTGCAGAGCAAAGCCTTGGTCAAGCAAAATGTCTTCAATCAAAATCTTGATAAATTTTGGTGCTCTCAAATGGCTGCAAATCCTGTTCTGGCAAAGAAAGCTATTTCATCATTAATTCCATTTCCAACCACCTATCTGTGTGAATCTGGATTTTCAACTCTTGTCAGCATAAAAAACAAAGCTAGAAATTGGTTGGATGCCAGAGTGTCCCTCGAATAACTACTCTTGCTAAGCACAAACAGCAACAGCGATCACATTGAAGTTATTTTGAAATTATCCTTTTATGTGTGTAGCTATTAGAAATACTTTCTTTAAATACAGGTTTTATTTCCACAAAACTGTTCATTGCTTGCGTTTGTGTTCATTTCATTGAATATGCATTTTTTTAGTCCAGAGACAGAACTAAAAAATGCAAACTTGTCCTGCCTAAGCCTAAATTTTGAGCCGTTAACACATGGGAGACGTGGGTCATAAGATTTTTCACAAGGGAGGTGTGACACCGAAAAGGTTAAGAACCACTGGCTTAGAGGAGGTGGTCCAAGGAAGAAGCTATCCCAGATGTGGAGATTTGTACTCTTCATCATTTCTCCAGAGGGCAATTTCCCTTTGGCATGTGTCTCTCCTCTCCCCGCCCTACAAGCTGCAGAGGCGAAAGAGATCATAGAAACCAGACATCTGCTCCTCTTTGCTACAAAGTGAGCACTAGCCTCATTAAGCATACAAATTAGGGTTAAGATAAATAGCAGCCACCAGCTACAAAAGTCCTGCTCTGCACATTCTCTTTGGCACTCCCCTGCAAAAAACACAGATGCTTTGCCAGTGTTGCTAGCTTTTGTGCGAATGTTAAATGGAAGTAAATAATGAAGTTTTTTTCTCCAACTCCAATCCAAAACCTAATTGCGTGAGTCCCCCTCCCCCAAACTCCTTTAAAATTTTATGTCTCGAGTGGTGTTTTTGGATTGCTGTTACCTATCTAACTGCTTTTTGGCAATTCAAATAACAGGAGTCTCATATGGGGATTAAACATGACATGAGTGCATATTGACTGTATTATGGATCACCCTTAAAAAATCTCCAGCGGTTGTTTATGCATTACAAGCTTTTGGGCCCAGATTTTAGTGGGGGTTGGAGTGCCTGGATATTAACCAGGGTTATTGTGCAAGTCGTAGTGAGTTTTGTTTGTATCTGTCGCCTTTTAGGAACTAATTTAAACTTGATCTTCTGTTTGTTGGAGCGATGTAATGCTCTTCAGTTGTTCATTAGATTAAAATAAGTAGACATTTTATTGCCCATTCCTTTGACACTGACCTGGTTTTGATGACATGGCAACCATTGCACCCACAGGCACCATGTTCCATTCCCTCCTTCGGGGTTGTTGTGTTTGTGAACCCAGCATATGTGTGTTATGTGGAGGTTAAACACCCTTCGCATAACCCATGATTTGTTCTAGGGTTATGTAAGGGTTTTTTAAGCATTGCATAACCCATGCTCACCAGGTTTGCATGATGACAACAACCCCTGAGCGGGGTGGGTGGATGTTGGATATTCAAAATATCAAAATATCGGCAATTCTGTGAGACTCATCTATCACCTGACACCACCCACCTCTGGTAAGTCAGCTTGTTAATCACCCATATGTGTGATGCACAGAGACCACGAAGAAGAAAGACAGGTTGCTTACTTATAACTGTAGTTCTTCGAGTGGTCATCTGTGCAGCCACACAACCCTCCCACCGTCCCCACTATGGTGTCATTATTTTTTGATCACCTGGTGGTTCTCCTCAGTGAGACTGTTTAGGCGGTTTCAGGAACTGAGGGGATTAGGCGGGAACCCCTGAGCATGCTCAGTGGACGGTGGGGGAGGGGTTCCCGCCTAAAACGTTTTCAGCTAGAGAAGTTTCTGGAGCTGGCCCTGCGCAGGCGCAGAGCCCATATGTGTGACTGCACAGATGACCACTCGAAGAACTACAGTTACAGGTAAGCAACCTGTCTTTCTTCATCGTGGTCTCTGTGCATCACACACGGGCTCTGCGCCTGCGCGAAACCCGGCCTTGGGAATTTTCCATAGCTAAAAACGTTTTTAGGCGGGAACCCTCCCCCTCTGTACTGCACATGCGTTGGAGGGTTCCCGCCCAAACCCTCAGTTCTCCTTCAGCCATCATTGCGACTGCCTCATCGGGAACTTCTCTTCAATAGAATCTGTAGCTAAAGACTTTTCTTTTCCTCTTTCTTGACAGTACTCTTCACCTTTTTCTCCAACTTTTCGTCTCTCATTCACTAAAAAAATAAATTTAAAAAATGTATATATATATATTCATTTTCTTGCTACCCCTTTTTTCAACCTAATTTGTATGGCCCTCAGAGCACCCTTCAAAAAATGTGTCCATTGCGGGACCAAGCTGCTCCCCTCAGACAGGCATAGTTTTTGTGTCCTTTGCCTCAGGGGGGCACAAAAGGTGGAGATGTGCCCAAATTGCCAAGCCTTCTCTAGACAGACGAGAAGGCACCAGACGGATAAATTGCGGGCTGAGTTGTGGAAAAGGGCGCTGGCAGCAGTGGATACGCCGGGATCCACCATGGCTGACACGCCACCACCTGCTGTGCCTTCTACATGGTGGGGTGTCCATGTCATGCAGACCAGCCCCTTGATTCAGCACAGGATTTCCATCCGTTTAGTCTGAAAAATGTAATACCGAATGTAATACCTACAATTTGGTATTAAATTGTTGTTAGTAGTGGAGTTCACTACTGCATTGGTTTCAAAAACGCTTAGCTTTTGGCAGGGAGGGGGTTAAGTGTTTGAGTGCCCATTTTTGTATAACTAAGGCAAAAATAGTCATAAGGATAGTTGTGCTAGATATGGCCTCCTCAAAAAGAACCTATATCATAACCCAAATTGGCTATAAAAACATATGAGCCACAGGCCAAAGGTCCATCTCGTCTAGCGTCCTGCTTCCCATTGTGGCCAATTGGATGCTTCAAGGAGGGCTTGCAGGTGGTAGTCCTATGGTGTTGCTCCCAGGAACAGATTTCCGTGGCCTGCTGCTTGAGAACCTTGAAGTTGTATATAGCCATTGTAGCTATTGGGCATTGAAGGACCCTTTTCAAAACCATCTAAGCTAGTGGGCATCACCACTTTGTGGCAAAGAATTGCACATATTAAATATATGTTGTGTGAAGAAGTACTTTTTTTAAAATCTGTCCTGAATATACTCGCAAGCAATTTTCTTGAATGGCTCACAAGTTGTATTTGATTGGAAGATTCACACACACCCCAGATTTCCCCCACCCCACTAGCTCCACTGACTGTTCTGCACCTGCTCATTTCATTCTATTAATGCAGGCTCTTGGATCTCAGAATGTTAGAGATAGCATATGAGAAGAATTCCAGAATCCCCCTTTCACACACACACCCAAAGAAAAAACTTTGCGAGGTGTATATAAAGGCAGAGAACTTCCCAAGAGGCTAGTGGAGAGAACAGCTGTAGTCATTTTACTTCTCCTTGGCAGGTAGTTCTTTCAAGTTTGCATTTGAACTTCTTTCCAAAAGCCATATGAAGTTGGCTATTGTAACATGAAGTGCATTCTTTGAGAGAACCTTTTTACTTTTTTTACTACCAGATGTGTAAGCTAATGGTGTCTGAACATGAGGCACGGCTCTAAAACATGTGTTCTTTGTTGCAGGAAATTAAAAAATTCATCAAAAATATGTCTGAAAAGATCAAGAAAACCAGGGACAAGTATGGCATTAATGACAATGGCACAACAGAGGTAATCTATTTCATAGGTTCTGCAGTGATTGCATACCCTGCCTGTAGCAGATGAAAATAGGGGTTTTCTTTCTGTTCACTTGTAACAAATCCTTACTCTCACTTCAAAGTTCATTGTCAAAGGGCTTCCTACCCCCACCGTGCTTACATTACAGGCTGCTGTAGCAACCTATCCTACACTGATTTCTGAAACAGAATGATTTGAAATAGAACACAACAGTTTTGTTTTTTAAATTAAGAATCTTTAAACTTCCAGTAGATCTGGTTGTACTTTGGAACAGTTGCAGCTTGAACATAAGCCCTATTCGGGTATTCAAAAGAATCTCCCGCACAAGCAGAAACTGGGGCTGCACCACATAGTCCCTGCCCCGATCTGATGTGCGTTGCGTACACTTCACCCGCTGTCTTGAGTATACAGCGTGAACATCAGCAGAGGGGGAAGCCTCCTCCCTGCAGAAGGTTGTGCTGTACACATCGATGGTGTGGGGAGGGAGGCGCTCCATAATGCATGTGATTTCGCCACTTGTATGCTCAGGTAAGAGATTTTTGAATGCCCAAATAGGACATTATTCAATTACTGTCTTGGTTATTAGAGAAGTGGCGCTGATCTGTGTCTCTCACTTTTTTTTTTACTGTGCAGATGCTTATACTACATGCATGTGGCACTCTGAACTTGTATAATATATGTGTATGCATTAGAGTTCAATCCTTCAGTGATTTTAACTTTTAGAAATCTGGGGGAGTTAACTGAAAGCTGAAGACTTCGCAAAAGCTGAACACACACAAAAATTTAAAGGCATCCCTGACATCTTCCCAAAACTTAAAATGGGTACAGTGATTTTCCAGGGCCATCAGGTACCAGAAAACTGTGACTGCCTCTGGAAAGCAGAGGTAAATGGACCGGATATAATAGACAACACTATAGCGCTGCGTAATTTGCACCACACCAGGAAAGGCATCCAACCTGGTCTCAAGGCCTTTCTTTGACCTCAACAAGTTATGACCATTGTAAATGTACATGTCTTAATGGAACTTAAATTTGTGTCAACATTCAATTTGTTTAAAGAATTCTGTCTTAGACTAGAGGAGCAGACATTTAGGAAAGGGATGGGCAACATTTTCATCCCTGAGGGCAGCATATGCTGTTGGGTGGTGGTTTGGGAGCTTTGCACACACACACACACGTCCAGACGTGTGTGCACTGCACACACATACATAGAGCAGAGCAGTGATAATTGTTGAATAAATTCCTAATAGTTCTGGGTCTTTATCGTTTTAGCCGTATGTTTTATATCAATTGGACCGGATTACTCCAACCCAGCTGGAGAAGTTTCTAGAGATCTGTAGAGAGAAGTATATGAGGTATGAAGTTTTTCTTTAAGTAAGAATGAACCTACTTTGATTTGATTCAGTCAAGTCTGATATATAACTAGGTGACAAAGTGGTAGAAAACAGTTGTTTTTCCCAGGCAGGAATTAAAGTTGGAAGCTGAAAGTAACTTGGAACCAAAGTTTATTTTTTTCTCCCAACTGTTTGTCACAATATTAAATAAAAAAGAAAAATAGAAATGTCTTTGCATTGTATTTACATTCATGACAATAATTTCTCTCAAATGTATATCATGAAGTTGTTTATCTACCCTTGTACATAGTTTAATTTCTTGCATAATTGCCGTTCCCTAAACCTTAAAATCCAGTAATCTTTTGTACATGCAATATTTGTATAGGCCAAAAGCGCACATTTTAGCTGCTGTAACAAAGTAAATTATAAATTCAAGCCCCACAGATTTTTTTTTGTAATACTAGTGGATCTAAGGGTAATGGGTAACAGCACAGTTCTTGAATCTTTTAATTTTTGGATGCTTCAATTAGATTTAACAGTAAGTATTAAACTTTGCATTACAGTGTAAGGATGTGAATTCTTTTGTCTCTTGAAGTGCTTATTACCTTTTAGTACAGCCTTCCTCAACCTGGGGCGCTCCAGATGTGTTGGACTGCATCTCCCAGAATGCCCCAGCCTGCTGGGGCATTCTGGGAGTTGTAGTCCAACACATCTGGAGCGCCCCAGGTTGAGGAAGGCTGTTCTAGTAGGTCGTATTAAACTCCAAAGTATCCAAATTAGAATGAATGGATAAAACAAAAGATGTATAATTTGTAAATTAGGCTGTGGCTCAGGTTCTTCAACGATGGAAAGCCAACTAGTAATAATAGGCTATGAAGTGGAAGTACTGTGAGGCTTTTTGTTTCTCATTTATTCATTTGTTACATTTCTGTTCTGCCCAACAGCCAAAGCTCTCTGTGTGGCTCAAAACATGATAAAACATAATATGGAAACTTTAACATACTAAAATGTAAAACTGTTTTAAACCGTTAAAAACAATTAACAAAAAGGACTACCAGGACCTGGTGGTGGTGTGGTGTGTGTGTGTGTGTGTGTTTTTAAAAAAATACCCAATAAGAAGCCCCATCAGGTACCATCAAATGCCTGGGAGTAGAGGAAAGTCTTAATTTGGTGCCAAAGTGATGGCAATTTTGGTGCCACGCAGACCTCACTGGGGAGAGCATTCTAGAATCAGGGGCCCCTTTCCCTTGCTGGGGGCAGATCATCTTAATAGGGACCCCACCCTTGCAGAAGGTGAAAGCTCCCATAAGTCTAAACCTCAACAGGAGGTGATCTGATCATGACATAGAGTCAAAATCCCCCACCTTCAGATCACTAGCTCTGTGGCCCACTGGGAAAAAAAAGTTAGTGTGTGCCCTACAACATGTGTCAGGCCGATGACATGTTGGGACTGTCCCATGGTTGTCATGGAAGCCATGAAATCCTGAGCCACCTCAAGCAAGGAACCAGCAGTCTGGAGGACCTCAGCATCACATGCCAGACCAGCTCTGCCAGTTCTGGTAGGGAGATCTCAGGTCTGTGGGATGGGCAGTATACCAACAGCATCCCCTATCGGTCGCATTGGCTCAACACAAGATGCTAACACTCCAGACAGGGAGCCTATCAAGTCATTTAGATCAGGGGTACCCATCAGGGCCTATTAGGAACCGGGCCGCATTCTCACCAGCAGACCTGGTGCTGGTAGGCAGCAGCCAGCAGGCAGCTTGGTCTGAGCCGGCTGCCCCCCCCCCCCCCCCCCCCGGTCCATGGAAAAATTGTCTCCCATGAATCCGGTCCCAAAAAGGTTGGGGACTGCTGATTTAGATATCTTAGTATGAGAAGTAGAATAGGAATACTCTTTTTAAAAAAGCTTCATGTTCTTTCCATTCATTTTATGTTTTAAATTTTTATACCTAAGACATTATGGATGATTTCCATCAGATAACAAGTCTTTAGAAGAGACACTCAAGTGCCTGGAGGGTTATTTTCAGCGGCCTTCCATGAGAAAAATGGCCTTAGGTGGTTCTGATGAAGTAATGAAATGGAATATAATTTGAAGATCTCTTTATTTAAGACCCAGTGCACAATTGGAAGCCAGTGTATACATGCAGTTTACATAAGAGTTTTTTGCTACATCATGTGTATTGTATGTCTTTTATATATTATTATTTATTATTATTACATTTATATACCGCCCCATAGTATTGCACTGTTACATTCTAATAGTAATACTACCCCTCTCACTTGTTACAGGTTGAAATTGACTGTCTGTGGTTTTCTTAAATTTTTATTCCATCTTTTAGCCCACAGAAATATCAGCGGTAAAGAGTAGCAGCACTCAAATCATAGAAAAATGCAAGCAGTATAGAAACAGTAGCTGTGGAAAAGGGATGGTGTTTTTGAGCTGCTTGAGGCAGCAGTCACTGCTGAAACTAAGCAGTCTGGATCTGGTCAGTGTCTTGATGGGAGACCACCTGGGAAATGCCTACTTATATCGAATTGCTTGAGCTCCCTGGAGCGAGAACATAGACATAATAAAAACAGCTCACATATCCACCACCAATACTTGGCAGCTATATTAGAGTTCAGAGTTTCATGTCCTGTTTGCTCCCCAATGAGATCAGGAACAAAACCCTACTTGCTTGTTTAGAGAGTCTACCTATAGAACATTAAGAACATAAGAAGTGCCACACTGGATCAGACCAAGGGTCCGTCTAGTCCAGCACTCTGTTCACACTGTGGCCAAGGATGAACGAGCAGGACATGGTGCAGCAGCACCCTCCCACCCATGTTCCCCAGCAACTGGTGCACACAGGCTTCCTGCCTCGAATACTGGAGATAGCACACAACCATCTGGGCTAGTAGCCATGGATAGCCTTCGCCTCCAGGAATTTATCCAACCCCCTTTTAAAGCCATCCAAATTGGTGGCCATCTCTACATCTTGTGGTAGTGAGTTCCATAATTTAACTATGCACTGTGTGAAGAAGTACTTCCTTTTATTTTTCCTGGATCTCCCACCAATCAGCTTCATGGGATGGCCCCAGGTTCTAGTATTTTGAGAGAGGGAGAAAAATCTCTCCCTCTCCGCATTCTTGACACCATGCATAATTTTGTACACCTCTATCATGTCTCCCCTTAGTCTCCTTTTTTCCAAGCTAAACAATCCCAGCTGTTGTAACCTTCCCTCATAGGGGAGATGCTCCAGCCCCTTAATCATTTTAGTTGCCCTTTCCTGCACTTTTCCCACCTCTACAAAATCTTTTCTTAGGTGTGGTGACCAGAACTATACAAAGTATTCTAAGCGTTGTGGCACCATAGATTTGTATAAGGGCAGTCTGATACTGACCGTTTTATTCTCAATTTGGCTTCTTTACAGCAGCCGCACACATTTTCATTGAGCTGTCCACCACAATCCCAAGATCTTTCTTGTTTGGTCACCGCCAGCTCAGATCCCATTAGGTTATACTTGAAGTTGGGGTGTTTTCCCCCAACGTGCATCACCTTACACTTGCTTACATTGAACCTCATCTGCCATTTGGATGCCCACTCTCCCAGCTTGGAGAGATCCCTTTGGAGCTCTTCACAATCCCTTAAATAATTTGGTGTTGTCACAAACTTGGCCACTTCACTGCTCACTCCTAATTCCAGATCATTTATGAACAAGTTGAAAAGAATTGGTCCCAATACCGATCCCTGTGGGACCCCACTATTTACTTCCTTCCATCGAGAGAATTGATCATTTATTCCTACTCTGCTTTCTGTTCTTTAACCAGTTACTGATCCGTAAGAGGACCTCGCTTCTTATTCCATGACTACTAACTTTATTCAGGAGTCTTTGGTGGGGGACTTTATCAAAAGCCTTTTGGAAGTCCAAGTAAACAATGTCCACCGGATCACCCCTGTCTACATGTTTGTTGACACTCTCAAAGAATTCTAATAGATTAGTGAGACAGGGCCTTTGCGGAAGCCATGTTGATTCTTCTTTAGCATTAAGAAACATCTTAACGCTCATTTTCAGCATTTGCAGCAGCATCTGCCAAGGCTGCTGCTGGTAATATTTAAAAATACAATTTGGGGTGAGTTAATACTTGTATGTAAAATCACCCCAAACATGACTTTTGAAGGAGGAAGGCAGTATCCCTCTGCAACCCTTATGTGGAAGAGGTCTAGGGGGGTGGGGGTTCATTGAAAATTTTCTGTTTCAGCATTGATGATTGAGAATTTGCCTTAATTTCTGCCCAGACTTTATCCTGGTTCTGGCATTGATTTTTGGAATGCTGAGGCTTTTTTATTATTATTACTGAAGAGGACAGTACTAGTCTTGAGGCTGTTTCTGCTCTGAGTTGATTTGCTTTTATGTAGAGAAGCTCCATAATATGCCGTAGGATTCTTTCCCTGGGATTTAACTAAGGGTGACAGCTGTCCTCTGCTCTGCTACTTTCTTTGTTGCATAAGGTCTCTTGCTAAGCAAATTGTTGCTATGACTCTGTGCATCTTGGAGGCCTAGCTTTACCCTGTGTGCTATACGTGGATGTTTAATAAATGGTATTTAAAATATTTTTTTTAATACTGACCTCCTTGGCTGAGATCACTTAGCCTGTGCATAAGAAAAAGTCGGTGACGATGAGTATCATGTTTATTTTGGTATTTGTATTGATGTTGGTCCAGTGCCCTTGGCAGGAGCACCAGCTGAATCCCACCTGCCAAATTAACCCGTCCATGTTATAAGAGGCACCTCTGTGTATCATTTGACTTATAGCCTGGGTACTTCCAGCATGCACTTTCTTTGTTTTGTTGCAGTTTGTTAAATTGTTGGTTTATTTTTTATTAAAGGCTGAAATGATTCCACCATGTCTGGAAAGCCTTTGAAAGCATTTCAGTATAGAGCAATTATAAGGGAGACCCTGATATACCATTCCCATTTATATCCATAACCTCATCATTACAACCTATCCAGACAACCTATCCAGAAGGATACCATGGTCGATGGTATCGAAGGCCGCTGAGAGGTCCAAGAGAACCAACAGGGTCGCACTCCCCCTGTCTCTCTCCCGGCAGAGGTCATCCCACAGGGCGACCAAGGCAGTTTCCGTTCCATTAATGTGATGGATGGGCTTGATGAAGTGATACCAGTTTCCCAGTGTCTGGTTTAAAGTCACTTAACATGAGTCTTAAATCACCACGTTTAGTAATCTGGAGTCGATTTCTTTGCTTGGAGAGAAGTAGGCAGACCACACTAAAACCACATTCCACCAAATATGATGTTGGAAATGCAACCAGGAGCTTCTGAACCACTCTCCATAGTGCAAGATAGCGGGGCACACCAAGCAGGGTACGTGTCTTCATTGGCGTTTTGGTGCTTTTGAAACATTTCAATTCACCGTTAAAAGGACTCTTCTTAAACGGTATTAATACATGTGTGGATTCTTCCTCTATATGGCTTGGGACCAAACTACCTTCTCCCATAAAAATGTCCCTGGGTCTTAAGACCTTCTGGAGAGGTGTTTCTCGGAAAAGACCACCTTGAGCGCCCCCTTGCCGCCCCTTTGCCTCTTAGCGCCCCCCTGCCACCCCCTTGCCTCTTTATGCCCCCCTATGCAATCCCACCCACCCCAAGGGGGCAATACCACCCACTTTGGGAACCACTGGCTTAGCAGAAGGAGCAAGCCACGCTGCAGGAGAGAGAGAAGGGGATGATGGGCCTGCTTTGACTCATTTGTATTCTATATTTCTTGGGTTAGTCTCTTTTATTTTTTTCATTTGAATAGAAAAGGTGGGATATAAGTTCAATAATCAGCAGTGCCCCCCTTGTACTGCCAGCGTATGCAGAAGTAGAAAACAAAAATTTGTTGCGCACATTGGAATCCTCTGCATGGATTCTTCTCCTGTGAGCAACTGGATCCATCTGACACAACAGGATTCGCAATATACAGTATGAAATGCATCACGTGAAAAAAGGAAGATGTTATTCAGAGAAAACAAAGCTAAAACGAGTACGTGTATAAAGCCATCATTATATTTCTTTTAAGCCTTTGGCCATTTCATCCTAAATCCAGCAACAGTCAGAACAAGCAAATGATTCTGTAATCTTCATTCAAACAGCAGCACCCAGGAATTTTTTTCTCTTCTCCCAGGCATTTAACAGCATTAAACAACGCTAAGTTTGTATTTTAACGGACCCCAGAACTATTGTTTTTAAATGGATACTGTTGTTTTTATACTATTGTTCTTATGTTTTTGATGGTTTAAAATTTTGTATACTTTTTTTTTAATGTTTACTGTTTTTAACTTTTGTAAACTGCCCAGAGAGCTTCAGCTATGGGGCGGTATCTAAATGTAATAAATAAATAATAAATATATTAGCCGACAATGTTCCCTGTTCCCATTTTGATAGTTACACACCTTATCAGTTACTTTTACCGAAAAGTTGTTGTTAATGGATGATAATCTTTATAAGCCTGTTTTAATTGAGCCTTGCTACATGAATAAGCTTTCCTGCGAAATAGAATTGGGGTGGGGTGGGGGGGGCAGGTCCTGTGAGGTGCTAGCCACTGAGGCTGGTGAGGAAATGGTTTCAGGCGGATGCATGGGAGGGCGTGCTGGTTCTGTAGGAGCACAGGTGGAAAAACAGACTTCTATTTCCTGACTATCTCAACTTTGATTTATTAAATTTAAGTTTCTGGCCGTTACGTAATATATCCTTGAAATTGTGTTGTTGAAGGTATATTCTCAGAATAAAAAAAGTTGGCCAAAGATTTCCAGCAGTTGAGGGATGGAGCTTTTTGGCCCCACACAGCTACCTGTCCTTCATTAGGTCTAGATCAGCTGCTGGGGCATTCTGGGAGTTGTAGTCCAACACCTCTGGAGCGCCCCAGGTTGAGGAAGGCTGGTCTAGATGAAGCATAAGAAATTAATCCAAATGATAAACATTATATATTAGATCATGCGAAATAAGAAAAGCTATGCATATGCTTTTTTTGCAGAATCAATGTAAACAGGCTTTGAAATTCAGCTGCTCTTGGTGCACAATTTTGACTTTTATTCCAAGTATACATAGCCCCAGCTATAATTTTTAATAAGCATTTTTTATGATAGCCTCAAACGAATAATGCTTGCATAGTGCAGCACTGAGTCGTTTTGTTTTTTATTCAGTAGAGCAATTGTGAATCTTGGTCCTTAGAGAGCTGTGTTCTGTTACAGCTCAGCCATGATGGCCTGAGTGGACTTGTAGATGTGAAATGAATAAAAACAAGGGTCTCCTTGGTTTACATCTTAGGGCACAGATGGAGCCTGGCTCTGCAGTGGGCGCTCTGTGTGCTCAGAGCATTGGTGAGCCTGGCACACAGATGACTCTGAAAACTTTCCATTTTGCTGGTGTTGCCTCAATGAACATCACACTAGGAGTGCCGAGGATCAAAGAGATCATCAATGCCTCCAAAGCAATCAGGTACTGTAACTAGGGGCATGTCTACACCATACTTTTGATCGTCCCTAGATTGTCATGACGCACAGGGGATCGGGGGGGGGGGGGCAAGCAGGGACAACCCCTTCATTTTCCTGGAATAACCGAGACCTCAGTGATCCTGATTTTGCCCGTGGTCCAAGACCACACCGAGGACCACAGGTGGTGCGGTGCCCGCTCCCGGCTTCCCCCTTCCTCCCCACAAGTAGCGGGGCTCTTAAAATGGGCACAGAGTTGCACGGGGGCAGTCCATGCCCATCGGGGGTGGGGGTGGGGAACAGTTCAAGGGGTTGGGGGGTTGTTTTGTTTTTATCTTTCAGGAGCTGGAGCCCAATTGTACAGCCGGCTCCTCTTAGTTAAAAATAAATTAATTAAAAGATGGTGGTCGTGACGTCCCTCTTTCCTTCTGGGACATCGCGCTGCCGTCTAGATGCTGGGGGAGGATAGCGGAAGCAGGTAAGTCCGCGATCCTCCCTCCCTCTACACCCTTAGGTGTACATGAGCCCTAGATCTATTACCAAAGAATGGTGAATTGGATTGCAAAGGGTGTCAGGATGCTCTAGGTGAGTTCAAACAATCACAGCAAGGGAGGGCAACCATTGCAGCTGCTCCCCGCTGTGAGCACAGCCTTCCTCACTGCACCGCAGGTTGGCGTGTTGTCTGAACCCACCGCACAGTGCAGCAGGAGGAACCATAGCCACCCTACTACCTCTACTACATGCCGTAGGTTTTAGGGTGGGTGCAGCGCCCTTTCCCTGGCACTGTGCACCGGGTTCGGACTTGCAGGGGAAAATACAAATGGCGGTCGCACATGCAGCCCATGTGAGGAGCAGCAACGATGGTGGCTTCCCTCACCGCGATTGTCTGAACCCAGTCTCGCTCTCTTTTTAATAAGTAGAAGTCATGTCTCCTAAGCCAGATAAAAGTGCAAAGACTTAAGTCACTGTGTGCCATTTACCATGTCAGTCTAAGATGGCAAAAGAAGAGAAAAGTGGGTAGCAGAAATGACCAAGCTAACCGAATACGCTCATCTAAGAGACGGAAGTCTAAAAACTGCTTGTTTTTCCAATGCTTGGCACCCTTTCATTGTCTATATGAGAGACAGATACAATTTAGACATCAATAGATATAACTTTCTCCTTGTTATAGCTTGACCAAAGGGGGAAGCTCCCTATAACCTCTGTGGTCAGCACCACATTATACCTTTGTTAATTGTAAAATCTATTGATGTTGAACACTATTGCGGCGTTTCTGTTATTAATTTTGAAAGGAATTCTCAATTTTTTCGTTGCTCTTATTTAAAGATCTGCTATTAGATGCCAATGAACGATGTAAAAACTTTGATTTGTTTGCGATGAACTCCTGTAGTCAAACTCTAGCAATACCCTAGTTGATGACTGTTCCAAGCCGTTGTGTTTCGTTTGGATTCTGGATATGAAACTTTTGATGTATAATTTATGAATGCCCAAATGTATATATTAAAATTAATAATAATAATAATAATAATAATAATAATAATAATAATAATAAGGGTTGATTCAGTAGCTGATTCTATTAAAATTAATAGACCCCAAAGTTGGTTGGTGAAAATGTGAGCAGAATCAAGTTTTTCAATTTGAAAGAGTAACCTTAATTTGTGTTTATTACTGTTACCCTGCTCCAAAAAGCCATTGTGCTGAGCAGAGAATAGCATGAATAGCAGATCCAAAAGGTCAAGGGTGTAATCCTATACACTTACTTGGAAGTAAGCCCCATTGAATTTAGTAACTTCTGAGTAAACATGCATAGGATTACACTGTAAAAGCATTGTAGGTACATTTGCCTGGCACTGTATGACTGTATTTTCCTTAATCTGGTTGTTTACTCTCATGTATGGTCTACTTCTGGAACTGGGTGGAACAAACTATACAATCTGTTATAATATCTTTTACTGCGACCTTTAAAAAAGAGTTTGTGTTACGTCCTTCCAGCTTCAGACAAGACTGAGAGTATCTCTTAAACTCTGTGATTGGTTTCAGATTCTTCTTACTGAAAACTGGTGATTTTAAGTACCCTGCTGCTTAATCCCAGAGCACATAATTACAGACATGCAATTTATATGTGCTTTTTAGATTTTAAGCATGCGGGCAGCATATGTTGTTGTTTTCTACCATTCTTAGGTGCTGTATAGACTATAGATATTATTTAATGATGTGCATATAAAGACAGTGAGCTGCTCAACATTTCACACCTGTGCCTTTGCTGCTTATGTGTAGTACACCGATCATCACAGCACACCTTGACATGGATGATGATCCAGACTTTGCCCGCTTGGTTAAAGGAAGAATAGAGAAGACACTACTAGGAGAGGTAGACCGTGCCTTACTATTGTTTGATACACAATATTTCAAATTCTGTTCTGTGTCATTGCTGTAATATGTATCCCATTATGGCCATTCTCACATTTCTTTATCTGGGTTTTGTGACCTGCAGATTTCAGAGTATATTGAAGAAGTTTTCCTTCCAGATGATTGCTTTATTCTTGTCAAGCTTTCATTAGAACGGATTAGACTGCTGAGGCTGGAGGTGAGTGTGTCCGTTTTCCATTTCCTTTTTGCCCAAAGAGTGCGATCACGTCTACTCTGAATTCACCAAATGGTTATCCTGTAGTTAGTTCTGTTATAACTAAGGATGTACTAAATCCTCTAGATAAATGCTAGTCAGATGCTTTTGAAATGAGGTGTTAGAGGAAAATTCTGAGAGTGCCTTGGACTGCAAGAAGATCAAACCAGTCCATACTCCAAGAAATAAAGCCAGACTGCTCACTTGAGGGAATGGCATTAAAGGCAAAACTGAAGTACTTTGGCCACATAATGAGAAGACAGGACACCCTGGAGAAGATGCTGATGCTAGGGAAAGTGGAAGGCAAAAGGAAGGGGGGCCGACCAAGGGCAAGATGGATGGATGATATTCTGGAGGTGACAGACTTGACCCTGGGGGAGCTAGGGGTGGCAACGGCTGACAGAAAGCTCTGGTGTGGGCTGGTCCATGAAGTCACGAAGAGTCAGAAGCGACTGAACGAATAAAAACAACAACAAAATTCTTAAATATTTCTCCTGAGGATGAATGTGCAAATTTGCTTGAATTTTGCTTTAGGTGATTTTTATTTTTTTGTGGCAACTCTTAATTACAGTGGCTTGGATTCAGTCAATGGGTCTTAAGTTCATCATAACTAAAGTCTATTGATTTTAATGGGTCTATTCTAAGTATGACTAGATCTTGATCTAACCCAGTGTGCTCAGCGCTTCTATGACAGCATTGTAGCCTTTGCCATTAATTGGCTGATCAGTGATGATGTCACAAAGAAGCTGAGCAACAAAGGGAAGCTTGAGAAATGAGAGCTTGGGCTGGGGGAAGTAGAGAGAGGAGAGGAGAGAAAGGGGTTGTTTAGGAAAGGTGACTTTTGAAAAGGGTGAACAGAGAAAGCAGGGGGCCCAAGGAGGAAAAGGGAGGAAAGAGGTAGTTGAAGAAGGGCCGCATCTTAAATGTTAATGCTTGGACAGGATGTTGTGGGAGAAGGCGCTCCTTAAAGTATCTGGGCCCCAAGCCTGTTAGGACTTTGAAGGTAAGCACCACGGTCTTCAATTGGGTTTGAATTGATACCTTACGTATTCACATAAACCATCTAATCTTGACTTGGAGCTGCTATGCAAACATTACGAATGGTACAAAATTCTGATGTTCTCGTGAGCAAGCAATTACTGGAGTGATTTGCAGTGATCTCTTTTTAGGCCTTGTAAAACTAAGGTTCTCTCAAACTCAGTTGATATATCAGTGTTGATTCCTTTAGGATCCTCACCCCATCCATCTCTGCTGCAGCTGCTGCAAGATGGCTTCTGCTCTTCTCTCTTCCCCCATTCTTTCGGTATATTTCTCTTCCCACTACATTTTTCCAGCTAAATCAGGCAACTGGGAGAAGTGAGCAGATGCAAAACATAATGCAGTTTTACCTCCTTCCCGTAGTGGAGTGTAGTTTTCATCTGGTGGTGATGATGATGATGGGGAAATGGAGTCATAGGAAAACAGAAGCATATGTTATACAAGTCCAGAGAGATCAGGGGTTTCCCTCCTTAGGAGGGGCTTTGAAGGTAAGGACAAGAAGCTTATGAAGGATCTGAGAGTGGACAGGAAGCCGGTGAAGGGCTTTAAAGAGTGGGCAGAACAAAAAGACGGTGAATAATTTGGGCAGCAGAGTGCTGGATGGATGTGAGTGGATAAAAGTGAGGTAATAAGACCAGAGTAGTCAACAGCAAGGGATGACCAAATCTTTGCTGAAGGGACGCAGAAGAAGGGCTGTATTTTTGTAATGCCGGCAAAGGAAAAGTTGCATGATTTTACAACAAAATTTATTTGGGAGGCGAAAGGGAGAGAAGCAAGGCTTCATGCCTGACTCACAGCTGAATGGTGAAGTTGTCACTGAATAAGGAGTGTGAATGAGGCAGTGAGGGCTTGGGAAGAAAGATGTGCTTTTCGGGCTGAAAATCATTTTCTAACAGGTTTCAGTCTTACGGACTTACATGAAGGGCTTTGAAGGGGAAAAAGGGGTTTAGAGCAGGGATGAGCAACTTGTGGTCCTCCAGATGTTTTGGCCTGGAACTCCCATGATCCCTCACTAGCTAGGGCAGATGGGAACTATAGGTCAAAATATCTGAAGGGCTGCAAGTTGCCCACCCCAGGTTTAGAGCCGAACTGGTATTTTGGATACCTTGTAGAATAGAAATTGTCTGCCTTCAGAACTGAACGTAGCGTCGAAAGAATTATGCAAATAACAAAGTGCTATTTTTCTGCCACAGGTTAATGCAGAGACAGTGCGGTATTCTATTTGCGTCTCAAAGCTGAGAGTGAAGCCTGGGGATGTGGCTGTCCATGGTGAGGCTGTTGTGTGTGTTACTCCCCGGGAGAACAGCAAGAGCTCAATGTACTATGTCTTGCAGTCTCTGAAGGAAGAACTACCGAAGGTAAGGATTCTTTGCCTTCAATGAGTGTTACTTGACAGTAAATAGAACTGCTCAGATACTTGCAGCAAAGCCCAGTGTTCATAGTATCTGTTGTGTTAAAAGAAGAAGCTGTATTCCTAAAAAAAAATACCTCTTGTAAAAATCCTGCCATTTAATTTCTTATGCTTCCTTTTTCTTTGGCTTGTTTTGGTTTCGGGTTTTTTACCTGAAGAACTCCTTGTGATCCGAAACATGTTGGGAATCTTGTTGGGAATATTATGTGTATATTTACAGAAGAGGGTGCTATCCTCTTATTGACTTGCAGTATTTTATACCATGATCTGTTATAACTAAGGAGGTACTAAATCCTCTAGATAAATGCTAGTCGTTGAAACTCCATTTGGTTTCCTTTAATTTCTTAAATATTTCTCCTGAGGATGAATGCACAAATTTGCTTGAATTTTGGTTTAGGAGATTTGTGTGTGTGTGTGTGTGTGTGGCAACTCTTAAAAACAATGGGTTGGATCCAGACTTAGGTATACTTAGAGTAGACCTTTGAAATCAATGGGACTTAAGATCATCATAACTAACTTAAATTCTATTGATTTTAATGGGTCTATCCTAAGTATGACTAGATCTTCATAGAATCATAGAATAGTAGAGTTGGAAGGGGCCTATAAGGCCATGGAGTCCAACCCCCTGCTCAGTGCAGGAATCCACCCTAAAGCATACCTGACAGATGGTTGTCCAGCTGCCTCTTGCACCTTGAACTAACCCAGTGTGCTCAGCGCTTTTGTGACAGCATTGTAGCCTTTGCCATTAATTGGCTGATCAATGATGATGTCACAAAGAAGCTGAGCAACAAAGAGAAGCTTGAGAAATGAGAGCTTGGGGGAAAGTAGGGGAAGGAGAGGAGAGAAAGGGGTTGTGTAGGAAAGGCGACATTTGAAAAGGGTGAACAGAGAAAGCAGAGGGCACAAGGAGGAAAAGGGAAGAAAGTCTTAGTTGAAGAAGGGCCACATCTTAAATTTTAATGCTTGGGCAGGATGCTGTTGAAGAAGGCGCTCCTTAAAGTATCTGGGCCCCAAGCCTGTTAGGACTTTGAAGGTAAGCACCACTGCCTTCAATTGGGTTTGAATTGACACCTTACGTATTCACATAAACCATCTGTGTGACTCATCTGTTCCCACTGTGTATTCTTCAGCATACAAAAAATACATACCAAGGTGAAAATTATTTATTTCGGGGTGTTTTTTTTTTTAAAAAAATCTACAACCAGCTCTTTAATCCCAACAGATTCCTGAGTGGCATCGAAAAATAAAAATAGGGTATAATAACAGTGAAATGTATCAACCTTTGTATAACAATAAGATTGAACGGTAACAATATCATAAAACTACCAAGCAGAACAAAGGCAATAAAACCAACTTTAAATGCCTGGGCAAATAAAAAAGCCTTGATCTAGTGCTGAAAGAAAACCCATAGCATTAGTGCCAGTCAAACTTCCTTAGGGAGGGTTTTCTGAAGCCAGGGTGCTGCCCCAGAACAGGCCCTCTGCTTTATATATACATAACATAACATATTGCACCAAGTGACAGTTGTTGAAGAAGGCCCTTGCCTGGAGGAGGCACTCCATATGGTATGGGGCACCCCATCTCCTTTAGAGCTTTAAAGGCACCAGTGCCTTCTACTGGGCTTGGAGGCAAACAGGCAGGCAATCTAATTAAGTATTAGGGTATATAATACGACTCCACCTGGGTAAGTCAATCAGAATTCTAGCCACTGACTTCTGAAGTAATTGAAGTTTCTGGGTTATCTTCAAGTGCAACCCCACTTACAATGCATTACAATAAGACAACTAGGAGATTACTAGGGCATGGAACATTGTAATCAAAATAGTCTGTCATAAAGTCCATCCTGGTTAGGAATCAACTTCTAATCTTACCGAGTGTGATCCATAACTTTATGGTCCTCTTTTTCCTTGACTATTTTGGCTGATTGTCTTCAGACAGATCTTTAAAATAAAGTCTTCTTAATATCCACAGGGCTCCCAAGCTTACAAGAAAGAGGGGGGGGGGGGGAACAAAAGGAGAGGTTTTTTGTATACCGCAAGTAATCATTTTACTCTCTCTCAAGAAGCATTTGTCATAGTTTCTTTTTTTTTAAGCACATCTTTTTTTTCTTTCAAACGGGAAGGTGGTTGTGCAAGGTATCCCAGAAGTGTCTCGTGCGGTCATTCATATTGATGAGCAGAGTGGGAAGGAGAAGTACAAATTGCTGGTAGAAGGTGACAACCTGCGAGCTGTCATGGCCACACATGGAGTCAAAGGAACAAGGACTACTTCTAACAACACTTATGAGGTAACCATTCAGAGGGTGGGGTGGGATGGTGAGCTGGTGTAGCAGAGCGGTTCGGAGCTAAACACGTGGAACTCCGTGGTTCTGCCATAAACTTGCTACAGGCCCTAAAGCAAGCCCCACTTTCTCAGCCTCACCCCCCTCCCATCTGCAATTCCAACATATGGATAATAATACTTAATGGTTGTTGTAAGGATTATAATAAGGTAATATAGTGAAGCACTCTGAACATTTAGGAAGTGCTCTATAAATTCTAAGTATGGTGATCATCATCACCATCAAGAAGAAGAAATATGAAACTTGTGTTTAAGAGGAGGGTGGCGATCCTGTATGAGCCAAGCCCATTTTTAAGCAAAAAGGTTTGATGATGATTGGGATGTAGGGAAAAAGAGTTGCTTAGAGAAATCCCTAGGGCCAGGCACAAGGAGAATAAATATTTTGCCGCTTCATGAAGCCACCATATCCTAATCTTCCAGGTTGAGAAGACTTTAGGCATTGAGGCTGCTCGAACCACCATTATCAACGAGATACAGTATACTATGGTAAACCATGGTATGAGCATTGACCGGAGGCATGTGATGTTGCTGTCTGACCTGATGACATACAAGGTTTGTTGAGTCTTCTTTTCACTATTGCATTGGTTTACCACCACCACGCCTGCCTTCTCCCCTCCCAAATGCAAATGAAGAGAATATTAACACGTTTCATCAGGGCCTCTTTGCTTACCTCTTTCATAGGCAGGCATGTACAAATGGGAGCCCAGTTACTGCATTGATACGTTTCTCTCAAGCCTGAATTAAGGTTTGAGCTCAACAGGCAGGGTTGAAGCCCTGCCCTGGTTCACACACCGGGGAATGAACTCTTGTTCAGGCTGCTGTTTGAGCACAACCAAAGCTAACCTGTATGATGATGCGTTGAAAAATCAACTGAGGCCGTGTCAGGCTCCTGTAGGTCACCAGATCACCCACTGAGTTGCATGCTTGTGTCCATCGCAGTCACATTTGCAGTGCACGTGAAAACACCAGGCACTAGCAATTCTTCATACGGCAGGACAGAGGGGCAGGCAGCAAGCATTAGTTCTTCCAGTACAAGGCAGGGACAAAAAAGAAACATGATGCCCTTTCTGGAGAGAGTGGGAGGGGGCTCCCAGTTGTTTGGGCTCTGCTTTCTGAGCCCTTACTTAGGAGTATTCCATTAGCTAGCTGGTTTTTTCCTCTTTTCCTTTTTTGTTCTTCCCCTCTAAAGATGTCTTCCCACCCTCCCCATTCCTGGCAGTTGTACCCATCTTCCTCCCTGGCTCCCTCCCACCCAAAAGCCGTGACAGTATGGGAAGGCCAGTCTGTCAGCTGCTGCTCTGGCAGATCCACCTTCCCTTCACCTAATAGGTTGGGAGGGATCAACCAATGCCAACTGAAGCAAGACACAGGCTCAGTTTGGACAATACATTAGTCAACTGTGGTTTTAGAACTCCATGGTGGAGTTATTACACCACTGTTGAGAAACCTGTTGTCTGGTGGGTAAACTCCATACAGCAGTGGAGTTTTTTAAAAAAAACACTCCACACAGAATATCCATGCTGTGCAGAGGAGAGTTCCTGCACAACCATTGTGTTGCATGTTGTGTGGCAGGCTCCGTGGCGTTTTCTGTTGTGTGGAGTTGATTTTTCCCACTGGCTACAGAATTCTCTGGCAAGAGCAGCAGAAAGGAGGGAGTGCCACTCTAGGAGAGCCGCTGGGATTGGTTTATTGTATCAGTGGCTGATGGGATACCATCGGGAGGACTGGGGGAGGAGAGAGGGCGGAGGAACTGTCAATCTTCTGGATGGATTTTACTCAACTCCACGGTAGCCCACAATCACACAGCGGTGGATGTAGAACCTGTGTGTGGAGTACCCCCTAAAAACTCAACCGTTGGGTGGAGTTTTCACACTGTGTTGACTAACGTGTTGTCCGAACTGAGTCGCAGCTACATTTCCCTGCCCCTGCTTTAGCCCACAGCCTGGGAAAAGGAAGCTGGCGCTCAGTGCACAATGCCACTTGCTGGCCATGACCTAGGGAATGAGAAAAGGGACGCTGGCTCCATGTGTGCATGTCTCAGTGAAGAAGGATAAATCATGGTCATAGAACTATAGAATAGTAGAGTTGGAAGGGGCCTAAAGGCCATTGAATCCAACCCCCTGCTCAATGCAGGAATGTATAGGTGGCATGCCCTCTCCAGATGTTGCAAGAATCCACATTTTCGGCCCCTACATGCACTTTTGGTAGCAAGTGATCAGTGTGGCCCAGTCTTCCGGTCACCCTGGTCACTGAAGGGGGATTCCTGCACCCTGATTTCTTAAGGTGAATTAACAACTTAGTGGTGAGGTGCAATTGCATTGGCCTTGCTTGCCACGAAACAGGGCCACGTCATGCCAGTGGAGGAGATAATTCTCAGAATACAGGTCCTCCTCTTCCTCAGCCTCCCACCAGTGCAGCAGAAACAAATGCAGACACAAATACATATGATACTGCAGGCAGCAATCTCCTCTAGGGAACAACTTGGAGGCAGGGGCTGTAGCACAATCTGACTGAGTTCTGTCGTTCTTCTTCGTGGTCTCTATGCATCACACATATGGGCTTTGCGCCTGCGCAGAGACCAGACCGGAACCTACTATAGCTGAGTGGAACGTTTTTGGCGGGAACCCCTCCCCCCACGCTACCGCGCATGTCCATGGGGTTCCCGCCCTTACCTCAGTTCTTTGTCGTCCGCCATCGTGCATAGACCATAGAACCAACCTCTTAGCGTTTGTGTCTTAAAAATATCTTCTTTACTCTAATTCTTTCTCTTCTTTCTTGTTTTCTTTTTCTCGCTTCGGCGTTTCTTCTCCTTTATCTATCCTATATAAAAAAAAAATAGTTTTTTGTAGTTTAGTTTTTCCTCAGCGACTTCGTCGCTTGAGGCCTGTATGGCACTAAAAGCACCGTTTAGAAAGTGCGTAAAGTGCGGGGCTAAGCTCCCTCCATCGGACGGACACTCCCTTTGCATATTGTGCTTAGGTGAAGGGCACGTTGTCGAGACCTGCCATCATTGTATGGCCTTTACAAAACAGACCAGGAAACATCGAGCAGACCGACTCCGCTCGGTTCTTTGGGAGAAGGCTCTCAAGGCCGCGGAGGCCCCGACAATGGAGAAGACTGCGGCTCATAAGTCCGTGACTCATAAGACGGCACTTACTAAGACCGCACCGGTCAAATCATCAGACCAAAGCACTGAAGTGCAGACCAGAGCTCATAGGGCTGAGATACCCCTCACGCCTGGTCGGTCTTTCTTGAGTTCAAAGGCTAAAAAGGACTCTAAAAAAGCCAGAACTCCAATTCCTTCTTCTGAGACTGAGAAGAAGAAGAAAAAGAAGAGAAAGAGGGATGCGGAGAGAACCTCCTTAGCATCGCCTCCTCCAGTAGAGCCGGTTAGGAGTCAATCCACTCCACCCGCTGCTCCCACTGCCTCGGTATCGAAACCGCCCTCGGTATCTGCCGCCTCGACGTCGAGACCACCCTCGGTATCGAGGCCACATTCGTTACCAGCGGTACCGACTCGTCCGCCTAGCCTTTCAGAGGGCGAACTGAGGGATTCGATGTCGGCAGCGTCTTCTCACCAGCCCCCTCGACCGCGAGAACTTCCATTGTTGCCATCTCCAAGGCTAACACCACGCCGTGATTGGGAGGCAGCCTCTCGCTACTCTGATCCTCAGGCGAGGGGTGACGAATACCAATGGGAGGGATACCGCCCCCAAAGGTATTTTCAGGAACAACAGTATCCGCGGGAGGATTACTATGCTCTTCCCCCGCCTACAACTAGGGTGTGTCGTTTTCCTTTGCCTCCATCACCAGCGCCTCAAAGATCATCGGTATCGACACCTCGACAACAACCGTCGGCGTCGACTGTGGCGATTCCTGCGGTATCAACGGATGATTTACGATTAATCACCGTATCGTCACCCGAGGAACATTATCCTTCGGACTCGGAATCGGGTGTGTCGGCCGCTCCTTCTTTTCCGTCACCGGAGGATGAGGTCCAAGATAGAGACCCTTCCTCCCCCTCAGACGACATGGTTAGGTTCTCGGACCATATCCTGCGAATGTCCAGAGCATTGGGAATAGAGACCCAGGAAGCTAATGAGGCTGTAGTAGATCGTATCTACGATGTGTTCCAGACTACCACGAACCAGAGGATAGCGATCCCTCTCCCGCACGCGCTAAAGCAGGCAGCGCAGTTAACTTGGAAGACGCCGACGTCGACCCAGGCAACATCGAAACGCCTGGAAACTCTGTATAAAGTCCAAGAGGACGGTGCACAATTTTTAGTTCAGCACCCTAAGCCGAACTCAATAGTAGTTGAGTCAGCACAGGGCCAGTCCCAGAAAGCACATTCTGCTCCGGTTGACAGAGAAGGCAGAAAGCTGGACATTACTGGTAGAAGAGTCTACTCTTCATCCTCCTTAGGTATCAGAGCATCAGCATATGAGGCGACTATGGCCCGTTATCAACTTTTCCTTTGGGAAAAGATAGGTAACTTGTGTGATCACCTCCCAGAGGATAAAAGAGAGGTAGCAAGAGTTCTTCAGAATGAAGCTACTGGAATCGCTCGACAACAATTGTCCACTGCTCGACATCAGGTGGACTGTCATTCAAAATCAATGATGGGGGCCATATCGTTAAGAAGACACGCCTGGCTCAGATCTTCAAATTTAACTAATGAGACTAAGTCCAGGATAGAAAATATGCCTTTTGATGGGGAAGGTCTATTTAACAGTAAGACTGATGAGACGCTGGACTCCATCTACAAGGCTAGAACAACAGCCAAGAAGATGGGGTTTACTCTTCCCTCTCAGCCTCAATACCGTTCGAGGAAATGGAGACCTCCGATGCAACAGCAACAGCATCGGCCCCAATACCAGCCTCAACCTCGGCAGCAGCAACAACAGCTGCAGAGGAAGAGGCCTTACCAGGGCAGATACCAACAAGACAAGAGGCAACCCGACTTCAGCAAGAAACAGCGGGTTTGACTCCTTAGCTCCAGATCCACTCCCTTTTGCGAACCGCTTAGCACCCCAGTACCATCAATGGGAGTCAATTACAACAGACTCCTGGGTGCTCACTATCATCAACTCGGGCTATGCTATCGAGCTCGATGCCCTCCCTCCTTTTTCCGGCGTGAAAGTAACGGCTCCATCCCCTCCTCTGCTGCTCGAGGTACAGACCTTACTATCGAAGGGAGCCATCTCTCCCGTACCTGCAGAGGAACTCAATCAGGGATTTTTCTCTCGTTACTTCACGGTCCCGAAGAAAGATGGAGGTCTTCGACCGATCATGGACTTAAGACAACTGAACAAGTTCATCACCCCGAGGAAGTTCCGTATGACAACGGTTACTTCAATTCTGCAGCTTCTACAGAAAGGAGTTTGGTTCGCAGTGGTGGATCTGAAGGATGCGTACTTCCACATTTCCATCAGGAAGTCGCATCAAGCTTACCTTCGGTTTTCGATCGGTGCGTCCCAGTACCAGTTCACCGTTCTTCCGTTCGGATTGGCCACGGCGCCAAGGGTCTTCACGAAGGTTATGGCGGTGGTATGCGCCCACCTAAGGCAGAAAGGCATTTACATTTACCCATACCTGGACGATTGGCTCCTCGTAGCAGACAACAGAAATACACTCCAGTCGGACATACGAACCACCCTCAACCTCTTGGACTCGTTAGGACTGTGGGTCAACCGCGAAAAGTCCGTTTTGACTCCACAGCAGAGATTGGACTTCATAGGGGTAACCCTATCCTCTCAGGACGGGAGAGCATACTTACCTTCAACCAGGGCAAACACCTTGCAGCAGTTAGCCATCGATACCGAGAGCCGCCGAAAAGTTTCGGCATGGACAGTTCAAAGATTGTTGGGTCTGATGGCAGCTACTACGGCAGTCATCAGGTTTTCAAGACTCAGAATGAGGGTATTGCAGGCCTGGTTTCTGAGGACTTTCGATCTCAGGCACAATGCTCGACGAACTTACCTTTCGATACCGAAGCAAGTGAGGGCATCGCTGAAATGGTGGTTCTCGATGTCGACTCTTCTCGAAGGCGTTCCGTTTCAACAACAGGCGCCTTCGGTAACGATCACAACGGATGCATCTTTAGAAGGATGGGGAGCCCATTGCAACTCCCTTACCGCTCAAGGTCGTTGGCCTCGATCACAGAGAGAACAGCACATCAATCACCTCGAACTCCTGGCAGTAGAAAATGCGATAAAAGCATTTGCACAGTTGATCGAGGGCCAGAATGTCTTGATCGCGACGGACAATACTACCGTAGTGGCTTACATCAACAGGCAGGGTGGAACAAGATCTCACCCCCTGAACCGTTCTGCACTCAGGATATGGAACTGGTGCATAAAGAGAAGGACTTACCTGACTGCAATCCATGTAGCCGGCAAGGAGAACATCATTGCGGACTCTCTCAGCAGGTCCTTCCATGTCGACCACGAGTGGGAGCTCGATGTCGAAGTTCGAGAAAGTCTTTTTCGGTACTGGGGCCGCCCTGCTGTCGATGTCTTCGCTACCGAGGACAACGCAGTCTGTACCAAGTTTTGCAGCAGAGCAGGAAAAGGAAAGCGCTCTCTAGGAGACGCTTTCACCAGGACTTGGAGAGGAAACCTCCTGTACATGTTTCCTCCCTTTCCACTATTGACAAGAGTGATAGCCAAGATCCAGATGGACAACTCCAATTGCATCCTGATCACACCGTGGTGGCCTCGACAGACGTGGTTCTCTCACGCCCTTCGGTTATCGAGAGGGGATTACATCAGGCTCCCGTCGACACCGAAGCTACTGTCTCGACACCGGGGCAAGGTTCGACACGCAGATCTGTCGACCCTCAAGATGACTGCATGGAGGATAGCAACTACTCCTCCTTCGGTACCAGAACTTTGACTGTGGACCACATTATATTGGCAGCACTAAAGCCTTCCACAAGGAAAACTTATGCAGCAAAGTGGCAAAGATTTCAGGACTTTGCTTCAGAACAAGATCAAACACCAGAATCTTGCCACTTATCTTTCATCCTCAATTATTTATTGACACTTTTCCAGCAGGGACTTAAGCTCGCATCCATCAGGGTTCACCTTGCTGCGATTACATCTTTTCACCAAGGTATAGATGGGTTTACACCTTTTACCCATCCAACAACGAAGAAATTTCTAAGAGGTCTGAAGAACACGATACCGACTGTGAAAAGTATCGTGCCGCCATGGAGCCTGTCAGTTGTGCTGCAAGCACTGACACGCAAGCCCTTTGAGCCCATGGCGTCGACAGACCTTAGGCTGCTTACTTTAAAGACTGTCTTTTTAGTAGCCATCACATCGGCAAGACGTGCAAGTGAGCTTAAAGCTCTTAGGATAGATGTCCCGTACACTATTTTTCATAAGGACAAGGTTGTGCTACGCACAGACCCAGCCTTCCTACCTAAGGTAGTGTCAACTTTTCATCTGTCCCAGCACATTACTTTACCTGCTTTCTTTCCTAACCCAACTACACCTCTTGAGTCTTCCTTGCATACTCTCGATGTAAGAAGGGCTCTTGCTTTTTACAAAGACAGAACGGACAATTTTAGAAAGACAAAACAATTGTTTATTTGTTATGGGGAGCCTTCTAAGGGACTTCCTGTCTCCTGCCAACGACTGTCACGTTGGATAGTGGAGACAATTGAATTGGCCTACTCTATCTCTAAATTAGAGTTAGTGAAACCGGTGACAGCTCATTCCACCAGAGCTGTCTCAACATCGGTGGCCTTCACCAGAGGTGTCCCACTGGCAGAAGTCTGTAGAGCCGCAACGTGGTCCACTCCATCCACGTTTGTCAAGCACTACAGTTTGGACACCCGTGCGAGGCAGGACTGCTCATTTGGGAGGACAGTGCTTTCAGAGATCTTCAGATGATGCACCAACCCACCTCCAAAGGTATGTCAGCTTGCTACTCGCCCATATGTGTGATGCATAGAGACCACGAAGAAGAAATGCAGGTTGCTTACCTGTAACTGTAGTTCTTCGAGTGGTCATCTATGCATTCACACAACCCACCCACCATCCCCACTTGGTGGTGTGAGACTTATAAATGACACTGTTTTATTGTGGAATGTACTTTACTTTATTTACACTCATGTTTATGGGGGCACAATGTCGGACTCCTGTAAACTGAGGTAAGGGCGGGAACCCCATGGACATGCGCGGTAGCGTGGGGGGAGGGGTGCCCGCCAAAAACGTTCCACTCAGCTATAGTAGGTTCCGGTCTGGTCTCTGCGCAGGCGCAAAGCCCATATGTGTGAATGCATAGATGACCACTCGAAGAACTACAGTTACAGGTAAGCAACCTGCATTTACCTATATGGGGCAGATGCTGGCCCTGGCCATGGGGCTTTTCCATCTCCGTAACATTACGCATTATACTGACATTTAGTGCCAAATTGATGCTTTTGTCCTAGCAAGCACTACTTGCATTGAGCAAGCCCTGATTTACATTAAGCACAACTTCATTAGCACCAGTGCTGGGGCACAGTTGGATACCTACCCTGTATGTCTTACCAAACACCCCTCTGTCCATTCTCTGGGGAAATTTGAGCTATTATTAGCCTTAGCTTTCTCACTGTCTTTGGTTTTTCGGACTAGGGTGAAGTTCTGGGGATTACTAGGTTTGGCCTTGCAAAAATGAAGGAGAGTGTATTGATGCTTGCTTCATTTGAAAAGACAGCAGACCACCTCTTTGATGCTGCCTACTTTGGGCAGAAGGATTCAGTGTGTGGTAAGTATCCTGGGTTTGCTTGTAGCTGACTCAAGATGTGCATTTGTCACTAAGCACAGCTCTATAAATGAATCACAGTTGTATGTCGCACATGTAAATTCAGTAGAAATCCCAGGATGGATTAAGAAAAATGGAACAAGACCTTTATTTGCTGTTGTCCCAAAATACAAAATGGTCTCCCTGGAAGAGGTACACAGCCCGAGCTTTTTTAAAAAGTACAGTAACAAGGCTTTAAATTAAAAAAAAAAACTAGATGCTGATTAATATTATATCTATGCTATAGTGTTGTAATTTGCTTGATAGTGGTTTTTATGAAATTGTTGAAGTTTTTAAATATAGTATTGTTTTAGTTGCCTCCAGCCTCAGAAAGGAGCTTCAGCTCAGAGGTGAAATACATGGTTTGCATGAATCCAGTTGCAGTCAACACATTGCATCCCCCAGTCAAAAGGATCTCTGGGATCAGGGCTGGGGGAAACCCTCACCAGAGACTTTGGAGAGCCACTGCCAGACAGAGGAGACAATATTGGGCTGGATGAACCAGTAGAGAGAACAGGGCAGCTTCATAGAATCATAGAATAGTAGAGTTGGAAGGGTCCTATAAGGGCGTCGAGTCTAACCCCCAGTTTTCAATAGCACTTTCAGAACCCTTCTTTGGACTGGGTTTTGTTGAAACTCTACCAGAATAATGTTCTGTAATTGGGATGAAAGCATAAAGATCCCCACCCGCCCCACCCACGCACACTGTCATAGTGGGCTTGCAGATGCTTTAGGTCGGTCTCTACAATTTCTTCTAGGTAGTCCATCGAACAGCTAGGGCCTCTGCATGTTTAGGACAACACTGAAGAAAATGTGGGAAACGGAACTTTTATAATTATTTTTTCTTGACCTTCTCTAGGTGTTTCTGAGTGTATCATTATGGGTATTCCAATGAACATTGGGACTGGACTTTTCAAGCTGTTGCATAAAGCGGATAAAGAAGCAAGCCCCCCAAGAAGGCCCTTAATTTTTGATAACCCTGATTTCCATATTTCCCTCACTACGTAGCATCTGGATACCGCTAAACAGCAAGCAGATGTGGGGCATTTGGTTTGTTTTAAATGGAGTATATGTCCTATATGCCTCTCTAAAGAGGGTTTGGAAGCTGGATATATGTGAGAGCTCCTGGTGTGCACAACTGATCCGCCACTGATGCAGGCGTTTTATCTTTTGTGCAGAGTGAAATTCAACTGGTGGCATTTGTTTTAAAAATCAAGAATTTCCTCTGCTACACTGAAAAGCTGTAACATGGATTGTGGAACCTCAAATCCCTATGAAAGGGAATGGACTTAACGTAGTTACTTGGATTTGTGACGGAAGCTCCAGCTATAGCGATAGGAACATTTACTTCATGCCTCTAGCAGCTGCGACAAACATCTGTCAGAGCATTCAAAGTAATTTGTGATCTGATCAATGTAGGACAGAAAGGGGATAGCCTACTGCTGCTTTATGTAACACGTTACTTTTTTGTGTTAAATGTGTCTCAGCATTTTTTTTGCTCAGCTTTCCTAAAACATGGTGATCCAAGAATTGATTTTCTCATGGTGCTACCTCATATAACCCAGTTCAACATAAATCCATCAGAGTGATTTTTTTTTAAAGCACACTGAAAAACCAAATTGGCCCTTAATGGTGGTAACTTGAGAAGAGAACTCTAATTAGCTTTTTGGAGCATAAAAAATTGCCATTCATCACAACAAAGATTTCTCAGTAGCTACCACTAGAGTAGGGGTGGACATTTTTGGGAGGGCAAGGGCCGTGTTTGCATCACCACAGCACGCTTCCACTGTCCTGCAGAATTCTGGGTGGCAGCGGCAAATGATATTGGTGATTTGCCACCGAGCTTCAGTGGTGACCTATTTACTGGGCTGTGGTGGTAAACCATTGATATATATATATATATATATATATATTGGGGGGGGGACAGCAGGAAGGTGGTGAGGGCCACAGCGGGGGCCACGTGCAGCCCACAGATTGTGTGTTGCCCACCTCTGCACTAGTGGATCATGGGCAGTGCTGATTTTATTTATTACAAAAAGTTTCAGAGAATGATCTCATCAGGCAAGTTCCAAGCATCCAGATACTAATTAACACACTCCAATCTTGTTAACAGTGAGCAAATGGCAAAGCCCTGTTTAAGCGACTGACTTGTGCAAGTGGCGGCTTACAATGACCCAAAGACAACTAGCTCAAACCAGACTGAAGTAAACCAGAAGTTAGACCAGAATGCAATGCAGATCTAAATGTGCACTACCAAACATCTGCTGTTATAGTTTAACAAACTGATAGAAAAGCTGTGCTGGGCTGTTATGATTCCAGGCAAACCTGAAGCTTGTGAATCATCGTCAAAATTAAGGCACAAAGCACGAATTTGTGGGTGTAAATGACTTATTTTGTAAACGTGTTAGATGCTAATCTGTTTTGGGGTGGCCATGGGAAGACTGGGGTAAGGGGCAGTATGGTTGCTGCAGTTTCTGCTTCCCGTCTGGCAGTTTGGAGATTCTTTTTTCATCTTCTCAATTTTGTGGATATGTTATACAAGGTAGTTCCTGAATCCAAAAATAAGGGTATTTATTTTTCCTCTTCTAAAATTTAAGACAAGTGTTATATAGCATGGGGAAAACTTGCTTTCTTTATACTGTAGATGTGAATAAAGACTTTTTTCCCCCAAGATGCATGTTTGGGTTCTTTTACTGATGTAAGTCTCCATTTAAAACTGCTGTAAATATCCTTAATAAATCTCTTCCCATAAAGCCGAAAGTATGTGTGGGGGATGTATGTCCAGAAATGTTTACTCACTTCCAGATGAGTTAGAAACTTGGAATTTGGCAAGCTGGCAGGTCTGGCTATACAATGTACCAGAAAAATCTAAAAACACATATTTTGGGGGTTTTAAGTAATTTTTAAAGAATTTAATTTAAAAAAACCGCTAGGTTTATGGCTAGAACTCCCATGATGCCTTGGGCGGGAAGCCAGATTTACCGAGCTTTGGTGGACATTGTGAGTGAATGGGCAGGTGACAGCAACATGCCTTTCACAACCCAGACTCCTAAGGTCGGTCTCGAGCAGACAACCCAATTCCACATAAAAGAAAACAACACACATAAATGGGCTGCATCCACCTGCCGTGTGTGGTTTTAAAATCATAACTAGATATGACAACATGACTTTGAGAGGCCGAACTCTGAACATGCTCAAAGATACCCCATCCTGATATTGCTGTTTTCTCAGAATCTGGGGAAAATGCATACACAGCCTTCACCCTGAAGGGAGGAAAGGAAGGCACTCTGTTCATGCCCAGAAACAGGCCCAATGAAGGGGGCCAAGTGCCCGGCCCCTTCAGTACAGGTTCCTGATGGAGCACCTGGTGGACAAGAAGCGCAGGCCAAGACAATCCCAGCAGGACTTTGTCGGAGCTGGTCACGTCCACTGACAGCCGCTTACCTCCCCTCCTTGGTGATGCTACTCCTTGCTGCTCTATCAAGCAGCAGCAGCAATAAGAGGAGGGAACACCTCTCAGGACATGGGCACCCGGGGGCCGCCAAAGGCATGCTGGGAGGTGTAATACTGGCCTATAGAGTGGATGATTTAAAATAAAGCAGGTCAGTATGTGCAAACCACGTCACTATCAGTCCTAACTCAGCCCCCACTTTCTTGATCTCTCATTAACTCTCTTAGTTCTCCTTTTACCTGACTTTCTCTAACTGTCACTCACCCTGCCCACCATTGCATTCTGGCCTCAGCTATCAGTCATTCCTCCATGCACTTTTCGTTTCAATGGTATAGTCAGGCTTTTACATAAAAATCAAACTTTATTGAGTAATTCCTGCATCTGTCTTGGAATGTTGTGGTTTAGTTATGACAGAGAAAAAATGCAGTATAAAAAAATCTCATCAAGTTAAAAGGCCTTGGAAAATAAAATAAAAATTAATTTAGCACTGGAAAGCCATTAATGTAGTCACTGGGCCAGCCTGTCTGGGAAAGAGAAATCCATAAGCAGGGTGCCACAACTAAGAAGGCCCGCTCTCCAGTTGTCTCCCACCACACCTCAGACAGTGTTCAAAGATTAACATGTTATTCAGGGACTTAAGCTTATGCCTACAATTCCCAGCATGTCTTGGGTGGGAGGGAAGACTGATTGGGCTTTGGCAGCTATCATCTGGAATTGGCTTGCCATCCTGGGCTGGAAGGGAGAGCGCCTGGGGCTGGCTGCATCAGTTGCTAGGTACCATTGGGAACTGGAGGGAAGGAGGGTGCAGCTCTGGGCCTGTTGTCAATGGCAACGACTGAGCTAACTCTCAGCTGGCTCGATCACGGCACAGTGAAATGCGGACTGGCTCAGCCAGACTTTACTTCCTGTGAATCTCAGCGGTAGGACTCCCATTGAGCAAGTCCCACCTCCTGCTGCCTGGTCCACCTCCACTTCTTGTGCGCTGCTCGTCGTCATCTTTTTCTTCCTCCTTGCCTTTGCTTCAGCCGCCACCCAGTCTGCTGCTGCTGCTTGTTGGCCACCCAGCCAGTCTACCTCCACCGCTCCTTCCACTGGTCCTGGTCCTGCCAGGTCATCGTCATTGTCCAACGTCTACCTCTCTCTGCCGCCCACTGCTGCTTCTCCTGCTGCCTTCGGTTCCCCTTGCTGCCGTCCACGTTGGCTGCTGCTTCTGCTCAGATCAGCCAGCACCAGCCCAATCAGGATCTCTTTGGCGTGCTTTCTGAATTGCGTGAGATCTCGGCTGAGCCTGGGAAGTCTCGCGAGATTTCCTGTTTACTGAGATAGAAGGCCAGGCCACTGAGGAAATGAAGGCCTACCACAACCTCCAGGCTGGGCACCCCAGTTTTGCCAATAAGTTGGCCCTCAGCTCCGGTTGCTCCGGTGGGCCTTATTTCCCCGGAGGTCTCCAGACTTCTCTGGGTGGTATGGTCACCCTAGCTACTTACATTGTGCAAGCATTAGCACTTGCACTCAGGCAATATTGGATACTACTTATGTCTTGGCCTTCTGCCACATTTTCCAAATAGCTTGTAAACTTCAACATATTAGGCTGTGGTTCCAAACGCACAAGGGAAATAAATCCCAGTGAACTCAGTAGGACTGAGTAAACTGTTAAGATTAGTTAGGCCAAAGCAGGACCTACTGCTTTCGCCAGCCAGATCTCAGTCTTCTTGTCCAAGACTAAGTCTTCTTTTAAACACCTGTCACTAACCAATATCAGCTGCTATGTGGGTGAGAGGATGCTAGGGCACCCCAGAAACCCAAAGTTGAGAGAAGACCAGAAGGAAGAACACATGCTGATTGCCTGATCCACCAGCTTACACTCCATTCCCATCACCCTATCTCCTCCCCCACAATGTAGCCCATAAAGTGATTTCAGAGAAGAAGAGTAAAACTTCCAGAAATGTTGAAAAAATGGCTTGTGTCTTTTACAGGCAGAAAACGGGAATCTGGGGGGAAATAGGACAACATACAATACTTTTTTTAGCAGTCTTTATTGATATAAAGTCACTTGTTTCTTTAGGAACATAAAATTTATTATGTAGAACTTGGCTTGCTCATAAAATCATTAAAAACAAAACTACTTAAAAGTAAACTCAGCAACTCTGTAATTATTGTCTGAATATATTATGTACCGTATCCAATGCAACGCTAGCTACCATGAATGTAAATTATACTGCGCTAGTGTAAACAGCTTCTGCTGCAATGTCAATAGCATTTGTTGATGTGATGGGTTTCCCAGCTAGTGCAATGTCATTTTTCTTAATAAAAGTGTCCTATTGGATACTGCCCTGAACTTTTCATCATGTCACTAGGTTTATGGTTAATTAAGGGTACAATCCTATTAGTGTTTAGACAGAAAAAAGTCCTAAAATGCCCAGCATTCCCCAGTCAGCCAATGTTGTTGGACATTTTTCTATCTAAACATGCATAGAATTGCACCCTGAGCCAATTAAAACGCTCTTTAAATCCACTTTAAAAGAATTAAGTTACTGACAGATCGATATTGTTATCCCAATTATATGATCTCGGGAAAAGATCAAATCAGGCATTATAATAAATAATTCTTTTTTTTAAAAAAAAAAGAAAGGTACATAGATAATAAGCTTTCGAAGTAATTCACATAGGTTATCTTGGTAATCCTTCCAACAACCTTGTGAGACAAGCCATTATAATTACATTAATTGGGGAGCGGGGGAGTGTTGAGACGAGGGAGTTGTCGAAGGGCACTCAGCGACTTCACGCCTGGGAGCTGGCTTCCTAGCTCTTCACTCGCTTGCTATGCTACTATCTCACTTGTTACTTTCAATAAAACAGTCTTAAGTGTGGGGGTCGGAAGGATTCCTAGACTCTATCGCATCCCACATCTTCACAGAAGTAGGAATGGCTTTCCTAAGTATGGTGCTGCACAATAGCTGAGGGGTGGGAAGGAGGTAAAGATTTCAGCGCACTCTGCAACTGAATTGTCCCCAAGTTTTGAGCACTGGCTGGCCCAGGGAGCCTCTACCTACAGGGAGCATCTATCTACCAGTTGTCTGAGTTAGCCCCGGCTCCGGTCAGCAACTGTTTTGTATTTGCCACTTATGACACAAATGTTAGAATGAGTTTGTGTGGCTGCCTCCGAGGTTGTTCAGCTTCTGCTTGAACAGGAGGCAGTCGCTTTCCACTCCCCACTGCCACCGCCCCCACCTCCACCACAAAATGTCATCTTGCATGCTTCATGTTTGAGTATGTTTAGCCTTTGTTTGCTGGGAAATGTCCAAATGAAAGCAATGCTAATACTGTCTTAATGGAAGCTGAAAGTAGGACGTCTCCATTAGGGGGCATTAGTAAACCTTAAACACATTCCCTTCATTATGCTGCCTCATTACATTGAGGCCACTTGAGACTACCACTTGTATGGGTTGTCTAATGGCCAACTAATGGAAAATCAATTCAGCAAACCCAAGACCACATCTTTTGTGGCACAAGTTGCATTGTTAGCCAACCAATACTGCCTGTTTCGTGAGGGCCTTCATGCGCTGTTGGGGTTTTTGCTCATTAAACGGGCATTTGTTATGGCCAGCCTGCGTGTCACTGTCACACCCTCCCCTCGGTGATGCTGGCTCCCGTCCATTCAGTGGAGCTTCTTCTAGAGTTTGTGGATGTATTGGGCAAAGCATAAAATGCCCCTAGATCACACGGAAATACTCTGATCCTTTTCTAGGCATCTAAGGACCGGACCACCCATAAAAGCACCCATTTGATTGCGGCAATGTCAAATAAATAAATAAATAAATAAATAAATAAATTTATTTCTTACCCACCTCTCCATTTGGGTCAAGGCGGGGAACAACCATAAGAATAAATACATAAAATTGATTAAAAACATAGTATACATTATTAAAACATCCAAATGGTGTCATGCATGTCTGAATGAGTCAACATGGGATCATCATCCAAACTTGAACATTAGCTTTACCTCAAATGCAATGTTTTTCGAGAGAATTAGTTCACATATTCAGTGGTAAGTCATCATCTGATGTGATTGCACCCTGTATGAACAATTCAAAGGTTCTTCCCGTCAGGCTTTTCTTAGAATAGCTGCCCGCACTTGACTGGGTCCCCATTCCCCACACAGAGAGATAAAGTAGTGCAGAAAATGAACTCTCTTTCTAGAAATTAAGACCCCTGGTTCTTAATAATGTCTATAAATAAAAATAATAGAAAACTAAATGATTTTGAAATGAATTTTCATTTCTACTTTTGTCATGTCCCTACATTTTGACTTGGTGCTGCCGGATGTTGCCTGGTTTGGGGTTTATTTTTATTATTATTTTTTTATTATTTATTACATTTTTATACCACCCAATAGCCAAAGCTCTCTGGGCAGTTCACAAAAATTAAAACCATAATAAATCAACCAATAGTCTAAAAACACAAATACAAAATACAGTATAAAAAGCACAACCAGGATAAAAACACGCAGCAGAAATTGAGATAAGATTAAAATACAGAATTAGAACAGTAAAATTTAAATTTAAGTTAAAATTAACTGTTAAAATACTGAGAGAATAAAAAGGTCTTCAGCTGGCGACGAAAGGAGTACAGTGTAGACGCCAGGCGGACCTCTCTGGGGAGCTCGTTCCACAGCCGGGGTGCCACAGCAGAGAAGGCCCTCCTCCTAGTAGCCACCTGCCTCACTTCCTTTGGCAGGAGCTCATGGAGAAGGACCCCTGTGGATGATCTTAAGGTCCAGGCAGGCACATATGGGAGGAGGCGTTCCTCCAAATAACCTGGCCCAAAACCATTTAGGGCTTTGAATGTTAATACCAGCACTTTGAAAGAGATTCCTGGCCCAGTGTCTTCACAGCAGCTACATGAGAGATGTAACACTGTTAGTTGTTGCGTGTGACTTAATGGAGGTCAATACCCACGTGAACTGGAGCTGGCAATTTATACAGTAGCAGCATAGTTGCCCTGGTATACTTGAGGGTACAAGGTAACGGAAGAGAAATACTTCCAAGTGGTGGCAGTGGGCTGGCAATTCCAGCCGTAGACCTCTCACTTCCACAGGGTGAGGTGTCATGGTGGTATCTACTGCTCCTCCTTCCCACCACCACTGTTGTCTGGGCCAGAGCGAAAGGCAGGTTCCAGCAGTGGAGAGGAGCAAGTCCAGTGGGCTCTTGTCAATGGGTCCCTGCTGGGGTACAGTCCGTAGGCAGGTGCCCAACCATGCCTAACTTTGACACCAGCCCTGACTGGTTCCTACCCATACTTCCTCTGATCAAACACCAATTCACTGCCAGTGTTTCAGCAAAACAATATTGGTGCTTTGCTTTTGTGAAGGCACTGAGGCCTAACACAAATGCTGTTTTAAACCAGCTGCTCAGTTGGGCTTGAAATGAATTGGTTCTATTCTATATTGAGACATATGGCTGAAATTGTGTATCCCTTCTACATCCCTTAATTTTCTGGTGCATCAGTGCACAAACCTTTTGGTCCTCTGCCTTACTCCTTAGTGATGCTTTTTGGTCCTGCCTCTCCTGCTCCTGCTTGTATAATCCATTCTTGATGTGATATTTCTATCTAAAGCCCATCCCTGTTATATATAGCGCCTGCCCCGCCAGCCTTATTACTCACAAAGAACTTCTCCACCCTCTGGCCCCACAGTGGCTGTCACTGGTAGAGACAACACTTCCCCAGAGCAGAGCTACATCAACCATATTGTGCCACTGGCTGACTTTAATTCAGCCATGCAGGTTCACGCTGAACTCTTTCCCTTCAGGGCAATTGAACCACTCAAGGAAGCAGATTCTTCCTGTATTGTGAGCTGGAATTTGATTGCCATCACAGCTATGACTTTAGACTTGAGTGACTTCTGGCTGGAAACGACCTACTGTGCTGGGGAAGTGAGCTTATGCTTATGTGTGACAAGATAGGAGCAGACCTGTTCTTCTCACAACGTCTTCCTCCTCCATATCATAATACTGCATACACTCTACTGGCAAAACTAGGCAGAGAAGACGGATACATGTATTGTGGTGTCATTCATGACCTGGATGTTTGGGGCAGGACAGACATGGCGTCGAATGTGTGGGTGGAGGGGCGATACGAAGAAATACTTGTTAGACCGACTCTGAGGTTTACTTAGGGTGACCCTATGAAAAGGAGGACAGGGCTCCTGTATCTTTAACAGTTGCATAGAAAAGGGAATTTCAGCAGGTGTCATTTGTATATATGGAGAACCTGGTGAAATCCCCTCTTCATCACAACAGTTAAAGGTGCAGGAGCTATACTAGAGTGACCAGATTTAAAAGAGGGCAGCTTTAACTGGTGTGATGAAGAGGGAATTTCCCCACGTTCCCCATATATACAAAGGACACCTGCTGAAATTCCCTTTTCAATACAACTGTTAAAGATACAGGAGCCCTGTCCTCCTTTTCATAGGGTCACCCTAGTTTACTGCAATAAAATAATGGCAGCTCAGCAATCCTATGTAACTAATATTGGGGTGCTGTTTGCTGGGACTTTGCAACCAGAATTCTCTTGTTTATTATGTTTCACTTTATATTGTTTGGTTTTGAACATATTTTAAATCACTCTAAGCTATAGAGACTGGACATGATAAAGATGTGAACCGTATGTAAATGCAGAAAGATTTTTACATAACTTTTGAGAGCAGCAATGATTTATATTGCAGGCACAGCTGCTCGTAGATAATTTTGAATACATTAGCATGACTCTTAAAGATGGGGGCCTTGCTTCAAATTAATATATTGACCCAAAGGCGTTGCATGTGTTGACTGCCAACAGTTCCTGCAATATTTATATATGCACATTGGAATTACGGTCTTGCTTTGATAGATGACTGTCACTTAAGCACGCTGGCATTCTGCTATGTGCCAAAGGGGCACTGGAAGAAGAGTGAATATACCACCCATTCACCCATCCCTGCTCTGATTTATTTGCATATCGGCTGTCCTAAACTTGTAAAATATGTGTTTGTTTACGTTTTATAACAATTAAAATGGTGTTCTGCAGAGTCACACAGGCAAAAATGACAGGTCCCTTTCGGAAGGAGCTTACTGCCTAAATTATGTTGGTCCAGGGAAAGCACCACAGACACACCTGCACAACACAATCCAGAGGGTGGACAGTGAATTCTGTGCATTAGCAGGGCTTCTAAACCTCTCTTTCCCAAAGCACCAACCCACTCATTCAGAAGCCATCAGACAAGCTGCACCTATGATAGGCGGATGGGGGCTTATTTATTTATTTATGTTATTGCACTTATATACCACTCCCATAGCCAGGGCTCTCTGGGCAGTTTACAGAAATTCTAAAATTAAGATAAAAACGAGTATACAAAATTTAAAATTCTAAAACACAGAACATACACACATAAAGCATTAAAACCCGTTAAAAAACTAAACATGTGGGTGATTAAGATGTGTCGCCATATGCCTGGGTAAAGAGGAAAGTCTTAACCCGGCGCTGGAAAGATAGCAGCGTTGGTGCCAGGCGAGCCTTGTCAGGGAGATCATTCCATAGTCTGGGGGCCACCACCGAAAAGGCCCTGTCCCTCTTTGCCACACTCCGAGCCTCTCTCGGAGTAGGCACCCGGAGGAGGACCTTAGATGTTGAACGTAGTGACCGGGTAGTGACTGGCTTCAAGGGTAGCATTCTATGCTCACCAAATTATGTCTTAATTATGCATTCTTTCTTTCCTATTTTATTGACTGGTTGGCATGTAATAGCTAACTATGGCTTGTTTAATCCATAGTTAATTGTGGCCAAACGAGTGTCCTGCCTACTGCGTGCTCATCATTTCTGTTTTCAATCAGTTGTAAAGGACACCCCATTCCTGGGTTATGATGACATCCAAACCTCGAAGTCTGGATTGTTTAGCGGTAAAATAGTCTGGGGTTAAATAATCCAGAGTTAACTCAGTAACAAAACCATGGGGAATTGTTGGGTTAATTCAGGGCTGTTTAACCCTTAAACAAGCCATAGTTCTGGATCCAGAAGTCACAATGACCCAGGAATGGGATTATATTATTATTATTATTATTATTATTATTATTATTATTATTATTATTATTATTATATTTACAATATGTATATACCACTCAATTATCTCACACAGATTCCAGAGCGGTGAACATAGGTATAAACAGTAAAAGGGGAAAATATTTTAAAAGCAAGTTAAAATTGTTCAATTTAAAAATAAAGAAACCAGAAAAACAGTGGCTAGTCAGTTGAGGAAGGCTTCTCGAAACAGAATGCTCCTGGCTTGTTCATTACAGCTGATTGAAAGTGAAAGCGACCAGCACGCAGGAGCCAGCATGCTTACTTTTGCCCCACCAATTCCTTGGTTAAACAATCCAGGAATTGCTGTGATAGGTGAAGCAGGTTTAGCTTATTTACCCTGTGAGTTCAAGACAGAAAATACATTCAGAGTAAAATAGGAAGCATAAGATCTTACACACCTCCCAAACGCCATCGTCAGCAGCATGCCCTCTAGATATGCGCAGAGGCAAATGCTTGGTTCCCTGATGCTGAGGACAGGTGATTGGGGGAGGGCGTTTCTCGCTTGCCCTGCCATTGTGATTGCCTAATACATATTAAATGATTTTGAATATTCACCCCAAGTGCTCTTCTTTTAATATCTTACCTTTCCATCCATTGCAAGCAGATAAAAGGATAAAAGTGCTAGGCCGTGTCTACACCAGCCATTTATTCCAGGATAATATCGAAGTCATCCCTAACAGGCCACATGATGCACAGCTGATACCACTGTGATCTCAAGTCGACCCCTCAGTTATCCAGGAATATCGCTGACTGCTTTTGCCATGTGTTTTTTTTTGTTTTTGGCTCTCTCACTACAATCCCAAAGTCCGCGGCTGGTGCGCCCACCCCCACCCCCTCGCGAAGCTGTTGCTGTTCTGCGTGAGCTCCTGGCTCAACGAACAGCCAATCAGCTGTCAGGGGCATGTACATGGGCATTGGCAAGTTTCATTGCCAGTTTTTTTTATAAGAAAAACCCAAATATATCTGCGCAGCAGCGCATTTTCGACATAATACCTATCTCCCCTTGTGTTGCTGTGTGTCTGCACTGGTGCGCATCTCTCAGGAGTTATTAAAAAAAATCCATGCCCTGTACCCATCTGCATAGGCCCACCCACTTCTGTCGATACGCATTCGGAACCACCGTCATGGGGCACACATTCTCCCGCAACGTCTCTCCTTAACTTGCGGGAAACTTCAGGGGCGTGTGTCCCTTGAGCGCCAATCACAGAAGCTGGGAACCATCGCAATTATTCCTGACTGTTAGAGCAGTACGACAATGGAACCAGTTACCTAGGGAGGTTGTGGGCTCTCCCACACTAGAGGCCTTCAAGAGGCAGCTGGACAACCATCTGCCAGGGATGCTGTAGAGTGGATTCCTGCATTGAGCAGGGGGTTGGACTCGATGGCCTTTTAGGCCCCTTCCAACTCTACTGTTCTACGATTCTATGATTTCTCCTTGGTTGCGAAAGGGCTGTAGGTGTAGATTAGGACCTAGTGTAGCGCCATGGCTAAGAATGAGCTGTGGTCCAGAAGGATGCAGGTCCAGATTTTACAGCTGTGTGTGTCTTCCCTACAATTCACTGACTTTTCTGTCTCAGTTGGCGATAATTAATATAGGGATAGTAATAAAAATGTAAGGAAAATGTAGTACAGGATTATCGGGATAATACTTGTGAAATGCTTTGAACACGGAAAGTACTCCATACATTATTATTTTATTTATTTATGTTATTCTCAAAATGTCACTTAAAGCAAAGTTAAAAGTGAATATTGAAAGCTCTCTTCAGAAGAAATATTTGAGGTATTTTCAGCAGAGTCAGGAAAGTTTCAGTAAGACTAGCAAAGTTTCTCAGGGGGCTTGCACTTCACCAATAATAAGAGAAGTCCTTGGGTTAGACAGGGGAACCAGATTGACCTGCCAGTGGGTTGCCTACATGCCTGTATTCTCAGTGTTACGTCTGAAGGAATACTGTGTTTTGAAAGCATCATGACAGCAGCTGTAATGAGTGCTCTGGTTTGAAGTCAGACTTCCCCAACTTGGTGACTTCCAGACAGGACTTCAACTCCTATCTGCCCCACCAATGGCCAGAAATCCTAGGGGTTGTAGTCCAGAACATCTGAAGGACACCAGGTTGGGGAACGCTGATCTAGGCGATCAAAAGAAGAAAACAGTGATATGATACATTGTGCATGGTGCGACATGAGAAAAGTTTTCTGTGTTTGAACTATCTATGTACTGAAAATGTTACCATCTCCCTATCTATCTGGAATGATTTCAGAATTACAACCTTGAAACTCCTTTATTTCCTCCACACACACCCAAAGTTATTTTCCAGAAGAAGAGCTAAAAAAGGGAACTGTTTCTAGTCATACTTCTGTCAGCTAATGCAAGTGGAACAGGATGAGAGTGCATAGTGTGTGTGGTAGTAGGGTGACCATATGAAAAGGAGGACAGGGCTCCTGTATCTTTAACAGGATGCATTGAAAAGGAAATTTCAGCAGGTGTCATTTGTATATATGGGGAACCTGGTGAAATTTCCTCTACATCACAACAGTTAAAGCTGCAGGTGCCCTGCCCTCTTTTAAATCTGGTCACTCTAGTATAGCTCCTGCAGCTTTAACTGTTGTGATGAAGAGGGAATTTCATCAGGTTCTCCAAATATACAAATGACCCCTGCTGAAATTCCCTTGTCTATGCAACTGTTAAAGATATAGGAGCCCTGTCCTCTTTTCCATATGGTCACCCTATTTGGTAGTCATTCAAATGTCATTTGCAGGATGGGGAGATAATTCAATGGTCAGGCATGTGTTTAAGTAGGGTTCTCTGCCCAGCCTTTCCAGCCCTGGGCTGCTAGGTTATTTTGGAGCCCCGGACAAGATACCTACCCCTGATTGCGCTGGGTTTCACAGAGTGGCATGGAAGCATTTGTGGCCTTCACTATGTCCATCCCTATTACCTCAAGTTGTGACCAGTTTGGGGTAATGGCCCAGGGTCAGTTCCTGGAAAGGTAGGGTTTCCCGTTGCAACGGAGAGACTCCCTCTTGAAAAGTGGGATAAATAATGCAGTAAATAATTAATAATAAATAAACATTCTGAGATCTGAGTTAAGCACGATGCCAGGTGTATAATCAACACTTACCTTTGTAGCCTGGCATTCCATGCGGCTGGTGACTCATCTGAATTGGGTTATATACTCTATGCGTGCAGCGTTAGTATGCCAAGGATTTGTGACCTAGGAAGGTGTGCAAGCTAATGTTAGGAATTTTAAAGGAGACCAGGGTAGAAAGGTAAGGTGACCATATGAAAAGGAGGACAGGTCTCCTGTATCTTTAACAGTTTCATAGAAAAGGGAATTTCAGCAGGTGTCATTTGTATATATATAGAACCTGGTGAAACTTCGTCTTCATCACAACAGTTAAAGCTGCAGGAGCTACACTAAAGTGACCAGATTTAAAAGGGGGCAGGGCACCTGCAGCTTTAACTGTTGTGATGAAGAGGAAATTTCATCAGGTTCCCCATATATACAAATGACACCTGCTGAAATTTCCTTTCAATACAACTGTTAAAGATACAGGAGCACAGTCCTCCTTTCCATATGGTCACCCTAAGAAAGGAGAACGTCATATTACAAAGCTCCAGGATAATTTGTGCAACAGCAGCAGCAAGTCGGCTGCAGTTGATTCCACCTGATGTTTGCAGTTCAGCACTGCCAAATATTTTTTAGGTGTTTGTTCAAACTACTATTGCTGATAACAAAGAAATACCACTGATGAGTTATGATAATTCTTTGGAAATAATGATGTCTATCTCTGTAATGCAGTGGTTCTCAACCTTTTTTGCTCCATTCCCCCCTTTCACCATTGTTCAGAATATAATTCCCCCTGCCCAAGATAGTATAACTCAAAAGGTGCATTCCAAATAATATGCATATAATATGTAAAATCTTTTATTTTTTTCTATATTAGTCCCATTTAAAGGGGCAATGCAAAGCATTGCCCTTTTACATTCTCAGCTCCCATACTTTGCATTGCCCCTTTAAATGGGAAGCTTGAAACTTCTGGGATTGCAAGGGAGGGAGGGAAAAGAGAGCAAAGGCTTGGCTTTTGCAGACAACATGACGCTTGTCTGGGACGTTTTTAATAACATGTGTAGGAAGGCACAATCTAGGGTGACCATGTTTTGGAAACCAAAAAGGAGGACAACATGGTCGCCCCCAAGGGGGCGTGTCCAGTACCAAGGGGGTGTGCCCACCCGAACATAGCCTTGGTCACATGTCTGATTTTACAGCACACATTTAAGACAAATCTGTTCTACATAACATCTTAAAGTTAAAATCACTGAAATAAAGAACAAGTGAGAGATTCAATGTATCTGAAATTAACTTCACTCACTCCTACTTTTGTAGGTTTTGCTGTACTTTGAAGCTTTTGCTATACTCTCTGTGTTACATTCTCCCCTTCCCTCAAATATCTTTTCTGACTGTATCTTCACTCATTGCAAGCTGCTGTTGTTGTTAACAGGGTTTGCTACTGACCCCAGATCTGTTTCAAATTTGGTACAGCTAAAGCTCTACCTAAAAGCTATCATGGTGCCAACTTTCAGCTCTTTATCTTTAAAAATGACGATTTTAAAAATAATTTTAAAACCTCATTTTTTAAAAAAATTCCTAAAAAATCAATGGATGAACAGATCTGTTTCAAATTTGGTGTGGCTAAAGCTCTACCTAAATCATATCATGGTACAAAGTTTCATCTCTTGATCTTTAAAAATGAAAATTTAAAAATAATAATTTTAAAACCTCAATTTTTTAAAAAAATCTTAAAAAATCAATGGATGAATGGATCTGTTTCAAATTTGGTATGACTAAATCCCTTCATAAGAGCTACCATTGTGCCAAGTTTCATGTCTTTATCTTAAAAAATGACGGAGTTATAAGCATTTTTTAAAATTCCCATTAGAGCTGTTCTTTGAAAGAAAATCCGGATTCCCCCCCCTCCCAGATTTGTCATCAAAACCCCGGACAAATCCAGGCAAATCCGGTCATGTGGTCACCCTAACACAATCTACAGGACATCATACTTTGCTGAATAGTGGTCTGAATTCCCCCCCTGGAATCCTAAAATTCCCCTCCGGGGGTGGAATTCCCCCCTTGTTGAGAACCCATGCTATAATGAATATGTAATACAAGTAGGATTAGCAGGTTAAATAATGAAATTAAATTACACTACTTAGAAGCAAGAATGGCATAGAGTTTCCAGCAAATGTCAATGATTTATACATAAGAGCCAGTGTGGTGTAGTGGTTAGACTGGGAGTTGGGAGATCCGGGTTCTAATCCCCACTTGGCCATGAATCTCACTGGGTGACTTTGGGCCAGTCACAGACTCTCAGCCCAACCTACCTCACAGGGTTGTTGTTGTGAGGATAACATGGAGAGGAAAAGGATAACGTACGCCGCCTTTAGTTCCTTGGAGAAAAAAGCCGGGATACACATGTAATAAATAAATAAGTGACATACGAACTTTCTGTCATTTATCTTTTAAAACTAAGGTAAAGCTGTATGTTACAATAAATCTGAGGCTGCCACTGAAAATGGCAGACTTGTGTCAATATCCCTCTCTCCTCTATTACCATGTATTAAAACATGGCCCATGGCTGTGACATAATTGCAGTGGTCATTTCCCCTCCCTGTCAGCTTTAGCCAATGATGCTGGAAGCAGAGACAGGAAAATGCACAGTGTAACGTAATGTGCCATCTCAATGGAAGATAAATTGCTCCACATGTCACAGAGGGGGAAATACGATTATGGGGCTGTCAAATTTTATAACAGCCTTTCCCAACTTATCGCCTTCCAGATGTTTTGGAATACAACTCTCATCAGTCCCAGCCAACCTGGCCAAGGTGACAATGCCATCACTTTCAGTATGTAGCTCTGCCTTGCATGAAGCAGGCTTTCAGGTGTCAAGACCATGGGCTTGTCTACATGAAGTGTTTGCCCCAGGGTGGCTTTGCAGCCGCCATTGCGAAGCCATCCCGGGGCAAACCCCAGAAACTCAGCTGAAAAAAAGTTGGGCACTTAACCCGGAGGCTTGTCACAGCCCATGGCGCCCCTTGATTGGTCACCATGGGCTGGACAGGGAAGGGGGCGGACTTCCAGAGAGCCCTGTGCCCCATGGAAAATAATTTTTAAAAACGGCCTCTTCAAAAATTAAAAAGGTAGGTTATGCCTACCAACAATAAACCAGAGCAGGTTCTCAGCATCTAGCATCCACAGTCAGGTGCCAGGGTCCCAGTGGCACAGATTGCCCTGTGCCTGCAAGCTGCAGACCTACAATACCCTGAAGTTATGTTACATTAGGGAATTGTGGGGAAATTAAAATAGGGGCTGGTTGTTTCCCACTCTTGCTGCTAGGTAAACCCACCAATGTAAGAGGGGCACCACCAGAGGCTATTGTGTTGAGGGCTTCATCAGGCCTGGAGACGGCCCTGCAAGTCAGAAAGTACTCTCTGCTCTGAGTTTAGGGCATATTACCTGGTCTGAGCAAGTAGAGTTCAGACCAGCCTGTCTTGATGAGGGGTTTGCCCTGGGGTGGATCCACAGTGGTGGCTGGTCCTCTATATGATGCAGCCGCCATCGCAAAGCCATCCAGAGGCAAAGCCCCGAAGCTCCAGTTTTAAAAAGTCGGGAACTTCCAGAGGCCTTTTTCATGCCAGGGACGCGCAGAACCGCATCTCCCGTCTGTCACCGTCCTCCAGCTTTCCACTGGAGGCATGTCCCCCCACCCATGGCGAACCGTGATTGGTCACTGGGCGGGCCGGGGGAAGAGGGTACTGCTGAATGGCTGCTGGACCGCCTCCACAGACCTTGTGGGACTTTGCATATATAAAGAGTAAAAAATACAAATGCAAATGGCGCACCGGCACACCAGGACAGTGGGGAGATGGCTGCCCGTCTCCGCACCTCTCTCCGCACCTTATGCAGCTTCACAGTTAGAAACGTTTAAAAACCAACAACCCCAAAACACCGCCACTGTCAAGACACCCCCTCAGATTATTTTGGAGTTTTCCCACTTCACTTTTCTTGTCTCTTTTCTCTATAGCTGAGCTCTGACACCAGAAATGACTTCAACTGAGAGGAAAGCACTTGGGGGAAGGAACTGTATGGTGGAAAGTGAAAGGAGGGTTCAGTACCCCCCCTCACCCTATTATTATTATTATTATTATTATTATTATTATTATTATTTATACTATTTATTTGTATCCCGCCTTTTGCCCAATACTGGGCCTCAAGGCGGCCTTACAAAATTTTAAACATATACATTTTAAACCTAGGAAAAGAAATGTACAATTTTTTTAAAAATTACAATGTTAAAACATTAAACGTTTAAAATACATGACAATTTTACAAGTCCTTAACATAGACGGAGGACCAGATTATTCCCCAAAGGCCTGCTGGTACAAACAAGTTTTTGCCTGCTTCATCAAGGAGGGAGCCACCCTAGCTTCCCCAGGAAGAGAGTTCCAAAGCACTGGAGCAGCCACCGAGAAGGCCCTCTCCCATGTTCCCACCAAGCGCGCCTGTGAAGATGGTAGAACTGAAAGAAGGGCTTCTCCAGAAGATTTCAAAGCACGGGCAGGCTCATAAAGGAGAATATGGTCTTTCAGATAACTTGGACCCGAGCCATATAGGGCTTTATAGGTCATAACCAGCACTTTGAATTACCCATGTACCCATTTGCTGTCAAAATCAGACCCCTGAGCCCTTCTTCTATGTGACCAGTGTGGTTCCATGTTTAACCACATGGAACAGCTGCCAGGTTTGAGGGGGCCCTGGGCCAGGTCTCCTCCACGATGCCCTGGACCCTCTACACTGCCCTGGCTACCCCACTTCCTGACCCCCTAACTGCTTTGCTCTTCTCCCTCCTCCTGCAGCTGCCCTCCCGACACCACTCTCGCTCCCAATGCACTGCAGCTGCCGCCCCCATCATTTGCTGCTCACTCTGGTGTCATTTGGGGGTGAGGGCACAGGCTGCAGTGCCACAACTCTCTGCCCCAAAGTCCATGCCTAATGGTGCCATTGACTGCTCTTGCTGTCACATCTAGTCTAGTTTGATCCTTACTCACCCAATCTTTTAATAATTTATAATTTACAACCTTCAGATTTCAAATATAGCTTCTGATTTAATGTAAGTTCAGAAATGGAAAAGAAATGACAGATATATTAATCCATATTTATTGCAAAAGATCCACTGAGTTCAATAAGAAAAGAGCATGATTAAGTTGCAAGGAGAGATGTCTTTGCTATACAATTATGGATGGTACGGAGAAAGTAGATATACGTAATTCCTTCCCCCCCTTCCTCATACACTTTATTCTAGAATCTGGAGGCATCCAATGAAGTTGATTGGCAAAAGATTCAGGACAGGAAAAGAATGTATTTCTCAAAAAAAAAAAAAAAGTAACTTGGAGTTTGATGCCCATTAGAAAAGATTGATCCAATTAGAAGACCAGAATCGACGATCTACGCTTCGGATTAATTTTTTTGTTGAAATATCAGGAGAGGATTTGAGAAAAGTAATTTTGCGTTGGTTTAAAGAAATGATGCCTGATTTGGAAATAAAGGATTGTAAAGTGGACAGAGTTCACAGGGTGGGAGGATTAAAATTCAGAGGTGCAACAAGAGATATCCTGATGAAATTTGGCAACTATTATAAAAAAGAGCAAGTTATGAAGAAATTGAGGTTTTTGGCTCTGATACAATTTCAAGGCACTTCAGTGCAAATTTACAACAATCTTTGTCAGCAAACACTTAACTGGAGATGCAGCATCAAACCAATAACTGAAATATTAAGGAAGAATGTAATAATGTATTCCTGGGGTTACCCTGTTTTTCTAAGGTTTACGCATGGTGGGAAGCAATACAGAGTAACCTCTTTGGATCAGGGCAAGGAGTTGTTGAAGAGTCTGGGGTTGCATGATGGCGCAAGTCCAAAAAAAGTAGGTGGGGGAGAAAGTGAAGCTGGAGCATCCAGGATGTGATACTTTTGATAAATTGATAATGAGATAATAGTATAGAAGTTTGTTTGTTTTTAAAATAGAGGGCTTACTGGTTCAGGGCTGTGGGCTGTCTCTCCTCCCACAAGGGTAAGATTATGGCCGGAGTGATAGACTTACGGGGATTTAGAGGGGAAAGAGGTGGGTGGGAGGGTGGGGGGGAGAGTTATGGTTGGGTGGGAGGGAGGGGTTTGAAGGGGTTTTATGTTTTTATGTATGTGAATTTGATTTGCAGAGCACAAGGGATCAGAAGGATTATCAAAAGGCTGAATATGGATAAGAAAATAAAGATATCAACGCTTAATGTTAAAGGTCTGGGGGCAGTCATGAAAAGGAGGAGAATTGAACAAATGCTAAATAGAGAAGGATCTGATAGTATTTTCCTGCAAGAAACGCACCAAGTAAGGGATGGGGTAAATGAAATACGTATGAAATGGTCAGTCTACTATGAAAAGTCATTGGGGACTTCAAAAAAAATGGAGTGGCTGTATTGATTTCAAAAAGAAGTGGATTTATTTTAGATAATATAAAAAAGGATAGCAATGGCAGATATCTTATGATAAAGGGTCAAACTGAAGGTAAAGAGTATACGTTGGTTAATGTTTATGCCCCTAATGAGAGACATAGAGAGTTTTATAAAGAATTATTTAAAGAAATAGAAGAATTTAAGGAGGGATATGTTATTTTAGCTGGAGATTTTAATATGGTTATGGATAATAGATTGGATAGGTCAAACCCCACTAGTGCTGAAAAGAGAAATAATATTACTATATTGAATAAATTGGTAAAAGAAAAAGATTTTGTGGACTGTTGGCATTTACTTAGGGGGGCGGACCCTGGTTTTTCATATTATTCTCCAGTTTATCATACGTATTCCAGGATAGATCACATTTTTGTTTCAAAAGAGTTTGCAACTAAGGTTTGTAAAATGGAATTGGGGGTAATTAAAGTAACAGATCACGCATTGCTAAGTTTAGAATTTACAGTTAGGAAGGATTATAGAGAAGCGTTTAGGTGGAAAATGAATACAAAGATATTGAAACATAATAAAGCGGTAGAAAAAATGCAAAGGGAATTGTCAGAGACTTGGGAAATTAATGAAAAGGGAGGAACGGCAAGGGCAGTTGTTTGGGATACCATGAAGGCGGTAACAAGAGGGATTTGTATTAGAGAAATGTGTAATTTAAAGAGGCAACAAGTGGCATTGCAGGAAAAGTTAGAGGAAGAGATTAGGAATTTGGAGAAAGATTATTGGCAATTTAAAAATAAACATAAATTAATAGAAATACAAGCAAAGAAAAAAGAATTAGAGAATATAAATTTAGAGGAAGTTCAGAAAAAATTAATTTATATGAAAAGAGAGTACTTTGAAAATAGTAATAAAAATTCTAGATTGCTAGCTAGACTCACACAAAAGGAAAAAGCTAGGAATGGGATAGGAATATTGAAACATAAACAAGGGAATTATTGTCATATAATGAAGGGTCAAATAAAAAATTTTCAAGAATTTTATCAAGAATTATATAAGGAAAAGGATACTCAAAAAAAGAAGATGGAAGTTTATATAGAAAAGTATATAAAGAAGGGAATGGAAATAGAATATAAAGAGCTAATGGAGAGGATAATATCTCAAAGAGAAACTGAAGAGGTTATTGAGAATTTGAAAGTGGGTAAATCACCTGGGGTAGATGGTTTAGGACCGGAATATTATAAAGTTTTAAAACGTTTTTAGTACCAAAATTATTGAAGTTATATAATGCCATATTGGAAGGAGAGAGGATACCAGAATCATGGGAACATTCATTGATAATTTTAATTCCAAAACCAGATAAGGATTTGACTGTCCCTGATTCATATAGACCTATCTCGTTAATAAATCAAGATGCTAAAATTTTCTCAACTATTTTAGCAAAACGGTTAAATAAATTTATAGCTGAATATATAGGGGAAGACCAATGTGGATTTGTAGCAGGTAGACAAATGTATAATTTAGTGGGAAGAGTTTTAAATGTAATACAGGTGATAAAAAAGTCTAAGACTAAAGCGGGAATTTTGGCATTGGATATTTTTAAGGCTTTCGATTGTGTGAGCTGGCAGGCATTAAAGATGGTTTTAAATAAAATGGGATTTGGAAATAAATTTAAAGCTATAATAGAACAGTTATACTCTCAAAATACAGCCGTAGTGGTAGTGAATGATGGAGTTATGGATAAGATACGACTAGCCAGAAGGACAAGACAAGGATGTCCACTCTCGCCTGTCCTGTTTGTAATGGTTATGGAATTATTGGCAAACGTAATAAGAGATGATGGGGAGATAGAAGGAATAGGTGGTATTAAAAAAATAAAATTGAATATGTTTGTGGATTATACTTTGCTAACTATTAAAAATCCAATAAGAAAGATGGAAAGAATTAAACGGCAATTGAGAGAGTTTGAGGAAATTACTGGGTTAAGAATAAATTGGTCCAAATCAGAGATAATGTTATTTAATTATACTAAAAAGGAAGAGGAGTGGGAAGGAAAGGGAATAGAAATGAGAGTTAAAGAACAGATTAGATATTTGGGAATTAGAATTACAAAAAAATTAGAGAGTTTAGAGAAGGAGAATTTAAATAGTTTTTAAAAAGGAGAGTTTAGTAAAAATGGAAAAATATAAAAGATTAAATTTATCATGGTTTGGAAGAATAGCATTAATAAAAATGAAGATTTTAGCAAAGATCAATTTTGTGTTTAGGATGCTACCAATAAAAATTTCAGAATTAGAGTTAAAAAGTTGGCAAAATATCATAAATAATTATTGTAATGGGGATAAGAAAGCGAGGGTAAATAAGAATAAATGGTATTTAAGCCAAAAAAAGGGAGGATTGGGTCTCCCAAATATTAACCTATGTATGTAGCTAATAGGTTAAGACATATTGTGGAAGCAATTATAGGAGTAGGAGATTTAAATTGGATGGAGGATAAAACTACAAGTAATATAGAGGTGAAGTTGGAAAATGTATTTTTTAGGGAAGGAGGAAAAAAATGGGGTGAAAGTATAGGTAATCCGCTCTTGAAGTTTCACTGGGAAATTTGGAGTAAATATAAAAGGGAGTTGCTTTCGAGCGGCTCCCCTTTATCACTGGTAATAATGTTAAAGAATTTCCCTGAGGACTTAAAGAGTAGATTAAGTAAAGTTTTAATAAAAATAAAATGAAATTAAGGGAATGGTTAAGAGGGATGAATACAAGAGAGGACTTGGAAGAGGTCTTAAAAGAAAAAATTAACTTGGTTAAATTATTGGCAACTAGAACAATGGACTAAAAATTGGGTAAGAGAAAATGGAGATTGTAGAGAGTTGTCGAAGTTCGTCAAAAAAGAAACTGATAAAGGAAAAAATATAGTGACAAAAGGATTAATGAGCGAAATATATAGAATATTGCTTGAGAAAGGGTTGATGGATAGTTCAGGGAAAGTGGTTTGGGAGACAGATTTGAAGGTACAGATAGGACAACAGAGTTGGGATGGATTATGGAGACAAAGAGTGTTGAGAAATATGTCAGTGAGAATAAAAGAGAATTATTATAAAATTATATGGAGGTGGTACCTAACCCCGGTTAGATTAAACAAGATAAATAATCAACATTCAGCAAATTGTTGGAGAGGTTGTGGGGGGAAAGGAACGTATTTACATATGTGGTGGGAATGCAAATATGTACAAAAATTGTGGAAGATGGTGTTCTTGGAGATTGAAGAAATTGTGGGAATGAAGATAGAACGAACACCAAGAGTTGCATTACTGTCACTATTTGGACTTAAAATGTAAAAATGTAAGGAATTGATAACGAATTTGCTGACTGTAGCATGGCTGATTGTAGCTAGGAACTGGAAGATTCAAGGGGATTATTGTACTGAAGAATGGTATAAAGAAGTATGGGATATAGCTATTAATGACAAATTGACATGTAATATTAAAGTGAGGAGAGGTATAGCAAAAACGAATGATTTTGAAGGAATCTGGAAACAATTCCTAATATTTGTGTTTTCTAAGGGAAGTGGGAAACCACCAGCAGAAGAAAGTATGAGATTTTGGAATCAGGAATGAGATCCCGAGGTGGGGGGTGCACTTATATGTTAAGTATGATTATGTTATATAGATATGATATTAATGTAATTCAACATTTATGTAGTATGTTGTTTTTCTTTTAATTGTAATGGTGTATGTTTTTTTAAAAAAGAATGTATTTCTCCACACAATGTAGTATAATTAACTTACAGAGATCTCTGTCCCAAGATGTGGTTATGGCCATTGGCTTAGCTTGCTTTAAAGGGGATTTGGATTAGAGACGGGGGATAGATCTATCAACAGACATTAGCCATGATAGATAACTGGAACCTGGTTCAGTGGCAACGTAACTGTTTCTAGGGGACAACCGAGAAGGGTTGTTGGGTTTTATGCTGGCTTCCTGGAAGCATTTGGATCAGCCACTGTTGGAAACAGGATGCTAAGACAGATTTACTTTTGATGTGTTTCAGCAGGGTGAAGAACATAAGAAGAGCCCTGATGCTGGATCAGACCAAGGGTCCATGTAGAGCAGAGCAGCATTCTGTTCACGCAATGGCCAACCTGTTGCCATGGGAAACCAACGAGCAGGACTTGAGTGCAGAATCACCCTTCCCGTAAGGGTTCTTACAGTGTTAATTAAATCACTTCATCGGCCAATAGACAATGGAGACCTGAACACCATTAAGCCCATATAGCACCAACTGGCCTTGATTAAGCATGCATAGGACTGGAGTATTGCTGTGTTGCCAGAAAGAGACATTCGATACATGTGCTTGTTTGGACTACCATTAACCCAGCCACCATGGCCATTGATCAGGGATAATGGGAATTGCAGTCCAAAACATATGGAGGGCACATTGTGGGGGAAGGCTGCCTTAGACAAACCACTCTCTTTCAGCCTCAACCCTTCATTGGTAAAATGGGGATAATACTGACCTGATAATACAAAATAAGGTATGTGAGATGCTTTGAACATTTGAAAGCACTATATAAATGGTAAGTATTACTTACCCCACCTTTGGGTGGCACTAATACTATTTTCTCCTTTATGAGCCTGCCCGTGCTTTAAGATCTTCCGGAGAAGCACTTCTTTCAGTCCCACCATCTTCACAGGTGCACTTGGTGGGAACATGGGAGAGGGCCTCCTCGGTGGCTGCTCCGGTGCTCCGGAACTCTCTTCCTGGGGAAGCTAGGCTGGCTCCCTCCTTGATGGGTTTTCGGAAGCAGGCTAAAACGTTTTTGTTCCAGCAGGCCTTTGGAGAATAATCTGGCCCTCCATCTATGTTAATGTCTTATAATTTTGTTGTGTATTTTAAACGTTTATGGTTTTGTTCCCCCCCCCCAATGTATGTTTTAAACTTTGTAAGGCCGCCTTGAGGCCCAGCATTGGGCAAAAGGCGGGATACAAATAAATATAATAATAATAATAGCAGAGTTTAACTCAAGGTATTTATTTATTTATTACATTTTTATACCGCCCAATAGCCGAAGCTCTATGGGCAGTTCACAAAAATTAAAACCATAATAAAACAACCAACAGGTTAAAAGCACAAATACAAAATACAGTATAAAAAGCACAACCAGGATAAAAGTTTAAAAAGGTGCACCAAGTTAAGGACAGGTATTGGGTGTGGTGTAGTGGCTAAAGCGTTGGACTGGGAGTCAGGAGATCCGGGTTCTAGCCCCACTTGGCCATGGAAACCCACTGGGTGACTTTGGAACCATCACAAAGCTTAATCCCACATACCTGATTCCCTTGGATTATCCTCATAGCGCTAAGCTTTTGCGGATGTTGTTGGTTTTGCTACCAGGCGACAGTGATCCTTTGCATACCAGGAAGTGAGTTTAAGGGGGGAAATGTAAAAAATCATTAAAAAATCAACGGATGACCCAATCCAATTCAAATTTGGTATGCTTAAAGTTCTCCCTAATATCTATTACTGTGCCAATTTTGAATTCCTTATCTTTAAAATTTACGCAGATGTAAGCATTTCTTTAAAATCTTGCTCCTGCACCCCAGCGACGGCTCGGAAGACACGCTCAAAAAGTAGGGGCTAAATACGGCAAATCTTTTGGCTTTATTCCACAATTAAGGCAGGATGCATGGGAGCACTTCACAATCAAAGAAGATTATAAGGTGGAAAACTTCTGAGTCCTTTGCATGCAATTCGCAGTGATTGCACAGTATGTGTGGTGTGAGCTGGTGTGACGAAGCTCACAGACTCTCAGCCCAAATCACCTCACAGGATTGTTGTTGTGAGGATAAAGTGGAGAAGATCATAGAATCATAGAATAGCGGAGTTGGAAGGGGCCTACAAGGCCATTGAGTCCAACCCCCTGCTCAGTGCAGGAATACACCCTAAAGCATCCCTGACAGAGGGGTTGTCCAGCTGCCTCTTGAAGGCCTCTAGTGTGGGAGAGCCCACAACTTCTCTAGGTAACTGATCCCATTGTCGTACTACTCTAACAGTCAGGAAGTTTTTCCTGATGTCCAGCTGGAATCTGGCTTCCTTTAACTTCAGCCCGTTATTCCGTGTTCTACACTCTGGGAGGATCGAGAAGAGATCCTGGCCCTCCTCTGTGTGACCACCTTTTAGGTATTTGAAGAGTGCTATCATGCCTCCCCTCAATCTTCTCTTCTCCAGGCTAAACAGGCCCAGTTCTTTCAGTCTCTCCTCATAGGGCTTTGTTTCTAGATCCCTGATCATTCTCTGAACACGCTCCAGCTTGTCTGCGTCCTTCTCGAATTGTGGAGCCCAGAACTGGAGGATTATGTATGCCGCCTTTGGTTCCTTGGAGGGGGAAAGGCGGGATATAAATGTAATAAAGAAGTCAGTAAATAAATATTGGGCTTCAGTCTTGTGGGGGAAGAGCAAGAGGCAAAGCAGCCCTTGTCAAAGGACAACTTTACTCCCAACCACGCGGGTCTCGGCAGCACCTATTCGGACGGGGCAGCCGGGGGCTGGCAACGCGGTGCGTCCGGGGCGGCCTTCCGCCCTCCCTCCGCAACTCTTGCGCGGAGACGGGGAGCGGCTGGGAGGACGCGGGAGCTCCACCTCCCGGCGGGCTCGCCTGAGCCATTTGCCCCAGCCGGCGCTCTTGTGACCGACAGGCAGGACGAGCTATGGCGGAGGAAGCTGCGGCGGGGAGCGAGCTAGGCGAAACTTAGGCGGGCGAAGCAGCGGCGAGAGCAGGCGGGGTCCGCGGCGGGGAGCGGGCGGCGGCGGCGCCAGAGCCCCCCCTCCGCCTGCTGCTCCCGCCCTCCTTGTCTTCCCCACTTTGTCTTCCTTTCTTTCCCTTTGCTCTTCTCCATTGCTGGGAGGCGGGGAGGGGACGGGGGGGCGCGGCGGCGGGGAGAGACGCACGCACAAGGCTGCTGGCATTATTGCCTCTCCCCGGAGCTGAGCGAAGGCGGATCCAGGCGCGCAAGGAAATGCATTTCCTGCACCCAGGAAAAACTGCAGCAGCAGCAGCAGCAGCAAAAGCCCAGTGCAGCAAATATGGCTGCGTGCGGCTGCTGGGGCTCCTGAAAGGAGGCCCTGGGAGGAACTGAAGCCTCCCCCCCCCAACTCTTTATTTTAATATAAATCTCTCTATATATATAAACGCCCCACCCCTCCAAATAACTTTGGGTGGGAAAGAAGTTGCCTTGCGCTTCCCTGCGAGGGTGGAGGAGATGAAGCGGGCAGCCTTCGGTCCAAACCGGAGTGCTGCGTTCAGCGCTGGCCCCTGAAAGGCGGCGTCGGCACCCTGCTCGCTTTGGCCGGGGAAAGGGAAAGGGGAGGAAGACGGGAGGCTGCTCGGGGAGCCCGGGAGGACGCAGGATGCGCGTGCGGCTGCCGTAGCGGTAGGGAACGCAGGGAGCGAGCCAGGTCGCCCCAGCGCAAGGCGACTGGGGGCAGGATAGAAAGGTGCGCATATCTAGCTATCTAGCTATCTAGATCTACGCTTAAAGAGCTGCCTGCCGGTTGGAGTTTGGGAAACAGGGTGTTGGGGGGGGGGAGAGGGAGGGAGGGAGGTCGCGCAGGCAGCAAAAGAGCAACAGTTGTTTCCCTTTCTGTGTAACTTTGCCCTAAGTGTGCGCCAGGGGAGTCTCCTCCTCCTCCTCCTCCCTCCTCCTCCTCTTCGCCTTTCTTTGGGATTCTTCCACCCTGGAGTAGTGGCCGGAGGGAAGGAGAAATGTGGCCGCTCTTTGCTTGCTTTGTAGCGGGGGGGAGATAAGAGGGGGTCGGGTCCTGTCTCTCCGCTCCACCCCCCCCCCCGCTCGTTTGAGCCCATTGTCTGGAGGGAGGGGAGCTGGGAAGGCGAAAAGTTGTTTAGCTCCCTTTGATTGCAGGGAGTGGGCGGGGCTTGTGGTGCGGGAAGAGAGGAAGGAGGAAGAGAGAGAGAGAGAGAGAGAGAGAAAGGTGGGGGTGGGGAGAAACACGCGCGACACAAAGCATCCTTCTCTTGGCCACGGCGCCTCCTGTGCGCGCCCGGCGCTGCTTCCCTTTCGGAGGCGAGGAGCGCCGCGGCTTCTGGAGGCTCCGGTGCCGCCGGCTGTCATGGAGCCAAAGCACAAAGAGCTGCTGGCCCAGTGTCATCAGAGCCTGTCCCAGGCCATGACCGAGGTGGACAAGGTGATCGACTTGCTGGAAGCGGCGGGGACCTTGAGCCCCCGCGACTTGCAGGAGCTGCGGGAAGCCGGCAGAGTCCAGGCAGGAGAAGAAGGGGGCGATGGGGATGGGGGTGGTGGAGGAGGAGGAAGAGTTGGAGGAGGAAGAGAGCGAGCCCCTGCTAGCGTTTGCAAGGCCGATCTGCTCATCAAGCTGCTGCTGGCCAAAGATCAGGATCATTTCCAGGACTTGCGTGTGGCCTTGGAGAAGACACAGCCTCACCTGCTCTCCATCCTGTACCTGAACAACGGCGTGGCAGGAGGGCAGCCTGGCGAGACAGCTGGTGAGTGCGGTTGCTGGGGAGGGCTTTGCATCTTTTTTTGGGATGGGGGTGGGGGAAACATGGGTTGGTAGTCTGGGTGGGGGCACTGCCCATTGCTAAGATTGAAGATGGGGGGAGGAGGAGAGGGGGGCAGTTATTACTGATTAAAGTGATTGCCCTCCCTCGCTGCAATGTACAATGCCATAAAAACACGACGTTAAAATATTAATACAAATCTATAAATCAACAAATGTAATACAAATCAGAAGAAAAACACACATCCAGCAACAATGGAGAAATAAGAGAATAACCTGGCTGCAAAAGAAAAATAGGGGGGGGGGGAAGCTCTATGTAAAATAATAAATAATAATGTTTAAACTCATGTATTACAACTTCCATGCAATGGGGAAAAATGTTGCATGTAAACTTTATAAGGTGTAATATTTCATTAATGAATCTTATATTGGTTGGAGTGTGTGTTAAGAATGTACAAGGTTTTGTATAACACAGACAGGTTAATGGCCAAAAGGGCTCGCAGTCTACCATTCTTTCGCCAGGATCGGGTATAAATGTCCAGAGACTGCCAGTGAAGCCTTCTCTGTCCTCTTCTTAAGATTGTAGTTTTATGGGCACTTCTGATGGAAATGTTTTCCTCAGTTCCCAATCCAGAGCAGTGTATTGATGGCCTGGATGGTTCAGTATGGGTACCATAAGTGGCCAGACAGTCTGGCTGTGGGGTGCATGCATGTCTGTGGTCCTGGCCATAGTACAGACAAGACTTTATGCATACCACTTAAATAGATCTTTGGTCTCTCTTCTGTTGTTGGTGTGCATCTGTGAATAACAGAAATTATTAAGTTTTAAATGTGCTTGTATCAGGCTTTCCAATGTATTGCTGGGAGATCGATTTACAAAAGCAAGGGGCTTCTGGAGCATCCAGCAAAAGCCCAGCTCCCAGGAAACAAATGGAGGACTTGTGGGATAGAGGGCTGGGTGCGCTCTCATTTCGTCTCATTGGACTTTGGCAGAAAGTGTCAGCAGCAGCAGCAAGGCATCCCTTGCGCCTTCTGCAAAAACCTAGCACCCATCAAACGCCACTCCCTTCCCAGAGTTCTCTGCACGTGCCACAGGACTTGGTGAAAGGAAGGATTTGTAGAGATCACAAATAGCCAAACCAACATGTGTGGGCCCCTGCCACCAAGAGGAGGAGAAGTATCTCTGGGCAGATCCAGATGATCCTGGCAACATATATGTCCTCCCTCTGTCTCATGCTTTTTACAATGACCTTTTCCAATTAGGAGTAATACTTGAAATAATATTTTATAAAGTGCTTTGAATGTTCACAAACATTTCACATGCATTATTATCTCAGTAATCCCTACAACCACAGTTTAAGGTAGGTATTATTCTTCCCTTACTGCCAGTGGTGTTCTAAGGCTGAGAGATGGTTGCTTGCCTAAGGCCACATGGGGAATTCATGGCAGAAGAAATTTTGAACTGAGTGGACTTGCTTTTTCACAGCTCAGTCTCTTAGCCACTGTGCTATGTTATCCAAGCAGATGTTGTAGATTACTACTTCACAAAGGGTTTTTTTTTAACTTGTGGAATACAGCAGAAATGTATAATTCTGAAATATGATATGTATTTAGGTTTATTATTTGACATATTGCCTAATAAAAAACTTCATTGAGCCACAACAATTTGTCTTTGAAGTCTGCTTAGAAACTTCGGCCGCAAGTGTGTTGATGGGTGCCAGATTTTTGGAGCGTGTTGCTTTCCTGCTGTTCCATCTGTGCCGGCTATCAGTTCATTCCTGGGCACAATCTAAAAAGTTAGTTATTGCTTCTAAAGCCATAAACGGCTTAGGACCACAATATCTAAAGGATATCTGCTTGCCTGCTGAAACCAGGTGGCAAGATCTTGCCACCCTCTGAGGTATGAATCATAGAATCATAGAATAGTAGAGTTGGAAGGGGCCTATAAGGCCATCGAGTCCAACCCCCTGCTCAATGCAGGAATCCACCTTGAAGCATCCCTGACAGATGGTTGTCCAGCTGCCTCTTGAATGCCCTCTAGTGTGGGAGAACCCACAAATTGGTTCCATTGTCGTACTGCTCTAACAGTCAGGAAGTTTTTCCTGATGTCCATTTGGAATCTGGCTTCTTGTAACTTGAGCCCATTATTCCATGTCACACATGCTTGGCTGGCATGTGTGGCAGGGCTTTTAGGCTGTTTTAGGCACCCAGCGTATGGAACTCGCTGCCTAGGGAGGTTGGTTTAGCTCCCTCTTTGCCAGTTTTCTGATACTGACTGAAAATGTTACTTTTCAAGCAAGCTTTTAGTACTGCCTTTAAAAATATTAGTTTGTTTTTCAAAAAAACACTTGGGTCTTTATTGCTCTTTCCCAACTGTGCTTTTGGAGGAGGGAGGACATATATGTGGTCTTCATTATTGTTTCTTTTTTCGCTCCCTGTTAATTGCTTTTATTATTATGTAAGCCACCCTGAGTGTTTCCTTTTTGAATCTGGAAAGGCAAGAGGTTAATCCTTCTAATAAATAATGGCAGGCGCTTCATTTTTTTTAAAAAAAGGTGATGACCGTCTCTGTCCGTCATAATACTGGAATTCACAGTCATCCAGTGAAAATGATAGGCTGGAGATTTAGGCCTGACAAAAGAAAGTACTTCTCAGAAGACACACAGTTCATTTTGCGGAATTGCCTGCCACAAGGTGTGGTGATGACTACCAGCTTAGATGGTTTTGGAAGTGGCTTAGACAGATTCAAGGAGGGTGTTTATCAGAGGCTACTTTTCATGATGGCTCTGTGCAACCTCCAGCTTCAAAGGCAGTATGCCTGTGACTTCCAATTACCGGGTAGCAACAGTGAGAGAGGACTGTTGCTATCTTGTCCTGGGGAGGATCTACACTACTGCTTTAAAATGGTTTATAGAATCATAGAATAGCAGAGTTGGAAGGGGCCTACAAGGCCATCGAGTCCAACCCCCTGCTCAATGCAGGAACAGTAGTGATAACTGTTCGGGCCCAGGACATATTCCATATACAATTTTCAAACTGTTTTCAAAGTGCCATATCCTGGTTGGTGTAGATCTGGCCCTGCTTAGGGATTTCCACAGGTGTCTGGTTGGCCACTGTGTGAACAGAATGCTGGACTGGTTGGGCCTTTGGTTTGATCCAGCAGGGCTCTTCTTATCTCCCAGGAAGCAGCCGGGATGGAGCTAGAGTTTCCCCAGGTTTCTAATTGCCTAGGCATAGTTTCCCCTCCCTGAAATATAACTGGGCACATGCTTTAAAGTAACAACCCAAAAGGATTATTTTTTTTAAGTGTGTAAGATAAAAGTTGCCATTTGGAAACTTCAGGAAATTTGACTGCATCTCTTTATAGGAGTGATTGAATGACCTTGCTAGACGGTGGGTTAGCCTGGTACGAGGCCCGGGCTCACCCCTGTGCGTCCAGATGACGCACAGCGGATCCCGGGCTCAGGCAGGGGTAACCCTCCCTTGGCCCAGGATAACCGGCACTGCTTCTGGCCCAGTATTTCCCGCAGAGACTGTGGGCGTGTAGACTGGTCCGCCGCTTTTCCTGGCTACCGTAATTACTCCCGAGTAGCCGGGAAAAGCAGCGGACGGTGCACAGCACTCCACAGGAGCGCTGGGCCCATTGGGGCAGGATGAGGGGGGGGGGGAGATTGCGGCCAGGGTGGGGAAATCAGGGGCAGGGGGAGGAATCGGAGCCAGGGGGGAGCGGGGAACCCTTTTTTTTTAAAAAAAAAACCCTTACCTTAATTGCTGGTGCGCTCCTGCGCATCCATCCCCTTTAAAACTAAACTAAAATGGCGGACGCGACGGGTCTTCTGTGCAGCCCATCGCGTCTGACGTGTGGAAAGGAGCGACAACCTGTGCTACTTCTAGCGTGGGCTGGCCCTTCCTCCCGCACAGATTTGCAGGTAGGTCTAGCAAGGCCCCCAGTCTCAAGCCATTCACTGATAGGCCAGAACTGCCCTCCTGCAGAGGAGGCTGATTGAAAGGATGCCAGGCTAAAGCGGTGAATCATGCAGAGATGCCCCAAGCACTTACTCTGCAGTTTTGCTCCCAAAATTTATACCCGTGAGGCTCACTTCTTTCCTCCCTCAGCCCAAACGGTGCCTCTATTTGCTGATTAATTGCAGCCTATAGTGCATTTCCCACTAATAAGCTACATATTGAGTGAACACCTTTACCATTGCCATTGCACTAGAAATGGTGTGAAAATATTGATAACTGGAAAACTAAATCTCAAACTTGAGCGCTTCATCAGAAGTTCCATGGCAGGAGACGACACTAAGCTGTTAAAATCATCGAAGCTAATTGTAGTGTTGAAGTTGTTTCTGTTACAGCCTGAGTGAACTGGAATGGTCTGACAGAATACGACAGGCGTTTACTCTGCCCAGGGTTAAAATGGCAATCCGGCCTTCCCGAGTGCTGTGATTGGTCCCTCTTGGTTTTAGTCATGAGTTTGTTAAAATGAAAGTAAATAATAATAATAATAATAATGTATTTCTTACCTGCCTCTCCACTTGGATCGAGGCGGGGAGCAACAGTGAATATAAACACATTAAAAACTGATTAAAAACATAGCATACATGATTAAAACATCCTTAAAACATTCTAAAATTTCACTGGATAGGCCTGCCGGAATAGATCAGTCTTTATTGATTGCCCCTGGATTATGGAACAGCCTGCCAGAGGAGATTCGTAATATTAACTCCCTCTGTGATTTTAAGGCAGCTTTGAAGACTAGCCTTTTCCGGCAGGCCTACCCAGATTAATGTAAAATCAAGTATTTTAAAGATGTGTTGATTCCTGCACTAATGTTGTTCCCTGCCTTGATCCAAAGGGGGAGGCGGGTAAGAAATTATTATTATTATTATTATTATTGCTTTTTTAAATGCTAAAAGACTGTCAAGTTGACGAATCTCCTCTGGCAGGCCATTCCGCAGTCTGGGAGCAGCAGAAGAGAAGGTACTCTGGGTAATACCCGCCAGCCTAGTTTTGGTTGACTGAAGTAGAACCTTCCCAGAGGACCTGAGTGTGCCGGGAAGATTGCATGGGAGAAGGCGATCCCGCAGGTAGCCTGGACCCACACTCGGAAACTAATTGGCAGCCAGCGCAGAGATTTTAAAAGTGGTGTAATGTGGTCACCCCTAGGTGTACCAGTGACCAGCCTGGCTGCCATATTTTGGACTACTTGAAGTTTCCGGACATGAGTGCACCTTTACCGGATTCCCTCTGTGCAGTCACTTTCTACAAGAGACTGTTGCCAAAACGTTTAGCTGCAGATTGTCTCAAAAAGTCCTAGTGCTTCAGTTGGGTAATGTCCGTGGACGGGTACGGATCAGGAATGTAGGTTGGGTTTGCTGGTTCCTCCCCTCCTCAGGTTTGCATGCACAAATGGGGGAGGGGCCATAGCTCAGTGTGATAGAGCACACGCTTTGCATGCAGGAGGTCCCAGGATCTATCCCTGGCTTCTCCAAGTAGGACAAGGAAAGAATCCTGCCTGTAACCTCTGGAGAGCTGCTGCCAGTCAGTGTTGACAATACTGGGCCAGATGGACCAAAGGTCTGACTCAGTATAAGGCAGCTTCCGATGTTCCTAATGTAATGAATCTGCTCCACCCCCTCCAACTCCCTTCCCTTTTTGGTGCTAAGAATTTGCAGTCAGTTTGCAAATCCATTTCTAGCCATGGTTGCATGCTCTGGTTAACGTTGAATTGTTGCACCCACAATATTAACCATGGGTGCTCTAAAGAAGGGAAGGGAAGGAAACAAGGGGGGAGATTCATGAACCAGAGAAGGAAAAGGCTGTGAGAGCTACCAGGGCACTCACCAACTCCTAGCCATGGTTTGGAGACTGGGCAGCATTATGCCTATACTGGTCCAGTAAAGTTCTGGCTATGTTGATTACAATATATGAGTATCTAGTAATGTTCTTCTGGCACTCCCATATTGCAAGTGAAGCCTCTATTTCTCCACATGTTGAGAGGTCTTTAGGGATACCCATAATTTATTTGTCCTATCAAAGGCAGGTTGTACAGATGCATTTTTGGGTGCCTTCAGACTTTCAGGAAGCATGGAGCACTCACTGAAGGCTCCCAACGTGGGTAGTTATATGTGGTGGGTTGGTCATATAAAGCAGTTTTCCATTTTCATTATCCAATACAGTAAATATTTTGAAGATAATGGCCATGCTGGCTGGGAATTATGGGAGTTGTAGTCTAACACCTCTGGACAGCACCAGGTTGGGCACGGCTGACATAGAAGGTGAATTGAACTAAAGATGTATGTGCTTGGAGTAAATTTCTAATACTAACAACGAGTGAGAAAGCCACTTCTGGTTTCTAGGTTTCCTTCTCCCAAAGATTTAAAATCACACATTTGAGGTTTATGTAGCCTATAGATATTTCTCATTTCAATCTACCTGTCCTGGGATGGTTGTGAATATCATTGACCCAACTGCACTGATCTGTTGTGGCCAGGGCCAGCCCTACCATTAGGCAAAGTGAGGCAGTTGCCTCAAGCGACCAATGCCTGGAGGCAGCAACTGCCTGGAGGCTGCAACAAGGTGTTGGAGGAGAGAATTGTGTGTCAAGTGGCTTTCTCTACACCCCCTAAACTGACCTGCTGCCTTCAGGTGTGGCAGAGGATGCTGTCCCATTGTTGGTGTTGAAAAAAGATGTTCAGTCTTGAATTAAGGGTTTTATATGTGGAACTGGAAGGGGTGCCATTTTATTCTTCTCGGGCAGCAAAATGTCTTGGGCTAGGCCTGACTGTGGCATAAGGTTTTGTGGATCAGATGGATAAAGTGTTATCCTCAGTTGGTAGATTATACAAACACACGCACATTTTCTGACAGAGTGGGCTCTCTATGCCAGAAAAGCGTATTAACAGATCAGATATCCCAAGACTCTTTGTTGATTTTGCTGCAGCAGACTAATATGGCTATCCGTCTGGATGTGTTACAATCCAAACTGTTGTGTATACTAGCATTTGTGACGCATTTACTTAGATCCCTTCATTCTAAGAAGATTTTTTTGGGGTGGGTGGGTTGTTAAATAAAACGGCACATTACGTATTTCAGACTGATTTAACTGACAGAGCTTTCCCCCAAAGAACTCTGGGAACTGTAGTTTTATGATGATTCTGTGACTTCTATGTGGAAGCACACAAGCCACCTCACAAACCTCTCAGCGTTTGTGGAAGTGAAGCCATGTTGAAGTTTGTCGTTTAGGCCTCTCAAAAACCCACACTTTGTGGACAATGTAGCCAGGTTCACTTTGTTTCTGTTGTGGGCGAACCAGCTCTGTACTGTTTCATTGCAATTCCCGAAGAGAAAATTTGTGTTTTTAACGTGACAAAAACGAAGTCCAAGCAAAGCATTTCTGTTTGTGTATAGGATGAAGGAAATACATATATTTGGACTGTGTCACATTTGTTTCCATTTGGTTTAGCTTAAGGCACTTTTCCCCAGCAAGCTTTTCCTTATTTAGAGTATAGTTAATGAAGGAATTTAGGGCAAACACAATTAAATTACAAGCTTGTTTGGCGACAGCCAATCATCTGTGTGAACGTGTTTGCTGGAGTTTAAAGTGATAAACAGTTTGCTGTGCCTTGAATGTGTCGACGGGAACCAAAATGTTCAGGCTTCTGCTCTCCTTTGTGAGTAATCTGTTAATATTTTAAGAGTGTTATTTCATTATTAATTTGTGTAATCGGCAATCTGAAGTATTACTATTTTAAGGATCACTGTGCCTGAAGATTTCTGTTAAATTATTGGAACGGAGTTCTTTGCATTTCTTATTCATGAGACTAAGATGGTAAACATGCATTTTTACTTAAGAGTAAGTCCTGTTTAAATCAATGCAGCTTGCTTTTGAGTAAAGATTCATAGAGTTGGATTGCATGAATGCTACTGCTGCCTAGGTTTTCTTGCTTTGTCTTCATAATGCTTGTAAAAGATGGAAAGAAAAAGGGAATGGTAATTGGGCCGTCTGATCACATAAAATTGTCCTGATTCTTTGGAGATATATGTATGCATGTGTACACGTAAGTGAAACTTGTGCATGCATAGGAACACACATGCACATATGGTGAAGAACAATGGGCTCTCTTAACTAGGAAGTGATGGGATGGGGGAACAGAATTTTCTCTCTGCCTCTGACTTTCTTGGGTACTTTTCAAAGTGAGAATCGTGGTGCCATTGGGAGGTGGACCCTTTGCTAGTCTTGGAACCATTTGCCATCATCAGGAGCTCACTTTGTAGTGGGTAGGGGGCTTTAGTAAGTTGATAAATGCTGTGTGTGTTTATTTACTTTATAAGTGGTACGGCTTCTTAGTACGGCTTCATTGTCAGGCACAGTCTACTAATGGCAAGAACATATGATTTGAGGTGGCCTATGGCCAACCTTCCAGAAATCTACTTGTTAGCTCACAGAGGGCAAGTGCTCTTGACTAGCAAGGTGCCCCCGCTATTTGCGGAAGCCCTCTTCTGGCTTTTCAGCAAATAGAAGACTAGGTAAGAAATGGCAGGGATCCCTTCAGCTACTTGTTTTTGTTTCCTACTTTTTATAAAAACCCTTTGCAATTGAGCAAAGATCCTGTCTGTCCCCTGAGGCCCTTCTGCACCTGCTAGGGAACTTGGTGGCAGCAAGGGCGTGAGGGTTGGTGCCGACCACAAATAATGGTTGGCCAGTAAGCCACGTCAACATTTGTGGAGGCCGTGCCTAAGGCATATTTTGGGGTGCATAGATCTTCCAGTCCCAGTTACCTATCCCTACTGTCTTTGCCCCTTTAACTTAAACATGGAAGTGGGAACCAGGTTCAGCTTCCTTTGAAGAAGTATGGTGCCTGCTCCAACAGAGGGAAAGAAGTAAAGTGATAAAGGATGAATGTGAGCAAATGCAGTTGCAGTTTTGTTGTCCAGCAACCATTATGACTTAAACACGTGCTAGACATTCATAGTAAGCCTTGGGTTATGGATGACACATTTCCACTGTTGTGATTTTAAAACATACACAATCTTGATGAGAATACTTACATCTTAATCCTACACACATTATTCCGATGTCCCATTTTGTACAATGGGGCTTTACTCTCCAGTAGTGTACATAGGATTGCAGCCTTAATTAACTGTTTTGGCAGGGTGTTAAAAATAAGTTTCTAAAATTAGAGCATTGTATCTAAGAGTCTAGTAGGTCAGCTGTAAAACAACAGCAACAGAAATTTTATATCGGATGACAAAGCAAAAAGTTTGCTCAAATTACAGATACTCTTGACAATTTGTTTTCCTGAGTCATACACTGATGCATTGCGGCTGCTACAGCATCACCAAATTACAAATTAACAGCTCTGAAGGACAACATCCTAAATCTATGTGTTCTAAATCTTAGCATAGTCTTCAAGGACTGGTGCAAATTTTAAAATACAAATGAGTATCATCAGAACATCGCTTCATTTATTAATTTGAAAAGTGGGTTCAACGCAACACTAGCTTGGATTTTATATTCAATGTCAACATGGTGTAACATCCTGGCTGATGCTGGCTTGGTTTTCACATGTATAAATACCCAGTCATCCATTACGCAATGTCATGAAATTCATTAAACAAAAAACCTATGGTTTACAGAACAATGTTAAGGCTCTAGAGCTTTCAACCAAGCACCAAAAAGCAGGGAAATTGGGAGTTCAGGCTCAGAAGCCTTAACGCCACGTCCTCCCTAAGGAGGCAAGAAGTGTAAGTGAAATTCTCATTCTTCCAAAGCAGATAAACCATGAGGACAGGATTGAGAATATGATATGCAGAGGTGACAGTGGGGTTGTGTCACTGGTTGACTGTGGAGGGAAAAGAAGATTCCCCCTCTCCCCCCATGGCTAGGGAAAGGCCTCTAAGAGGTCTTGGCACCAGTTCCTGGAGCCAAAGTGGCTCCTCTGTAAAAAAAACAGTGAAGATCAATGACTAAACCGCCCAGAGAGCTTTGGCTATGGGGCTGTATATAAATGTAATAAATAAATAAAATAAATAAATAAATAAATAAATAAACAAATTTGAATATTGCTCTGTTAAGAAACCATTTATAAGACCATGCATTGTTGACTTATTCTGAACCTATTAATGACAGGTGCCAATATGTCATGAAGAAACCAAATTCTGCACTTGGACTGCTCTAAAGGATTTTAAGTTTTTGCTGTAGATTTTAACTAGCGAGGTCAGAGGAATCCATCTAGGGGGTGGATTCATCAGCTTGGCCCCTGGATTTTGGTTTGCTTCTCGCAAGGTGGACCGACTAGATCTGCAACGCGCTCTATGTGGGGCTGCCCTTGAAGCTGCTCTGGAAGCTGGAGCTAGTGCAGAATGCTGCAGCTCGGCTGTTGTTTGGAGCTGCCCCTTTCCAGCATGTAACTCCTCTGCTGAGGGAACTGCACTGGCTGCCTATTCGCTACCGGGCCAGGTTTAAGGTTCTTGTACTTGTGTACAAAGCCCTAAACAACTTGGGACCAGGATACCTGAGAGAGCGCCTTCTCCCTTACCAACCTGCCCGGTCACTGAGGTCATCTGAGGGCCTGCTCCTGGAGGTTCCACATAGATCCATCCTCCGACTGGAGTCTACCAGGGGAAGAGCCTTCAGCGTGGTGGCGCCCCTCCTGTGGAATTCCCTGCCTCTGGAGGTCAGGCAGGCGCCAACCTTGTACTCCTTTCGGCGCCTCCTGAAAACATCTTTATTCCAAGAAGCCTTTCTTTAACATGCAGCCTTGGATTACTGTTATTGCTTATTTTAAATTTTGTTTTAACTGTTTTTATTTTCATTTTACCTTGTACACTGCTCCGAAATTTTTCAATGGGGAGCGGTATATAAATATTCTAAATAAATAAATAAATAAAAATCAAGCCAGTTTACTTTCCCACCCACAAGATTTTTTATTTACATAAATAGAAATTTGTGCGAATTGTGCCTGCAATTTGTGTAAATTTCCATTTATACAAATAAAGAACAACAACAGAGAAGATTCCCAGATTTTGAGGGGAAAGCATGGCTCGGTTCACAAATGCAAGCCAAGTCAGGGGCACATGGAGAAATCCAGCAAGCCCCAAAAGAGCCAGATTCCCCAGCAATGGACATCCCTAATTTTGACATTATTGTTGCACCTGTTACACCTTTTATATTAATTGTAAATTCATTCTCAGAGTGTGGATTGTTATGTAGCTGAAACTGCACCATCCACACACAAGAGGAGAGGTATTGGCTGGCCTGGGGAGTCCCAGGGTTTGTAGAAGTAGCAAAATAGTCCAATGAGGAGGGAGGAATGCTGACTGACGGGCAGGGGAGGAGGAGGGCTTCCTGAAAGAAAGCGTGGCTGGCTGGAACCTTGAACAGGAACACTCTACACTGCAATCTATTCTTGCAGGTTCCACTTGTTTTAGTTTATTTGTATTTTTGTTGATCCTGTACTGTGGTATTAAATTTATTGCTATTTAATGCTGCCATTAGTGTGTTGGTGGTTATTTTTATTATTAATTATTCTTCTGATTTGCTTTGATTATTTGTTTTTTGTAATAAAGTTAATAGTTATGGAATGTTGTATTCATATCTCTTGTGAACCCACTTTGAGTGTACTGATGGGAGGATTTGACTTGATTTGAAATAAATTCTGCAGATGATGAGATTTGGCCTAAATATGCTTGATTTTCATTTATTCTTGCAGTATTTGGATTCTGCAGAATTTTGGGGATTGAGAATAGGAGACATGAACCAAGGGATGGAGCACTGGATTCCCCAGAAGACTTTTACTAATAAAGACACTAGAAATGTGGAGGCCCAGACAAATTAGGAAGAAAGCTGGTCTGTCTACGCCTCCCTGCTGTATCCATTTTTCCAAAGGAAAAATTGACATTTCAGGAAAATGCTTTTTACTTCAAGTTTTCACAATATTATTTGCATTCCTACAAAATGCATTTTAATAACTATGTAAAACTAGTAACACTAAAGTATTGTGTACTTACTATTCCTATATACTGTAAACATGTGAAACTCTCAGATCCTCTCATCTTCTTAAATCCTTCATCTTCTGGAGCATGTGAAAGAAACAGATCTATGATAAGAAATAAATACACCAAATCAAGAATGAACAGTGTTTCCGGTTGAGATCTAGTAAGCTGGGGAGAGTTGAGCAATTTTGGACAGATGTCTACAGCAACAGGATACTAATACATAATATGTCTGAGTTTTCAAACATGTTATGTCCTTGATGACAGTAGTTATGACATTGGTTGTATGCCACCCTTGCTAAATCCTGTAGGGTATGTTTACATGAACAATGGCTGAAGTAGTCATTAACAGTGATAACTACAATGGTGATCAGCTACAACTCAAGTATAACGGTCTGTTCGTTCATGCAAATCAGCCCCAAATGGGGCTTAATTACAACTGGTATTATGCCACTGATTGTATATCTGCTCTGCAGTTTCATGAGCAAATTAGTAAGCATGGAAGCAGAAAACTACTACTCTGCAAATTTTTATGTAAGCAATAAGGGGGTGGGAAGGCAGAAAATACAACAGTATTTGAGCTAGTGTTCTCTCTCAGCTGGTGGGCCTTGTACACATAAGAAAATACTGATTTGCACAGTTGAAAATTTATTCCTTCTTGAATGCATTTTTTGGCAAAGTGATGATAGGCTGACGTACAAGATCATTGTGTATGTGTTAAATTTATGCTCAGTTCATATATTCAAGATGTAGCTGTTGCTTTGGCTCAGTCCAGAGTTCAAAACTGACCTCAAAACTGAAAGTTCTTGGTGTTGATAAGAAGACACTTTGGCCTTAGCTAGACCTAAGGTTTACCCCGGGATCTGCCCGGGGTCATCCCTATTCATGTAAATGACACACAGGGGATCCCAGGAGCAGGCAGGGACGACCCCGGGACAATCCCAAGATAAACCTTAGGTCTAGCTAAGGCCTTAGAGTCAATCCTATATAGCTCTACTCCCAACCATCCCTCACCATTGGCTATACTGGCTAGGGTTGATAGGAGATCAAGGCCAAAACATCTGGAGGGCCTCCATTTGCCCACCCTTATGTATTATATCCCCATATACACTTGTTTACTATTTCCCACTGACGTCTTCTGTTTAGATTTGTTATACACAACACCAGCCTCGGTTAAATTGGACCCAGGATTGCTCTTGAAGTTGCTTTGATAACTTTGAAAAAAGTTACCAAGGATTTTTTTGAATCAAAAAGATCAAAGAGCGTGAAAGTAGTTGAGAAATTGGTTTTGGCTCATGTATTATATTCAACCTTAATTTTCCTCTAAGAAGACTCTTCTCTCTACCCCACCCCACCCTCAAATGCACACAATTCTGAAGTAACAACTGCCCTATGTCACTTGAAAGGCTTTATGGCTAAACAGGAATTTGAACCCAGACCTCCACGTCCAGAACTTTAGCTCAGCCTTCTGCAATCTGGTGCTTTCTAGATCTTTTGTATGTCAATTCCCATCAGCACCAGCTAGCATTGCCTATGGTCAGGGATGCTGGGAGCTGTAGTCAAAAATCTGGAGGACATGAAGTGGAGAAGCCTGCTGTAACCACTACACCACAGCTCAGGGGCTCTAGTTATGGGAGGTTGTGTGTGGGGGGGGGGCTGGTAGGTAAAGAGTTGCGGGAGTAGGGAGTTTGTAATAACAGTCCAGATTCTCGGGCTTCTCCTCTCAAGTGGTGATGTAATCCTCAAGTCTTTTCTATTCAGTTCTTGAAACAAGGCAATACTGCTGGGAAACCATGTTACAGAATCTTCCCCTGCTTTGTTAGATGATTTATCGCTTGAAGTTGTAGCTCAACAACATGGTGTCGGTGTCCAAATGTGCATTCAGGCACTTGCATCATTACGGAGAAGTAAATCTGAATGCAGCTGGAGGTTTAAAAGGCATCTCTTGTTTTGAAGATTCATAGATGCTTAAGGAAATAGGGCATGTGTGAAGAAACAGTAATGCCAAGGTTGTTTATGGGTCACAGAATTAGGCTGTTGCACTGTAGGCTGTCGAAAAGGGCTTTGAGCTAATGCTGGATGCGATTTCATTAATTTATTGTTGCATGTTTTTATGAGATTGTAGCAAAATAATGCTTAATGATGCCCCCCTCCAGAAATGGATTGTAACGTCAAGTATAATTAATTATATTGAATTCAATATTTGATTATACATTATTTGGAACACAAATTAACGTTGTAGCAATATGCAGTTGTGCCAATCAATCATACTCCCTAAAGTTGCTAGTGGGTCTATTAACATTTGTACCCCATCCACCCCCACTACTTAGGGAGGCAGGCTATGTTGGAAAGGCCTATGCAACCCAAATTTTAAGCAACCAATTTTTTTTAAAAGCAGAGTTATGCTGGTTTTCCAATCTCAGCAATTAACTTTCAGGTAACCCTCAATGTAACCATTGAATTCACTGGCTTCTCTGTTCCACTGACCTAAAATATAGCTTGTGCAACTTGTATCTCTCTCACCACCACCCCAAATCCTATTTGTGGCCACCATAATTGAGGAACTGTAGCTTTTTCCACTGTGTATCTTCCGTAGGTAGAATAATGTTTTCATAAGTGCAGGACTCCAAAGCCGTTGCCTGTAGGGTCTTTTCATGCTTATGAGTAAGTCTGCATGTAATACTACCTCCTGGTTTATTTAAATCATCATTTGTTGCCCTACAAGATATGGCTCTCGGTTTGGCAAATGCGAATTACTTTGCTTGTAAGCTGCCCTGATGGCGTTTCACAGGACCAATTTTGGATAAAAGTGTTACTCTGTGAAAGGTGTTACTCCATGATAAAAGTGTTACCCTAACCCTGTCCTTACTAGACAGACTATAAGTGAAGCAGGTGGCTACTAGGAGGAGGGCTTTCTCTGCTGTGGCACCCCGGTTGTGGAATGAGCTCCCAAGAGAGGTCCGCCTGGCACCTACACTGTATTCCTTTCATCGCCAGCTGAAGACCTTTTTATTCACTCAGTATTTTAACACTTAATTTTAACTTAAATTTAAATTTTACTGTTTTAACTCTGTATTTTAATCTTATATCAATTTTGCTGCGTGGTTTTATCCTGGTTGTGCTTTTTATACTGTATTTTGTATTTGTGCTTTTAACCTGTTGGTTGTTTTATTATGGTTTTAATTTTTGTGAACCGCCCAGAGAGCTTCGGCTATTGGGCGGTATAAAAATGTAATAAATAAATAAATAAATAATGAAATAAAAAGGTAACCTGCCCAGCTACACAGAGGCATTCTTGTGCCCTTGCTTTACAGCGGTGAAGGACAAGTTGTGACCCTCCAGATGTTTTGGTCACAAGTTGCCCACCCCTGTTTTAGAGTGAAAGTTTAATTGGTGTGTACAGCTTCAAACAGTGTCCAATCCATGTCATGTTCAATTGGAGAGTTCTTATCATTTATATAGTGCCACCAGTGTCCATCGAGCTTTGCAGAGTACAAGAGGTAGCTCCTTGCCCTGTGGACCTTACATTCTAAAATTCAATATAGAGGAAAGAACGAGGAGGGGAGGCAATTTGATTTAAACATGCTTAACTTTGGCTGGATTGTGTACATTGTTGACGCAGCTGGCTGTTGGAAATATTGCAGACAGGGTGGATTTAAATCACAATTTAAATCACTCCTCAGAAAGACTCGATTTAATCATGTGACTCCCCCCCCCCAAAAAAGAAGCGCACTCTTCCTCGCTATATTTTACACAACTCAGTTACCAAAGACTCATTCTTGCTGGTATAATCTTAATATTTACAACCAGATGAAGGTTTCATTTTTAGAATAGCAACTTTTCAGATTAGTTTTACAGCTATATAAAAAAATACTGATTTGGTTATACTATTAGAAACACATCATAGATAATTATGAAATTATTCGAGGTGAACTATCTCCAATTTAATAGGTTAATCATTCATATTTGGACAACTTTTCTGCTGTACTTTATTGGAAGGAGAAAAATAAACTTACAGAAACCTCTGGAAGAGCATGACATTGTGAATGGATTAATGGGATTCATTTACCCAAAAATTTAAAACAGCCTAATGCTACATAATTAAAAACTAATCCTTATTTCATGATGAATAAACTTTGAACTATAATGTATCTTAAGTTACGCCTTGATTGAAGAAAGCTAACCTATAAATATATAGACATATTAGACAGCTCTTTCTACAGATGATTGAACCTTGATAAGTAGGTATGGTGAATTTTAAGTGATATATGTCTTTTTTTTTTCTCCAGGCTTTGTATTACTGTATTATTGCATATATGCATGGATGCTCCTCTTTTGGCGTATTTGTCAGCGCCTTTGGCCAGTACAATAGACTTGATTTGAAGTATTTTAAATAGAAAACTATCTCTAGATAGATTTTTCCTCAAAAAGCATTTTATTAAAAAAAAATCCGATTTAAATAAAAAAAAAATCTAATTTAAATTTTAAAAAATCAATTTTTTTTAAAAAAATAAAAAAATCATTGATTTTTATCCACCCTGATTGCAGATACTAATGCCTTCCAGGAATATTATGAATACACCTTTCCTTTTAGATACTACAACAATTAAGACTAGTCAATTTCATTTCGGCTATTGCTGATATTAAATAGAAAGCAAACACAATTTCGTTTGGTTTTCTCAGTCGCCTGATGCAAGGTTGGGATGGAAAAACGTACGCCAGCGTGGAAGGAAAACCGGAGAGGGAATCACGATGATTTGCATTGCCAAGACATTGGGCAGGACAGTGACACCCGCAAGAGAAAGGCTTGATGCAGGATTTTGTTCAATGGTGTCACAACTTGGCAACTCCACATCAGGGGTAGTGATGGGGAGTCTGTTGTGAAAGCTGTTGCTAAAGATTATTGTTGCTTTGAACTCCTGACTGCTGCTAAGTACAGAATATCTGGTGCATTTTCCCCCCACTAGTATTTGCTTCCTAGTTCATACCCCCATTCAAAGGCCCACTCAGTTTTATGTTTTTTTTCATTCTTTCCTCCTTAGTTTTACCTAGGTGTTGTTTTGTCCAGATTGGAATTCTTGACTTTTGTTTCAATTTGCTTTCTGTCCGTTTGTGTATCCCTTTTTTCTTCCCCATCCTTTCTATTCCCTGGGAGTTGGTGTTAGTGAAGGTTAACCTTCCATTGCTGGGCCTCCCTGACTCCATGGTGACCATTGGTGCCAGGGCTCAACGGATTATGTCAGGGCTTGGAGGCCAGCATTTATTTCTGCTAGCCATCAGGAGTACAGTAACAGTACTAGAGATGTAACATTTCCAGAAATTTTGAAACCTTGGAGAAAAAATATATTTTGGGTGGGGGGGAGATATGGAATGCTTATTTTTAGCGCTTCTTACAGATTTAAAGCCACGCTATTGCTTTAGGACAGCCTTCCCCAACCTGGTGCCCTCCAGATATTTTATACTTCAATTCAATTGACTGGAAGGCTGGGTGATGTAGTCCCAAAAGATCTGCAGGGCACCAGTTGGGGAAGGCTACTTTAGGGTAAAAAAATGGGGTGTAGTCCTATTGATCGTTCCCTTGATTGATTGGAAGCCTCCAAACTCAGAGGCTTCTGATCTTCCAGTGCATGGTGGGAGGAGTGGCGGGGGTGACCTTCACATTCCCCATCCTCCTGCCCTGCATATTTTGCTAGATGGGCTTTTAGTCTATCTAGCAACACTGCTTTGGAAAAGGAGGGAAGGAGGCTAGAAGACGCTCAAGACAACTTGTATCGTGGTCTTTCCAGTCTCCTCCCCTCCCTGCCCACCGGAATGACACCCTTTCCCCTTCTCTGAGATTCATTTTCTGACCTTGGAGAGCAGCTGGTGCAGTTCTTTCTGCACTGGCTGTGAGGAGGCAGAGGGAAAGGGTCAGATCACTTACTTCCCCTTCTGAGATCGGAGTCCATAGGATTGATCCCTAAATTATATTATGTATAACTTGGGTTGCTCAGAAAATTGTCATTAAAATTAAAAAGTTTAAAAAGTGAACTCAGTAAATTTGCCATTACTTTCTGAATAAACTGTGCTTTTAAACTGAATAAATCAAACATGTTTATTTTATGAGCAAAGCAAGGTACACATACTACAGTTTATGTCTGACCAGAGAGAACTTCAGCAAGTGGTCCTTGAAACATCTGAATCCTTCCAAATCACGTGAGGTACTGGTTCCTCTCTATTCGGCCCTGGTTAGGCCTCATCTAGAGTATTGCGTCCAATTCTGGGCTCCACAGTTCAAGAAGGACGCAGGCAGGCTGGAGCGTGTTCAGAGGAGGGCAACCAGGATGATCAGGGGTCTGGAAACAAAGCCCTATGAAGAGAGACTGAAAGAACTGGACAAGTTTAGCCTGGAGAAGAGAAGATTGAGGGGAGACATGATAGCACTCTTCAAATACTTAAAAGGTGGTCACACAGAGGAGGGCCAGGATCTCTTCTCGATCCTCCCAGAGTACAGGACACGGAATAACGGGCTCAAGTTAAAGGAAGCCAGATTCCAGCTGGACATCAGGAAAAACTTCCTGACTGTTGGAGCAGTACGACAACGGAATCAGTTACTTAGGGAGGTTGTGGGCTCTCCCACACTAGAGGCCTTCAAGAGGCAGCTGGACAACCCTCTGTTAGGGATGCTTTGGGGTGGATTCCTGCATTGAGCAGGGGGTTGGACTCGATGGCCTTGTAGGCCCTTTCCAACTCTGCTATTCTATGATTCTATGATTCTAAGAAGCAGGAAGAACTGGAGGCAGAGGAAGACTGATGTATAGCATCTGTTCCTGTTGTAAGGAAGTTCAGAGGAATTCCTAAACCTGTTCCTATTTGTGGGTGGAGTTTAAAGAAATCTTACCTGAAGGAAAAGCTATTGAAATTTTATTTAGCTGGGAAAGATTCTCTCACCTATTAGGAATGGTAAGTAATCATATTTAAGTTAAGAATCTTTGAGTAATCTCAACCTTTTATTTGAAGAGTGACATTTTTATTCACTTTTGTAAATATTTCCCATTGATGAACATCTTATTTTTGTTCTTTTTCAAATATTGTCTACAGTAGTTCCTAAGCCCTAGAAACTAGACTACTGTGTTTCTTTGAAGTGTCTGAAGTTAAAGAGATTTATAGCTGAGGCAACATTCCCAAGTGATGAGGTCTGATTGAGAACTTTATTAAAAACTTTATCAATGAGTTCCATAGACCCAAGCCTCAAAGTTAATTTAAAAAAAAAGAAACACAGGTGAGGTAACCACATGCTGTTCTGTCATATGGTGTGGAAGTAGTGTAATAACTACAGTGTTTCCTTCACATGTGTTTTTTTTAGATTACAACTATGTTAATTGGCTGCTACAGTAGCCAACACAGGACTCTCTTGAACAAAGCCCAAACAGTCAAGAATGCATATTTTCTTCCATATGGTGACTTTACTCACATGTTGGGAAACTGAGCATGACTTGCAGTACCCCTAAAAGTCTGTTAGTAAAAGATACATTAGATCAATAATTTTAATAAGGAATGGAATAAATAAATATTGTCTGGAATCTGACAGAGAGGATAAAGGAAACATTTCCCCCCATGGCTTATTTCCCCCCAGACATTTTATATCTCTAGCCTTTCTTTAAAAGGCTTCTTATTACATAGTTTTTAGAAGTCATTTGGCGTGAGTAAAGGCTTCGTAATCCAAAGTTTGAAGAAAACGAAACAGTCTTTGGAGTGGGTGGGAACCAGCCCCCCAAATTTCCAAGTATTTTTCTGAGCCTTCACATCTCTAAACCCTATCCTTGCACATATATGGAGTGTCTTTCCCTTTTTACTGAAACACTGCTGCCTGCCCTGCTGCTCCCACACAGAACTAAGAGGAAAGGCTTAGAGGATGGATACCATTGTTCCCCCACAGACGTCTGTCTGTGGCCTTTGCTAGATCAGGCTATATCCCGGGGTGATACCTGGGATCGTCCCTGTGCATCCAGATGACGCACAGGGGATCCCGGGCTCAGGCAGGGATCAACCCTCCCTGGCCCCGGGATATAGGCCTACCCTTTGGCCCCGCTTTTTCTAACGGTCTTGGGCTGAGCCCAAGACCGAGAGCGTGTGGCCTGTTTCCACGGCTTTTCCCAGCTCCACGCAGTTACTCGCCAGGTATTATTACATTTATATACCGCCCCATAGCCGAAGCTCTCTGGGCGGTTCTTAACACAGCTCGGCTTTCTGGCTTAACCACCATGGTTAAAGCCATGGTTTAAGGTGTCTTCTGAGTGGGACCTATATGTTAAAGCTCTGTTATAGTCTGGACACCTCTATGTCAACCCTCCTCTTCTCCTTATGTGCTGCTTCTTTCCCCAAATGCTACTTTCCCTTTAGAGGGAGGGAGTTACGGGTGGCCACTGTGTTGCTACTTACCTCAGGTGGTGTCCACATTGTCCTGCACCTGCTTGTCTCAGTGAGAAAGAGGTAGCCTGACCAATGTGACCTCCTGCTGAAGCTGTGTGCCTGAAGGGGAGCCAGTGCCCATTGTGACTTCCTGCTGATGCAAGTTTGCCTGAAGTGGAGAGCAACTGGCCAACAGCTGTGCCACCATTGCTCTCCATCTTAACAGGAGAGAGACACTAGCCCAGCTTTCCTCAACCTAGTGCCATCCAGATGTGTTGGACTATAACCCCTATTATTCTCAGACAGGCTGAGGTGTGTGAAAAACCATCTAGGTGACACACAGGGGATCCAGTGCTCAGGCAGGGGCGAACCCTGGATGATCCCAGGATAAACCTTCGGTCTAGCTGTGGCCAAAGACTTTCTCATTATGCCTCTTGTTTATTCTTCCTGCTACCTTCATTTCCACCAAAAATTGTTTTAATAAAGGAATCTTAACCCCGTGTTTTAAGTCAATATATCTGTGAAAGGTGGGATGTTTTGTATTGTGCCTTTCTTGCACCAACCATGCATACAAATTGCATTGACTGTCAGACTGCATTGCAAGCCATTATATCTGTGGTTTAAAACAACGACCGGAACTTGAAGAAACTGCTAAGGGATATTTAATACGGCTTTGTGATAAAATGCATTACTATAACAAATGCGTAGGTTTTTTTTAAAGCATCTTACTGAATCATAAGTAGGGTTCAGATTTCTTGCCCAGGCAAGATATGATATGGCATTGGCAGATTCATCAGAACTGCCCACTGCTGGAGCCCATATTTATGGGCTAAGCACAGCTCAATAGGTAGGACTGGTCAAATTCTGGCAATATAGAAGCTGGGCATAGTTGAGAATGTGAAAAGTAGGAGTAAGTGGGCAGATGTCCTCAAGCTAAGCTGCTGTGGGCTCCATGTTGGCTCTAGACTGCCCCAAGAATACTATTGGCTGAAATGTAAATTACTTATATTAGGGCTGCTATGTTTAGTTGATTTTAAAAGGTGTTCATGATTAATTGTGTAATATCTTAAAAAACACCACCACCAAAACCTTTGTTTTAAATTCATGTGCTTAGAAAAACCAGGGATGTTAGAGGCATTATTTCTTCACTATTATACCCTCTTTTAAGACATGTGCATGCATAATTAAAAACACCTGTATTTTCCTCTTCAGAACTATTATTTAATTTAAAAGCAAAGTTATGCTTGCTGACAGCACAATTCTGCTGATGTTTGCTCAGATGTCCTACTGAACTCAATGGGACTTACATATGAGTAGACACACGTAGAATTGCAAAGTTTGTCAACTGTCATAAGAGTTTTATTTGACTAAGATTTTTTTTAATCTGGTAACAGTACCTTTTATTATTATTATTTTAATAATGACTAAGAAGCAACGTTTTGCTGACTTACATAGGAGTACGACCCATTGAACTCGATCGGGTTTACCTCTGAATAGATGTGTAAGATTGTCCTATAAAATATCTTGTATACAGGACTAACTGAGTTTATTTTACAATATTTTCCCAGTAATTGATTTTGCAACTTTTATTTTAGATAAACTGGCTTTATAAATAGCTGAACAATTACAATAAACATATCAATCTATTATCATTTACAATGTCCGATATCACATAAGTTTGTCATGGATTAATTACATGTTGGAGACCTTGTAATTATGGGAGTAGTTTGTCTGAAGGGCCATAGTCCAGTATCCGAGGCCAGAGACCGCTTTCTGACTTCAGACCCAGGAATGCACATTCCCTCCCCCCCCCCCGCCTCCTTGCAGCCTGTGTGGCGAGAATTGTGCCGGCCACTTCTCATAAATGCGACCTTGGAGAGGAGCATAAAGGGAGCGTTCTGGTGGGCAGGGAGGAGAAGGAACTGACTGGAGAGGCCAGCTCACGAAGTATCCCAAGGCTTCTCCAGCCTTCTTCCCTTCCCCTCCAAGGTGCCCCAGTTAGACAGGTGAAGAAGCCCACGTAGCGGAAACGCAGAGCGGGAAGCCCAGCATTCTGCCCTGGATACTTGTAAACCTCCATGATCTGTGGCTTACAAGCATCAAGGGAGCAGTCAGTAGGAATAAAGTAAACTTACTTGACAACCTACTTTCACTATTCACAGTATCCTTTTGGGGAGTTCTTTCTCATGTGATCCCCATTTTCCTGAAATGTGTATTGATTTATTTTTCAGTGGGTTATGCATTAATCCTTTTCTAGGCTCTGGATAGTGTATACAGTGTTGAAGTATTTTTGATTCTGTTTAATACAGGTGGGGCAGACATCACGCTTGTGGGATCTCCTCCTCCTCCTCCTCCTCCTCCTCCTCCTTCCCCCAAGGTCCACAAACTGGAGTCTGCTACAAAAGAATTCTGAGCCTAGGAATTTGTAGAATAATTTGTTTAGAGTTCCAGAACTGAATGAATCTCAGTCCTTCCACAGAAAAATCCACTGAAGGTTACCCCAAGCATTCTTCATTTTAGCAATACAAGTCAGAGTAAGGGAAGTCATTTCGTTGCTGATATTATTAAACAATTGGGAGTCAGAAGTCCTTGCTGATCTACTGCAAATCATCTAGCAGTAGCAATTCAGATCTAGCTTTTGCCCACCCCTGCTGTAAACAGTGGTTTTCAAACTGTGTTTCAGATAGGGACGGGGGGGAGAAATTAGTGCAGTTCACATTTTAATGCAAACTTACTTTATTTTGCTCTTTTGAACCATACGCAAACCGAAAACCCAGTTATCCTTTGAAATTCACACCTCTCCAAATTTTGTAAAGGGGTTCTCCAATTAAAAAACTGCTTACAAAAATGCAGGTATTAGGAGGAAATCCACAGAGAAATTGATGTACTCATGAATTAACATTAAAATGCATTATATTAGAATTGCTTACCAAAAATGGGTATATTAGGCAATAACACATAAAGTAGAAGAAATGTGCAGAAACGTGTGAAATTCATGTGCGCACACACACACACACACACATAGGAAATTCTCAAAGTTCAGGATGAACCAAATTTGTACTCCTGTACTCCTTTCGGCACCTCCTGAAAACATCTTTATTCCAGGAAGCCTTTCCTTAATATGCAGCCTTGAATCTCTGTATTTCCTTCTTTTAAAATTTGTTTTCACTGTTTTATTCCGTTTTTATTTTCATTTTATCTTGTACACCGCTCCAAAATTTTTCAATGGGGAGCGGTATATAAATATTCTAAATAAGTAAATAAATGAAATAATAAATTTAAGATTGGAAAAATGAGAAACCAAGAGAAACTGATACCGACAGATTTGTCATTTTCTTGTTCCTTCCCTAGGAAGTCAGTAATAGTGGATAAGCTTTCCTGAAAGGCAGTTTCTGCAGTGCAATGACCCATCTTCCTGTGCACAGTCACAGGTTTGGGGGTATTTTCCCACTTCAGGCAGTACCATGAAGAGGCCTAGCAGGACTTCATAAGATGAGTGCGTGTGCACCCTAGAATATGTTTCAGAATGCCTTGTGACATGCTGGGGTTCTGTGGCAGATGCCCACCGGATTCTTTAGCAAGCCAAGTCCACAGGGAAAGAGTTTCCTGAAGAGTTACCTTTTGAAAACCATTTTTGAGAAAACTCCTTCCCCAAAAAGAGAAGTCATTTACTACAGTTTCAGTGACCTATTACAACTCAGTAACTCTACACCGACTTGCGAATTTTCCACTAAGGTCACAGCAAGTCCTTTTTGTCGTAATGCAGGCCAGTGTACAGCAGTAGGCCAACTGGTTCAACTGCTGTGTCCCTGCTAACGTAGAACAAAAGGCCTTTGTTGTATGCTTGGCTGTCCAAAGTGCATTGTCAGCAGGTTGCTATGTTTAATAGAGTTTTATTTTTTTTAGAACGTGTCAGCTGGTATCCCAGTGACTTGGGCTTCATTACGTTGTGCTGTTTATGATGAAACTAATAATTGGAAAACAAGCAGTCCAATAGATGGCTTTGACTTGAATTAATCGACGAATAAACTGGCAAATATTTCTTGCTTTGCATGAAATTGTGCTGTATTCTTCTTTTCTTTTGCTTCTGTAGTCATTGTTGGTTTGAATAATGCGAGTAATGTTTTTACAGACATTCTTGTTTCATGGATGCTGCTGTTATTAGCACTAATCAAATAAATGTTTTGACTTTAAAAGCTTGAGCTCTTGGTTTCAAGCATGGCCTGTATTCCCTTTCAGTTTTTGTAAGATGAAAAAGCTGACCTCAAAACAATATGAATGTAGGGAATGTGTTGCCCTCCAGCTGTTCTTGAACTCCAACTACCATCAGCCCCACTATCAGCCCCACGATAGTTAGGGTTTAAATGATAGTTAGGGTAATCTATAACATTTGTTTTTCTATGTCTCGTATATTTTAGTGGTTCGTCTATTTACTTCAGTGTAAAAATCCCCTTATCCTTTGTGTTCTAGGGGAGGGTCTTGATATGGGGTGCAGTGGATAGGGACCCGGGACCCGGATCAAATAACCTGAGCTTCAGTCATGAAGCTCAAGTAGGTGGCCTAGTCAGCGGTCACTTTCTCTGAGCCAAGCATACTTCACAGGGTTGCTGTGAGGATAAAATTAGATAAACTCGGGGTTTTTAGTCAAGGGTCTTGAATTCCAGTGACAAAGGTTGAGATACAAGTATGATAGATAAACATAAATAAAACGAACAGATGATATTTCTGCATTTAGCTTTCCTAGATTCCCCAAACTCCTAAATTTCTCCCTATGTACTAAAACAGCTACTCTAATAACTGTCCAGTGGGTGGTTGCCAGCTACATGAGCCCTCCATTCTGCTTAAATGATTATTTTCTTCTCCCCCCTAACCCTTTCTCCCATGGCTCCTCTTCCTCACCCTGCTCAGGTCTCTGGGCCTTGAATTGAGAACCCCATAACCCAAGTAGCCCCTTGAACTACAAGGTAAACAAGGGTTTCCCAAACTTATAATGTAAATGCAGGGATGGGGTAGGAACGTCTTGCATGAGAGAATCAGTGGATGGGTTCTCTCTTGCAAATACCACACACACACACACACACAGTCATTTTAGTTGGCTCCCACCCTGGCTGGTGGGGAAATGGCATTGGGCGGTGTTTGCAAGGAGGATCATTGGGTTTGGCTGGTTTAAACATCCTCTCCTGCCTTCCTTCTGATTTCCCCCTTGCAGTGGCTTCCTGCGCTTGTAACTACTTCAGAGAAAGAATGTAGTTCCATCTAGTGCTATACTGAAAAGTATTTTTTCAACCATTCTCATTCAATTTGATAGAAAAGCAATTGTTTTCAAAAAAGGACTTATTTATTTATTTATTTATTTATTTATTACATTTTTATACCGCCCAATAGCCGAAGCTCTCTGGGCGGTTCACAAAAATTAAAACCACAGTAAAACTTCAAAGGAGGAGAAATTTTGCAGAAATTCTCAAGGATTTGGTTCAGTGTTCTTGTGCTTATCTTACTTGTGAAATGGCTGAGGAGTGTATGTGAGTGTCCTGAATTTCATTGTACAATCATCTCTATATGAGAGTCTGTAGCCTCCTTTGTTTCCCACACTTCCTGACCTGGGGAAGACATATTTATTTATTTAAGGTATAAAACAAACAGGATAAAAATATGATATAAAATACAATATAAAAACACAACCAGGATAAAAGAAGCAGCAGTGCAGAAATACAAATTTAAAACAGCAAAGTTAAAATTAAATTTATAGACTGTTAAAATGCTGAGAGAATAAAATGGTCTTCACCTTGCGCCTGAAAGAATATAGTGTAGATGCCAGGCGAACCTCCTCAGGGAGCTTATTCCACAGCTGGGGTGCCACAGCAGAGAAGGCCCTGCTCCTCCTGGTAGCCACCTGCCTCACTTCCTTTGGCAGGGGCTCACGGAGAAGGACCCCTGAGGATGACCTTAGGGTCCAGGCAGGTACATATGGGAGGAGGTGTTCCTTCAGATAGTCTGGCCCCAAGCTGTTTAGGGCTTTAAATGTTAATACTAACACTTTGAATCTGGCCCGGACCTATACTGGCAGCCAGTGAAGTTGCAAAGTTCCTCCCATAGGAATTTTTCAGATCATAAAGTACAGGCAGCCTGGGAAATTACAGAGCAATGTTGAGATGTTCAGCAGAAAGAAAAATACAGGCAGTACCCTCAGCCACCTCACAGTCAAAACCAACACCAACACAAAAAGAATTATAAAATGGCCTGAGAATGAGGCAGAAAAATGGAAGCCCCTTTCATGGGTTGGGGGGAACGTTCAGGAAATAGATTTTGGAACAGTGTTAACTTCACCTTTTCTCTGGAACTGGATGCAAAACTGTTCTCACACACATACACACACACACACACACACCTGCTACTACAGGGGTTTCAGAGAATGGGTGGCTTACTAGCACCTGCATTAGAGACAAGGAGTATCTACAATCACTCCTCAGAAATGTCACGATTGGAAGATGCTGAACCCTGAAGAACGAAGCTGAACCAAAATTTCTTAGAATACATGTTTCTGACAAAAGTCCTGGGATTTTTCTTTTCTTAGAAATAAATGGACATTTTGCAGAATTTTCTCCAAATTTTCTTTGCCATTTTTTGGGTGTGTGTGTGTGTGTATGTGTGACTGCATTCCCTTCTGTACCCCCTGCCATGACCAGGAATGATGCTAGGTATATGGGGAATTTTGGAGGATGCAAAACGGGCCAGGCTGCTGACAACGTTGATGCTCTGGCTGCTTGCAGTGGCACTACGGAAGGAATCTAGGGGGGGAAAGAAAGAGTCTACAACCCTTGCCAATGGTGGTGCCCACCTGCGAGAAATTGTTGGACAATTTCTTCTCCCATTGGAGAAATTCTGTGAAAGTGTTCCCTCAATTTCTCTGCCCGCAAATAGGATGGAGAATTTCAAGAGGCCACTTGTGCACAGCTCTAGTTCCATACTTTGTCTCGTCTGGTCTTAGAGCCCCTCTTCAGGCACAGAAAGGAAATTTGAAAGTGCAGTATCATCCCCTGTGATTGGCAGGGGGTATGTAGATTGGCCCAGCCTCAGTGTAAATAGCAGGAATCCAGCCTTTGAGCTTTGCCTGCTCCACTGAGCAATACCTGTTGCAGTGTATACTTTTCCACATACCACTGTGTGTACTTCGTACATGCTGAGGCAGCATGTGAACCATCTCTAAACTGTGTAGTTCAATCATATCCCTGAGCTAGTATACACAAAGAATATTATGGCTTAAATAGCCCATCTCGTTTAATGTCCATTTCATTTGAAGATAATTTCAGTAAAATTAGTTGCTACAGGGCATCTAACGGAGACACAGTTGAAGTACATAAACAGCGGTGTAATTTTCAGTTTTAAAAATTACACTCTCTGATGACTGTCGTTCAATTAAAAAATACCTGGTTGTTAACTTGTAATGAACAGGCAATTGCGGGATTATTGCATTGGAGAAAGTGTGTGACGTATTTTAAAAGTGTATTTCTTACAAGAGAAGCTGTTTGGAGAGCAGTTGACAACCTTTCTAACACTTTAGGTTTAAGGGTGAGTTTCAGTCTAGTGTTTGTTTGTTTTTTTGCTACTCCTTCCCACACCGGACAATGGAAAGAGAGCAATGACAGCATATTATCTAGTTAATAGTTTTCTCTTTCAGTGGGACTGTTCAGACAACACACTAAGCCATGGTTAGGCTGTGTTTCAAAGTAGCTTCTGTGAGCAGTACTGACTCCATTTTGAAGCAACCCAAAACCCCACCTACAGACTGAGAGCATTCACAGAAGGCCTGGGTCAAGTAACCATTTCCTGATAGACTTCTTCAAATGCATTCCCCAGAGACAAAGGCAGGGGTAAAACTAAGCAGAATATGAATGCTGGATGGCAAGAGTTTTACCTGGTCATACACATGCTAATGTAGCCCTGTTGCTGAACTCCAGGCTGCATCAAGTACAGCCATCATCCCAAATCACCCTCTTTTGTTCCCATAGCAAGTAGATCTTTAGATAAGATCACACACAAAAAAACCCCTCAAGTTAGGGAGAAGAAAAAGGCTAGCTCTCACTCTCAAAAAAAGGGAGAAAGCACAGGGCATAGGACACGTTCCAGCTAGCAAGAGCAAGCTGCCATGAGTGAGTGCTTTGCCTGGCTGAATTCTTTTCCTTTTCACCTAAGACCAAAAGTTGCAACGCTCCCCAGTTCTGCTCTACAAGAAAGGGCTGCAGCCCAAGGAAAGGTATACTGCCTTTAAAGATTCTCTCTACTCTTTTGCCTGCTGTCTGTGTGTGTATGCTCTTAAGTCTCAAAAAGTCTATTTTTGAGTATTGAAACTGCTTCTAAGCTTCTACTTGCTCAGCTAATTTCCCCAAAACTAGCTTGTGGTTATGTAGCCACCATGGTTAGGAATGGTTCACACAACATGCTAAGGTATGGTTCACATGACAGACCAAGCCATAATGTTTAGCTTAAAATGCTTAACCACCGTGGCTTAGTGTGTTGTCTGAACAGGGTCATTATGATCTGTTTATCAAAACACCCCCCTTGTTGTATAATGCAAATCCAGCAGCTCAAAGTGGTATTTTTTTTTGTATTTAACACCCTGAAACTATATTTTGCAGTTTTCTCACCTGTAACACTGGAAAACTCCCATCTAAGGGTGTTGACTGAGTAGTCAGAACCTAAATTTGTAACTAAGCCTAATTGCATTTAACTAAAATCATCCCATATTTTTTTTCAGTTGACAGCTACATAGACGGAGCTAAATTTAAATAAAACATTGTTGAATATTCCATGAAACTATGGTGTTGATGATACATGAAGAATTGGTCTTCTTCCTTGAAATAGATGGAGCTGTCAATTTTGGTTTCACAAAGTTGCTGATTTTTCCAATTTTAAGTTTGCTTTGTCCCATTCTTGCATGACTTTGTAATTTTTGAAAGTCCACATGGTATTTATAGAAACCTGACCTAACATCCATAAGTTACAATAATTCATTACATTTTTTTAAAAAAAGTTTAATGTAGTTGTTTCAGAATAAAGTTTGTTAGTAGTATAACTATCAAAACTGTTTATGATTAAAGTATCTTTTTGATACTAATGAAGTTAATACTTTAAAAACTACTTGCCTATTATTCGACAATAGTTGACCGGGCAATTAACCAAATCGTTTTAATTGCTCAAGTGCTCAATCCTGTCATTTACACTGTGGCCTTAGCCAGACGGGGCTTCATCCCGGGGCGAACCCCGGGATCGACCCTGTGCGTCCACATGACGCACAGGGGATCCCGGGATCAGGGAGTGATCATCCCTCCCTTGCCCCGGGAGAGAGCCCTACACTTTGGGCCCGGTTTTTCTGTGGTCTTGGGCTGAGCCTGAGACCGCAAAACGTGTGGCCCGTTGCTGCAGGTTGACCCGGCTCTGCACGATTCCTCGTGTGGAGCCGGGGGCCACGCACGAGGTGCAGCGCTCCTCAGGAGTGCTGCGCCCATCGTGGGTAGGGTGGGGGGAGCGGGGAAATTAATTTTTTTTTAAAAAAAAAAACCTAACCTTTCTGCGCTCCTGCGCTCCTGTTGCTTTAAAAAAAAATTAAATGGTGGGCGCGATGCCTCTCCTCCTGAGGTCGTCATGCCTCACGTGTAAACGGAGGAGGGATCTTGTGATAATCACATCGTGGGATCTTCCTTCCTCCGTCATGAAATAAAAGGTAGGTCTAGCTAAGGCCTGTAAGTCAATGTTCCCCTATGTGCTTTATCAGTCAGTACTTAGATGTATTGAGGGTACAATCCTATGCATTTTTAGGCAGAAAAAGAGCCTACAACTCCCAGCATGCCCAGCTGGCCATGCAGCTGAAGGAATGCTGGGAGTTGTAGGACTTTTTAACGTCTAAACAAGCATATGATTGCATTCTAAGTTAAGTAAACAAACTGTATTAAGGCCTTCTAGGTTATCAAGTGATAACTGCAGCTATTTATTTATTTATTTATTTATTTACATTTTATACTGGCCAATAGCCAAGGTTCTCTGGACAGTTCGCAATTAACGCCATAATACAGCAAATCAGAACATAATATAAAGCTTTAAAAGTTTAAAAACTACCATGTGAAACCAAAATAAACCCCCCAGCATTTACTGCCCAGGGAAAGTCTGTGTGAAAAGATGTGTTTTCAGGAGGGGTTGCAACGATGCTTCGGAATAACCAGCAAGACCTGGGCATTCCTATTTCAGGAGTAATGCATGTAAATACATTTTCAGGTCTGTTGCTCTATCCCCAACACACCTGGATGCGGGGCTCCTCTTCAAACCTTTGCATTTAGCACAAAGGTCTAAAGAGGGTGTCTAAGCAGGTTTGGTGCTTGGAAGCCTGCACGTGATAGGGAAGCCTGCGGTACCAGAGTTGATTGCACTGCAGCTTCTAAGTACATCCAGCTTGTATATGCTTAGAAACCCTCTTCAGACCCTGTACTGAATGCATTAAAACCTGAAGGAGGAGCCTGCATGTGTGAGGACATTAGGAGTGGGACCTGCAGGTGTGCCTGTCCCCTGCATATGATCTTGTGTTATGCAGTGATACTTAAAGTGAACAGGGTAGATGTGTTCCTTCCCCATGTCCTGGTTCATGCACTGCATTTTCCCTTATAGGTAGGGGAAGGTTGCTAAAAAACATTCCGTTCCAGGCAAAGTATTGTTTTGTAGTTTCTAGACCAGGAGTGGAGAACCTCCATATGCATTGGACCACAATTCCTACAATTGTGATGGGAGTTGTAGTCCAAAATATCTGGTTTGCACCAGGTTTTCTATTCCTGTTCTAGACAATTTTGCAGGGGAAAGTAGAAATCCTATATAGTTTGACTTTATTGTGGTTGTGTATATGAATCATCATCACCTTTTTGTGGTGTATGAGGGTGTTGGGCGGTTGGGTTTTTTTTTTAAAAAAAAAAAATGCTGACCACATCAACTTCTTATAGTAATTATCTTGAATCTATAAAAGAACTTATTAAGGTTTATTCCAGAATGCTGTACCTGCAGGCCAGAATGCCATGGTGACAGAAAAGCCCAGTTGTTTTGCCTTTGAAATGATACAAATCATGGCTTTTATTCTGACACAGCCAACAGACAGCTCAGCATAAATGGTTTTAGGGTTTGGGTTGACTATGTTGACTATGTGCAACAGAAAGTCTGACCATGTTGGGTTCCATGATGGAAGGAAAGAAGGACACCTGAGCTCCAGGGCAGCTGTAAACGTCAAAACAAAGAATACAAAGGAATCAATGGATCTGCGGCTGGACTCAGGATAAAGTACAACTAAAGAATCCATAGTTGAATCCTAAAACTTAACCAACATGGTTGAGAAGTCTTGCTGCTTCTCAGTTTTATAGGAGGACACATTCACTGGGAGGTAGAAGAGTAAGTAAATATCATAAATGTGAGCACAGAAGATTTTGTAGTTATCCAGTCACTGTATTATAGCAGAGAACATTCTGAATCAACTGAAGCTAACAGTGCAATCCTATGTGTATGTTCTATTGAATTCAATTAGGGTTGCAGCCTAAGCTTGGTTAATTTACTAGATTCCAGGAACAAAGACGAGTTTGTGAATTCATTCAGCAGTGGTTGGATCCAGATTGTGATGCATGCAACTGGGCAGGCGGAAGTGGACTTGCCCAAGCTCCTCTCCCCATGGAAGCCTCTCCAGCCCTCTAAAAAAAGCTACATAGAGGATCGGGGGACCCTGCTGAATGGGGTTGAAATGTTGTGCAATGGGGAGGGCAGATCCTCAAAAAACAGGAAGAGGCTCTTTCTTTAAGGGAATCCCTTCTATCAATGGAAGACAGATACAGGATCCAACCACAGAATTGGTGTGGAAAAGAAGGGTGAAGCTTTCTACTGGTATTCAACTCAATTTGTAGCACAGTACTGTAAGAACTTCGGCTATTGAGTGATATAGAGATGATGATAACCAAAGCTGCAACACTGAATTTCTTAAGTTTAAAGACAGATACAGTGGCTTAAGGAGGAGTCCCAGTGGGGACATCACCCATGGAGTGAGGGTGATTTCCATCCAGCTTCACACGTTGCATAACAGGCTTGATTTTATTAAGTAGAAAAGCTGGGTCAGCAATCAGTCTTGTGCCTTTCTCAAAGCATCAGGTAGGCTGTCCTCCTTTAAAAAATTTAAGCCCCATGACAGTTGGTCATTTATTTTTTTATGTCCACCATAATCCTTTTTTAAAACAACAACCCATATCATCTTTTAAAAACAGATTGGGTGTGTGTGGATGCATTTTGGTGATGTCACAATTGCAATCCAGTTGGGTTTCCCATAGCCAGCTTTTCTTGCAGTCCTGCAAAACCAGTTTTCCACCCTCCAGAGCTTGACTCTGGTGAGAGAAAGGTATGTTTGTATTGACTACATTGAAGGCTCTTCTTAAGTGCTGGTCTACAGATGTTGCAGATAACACCGCATAGGATTGCAATTTCAGTCAAATCCTCAATGCCCACACACGTGCATGCGCATATAAGCTTTCACAACAAATAAATAATGAGAATTTGGGCACTTTGTGTACTTGGACTTGTGAGCTAGGAAGCTTCATTCAGCTGCCTTGTCAATTTTGCCTCAAACATATCCTGAAAATCTCAGTTAGTTGGAGATGTCAAGCTTTGTTTAATTCCTTTAAAAGAGCCACATTCTCTACGAGGCTGAATCTAATGTGAAGTCCACCTGCCTCTTTATTACATGTTCTTCTTAGTGCAGCTTATGTTTTAAGTTTCATTTATTTTCATGAATATATGCCTTTGGAAGATACATAGTTACATGCTCTCCTGATTAATTGGGTATGTTGAGTGGGGAACTTATAGCCAAATCAACCCAGTCCCTAAAAATGGTTGACAAGGCATGTGAAATTCCTAGTTAACGTTTTCTTTAGTTCAGTGGTTTTTAGTCTGTGTTCAGGGAACCCTGGGGTTCTTCAGAAAATTATCATGGGTTCTTAAATTGGTTGGTTAGTAATAGGGAACATGCCTGCCCACCTCTGCTGATCTCCTCCCGTGATGTGCATCTTTAGAGAAGGGTCCTTTTGGTTGGTGGTACCACAGCTATGGAGCACCCTCCCCAGGAAGGTCTACGTGGTGCTTTTTTTGTTGTTATCCTGGCATTAGGTGAAACCCTTTTTATTTTCATCTATTTTGGCACGAAGCTATTTTTATTCCCTGCTACTTAGGTTATTATGTTGCATTGTCCTTTTATTGCTACCTGCTTTTGTTGTTGAATTCTGATTAGTTTTATTCCTTGTTGCAAGTTGCCCTGAGAATTCAGTTTTAGGGCAGCCTATGAATAATAATAAATAATATAGAATACATTCTGGGGCATGCTCTCCGTTGGTGGAAGGCTAATAAGCTTTTGTTGTAACTGTTACTCACGCTGTGACTGTACGCCCTAGAACATGCCCTCAAAAACTTCTACGCCCTGCAGGGGTTCCTTGACAGGCAAATCAAATTTCTGCAAGGAAGAAAGTTTGAAAACCTTAGCATTAGCGGAATTCAGGTGATGAAGTCATTTTTGGAAGAAGGAAGTCCACCTTTTAATCATCTTTCCTATTTCTCCCAATTAGAAATGGAAAGTGTATTTCCACTAGCTCTTTTTGCAACTGCAGCTACCAGTAGAGGCAGCCCTGTAGCCGCTGTGTTAGCACTTTTCTAGTGGATGGATATTTTTTTTTAAAGTAATCTAGTTATCCCTAAAAGGTTTTAGTGTGCACTTTTTAATATTAAGCATTGCAATGGATTTGGGTTTTAAAGGGGACAATGCAGATGTCTCTGGGATTCAGAATAGATCTTCACATGGAAATAGTTAAGCAAAGTGCTTTCTTCAAATGCAGCCTTCCCCCTCCCACAATTCTTAATTGTAAGGGAATATTGTTGTGTTTTACTTATATACCACTATTACGAGACCATGGGAGGGGATAACTTTTTCTCCTTCCATGTGGGGAAGAGTACTTTTAAAACAACACAGCCAAATCTCCAACATAAAAAGGAGTTTATTTAGGGCGGGGGAAGGAGAAATGAGGGGGGGAACTAGGGAAAGTAACGATCATACACATGATTCAAAATCAAAAGGTCAGTCTAATTTATTTATTTATTTATTACATTTATATACCGCCCCACAGCCGAAGCTCTCTGGGCTGTTTGTTCACAACAGTAAACGTTAAAAGTATACAAAATTTTAAAACCATCAGAGTCATAAAAACAACAGTATAAAAACAGCAGCATCCATTTAAAACAACTGTTCTGGGGTCCATTAAAAAACAAACTTAGCGTTGTTCAATGACGTTAAATGCCTGGGAGAAGAGAAAAGTCTTGACCTGGCGCCTGAAAGATAACAATGTTGGCACCAGGTGAGCCTCATCAGGGAGATCATTCCACAGTCAGGGGGCCACCACCGAAAAGGCCCTCTCCCTTGTTGCCACCCTCCGAGCTTCCCTCGGAGTAGGCACTTGGAGAAGGGCCTTTGAGCGCAGTGTATGGGTAGGTTCATGTCGGGAGAGGCGTTCCGCTAGGTATTGCGGTCCCAAGCCATGTAGGGCTTTATAGGTTAGTAAGTCACATTACCTACTTGAGTACAGTCTTGGGTCCTAGAGCAAATGCCAAGTTTATTGCAGAGAGGATGTTTTGAGAGAGGTGGGCAGGGAGACAGAGCACCTGACTTCCAGTTAGATGGAATACAGGAATGCTCTAGATAGAAGGCCTGAGGGAGGCTTTTTCTATGGGGATCCCTGCTCAGAAAAAGCCACCATCTTATCTAAGGTCAGTGCTCTAGCCAGGAATATTATTTTAGTTATTAAGAACTGCCCTGATTTTACAGTCCATAAACATTTTGAATAAGTAAATAACACATGCCAATTTGAGAGTGGGGTGTGGGGTGACATGTACACTATATTAGATGTTCCTTTTGGTATTTGGAGGAAGGACAGGTAGCATGCTTGTTCCTCTACTAAAGGAAAAGCAGAACTGGACAGTTAACCATCTGAACTGGGCCATAGTTAAGTCTGAATTAAATTATCAGAGAAGAATCAGGATGAAAAAAATACAATGTAACTATAAGTAGTGATGCATTTTCTATGTTTGAGAGAGAAATGACAACCTTAGATCTACTGTCCCCTTGAAAATATGAATTTTGAAAGATTAATTGCTCCTGTATTTCCATAAACTTGTCATGGACATTCCTTAGCTCAAAGCTGTGAGGAATGTCTGCACGCTCCTTCCCTTTGTTTTGAGGATGGATTTCTAGACAGGTTTCAGCTATGATCCAAGAACCAATGTCCAGAAAAAAGTCAGCATTTGGTAGGTAAGTTACCCTGTATGACATATTACCCATCACTACTGAATCATAGAATCATAGAATAGCAGAGTTAGAAGGGGCCTACAAGGCCATCTAGTCCAACCCCCTGCTCAATGCAGGAATCCACCCTAAAGCATCCCTGACAGATGGTTGTCCAGCTGCCTCTTGAAGGCCTCTAGTGTGGGAGAGCCCACAACCTCCCTAGGTAACTGATTCCACCGTCGCACTGCTCTAACAGTCGGAAGTTTTTCCTGATGTCCAGCCGGAATCTGGCTTCCTGTAACTTCAGCCCGTTATTCCGTGTCCTGCACTCTGGGAGGATCGAGAAGAGATCCTGGCCCTCCTCTGTGTGACAACCTTTTAAGTATTTGAAGAGTGCTATCATGTCTCCCCTCAATCTTCTCTTCTCCAGGCTAAACATGCCCAGTTCTTTCAGTCTCTCTTCATAGGGCTTTGTTTCTAGACCCCTGATCATCCTGGTTGCCCTCCTCTGAACACGCTCCAGCTTGTCTGCATCCTTCTTGAATTGTGGAGCCCAGAACTGGACACAATACTCTAGATGAGGCCTAACCAGGGCCGAATAGAGAGGAACCAGTACCTCACGTGATTTGGAAGCTATACTTCTATTAATGCAGCCCAAAATAGCATTTGCCTTTCTTGCAGCCATATCGCACTGTTGGCTCATATTCAGCTTGCGATCTACAACAATTCCAAGATCTTTCTCGTTTGTAGTATTGCTGAGCCAAGTGTCCCCCATCTTGTAACTGTGCATTAGTTTCTATTCCCTGAATGTAGAACTTGACATTTATCCCTATTAAATTTCATCCTGTTGTTTTCAGCCCAGCACTCCAGCCTATCAAGATCACTTTGAAGTTTGTTTCTGTCTTCCAGGGTATTAGCTATCCCACCCAATTTGGTGTCATCTGCAAATTTGATCAGCGTTCCCTGCACCTCCTCGTCCAAATCATTTATAAAAATGTTGAAGAGCACTGGGCCCAGGACTGAGCCCTGTGGCACCCCACTCGTTGCCTCTCCCCAGTTTGAGAAGGTTCCATTGATAAGTACTCTTTGAGTCCGATTCTGTAGCCAACTGTGAATCCACCTAATAGTTGTTCCATCTAGCCCACTTTTAGCTAGTTTGTTAATCAGAATGTCATGTGGTACTTTGTCAAAAGCTTTGCTGAAGTCAAGATATATGACATCCACAGCATTCCCACAGTCCACAAGGGAGGTTATCCTATCAAAAAATGAGATCAAATTAGTCTGACAGGATTTGTTCCTGACAAATCCATGTTGGCTTCTAGTAATCACTGCATTGATTTCAAGGTGTTTACAGATTGACTTCTTTATAATCTGCTCCAGAATTTTCCCAGGGATGGATGTCAGACTGACTGGTCTGTAGTTCCCAGGTTCCTCCTTTTTACCCTTTTTGAAGATAGGGACGTTAGCCCTCCTCCAGTCGTCCGGCACCTCACCCATCATCCATGAATTTGATCCTGCCCCCTCAACTTCTGCTTCACATTTTCCAGGGGGGTCATAGACCCGCTTTTGGGAGAAGACCGAGGCAAAGTAGGAATTGAGCACTTCAGCCTTTTCTTTGTCGTCTGTTATCAATTTGCCATCCTCATTAAGCAGTTGAACCACCATTTCTTTCCTCTGTCTTTTACCATTCACATATCTGAAGAAAGCCTTTTTATTGCTTTTAGCATCCCTCGCTAATCTCAGCTCATTCACAGCTTTAGCCTTCCTGACGCCATTTCGGCACTTCTGCGCCACTTGTCTGTACTCTTCTTTTGTAGCCTGGCCTTCCTTCCACTTCCTATATGTATCCCTTTTTGTTTTCAGGTCATCTCTAAGCTTTTTGTGGAGCCGCATTGGTTTCCTCTGTTGTCTTCTATCATTTCTCCTTGTTGGAATTGTTTGTAACTGTGCCTTTAAAATTTCATTTTTTAAATACTCCCACCCATCCTGCACTCCTTTTCTCATTAGGCTCCCTTGCCACGGGACCTTACTTATTATAGTTCTGAGTTTATTAAAATCAGCTTTCCTAAAATCCAGAGTACGTGTATGGCTACGCTCGACTTTTGTCTCCTTCATTATCAAGAATTCAAGTATGACGTGGTCACTTTCCCCCAGAGTTCCCGTAACTGCCACTTTATCCACTAAGTCATCCCTATTGGTCAATAACAAGTCAAGGATTGCCGATCCTCTAGTTCCTTCCTCCACTTTCTGTAGGAGAAAGTTATCACCCATACATGTCAGGAATTTCTTGGAAGGGCCGCTTTTGGCAGTAATGGTCTCCCAACAGACATCAGGGTAATTGAAGTCCCCCATCAGTACTACATCACACTTCCTTGAAACACTGGCAATTTGTTTCTCAAAAGTTTCGTCCTCGTCTTCTCCTTGACTGGGTGGTCGGTAGTAGACTCCGATTATCATATTCTTTTTATTCCTAGCCCCATTTATTTTAATCCAGATGCTCTCGACGGGGCTCCCAGTCTTATCCGCCTGTATTTCTGTACAGGGATAGGTATTTTTAACATATAGTGCAACTCCACCTCCCTTTTCTTCTGTTCTTTTTGAACAAGTTACATCCTTCAATTGCTATATTCCAGTCATGGGAGTCATCCCACCAAGTTTCAGTTATACCTATCAAGTCGTATTTGCCTTCATGTAATAAGAGTTCAAGTTCATTCTGTTTGTTTCCTATGCTCTGGGCATTAGTATATAGACATTGAAGACCATGTGTTTTATAGTCTGGCTTTGTTCCTACATTGTTGCAGACATTATTTTGGGACACTATTGGAGCTGTTCTCTGTGCTGTGGTGCATTGGCCTTCATCCATTGTTGCCTCGAGATTTACGTCTCCCGCCCCCGTAAGATTCAGTTTAAAGCCCTCCTGATCAAGTTCTTCATGCTGTGGCTGAACTCATTCTTTCTAGCCCTTGTGAGGTGCAACCCATCCCTTGCCAGCAGTCCATGTTCCAAGTAGCGTAGCCCGTGGTCCCAGAATCCAAAACTCTCACCACCTTTGAAGCCAGTCGTTCATCTAGAGTATTTTTCTTTCCCTTTCTAATCCTCTTCCAAGAACCGGGAGGATGGATGAGAAAACTACCTGGGCCCCAAAGTTCTTCAGTTTCCTTCCCAGAGCTTCAAAGTCTGAAATGATTTCTTTGTAGATTTTTAGGGGTGTGCTCTGCTCTGTTACGGATCCCCGGATCCAAAGCAGAGTGGGCAGATCCGGACCTCTGAAGCCTGGTTCCGGGCGGATCTGGGGAGGTCCGGATTGGCTCGAAGCTGTTCAGAACGGTCCAAAGCGATTCTGACCGCTCCGAAGCTTCGGAGCAAGTTAAGTGGGGAGGGGGGCTTACCTGGTGCTGGCAGCTCCGCTACCCTCCATGCAGCGACGGCGGCGGAGCCAGGGAAGGGGGGATGGGGGCTTACCTGTCTCTGTCGTGGTCTGGGCGGCCTGTTTCCGCCTGAAGCCTGGGCCGCAGTTGAAGCTGTCACCCAGACCACGACGGAGCCAGGTAAGTGTGGGGGGGGGGGCTTACCTGGCACCGTCACAGAGGGTCCGGATCGGGTTCCGAAGCGGTTCGGGTAGGGGGTGCCCAGCCCGACTGATTTTCCCCTGCAATGTTTAGTCCCAAAAAATTTCTGGATGGGTTATCAAGCAAGGTATTTCTCTTGCCAGACAACAATGAGCCCCCCTAGGCCTTGTTAATGCTCTGCATTAACAGACTATGAGTCCTAGAATATGCCCCGAAATCAAATACAGTGCACAGGAGGCTTAAGATGTAACTCAGCAGACAAGGCACTATGGAAAGGGTTCCATCAGAAAGTTTTAAATCCACTGGAGTTTAAGACATATTTTTGGGTGCAATTTAATGATCAGAGTCTGCCTTGTAAAGTCTAGTGAGCTTCTTCTCATACCAATCTAGGTTACACCTTTCCTCATCTATTTCAAGCTGTTGATAAAGATGAAAGATCTTCCTGTGGGATTTGTGTCAACTTAACTGCTAATTTACATGGCAATTGGGTTCCATGGTGATAAGATTAACTAACTCTTAAGAAAGTAAATAGTGTATGGCATTGTACACTGGGGCCTTATTAACACAAATTAAAATACATCAACTTCACATTAAAATAATCAATCAAAAAGAAAAAAAATATTACATAAATTTGCTCAACTGTTAACATTTGTAATTTATCAATATTCATAATCAAACAATACAATTGCTCCCCTTCACCCTTTGGGATCTATTCCTGCTTCCAAAATCTCATTACTTCTTCTGGTGGTGGTTTTCCACTTCCCTTAGAGAACACATATACCAGGAACTGTTTCCAAATTCCCTCAAATTCATTCCTATTTGTTATGCCTCTTCTTACTTTTATATTACATGTCAATTTATCATTAATGGCAATATCCCAAATTTCCTTATACCATTCTTCAATACGATAATGTCCTTGGACCTTCCAGTTCCTAGATATAATAAATCTCGCTGCTGTCAGCAAATTTGTTATCAATTCTTTAATTTCCTTATTACACTTTAAATATCCATATAATGATAGTAATGCCACACTAGGTGTTTCTTCAATCTCCATTCCAACAATTTCTTTTATCTCATTAAACACCATTTTCCACAATTTTTGTACATATTCGCATTCCCACCACATATGTAAATACGTTCCTTTTTTCCCACAACCTCTCCAACAATTTGCTGAATACAGCTTATTTATTTTATTTAATCTCACTGGGGTTAGATTGTTGTTTATTCGTTCAGTCGCTTCCGACTCTTCGTGACTTCATGGACCAGCCCACACCAGAGCTTTCTGTCGGCTGTCGCCACCCCCAGCTCCCTCAAGGTCAAACCTGTCACCTCCAGAATATCATCCATCCATCTTGCCCTTGGTTGGCCCCTCTTCCTTTTGCCTTCCACTTTCCCTAGCATTAGCATCTTCTCCAGGGTGTCCTGTCTTCTCATTATGTGGCCAAAGTACTTCAGTTTTGCCTTTAATACCATTCCCTCAAGTGAGCAGTCTGGCTTTATTTCCTGGAGTATGGACTGGTTTGATCTTCTTGCAGTCCACGGCACTCTCAGAATTTTCCTCCAACACCCCAGTTCAAAAGCATCTATCTTCCTTCACTCAGCTTTCCTTATGGTCCAGCTCTCGCAGCCATAGGTTACTACGGGGAATACCATTGCTTTAACTATGCGGACCTTTGTTGTCAGTGTGGTGTCTCTGCTCTTAACTATTTTATCAAGATTTGTCATTGCTCTCCTCCCAAGAAGTAAACGTCTTCTGATTTCCTGGCTGCAGTCAGCATCTGCAGTAATCTATGCGCCCAGAAATACAAAGTTTGTCACTGCCTCCACGTTTTCTCCCTCTATTTGCCAGTTATCAATCAAGCTGGTTGCCATAATCTTGGTTTTTTTGAGGTTTAACTGCAACCCAGCTTTTGCACTTTCTTCTTACACCTTTGTCATAAGGCTCCTCAGCTCCTCCTCGCTTTCAGCCATCAAAGTGGTGTCATCTGCATATCTGAGATTGTTAATGTTTCTTCCTGCGATTTTAACTCCAGCCTTGGATTCGTCAAGCCCAGCACGTCGCATGATGTGTTCTGCATACAAGTTGAATAGGTAAGGTGAGCGTATACAACCCTGCCGTACTCCTTTCCCAATCTTAAACCAGTCCCTTGTTCCGTGGTCTGTTCTTACCGTTGCTACTTGTTCGTTATACGGATTCCTCAGGAGGCAAACAAGATGACTTGGTATCCCCATACCACCAAGAACTTGCCACAGTTTGTTATGATCCACACAGTCAAAGGCTTTAGAATAGTCAATAAAACAGAAATAGATGTTTTTCTGGAACTCCCTGGCTTTCTCCATTATCCAGCGGATATTGGCAATTTGGTCTCTCGTTCCTCTGCCTTTTCTAAACCCAGCTTGTAGATCTGGCAATTCTCGCTCCATGAATTGCTGGAATCTACCTTGCAGGATCTTGAGCATTACCTTGCTGGCATGTGAAATAAGTGCCACTGTCCGATAGTTGGAACATTCTTTAGTGTTTCCCTTTTTTGGTATGGGGATATAAGTTGATTTTTTCCAGTCTGATGGCCATTCTTGTGTTTTCTAAATTTGCTGGCATATGGCGTGCATCACCTTGACAGCATCATCTTGCAATATTTTAAACAGTTCAGCTGGGATACCGTCGTCTCCTGCTGCCTTGTTATTCGCAATGCTTCTTAAGGCCCATTCAACCTCACTCTTCAGGATGTCTGGCTCTAATTCACTGACCACACCATCTGAGCTATCCCCGATATTATTATCCTTCCTATACAGATCTTCCGTATATTCTTGCCACCTTTTCTTGATCTCTTCTGTTTCTGTTAGGTCCTTGCCATCTTTGTTTTTGATCATACCCATTTTTTGCCTGGAATTTACCTCTGATGTTTCTAATTTTCTGGAAGAGGTCTCTTGTCCTTCCTATTCTATTGTCTTCTTCCACTTCTGCACATTGCTTGTTTAAATATAATTCCTTATCTCTTCTGGCTAACCTCTGGAATTTTGCATTTAATTGAGCATATCTCCCCCTATCATTTTCCTTTTGCTTTCCTTCTTTCTTGGGCTACTTCCAGTGTCTCAGCAGACAGCCATCTTGCCTTCTCAACACTCTGTCTCCATATTCCCTCCCAACTCTGTTGCTCTATCTGTACCATCAAATCTGTTTCCCAAACCATCTTTCCCATATACTCTCTCTCCCCCTTCCCAACCAATAATCTATATATTCCACTCGTTAAACCTTTTATCCCTTTATTTTCTCCCTTTTCCTTTTCTTTTTTTACAATCAGCTCCTCAAATTTTGTCAATTCTCTGCATTCACCATTATCTCTTAACCATTTCTTCGTCCATTGTTCCAATTGCCAATAATTTAACCAGGTTAAGTTCTTCCCCTTTAACACTTCTTCTAATTTTTCACAAGTGTTCATCTCGCTTAACCAATTTTTTAATCTCATTCTATTTTACTCTATTAAAATTTTACTCAAGCTATCCTTTAAATTTCCTGGGAAATTCCTTAACATTATCACAGGTGTTAATGGAGATATACTCGAGAGTAACTCCTTTTTATACATTCGCCATATTTCCCAGTGAAACCTTAAAAGAGGGTTTCCTATTTCTTCACCCAATTTTTTATTGCCTTCTTTAAAAAATATATTTTCCATTATTGTTTTATCCTCCATCCAACTCAAATCTCCTACTCCTATCATATCTTCTGCTACATGTCTTAACCTATTGGCTACATAATATAATTTTATATTTGGGAGTCCCAATCCTCCTTTCTTTTGTGCTAAGTACCATCTATTTTTGTTTATTCTCACTTTCCTATCCCCAGTACTATAATTATTTATAATATTTTGCCAACTTTTTATCTCTGTTTCTGATATACTTATTGGTAACATTCTGAAAATAAAATTGATCTTCGGTAATATTTTCATTTTTACTAATGCTATTCTTCCGAATCATGATAAATTCAACCTTTTATATTTTTCTAGTTTATCTATAACTTCCTTTTTCAGCTTATTTAAGTTTTCCTTTTCTAAATTCTCTAATTTTTTTGTAATTTTAATTCCCAAATATTTAATCTGATCTTTAACTCTCATTTCCTTCTCCTTACCTTCCCAATCTTTCTCTTCCTTTTTAGTATTGTTAAATATCATTAGTTCTGATTTTAACCAGTTTATACTTAATCCCGTAACTTCTTCAAAATCTTTCAGATGTTGCTTAATTCTTCCCATTTTCTGAAGTGGATCTTTAACAGTTAACAATGTATCATCTGCAAACATATTTAACTTTATTATTATTTTTTTACCTCCTACTATTTCCCCGTCATCTCTTATTGCATTTGCCAATAATTCCATTACCAGTACAAATAGGACCAGCGAGAGTGGGCAACCTTGCCTAGTTCCTCTGGCCAGTTGTATCTTATCAGTAATTCCATCATTTTTCACAACTGAAGCTGTGTTTTGAGAGTATAATTGTTCTATTATACTTCTAAATTTATCTCCAAAACCCAGTCTTTTAATTATCATCTTTAGTGCTTGCCAGCTCACACAAACGCCTTAAATATATCAAGAGCTATTATTCCCGCTTTTATCTTTGACTTTTTTACCTCCTGCATTATATTTATAGCTCTTCCAACTAAATTGTGCATTTGCCTACCTGCTATAAAACCACATTGATCTTCTCCAATATATTTAGCTATAAACGTATTCATTCGTCTTTCTAAAATAGCTGAGATATTTTTTGCATCCTGATTTATTAATGAGATAGGTCTATAAGAATCCGGGTTTGTTAAATCCCTATCTGGTTTTGGAATTAATATAATTAATGATTCTTCCCACGATGGTGGTATCTTTTCTCCTTCTATTATTCCATTATATCATTTTAATAATTTTGGTACTAAAATTCTTTTAAATATTTTATAATACTCCGATCCCAACCCATCTATCCCGGGAGATTTACCCCCTTTCAATTTCTCAATAGCTTCCTCAATTTCCCTTTGAGATATACTTCTTTCCATTAACTCTTTATCTTCCCTTATCAGTCCCTTCTTTATATACCTATCAATATAACTTCCCATCCTCCTCTTCAACGTATCCTTTTCTTTATATAGCTCTGATAAAATTCCTGAAAAACTTTTATTTTCCCTTTCATTGCACTACATAGTTTCCCTGATTTGTCTTTTACTATCCCTATCGAATTCTTTGCCTTTTCTTTTTGTGTGAGTCTGGCCAGCACCTTAGAATTTTTATTACTGTTCTCAAAGAACTCTCTTTTCATATAAATTAGATTCTTCTGTACTTCCTCTAAATTCTTATTTTCTAATTCTTTTTTCTTTGCCTGTAATTCTATTAATTTTTGTTTATTTCTACTTTGTAAATACTCTTTCTCCAGCTTCTTTATTTCTTCCTCTACCTTTTTCTGTATTACATCTTGTTGCCTTTTTAAATTACACATTTCTCTAATACACATCCCTCTAGTCACAGCTTTCATTGTATCCCAAACAATTGATGTTGAAGTTCCCCCCTTTTCATTAATTTCCCATATTTCTGACAATTCTTTCTGCATTTTTTCCACAACCTTATCATATTTCAAAATCCTGGTATTCAATTTCCATCTAATTGCTTCTCTATAATTCCTTTTAACTGTAAAATCGAAACTTAGCAACGCATGGTCTGTTACTTTAATCACCCCTAAATCCATATTACATACCTTAGTTGCAAATTCCCTTGAGACAAAAATATGATCTATTCTAGAGTAAGTTTTATGAACTGGAGAATAATACATGAACCCAGGCTCCCGTACACTGGGGCGTTTGCTCTTCAGTTTGTTTTGATGTATGGAGCCCAAAGATGTTTCCTTACCTTCCGTATATGATTCCAAGTATAATTTGTCCGTTTTCTCTGCAGACTTGTGCAGAGAGTATATAGATAGCTTAGTTATTTTGGGACATTTTAACACTTTTAAAATCAATTACTAAATTGGACACTAATTAAGTGACTAATCAAGGGATTAATTATGTGTTTTAAATATATTTTACATAACCTTGATTCAACCCCAGTAAGTCCATGGTGGGATAACTGGACACAACTGAGTGCTGAGCACAATTCCTGAAATGTCCATGGATGGGTGATGATTATGATGATTTATTACATTTATATACTGCCCCAAAGCTGAAGCTCTCTGGGCAGTTCACAAAAGTTAAAAACAGTGAACATTAAAAAGAAATATACAAAATTTTAAACCATAAAAAGCATAAAATACAAACAAAACAGACAATATCCATTTAAAAACAACTATTCTGGGGTCAGTTAAAAAACTCAGCATATGCTGTTAAATGCCTGGGAGAAGAGAAAAGCATTGACCTGGCGCTGAAAAGATAACAATGTTGCCGCCAGGTGAGCCTCGTCAAGGAGATCATTCCATAATCGAGGGGCCACCACTGAAAAGGCCCTCTCCCTGGTTGCCATTCTCCGAGCTTCCCTCGGGGTAGGCACCCGGAGGAGAACCTTAGATGTAGAGCGCAGTGAGCGGGTAGGTTCATGTCAGGAGAGGCATTCCGACAGGCATTGTGGTCCCAAGCCGTGTAAGGCGTTATAGGTTAAAACCAGCACCTTGAATTGGGCTCAGAAACATACAGGCAGCCAATGCAAGCGGGCCAAAGTCGGTCTTATATGCTCGAACCTTCTGGTCGCAAACATCCCAAACTACAGTCTTGTAGCCAGTTACAAAATGCAACAAAATGTAGTTTCTCTCAGCACTGGCTCAGAGACCATGAGCTCTGAAACAGCCACCAAATTCTGGTCTATAGATCGGATTCTCACTCCAGAATAGCTCTCTCGCAGCTCCTCAACAGCAAAGCAGCTTCTGGCCCAGGCGGGATCAGCAGTCATCCAGAAGACAAGAAAATGCTTCGCAGCTCTAGTTCCTGAGTCAACTGCACTCTGTCAGTTCCGTTCTTCATTCAAATGCTTTTTGAACAAGAAAAAGGACTGACAACAGAAAGGCTCCCCTTTCTCTCATCGTCTGTTCTCTGTCCTAAATACCCACCTCAGCCAGCATGAACACATTCATATTAACACCAAATATAATAATCCCCTCCAAACAATGACACAGCACAATATATTATATATTTTCCTTTATACTTTTATAAACCAAAACACTGAAAACTTTAAATGTATAATTAATTTCCATCCAGCTTTCTGGACTTCCTTTCCTGGATACTATATTCCAACATTTGGCAAGCTTTTGAGACCGTGTGTGTGTGTGTGTGTGTGTGTGTGTGTGTTTCTCCTATAAGACACACAAAGAAAGAGAGAAAGAAATGTATGTGGCTCCAATTAATTACCACACCTGCTCCAGAACTCCATCACACCAGCAATTTAGTGCACTCTTGCCATACCTAGTACGCGGATTTGCAGCACAGTACTCGCATGACGCCGTGCCTGCCTTGCTGACACTTCGCCTCTTCTCCAGCCATTTCCGTCTTTTCCTAGAACGCCTAGCAGTGGTTCCCAAAGTGGGTGGTACTGCCCCCTTGGGGGCGGTGGGATTACATAGGGGGCGTAAAGAGGCAGGGGGGCGCTAAGAGGCAAAGGGGCAGCAGGGGGGCGCTCGAGGTGGTCTTTTCCGAGAAGCGCCTCTCCAGAAGGTCTTAAGACCCAGGGACATTTTTATGGGAGAAGGTAGTTTGGTCCCAAGCCATATAGAGGAAGAATCCACACATGTATTAATACCGTTTAAGAAGAGTCCTTTTAACGGTGAATTGAAATGTTTCAAAAGCACCAAAACTCCAATGAAGAGACATACCCTGCTTGGTGTGCCCCGCTATCTTGCACTATGGAGAATGGTTCAGAAGCTCCTGGTTGCATTTCCAACATCATATTTGGTGGAATGTGGTTTTAGTGTGGTCTGCCTACTTCTCTCCAAGCAAAGAAATCGACTCCAGATTACGAAACGTGGTGATTTAAGACTCATGTTAAGTGACTTTAAACCAGACATTGGGAAACTTGTATCACTTCATCAAGCCCATCCATCACATTAAGAATTTAAAGAATAGTGAGGTACTCTATCTACCCTAGTTACTAAATGTGATATCTAATATTCTTGCTAAATGACTATCAGACTCTGAAAAGATGATATCACTGGATCAAGTTTAACTGAATAAACTAAAAAAATGTAATTGGATTTTGAATAAATATTCAATGAATTGTTACTGTTTTGAATTTTATTCTTATTATCTTCTTTAGTGTGTTGTTGAAAACCGCTATTCTGAATAATGTTTTTTATAGTGTAGGGTAGGGGGCACTGGGCATGAGTTTGTGGAACCAAGGGGGCGGTGACCTGAAAAAGTTTGGGAACCACTGGCCTAAAGTCTGGATTTTCCCTAAGTGTGTTTAATGCGCCCTTAAGCCTCCGTGTAGTGCTGTACTCTCATATTTTCCTTTGTTGGGGGCATGTGCTGTGACGGGACCCTTGCTGTTGGCTTGAATGGATTGTATCAAGTCCTGGCAGAGAAAAGCAATCTCTCACAGCAGCCGGCTCCAAGCCTCAATAGAAAACCCAAACCTTGCATCCCAGGCTCGAAAGTGTTTGAAATGGCTGGGCTACATCACATGCGCACAGTTGTAGATACTTTACCAGCATGCATCGTTCACCCTGATATGATAATATTTGATATGGGAGATTGTCTTGAGTCTGTAACAAGAGCAGAACAGCTAGGGCAAAATAGCTGTTTGGGAGCTGTTAATCCAGCAAAGATCGGGGGAAGACTGAGGGCTTATATGGTGACTGGCCGAGGTTCAGCAGTTGCAGATGAGTCTGCCTCATTTGTAGTCACAGCTGGGTCTTCCTCTTGATGGGTAGACAGTTGTCATTGAGCAGACCTTTCTTTATGACCCTAGCGCTGAGCATCTCACTTGCTCTGGCGGGAGGAGAGTCTGGAATCACAGTTGAGCTTGGGACAGGTTGAAGGGGTTCCTGGGAGCCTCAGATGAGGCCTTGTTGCCACAGGTCCCCTGAGGTTGCCCCAGGTCTACTGTAGGAGAGGGTTGTGCTGGCCAATCCTCCTCCTTCAAAGAGGTCTCTCCTGGGCTTGGGTCAGCCAAGAACCTGACAAGAGATCTGTGATCAGGATTTCCCTCTTTTTTGGCTTTTGTTCTTCTTTGTGTGGCGCAGAGCGGTAAAGCAACAGTTTCTGCAGCTGAAACTCTCCCCATGGCCTGAGTTCGATCCAGCGGCTGGCTCAGGTCGACTCAGCCTTCCATCTTCCCGAGGTCGGTAAAATGAGTACCCAGTTAGCTGGGGGAAAGGTAATCATGGCCGGGGAAGGCAACGGCAAACCACCCCCCTATAAGGCCTGCCAAGAAAACGTCAGCGAAAGCTGGCGTCCCTCCAAGCGTCAGTAATGACTCAGTGCACGAGAGGTTCTTTTCCTTTCCTTCTTTTTTTCACTTCAAAGCTGTTGCATGGGGCTGCTGTTTGGTGGGGGAAGCAGTGTTGGGGGAGGGTTTTAAACCTTATACACATTTCTCTTTGATGTGTTAAGTCGCATCATACTCCAGTGTAAGCAAGAAACAGTATTAGGATGAAGCTGTGGAGCGAAGAGGTGCGATGATGCAGACAAAATCAAGCTTCAATTTTAGTGGTCCCTGTTAAATTCCGTGGGGCAAAGTAAATAAGTGCACTCTTAAGTTGGGCAAATCCTGCTCCTTGTTACAGATGCTAGAATAACCAGGAAACAGCTTTATCATAGAATCATAGAATAGTAGAGTTGGAAGGGGCCTATAAGGTCATCGAGTCCAACCCCTTGCTCAATGCAGGAATCCACCCTAAAGCATACTTGACAGATGGTTGTCCAGCTGCCTCTTGAAGGCCTCTAGTGTGGGAGAGCCCACAACCTCCATAGGTCACTGGTTCCATTGTCGTACTTCTCTAACAGTCAGGAAGTTTTTCCTGATGTCCAGCCGGAATCTGGCTTCCTGTAACTTCAGCCTGTTATTTTGTGTCCTGCACTCTGGGAGGATCGAGAAGAGATCTGGCCCTCCTCTGTGTGACAACCTTTTAAGTAGTTGAAGAGTGCTATCATGCCTCTCCTCAATCTTCTCTTCTCCAGGCTAAAGATGCCCAGTTCTTTCAGTCTCTCTTCAGAGGGCTTTGTTTCCAGACCCCTGATCATCCTGGTTGCCCTCCTCTGAACACGCTCCAGCTTGTCTGCGTCCTTCTTGAATTGTGGAGCCCAGAACTGGATGCAGTACTCAAGATGAGGCCTAACCAGGGCTGAATAGAGAAGAACCAGTACCTCACGCGATTTGGAAGCTGTACTTCTATTAATGCAGCACAAAATAGCATTTGCCTTTCTTGCAGCCATATTGCACTGTTGGCTCATATTCAGCTTGAGATCTACAAGCATTTACCCTGAAATGCACCCCTTTAATTCTTATATAAGAATTAATATTTAATTCTTATTTAATTCTTATATTCTTATATTATTTAATTCTTATTCTTATATAAGTGACTGGTTGTCATTTAATCACATAGAACTCAGGGAAGTGTTGCATCCAGGACAGCAAACCTTGCTTTCCGTCCTTGACACCGGATAGCTTGCTCCACTCATAGCAAGGCTGTAGGGTATATAGCATGTTTCTGGGCATGTAGCACATAGCTGAACTGTGTTACACACGCCTGTGATCATAGCAACTGGTATCTTTGCTAATATTTTAATAGACAAATGCTTATCAATAGAAAAAGTCAGATTTAGAGTGTTTGTTTTTAGTTCAACACAAACATTTTTGAGAAGTTGCAATGTTCGTTATTTCTTCTGTGCCATTCAAGTTTGATCTACCAGAGAATAGCCTGATCCACACATGTGATAAACCTCCTGCTGCCAGCAGTTACGGACTTGCCCTCTGGCATGTTCTGCAGTGGGAAATACCCAGTTCCCAGCACTTAATGAAAGGGCTGGATGCCGTAACTCACTAACAGCCTAATCTTAGAGAATTAATGTTTGCTTTTTACCTAGCAGAGTTCTGGGCCTTCTGAATAGCCGCGTCTTCGTTTTAAAACTGCGGAATCTGATCTCTTTGTTCTTCTGTCTGTGAGTTACACAGTGTCAAATGAGGTTCCAAAAATCAAAGGATGAATTCCCACTTTGACTAAATGCAGGCATTCAAAATGGATAAGCACATCATTTTTAAATGATATTTGTTATATGGCAGTGAATGGTGTTGGAAATCAGGAAATTGTGATCGGAATGGTTTCTTGTTTGGATGTTTCTATGAGGTAGACATGCTCACCTGAGAACCAGGAATGGCTACAGTTCTCTGCTGAGTGTATACTCCATGGCAAACCCAAGTTTTCTTCCATGTAATGTGCAGATTGGCCCTAGGAAGTAAAATAAACATTATTGACAGCAACTGTTCAGCTGACAGGACCCATTCTGCTCACAGCCAGGCAGAGGAGCAATATCTTGGTAGCATGTTGTGTATTAAAATAACGAAGGGGTGGGACCCTAGGAAACGAAAAATCCCAAAGTTTGCCTATTAGTCTCCAGTACCAACACTCAACATAATGACTTGAATCTGCTTGCGTAAGGGCCATTTTCATCTTGTTCTAGAGCATGATATGAGAGAAGTGAAACTGAACCCAGAGATGTTCTTCCATTCCCACAAACTCTTGCAGAAGTATGAGAACTGCTGCAAAACTTTCCTGTTATAACACTGTGCAAACTTCGGGCCTTGCTAGACCTACCTGATAACTCGGTGGGGAGTCGGGGCGAGGCCGCGCTGCAGCTAGCACGGGCTGTCACCCCTAGCTAGACATAACATGCGATGGGGTAAGGGAAAGCCCCGTCACGTCGGCCATTTTTTTAAATTAAAGGGGCCATGTGCGCAGGAGTGCACCAATGGAAAGGTAAGGCTTTTTTTTTAAAAAAAAATAAAGGGTTCCCTGCTCCCCCTGCCCTGATTTCCCCCACACACAATGTCTCATGCCCCCCTGCCCACTTGCTCGCCCGTCCTCCCCCGCTCGCTCACCCGTCCGCCCCCCCCGCTCGCCATGTCTGCCCCCCACTCGCTCGCCCGTCCCCGATCTCCTTGCCCTGGCCCTGTTCTTCTTCCCCCCGTCCGCCATGTTTGATGCCCCCCTGCCCACTCGCCATGCCCGCCCGATCACCCACCCGCCATGTCCGATGCCCCCTCCGCGTGACCCCCATCCGTGATCTCCCCACCCTGGCTCCGCTCTTCCCCCCATCTCACCTGCTGGGTCCGCTCTTCCCCCCCCCAGCCCCCATCTCCCACTCCCCGTGATTTAAAAAAAAAACCCGGCCCGATGAGCACAGCGCTTCTATGGAGTGCTGTGCCCAGTGTGCGGCTTCTCCCGGCTACTCGCAAGAAAGCGAGCATCCAGGAAAAGCCACGGAAGTAGCTAGACCTTCCGCAGTCCTGGGCTCAGCCCGGGGCTGCGGAAAAACCAGGCCACAAGCAGATCCGGTTATCCCGGGTCAAGGGAGGATTTAGCCCAGCCTGACCCTGGGATCCCCTGTGCGTCATCTGCACGCAGAGCAGGGAGCCCGGGCCTCACACCGGGCTAAACCCTCGTCTAGCAACGGCCTTCCACTAACGGTTGTGTGACAGCTTGTATAACAGCATTAGTGTCTTTTCCCTTTCTTTCCTCAGCTCTTTGGATCCAGGTCATTATGTGGGAGAATGCAGACATCAGCTATTAAACGTGTCAGCATAAGAGGGGGAGGTTCATAGTCTGCCTTCTGGTCTAGTCAGGACATCCACAAACTGAGTTTGGGGAAGAGGTTTGAGGGAAAGTTGGGAGGCTTCCTTCCTCCATAATTTAGGTGTTCTGGACACTGTAAGGATAAGGAATATCTGACAGCTCCAATCAAAATAAAGCAGGTCACATGGAAGCGTTATTGAAATATTATCTCTTCCTATTAACACCTTGCTGTCTTGTTAATTTCTTGTCTATAAAATTGCCAATGCAGAGTGTTCAACACTTGATTAAACCACACTTGATGGCTCGCAGCTGAAGCGTAAGCTTCCTCCCATGGAGAGAGATTGGAGATGATGTGCGTTGATATGAAAGCACTGCTATGAGGAGGTGTCTTATCTGTCTCGCACATGGGGATCGTCACTGGATGTTACATATATTGCGCTCACTCCTGAATTTGGAGCGCTGAGGGGAAGCCATCAAGGACCTGGAAAGAGGACTCCCTTCTCCAGCAAAATGGCTGTGAGCAGCTTGTTTTATGTAACAGGTTTTATAATTTTTATTAATAACAGTGTGATTTTGTAAAAAGATCGTAGGAACCCTACGGCTTATTTTAAAAGTAGCGTTTTACTTTTTTTCTCCCTCTTTTCTTTTTGCCTTTGGCTTATCAAGTATTATCCACCAAACGAACATAATAGTTTTTGAAAGCTTGTATAATCCATGGTCTCCCTTTTTCAGCTTTGAAGAAAATGACTTCTGCAAGTGCATGGCTGGCAAGCAACATTTACTGTTCAGATAAATTGAGCGCAAAATTCTTTATGTTATAAGGGTTAGTAGCAAATTTTACATTGAGCCGATAAGGAGGATAAACCCTGCAGCCCTAAAAAAAATTACATGATAGTAGATTCCTTTTTAACCCACTGTATACTCCTTTCACATTTTTGTGTTCAGACATCATATCAAACCATGGTTGAGGAGGTGGAACGATTGTTAGGGTGATCTCTCAATTGACAAGGCATAGTTGTAGTGTTGCTCTAGTTCCAGACGGCATTGTGCCGTGGAGGCAGGCGTGAAGCTGAGTGATGAGGGGACGGAAAATGAAAGCAAGCAAGCAGTTCTGAATCATAGTTTGACTTCTATACCCCGTGGTTTGAGTTCTAAACCATAATTATCCAGACTATCACTTGTTGTGATGTCTGACACCCTTTGCAGATGATCTTAACTTCAGGGCTATTGAACAGGATGAGGGGGCACTGTGATTGCACCTGTTTGCCTGACTCTGTGTGTTTACTTGGTCCTCTGCATACAGTCTATGTGCTGATAGCACTTTGATTCTTCTACATCAGGAGTGCAGAACTTCTGCCCCATAGACCTAATAGACCTGTGTTGTAGATCACAAGCTGAATATGAGCCAACAGTGTGATGTGGCTGCAAAGAAAGCAAATGCTATTTGGGGCTGCATAAATAGAAGTATAGCTTCCAAATTGCGTGAGGTACTGGTTCCTCTCTATTCGGCCCTGGTTAGGCCTCATCTAGAGTATTGTGTCCAGTTCTGGGCACCACACTTCAAGAAGGATGCAGACAAGCTGGATGATCAGGGGTCTGGAAACAAAGCCCTATGAAGAGAGGCTGAAAGAACTGGGCATGTTTAGCATGGAGAAGAGAAGATTGAGGGGAGACATGATAGCACTCTTCAAATACTTCAAAAGTTGTCACACAGAAGAGGGCCAGGATCTCTTCTCGATCCTCCCAGAGTGCAGGACACGGAATATTGGGCCCAAGTTACGGGAAGCCAGATTCCAGCTGGACATCAGGAAAAACTCCTGACTGTTGTACTGTTAGAGCACTACAACAATGGAACCAATTACCTATTGAGGTTGTGGGCTCTCCCACACTGGAGGTATTCAAGAGGCAGCTGGACAACCATCTGTCAGGTATGCTTTAGGGCGGATTCCTGCATTGAGCAGGGGGTTGGACTCGATGGTCTTATAGGCCCCTTCCAGCTCTACTATTCTATGATTCTAGCCTGCCAGACTCCCCAATCTAGCCTGTGGAGCCAAAAAGAGTGGCTGCTGTTCCTGGCACTCACCAAGGCATGGCACCTTGCAGAGCCAGGGACTTAGCCAGTATTAGGAGAAGCCGGCAATCCTCCATGCTGGTAGAGGCACAGAACTCCATGACTCTCCCAGGACGAAGAAAGGCTAAAATGAGTAGGATGCAGGGCAATGAGGACATTGGGCGTGGCTACACTGACTGATGCCATCCAATCCATCAAGGGGCTGAGGGGCAATCTGGCCCCAGCCAAACAACGTCCTGAACTCCTCTTCTACATAGATCCTATCAGTGCCTGGAGGTTAGGAATGAGACCAGCAGATTTCATCCATCTCTCTCTCTCTCTCAGCTGTAAAGTCAGATAGTCACCTTTCCCATTTTAAACAATAGTTTACCATAGTCTATGCTTCCTGGTATGTCTCAAATGTTCATCAAAAGGCTATACCTTCTTTTGCTTTCTGGCTAAACTGTTATAAATTTGAAATACATTATGAACCAGTCAAAATATTCACATACATGATTGACTTAAGGTGTTATCCGTTTCTGGAGTCTGTATTGTCAAGGGTAGAACCTTAATTTTGGCCCAGCAAGGATATGTACTGCTACTGAGCTAGAAATGACTGCTAGGGCCTTTGGTAGCATAGAAGTAATGCACAATAACCCTTGAGCTGCCCTCTTGTGGGGCAGGTAGAAAAGGTTCCCAAGACCTTTCATAACATCTGTTTTGCTCATAGGAATTGTAGATGATAGGACAAAGACCTAATGAGACATGAGACTAAGGCCATAGCTAGAGCTAAGGTTTATCCTTGGATCGTCCAGGGGTCAAACTTGTTCATCTAGGTGACACACAGGGGATCCAGTGCTCAGGCAGGGGCAAACCTTGGATGATCCCAGGATAAACCTTAGGTCTGGCTGTGGCCTAACTAGGGAATGTATGGCTGGGGTTCTGTTTCTCTATGGTCTTATTTTCTAAGATAATTCTGCATCAAGGAAAGCTGCATAGTGGCATTTATAAACCATGGAAATAAAGAAAATTTGCATGTATCTATTTCCTGCTTCTCAAGCATGGGAGCAAGGAGCTATCCATCTAATATGGCTTTACACTCAACTCCTAGGAGGTCTGTTCTGCTTCCCACTGGAAATGCATTTCCCATGCTTTTTCTCAGGGCTTTAAGGGTTACAAATCTGCTTTAGAAAAGAAAGAGCAAGGTAAGATTTTTCAGGATTCTGAATTTGGTCATGTTTTAAACTATAATTTTTCAAGTCTCACTACCACTACTGCAGTTTATGCTGATCTACATTGTGATGCTAAACTGTGCTTGTGCCCATATGACTAGAACTGTTAGGATGCATTGCTTTTGGTGGCAATGGCCAGGCATAAAGTGTTGCTATTGCTGCTAGTGTAATAAATACATTTTCTAATTGGCATTTTTCAGCTTGTGGCTCACCTTCTAAGAACTGCCTACCAGAAGTGGCAAAGGCCAAAGCAGAAGAGGGCCAGTGGCCCAATTCATACACAGGCCCACCTCTCTCGTAGACAGACTCACGGCTGGCAACAATTAGGGTGGAGACAAACCTCCCATCGGCTCCTATGGGATAATTTTTTCCTAAGCCTAATCGCTACTGGAGAGATTTGGAGGAATCATAGCATATAGTGGGGAGAGGACTTACCCTTCCCTCTGCAGCTGCGCAACTACACCCATGTAAATCTCCCACCCCCAACCCTGAGCAGCAATTAGGCTTGAAAAACTCTTCCATTTGCACTATCAGAAGCATTCTTAAAACCCCAACTGCTTGAAAGAGGAGGCCACGAGCCAGTCAGGGAGGGCTATGAGCTGCATCTGACCCACGGGCCACTGGTGTCCTACTCTAAGGCTTGTTGAAAGGAGCAACAACAAGCAATTCCTTTCCCTGATGAAACGCAAGGTCCTCAGGTGATCTCCCATCAGCAAGATGGCTGTGTCATGTGCCTTCAAACCAACACCAACTTCTTTGTATCTAAAGTCACTATAGCTTTGTGAGACTAAGGCCGTAGCTAGACCTAAGGTTTATCCCAGGATTGTCCTGGGGTCAAACCCGTTCATCTAAGTGCCACACAGGGCATCCAGCGCTCAGGCAGGGACGAACCCGGGGTGATCCTGGGATAAACCTTAGGTCTAGCTATGGCCAAAGGTGCATGGGAGGGGTAGTGGGAAAAGGCAGTAAGCCAAGAGGCAGGCGTGGTGGAGGATGGCTGCAACAGGGACAAGAATCAGTTGTTGGAGGGGCATTCTGTGGCTGCATCTTGCAGTCAAAGATAGCAATGAATTTGAGATGCACTATTGTTGGACTGGATGGGCAGGCAGGCAAGCATGCATGCAAGCAAAATCTCCCTTTACAAATTTCTGTGGGTCGTGGGGTGGGGGAGATATTAGTCCTTCTGAGGCACTCAAAGATGTTGTCATATGTACCCAGTATAAATATGATTGTATTCACTAAAGGTATTGTATACCACTATTCCTATTTATTTATTTATTTATTTATTTATTACATTTCTATACCTCCCAATAGCCGGAGCTCTCTGGGCGGTTCACAAAAATTCCTAAGATCAAACCAAGTTATGTTATAATAATAGATACATATATTCTCTCCTCTTGTGTGTGTGTGCATGTAAAACTGCACAATTACTATGTGCACATTTTCTCCATAGGGCAGTACTGAAATCCTTACTGTAGCAGGTTACACAACATCTGCGAGCTTGTGGAAATATCGATGAGACAGGCACTCTTTTATACTACTGTAGCCTTGGGGAACGCTTCCTTTCCCAGAACCAAGGTCAGTTGTTAGACTGACAATCGTTGCTATGTGTCCATTGTCATCTAACAAAGCAACAATGAAGAATGTAGTTGTATAGCTGCAGTTGTGTTGTCCATCACAGAGCTTGGTTTCTAGCAATGATACTCTGTGTATCCATTGTATAGGGTAGGAAGAGAACAAAAATGAAATCGTGTCGTCGTCGTCCCCTGCCTCATAGTGATGAAAGTGGTGTTTATTGTGAAACTTGAGATTCTGAGAGGGGCTTTACATTTTTCTCAATGTAGCTAGAAGAACTTACTTTTCAACTCCTTTTGATCTCACCTCTCTTGGAGTGTAAGTCTCATAAGAACAGCTATGCTGAATCACACCAAGGGACAATCTAATCCAGCATTCTGTTCATACAACTACCGTATTTCTTCGATTCTAAGACGCCATCAATTGTAAGACGCACACTAATTTCAGTACCATCATCAACAACAAAACCTTTGATTCTAAGAAATAATAAACACACCTGTGATTCTAAGACGCACCCCGTTTTTAGAGATGTTTATATGGGGGAAAAAGTGTCTTAGAATCGAAGAAATACAGTAGCTGCTTATGGGAAGCCCACAAGTAGGAAATGAGTGCAATAGCACTATCCTGCTTGTATTCCCCAGCAATTGGTATACAAACGCATACTACCACTGATACTGCAGGTGGTGTATAGCCATGATGACTGTGCCATTAATAGCCTTTTTCTTCATGAATTTGTCTAATACCCTTTTAATGCCATCCAAATTGGTGTCCAACACATCTTCTGCTAACAAATTCAATACTTTAACTATGAGCAGTGTGAGGAAGTACTTCCTTTTATCAGTCCTGAATTAGTGTTATTACGTTTAGTATTATGTATTAGTTCTAATATTATGAGAGAGGGAGAAAAATGTCTCCCTCTCCACTTTCTCCACACCATGCGTAACTTTGTACGTTACTCGCCTTTTTCCTAAGCTAAACAGTTCTAGCTCATTTTCTGCTTCCCCACTTACTGCCTTTATTTGCAATCTCTAGTCCTTGAGCTATGCCATCAAAAAGAGTGAATTCTTACCATATGTGATGAATAATGCTGAATATGATTTCTGAGAGGTTCTACCCCTCAGAAGTTAGAGAACAGGTGGTTGACCTGCAACAATCACTCACTTTTGTGTGTTATCACCATTTAGCTCAATGTGTTCTGTTATGTCAAGTTCTCTGTATCTGAAATGCTTGTTAATACTTTACAAAACTGTGGAGGTGAAATTTGTCACAAGGTGACCAGATGTGCACACTTACAGTAGAAAAAGGAGTCTATTAAACTTAGTAAATAAGTATTATATAAGAATTTCCTAGAGTCGTGTTCCTTTTACTCCTTTTACTCTTGATCTCTTTTAACCTGTGAATACATTCTGCTCTTAAACATTGTCCTACAAGTCAAACACAAATTAAGACACCATTGGAATATTCTACATATGCTTTTATATAATTGTTTTAAACATCCCAGTCAACATTCCATCCAAGCACCTTCTTGTGAAATGGCTGCAAATGTTATTAGTATGTGTTTACACAGGATAGAGCCTCGTGTGGCACAGAGTGGTAAGCGGCAGTTACTGCAGCCGAAACTCTCCCCATGGCCTGAGTTTGATCCCAGCGGAAGCTGGTTCTCAGACAGCCGGCTCAGGTCGACTCAGCCTTTCATCCTTCCGAGGTCGGTAAAATGAGTACCTAGCTAGCTGGGGGAAAGGTAACCACGACTAGGGAAGGCAACGGCAAACCACCCTGCTACAGTCTGCCAAGAAAACGTCAGCGAAAGCAGGCGTCCCTCTAGGAGTCAACAATGACTCAAGTGCTTGCACGAGAGGTTCCTCTCCTTTCCTTTCACAGGATGTTGATTGTGATACTTATCAAAGCATATCTAGAGCAAACTAAATATCAGATATGTGAAACCTCTGGATTTCAGTTGTTAAAAATGTGTTTGGTTAGTTTCCTCTGAGCTCATCTGGTCTTACATGTCCGTCTTCAAATTAGTTGTCATAATAATCATACAGCTCTTCCTCAGATAGCTGATTACTTAATTACCATTTCCCACAATTGTACAATATGTACGTATCAGTTCATGTGACCCTATTTTTCAAACAAATGCCTTTGGTGCCTTGCACCTTTTGGTACAATTTTATACGGGCTGGTAGATCAAGCACAGCTACAGGCACTGGCAAGCCCTTCGACCACTGTATGGTTTATCGGAGTATGATTTGGGGAGGCCCAAAGCTTATTGTGAGGTGCACACACTCAGTTCCTTATTCATTTTTTTCCATACGTTGGCTATTATTGGCATGATAGTGAATTGCTTGACAGCATCTGGCATCCATACGAAGCATCGGACTGGATGAGATGCTGAGTACAGCTGAACTGTTTAGCTCTAAAACACAGGTCTATGCTATGGTCCCTTCTGGTGATGTTCAGTGCGGTCCACAACGCAGGATTCCAGCAGGCTCGATTCAAAGCACAGTTTTGTGAAAAAGTGACAATAGGAAAGGAGACGTGCAGCCTTACGTGGCCTACCCTTCCAATATCTAAGAAAGGGCCAGGATCCAACAACTTTTCATCCTTTTTTAGCTTCAGATGTCATAATATGGAAACAATGGGCTAGCAAGCGTTGCCTTCCAGTTTCACCAATAACACCCTTACTTTTCCATCCATCCTTCTGTAATAAAGATAGATTACATACTTTTGGGAGCTGGGAAACGAAGAGGTTATACTGGATCAGAGACTTTTATAAAGCTCCAAAATCACTTACTGGTCCAGAACTTGAGACATAATTAGAAGGTTTAGATTATAACTGGATTGCCATTCATCAAGTTATTCATGTCATAGAGCGACCAACTTTATAATAATACCATATTTCTTCGATTGTAAGACGCACACTAATTTCAGTACCACCAACAGAAAAAAAAACCCTAAGACACACCCACGATTCTAAGACGCACCCCATTTTTAGAGATGTTTATATTGGAGAAAAAATGTGTCTTAGAATCGAAGAAATAGGGTAATAATAATATATTTCTTACCCACCTCTCCAATTGAATCGAGGTGGGGAACAACAGCAAGCACAAAACACACAAAATACTGATTAAAAAGATAGCATACACTGTTAAAAACATCCTAAAAGTATCCTAAAATTCTACTGGATAGGCCTGCCGGAAGAGATCAGACTGAACAGCTTTCTTGAATGAGAATAAGCTACTCGTACTTTAACAATATTTTGAAAATTTAATGTATACTTATAATCCACTGGGTAAGGGGATAACTTCCCAGATTTACAAAGCTATCATTTCTGCCTTATCAACACCCTTAAACTCATCTCAAGCCCGATGGGAAAAAGATCTAGGAGAGGCAATTGATGAAACTCTGTGGAATAAAATCTGGGACAAAACACCCTTTAAAACAACTTCTGCACAAGTCTGAAAGAATGCTCTCAAGATTATCTACCGATGGTATATATATCCACAACTTCTCAGTAAAATTATCAACACCATTTCAGTATCTTGCTGGAGGAATTGTGGTAGTAACTTTGGTTTTTTACGTCACCTGTGGTGGGATTGCCCATTAGTCTCTATAATCTGGAAAAAAGCTCTTTCATGAGGCTGAATTCACTAACCAACTATTCCACTCAACCCTAAAATTGCTCTCCTATCCATATATGATGGGACAGCACTAGATATTATCCAAAAGGATCTCGTAACTCACCTGATGACAGTGGCAAATGTTGGAGATCCCTGGATAGAGATCTATTTGAAATCTGGCTGGCAGAGCTCTGAGACTGTAACAGATGAAAACCAGAACCAAAGAAGCAGCACAGCCACCATCACCTTTTATAAAACTTGGTTTAATTTCGTGTGTGTGTGTGTGTGTGTGTGTGTGTGTGTGTGTGTGTGTGGTTACTAAGGAACGTGGATATCGACCTCCAGACATCATGGTGATCTTTCGAACACTACTTTTATTTAACTGGTGAAAGACCCTTTTTTTCCTTTGCTACTAGAAATTTTGTTTTGTCCTTGCTATCCATATTTTGTAGCGGTGCTCTCATTGCAGGGGAGAGCGCAGGAACTGTTGTTTATTTGTATTGTTTTACATAAAATAAAGAATATAATTTTAAAAACACAGTTTTGTAGCCTGCGGGTTTCAAAATCGATAAGCCACAGATAGAGGTTTGGGATTTTTTGGTTTTGGAAGCACCAAATATTATTTTTCAATAGAACAAAGGCCAATAGAACAAAGGGAGCTATAAAAGCCAAATATTCTAGCCTGCTTGTGTGATGGAATCCTTACATCTATGTGACCTGGACTTGTTCCCACATTACCCTGGTGAATACCGTACTGAACCACTTCGTACGAGACTTGGTACTTTTTCTGCAATGGAGGAGTTGTGGTCAGATGATATGCTTGTATAGGACTACTTTATTTATTTATTAAAACATTTGTATCCTGCCCTATTATCACCAGAATCTTAGGGCAGTGTACAGATAAAATCAGAACAATATAAACACAAATAATTTATACAGCTAAAAATGTATTAAATCATCAACAAATTAAAACTGGTAGAAATTTTTCAAAAGCAATAAAACAATTAAAACTATGTGTAACCATGGAGAGTTTAGCCCTCGAAGGCTTTGATAAAAACTGTGTAGGTGGGACGCAGAGGACTGCTCCTCTAACAGATCTCAAATCTCGGGCAGGCATATATAGGGAGAGACGTTCTCTCAAGTACCAAGGTCCCAAGCTGTTTAGGGCTTTCAATGTCATTGCCAACATCTTGAATTCCGACTGGAAGCCAACGCAATTCTTTTAAGACCAGTGTTATATGGCCTTTATAGGATGTTCCGGTGAGGAGTCTAGCTGCTGCATTTTGCACCAGCTGCAACTTCTAAGTTGTCTTCAAGGGTAGCCCCATGTAGAGTGCATTGCAGTAGTCTAATTGGGAAGTTACCAGTGCATGGACTGCTGTGGTTGGGTTGTCCCTGTCCAGGAAAGGCTGTAGCTGGCGAATCAGCCGAAGCTGACTCCAAGTACTCCAGGCCATGGAGTCCACCTGAGCCTCCAGTGACAAGTATGGATCTAGAGGTACTCCCAAGCTAGACAGCTGCTCCATCAGAGGCAGTGCAAATCCATCCAGAACAGGTTGCTTATTCACTTCCTGGACTTGGGACTCACCATTCCACAGAGTTTACATCTTATTAGGATTCAGCTTCAGTTTATTTGCCCTTATCCAGCCCATTACAGCCTCCGGACACTGGTCCACCACCTTCACCACCCCAGCTGACTCCGACGACAAGGAGAAATAGAGCTATCATCAGCATACTGATGACACCCAAACCCCTAATGACCTCTCCCAGCACCTTGATAGAGATGTTGAACAGCATGGGGGATAGAATAGAGCCCTGTGGCACCCCACAGCTTAATAGCCATGGAGTGGATACCACTCTCTGGAAACGGCTGTGCAAGTAGGACTGGAACCACTGTAAAAATAGGACTAGTATGGTGGCACTTATTTCACATGCCAGCAAGGTAATGCTCAAGATCCTGCAAGGTAGACTCCAGCAATTCATGGAGCGAGAATTGCCAGATGTACAAGCTGGGTTTAGAAAAGGCAGAGGAACTAGAGACCAAATTGCCAATATCCGCTGGATAATGGAGAAAGCCAGGGAGTTCCAGAAAAACATCTATTTCTGTTTTATTGACTATTCTAAAGCCTTTGACTGTGTGGACCATAACAAACTGTGTCATGTTCTTGGTGGTATGGGGATACCAAGTCATCCTGTCTGCCTCCTGAGGAATCTGTATAACGAACAAGTAGCAACGGTAAGAACAGACCACGGAACAACGGACTGGTTTAAGATTGGGAAAGGAGTACGGCAGGGTTGCATACTCTCACCTTACCTATTCAACTTGTATGCAGAACACATCATGCGACGTGCTGGGCTTGACGAATCCAAGGCTGGAGTTAAAATCGCAGGAAGAAACATTAACAATCTCAGATATGCAGATGACACCACATTGATGGCTGAAAGCGAGGAGGAGCTGAGGAGCCTTATGACGAAGGTGAAAGAAGAAAGTGCAAAAGCTGGGTTGCAGTTAAACCTCAAAAAAACCAAGATTATGGCAACCAGCTTGATTGATAACTGGCAAATAGAGGGAGAAAACGTGGAGGCAGTGACAGACTTTGTATTTCTGGGCGCAAAGATTACTGCAGACGCTGACTGCAGGCAGGAAATCAGAAGACGTTTACTTCTTGGGAGGAGAGCAATGACAAATCTCGATAAAATAGTTAAGAGCAGAGACACCACACTGACAACAAAGGTCCGCATAGTTAAAGCAATGGTATTCCCCGTAGTAACCTATGGCTGCGAGAGCTGGACCATAAGGAAAGCTGAGCGAAGGAAGATAGATGCTTTTGAACTGGGGTGTTGGAGGAAAATTCTGAGAGTGCCTTGGATTGCAAGAAGATCAAACCAGTCCATACTCCAGGAAATAAAGCCAGACTGCTCACTTGAGGGAATGGCATTAATGGCAAAACTGAAGTACTTTGGCCACATAATGAGAAGACAGGATACCCTGGAGAAGATGCTGCTGCTAGGGAAAGTGGAAGGCAAAAGGAAGGGGGGCCAACCAAGGGCAAGATGGATGGATGATATTCTGGAGGTGACAGACTTGACCTTGGGGGAGCTAGGGGTGGCGACAGCCGACAGAAAGCTCTGGCGTGGGCTGGTCCATGAAGTCACGAAGAGTCGGAAATGACTGAACGAATAAACAACAACAAATAGTGAGTGTGAGTACTTGCTTGTTGCTCCCTCCTGCCTATCTTGTGTATTTAATGCACAAAAACACCCTAAGTCTCCAGTACTTTTTCTCTTTCCTTAAAAGGAAACTGACCCTGTGAAAGGCTGCCCTGAAACGTCCCCACTTTTCCAAGCAGCGTGAACACAAAACAGCACATTGATATAGAGTTATTCCTGAAGAAAGCAGCAGTCAAACACCAATGTGAAAACAGCGCAAACGTCAAACCACATTTTGCAGACAACTTTTGCCTTGATGATCGCTGCACAAAGAAAAAGCGGGGGGACAGAGAATTTAGCACTTGGAATTGCTGTGAATTTTACTGCTTCTGACAAATCTGGTAACACAAGCTTTTAATGAAGGAAGACACAGCATGGCATACCCATGTGAATGTTCAGCTCCTGGGGCACTTTTTTCCGACCATGTGTAAAGGAATGGGAGCCTTATAAACAGGATCGCTTCCCCTTTTACTCAAATTCACTTTGCTTTCCAAAAGCAAATGGGAGCCCTGCCAGTGCTGGTTGAGTTTTATGACTGTGATGTGGATACTCATTTGTCATTCTGACCCCTCATCCAATGTGAGGCCTTCGTCAGGAATGGGCGGGGAAATGGGAAAGAGAAGGTGTTTACTGGCATGAAGTCCAGTTTGCCAGCCACAGTGGCTGAAACAAGCCACCGTGCATGCAGGCCAGATTTCCTTAATTACTGTTGGGTTATTTGAAGGTGGCTACTCAACCCAAACAAGCCATGCCACCTGGGTTCAAATGACATGGCAAACCATGCCAATATGGGTAATTAGGGAAACCCAGCCAGCCAGCATGCACGGCAGCTACAACTACCCACGGTGGCTTGTTTCAACTGCCATGATCATATGAACAAGGCGTTGAATTGATATGGTAGAGAAGGTGGAGAGAATTTTAGAGATTAGTTTAGTAATTGCCATTCTTGCAGGTGACTAGGAAGGAAACCTTACTGGTGTTGGTCACAGAAGGCGCAATGAAAAATATGTATAGAAAATTGATGCACTTTGGGGTTTTTTGGAACAACCTCAAATGTGCTAAGCTGTTACATGTTGCATTGCACTCAATTCCTTAAATTTGAAATCGGCATAACTAATGTAATCAGTTAAGCACCTGCAGGAATTGCATAACAGGAATGAACAAGGCAGAGAGATGTTTCATGAATATTGGCAATGAAGAGTGCTTGCAGATGTTAATGGTATTGTGGTAGGCATTGTACCTCTGAATTCGGTTGCCATTTGCTGAAGAGGTGTTGGGAAACACAGCAACCTGACTCCCATCGACTTGACTGGGAGCCAGATTGAATCCCGCTGGAGCTGGCATGGAGGGAGAAAGCTAGGGCCTTGTAAACTGAATAGTTAGTTGGTGGAACTGGCCAGGGAGGAGGAGAGTGGTCATCAGTTCAAGGCACTCCATGTTTAAAACAATCTTTGTTTTCTCTCACCGAGGCCATTTTTCTTTGCCTTCTTAGGATAGGCTAGCAGGCAGGGGCTCAGTAAACCTCACTCATAGCTATGAAATCCTGAGCTTTCTATGCAACACAGTATAATTCTTACCCATTCTGCCATTTGTTGGCATATGTTGGTTACAGCCATTGCCTTGCTTGTTCTTCCTACTAAAGAATTGGTGATACTCTCCAATTTTAAGTAGTCCTGCATTGGACAAAGTAGTTGCTGCTGCCCAAATAATTATGATGACTAGTGCAATTGACATTTCCCCCCTGTAAGACAGTTTGAGGTTAACACGACAGAAGGAAAGAAGCCCTTTCATTTAATTACTTTTAGATTTGTGTGTTAATCTCTTCCCTTGGTTTCCAAACCCCTCTTTTCCTGGCTGCCAGTTGATCTCCCATATGGGGTTTTCTTTTTCTTTCTGTCGCACCAGCTGCTTGTGCTGAGGTCTGCCAGCCCCGAGTTGCCTGGTGGCTGTGATTTGGCAGCATTAGTGAGAAAGGAGACACATCTGAATGCTTGACATTACTTTTGTAGTTTGTGGGTCAATTCAGGCATTGGGCTAAGCCATGGTTAAGGAAGGTCCTTCCTCTCTGCCCTTGGACAATAAAAAGATCTGCAGTCCTGAGGTGAAGGGAATAAGGTGAATGCACCTAGACCACAAAGCAGATGAAAGGCAATAGTAACAGCCACAGTGGCCTAGTGGTGCGACTGGTGGGGAACTGCTACCCCAGAGCAACGCTATATTTTGGAGATGGAGAAAACTACACCTGGTAAAGTTCTCCATTCTGTGAAACGCCTTTAAGCTCTGTAGATTTTACTATTGCATCATGGATGGGTGCAATCTAGCGTAGATCAAAAAAAAGAGGTGCATTTCGCTCTGAATTTTTCCTTCGGCAAGTCTACGACAAGCCCAGTGTGGCTGGATCATATGGTTGGGAATCTGTGCAGATGGACAGTTGTACTTGGGGCGAACCACAAGAATCTTACCTGTGGTGAGGGAGCATTATGAGCCCAAGTCTTGCTCCTATTGAGCTTCCCTGCCTGGTTGCCTGGAATGTGATGGTTACTTGCCACAGGCAACTAGGTGAATTTCTGTTTACAAGCAATAGCAAGGGGTTGGGGAATGGGGGAAGAAATTCATAATGTTGCTTATGCTTGCAAAGTGCAGTTCCAGAGTAAATGGTGATTAAGCAACTTTTTGGTCTCCTTTTTCCAGGGTCAACTTACAGCGTACTGTCCATAATGCCATCAGACTCTGAAAGCAGCAGTTCTCTTAGCAGTACCGGTAAGAAATGGATGTTTTGGTTATTTGCTTTGAATTGTGTGTTAATCTTGAATGAATGTATCTTCTTATTCATGATATATACAGTATATAAATAAGCTGAATATGAGCCAACAGTACGATATGGCTGCATGAAAGGCAAATGCTATTTTGGGCTACATTAATAGAAGTGTAGCTTCCAAATCGTGTGAGGTACTGGTTCCTCTCTATTCGGCCCTGGTTAGGCCTCATCTAGAGTATTGCGTCCAGTTCTGGGCTCCACAGTTCAAGAAGGACGCAGACAAGCTGGAGCGTGTTCAGAGGATGATCAGGGGTCTGGAAACAAAGCCCTATGAGGAGAGACTGAAAGAACTGGGCATGTTTAGCCTGGAGAAGAGAAGATGGAGGGGAGACATGATAGCACTCTACAATTACTTGAAAGGTTGTCACACAGAAGACAGCCAGGATCTCTTCTCGATCCTCCCAGAGTGCAGGACACGGAATAACGGGCTGAAGTTGCAGGAAGCCAGATTCCAAATGGACATCAGGAAAAACTTCCTGACTGTTAGAGCAGTACAACAATGGAATCAGTTACCTAGGGAGATTGTGGCCTCTCCCACACTAGAGGCCTTCAAGAGGCAGCTGGACAACCCTCTGTCATGGATGCTTTAGGGTGGATTCCTGCATTGAGCAGGGGGTTGGACTAGATGGCCTTGTAGGACCCTTCCAACTCTGCTATTCTAGGATTCTAAGATACTCAAGAATTCTCTGTTTAAGTACTTTTATGTTGCTAGGAGTGGTGATATCAGGTGTGTGTGTGTGTGTGTGTGTGTGTGTGTGTGCGCGCATCCACATGCATGTTTTTAAGTGCCTGAATTGTGTTAGCCATCTAATATTCCAGGTAAGTCATATGTCTGAAAAGGATATCTCTGCACACCTTGTTTTAGTCCAAGTTGAATTTTCAAGATGCAGGATTAGAGCTGGAACAAAATAGGGTTGACAAGTGAGAGCCTTCAAGAAAGTGTGTGTGTTTGTGTAGGTATAATGAGTGAGAGGGCACGGGACTCTTATTTGGGACTTATTCTTTTCCTCTTCCTTTCTTCTGCAATGGAGTATTCATCATTGGAGATGGTGGAGTGATCATTGGGGTTGGCTAACTGTTGGGAGGGTTCAGACAAAAGCTCAAAGGGGCGAATTCTTCCCTCCCCTTTCAGTCATTTTGGAGGCACAGGGAAGGTGTTGTCTTTTTGTGCTTCTGTTGCAGAAATTCATCAGATTGGAAGACCTTTGAGACTACTACAAAGATGAGTGGGAGAGTATGTTGGATAGGAGGACCCTGGGGGAGCTGGTTCTGTGGCCTAAGAACTCCCAGACATAGTAATGGCCTTTCCCCCGGGTTCCACCTGATGATTGAGCAGGAACCAAGCGGTCCTCTTGCAGCTCAGCCAGCTTTCTTGTTCTGCAGCCTTTGGGTAGTGCATATGTGCTTCTCTCTGCTGATGGGCATGTTCCCCAGTGGCATGTGAAAAGCATGTATGTGCTGTCATTGTGCAGGGTGCTTTTGGGGCCTTGGAACAGAGACTCGGGTTTAGGACTATTTTACTGCACTGCTAGAAGATCTCTACCCATTGAGGTTCTCATGATGTCTGCATATAGACATACCACTTTGGGAGTAGGTAGATTGCCTGAATGCTGGAAAAATTACACTTGCCTCAAAATGTCACCATGTTGCACTCTCCTCACAATACTGGCGGGTTGTTGTTTTTGCCCAGCAACACATGTTTAAGAAAAAAATACTAGGCTGTGTTTTGAAGTATTAGCAGTTTTGGTTGAGTTCCAAATGTTGAAAAAATAGAAATGTATATTTTGACAGTTGATTCTGGAGATCATGAAACAGTAGGCTTTTGGAGTTAGTTGGGTTTTTTGGGGTGTTTTTTTTAAAAAAACCTAATTATATAGCAATTTAGCGATGCCATCTCAGAACAACTCTGAGTTGGTTACACTTGGTTATGTGCTATGTGAATGACCCTTCAGGGAGCTTCAGGGTTGTACATTCACCCCTCCCCTCACATGTAGCAATTCTCTCCCTCCCTTTCTGGTTTAATGCAAACCATAGTTTGCTGGTTTGGGTCAGCAAACTATGATTTGACTCAAACCAGGAAATGGGGGTAGGAATTGTTATGTATGGAGGGGAGGGGGGAGCAGGAGCTCAAGGCTCCCTGAATGCCCCTTCATATAGTACCAGATCATGGTTTATCAACACTTCTACTCCTTGAGTCCATAACGGAGATGGAGCATTAACCCTATAACACAGTGGTTTTCAGACTGTGTTCTGGGAAAGACTGGGATTCCTTAGAAGCTTCTCTGAGGTTTCAGAAGCTTCCATGACGTTCCTCAAACAGAAAATCAGTAATGGCAGACATTCATCCATGAAAGACAACTTGTCCATTTCTACCAAACTTTCCTGGTAAGGTGTAGTCACAATGGAGTGCTCGGTACACTCTAGGGTGCATGCTTTGTTCATGTAGGGTGAAGCTGTGGATCAAAAGACCTAGCCAGAGCCCTGTGTCAATGGAACATTTGCCCATGAACCCACCTCCGAATCCTCTGCAGTGTAAATTAGAGGTCTGTGGCAAGCAAATCAACGTGGAAATGATTCCCTTCCTGTACAGAAAATTTGAAAGCCTCTGCTGAAACATTTTCTTCTAAAGCAGGGAAGGGTAACTTGTGGCGCTCCAGATGTTTTGGCCTACAACTCCAATAATCCCTCACCATTGGCTATGCTCGCTAGGGCTGATGGAGTTGTAGGCTAAAACATCTGGAGGGCCAAAACTTGCCCTTCCCTGCTTTAGAAGAAAATGTTCTAGTGTTTTGTGTTCCAGTTATTTAATAAACTAAGCTTATTTCCTCACAAATTTGTTTTGTTTAGAGTTTCTCCTCATTTGACATGGAGACATAATGTCAGTGTTCCGTAATGTACCATTCCAAGTTCTTCTTCGTGGTCTCTGTGCATCACACTTAATGGGGGGGGGGGCTATGCGCCTGCGTGGAGCCTCAGTCGGACTTCTAATAGCTGAGAACTTTTTGGGCGGGAACTCCTCCCCCATCGTCAGGGCGTATATATGTGGTGTTCCCACCCACTCCCTCAGTTCCTCTTTGACCGCCGTCGCCTTCGCCTCCTCAGGACTAGAGTGTTCATACTCACCATTGCTGAGATCCTGTATTTTCCTTCTTTTCGTCTCTTCAACTTCTATCTTTTCTTCTTTATCCCTGTTCAAAAAAGAATAAGAAGAGAGGGTAAATTAAGAACATAAACGTCGCTCATAGTGAACGCATGGCCTTGAGCGCATGGCCTCGAAGGCCCCGTTTACAAAATGCAGCCAGTGTGGCAGTAAATTGCCACCCTCCGACGGACACACCCTCTGCCTCCTGTGCCTCGGAGAAACTCATATCGTCGAGTCCTGCAGGCATTGTATGTCGTTTTCTAGACAAGCTAGAAAAAACAGGGCAGACAGGTTAAAATCTCTTTTGTGGCAAAAAAGCGCTTCAAACGGTTGACTCCAATCATCAACCCAATATGGCGTCCACCGACAAAAACGCTGCGTCTACTTCAAGAAACCCGCCCATAGGCCTCCCAGCTTCTGGGGGCTCCACGGCTCAAAATGCGGCCAAGAAACTGGCTAAAAAGGCAAAAAGACCTAAAGTATCAGCCGAAACACGGCCTAAAAAAAAGAAGGAAAAGAATAAAAATTCTAGTCCTCCAAAGACGACGACGCCACCTCCCCCTATGTTCGACTCTCCAATTCGAGTATTGATACGGTCTCCATTACCTCCACTGGTTATCGAGCCTATCTCAACTGCATCAGAAGGGGAAATTGTGGAATTACCTTCTCGCAACCGAGTCCCTACTTCGGCCACTCGAACCCGAGAGACCTCACCAGACCAACCGGTACCACCAAATCAAGCAGCATACTCTGCTTCTCCTCGGAACCAATGCTCTCCTCGTACTCCTCGTACAAGCTCGTACTCAGACGAGTTCACCCTCGCATTCCCGTTCAAGGGACAGAGGACGGCATCCCTATCCGCACCCGGAAGGCGATCCATACCGTGCCCGTTCCAGATCACCACATAGGGACTGGGATCGTTTTTATGAGCACTATCCTCCACCAACTCATCATTTTTACGATTATTGGAGAGGATACCCTGAACGCCCAAGTCCTAGATACCAGGAGAGATACTATGAGCCTTCACCACACCTACCAAGGCTGAGGTGCCCTACACCTCCCCCGCCGGTACCACCGAGGGGAGCATCGCTTGCCGCTTCACATAGGGAGCCAAGATCCCCGCCACGGGACCGACCACTCCCTCCTCCACCAACCCGCCAACAAGCTCCACCTCGAGCTACTAGACGGGCTTTCCCTCCATCAGAGAAAGATTACCAATCCGATTCGTCCTCGACCGTGTCACCCACTCCATCCATGCCATCGCCAGCCGACATGGTACCGACAAAAGGCAGAGTATCTCCGTCAGAAGAGCTTGGAATCTTTTCAGACCAAGTACTCCGAATGGCTCAAAGTCTAGGCATCGATGCCCAACAACAAGTTGAGCAAGTCAAAGACCCGGTATATGATGCGATTTATACAGCCTCCGCTGTACTAGTATCTGTTCCGCTCCTCCCTGCTCTGCTCCAGACTATTCAACAGTCCTGGGATACCCCGTCAACTATTACCTCGGCATCGAGACGACTCGGATCTATGTACAGGGTACAGGAGAAGGACGCCTCTTTCTTGTTTTCACACCCCCGCCCGAATTCCATAATAGTAGAATCGGCACAAGGGAAGACTCACAGACAACACAGCGCACCAATCGATAAAGAAGGTTGTAAGCTTGACGCCCTCGGGAGGAAGCTATACTCTACAGCAGCCCTTGGCCTCCGAGTTTCCAACTACGGAGCAATGATGTCTAGGTATCAACTTTTCCTCTGGGACAAAATAGGGTCCCTGTGTGATTACCTCCCAGAGGACCAACGAGAACTGGCAAGAGCTTTCCAATCAGAAGCGATGAAACTCTCTCGCCACCAAATAAATACAGCTCGTCACCAGACAGATTGCCACGCCAAATCCATGGTCGGGGCTATAGCACTACGCCGCCACGCATGGCTACGTTCGGCTGGCCTCACCCCCGAAGGCAGAACCAGAATTGAAGAACTCCCCTTTGACGGGGAAGGCCTCTTTAATTCTAAAATGGATGACCAAATGGATTCCGTGCAAAAAGCCCGATCCACAGCTAAAAAGATGGGAATTGGCCAACCATCAACTCAAATGGTTAACAGGCCCCGCAGATGGTTCAGACAGCAGAACCCTTATTATAATAAGCAATTTACGGACCACACTCCACGGTACCAACCGCAACAGCAACGAAAACAGTACCAACCACCTAAACCACATCCAAACCGTAGCCATGCTGACCCACCCCAGAGACGTCACCTTTGACGGTCATTCGGTTGCGCCCATAAAATTCGGCAACAGGTTGGCCCAATTTCGTCATGCTTGGGCCTCAATTACGACAGACGCATGGGTACTGGACATCATAACCAACGGATACCGCCTAAAATTCAACACCCTCCCATACCTGGGCATCGTAAAAATTACCCCTCCCACACAAGTCCTCAAATTGGAGACCTCCACCCTTCTCCAAAAGGGAGCAATAGAACAAGTCACCGTCGAGCCATTCAAAAACTGTTTCTTCTCCCGTTACTTCACCGTTCCCAAAAACGATGGAGGTCTTCGTCCAATCTTAGACCTTCGCCCCCTAAACAAATTCATCTCAACCGAGAAATTCAGGATGAATTCATTAGGCACGATCCTGCCCCTCCTGCGCCAAGGAGCATGGTTCGCATCCATCGACCTTCAGGACGCATACTTTCATATCCAAATACATCCCAACCATCGAAAATATCTCCGTTTCGCAATCGGATCGCAAACCTTCCAGTTCAAAGTCCTCCCATTCGGCCTCTCCTCTGCCTCCAGGATCTTCACAAAATGTATGGTCCCCATATGTGCATTTCTCAGAACCCAAGGCCTCGAAATCTACCCGTATCTGGATGATTGGCTAATCGTCTCGTCTGAAAAATACAAACTCCAATCCGATCTAAATTACACCCTTTACCTCCTGGACACCCTCGGTCTCTGCGTCAACTCCGAAAAATCCAACCTTCAACCTTGCCAGACCATACAGTTCATTGGGGCGCAACTAAATTCTCAAAAAGGGAAAGCATATCTCCCCAGAGACAGAGCCACCAAACTTCTTTCTCTCGCTACCACCGTATTCTACAAAAGACGTACGACTGCACACACCATCCAGAGGCTGCTAGGCTACATGGCCGTGACTGTAGCCATAGTAGAATGGGCACGTCTCAAAATGAGACCCATACAGCTGTGGCTACAGGAGGTTTTCGACTTCACTTCCGACGGCCGTCGGACTTGCCTCATCCTTCGAGACACCATAGCACAATCCCTACTCTGGTGGATGGACATATCGAACCTGACTCAAGGAATTCCATTCCTGACTCCCTCACACACAAGGACCATCACAACGGATGCGTCCCTAACAGGCTGGGGAGCCCATTGCGGCAACCTCCAAGCTCAAGGTCTCTGGTCCACAGCAGAGACACAATTTCATATCAACAAGCTAGAACTCCTAGCTGTTTGGAAAGCAATGATTGCGTTCGAATTGGACATAACGAACCAATATATACAAATCCTGACGGACAACACATCCGTCCTATGGCACCTGAACAAACAAGGAGGTACTCACTCGCCATCCCTCGTTAACCTCACGATCAAAATTCTAACCTGGACCATGTCCAGGAACATTCGCCTCAACGCAGTCCACATTGCAGGTATCTCCAATACCCTGGCAGACTCCCTAAGCCGTTCGTCAAAGACATCCCACGAATGGGAACTAGCAACTAACATTCGCTACTCGATATTCCTGGAATGGGGACAACCCACCATAGACCTATTTGCCTCCCCACAAAACACTGCATGCAGCAAGTTTTGCTCCAGAGTATGGCACCGTGCATCACTGGGAGACGCATTCTCCCTCCATTGGTCAGGGACATTATTCTATCTGTTCCCACCATTTCCCCTCCTTACGAGGGTTATAGCGAAGATTGCCAGAGAGAACACAGATGCTATTGTCATCGCACCGTGGTGGCCACGCCAAACTTGGTTCCACACACTCCTCCGTCTGGCACAAGGACACTATATCAACCTTCCGTTACAACACAACCTCATATCTCACACCCACCACAGAGTTCATCACCCAGACCTCAAAACGCTGAAGCTCACGGCATGGAGGATATACCGACAACTTTGATCCTTATCCGGGTCCAAATAATTCTTGACGCCTCTAAAAGACCTTCAACAAGACGCTCATATGCTTCAAAATGGAAAGCTTTCCAAAAATTCGCATCCGACCATGCATTCGATCCACTCCACTGCCCGATAACCGCTATACTCAAATTCCTAACAACTCTCTTCGATTCAGGACTTAAACCTTCATCGATTAGAGTATACTTGGCAGCCATGTCAGACACTCACTCCTCTGTCGATGGCTACACATTATTTTGCCACCCGTTAGTGAGGTCTTTCCTCAAAGGCTTGAACAACCTTGCACCCCTCCGCAGAGAGCAAGCACCTGCATGGGACCTTCCACTAGTTCTAAAAATACTTACCGCTCAACCCTTTGAACCTATGGCATCCTGCACTCTCCAATACCTCTCATGGAAGGTGGCATTCCTAGTTGCCATCACTTCAGCCAGAAGGGTTAGTGAACTTTCAGCGTTAAGGATTGACCCTCCTTACCTGACATTCCATAAGGAATCAGTATCCTTGCGTCCAGATATCTCCTTCCTCCCAAAAGTCGCATCTGACTTTCATATAAACGAGACAATATCTCTCCCATCCTTTTTTCCTAATCCGTCTTCTGATCTAGAGAAACAATTGCACTCATTAGACATCCACAGAGCTCTTTCGTTCTACAAGGCTAGGACCCAAGCCTTCAGGTCTACTCAGAGACTATTCATCTGTTATGGAGAACCTAAAAAGGGCACACCAGTTTCTAAACAGCGTATTGCGGCCTGGATTCGACAAACGATCCAACTAGCATACAAAATTGCAAAAAGAGACCTTCCATCTGGAGTGAAGGCTCACTCTACACGGGGAATAGCAACCTCTACTGCATTCGCCAGAGGAATTCCCCTCACCGACCTTTGCAAAGCAGCTACTTGGTCTTCGCATTCCACATTCAGACATTACAAGATGGATGTCCAAGCAAGATCTACGGCTCGCTTTGGGAAAGCTGTGCTTTCATCGATTCTTCAGTAAGACACCTACCCACCTCCGGTAAGTCAGCTTGCTAATCGCCCCATTAAGTGTGATGCACAGAGACCACGAAGAAGAAATGCAGGTTGCTTACCTGTAACTGTAGTTCTTTGAGTGGTCATCTGTGCATTCACACAACCCACCCACCGTCCCCGCTTCGGTGTCAGTAATTCTGTCTATACCGATGATGGGTTCTCCCGAATCCAGAGATCGACTTTGGTCTCGAGGAACTGAGGGAGTGGGCGGGAACACCACATATATACGCCCTGACGGTGGGGGAGGAGTTCCCGCCCAAAAAGTTCTCAGCTATTAGAAGTCCGACTGAGGCTCCGCGCAGGCGCAGAGCCCCCCCCATTAAGTGTGAATGCACAGATGACCACTCGAAGAACTACAGTTACAGGTAAGCAACCTGCATTTATTTGGTACCTTAATTTGCTTCAAACATTAGACATTGTTCTCACAGCCATTGCATTAAATAACCGTTCTTTATCCTTAAAATGTACCCTTTGTATGTCTAGATTGTATAATTTGGTGTCAAGTTATGTTTTTCTTTTATTATGGTGGATACCAAAGTACATGGTTGGGCTTGTTTGGTTTTGTTTGATATTAGGATTTTCAATCTAAATATTTTCATTTTTTAAAATAATTGCCTTTAATGTTGTTGGAGCAGACTTCCTAGTTTAATTTCAACATTGTGATTTTAGGTAACAAAAGACAACAAGAACTGAAGAGATGTTTTTAGCATGGAATTCTAGGTCCCCAGGTGTTCAAGTTTAGCGAAGGCCTTTTAGCACGGTCTGATTCATTGAGTGAAACTACCTTCAGAAGTTATTCTTCCACGTGTTATAAGATCAGGTGCACATGTACTGGCCCTGCAATATCCCTGTCCCCACTCACTCTACCTTTGACTTCACATGTTGAGTGGAAGATCTGAAGAGGGAACTCGCACATCTTCGGCTGAGTGCACTTAGGTTCCTGCATGTGATCAGGAATCCTGTGTGATTGGAGTTCCCCATCACATGGAAGATCCTAAGTGCATTGAACCAAACATATGTACGTTCCTGTGGCGTTACACCCCACAAGTCAGTTCCCAAATGTATGTCTGAAGTTTGTAAGTCTGTGGTTTTTAGAATGTTGGCCTGAGTGAGCGGAGCTAGAATGTCTGAGGAGGGGGAGGAGTGATATATAAGGGAAGGACTGAGGGGATTGAGGAGACTTTTTAGGTACTCTTAGAGTCTTTAGTGCTCTCTGTGTTTAGAATACTTAAGTTCTGGGAAATTTGAGGTTAAGTGTAGAGAGTGGTGTCTTTGGAGTGTGTTGTGTACGTAGTTGATGTATATTAAACAATACTGATAATAAAGTTCAAGAGTGATTGTGTGAGAGAAAGGAAAGCGTGTATGTGAATGAGTGACAGGATTGGATGAAAGGTTTCAAAAAGGTTTTTAAATGTTTTATTTTGAAACAAAGCTTGTGAACTTTTTTAAATAAATTTTAATTATTTTGTTTTAACTACCACAAAAATCCCACGTGTCTGCTTGTCATTTATCATCTGAAGTTTATACATTTGACACCCATTCTGACAGTAATTCACCTCAGCACATATAATTCACAGTGTTTTATTTTATATATTGAAATCCTTCTCCATTTAACCCCTTTCTCCACACAGTTTGGAGGAAGGTGGTTTTTGTCCCTCGCCTCAGGCGCATCAAGCGGTGGTGCTTGGCTTGAGCAGGGAGTAGCCGTGGCCGGGCCTGGTGTTCAGAGCCTGTGTCGTGGCAGTTCCCCCTTCAGACATCCTACCCAATGTCAGGGGTGGAACCAGTGGAGACTGGGCTGTTGGAACTGGTGCCAGCAGCCACAGCCCCACTCCATGCATTATTTGAATGTGTGGATGAATCACTTTTGAAGAGGGCTTGACAAGCTCTTGTTTCGAAACAGTCATTTAACAGCTTGAAACTGTACTATGGCATACCCACTTAACTGTGCAGAAATTCCTGCGTGCAATCAATATGTGAAGGGGAAGATATAGATTCTCAATAATAATGGAGCGGTACACGAGTATACGTTAGCCCTAAATGGAAATGTGGTTTGAAGCATGAAGAATCTCCGTGCACACCTGCTCTGCCGCTGAAGCTCCCCAACTTGTTCCTAGACTGCCTGATGTCTGCATGTTGGATATAATCGTCAAATAGGGGCCTAGAAGTCTAAAACCCAACGTCTGTGGGCCTGATCTGCATCATTGTTATCCCTCAAAACTGGTATGCATGATTGGTTGCACAAATTGGGGCTGTGCTCACTTGCATGCAGACTGCTGGCTTTGAATTTTGGCAGCTGGTAATGCAATTTGTCAATTTTCAGGTTTCTTTCTTATTTTCTGTGTAATGAGAGAAACAATCCCCACATATAAACTGGCAGCATATATTGCTTGGAAATGCTATATTTGCACTTTGGATCAATGCTGATTCTGGATGATTCCTCCTCCATCCTGACGCTCCCCGCACACCCTCAAAATCTGCTCCGGAGGCTGAGGGCCACAGAGGGCTGCACGAGAGAGTAGAGAGGAAGACAGTTCCGTTGCATGATCAGATATTTGCTCTCGTGGGATTGGCTTCCGCCTTCCATCTTTATCCCAAATGTATGTTTTGGACCAAACTATCGGACAGTGGCACTTATTTCACATGCCAGCAAGGTAATGCTCAAGATCCTGCAAGGTAGACTCCAGCAATTCATAGAGCGAGAATTGCCAGATGTACAAGCTGGGTTTAGAAAAGGCAGAGGAACTAGAGACCAAATTGCCAATATCCGCTGGATAATGGGGAAAGCCAGGGAGTTCCAGAAAAACATCTATTTCTGTTTTATTGACTATTCTAAAGCCTTTGACTGTGTGGATCATAACAAACTGTGGCAAGTTCTTGGTGGTATGGGGATACCAAGTCATCTTGTCTGCCTCCTGAGGAATCTTTATAATGAACAAATTATAAAGATTCCTCTTTGTATTTCTGGGTGCAAAGATTACTGCAGACGCTGACTGCAGCCAGGAAATCAGAAGACGTTTACTTCTTGGGAGGAGAGCAATGACAAATCTCGATAAAATAGTTAAGAGCAGAGACACCACACTAACAACAAAGGTCCGCATAGACAGCCAACAGAAAGCTCTGGTGTGGGCTGGTCCATGAAGTCACGAAGAGTCGGAAACGACTGAACGAATAAACAACAAACAAAAATGTTTTGGACAGTAATGCTTTTCAGATAATAATGGGGATAATATCATAAGAATAATAATTCTTTCGATAGAAACTTAGAATCACTTCCACATCTTAATAAAAAAGACCTTGAGCAGTTGTAGTGCTAATCATCCTCTAACCCTCAGGGTTTTTTTCCCTATCACACACATACTTCCTACATTCCTCTATCCTGGTTCAGCATTACAACTAATCACTGTTAAGGGTGTTCCTAAACCTGTGTTCAGAAATCAGGTCAAATCCTGTCTATATCTTCTCCCCAGGATAAAAGGAGACTGTCTCTTGTCCATACCCAGAGAGTTTCACCTGGTACCTTCCTCATGGTCATATAGGCCTCATCTACACCAAGTAGGATATTGCACTATGAAAGCATATAAAAGGATATTGCACTATGAAAGCATATAAAAGGCAGGAGCCACACTACTGCTTTATAGTGGTATTGAAGTGCACTGACAACCGTTGGGGCCCATTGACATATACTATATACCACTTTCATCCTGCTTAGTGTGGCTCCTACCTTTTATATACCGCTTTCATAGTGCAATATCCTGCATGGTGTAGATGAGGCCTTAGTTATCAGGTAGAGGTTTTTATTCTCCCAAACTTTTTAAAAACCTGTGGATTTTGCCTGGTATGTCCTGTTTATTTGTTAATTAACTCCTTTTATTCTTCTCCCTGCAGGAAATGTTTCTGCAGCAAATGATTATTTTATGACATTCTGTTTTTAATTATATTTTATCATTTTGTGATGTAAGCTGACCAGAGAACAATATTATTGGGCGGCTTTATATAAATACAGTAAATAAAAATATATGTTATGGGGTTTTGCAATGAGGTTTTGCATGGCTGGATTTTTTTTAGCATCTGTCCCCCTGTTGTGAAATTTTCATCTACTGTACACCAATCAGAACATTTTCTGGAAGTATTAGGACTTATTAATTAAGATGGCGATTGGTGGCCAGTGCTAGGTTGAAAAAAGTGTGTGTTGGGGCAGGGGGGAATTCTTTGATTTGGTTATCTTTATAAAGAGGATAGTAATTAAAGTGGCATTGTTTTAAACTCTGCAAGGCATTTTTGCCTATAATCCATTTTGCTTCAAATCTATTTCTTCCATGTCCTTAAAAGCACGTGGTGCTTTTGGTGGCGAGGCTGTTTATTGCACTTATATCCCACCCTTGTTTGGGAACCGAAATACATGTTATGCATAAATCAGCCTTACAATTCGTTTAAAACATAACAAAGTAGACTTTAGGAAGGGGCAAAGGTATATACAAGTTTCCCCTCAGACCTCAGCTGCTACTCTGATTCTCTGGGCCCTGGCAGATCTCAGAGAAAATGGCTGCTGCAGCAGACAGATGTTTAGTCCCTCACTGGGTGAGCTTTTCTCACTTGGACCGCCGCTGCTGCTGCCTCTCACAATTTTGGCCCCCAGTGGTACCAGGGGGAGCAAAGGTGTTTACAAGCCCCGCCCCATCCCACCCCATCCTCAGATGTTACAACTGCCACTGTCATTTTCAAGCATTTGTCCAGTAGCCGTAAGCAACAAGGACTTGTAGGCAGGCAAGAAGACATCTTTGATGCGGGCTTTCAGAATCAGGCTTGGACACTTGGTCCTCTGTCTCCCCTACCCTCCACCCTTTCTTTCTGGGGTCCAGTCATGGCAATGATGTGGCAGGCAGTGACTGGACTAGTGGCGTACCCCCACCTCCACTGCACAGGGATCAGTCCAGAGAATGAAGCAAGAGTTACTTCTATGTAATGTTCATAATCGGTCTGTTTGTTTGTTTTTCGGGCTGGCAATTTTTGTGGGCTTGTTTGACATAAATGCATGTAACAGTAACCAGACAAGGTTTCCCCCTATCTTGAAAAACTGCTTTTGTAAGTGGGTGCTAAGAAGCAGTGGGTGCTTGTAAGTGCCGCCCCCCTCCCCACAAATAGGTTTTTCCTTGTGGGGTTTCAGATGTATACTTGAGGTTGCAATTTCCTATCCAGAAATTGATCAGATTGATTCCTGCTAAGCTTTAAAAGTGTGATAACATCTTGTGTGGTCAAACTACTCTTTGGCCCCCAAGCAAATGTATTAAAGCTCCTACTCTTTTCCTCCTGTGTTCTTTGTCATTGCTCCAAACTGTTGACAAGATAATTGTGCATAAATAGAAACTCCCTTTTATTTGTCTTCTCCTCCCTCCCTCCCACCTGTAGAATCTCTTGGCATTCCAGCATTTGTGATATCAGAATTATTATGTTTTATAGAGAGCCTCCCTTAGTAATGAGTTTGGCTTCCATCTGAAGAAGTACTTGGGGTGTGGAAAGTTGCAATATTGACTTTGGTGTTTGCTCCTTTATGTTTCTTACATCTTGTTCTGATGTACAAATGGGATTCTCTTCTTGGATAGTTGCTCTAGGACATGAACTTCAGTGCCAACAATTATATAAGCCAGAACAAATTATCTAGCCTGCAACTTACTTGCTGAGAAAGACTTTTATATGGTGTACCATTTGTAGAGTCACTCATTTATGTCTGAATTTCTACTCCATCTTTTAGGCAAACTAATCAAAATAGTGAACAGTTACTATGGGTTACTTTTGCATCAATGTATTGTATTCTGTGAACTTGCTATTTAATTTTAAGGAGTTCTGGAAGTCTTTGGACTGAAGATGGGGGACATCTGGTCTGATAAAGAAGGTTGGGGAAACGTGTCCTACTGTCAATGCCTCCATTAATCTTCTAATTTGATGGCCTTTATGGGACCAGAACTTATTAATTCAAAGTTGGGAGTTAGTTGGTCATCCCTTTTTGACTTCTTTCCCATTGATTGATTCTCATGAAATGCACTTTATTGGAAAGCTTTTGGCATGCAGATTCCAGGAAAAACAACTATAATTCAAAGTCGGATGTTAATTTATGCCATAAAGCTTTATTTTTTTTTAAGAATACAGCTTATCTTATATAACAACAGTTTTATTTTTAATATAAAAAATGTCAACTATAATTAAATAAACATATTTAATTGCAAATTGGAGCAAAATGAAATATGAACACACACAAAAGTCTCTGCACACCTTTATAAATATAATGATATGCCAGTAACAGATGGCCTGTAAACAAATCATGAAGTGGTTTAGAAACACCTACAGTTAAAAGTAGCCCAGTCAAAGTTTATTTAAATGCTTCGTTAGATTTGATTTTATCTCTGTGAACTGTGTTTATGGGTAACCAAGGCCCTTTGTACACCTAAGGATTATCCCAGGCAAATGGAGGGATTGTCCCTGCCTGCTCCAGGGATCCCCTGTGTGTCACTTGCATGCACAGGAACGATCCCGGGACGATCCTGGGGTAAAAGGCATGTGTAGAAACTGCCCAACTGGCCTAATAATTTTTGGCCACTATATTAAGAGTTTCTTTCGCCAACTCTAGATATCCAAGAGAAAGGCAGTGCCGGATGGTGAAAGGCAGGTGACACACAACACACCTTGGCTAACCCCACTGGATTTGCTCAGGTTTTCCCAGTAAGGATGTGCAGAATCACCTTTAAAATATCCCTGTTCTTGCTGAAACCTTGTTCCACACCCTTTTTCAAATTGCTCAGCGGTTCAGATGCTTGTCTAAGCAGGCACCTCCAGATTTGCCTCAAGACTTTCAAAGTAGGTGAGATTTAGTGGCAATGCTAGCCAGGCTAAGCTGTGCTGAGCCAGGTACACGCTTGAAAGGAGTTGGGGCTGGCTCCATAAGGAAGGCCACAGAGCTGTAGAAATAGTTGTATTTCTATAGTCCAGGCCGGGGAGCTGTAGAAAAAGGAAGTAAAATTTGGGTTGTGGTTGCAAGCAGGGAGTAAACCAGGAATGGTCAACAGGCAACCAGATCCTGCTCCCAAGGTAATTTCATTTGGCTCCTGGCAGTTCCTACTGAATTTTATCCAAGGTAGGATAAAATGTTGTGATAGAAAAAAGAGACAAAATTGAATTATTTTTTAGAAATGTTCGGGATGTTGAACATTCCTTGAAGTCTTTGAAGTAACCCTATATGTTTTGTTTTTCAACATCCTGAGACTGTGTCTCTTTTTTCTGTCAAATTGTTTAGATGTTCTCCAGTTTTGTTTGATCCAGTGTAAAATATTTGCCTAGTTTTCACTTCAGTGTTGCTTCCCTTTTCAATCCTATATGTAATGTACCTATTGGAACATCATGCTATGCCAGTGCATGTGTTCCATAGCTATGAAACCCTCAAGGGCCTTTTTCTAGACTTTCTTCTATTGGTTTGTGCACTTTTAAGATCTTGTTGAGAAGTGAAGATCAATTATTTTTCACTCTGCTGTACAATGCAAACCATTGCCCCGTAGCCCCTGTGTAAGTGTCAGTCTGCACTTTTTAAACTTCATCAGTCATCTGATAGAAATGGCAAACATCAGCCCTCCTGCTCCCAATCCCTAGAATCATAGAATAGTAGAGTTGGAAGGGGCCTATAAGGCCATCGAGTCCAACCCCCCTCTCAATGCAGGAATCCATCCTAAAGCATACCTGACAGATGGTTGTCCAGCTGCCTCTAGTGTGGGAGAGACCACAACCTCCCTAGGAGTTATGGTCACATGTGACGATGCTCTTACTTAGTCAAACCAAATGGCATTGCTTCCTCCTGGCCATGTGCTGTAGCTACAGGGTTCAGGCAGAAGCAGGAAATGCATATAAACTGTCATGACAATGGCACAGGTTACAAATGCCCTGGAGTTGACCTGCCATCAGGTCCACTGCATTTTCTCTATGACAGAGAGCCCTCTATAAGATCTGCCATGGGACTCTCTAAAGCTCATGAGACAGTCTGGTCTTTTAACATCTTAAAGAAGATGCTGACTGGGTTTTGATGATTGTGTTGAGGGAAGAAGCTATCATGGGTTGGCCCCCTGGACCTATGTGTGCTGCGCATGCTACCACCATTTTCATAATTTGACGTGCTGCAACATGAGTTGTTGTATCGGCCAGCACCCAGCACAGTGTGGATACCTTTGTGCTCATCCTACAACCCACAATGTGAAGTAGAGGTTGTAGGGTGAGTACGAAGCCGCTGTGCTGGATTCAGACGTGATGCCAACCCATGTTACAGTATGGTCACGCATGCAGGAGGAGAAGGCACAACGGCTTCTCCCCCCAACACGATCAACCAGACATCTCCAGTAGTTCTTAAAATTAGTATATTTCCCTTTCTTCATTTTTATGTACTCATTAATTTCTGGTTTAAATATTTGCCTGTTATTTGACAACATTTGGTGGTCAATTGACCAAGTTTAGTTTCATTTTCTGGGGGGTTGAACAACTGGCAGCCCTAACTGTCTTCCTGAGCTTCAGGTTCATTGCCTTCTGTATTTCCAGCACGTACCAGTCACATAGGTTCTTCAGCCTTCTGCATAAGTTATTGGATACTTCAGGGATGTTTGGACTTACTGCAATTGCTGCTTGGCAGAATAAGCTCCCCCTACAGCTCAGTATTGTGCTGTTCACTTCCATTTGGTGCAGCACAGCTTGCTTTTGTTAAATGTATCCGCTTCCCTCCATAACACTTCGTAGAGCCGTGTTTCATACCACCTATTTTTTTTTGCTTATAGAATCATAAACTGTAATCATTCCTAATTTACCCAAGCCCAGTGCCAATTTTGTGATACTTGTCTCCATTAACTGACTCTCCCTGTTTTACCTTTTGTGGGAGATTTTGTGGGTGCCTTTTAAAAAAGAGGGTTAGTGTGAATTTCTAGAGCTGTTGTTCTTCAAGTTTCAGCCCCCTCCCTAAGTTACATCTTGACTGTGTGGGGGAACAACAGTAAATACATCTTGCCTGCAATGTAAGTGCATGTAAATACACATACATGAACACTTAAAGCATGCACATTCGAACAATTCACGAACTGCAGCTTTTAAGGATCATTTTGAATTGTTGGTAACATGTTGGCCACATGTGGAAGTTACACTAAAACAGTGGTTCCCAAAGTGGGCGGTACTGCCCCCTTGGGGGCGGTGGGATTGCATAGGGGGCCGTTAAGAGGCAATGGGGTAGAAGGGGGGCGCTAAGAGGCAAAGGGGCAGCAGGGGGGCACTTGAGGTGGTCTTTTCTGAGAAGCGCCTCTCCAGAAGGTCTTAAGACCCAGGGACATTTTTATGTGTGTATGTATGTTTCTCCTATAAGACACACAAAGAAAGAAAGAAATGTATGTGGCTCCAATTAATTACCACACCTGCTCCAGAACTCCATCACACCAGCAATTTAGTGCACTCTTGCCATACCTAGTATGCGGATTTGCAGCACAGTACTCGCATGACGCCGTGCCTGCCTTGCTGACACTTCGCCTCTTCTCCAGCCATTTCCGTCTTTTCCTAGAACGCCTAGCAGTGGTTCCCAAAGTGGGTGGTACTGCCCCCTTGGGGGCAGTGGGATTACATAGGGGGCGTAAAGAGGCAGGGGGGCGCTAAGAGGCAAAGGGGCAGCAGGGGGGCACTCGAGGTGGTCTTTTCCGAGAAGCGCATCTCCAGAAGGTCTTAAGACCCAGGGACATTTTTATGGGAGAAGGTAGTTTGGTCCCAAGCCATATAGAGGAAGAATCCACACATGTATTAATACCGTTTAAGAAGAGTCCTTTTAACGGTGAATTGAAATGTTTCAAAAGCACCAAAACGCCAATGAAGAGACATACCCTGCTTGGTGTGCCCCGCCACACCGGCTGCAAAACAGAGGCGTTCACTCTCTTTTCCCTCCCTCCCTCGGCAAGTCTGCGGCGGGTGCTTCCCATTTAAAGGGGCCATGCGCAGGGGGCACTGGGCATGAACTTGTGGAACCAAGGGGGCGGTTACCTGAAAAAGTTTGGGAACCACTGCACTAAAACCTAGTTTATTGCAATGAAAAAAACAAGCCTGGGTGAGCTTCAGATCCACGCATCCCACTCCCCTCTCCTCTGGCACAGCTGCAAGGAGTTTGAAAGCTTTCACTTCTGTTTTGTGAAATGACAGTTTGTTGCGTCATCCGTACAAGCAAATATTAACTATGGTTTGCTTGAAACAAACCAACTTGTAGGTTATGAAGTTGGCTTGTCTAAACAAGGCTTTTTTTTCATCATTCACAGTTTGGCCCCATCAGTTGGGACAACATGACAGGCTCTGCGGTTAAGCCGAAACAGAAGCAAAAGTTTCCAAACACCCGCTCTCAGCCATGCAATGGTTATTTATTGAAAATCTTCTGCTATCAACTTTGCAAAGTTCAAGATGGCACATGAGATGTCACTGATAAAAAGCCCTCACGGTCTTTCTGCTATCTGATCCTCAAAAAGTAATGCACCCCCAAGTGGCACACCTGAATCAACAGCTTGACAGGTGCACCCCTGGTTATAGATTACCTTGCTTACTCATAAAACTTCTGGTCTTCCCAGAAGCATCAATTCTGTCTTGCCTTCATCTGTGTTTGACCTCATTCACGCAGTCAGTACATCTATATTTACCTCTCGTTCCCAAAGTCCATGCCTTAGAATGGAGGTTGTGCATGCAGTATGTTATATGTAAAACAGTGTTCACAAGATATGACCCTATTAGAACAGTAAGAGCACTTCAGTGGCTAGAACAGAAGCGTGTTACCTGGAGGCAAGCCAAAAAGGTGACCCACATACTGATTGGTTCTCGGGGATGAGTGTGGAGACTAAAATGAGTTGTGAAGCACTTATTTAAGCTGACAAACAAGCTGCACTTGGCAGCAGTTGCAATAAATAAGTTATGACAAATCCAGTTTGTCTGAAAAGAGGCACATTATTAAAAGGTGGGGGATAATTTAGAGAACGGAGCCTGGGTTTCCAGTGTGATGGAAGAAGTAGTGAAGAATGGAAATGCTGTGGCATGAAGCACTCAGTCAGGTGGAAAAGGGGAGGCAGAGCTGGAAGCCCAGGTCACTTTCTTTACACTGAAATGAGCTGTCAGACAAAGTAAAAAAAACTTTTTAGCATTCAGCTAGAAATTTCCCCTGGAAGGGAAAGGATGAGTATTGCAATCCCCCCTCGCCCACATAAGCCAGAGGGTTACTTGAAGCATATGCCAAGTCACACTTGATAATGCTATGAAACCTTTTGTGTCATTAAAAAACGCAGGCTCCCTATTAAATTGAGCAGATAGAAGCTGGTGGGCTGACTTCTGGAGGCAGTTATGATCAGGACAACTCATTTTATCAATGAAAAACGCAGAAATTGAATCTAATTGGCTGTGGGGTGTTGTTGCTTTTTTAAAAATTGTCTTACGTCACCATTGTGACTTTAATGCTCAAGTTATCAGCATTTAACTTCTATAAACTACAAAATCTGTGAGAATTTATATTGCAAAGGAGGGAAGCCAACAATTTCGTAGATAAAGGCTGCTTCACACATTACTTTTCCCCTTTAAGTAGGGTGACCATATGAAAAGGAGGACAGGGCTCCTGTATCTTTAACAGTTGTATTGAAAAGGGAAGTTCAGCAGGTGTCATTTGTGTATATGGAGAACCTGGTGAAATTCCCTCTTCATCACACCAGTTAAAGCTGCAGGTGCCCTGCCCTCTTTTAAATCTGGTCACTAGTATAGCTCCTGCAGCTTTAACTGTTGTGATGAAGAGGGAATTTCACCAGGTTCTCCATATATACAAATGACACCTGCTGAAATTCCCTTTTCTATGCAACTGTTAAAGATACAGGAGCCCTGTCCTCCTTTTCATGTGGCCAGCCTACTTTAAGTATACACCTAAAACCAGAAAAAAGGTGAGAAATGGGTGTTTACAAATACACATGTGTTAAACATGAACAATACTCCTGTTGGGTGTATCCTCTGTGACAAACTAGAGTTTGCTGCAGTATAATATGCTAGCCTGGGATTAAGTACAAATCTGAAGTAAGGAGAATAGCAGCCATGGAAATAAAACTGTGTTTGGAGAGTAGGACTTAGGGTTTTACCCTTCGATCACAAGGGATTCTATGCCTCTGTTCTATTTTGATGATCACTAGATAGCACTCAGTGATGTTCAGTCAATTCTCCACAGTTTGTTTTGTGGTTCAAAAACTGCATTTCTCAGTTTCTCAGTAGAAAGACTCTACCGTTCTATACATGGGTCAGCTTACAAATTCCTAGAGAGTTTATCGTTCCTGTACTTGAAAACATGTGCAGTTGGTAGCACATCGCCACTTCTGGTGACAGATGTATTACTCTGAGTTTTGAAAATAGTTTGTCCAACCCACTTAACTCCCATTTTTGTTTTATTTGATGTCAGGTACAACAGGTAAAGCATCGTCGCCACCACCAGCAGTTGTGGATGTGAGGCAGATGAATGAGAAACTGGAGACCATTTTGTTTCAGCTCCGCCAGGTTACCCGTGAGCGAGATGAATTGCGGAAACGACTTGCACTGTCCTCTCCTGGGTCAACCTTTGATGACTGCAGGTAAAAGAATGCAAGCCCATTTGGGGGGTCTGTTTCTGAGTCGAATACAGGTTTGCTTGGGCCTGGTTTTCATGGTTTTTTATCCCTTTTCAAGACTACAATTATTTAATTTTTAAAAATCACAACTTTGTTCATATATCTATATCTAGATCTAGATCTAGATATAGATATAGATATATAGACCTGGGTGAAACCCATGCAGTTCTTTCATCCATCTGTTACTTAGGGTGACCATATGAAAAGGAGGACAGGACTCCTGTATCTTTAACAGTTGTATTGAAAAGAGAATTTCAGCAGGTGTCATTTGTATATATGGAGAACCTGGTGAAATTTCCTCTTCATCACAACAGGTAAAGCTGCAGGTGCCCTACCCTCTTTTAAATCTGGTCACAGTATAGCTGCAATATAGCTCCTGCAGCTTTAACTGTTGTGATGAAGAGGGGATTTCACCAGGTTCTGAATTTCATAGCAGAGGCCACCAGTGAGGGAGGAAGTAGCAGCCAGGCACCTCTCCATCGTGCCTGGGTCCAGCTCCAGCTGAGAGCCCCCTCCCTCCTGCTGCCAACTGTCAACTGTAACTGCTGAACTTTGCAACTAAGATTGTAGTGCCTGAATTTGCTTTCCTTTCCCCCCTCCTCCTCCCTCCCAGTCCCCTTTCCTTTTGTGTCATGTCTTTTAGATTGTAAGCCTGTGGGCAGGGACTGTCAAGAAATACTTTTGTAAGCTGCCGTGAGAGCTTTTTTTGTCTGAATGGTGGCATAAAAATGCTTAAATAAATAAATAATAAATAAATAAAAATGCTGGTACCAGTTGCGGTAGTACCAGCTTGCTCCTTTGACTGGCACAATGGTGCAGGAAAACCTACAACAATACAACATGATGGGCTATGATCAAGTTTGTGTGATGAAAAGATGCAGAAATATGGGGCAAAATCCAACATAAGTCCTTCTTAGAGTAGACCCACTGAGATGAATTGGACGTATTAGTCATCGCTAACTTAAGTTCTGTTCATTTCAGTGGATCTGTTCTAAATAGGAGATGCATTGGATTTCAATCATGGTCTCGAGCACATCATTTAGGGTACAATCATATGTATGTTTGGACAGAGAATGTCCTACAACTCCCATCTTGGGAATGAGATATGTTTCATAGAGATACATTTGCAAGTGTTTGGGAATAACTCTTTGAAATCTGAGGGGTGGCCAGAGGGGTGGCTTAATAGGATTTCTAGTGGCTGGGGATTCATTGACTCAGTTCAGACAACACATTAGTCAATGCAGTGTGAAAACTCCACTCAACGGTTGAGTTTTTAGGGGGTACCCCACACACAACATGTTCTAACTCCACCGTTGTGTGACTGGGCTATTGTGGAGTTGAGTAAAATGCACTGTGACGTTTGATTGACAGCTCCTCCGCCCTCTCTCCTCCCCTGCTCCTCCCGATGGTATCCCATCAGCCATTGCTGCAAAAAACAAAAAAACCCAATCTCAGTGGCTCTCCTAGAGAGGCACTCGCTCCTTTCGCCACTCTTGCGAGAGAACTGTGTACCCAGTGGGAAAAGTCAGCTCAACACAATGGAAAACTCCACGGAGCCCGCCACACAACACGCAACACAATGGTTGTGCAGGAACTCTCCTCTGCACAGTGTGGATATTCTGCATGGAGTCTTTTCCAAAAAAAACCACTCCACCATTGCGTGGAGTTGTCCCACCAAACAACACATTTCTCAACGGTGGTGTAAAAACTACACCGTGGAGTCATTGTTGACTAGCGTGTTGTCTGAACTGAACCAATGTCTTGTATAGTTCCTCCTCAAAATAAGCAAATAAATTATGCAAAATAGTACAATTTGCAGAATAAGCAAAAATGTGCAAATATAGCACATAGCATTCTCTTTTCTTGGCACCCAATTAAGATTTCTTGGCCATGGGCAAGATTTCTCCCCCAAGCACAAGAACATTTAGCCCTCTATTACATTCACGGGGTACAATCTCATAACTGGGATTCAGGTTTACTTTGTTTCAAAGCGTAGGTGTATTTAATATCTTATTAATCCCCTGCAGCTCTCAAAAATGGAGTGGACAAAAATAAATAATATGGCTGTGGTGGCTCAGAAATAAACACATCAGCTGAACAAATTATAATCGATTAAATAAGTTAGCTCTATTTCTTTCAACCAAGGGTGGGTAACTGTGTCTCTCTATATGTTGTTGAATTACAATTCCCGTCATCTCCCGTCATCCCTCACCATTTGCCATGCTGGCTAGGGCTGATGGGAATTGCAGTCCAACTATTTCAGGAAGGCCACAAGTTGCCCACTCATACTTTAGATTTGTTCTTCCCAAACTTGGGTTCCTAGATATTGTTGGACTACAACTCACATCAAACCTGATAATTTCCCATTCTAGTTGGGTTGATGGGAGTTCTAGCGAACAACATCTGGGGTGGGGGCAAGGATGAAAACAGCTGCTTTACATCTATAGAGGACACCATTCAATAGTGCCTCAGTCAGCTATTTCTAAGAATCTCACCCTCCCGGAGCTTAAGAATTATGGCTTTTGAGTAGTGACAGAACTACTTCGTTCCTCTCCATAGCAATTTTGGTGAACAACAGAATGAAATCATTTTGCTCCACCAAAATGTCAGAGCGGATTCACACCTTAGCAATCCTCACGACATCACATACATTAAGTCCAAGGAAGCAAAGCTCATTCTGCATCCCAAGAGGGAAATTCTCCGAACTAGGGGTTCTGTCTGGTGCAGCCTGTTCCATGCACCCAACCTTGTGTATCCAAAGGAAGAGGAGGGGAAGGGAGAAACACCTCCCTTTCCTGTGTTTACAAAGTGGGCTCAGAACCCTCCAGAAAGGAGCAGACCCTGAGCCTGATCTGGAAATTCTTCAATCCTTAGAGGAAGCTGCATTTCTATCCCAGATTTTGGTGGGGCAGAACCCAGTCTAATCCCTAATACCGTATTTCTTCGATTCTAAGACACACTTTTCCCCCCATATAAACATCTCTAAAACCCGGGTGCGTCTTAATAATCATTTATTATTTCTTGGAATCAAAGCTTTTTTTCTGTTGGTGGTATTGAAATTAGTGTGCATCTTACAATCAATGGCGTCTTACAATCAAAGAAATATGGTAAGTCTACTAAAGTTGTATGATGCATAACAATTTTGAAAATATCAATCTACATGCATGTATTTTTACTGCACCTCCCTAGATGTGCTAAATATTGTGCAGAGGTTATAAATCAACATAATTTAATGACTCTATTATGATATTGGAATCTACTGTTAAAAAAAGAACTAGCATACAAATAGAAAATATAATTAAAATCATTCGTCTAGGTTATGGCTTTCTGCTCTGTGTAAAATTGATTTCATTTAAATAAATTGACAGAGCAAGAATGATTGTATATATTAGTGGTGTAAATTCTCGTGGGTGGATACAGTGTACTTGATCTGAATCATTTGGGATTTATTGCAAGGTTGATGGTAGGACAGTCTGTTTCTTTATCCAGGTTTTCTTTTCGTTATTTGGTCAAAACTAGAAAAGAAATGAAAATGTTGTCCTGGGTGAGGTGCATGTTAGCTTGGACAAGTTGGTAGAGAAGAAGACTGACCAAATAATACTGTTTAACATTTATAGAGTGCTTTAGGATGCTCAAAAGCACTTCAAATACTTTGTCATAATAATCCTGTTTGACAGGGCTAGGCAACTTCAGGGGGTCCAAGGGTCATAGAACCAAAGAATCACAGAATAGTAGAGTTGGAAGGGGCCTATAAGGCCGTCGAGTCCAACCCCCTGCTCAATGCAGGAATCCACCTTAAAGCATCCCTGACAGATGGTCAATTTTCAGGCCCTGGGAACCCACTCTGAGCCCACTGGGAGTCGTGCACCCACCCCACCACCAAAATTGCCACTGCATTGCCAAATTGTACAATAATACACTGAGGGTATTATTTATTACCTGTCTATTGTAGGTGGGGAACTGAAGCTAAGAACTGGTACCCTTGCTCATGGCCACTTACAGCAAAACTAAATGTTACCCTAAAATTGCTGCTGGAAACTGCAAAGAGGCAAGGTTGATCAATAACACTACTTATTTCTAGTTGATTTCCAATGCATTTCAGGTGTCTTTATTGAGACAGTTGTGTTGGGAGATAGTAGCTTCTCTATGACCCATTTTGCACAATGAAACAATGCACAGTTTGTTAGCCATGGGCTGAGTAAGCGAGCGTCTGGTGTGCGAACCTTCCTTAGGTTGTTCTCTATGACATCTGAACCCAGAACTCTGGGTTGTTGAAGGAGAAACTGTTTGTTTTGTGTTGAAGAAAACTTTTTATTATGTGGCAGTTATTACAGACAAAGAGCAGAAAGGGGGACATTTGTTACTGAAGTCATTACCATGCAGATCCAGTTAAGCATTCAAAACAAATTTGTAACTTAAGACGAGATACATGGAGCACCATCCTAAAGACAAATCTGCTTGTGAAAAATGATTTGCTGCATTGGGAGAACAAGCCTGGCGGGGCTCTCCAGAACATTACTGCAAAGGCCATAGTGGTAGAGTGGCTGAAGGGCTCTCTCTGGAGTACCTGCTCATCTTGCTGGAGTGAGGCGGCTGCAGTGGTGGTCTCCTGGTGTAGGGGAGGGAGGATGCAATTCACTGCTCCTCCCGGGCCTGGATGGTGAAAGTACATGCAGACTACGTACGCAGGCTCTCAGCCAGATGTGTATTCCACATAGGTCCTGATTGACTTTAAACTAACTAGTCTCAGTTGCATGTGCACCATGCTGACATTCATATGCGTAGAATCAGAGACTGGGCATGGTTACTTTCAACCAGAGTCTGTGGATAAAATATGTCCTGGAAGATTCCGCCTTTTGATCTCAAATTTGTGAGCCACTAGGAATCTTATGAGTGGATCTTTTATTGAGGAAGACCAGGGGCTGGTGTGGGTGTGGGTCATATTTGTGAGCCACTTGGAATCTGATGGGTGATTCTGGTATTGATGAGTGGATCTGTTGTGTGTGGCTTGTATCAACAGCAGTGAGTCCTCTACTAATGGAGGACTACAATATACTACAATATTCCAGAGGTGGGAACCACTAGAGAGCACATCACCCTCAGACATTGATAAATATACCAGAGCAAAAACCACTAAAGAGAACAAAGAACTTTCCTGTGAATCCAGTGAGGCAATGGAGATTGACAACCCAGTAATCAAGGAACTTTTCTTACTTTTTGAGAAACCCATTACTAAAGAAATACTAATGAAGCAGATAAATTCTTCAATAGTTCTGCAAATCTTATCCAAAATATCTGAAGAAGCTAAAGAAACTCTGAGAAAGAGTAGAAGAACAGTATACCTTTGGCTTATGTACCTTCACATGGTTTATATAGTGAAGGCATTTATATGAGCAAAAATGCCTGAAAACTGGAAATTACATTTGCAGAGTGTTGAACTCATGCTTCCTTTTTTTAAAAAAGTGCTGGACACAATAACTACACCAAATGTGCCAAACTATACATCCAGCAAATGATAGAACTTAAAGACAAGTATCAAAAAGTAGTCGAACCATTCCAGGAATAATACGTTAAGGGATCAGAAGAAAAGATGGGCTGAAGTACAGACAAATATGTTTATAGAGCAGATGATCATGAGAGCACCAAAAACATTGGGGGCCTTGATACTTCATGGTGGTGGTGGTGGGTGATAGAAAGCCAATAAGCCATATAGATTGCAAGCCACTCAGCATGCAGCGAAGTACATTACGAACTTTCAGAAACTCCACAGAGAGCTTAGCATTGCATGTCTCCCTCCAGCCCTTGATGGTACTATGTACCACCAGTTCAGGGTTCATTTCCAACATTTGGTATGGAGTTTACAGAACAATGGGGATGGCAGCATTTACATGGATATCGTAATCCAATAGCCATAAACAACACAAAAAAACAAGTACCAGAAAATTGACTAGCTTGCTCCACCTGCCAGATCACAGTGTATGAAATGCTTGTCTTGTCTCCCCATGTCGTCATATGCTGATAAAACCAAGGGTAAGACCAGTTGCATCGTTATCTTTGGCCAAAAATAAATGGCTGCTTTTTGGGCAAGCATTCCCACAGAGTGGCAAGCTGTTTCTACTTGGACAATGGCCTTGGAGGTGGATCTAGGTACCCGGATTACTCTGGATAAAAAGTGATCGAATGTCTGCATGGGCCCAGACAGGTGCCCCATATAAAATCTGGGAGAGTAATTTACCTTTGTATAGCATTATTAAAGGGGCTACCATCTTTCCACCTGGTCCTGCAGCAAAGCGAAGAGTAGCATTGCCAGTTGCATTAGCTGTCAAGACTATTACTTTCAAATGCTCAGACCAGGTTGATGAACTTTGAAATGTCACTCCTAGGTATTTGTACTTATTCACCTGGTCAAGCAGGTGGTTATCTTTCTTCCTCCTTTTGCAAAAAAATAAAATTTATTTATTTATTTATTAAATTTATATACCGCCCCATAGCTGAAGCTCTCTGGGCGGTTTGCAAAAGTTAAAAACAGTGAACATTCAAAAGTATACGAAATTTTAAACCATCAAAAATATAAAAACAACAGTATAATACAGCAATATCCATTTAAACAACAACAATTCTGGGGTCCATTAAAAAACAAACTTAGCATATGTTGTTATGCTAAGATTTTAGCTTTATCATAATTTACCTGAAGGGCTTTCCCTCATACAATATGAGCTTAAAGCTGAGAGGAGCATGTTATTTTGTTTCTGTATGAGTACGACCTGGTTGGCTAATAAGCAATAAACTGCTATCAAGCACAGTCTATGAAACTTGCAGTAGATGATGTACATGCCAACTTTATAGTTTTGTTTGTACTGTGCTTTGCAAAAATTCCAGTGGTACCAGTTGCACAAAAACATTACCAAGCCTTACCAACAAGGAAGAGGACTAAGCAGTGACGTTGGTGAAAAACCCAATTCATACATATATTCTCGTCAATTGCTTCAATGCCAAACTTTGCATATAATAGGTTATAATGATTATTTCACCAAATAATATAATGACAATATCAATGTATTGCCTATGTCTGTCTATATTTTGGTGTGATCAGACATTAAATATAGAGTAGATAGCTTAATTTCATGCTGAACTCTCTTTTGACAGCTCTCTAATGTTAACGGTAATTTACATTTGAATTTCATTGAAGTATTTTATATGAAAAACAAGAAAGGTCAGCATTTTTTCAGGCTCACTACATTGGTTTGAGGTGTTGAATATTCATATAGACTACTGTCCTGAACAAAGTTGAAGTGGAATAATTTGGGGTAGAATTTGTTTACAGGTAATGCATCTACTGGACTACATATAGAGGAATTAACAGTAGTCCACTGGAATTTCACTTCTGAATGTGAGTTTGCTTATCAGTAGCTTAGTACTTTTCTCCCTATATCATGTTTATGGCTTACTACAATTGCGTAATCTGTCCTGTCCCTGTTTCCAGTTAAGAGTTAAGACCTTCCTGGTACATGACTTCACCTAGTGCTTCCCTTCCACTGGGGGAAGAGGGAGGCAGAATGTGATCTTCGTGTCCTTCTGCAGTGAAAATTAGCAAGAATGAGGTTAAATGTTTTGATGCTACTTTCCAAATAATTGTGGCTACTTTGACAAAATTAGGGGTCTGCTTTTGATCTATATTTCTGCCATGGCTTTCCTGTGAGACCTGCTAGAATGCCTTCAGGGTTCATTTGCCCAAACTTGTTCTTCAGAATGCATTCTTAAAACATTGGGTTATTATCACACTATCGTATTCTTACAAAGAAGATTAAGACATCCACAGCATTATGTTTGCCCAGGGCCATTATTTTAAAAATCGTTTGGAAAATACACTTTTTATTATTGTGGCTTCATGAGAACGGCTATCCCAAGTTGACTCTTACTGCTTCATGTACGGTCCCATAAAAAATGTAATACCTATCCTTGCTGCTTTGTTATCCTTAAAGGAAGCCTCAAAAACCTATATAGAGGACTTCTACTCTCTTCTTTCAATTGAAAAGGCATAAAGTTATGTTACTTTTATGTAATTTTAAAGACACCTGTTAATCTAGCATCTGGTATTTTTTTGTGGTAGGCCTAGTCCCAAACCAAACCATGATTATGAAAGATTGAAGATACAGTGTATGAAGGCAATGTCAGACCTACAGTCTCTGCAGAACCAGCACACCAAGACGCTAAAAAGATGTGAAGAAGCTGCTAAAGAGGCTGATTTTTATCAGTAAGTAAAGGCACACAGCACAAACCCAGTGACGTATTTTGGTCCTCCTTCTCCCCTTCTTATGTGTCACATAGATTGCCTTACATCTTAATAGCTAGCGATCTTCAATAATAGTTGTCTTATCCTCAGCTTCAGTATGCTTTTAAAATGCCATGATTTTAACATCAGTCAAGGGATAGTTTTCAGAGCTTTTGGTAGCAGATTAAGGATTAGTTTTTTTTAATCTTGGCATATAGAGAATCGGCTTCTAAAATTGTGGAGAAGCGTAATCTTAGCTTGGCGTGAAATGACGTAAAGTTAGCAATGGTTGGGTGACCTTCCCAATCGTAAAGCAAGGGATTGGGGGCAAGTGTCGAGTGTTTTCCTTTTCCTTTTCAGAACCCTGTTTTTACTCATTCAAATTGGTGTCTAGTGAAGTAAATGACAATATTAACGAGGATTCCTAAAGATTCAGTTCCACCTGGCTTCACCACTGGTGCTGTCTACTCATGATGATATGAGGAAAGATTCATGGGCAGAAAAGATGAGCCTCTCTGTTTCCAAACTTGGTTATTCGCAAGCATGCCTCCTTACGAGGGGGTTTGATGGGGCTAAGGACGAGATCTCCAGGAGATTATTTGACTGCGATCTCCAGTCATCACTGGCTGTTGTTGAAGTGAGCCACTCAAATACAATATATAAAAGTATAATTACTACCCTGGGAAAGACCCCTTTATATTTAACCTCTCTTACTTCATATGAGCTAAGATGGTTATTCACCCAGTGCAGATTAAATTCACTCCAGTTGATGGAGGTGAAGGCACGTTATAGGACCCATCCTAGGGTGAAAGCACTGCCCAGCTGGCTGCCCCAAAATTGAGGATATGACACATTTTCTAGTTGAATGCCCAATGTATGTGGAATTGAGGAAGCAATATCTTGAGCCTTTAATTCCTAGGTTTAACTATATGCCACCCAAAAAGGCAACTCAAATACTTATGTTAGGCTCTGATCATTATATATCATTTAGGACTGCAAAGTTTGTACATCGGGCGCTGGAGGTAAGGAAGCTCCTGACTACCTTATAGGATCAAATTATATCCTGTTGATACCATATGTTGGTTAATATAGTTAACATAAATATGACAACCTGGCTGTCTATGATGTTATTAATGTTATTAATGATTGTATTACTCTTTCGACTGCGGTGAGTTGGCGGCTGGGTGTGTAATTATTCTGTTTGTATGCGAATGGCCTACCTGGCTAATATGCAATAAAGTGTGTGTGTAACGAGGATTCCCATAAGGCCAATTAGGCACTAAGGCAACCATCATAGCCTTTGCTTTGCTTTGTTCCCCCCCCCCTAGATTTGATGTGCAATTTGTTGGATTCTAAAGCAGCTTATCAGGGCAAATGCCATGGACCACCGCCAGCAGAATTAACATTTTCTGTTGATTCAGCACAAAGTGAGCAAATTGCAGCAAATGCTATAAGGAATGGGGTTTAATAATATTTTTTATACAACAGGTTGCTACATCAGTCTTTGGCACACTTGCACATGCTAAAATCAAGACTTATAAATTTGCTATTTGCCTGGAGTCAGTGGCCCCAGACAAGCACCAACAGAGCCAGCTAAGAGCTGTATGACAACTCCGTGGATGGCTACTGGGCCTTTAATTTTTTTGTTTTATTTATGAAATAAAATGATTGGAATATTTATCTCGATAAACGTTACTAAATGTCTAAAATGACCTGCCACAAAAAACTACAAATTACAATAAAAATTCACATCGCTACAGTAATACCTTAAAATATATTGTATTTTGTATTTGTGTTTTTAAATTATTGGTTGTTTTATTATGCTCTTCATGGTTTTAATTTTTGTGAACTGCCCAGAGAGCTTCGGCTATTGGGTGGTATAGAATTGAAATAAATAAATAAATAAATACTGTTAGTAAATCCAGACAACCATTCCACCAAGCGCTCAAAAGATTCAGCTCAGGAGCTTACACCGAAAAGATTTTGCGCTGCACCCTAGTTCAGCTTCTCCAGCCTGGCAACCTCCAGATGTTTGATCTACAATTCACATCGGTCCCAGCTAGCGTAGCCAATGATCAGGGATGGTAGGTGTTGTAGTCCCAAATATCTGAAGGCACCAGGTTGGGAAAGGTTGGCCTTGCTGATTTTAGCTATGCAAATGACAGAACACAGAGCCAGCCGTGCCTTCATACTAAGGAGATGGGGCAGGATCCGTGAGAGCTCAGCTGCATGTGTAGCCAGTTAAGCCCTTCAGGACAAGCTGCTGCACAAGCAGCCAGGAAGGCCGTGGTGTATGTTACGCTGTAAAGCACCATGTATGGTGATGGCACTAGAGAGAGAGAGAGAGAGAGGACTCCTGGGAGCATCCACAGTGCTCTCAGGGCTAGGTTTTATGGTACTGGACCCTATGAATCCCCACAAAAATAGTTGCAAGGCTACATCTCCCCTAAAAGCAGTGGCCCTCAGTAGAACAGCAGTTAGTATCATTTGGAATCTTTTGTCAGTAGCTTTGAAACAAGGTGAGTTCCTTGAAGCACACGATGAGAGCCAGGAATCTCATTGATTCCTCTCCATTCTGTGTCTTCAGAGTCAAAATGCTAACCCACCCACCACTGTTCAATCCATACAGGAGTCTCTGTGTTGTTACCCTCAGTTTGTTTGGGAATGCTGAAGATAGGCGGGGACTTTTTCTTCAGAGTCAAAGTGTATTGTAGTAGCCAAGAGGGTCAAGTAGCTGTGGTAATCCGGAACATCCCCCAGAAGGGCTCCATGTTGCCTACCCCTGCCTTAGGGCATGGGTTAGGGAGGAGGGTTTTTCCCCCCATGAAGAGTCGGTAACCTGAGGGAAAAGTCACTTGGGGCCTTCATCTGGTAATGGGCAGAGTTGCCCCTTTTCTCTTTCCTCCCCACCCCCCCCCCGATGCTGTGCACTTTCTGTTGCCACCACCACAAAAGCAGCCAGCTGCCCTGCTGCTCCCCCTCCCCACCTCAGCAGGGAAGCCTTTTGAAAGTGCAGGTCTGGATGGATATGAACTTTCCAACTACTCTGCTCTCCTGCCAGGCGCCCCCTCCCCCCTTGCTTTATCAATGAAGCCTGGCCCAAAGCACTCAAGAGTGAGCTGACACTGTGGCGGCATGATGATGATGATGATGATGTTGATGATGATAATAATAATAATAATATATTTATTACGCGCCTCTCCCTCTGGATCGAGGCACGGAGCAACGCTAAATAAAATATAATACATAAAATTAGTTAAAAGAGCAAATAAAACCAATACAATATTAAAATAAGAATCACAGCATCTTAAAATTCTTAGGTTTAAAATTCATCTGGGTAGACCTGCCAGAGCTGTCTTAAACTCAGAGAGAGCATTAAGCTGACGAATCTCCTCCGGCAGGCCATTCCACAGTCTGGGGGCGGCAGAAGGAAAGGTCCTGTGGGTAACAGTTGCCAGCCTAGTTGTGGTTGACTGGAGTAAACCCTTCCCAGAGGACCTGAGTGTGCGGGGCGAAGAGTGCGCCTTCTCTCTTGTATGGGAGAAGGCGATCCCACAGGTAACCTGGACCCAAACCATATAGGCCTTTAAAGGTAACTAATTGGTAGCCAGTGAAGTGAAATTTAAAATTGGTGTAATATGGTCACCCCTAGGTGACCAGCCTGGCTGCCATAGTTCGAACTAGTTGAAGTTTCCGGACTAGGCACAAAGGTAGTCCTATGTAGAGCGCATTGCAGAAGTTGAGCCTTGAAGTTACCAGCGCATGCACTACCATGGACGCAAGCCCCCTCCCGCCATGGTTTTCGGGAGATGCCGTATGACAGCACTCACATTTACAAATATTTCTTGGTTTCATATTGTATACAATTAATAAACTTAACGGAGCCTTTAAAAACGCCTTTGATTTTTAAACCCCATGGGCACATTTTAATGAGTCTGCCCTGTGAACATTTCTAATCTTACCAGCACATTGCACAGTCGTCTGCTGAGTGACCAGTCACAGCTGAAGGAGGACATGGACACCTTGAAGCGGAAGAACAGCCAGTTGGTACGAGAGCACAATCACCTCCAGCAGTCGTGCGAGGAAATGAAGAGACTTCACGATGAGGATCAGAAAGAGATAACGGACTTGCGCACTCAGCAGCAGCAGGTAAGCCCGGGCCTTCCTTTTCCTGCTGTGTTAAACTACTAATTTATTTTCTGTTCTTTTTTCCTGCTTTTCAAGAACTTGGAGGCACTGCAGCAGTGTCTCTCTTCATGCCATTTCTTTAATACTCCGTGGCTATTTCTGTTTCTTAATTTCTATAGGCGACAAAATTAACCATAAAGAGCAGTTTGCTCACAAGTAGTTGTGTAAATTAAAACTAGTTGCTTTTTCTATCACATTACTCCTACTACAGTGGGGTACTTAATTAGTGTTTGGTGTGTCCTTTTTTATATAAAAATGTTGATCATCGTCAACATTTGGTAGCCAGTGAATTTTGGTAATCTGAAAAATCTTTAACAAGGTAGTTGTGCTAGAATGAAAATCAACTGGTGCTGTGAGCAGTTAGCAAGGGGCGTAAAGAGGTTATCACTAGATTTTGATACTGTATTAGAGTAATTTTTAAGGCAGGCCTGGGCAACTTAGTCCCCTGAGACCTTTTGCTTTTCGCAGCCTTGGAGTGCCTTGAAGACTAAGGTATTCTGAATGCATCTTACAGGTATTTTTAATTCAGCCTAGGACTGCTCCCTATGCTATTTCATTTTTAACCCTGCTGTCTTTTTTAATTGAATTTCAATACACTATGTGTGATGCAGCCATGTGACAGCACCTGGAGTTGTGCCTTGTAAATCTATATAGCCTGTTCAGATATCCCTCAAAACCTGACATTCTAAACTAGAGTGTAGACTTCAGGCTTGCACACTTTCTCCTTGTCATGCCTGACACCTGCTGCCTTAGGTCCGTGATGGGAAAATGTGTGGACCTCCTGTTGTTGTTGGACTGCAGTTCCCCTCATCCCTCAATATTGGCTATGTTGCTAGGGCTGATGGGAGTTTTGTCCACCAACATTCGGACAAACACACATTTCCCACCCCTGGCATAGGTAGAAGGTAACTAACTGCTCAATCCCCTGTCATCTCTCATTCTAGCTGGACCTGCAAAATCAGATAAAATTGAGCGATATTTTGCTTATTAGATTGAAGACATTGTAGGTTTAAGAATATATTTTTCTTTCAGCTAAAAGCTGTACATTTGTGAAAAAATGCAAGGAAGTTTATGTCCAGGGTATTTAAACGCGCACACGCACGCACACCAGTTGCAAGTTTCCGGCCTTCTGGCATCTTATCTTACCTTAACTAAGGCATGAATGGCTCCACGCAGTAAAGAATTTGGCTCTCATTAGCCAAGATGGGCATGACTCCAACTGCTGTGTGATCGCCCTCATACTATACTACCAAACATACTGTTTGCTTTAGTGTTGGGAGAGAGACTGATCGTGATAGGATCAAACAGCATATTATCTCAGACTGTATACAGTTGTGATTTCAACTCAAATCAAGTGAGTGATTGTGCCTCTACTGTAGGCCGCGAATTTATTGTGAGAGTTTGATGACAACTCAGCTTTTCAGTAGAGAGATCCCAGATTTACTATGTCACTCAGCACCTAGAACAGCTCTACAGGATGGGAAGAATGTCTGCTTGGATAGTGCCACGACACAGGCTCTGAACAACAGACCCGGCCGCGGCTACTCCCTGCTCAAGCCAAGCACCAGCGCTTGATACGCCTGAGGCAAGGGATAAAAACCACCTTCCTCCAAACTCTGTGGAGAAAGGGGTTAAATGGAGAAGGATTTCAATAATAAAATAATGTGCTGTGAATTATATGTGCTGAGGTGAATTATTGTCAGAGTGGGTGCTAAATGTATAAACTTCAGATGTTAAATGCCAAACAGACATGTGGGATTTTTGTGGTAGTTAAAACAAAATAATTGAAATTTATTTTAAAAATTTCACAAGCTTTGTTTCAAAATAAAACTTCTAAAAACCTTTTTGAAACCTTTCATCCAATCCTGTCACCCATTCACATACATGCTTTCCTTTCTCTCACTCAATCACTCTTGAGCTTTCTTTATTATCAGTATTGTTTAATATACACCAACTACGTGCACACCACACTCCAAGGACACCACTCTCTACCCTGAACCTCAAATTCTCCAGACCCAAGTACTCTAAACACCAAGAGCTAACACAGAGAGAGTGCTAAAGACTCTAAGAGTACCTAAAAAGTCCCCCTCAATCCCCTCCGTCCTTCCCTTATATATCACTCCTCCCCCTCCCAAGACATTCTAACTCCGCCCACTCAGGCCAACATTCTAAAAACCACAGACTTACAAACTTCAGACATACATTTGGGAACTGACTTGTGGGGTGTAACGCCACAGATAGCAGGTGCAATATTTATTTATTTATTTATTTATTTATTTAAAACATTTGTATCCCGCCCTATATCACTAGGATCTCAGGGCGGCTTACCAATAAAATCATACAATACAAACAATAAATATACACAGCTAAAAACAAATTAAACCATTAATCAAGTTAAAACCAATATATAATTTGAAAGCAGTAAAAACAATTAAAACAGTTAAAACAATGTACAAGCCAGGTGAATTTAACCCTTAAAGGCTTAATTAAAAAGCCATGTTTTTACTTGGATAGACTCAGCGTTGGCACCAGTCAAGCCTCCAAGGGGAGGGCATTCCACAGTTGGGGTGCCACTGAGGAGGATGTCTTCAAAGCTTCTGTTATGACATTGTCCTTTTTTAAAATTGATGCTACCATTGTTCAGCTTTGGCACCAGTTCAGAGCCAGCCATGCTCCAGTCTTCTACCCATTCTACTTCATCCATCTTAGGCCCTCTGTAAACCAAGGGGGGCTGTTTTCACTAAGTGGGAAGAGTGAAGATTGGTGTGGCATTACCCCACAGTTCTGTTCCCTTAGGTATGTCTGCATTTGTATGTCTAGTGAGTGCAGAACGTTGGACTGAGTGGGTGGGGCTGATGATGCTGTGAAAGGGGGAGGAGTCTAAATAGAGGAGTCTAGAGCAGTTGGTTAGTTGGTTGGGAGTGGGGAGTGTCAGTTAGGATTGTCAGTGGTGTGGAGAGTGAAAGGAGATAAGATTTTAAGAGACAAGATTACTGTTATTATTAAAACTAGTAGATTAAGCAGGTTAACTTGAATTTGAAGTAACTAAGATCTGTTAAACAAAAATAAACATTTTATTTTGTTTTGTTACCTCAAACCACGTGTCTGCTTGGCTTTATAACCTGCTTTACAGTTACTATAGTAAACACCTTATATATAACTTTCAGCTTATTACATACACAGTAAAACCTTTTCAGATTCTAGCCTTTACCCTCTCATGGGAGGGAAAGGTGGTGTTTTACCCTACCCTCAGGTTGTTCAAGTGGTGGTGCTTGGCTTGAGGAGGGTTTGTGGGTGACCAGGCCTGGTGTGTGAGGCATGTATTGTGACAATTGGGATGGCTGAAATCAACTCGCTGTTCCATAGATTAATCAAGATAACCATGATGGCTAAGGGGCATATTCCTCTGAGAGTTTATTTATTTATTCATTTATTACATTTATATACCGCCCCACAGCCAAAGCTCTCTGGGCGGTTTACAACAGTTAAAAATGGTAAACATTAAAAAGTATACAAAATTTAAAAACCGCCAGAAACATAAAAACAACAGTATCCATTTAACTGTATTCCAGTAATGGAATACAAATGTCTTAGGCCACAGCTAGACCTAAGTTTTATCCTGGGATCATCCAGGGTTCGCCCCTGCCTGAGCACTGGATCCCCTGTGTGTCACCTAGATGAACAGGTTTGACCCCTGGATGATCCAGGGATAAACCTTAGGTCTAGCTATGGCCTTAGTGTGTTGGAAGCAAATTTATTATTTGATTTGTGAAGGGGTTGCAGGCAGCAGATGCTTGACATACAGAATCTCCCATGTTCAGTCCTTGGTAGCTTCACTTAAAAAGATCTTGGGTAGGTCATCTGCCTGAGAGCCTTTGACAATACTGTGCAGTGGTATTAGTAGAAGGCAGCTTCATGTGTTTGCATATGGTATACACCTGTGGTTGCCATGGTAACCACAAAGCCCTGATGTGCTTTGGGAGATTGGATATTATCAGAACATCCTCTACCTAAGAGACCAGCTTGGCAAATTAAGGCAAGATGTCTGTTTAGAAGCTGGGACCGGTCAGTATATCAATAGAGGTCTCAACATCAGGAATGCACAGGCCCTGAAATATGCATTTGGCAATGAATACATTTTGTAAGCTAAGCTTTCTGATGTTACTCCTATTCCACTACTTTGGTAAATGGAAAGGTGGGACATAAATAAATGAAAATGAGTGCAAAATTTGGTGACATCCCATTGGCTGTTGAATAGCTTCCAAAGCCAACTCTGCTCCTCCATACACACACACACACCATACGTGGAAAACTACTATGTCAGTGAGAACAGTTAAAACCTTTCATCTTAACTGGGGCCTCCATGGTTTCATGTCTGAAAGATTTCCCACCTCCATTTGTTCCCACTGTGCTCAGTATCAGAGCAGAGAATGTGCAGTTTCTCCTCAATATATCAACATGAATCATATTGTCTCGGAACTGGAGCTTAGAGTGTGTATCTATGCCTTGGTCACCTCTCGTCTTGACTAATCTCTTCAGAAGGATGTGGGAGTGGGCGGCAACAACAGATTGTGCGAGGCTTCGTGGGTATGTTGTTGCTTTGCGGCTATAAAGCTTGTTCAAGACGCACAGCAGCCTGACTGCTTGGAAGGACAGAAAGTTTGGATCAAATTACTTCCACTGACAGAGATGGCCATTGATTTTCTGTGCAGCAGCTGACTGACTTATAAGTCTTCCCAGCTCACGTACAAGGCTTGCTGTTACCATGGCGGTACCCTTTGGCCCAGCTCGGATTATTTACCCTTCTTCCTGTCAGGGAATTGAATGGGAGAACTCCCTTCTTGTTACGCTTTCGCTTCTTTTCCTCCGCCATTATCCTCATTCCTTGACTACTTTTTTTTTCCTTTTTAGAGTTAGCAATTTAAAGCCTAAATGCCTTGAGAGATTGTTTGGACCATGTTCAATTTGCTCATTAGAGTCTCACAGAAAATATTCTGAGGACATCCAAACTCTCTCATTGGAAACAAATATCGCTTCTTTGCCTCAGCTCACTTGGCAATCGTTTTTCAAGTAAATTTGTTCTGTTGTTAAGGCTGAAACTCACATTACTTGTACACAAAGATATGCATTGCACACAACCATAAAGTAACATAAGAATTTATTTATTTATTTATTTATTTATTTATTACATTTTTATACCGCCCAATAGCCGAAGTTCTCTGGGCGGTTCACAAAAATTAAAACCATAATAAAACAACCAACAGGTTAAAAACACAAATACAAAATACAGTATAAAAAGCACAACCAGGATAAAACCATGCAGCAAAATTGATATAAGATTAAAATACACAGTTAGAACAGTAAAATTTAAATTTAAGTTAAAATTAAGTGTTAAAATACTGAGAGAATAAAAAGGTCTTCAGCTGGCAACGAAAAGAGTACAGTATAGGCACCAGGCGGTGCACATGTGCCATTTCCACATGAATCCAATGTCTATCACTCAGTGGAAAACATCTACCGAATCCTTCCTTCATCTTGTTGGATAGGTGATATTAACAAGTGTGAGCGACCAATGAATGGTTTAAGGAATGTCCAACATCCTGGCAGAGTATGAACAGGCCATTACGTAAGAGTACTTAATTTAGTTTCCACTTTTGAATTATCATCTCTAGTTAGTTCAAGGCTGGCCCTGAAACTTAACATGGCAAAGACTGAATTGCTTGTTTTTCCTCCTAAACCCTCTCCTCACCTCTCATTCTCTCTTACTGTCAACGATGTCACGCTTACTCCGGTCAAGGAAGCTCGTAGTCTTGGCTTTATATTTGACTCCTCGCTCTCCTTTACTCCTCACATCGAGGCAGTAGCTAAATCCTGTCGTTTCTTCCTGTATAATATTGCCAGGATTCGACCATTTTTGTCTGTCTCTTCTGCCAAGACTCTCGTTCACGCACTGGTTATCTCTCGGTTGGACTACTGCAACCTTCTTCTCTCTGGCCTTCATTCGTCTCACATCAGTCCGCTGGTCTCTGTCCACCACTCTGCCGCTAAGATCATCTTCTTGGCCCGCCGCTCTGACCATGTCACTCCACTTCTGAAATCTCTTCATTGGCTTCCAATTCACTCCAGAATCCAATATAAACTTCTCCTGCTGACCTTCAAAGCTCTTCAAGGTCTAGCTCCTGCCTATCTCTCCTCTCTCATCTCACACTATCGCCCCGCTCGTGCTCTCCGCTCCTCTGATGCCATGCTTCTCGCCTGCCCTAGGACCTCCACTTCCCTCACTCGGCTTCGTCCTTTTTCTTCTGCTGCCCCTTACGCCTGGAACGCTCTTCCAGAACACTTGAGAACTACAAACTCAATCACTGCTTTTAAAACTCAGCTAAAAACTTTTCTTTTCCCTATAGCCTTCAAATATTGAGTTTGTTCTGACTCTATACTGTTAGCTTCTCCCTACCCGGTGCCTGTTTACACTTCCCTGTGCCTGTTTGCATTCTCCTTCCCTCTTTATTGTTTACTACAACTTATTAGATTGTAAGCCTATGCGGCAGGGTCTTGCTATTTACTGTGTTATCTGTACAGCACCATGTACATTGATGGTGCTATATAAATAAATAATAATAATAATAATAATAATAATAATAATAATAATAATAAACTGGTTTGCTCTATTAATAGGTGGAGCCTAGAGATTTGGATCTTTTCTGTGCCTGAGGCAAAACTACCCCTTTGGCTAGCAGGAATGGGCAACCTATGGCTTTCCAGATGTTTTGGCCTAAACTTCCATCATCCCTCACTGTTGGCTATGATGGCTAGGGCTGATAGTAGTTGTAGGCCAAAGTATCTGAAGGACCACACATTCTCTATCTCTGGGCTAGAGAGTGCCAAGTTGGTGTATGGGAGTGATTTCTTACTGCTTTGGGCTTCTCATCGTCTTTAGAAGTGGTTTGGGAAAAGAGCTTTTTTGTGTAACTAAATACAGTGAGACCCTTCTGACCAGGCAGCTATCATTAGGTCAGGTAGTTTAGGAGGCTGCATTGTTATTCTTATGCCTCTGTCATTTTTAAAAAGCTTTTCCTTTCCCCCCCCCCCCCCGGTTTCTTCTTTTACTTTTAAAGCCACGTGAGCTCTAATTTCCTTAAATTATTTAGAATCATAGAGATGGAAGAGACTTCAAAGGTGATGCTCTAGTCCAACCCCTGTAGATGCAGGAAATTCTGCTGCTTTAGCAATTAAGCCCGTTCTGTGCCTTCTGGGTTCACATTCTGCCCACCCTTGCTGCTACTGCTTCGGCCAACATTACCAAACAGATATCGGAGGCTGTTTTCAGCTCTTTATAAAAGAGTTTTGATTAGGTGTTCTCTATTTAAAAAATGCTGGTGTGATGATGTCTCAATGAGATTTTTAAAACTGTTGTACTTGCTGTTCCCCTATTGTTCCCCCCAGTCAATTCATATTTAAAAGCTTTCTGCCTCTAAACATGGTGGTTCTATATAGCTCACATGGCTAATAGCCATGGATGAACTTACCCTCTACGAACTTGTCTAATTCATTCACCTTTTGAACCCATGTAAGACAGCGGCTATCACCACATCATGTGGAAGTGAATTACATGTGTTACGTGACACATTGCGGAGTTGCTACCAGTCACATCTCTGGTGTGACTTTGTATAAAGCCACTTCAGATCAAGCTTCAGGCTTGATTTGAGCTGGAGTCAGAGTATGGGAGCAATATGTACACAAGGTGGGCTGTACGCAATTCAGCCTGTGCGCATACTACAAGTTCCTAACCCAATAATGGGCCTAGTAGTCAAAAGTGCATGTGGGTACATTCTTACAGGTATATTCATTCAAGGTCTCTGATGCATGCACTCATATGCAGAACCATGAGCATGCTTTCCTAGTCAGGTATGAGTGTATGGACATACTTATGCATAATAGTAGGAAGTGGTAATGTATGAATTTGAGGAATGTTCACTTCCTATGCCCACCTCAATATCCAGCCCAGCCCAGCCTGAAGCTCCTCTACTCCATAGTATGTTTTACCAAAGTTTTGAACACTGTCTTTTTCAAACATCCAAAGGATTCTCTTTCTCTTTGAATATTTTATAATTACTCTCTAGAAATAGATGCTTGCCTACCAATTGACCTCATGTAGGAATGCCTACAAGTCCATTAAAACAAAGAGCTTGCAAATAATCAATGCTCCCTTTAATGGCAATTTATTTTAATTGGTTTAACTTAATTTTTTAACTTCTGTGCGTATTTAATGGGGCTGCAATGGACACTATAAGCAGAGTGCCACCTTGTGGCAAACTGAATCACAGTTGCCTGTTGTCTAATAAGTGTGTGTGGCTTTTTCGTGCTGCTTTGTTGGGATTCTATGTGCCGGGATTTTTATTTTTATATTGGTATGGATGAACATTTGATCACGTGGCCTCTTACCTCCAGTCGGAAGTAGTACAGGCTAGACATAAGTTTACCACCACATCTGCCATTTGTGAGAACTAAGCTAAGATCTAAGCCCTGTTTAAACATTTACTAGGTGGAAGCACAGTGCCTTCTCTCCCCCATTTACCTAAAATAATCTATGACGTGGGCACATGTGCCTTTCTGATTTGTGTGATTCTTCTGCGCATGTCAGCTACTTTGTGGAACACCCACATCATACCTTTAGGAGCACGTTGGAGGGGAGAGGTTCCCTTGCTGCTCCACAGTTTAAAGCTTGTCACTATATGTTGATGCTGAGACAAGATGGAAGAGTTCAAAGGCAGTTTAGAAAGAAAAACAAAAGGTTTTGCAGTCTCATCTCTACATTTAAAAATCTAAGCCAGGTTCTAAACTTACAAATACTCATATACATGCAGGACGTTTCTCCATGTGAAAAGCAGCTGACAGATCAGCCTGGAAAACACGCATTTACTCATGTAATGCAGGGGCTAAGGGGAGGTAACTTTCCCAATAAGCTCCAAGGAGGTGGAGATAGATTTCCCGTTCAAACTTAGAGAGGCTCAATGAGAGAAGACTTTCCCATGTCAGGTGACATCATTAGTGACCACATTTAGAGTTGGTCACTGGATTGGGGAAAAGGCCCATCATATCTGGATCCTGAAGAACGTAGACAGGAAGAATCAGAGCTGTCAGAAGTTGCTAATGGAACAAAAGTGCAGAGTATGTGCAAGGCGGTTATTGGCTCAATTCAGACAACACATTTCTCTGTGGTGGTTTTAGAACTCCACAGTGGAGTTTTTACACCACCATTGAGAAATGTATTGCCTGGAGGGAAAACTCCACCCCACGGTGGAGGTTTTTTAAGAAAACATTCCATGCTGAATATCCACACTGTGCAGAGGAGAGTTCCTGCACAACCATTGTGTTGTGTGGAGGGCTCTGTGGAGTTTTCGATAGCGTTGGGTTGACTTTTCCCACTGGCTACAGAGTTCCCTGGAAAGAGCGGCAAAAGAAGGGAGTGCTGCTCTAGGAGAGCTGCCGGGATTTTTTTTTTCAGCAATGGCTGATGGGATACCAGCAGGAGAACTGGGGGAGGAGAGAGGGTGAAGGAACTGCCAGTCAAACATCGTGTTGCCTTTTACTCAACTCCATGGGAGGCCACAGTCACACAACGGTGGAGTTAGAACATGCTGTGTGATGGGTACCTCCTGGAAACTCAATCATTGAGTGGAGTTTTCCCACTGCGTAGAGAAACGTGTTGTCTGAACTGAGCCATTAACTTTTGTAGTCAAGAGGACACATTCTCTTGCTGGCTGTTTTGGGGTCTTGTATAGTTTACCTCTTCACATGCTCACTGTCTCACGTTTAATGCGCCTAAGGAATAATTTTGGCCTACGGTATTATGGAAGGTACGTTGTGTTATACAGCTAAATTGGTATCTGCACTGGGCCACATTTTTTGTACAGTATTCTTTAGCTATGTGTGTTTGAAGTGTTCTATAGAAAATACTGCAATATTTTGTAAGTCTTAAAACTACTTCTTAGAGAACTATTTGCAGACCCTTTAAGTGGTTAAAATATAAATGTTGCATAGTGCTCCAGTTTCAGTTCTATTTTATCCTAGCTATAGTTCTGTCTGTTCTTTTCTTTGGGATTCAATTCTTGTAAAAACTGAACGCTTTTCTTTTTGTTCTTGCTGACCTTTAGCAAGAAATTTCTCATTCAAAATAGATATATATGTCGACTTCCTTATGCTTCTGCAAACATATCAAATGTAAAAATCCCAGTAACCTGGAAAACAAAAACTGTAAGAGCAGTAAAGTTAGTCTGTAACAGCAAGAACGCAAGAGTGTTCCCACCATCATGAAGGGTGCTAATATGGAGAGATTTCCTTGCAAAATGATAAGAGTAGACTTTTCTCTTACACACAAAGGTCCCTATGAAAGAGAGTAAACACAACACAATTAGAGTGACCCTATGAAAAGGAGGACCGGGCTCCTGTATCTTTAACAGTTGCATAGAAAAGGGAATTTCAGCTGGTGTCATTTGTATATATGGAGAACCTGGTGAAATTCCCTCTTCATCACAACAGTTAAAGCTGCATGAGCTATGCTACAGTGACCAGATTTAAAAGAGGGCAGGGCACCTGCAGCTTTAACTGGTGTGATGAAGAGGAAATTTCACCAGGTTCTTCATATATATAAATGACACCTGCTGAACTTCCCTTTTCAATACAACTGTTAAAGATACAGGAGCCCTGTCCTCCTTTTCATATGGTCACCCTAAACACAAGCTACGCAAACTTACTGTGCCTTTCTGCTGATTGTGTTTTTTTCTTTGATTTTAGAGCACCTTACTATTTTTATGATAATGGAGAAAGCATCTTCCACTTACAGAAGGGCTGTTTATACATGCTGTACTATTTTCTCAAGAGAAAAGTGAAACTAAAATTTAAAAAGTTCCATGTGCATAAAAGCTTGCTTATGAGAAACGTGTGGCCCTCCATAGAATTGGACTACAACTCCCATGAGAACCAGCCAGCATGTTCCATGGTCAGGGATGATGGGAGTTATAGTCCAATAACATCTGGAGGGCCACAGATTGTGAATTCTACGCAAGCCCTTTGTGGCACTGGGCCAGCTGCTATTACCATTCTATTCACAGTTCTTTGGATCCAGGCAGTTGCTGGTATTCTTACAATTTCATGTTTATGTTGTAGCTCTCTTGAGGGCCCTAGTGGAAAGACAGATAAAGTAAAATATAAAAGTAAATACAGACTCACGGAGCTTCCCTGTGTTTCAATTGAGATTGAAGTCGATGTGCCTGAAATTGTTATTCAAAATATCTATCATTATTCCAGGTTATAAAGCAGAATGGGTCATCAGAGATACTCAATAAACTCTATGATACAGCAATGGACAAGCTAGAGGGTTTGAAGAAGGATTATGATGCACTAAGGAAGCGGTACAATGATAAAATAGCGATCCACAATACTGATCTGAGCCGGTTGGAACAGACGGAAGAAGAGAACAGGCGCCTCCAGAAGCAGACTGACATGTTGATGAAACAACGGGACACAGCAATACATTTCCAGCAGCAATACTCTTCCTCTCTGAGAAGGTAGGAGATGTTTTGAGGGCTGCATGTCCTACCACAGGGCCTCTTTCTGTTTTTATACTAGAACAAACTAACCTGGGTCCCACTCTCAATTTCTTCTGTGTTTCTTGTAATAATTGTTGTTTTGTCACTCACGGTATAAATGAAAACAAGGAAGTTAAGGAAACAGGTAAAAATGCAATTTTCTATACTAAAATATAATGTTAAAAATAACATAGAGCATTTCACAAGTACAATAACACAACGAGACAATCAGAATGCTAGACAAAAAATGCTCAGTAGACTTGATCCATTTGGCCAGACGTGTTTCAACCCTTGGTCTTCCTCAATGGCCAGTTTGCCAAGCTGATTAGTACTGTGGGCTATTTCCTCCCGGGGCTGACTTAAAAGTTCCAAAAATTAAACGAAATCAGATGTCACTCCCCACAATATACAGTATGAGTCCAAATATTCAAAGGAAGCCCATGGAAGGTATTCCAAACAGCCACTGCTCGCAAGCACAATAATCAATCACGGACCAGCTAGACGCGCGCGTGTGTGTGTGTGTGAGAGAGAGAGAGATTGTGTCTGATTTTGATGGTAAAAGGTATATAAAAGTCAATTATCTCCCCTCTCCATGATTTCTTTCCCCATGTACCTGTTCCCCTTAGCCTGGCTCTGATATATTTCTTTTTAATGTTCACTGTTTTTAACTTTTGTAAAACACCCAGAGAGCTTCGGCTATGGGGCAGAATATAAATGTAAATAATAATAATAATAATAATAATAATAATAATAATAATAATAATAATAATGATGAAAATGAGTTGGGCTCGAAGGCAAACCACCATCCATCTCTTATTGTTGAATTTAGACTTCTCTCTCCCACCCACCCCCATATGTGAATAGGGCAGACATGTGACGAAAGAGGCATGGCTGACCCTTCGAGTTTGGTCCTTTTAAACAGTTTGCTGCAGTTGTTGAAGGGATTTCTGTAACTTTCTTCTCCTTAGATTTGAGACGGTGCAGCAGGAACTGAGCAAAGCCACGGCCCAAAACAAGGAGCTGCAGAGAGAGATGGAGCGGCTGCAGTCAGAAGTGACAAGGTTTAAAACGATGCAGCTGAAGGCGGTGAAGGATGCAGAGAAGTACAAGGAAGAGAGGGACTCTGTCTTCAGTGAGTACCGCCTCATCATGAGCGAGCGGGATCAAGTTATCAAAGAAGTGGATAAGCTCCAAACCGAGCTGGAGCTTGCGGAATCCAAACTGAAAAACACGTCCTCGGAAAAGAGAGTGGCCAGTGAGGAGATGGAAGCTTTAAGACAGGTACGATACTGAAAGGCACTTTCTGTGGGTAGGAAGGGGTTAAATGATGGTGCCTGTGCAGTGTTGTTTGCGCTTCTGGGTAATACACACAGGATTAGTATGATCTGCAGGTCTATCCAAGTACTGGCCCAGAAGGAATAGTTTGCCCTTGTGAACAGGATAATTGCAAAACTGCTTAAGTATGTACCCTACTCATGATGGAGCTATGTTCGATGAAGGCCTCGTTCTGACTAAGGTAGTAAGCCTGAAGAGAAGTTATGAAAATGGACAATGTGTCCACAATGGGCCACATAAATCATCAAGGGGATCTCACTCCCAAGTCACTCCAAATGGAAGCAAACCTCCTCTTTGACTGGGCAGAGCAATCCATTCTATCGATTTCAGCCCAGCACCTCAAGGGGACACTGAATGTAACAGCAGACTATCTCGGTTGGCAACACATTGATCCATGCAAGTGGGCCCTCAGTCTCAAGGTTTTTCACCAAATTCAACACTGCTTTGGTTGCATAATGCCATCTATGTGTCTTCACCACCTTCACAGTAATCCTCAGACTTGACCTTTCTGTTATACCAAAAGTAAAGTCTGTGTTTCATCAATCCCAAGAACTGGTCCTTACATCTTTCTGTCCAAACCCTCCTCATCCTTCCAAGAAACTGTGGCACAAATTAGATGTTCACAGGGCTCTAAAAAATCTACATATGTAGAACTAAGGGCTTCTGCCTTGCAGATTTGCTTTTTGTGTCTTTCCACTCAACATCACTAGGCAAAAAGGCCTCCAGAGCCACCATAGTATGCTGGTTTAAGGCCTGCATCGCATCAGCATATCATGCACAACACACTCCTAGGCCTTTACATCTCACAACACTCCACTAGGACAGCAGCAACTCCCTCTATCAGAAATTTGTAGAACGGTGCCTGGTCAGACCCTATCACTTTCACGAGACATTACAAATTGGATTCATTTGCCTCCATTGAAGTGGTCTTCACCAGGAGGGTACTCCAACAGCTGATATCCCCACCTTGAGGTTAGCCACTCTCCCTCCTTAATCAAATTGAGCTTGGCCATAGCCCAGTCTTTTAGATGTCTCATCACACCATACAGAGCATTGGACACTGGGAATTTACCATTAAGGTCCATTCTAGTGTGGTGTGATGGAGGTGTCCAGCCCCACCTTTCATGGATCTCTCATTGGATACCAAGAGATGATATATACTTCAGGATAGCATGCCCTCACCACATTACTTGGTTTCTTAGATGCGCAGACCATGTGTTAACTTCCAAGAAGCTGGTAGGTAGTTTAGAAGGACATGCACATTGTTACATATTATAGATTGTTTCAGTACAAAGTTCATCCTTATTATTACCTCCTCCCAAAAGGGGCAACTACGGGGCTTGCCAAAACATATGTTAAAGAAGCATTAGATGCATTATATCTCCAACAGTTGTGCAAGTTAAGACAACCCCTTATTAAAAAGGCGTTGTGGAGTCCAATAAACCCAAATAAGACATAACTTGAGATCCATAGAAACTTCAGATATAGATGCTAGGGCAACCGTGCATTGGTTAGGCAAGATAGGGCACTCCAATTCTCTATTCCAATCCAGTCTTAAACTTGAAAGGATATAATCATGTGTTCCCTGCCTTTCTGGGCAGTGCCAAGGAAACAACCCAGTCTTTTGGACGTCTCTGTCACACTATACCAGAATGGATCTTCACAGTAAGTTCCCAATGTGCTTTTTTCATGTGCGGTGACTAGAACTGTACATAATATTCAAAGTCTGGTTGCAATATTTGTATGATATTGAGGTTGTATTTTTTATTCCTTTCCTAATGATGCCCAAAGTATTTGTCTTTTCCACAGTGGCCACACACTGGTTTGCCTTTTCCACAGTGGTCACACACTGGGTTTTCATTGACCCTTTCATTACAACTCCAACATCTGGAACCCTAGTAGGGAGAATGTTGCTTCTCTATGACAAATCATGCCTTCCCACCCCTGATGGGGAGTTATTTGTCTGCTTCTTCTAATTCAGTCCTTAGGCACAGTAGAATGCTTAGCTTTAAGATATTTATTAATTGCACTGAATGCATGTTCATTACTATATGATCTCTTCTTTTTATAAATAGTACAGACTTTCACAATTTCAATGTGTGTTCATTGAGAGAAATACTTGCTTTAGTACTTAATGGTCCTACCAATGGTGGGTTTCATTTTAGGAACTGAATTCTGCTCTAGTGGAACGAGATCGAGCGATCTGTGAAAGGAATGAGCTCTTGGAAAAGTACTGCCATGAAGTGAAAGACAAAGCTGAGGCCCAGAAGGAGCTGGATCAAGCTTGCAAGGATATTGAGACAGTGAAGGAAGAGAGAGATGTGGCCAGGAAGGAAAGGACGGAAGCCATCATCCAAAGAGACCATCTACTAAGAGAATACTATCAAGCTCGCCAGGTACAAGCACAGGTTGCATATTTGTGCTATCTCCCAGTCTATTTGAAGGTTGTTTTGTGCAATCAGATTTCACAAGAAACCCCCAAAGTAAAAAGCCATGGAACAAAAAGGAGTAGCAGTCAGAGCGGGGAGGGGGCTGGGATGAGGAGACAAGGTGGGTTCTGCTGCAAAGGTGCCTGCTCTATGTGTTCGAGCTGGCTAGAGGACTGAAGGGGAAGGAGGACAAGCCTCAAGAAGCCTGGTCATCTGTCGGGCATACCATGGGTTGTTTTGCAAATAACCTACCCACTGTGACTTATTCGCAGGATGGCTTACTGTGATGTACGAACCTGCCCAATGGAATGCACCTAAAATTACTCTCCGTTTCTATTGACTGTAACGTCTATTATTATTATTATTATTATTATTATTATTATTATTATTATTATTATTTATTTATTTATTTATATAGCACCATCAGTGTACATGGTGCTGTACAGAGTAAAACAATAAAATAGCAAGACCCTGCCGCATAGGCTTACATTCTAATAAAATCATAATAAAACAATAAAGAGGGGAAGAGCCTGGAGTCTGAATCGGACCATTGGGCCAATTAAGCTGGGCGTCCTGTTTCCAGCAGTGGACAGCCAGAAGCCCACCGCAGACTCCGGTGTGACTTCGCTCCGTGCCGGCTCTACTCTTGCGCAGCCTATATTCACGCTTAAAAAAACAAACAGATGATCTAGAATTCCCATGGCCCGGTGATCTCTTTTAAATTTACCCAGCAGAAGGGCCAGTCCGGGCTTTCTTAATACTTAAGGCCTAACTGATCTGTGTTAATCCTGAATTCGCGCTCTCGTTGATCCGGCATCCTTTGCGAGAGCCTTGCCAGAGCCACGGGCAAGAGCAAGGTGGCCCAGCGGACTCACCCGTGCGCCTCCGTCTCCCCACACTCTGCGCCCTCCAACACGCGTCTTAGGCAGGTATCAGACAGGTATTATTCTGTGACGGTTCCGCGAATGCTGAAAACAGCTTTAGTTTCACAGCAGAATCTTAGGCAGGTCTACTCAGAAGTAAGCCCCATTGTGCTCCGTGTGGGATTTAACCACTTGTAAAGTGATTTACGCTATTATTATTATTATTATTATTTATTTATATAGCACCATCAGTGTACATGGTGCTGTACAGAGTAAAACAGTAAATAGCAAGACCCTGCCGCATAGGCTTACAATCTAATAAAATCATAGTAAAACAATAAGGAGGGGAAGAGAATGCAAACAGGTACAGGGTAGGGTAAGCAGGCACAGGGTAGGGTAAAACTAACAGTAGAAAGTAACAGTAGAAAGTACAGTAGAAAGTAACAGTCTACTCCCTTAATAAAACCGTACTGATTGGTAAAGAAACACGAGTGACTCCCAAATAGTTACTCTATTATAAATACACGAAGAAATCCAGCTTTTCTTTCAAACCAATGCAAAAATCCAGAAAAATGAGAAAATAAAATGTGGGGGGTCTTGGAATTTTTGAGTAGATACATGAATTTGTTCAGTTGCCATAAAACTTTAAGTCTTCAGCTGCAGGAAGGCCTTCAGCGTGTGTATTTTTATTTTTTAGAGACGCTTCAAGAGATCTCTCCCTATTCAAATTTCTCCTTTGACATTGGGATTCTGAATTATCCAAGCTACGTTTCTGGAGCGCCTTAATAATCTGACATTCCGTTTGTTTTTTATTTCCAAACTTTGTTCAAGCTCTTGGGTATGCATAGACTGCTGTAGTTTTTTCATTTTTTGTGTTTTTTTCTTCTTAGAGTTTACCAAAGCACACCTTTGCAGATACACATTGATTAAATCAGTGCACAAAAAGAAATCTTGATGATGTAATCACTGTGGATATGCATTTGTGCACATCAGTAATTAGCAAGAAAAAAATGAAGCACTGAAAATTGTAGCAAATTGCATATCTGCCAAATCCAAAATCCAAAAATGGATTCCTGCATCGAGCGAGGGCTTGGACTCGATGGCCTTATAGGCACCTTCCAACTCTACTATTCTATGATTTTATGATAAATTTTAAAAATCGTCCTTAGTTAAACTGGAAGGCAAGCACTGTGTAGCCATGGAATGATAGCAGAACAGTTTTGGGGAAATCCACTCATACCCAACATCTGCAAAAACAGAAATGTAAAAGGCTTTGTAGCCACCTCCTATAAATTGTGATTAAACAAACTTCCCATAATTCTACTTTCTCAGATACAAGATTCTGCTACACTGGATATAGAAAGAGCTAACAAAGAAATTGAAATGCTCCGAAAGCAATACGAGGCAATGTCACAAGAGTTAAAAGAAGCTGTCCAGGAAGCAGAAGTAGCAAAATGCAGAAGAGATTGGGCCTTCCAGGAGCGTGACAAGATCGTTGCGGAACGAGAGAGCATACGGTAAAATGAAGATTGGTGACACAGAATCCTAGTGACACTAGCCAAGAGTTTATTTGCAGTGTAAAATTATTATAGCAAAGCTATATAATAGGCAAAGCCATCCAAGTTAAGAATTCTGCCCTTTAAAGGGGCCTAAAAATCATTTCAAATATATAAATCAAAAGCAATGCTTCACCATATTTATAACAATGTGACACCCAATGATTAGCTAAGGCTGAAATCCTGTACACATTTTACACTATTTACATTCTATTGAAATTGAAACTGTATGCGGTATGGCAGTCCTGAACAAACAAACGAATTAAACCATGGCTTAAAAAGAATTCTTTGCTTTTAAATCAAGCCGCGAGAAGCAATGTGTACCAAATGCAAAACATAGCGTTAAGAGGAGGTGGGTGGGGGGGAGAAATCAGGAAATTATAATTAAACTTTTTTTAAAAAAACACTCCTGAAAAACCAGAAATTATAACAACAAAAATGAAAATAGTATGACGATAATCTGAAAATAAAGCTGTGACAGGGATCACAATGGTACTTGTGAACTATTCATGTATATGGTGGGAGAGGGGGAGGGGTGGGTGGGTTTCGTATCAGAAGGTGAGAAGCTGAATTTCCCTTTCTCCTACTTTATTTCCCTGCAATCTGTTGCCCTAAGTATTTTTCCCTAGCTTCGTTCCAATATCAGAAGTTTGTTGCCATCAATCCAGAATTAATTCTTTGTTCAGTAAGTTGCTGTCCCAAAAATGTAACAGTTGTATGCATTTAAAGCACTACTTAATGGATATTAAAAAAAAAAAAAAAAGCAACTGGTACCTTCTAAAATAGATCTGGCCTCCTGAAGAGTAACCATGCGGTTTTCTAGATGCCAAATCAGAGATACGTGAAGGTATGGCTTCAAAGGGGTCCTCCACGAAAACTGGCTGCTGACCCCGGTGTTTTGGCCTCTTGTCCCCTCATTATCCTGTTGTTGCACTTTTCTGGTGCCCCAGTGAGGGGCCGTTCTGCAGCTCTTTAATGTTTCATTTCGCCTCCTTTCGTTTTGAAGGACTTTGTGTGATAACCTGAGGAGGGAAAGAGACCGAGCAGTGAGTGACCTGGCCGAAGCTCTTCGCAATCTGGATGACATGAGGAAGCAGAAGAACGATGCTGTGCGTGAATTGAAAGATCTGAAGTGCGTTCTAGGAAAGCCTTTTCATGCCTAACTCTCTGCCTTGATATTGTATGTTAAGTGTTTCTTGCCTGATACATTGGGATAGGATAAGACTATACATTTAAATGCATAGGTATGCAACCATTTTACTGTTTCGTTCTTAAAATTGCGGTTAACCAGTGGACCTGGGGAGCTACCAGGATGGCTGCAGCACAAAGTTATGTAGTCAGGCCAAGAGCTGAGTCAGCTGGGAGTATGGAGGAAACACTCAGCTATATAACAGCAGGGGGAGGGGGAGGCAGTTGTACTTGCCCTCAGAGCAGGCAGGCAGTTCTTCTCATTTGAGGCCACTAGCCACTGCTCTTGGGTCAGCATTGAAGTTGCAAGGTGCATCTGCAGTAGCACAAAGCAGGCCATTCAGTTGCCGTGGGGCAACGCTATTACCTGCTTGTTAAATATCTCTCTCTATAAAACGCTTAGGTATGTTTCCGTAAAGGCTTCAGCTGATACAGGTTGCTAAGCAATAGTAACAACGTGTAACATCAGCTGATACAGGTTGCTAAGCAACAGTAACAACGTGTAAAGTCAGCTGATACAGGTTGCTAAGCCCCTCACCCGACTCCTCCGGGCTTTCCATGGTAATCCTACCCTCTTTCTGCCACTTCCCTCCCCCACCCACGAAGGGGGCAGGACCACGGTCCGGAGCTTGAGCGAGGCACGGCCGGGGCCCTTGGTGGTCAGGTGGGGGGCCGCTCGCCTGCTGCGAGCCCAGGCCCCGGCCTAATCTCATGCGAGCTGGGCGGGTGGCCCAAGGCTGACAGGAACCCCAGGAAGAGGGGGACACCTGCTCCCCCTGCCCCCGACCTCCCTGCCCCCCAGGTCTGCCAGACGGAGCTGTATCAGTGACCTCCAAGCAGCCCGCAGCCCCGCGATGAAATTTAATTAATAAACTTTAAGATATGCTACAACAGTGTATGTTACGCCAGGTACAGCTAGTATTGTTTAATTTTTCTAGGCCATCTTTTCAACCAGGCTAGCTTACAAAAAGCATGGGTGTTGCATACATATTTCTTTCCTTCTAAAGGTGAAGGGCAAAGTGCTCTAATAATAATAATAATAATAATAATAATAATAATAATAATTCTTACCCGCCTCTCCATTCTGATTGAGGCGGGGAACAACAGTAAATATAAAATACATAAAACTGAATTAAAACATAGTATACATTGTTAAAACATCCTAAAATCATTTTAAAAACATCCTAAAATTACAGTGGATCGGCCTGCTGGAAGAGATCAGTCTTAATAGCTTTCTTAAATGCTGATCGACTGTTAAGTTGACGAGTCTCCTCCGGCAAACCATTCCATAGTCTGGGAGCAGCAGAAGAGAAGGTCCTCTGGGTAACAGTTGTCAATCTAGTTTTTGCTGATTGAAGTAGATTCTTCCCAGAGGACCTGAGTGTGTGGGGCGGATTGTATGGGAGAAGGCGATCCCACAGGTAGCCTGGACCCAAACCATGTAGGGCTTTAAAGGTAATAACCAACACTTTATACTTTGCCTGGAAACTAATTCGCAGCTGGTGAAAAGATTTTAAAACTGGCGTAATGTGGTCACCCCTAGGTGCACCGGTGACCAGCCTGGCTGCCATATTTTGAACTAGTTGAAGTAGTTGAAGTAAGGTAATGCATTAATCCAATGCACACTTTCTTGGGAGTAAGTCCCATTGAAATGGAGCTTACTTCAGAGAAAACACATACATCTCATTGCACTATATGATTTGAAGAGTGAAGGAGAACAAGTGCTGCTCAAGAATGCACCAACAGGGCTTGCACTGACCTTATAAAAAAGAAGAGATATGCAATCATGTGCAAACTCAGGTTGCTTCAATACCATTTGACAGAAATGTCAGGATTACAGCTGAAATCTGTTAAAATATTTGAATACTATTTGTTTAAATGTAAATTTAACTTACAAACACACACTGAGAATGTAAGGATTTTTTAAAAAATGTCCTTGCCTCACTTGAAATACTCAAGTGTGTCTCTTCCCACAGAGAGAAGATGGAGAATCAGTTGGAAAAGGAAGCAAGGTTTCGGCAGTTAATGGCCCACAGCTCTCATGATTCAGCCATTGATACAGATTCTCTAGAGTGGGAAACGGAAGTGGTGGAGTTTGAGAAAGACAGGGTAAGTCCATTCAAGGCTACCAGAGAGGGGCTCTGAGAACATGGCAATTCACTTACTTACCTTGCATCTATGTACAGAACCACTGTAGATAACATGTAGCGTTTCATATCCATTAGGAAGATATGGATTTGAAAGCCCTTGGTTTTGATGTGGCTGAAGGCGTGAATGAGCCATATCTTCCTGGAGACTGTGGAATATTTGTTACCAAAGTGGACAAAGGAAGTATCGCAGATGGTCGATTAAGGTAAGGTATCGATAGTTTACCTGGTTCGTTATCAATGTTAATCTGTGAGTCTGTGAAGTGAGTCAAACTGGATAGAAATAAATGGCTGGGGTGGGAGTTAGTTAAAAAGACTTCACACAGGATGTAAATGTGGAGGTCCCGAAAAGAAGTTAAAATCCACAAATGGAGGTTGGGGTGGACCTAACATGCATTGTCCTGATCCATGTATAGATTTCTACTTAATTTGACTTTGTGCACAGGGCTTCCTATAATGTTAGCAGATGAGTGTAGGTAGTTTTCAACTTTCTGAAAATTACTTCCCTACTTATTTTTTGAAGGCCAGAGTGCACATGCTCAGCAGACTATAATCTGAGAATAGATATAATTGTAGGGCGACCATATGAAAAGGAGGACAGGGCTCCTGTATCTTTAACAGTTGCATAGAAAAGGGAATTTCAGCAGGTGTTATTTGTATATTTGTATTATTGTAGTATTTGTATCATTTGTAGTATTGTGTATTATTTGGTGAAATTCCCTCTTCATCACAGCAGTTAAAGCTGCAGGAGCTATACTAGAGTGACCAGATTTAAAAGAGGGCAGGGCACCTGCAGCTTTAACTGTTGAGATGAAGAGGGAATTTCACTAGGTTCCCCATATATACAAATGACACCTGCTGAAATTCCCTTTTCAATACAACTGTTAAAGATACAGGAGCCCTGTCCTCCTTTTCATATGGTCACCCTATATAATTGGGATCCAGCCTGAAGGACCTCCAGTTAAATATGCAGTCACTCTGCCAAGCCTCAGTACCATCTGAGTACCATCAGTACCATCTGCTCAGCTTTTGGAAGAAATATTACTACCTTGGAAGTTCTTTATATGTGCTATATCCAAATGCTGATTCAGAAAAAAATATGAGACTTTTTCTCCATCTGTGAAGAAAATGAAAGATGCCACAGTCCTTAAGGGAATCCTTAAAATGACACCCTGACAAGCATTGAAAAATCACTGAGTTTCCCCCCCAATAAACGAATTAAGACTTGTTGTATCACAGTGGCATTAGAAGTGGCTGCATTTTACAGGTTCATCATTGCTTGATGCACATGTAGGACAAAGTGAATTTGACTTCCTTGCCTTTAATTAATCAGAGTGAATGATTGGTTGCTGAAGATAAATGACGTAGACCTTACCAACAAGGACAAGAAGCAAGTAATAAAGGCAGTACTTAATGGCGGCGGAGTTATTAATATGGTCGTTCGCAGAAGGAAGTCCTTAGGAGGGAAGGTGATAACACCTCTGCATATCAATCTTTCTGGCCATAAAGGTAATGCTCTTATACCTTTTAAACTCAGTAGTAACAAATTAGTGCATTCAAATAATAACTTCAGAGAAAGAAGTATTTCCACTGGTTTGTTTCACGCCTTCCACACTGAAATGAATAAATGTGGTTCTGTGTTTTCGTAGTGCACATTGTGAGCCCAAAATATGTGGCCGTAGAGGTGGCCTTCCACTGCATTTATGCATGATTTACTGCTCTGGCCTTAACTCCTTCCAATCAGCTTTTCTCCATCAGTCATGACTGGATCATTCTTTCGCTCTCAGTACACAGGCTCGGCAAAATTGCCTGTCCTCAAAGGAGGCTGCCCATTGTGGGTCTGCATGAGTCACTGCTCCAGACCTGCCTCCTTGCAAAGATTGAAATGAGTATCTAATTTTATTTTAGGAAAACAACATGGCACAGCTATTAGAAGTTTGGGAAATGTTCATTTATTATTATTATTATTATTATTATTATTATTATTATTATTATTATTATTTGCATTTTTTATACCGCCCAATAGCCAAAGCTCCCTGAGCGGTTCACAAAAACTAAAACCATTCAAAGTATAAAACAAACAGTATAAAAACATGATATAAAATACACATTAAAAAGTGATTAAAAACATACTGCACATGATTAAAACATCTTTAAAACATCCTTAAATGTTAGAATGTTAGTTTTGTTGTGCTTGGATAGGAATTGGTCAGATTAACCATACTGCTGCTTTGTCTATTTCTTGATCCATGACAAATAAGACTCAGAGCTTCTCTACATTAAGGGGGAAAACCCCACATCCTTACCAGGATTTCGTCTTCTGGGATCTTTTCACATTTACTATGGGTGTCTTTAGATGACAACCAATGGTGACCATATGATTTGCAGTTGAAAACTTCCCCTTTGAGCAATGTTCCATAAAGTTCCATGAAACTTTGCCAACACCTACTTTACACACTGGGGATATCCCATGATAATTTTAAAGAGTGTATTATTTCTGATCTTTTTAAAAATGAGATTAACAGGGGAAGGCACTGGAGATGATGATAATGATAGTAGTAGTAGTAGTAGTAGTAGTAGTAGTAGTAATAATAATAATAATAATAATATATTTCTTACCGCCTCTCCATTTTGATCGAGGCGGGGAACAACAGTAAACAGTAAAATACATAAAACTGAATAAAAACATAATATACGTTGTTAAAACATCCTAAAAAAACATTCTAAAAACAGCTTAAAATTTAGGAAAACAGCATGGCACAGCTATTAGAAGTTTGGAAAATGTCCTGGAGGTTGATGGCATCATGTAAAGGACCCATAAATTTCCATTAGCTTGAATTAAATCGCTCATGTAGAGAAACTCTTAGGTTCTGATGATTAATTTGGGTTAAGCAGAGCAACTTTATAGTCAGGAGTGTGTCGGTACTGAACTTGTTGAAGAAATACAAAAAATAATAATATATGGTTTAGAGCACATTGTTCAGCTTCCTAAAAGTTTCAACTTTAATTAAATTTGTAAAGAAAATGTTTTTTAGCCTTATTTTTTTAAAAATAATAATAATGTGTGTGTTATTCAATTTATTTCTGGGCCTTTCCTATAGTAACATATAATTGATATATGCTACATTTTGTAACTGGAGAGACATCACTTAAGCCAGCTATAAAACAGTAATACTACCACCCACCCCAGCTCATATTTCACAATAACCAACCAGGTGGTAATTCATATGATAGTGTGCCACAAATTATTTTGCTAAACACTCGTATCTGAGTTTCCCCTCACACAAATCCCATTATTCTCTGGCAGAATGGCTTATACTGCTCTGGAGTGTTGATGTACATCCACCTCTGGCCTTACTTTAACATGAACATCTCTGACTGCCGCACTACCCTCTTGCAAATGATGGGCAGCAGGGATGCTTCTCTTTCCAGGTCTCAGCCGTGGATATGGTAGTATTTCCTGGCCCGGTACAGAGGCAGCTGTCTCTGGGAATGATGAAAGTGTGTGTATGTGCATGTGTGCACACTCACACACCCCATTGTTAAGGCACAGAGCAGGGAGCCCACCCTCCCTCTCCCAAACTTCAGAGGCCCAAGAATTTGAGAGAGGTGAGTATGTGTTGCAGATACTTAAGAACTTAGGAGCCCTGCAGGATCCAATCAGAGGCCCATGACGTCCAGCATCCTCTTTCCATCTGTGGTCAGCCACATGCTTCTACGGAGCTTGCAAGCAGGGGAGGCACGCAGTTAACTCTGTCTTCCAGCGACTGCTGTTCAGATGTTCACTGACACTGAACTGGGAGATTTCATTTAGCTAGCATGGCCCTTGAAGGAGCCTGCCACCATGGATTTGTCTAATCCTTTTTTTAAAAAAAGCTGTCTAATCCGTTTCTCATGGGAAAGTCACCTGATGGAGCATTCAGGAAATGGAGGTGCACAGTCCTCCCAGGAAAGAGGTGGCACTTCTAAGTCCTGGACAGGTATGTGCATATGGTGTGGGTCTTGTAGAGGGTGTGTGTTGTGGGGACAGACATGGCAGAATGGATTTCACTGACATTGTAGCTTGACTATAGTGAACACACTACCCTAATGCAAGTAGTACACTTGATATGAAAGGATTGCACTGCATGCATGAAATTAATTATTGAATCTATTTTTGTCTTTTCCATTTCAGATAGTGGAATTGGTATAGAAAATGGAGTATTTGTTGCTACTATAGTGCCTGGTAGTCCAGCTGCCAAAGATGGGTCTCTTGCGGTAGGAGATAGGATAATTGCGGTAAGTCATATTTTTTAGTATTTCTTAGCGCATAGGTGAGATTTGTTGTATAGGCTCAATTCAGATACTATGCCAAACTAGATTTGTACTAACCAAACTACGATTTGAGTTTCTACAGTTAAACCTACAAGTCTGCCTTCTTATTTGTTCTGCACGTCACTCCATTCTTTAGATCACTTTGGTTTAAAACCACGCCTTAGGTTGGTCTCACACAGTCAACCCAATTCCACATAAAAGGAAACAACCCACATAAACAGGCTGCATCCATTTGCTGTGCCTCCTCCTGCCCTCTCTGTGGTTTTAAAATTGTAACTAAATACAACAGCATGACTTTGCGGGGTCAAACATGCTCAAAGGCACTCCATCCTGATATCGCTGTTTTCTCAGAATCTGGGGGAAGCAAGTGTGCAGCCTTCACCCTTAAGAGGGAGGGAGGAAGGGGAGGCACTCTGCGCATGCCCAGAAACAGACCCAACAAAGAGGAAAAGTGCCCAGCCCATTCCAGCCCTGGCCTTTCAGTATAGGCTCCTGATGGAGCACTTGGTGGGTGAGAAGGGCAGGCCGAGGAACTCCCAGCAGGATTGGCTGGACCTGGGTGCATCCACTGACATCCACTTACCTCTCCTCCTTGGTGATGCTCCTCCTCGCCGCTGTATAGAGGAGCAGCATCGACAACAAGAGGATGTCTCAGAGGACGCGGGCACCTATGGGCTGCCAAAGGCATGCTGGGAGGTGTAGTTTTGGCATGTAGAGCAGGTGATTTTAAATAAAGCATGGGTTAGCAAACCAGGTCACTATCTCTCAATCCTAACTCAGCTCCCACTTCCCTGACTTCTCACTAACTGTCTTAGTGCTCCTTCTACCTGACTTTCTCCAACTGCCCCTCACCCCGCCCACCATTGCATTCTAGCCTCAGCTATCAGTCATTCCTCCATTCACTCTTCTATTTCAATGGTATAATCAGGCTTTTACATAAAATTTCATAAACTTTATCCAGTAATTTCTGCATCTGTCTTGGAATGTTGTGGTTTAGTTATGACAGAAAAAAAAATGTAGCATAAAAAAATCTCATCAAGTTAAAAGGCCTTGGAAAATAAAAATAAAACTCACTTGCCACTGGAAAGCCATTAATGCAGTCACTAGGCAACCTTTTCTGGGAAAAAGAAACCCATAAGCGAGGTGCCACAACTAAGAAGGCTCGCTCTCCAGTTGTCTCTACCACACGTCAGATGGTGTTCAAAGATTAACATGTCATTCAGGGACCTTGGTTTATGCCTATAAGTCCAAGCATGTTTTGGAAAGACTTATCAGGCTTTGGCGGCCATCATTTGGAATTGGCTCGCCATCCTGGGCCTGAAGGGAGAGTGCCTGGGGCTGGCTGCTGCAGTCACTAGGCACCTCAGGAGCTGGAGAGAAGGAGGGTGCAGCTCTGGACCCATTGCCAATGGCGACGACTGAACTAACCGTCAGTCAGTCAGCTGGCTGGCTCCCTCATGGCCTACATACAGACACCGATTGCACAGTGCAATGTGGACTGGCTCAGCCAGACTTTACGTTCTATGAATCTCGGTGGCAGGATTCCCATTGGGCAAGTTGGGCACCACAATGAAAGGCATGCTGGGAGTTGTAGTTTTCGTTTTCTGTGGGGACAAGGAGAAACGAAACATTCAGTGCATTTAAAAGCTACCTCACAGGCCTTGCAACGGCCTTCCTTGCAGGATTGTCATGATGGTGAGAGAGGAAAAAAAGAAACAAATATAATTCCATTAAAAGTTACCTCACAGGCCTAGCACGGGCCTACTACCTTGCAGACGTATAACTTAGGGAGCCTGAGCAACGCCGGATATATCAGCTAGTTTCTAATACTGGTGCAGAAATAAAGATGGCACCGTGCAAACCATGTTTTGCAGTTCAGGAGACACCTTAAAGCTAAGAACAAAAAGGATTGCTTGTAACCATAAGTTTACAAATATTATTCAAACCATTGTGACCATGGTTTCAAGAGAGATGTGGTTGGTCTAGATGTATATGTAACTCTAAACACCAACAAGGGAAGGGATGAGGGGATTCTCTTTGATGTTGGGAGAGAGCATATTTGCCTGCCGTTGTAGGGATCGAGAGTAATCAATGCCATATCAGGGTATTTCCTTTTAACAGCCTGGTGTTTCTCTTTACTTAATGTTAGCCAGCCAAGGTGTTTACCTCTACTAGCTTTGGCATTGTTAACATATCATCCTCTTATTGCAGATAAACGGCATTGCACTAGATAATAAATCACTGACTGAATGTGAAGCTTTGCTGCGAAACTGCAGGGAGTCTCTTACGCTTTCATTGATGAAGGTGAGTGTTGAAAGGGAGCGGAAGTGAACGTGAATGAAAGCTACACTCTCCACTTAAAACAGCTGTTTACCTGCATCTGCTGTGTAACGTTAAGTACACTGCCTAACTTAGGCAAGTGGGGTGGGTGGGAACAGTGGTTAGGGAAAGAGGACTCCAGCCCTATCTACACCAGCCTCTTCATTGGCCCTGCTCTTGTATCCTGTCACCCTCACAAATCCATCCAGGACTCATACTCCAACCTTCCTCCCTGATCTCCTGCACTGTCTCAACTCCTTACTTCCTGCTGGTAGCCAGCAATTGGGTCTGGTTCAGGGGGTATGAAGGTTGCAGCATTGTCTAGAAGGGGGTTAGGGGATGCAGTGTGGTTCTGTGGACTTACACAGCACTCTAGCCCCTTCTCTGCAGCGTCACTCCCTTTCTGCACTGCCCTTTCTGGCCATAATGCGCTCAAAGCACAGGTGGGCTGCCAGCACCAGCCCACCTTTCCTTAACTCCAGCACAGATAGGCTAAGGGAGCATCGGGAAGAGAAGGGTAATGCAGCTTTGTGGACTCAAGACACAGCTGTACCTTGCCACCTACCCATCCCAACCCTGTATCCCACTTCCACCATTTTCAAAGTGTTTTGAGTCATGCTTGAGCATGATGGGAAAAGAACTGGCCTTCATTTTATTTCATATATAAAACTAGTATGTGTCCCACTACAAAGTAGATGCTGCTACAAAGAGATCATCCATACCCCCAAAGGATGACTCCTGACTATACTAGGGCAATCTTCACACATTTCTCGACCTTATGATTGCCGTAGTTGTAGTTGCAAGTGTGAATGGCCAAAAATAAAACCACCTTCAGAAGCAAATAAAAGGTGCCCTGTCGTTATTGTCATATGGCATTTTCAAGATTGTCTGTCAACAGTTGATGATTTCTCCATTCGAGGTCAGCAATTTTATAATAAAACTGTGGAATAAATGCAGTCTTCCAGCTGTTGTTCAACAGTCTGCTGCATTCATGAAAATGATGTACAGCGACATCACATGCAAGTTCTTTCGTGGATTGGCTCAGGATCATGATATTGACCTGATGTGGCTTTCCCTGCTAAAGACCTTGCCTACCTTGGTGTGTATAGATGGTTCTCATCTTTACACAATTGCTGAGCCTGCCCTGCAGTTCATGTATTGGAGCAATGGAATCTCCCCTTTCCCTCTACTATAAGCCTACTGAATATGTGATGCAGAGTGCTGCTGAAATCTCAGAAACCAAAGGAGTTGCTGAATAAGATTTCCAGTAGTCACGGTGTGTGACCAGTGATAGCAACGTTCTCTTCCCCGTGACTAGCAGATACAGAATAAATAATATAAATTATGGAATAAATTCTGCAAATTTGACAAAATGAGTACAATTTGTAGAATTCACCTTTTGTAATAACAGCCTTTGGCTTACCATGGTCCAGAATATTGATGTGCATATAGCACTGAAAACAGGTAGCCTATCTGTAGATAGAAAAGAGAATAGATAGCACAGTGACTTGGTTCAGATAGCAGCACATTTCAAGATAATCTTCTAGGACTGCAATCCTATACATACTTATCTGGGAATAAGTCTTTCTGACTAGATATCCATAGGATGAAGATGTAAATGTAATTTAGTATGAACAAACAAATTAAGGAGAGAGTGCGTGTGTATACATGTACAAATATATAAATAAAAATGCTGTTGTAGTAATGTTCTGCTAAAGGCATGTTGTTGTTGTTTCTCCATGTAGTTTTTTCCTCCGAGCTCAAGCTCATCTTGGAGTGGTCAAAACATATTTGAAAATCTCAAGGATTCGGAGAAAATATCAAACTGTAGGGTTCATGCCTCAGAGGTACAGGTTCAGAATAAAAGAAACTTAAAACACAACAGCTCAACCCAAACAGACATTTTCAATCCAGACATAATGGATATCAAGAAGGACCAGAGCGATCAAGGGAGTAGTTTGTACTGTGACCTCAAACCGTTCCCCAACAGCATTTTACACGCAGACTCTCACCGGAGCGCAGTCCACGGCTGCCACAGTAACTCAGAACACAGCCTTGGCTCCTTCAGTCCAGATGTGTACGGGGAGCCAAGCTATGGCATAGTGAACGTGGACAACAGGAGGCTGCCATTTGAGCCCACCGTTGCAGACTGCATGATAATAGAGAGCACTTTGGACAAAGGGCCCAGCGGGAAACACAGCGGCGGCACTTGGCCTAAAGTAGTGGTCAACATTGCTACTGCAGAAACCGAAAAGTTCTCTGTGTACAAAAAGCCAAAACAAAGGAAGTCCATCTTTGATCCTGACACTTTCAAAAGACCTCTGACTCCTCCCAAAATGGACTATCTGTCTCCCAGTCAGGCATTGGGCCATTCACCCCAGCCCTCCCAAACGGAAGTCCTTTCCACCCCTCCCACCCCTCCCAAGAGAAGCGATTCTATTAAGTTCAAACACAAACAGCAGGCAAGCTCTACGTCAGAATCAACTGTCACAACTGGTTCACCGCCTACCAGTCCAGCTGCAGTCCAGCCTCCTGTGTCCATCGAACTCAAACCAGACAGTGGTATCCACAAAGGGCGAGGTAGACCCTCTGGACATTATTACAGGGAAGAAGGGGTTGACTCTGCCCATTTGCCTTCAAGGAAATCCTGTGAAGATGACATTGGCTTTCAAAGAGTGGAAGAGCCTGAAATTAAAAGACCAAGGCCTAAATCTGCTCCTGCCTTGAGACATAAACTAACCCCTGTGCCCATTCCTAATCCATCTCATCAGGTAGATATGAGAACCTGAAGAAGGGATCCTGGCCAACAGTCTCAAAAGTGATTTAAATGTTTAGGGTTTCTTTCCTACTCCAAAGTGAATCACACCACAGAAAGGTTAACTGGTTGTTAAAGGTGTGTCATAGTGCTTGTTAACACCCGAGAAATTGAAGTGGGACATTGTGGGGTAGTTAAAATGAAGTGGAACATTGTGGGGGTAGTTCCACATAAGGTTGTTACCTTTACTGGCTTAATGTGCCTCTCTGCTGTTGATCTCTGCAAAGAAGGACAAGAATCTATATACTGCAAAGCCCCTGACTTGTTAGTTAGTGTGAATTTAGGCCTCTTAGTAAATGGCATTTCTAGCTAAATGTATTTATTTATTATCCGCCTCTCCCTCTGGATCAAGGCGGGGAACACCAAATACAGAACACCATAAAATACATAAAACTGATTAAAAACATATAAAACTAATACATTATTAAAAAGCATCTTACAATTCAACTGGGTAGCCCTGCCAGAAGAGTTCAGTCTTTATGGCTTTCTTAAATTCGGAAAGACTGTTAAGTTGACGAATCTCTCCTGGCAGGGCATTCCACAGTCTGGGAGTAGCAGAAGAGAAGGTCCTCTGGGTAATGGTTGTCAGCCTAGTTTTGGCTGACTGAGGTAAATTCTTCCCAGAGGACCTGAGTGTGTGGGGCGGATTGTACGGGAGAAGGCGATCCCACAGGTAACTTGGACCCAAACCATGTAGGGCTTTAAAGGTAATAACCAACACTTTATACTTCGCCCAAAACCTAATTAGCAGCCAGTGTAGTGATTTTAAAGCTGGTGTAATATGGTCACTCCTAGGTGTACCAGTGACCAACTTGGCTGCCATATTTTGAACTAGTTGAAGTTTCCGGACTAGGCACAAAGGTAGCCCTATGTACAGTGCATTGGAGAAGTCGAACCTCGAAGTTAACAGCATGTGCACTACCGTTTTTAGGCCTTCCAACTCTAGGAAGGGGCGCAGCTGGCATATCAGCCGACGAAAATAATTCACCCTTCACAAAATGGAGATCAAGGCCTGAATTCAAACAATTGTGTAACTAATTCAGGAGTCCAAGATGCTTTAGGCTCACCACATGGCAAAGTGCTCTTGAAATGGCAGTGGGGGGGGGGGGATAGTTTCAAAAGTAACTTATGATAAGGTGGTTTGATTTAAATCAAGGGGATTTTAAGACTGCTGTCCTATCCCCACTTCCAGGCAGCAAACCCCATTGAACTCAGTGGGACATTTCTGATGTATAGAATTGGGTTGTGAATCAAGGGTGAGCAACACACGGCCCCTGCTGTATTCTCCCCTCCCCCCCACCCCTGGCTGCCCTCCAAAATTGTAAACAAACACTTTTTGAAGGGGGGGGGGAATGATATTTTCAAGTAATTTTGATGCTTTTGGCGCTCCATAGCTTTTGTGGATGCCATTGCCCTCCATCTCATATATTTAAAAATGGAGTGCCATGAGGAGGGGGGAAGGTATGTCCCAATGTGGGGGATCTGGGAAGTGGAAATGACCCCCAGACACCCCAAGGTTGCCCACACCTGCTATAAATCATTGATTTGAAGACATGGTTTAAATCATACAGAAAAAAGACTGATTTTAAATGGTTCATTACCATATTTCCCATTTGGTGATTTGTTTATTTATTGGACAAATGTATATACCTTTTGGTTGCTTTAACAATTACTGGTTTGTATATTGGTTTGCAACTCAATAGACCCTTTTATTACCTAGGAGTTCTAATGGGTCCTACATCAGAGAAGTCAGAGGAGGGAACTCTGCCCTGTTGACCAGACACAAAAGAGGGCAGGGCACCCGCAGCTTTAACTGTTGCGATGAAGAGGGAATTCCACCAGGTGCTGCATGCGTTCAAAGGACACGTGCTGAAATTCACTTTTCTATACAACTGTTAAAGATACAGGAGCCCTGTCCTTTCCATATGGTCACCCTAATTTTGAATGAACACACACACACACACACACATATATATACACACACACACACACAGAAACACACACAGAGTTTGGCTCTCAGTTTAGCTTTAACATGCCCATTAAACTCAGATTTCATTTTGATCCAGCATATTCTAAAAGGAGGCACTTCCTCTAATTAAAAATGTTAGTTGAAGAAACCAAACATTTTTATCAAGCCTGTTTTCAGTGCATAGGGGGCTACAAGTAAAAGTACAATGGGGAAAGTTCCATTGGGTGAAAATCCGTGCATGCAGACCATTTGGATTCCTGCCTTGCATGCATGTATGTATTGTCTGATTTATACCCTACTGATCAAGCTACAAGGGGTTCCAAAAGAAGCTACTGAGAATTCAGACATATTTAGAATTCAGGAGCTTGATTCATTTTTATTATGACTTATGTACTGCCATAAATGTGCATGGTGCTTTATAGATCAAGAAGAAGAAGACAAGTCCCTGCCCAAAGGTGCTTACAGTAGCGAATTTGACACTTTGCATTCAATTCAGTTATATACATATTTAGGCTACAGCCCTGTACCCAATTACTTGAGAGTAAGCCCAACTGAACGCAGTGGGGCTTACGTCTGCGTAGATCTGCATAGGATTGCACTGTTCGGTTTTAGTTTCTGTAGGGACTGATGCCTAAGGTGTCATGCCCATGCGGGCAGGGATTTGAGGGAAGAGAGTGAGGCAGCTTCACATATGTGTTCCAGGAGGGAGTTTCGGACATGAGGGAAATAGAGGGAGAAAGGTCAGAATTCCCAGTGTGTTTTGCATTTGTTGGTTGCAGACATTTTCAATAATGATTACAGTTTGAATTCTCCGGCTTTCAGCAAAAGTGTTAATCTACCCTCAGTAAAAATCGAACTATGCAGCATACAAGAGATCGGTTCAATTGCTCTGTATATACTTTAAATACAGGTTGTGTCTGAGAACATGATGTAAAAAAGTGTGCAGAATAGCAAAGACCAATGGAAGGGGATGGTATGTAATTAGAATAGAAATAATAAAAGTGTAGCAAGCAGTATCCTGTAATGCAGGAATAGCCAAATGATCTGACCGCAAGGCAATTTTAATCTTATCTCCTATTGAATTTTGAGCAAGTTATGGTGAAAATCAAGAAAAGGCCCACTGTTCCCATCGTTAGGAAAAAAAATCTTCCATGTGTACATTTTAATATTGCATCGTATTCATATGTACATAACTATAACATTTGTATGCAATGCTATGCCTAAGTATCTATATATATATAAAACACTTAGGTATGTTTCCGTAAAGGCTTCAGCTGATACAGGTTGCTAAGCCTGTCGCCCGACTCCTCCGGGCTTTCCAAGGTAATCCTACCCCCCCTTTCTGCCTCTTCGTTCCCCCCCCCCCCATGAAGGGGGCAGTGCCACGGTCTGGAGCATGAGCGAGGCATGGCCGGGGCCCTTGTTGGCTGGGTGGGAGGCCGCTCGCCTGCTGCGAGCCCAGGCCCCGGCCTAATCATATGCAAGCTGGGCGGGCAGCCCAAGGCTGATATGCTACAATGGCGTATGTTACGCCGGGTACAGCTAGTATACTAGGAAGCCCTTGCTGTTAGTGGCAGCTACATTGTGGCGCCTAACCAATCCTGAGAGGTCATTCCTGTGCAGCACAACCTACTGATCCACTGGAGAATAGTGTAGCCCTCTGTGACTATAGACATTGGCAATCCCTGCCATAATGATGGATGGATATTGAATATAGTGTCTTTAGCATTAAGTTGAAGCTATACAAAAGGGGAAAAAAAGCTAAACCAAAAAGGGAAAGAAAAGAAAGATGATTTGGACTCTCCCCACAGGTACAAAAGTACACTCCAGCAAGTGAAGAGCTGCTTTCTCCTGAGCTACAGGAGTGGCCAACGTATTCACCAAAACGGGCCAGTAGGCTTAGCGATGGGTTTGTGCCTACCTCTTTATACCCTGGAAGCTTATCAGCAGGTTAGTAACAATGACTTGCATGGCTGTGATGACTCTGTCCTACATGTGAGCTGAAGGGGGTAAACAGTGAATGTATACGTGGGAGAATGGTGTGTTGGCTTGAAATCCAGAATCCTTGAAGTGTAGAGGCTTTAGCATGTAAGTAATTATGGGATGGTATCCAATATTGGCCCTATGTAGAGTTGATCCATTGAAATGAATGGGACTTTAGTCATCACTAACTTACCTCTCATTCATTTCAGTGGGTCTGCTCTATGTAGGACTAACACTGGACACTACCTATGGGGTGTATATTATTGATGAATTAACCTTCAGAAGCAAAAGTTGCTCTCTATATGTTTTGTAGGTACAGTACCAAGAAACATTGCACCATGTCCTGCAGTAACTGCTATTATGAGAAACCCGATTTATACTGCTTGGAGCCATAGAATTAGCACCACCAATTGCCCCTCCGTTGCCAGCCAATATTGCCATCAGCATCTGCATCCCGGGTAGGTGGCTAAGAAGAACCTTGATGGATCAGACTGAATGTCATCCAGTCTAGCATCCTGCTTCCAAATGTGGGTCGGCCTGATGGTTCAGGAGACCCAAAAGCATGACGTGAATGTAATAACCGTGCCCCTGTTATTGTCCCCCTCCCCGTAATAATCGGTATACTGAGATACACTGGGCCTGTTCAGACAAAACACCAAGCCATGAAGGTTAGGCTGCTAATCCTATTGCAGCAAGTGGTTACTGAGTGTGTTGAAACTGTGGTTCACATGACATGCTAGTTATGGTTCACAAGACACACTAAGCCATAATGTTTAGCTCAAAATGCTTAATCACTGTGTCTTAGCGTGTTGTCCGAACAGGGTCACCGGGTGACTCTCTCCTTTCTGTAGTTGTGTTCTGTGTTTTTAGATCACATTAATCGCTCGGGGATTATGTTGTATATGTGTATGTGTCTAAACCAGGGTTGGAGGTCCAGGGTCCCCATCCTGCCCTCCTGGAGTCCCGATCTGGCCCTCTGGTCTTGCTTGTTGGTGGTTTCCTGGCTTTTGTGCAGTTTCCCCTCCATTCTAAAAGGTCAAAGTGCCTCTCCGAAGGCTCAGTTACTGGCAGTAAGAGCGTTAAGCTACAATAGGCTGGTACTTTTGATATTTTGCCTCTGCCCCTTTTGCCTTCAGCTCCACCCACCACTGTAATGCAGCCCCCAAGAGCTTCTCTGGATTGGAATTTGGCCTTCAGGCTGAAGGAGGTTCTCCACCTTGGTCTAGATGATTAATGGCTACCTTTCTCTGTGTTGTAGTCCTCAGCACCAAGGCCGCCTAAGTTTGGACCTGAGTCACAAGCACTCCAGTGAGTGTTCGGAAAACCCACGCGGCAGGTCATCCCATGGTTCAAATTCACTGCCTTCTAGCGCAAGACTTGGTAAGTGGCATTTCAGACTGGACAATGCAAGCCATGTCTTTGCAGCTACAGTTTGCGTAATTTAGGGGAAATATTCTGCTTCTTCCCTACTGCTTGCTGCCAGTCAGTGTTCTGGGCTCTGGCTCGCCTCTGGTTAGGAAATAGACTTTCAAAAACAAGGTGGACTGGCCCTATAGATGTAAAATTTCTGGAATTTTTGTAGCCATGGAAAAATACATTTTTTTAAAAAAATAATTGCAGGGGAAAATGGAAAATTTAGGAAAATAATAAATGCAATACTTATGTTTTAAGTGCTCATTAGAGATCTAAAGTCACTTATTACTTTAGGACAGTCTTCCCCAACCTGGTGTCCTCCAGATATCTTGGACTTCAGCTCCCATCAGCCCCAGGGAGCATGGGGAATGGTTAGGAATACTGGGTGTTGTAGTCAGAACATCTGGAGGACACCAGGTTGGAGTAGGCTGTTTTAGGACCATAAAATATATTATGTATAACTTGGTTTGCTCATAAAACTTTTAAAAGTAAACTGAGTATATTTGTAATTGTTGTCTGAATAAACTATTCTTTTGCATTAGTATACTGAACATTATAATTTTATGAGCGAAGGAAGTTGTACATAATAACTTTTAGGTTTCTAATTCATGTCTGATCGGAGGGAAGTCCAGCAAATAGTCCTTGAAACATCTGAGTCATCCTAAAAGCAAAAAGAAGCAGGAAGAACTGGAAGCAGAGGAAGACTGATCCACAGGACTCTGTAGAATAAAATCCAGACTGTCAAGAATGTACATTTTCTTCCATATTATGATAATAGTGACTTTGCTCACATGTTGGGAAACTGAGCATGATTTGAAGCACCCCTAAAGCATTTGGAGACAAGGACTGCATGCAGTTCTGCTAGTGTGGGGAAAGAAAGGAAGACCAGATGCACTCCTGACCCATACACCTCTTTGGTTTTAAAATAGACTTCTGCCCTCCAGCCCCACTTCCAATACCATATTTAAACATCAAACTGCCACCATCCACTCTATTTCAGCCAACAAGTTGGAATATTTGTGAGAGGATGCAGTTAGATTTTCTAAGCAATAGTATAACTTGCTAAAGAGGACCATTGCTAATACAGTAGCTTTTCAGATTTCTTGTAAGATTGAAAACCCAAACGAATTTTCTTCCTTGTTCTTATTAAGTCTGATTTTCTTCCCTTTTGTGCTTTAAAGTAGGTTCTTCCAGCAACTTGCAATATAGAACAGAACGAATAAAAATACCTTTGACACCAAGATACCCGAGGTCCATCATCGGCTCCGACAGGGGTAAATATAAATATATATCTTATTTCCATATTGGGAAAGATTACATAAATGGAGAGTTGTTCCATGTTTAGAGTATGGAAATGCCCCATTCCAGGTTTCTAGTATCTGTTTTTGCCTTGGGTGAAAATGGTAGACTTGTAGAGCCGGTGTAGTGGCTAAGGTGTTGGACTGGGAGCTGGGAGATCCGAGTTCTAGTCCCCACTCAGCCATGGAAACCCACTGGGTGACTTTGGACCAGTCACAGACTCTCAGCCCAACCTACCTCACAGGGTTGTTGTTGTGAGGATAACATGGAGAGGAAGAGGATTATGTATTGGGTTCCTTGGAGAGAAAAAAGCAGGATATAAATGTAATAAATAAATAAATAGAGGAGACCCTGCCCTCAACCCTCATAAATCTCTTACATTCCAAATGATACTTGTACCTAGTTGGACTTGATGCAGAGGAGTTCTGTGTCCTTCTTGTCAGAGCAGGAACCCATACCCTGAGCTGCACTCAGCCACAGAACCTCTTGTAGTCCTTACGTGGACATCAGGACGTGCTTTTAATCCTTTTGTTCTTCATCGTGGTCTCTATGCATCACACATATGGGCTTTGCGCCTGCGCAGAGACCAGACCGGAATCTCCAATAGCTTAGGGAAACGCTTTTGGGCGGGAACCCCTCCCCCACGCTACCGCGCATGTCCACGGGGTTCCCGCCCTTCCCTCAGTTTTTCGTCGTCCGCCATCGTGCACAGACGTAGAAACCGTGTTCTCTCCAGCTTGTGTAGTACTTACCTTTTTTGCTTCGCTATCTGACTCTTTTTTCTGCGCTGTTCTTCTTTTTCTTGTCTATCTGAAAAAAAAAAAAAAAAAAATATTATTGTTGTTTCCTACTCTTTTTCCAGCGATCTTTGATCGCTTTCGGCGCCTGAGGCGCATGGCCGTAAGGGCCCCCTTCAGGAAGTGCGTTAAATGTGGCGCTAAATTGCCACCTAAGGACGGCCATTCCCTGTGTGTGTTGTGTTTGGGTGAAGCGCACAAGGTTCAACAGTGCCACCACTGTATGGCATTTACCAAACAAACACGGAAAAATAGATCAGATAGACTGCGGTCTATACTGTGGGAAAAAGCTCTGCGAGCAACTGAACCTTCGCCTCATAAGCGTAAGGAGCAACACTCCTCAAGGGCAATGGAAAAACCTCTTAGCCCAGAAGTCCAATCAGTCGTTATTGGTGAGGAGTTGATGGCGGATAACAGGGCCATACCCCTGACGCCAGGCCGATCCCTAGCGGTTTCCGCAGCCAAGAAGATTTCAAAAAAGGCTCGGACCCCTAAATCGGCGGAACAGCTAAAGAAAAAGAAGAAAAAGAGGAAGGACGCAGAAAAATGCTCCACCTCGAGGGTCGATACCCTATCTTCGATACCCACCGAGCCTGCCAGGTCGGCGCCGACCTCGGTGTCGACGCAATTGCCGACGCAATTGCCGATACCAACACCTTTACCGACTGCGAGGAGTTCGATGTCGGAGGGTGAAATTCGGGACTCCGTATCGGTTGCGTCCATACCATCGGCTCAGGTACCGTGCACGACTGAGTTGGAAGAGCCGACTAGGCTTGTTCCACATCGGCGGCACCGATCTCCTGGCCCGGACTTCGATCGAGTGTCTCAATACTCTGAATATCAACGGGACTACCCTTATGATTGGGAGTATTATCGGCCTCAGGACTATTATCCTTCTGAGCGCAGACGTATTGAGCATTTTGCACAGCCTCCTCCGAATTCAAGAGTCTTGCAAATTCCTCCAGATCCTCGATCCTATACACCTCGCAGCCGTGATAGCAGGACTGAGCGTATTGAACACCGATCGATACCGACTGCAACTGTCGTTGCGCCCTCACCTCAACATGAACGAGCTCTGCAGCCAGTGCATCAAACGGTGCGGGCGGCTCAAGAGTCTCCTGATGAGGACTATAGGTCTGATTCAGACTCTATTGTGTCCGTAACCCCATCTATGCCTTCACCTGACGATATTGTAAATAGTAATGAACCGGTCTCCGCCTCAGAAGATGTGGGGAAATTCTCTGACCAGGTACTCCGAATGGCCAAGTCCCTAGGTCTCGACATCGATCAACCAACAGAGATCGATGATGACCCAATCTACGATGTGACTCGAACGGAATCTAGCTCGACCATCGCGATTCCCTTCCCTCCTACACTACGGAGGACTGCACAGATCTCCTGGAAAAATCCGTGTGCAGCACAGTCGACATCTAAAAGATTGGAGTCAATGTATAAAGTCAAGGAGGCCAATGCCGAGTTTCTATTCCAGCACCCGAAACCTAATTCGATAATCGTGGAATCTGCCCAGGGAAGATCACAGAAAGTGCATTCAGCTCCTACCGATAGAGAAGGCAGAAAATTAGACTACCTCGGCAGAAAGGTGTATGCCTCGTCTTCTTTAGGAATAAGAACCTCTGCGTACGAGGCAACTATGGCCAGGTACCAAATATTCATTCTAGAAAAATTAAACTCTCTCTCTGACCATCTGCCCGAAGATAAAGGGGAGTTGGCGAGGATTTTCCATACCGAGGCAACTGCAATAGCCCATCTGCAGCTCAATTCTGCAAAACATCAGACGGATTCCCACTCCAAGTCGATGATGGGTTCTATAGCCCTTCGACGTCATGCTTGGCTGAGGTCAGCCAACTTGACAAATGAGACGAAGACTAGAATAGAAAGTCTGCCGTTCGACGGAGAGGGGCTATTCAACAATAAGACCGACGAGTCCTTAGATTCGATATACAAGGCTCGCACGACTGCCAAGAAGATGGGATTCTCACATCCCCAACCACAATTTAAGCAAAGGCGCTGGACTAGACAACCGTACCAGCAGATCCAACAGCGCCCTCAGTTTGACAAGCAACCTCCAAAACAACAACAACAGATGCAGAGAAAGAGACCTTATCAAGGTCGATACCAGCAAAGCAGACATCAGCCGGATTTCTCAAAGAGGCAGCGGCTTTGACTTCTCCGTACCAGGCCTACTACCCTTTACAGACCGTCTAGCACCCAAGTACCATCAATGGGAGTTCATAACATCCGACTCCTGGGTGCTCACTATCATCAAGACGGGTTACGCCATCGAATTCGATGCCCTTCCTTTCTCTTCGGGAGTGAAGATAACAGCACCATCCCCTCCTCTGCTGCTCGAGGTACAGACCTTACTATCGAAGGGAGCCATCTCTCCCGTACCTACAGAGGAGCTCAACCAGGGATTTTTCTCCCGTTACTTCACGGTCCCGAAGAGAGATGGAGGTCTTCGACCGATCATGGACTTAAGACAACTGAACAAATATATCACCCCAAGGAAGTTTCGTATGACAACAGTCACTTCTATTCTCCAACTGTTGCATACAGGGGTTTGGTTCGCGGTAGTAGACCTGAAGGATGCGTATTTCCACATCGCCATCAGGAAGTCGCATCGAACTTACCTACGTTTCTCCATCGGCGTCGAGCAGTTCCAATTCAACGTCCTCCCTTTCGGCCTCGCGACGGCACCGAGGGTCTTCACGAAGGTGATGGCTGTTGTGTGTGCCCACCTGCGAAAGAAGGAAATACATGTTTATCCATACATAGACGACTGGCTCCTGGTTGCGGAGGACAGTCACACGCTCCAGGAGAATATAACCACGACTCTAGAACTTTTAGAATCCCTTGGCCTGTGGGTCAATCAGGAAAAATCTATACTGACTCCTCAGCGAACGATAGACTTCATAGGAGTGACTCTGTCGTCTCGAGATGGAAGAGCTTACCTCCCGTTAGCGAGGGCAAAAACACTTCGAGACCTGATTCTCGATGTCGAAACCCAAGCAAGACCTTCGGCATGGACAATCCAACGATTGCTGGGTTTGATGGCGGCGACTACTGCTGTCATCAGATTCGCCCGATTGCGAATGAGGATTCTTCAAGGGTGGTTCTTGAAGACCTTCGATCTTCGACGCAACGCTCGCAGGACTTACCTTTCGATACCGAGTCAGGTTCGGGCGTCGTTGAAATGGTGGCTTTCGATGGGAAACCTCCTGGAAGGGATTCCTTTTCAGCAAGGAGCACCGTCGCTTACCATCACGACAGATGCTTCTCTCGATGGATGGGGAGCTCACTGCAATTCGCTCACCGTCCAAGGTCGATGGTCCCCTCGGCAGAAAGGGGATCATATCAATCATCTGGAACTCTTGGCTGTGGAAAATGCTTTGAAAGCGTTTGCCCAGATCATCGAGGGCAAGGACGTTCTGATTGCAACAGACAACACCACTGTTGTCTGTTACATAAACAGGCAAGGGGGAACGAGGTCATACCCCTTAACCCGCTCTGCACTCAGGATTTGGAATTGGTGCATAAGGAGACAAACTTACCTGACTGCGATCCATGTAGCGGGGAAGGAGAACATCGTAGCGGACTCCCTAAGCAGGTCCTTCCACGTCGATCACGAATGGGAGCTCGATATCGAAGTAAGAAGCAACCTCTTTCGATATTGGGGCGATCCGTCTGTCGATGTCTTTGCCACTGCAGAAAACGCAGTTTGTACCAACTTCTGCAGCAGAGCAGGAAGCGGAAAGAACTCGCTAGGAGACGCCTTCGCAAGAACCTGGACAGGGGGACTACTATACATTTTCCCACCGTTCCCACTACTGACAAAAGTCGTGGCCAAGATAAGAACAGACGGCACAAACTGTATTCTGATCGCGCCGTGGTGGCCTCGACAACCATGGTTCCCTCATGCTCTTCGACTGTCGAAAGGGGATTACATCGAGCTACCATCGATACCGAACCTTCTGTCTCGACACCAAGGCAGAGTTCGACACCCAGACCTTTCGACTCTCAAGATGACGGCATGGAGAATACTGCCATAACCTCCGGCATCGAACAGTTGACGGTACAGAGTATTTTGACTGCATCGAGAAAACTTTCGACAAGGAAATCATATGCGGCTAAGTGGCAGAGGTTTTCTAAATTTGCGGTGCAAATGAATCACATCGCTGAGGCTTGTCCCATGTCTGTGATTCTAGAATACCTACTCTCACTGTTCCAGGGAGGCTTAGGACTTTCGTCCATCAGAGTCCATTTGGCTGCCATCACTGCTTTTCATGAAGGTGTAGAAGGGTTCTCGCCTTTCACCCATCCTACATCCAAGGAATTTTTAAAGGGTTTGAAAAACACCATACCGACTACTAGAAACATCGTACCATCGTGGAGCTTGTCGGTGGTGCTCCATGCATTGATAAGGAAACCTTTTGAGCCCATGGCTACAACGGACTTAAGACTCTTGACTCTCAAGACTGTGTTTCTGGTAGCCATAACTTCAGCAAGGCGTGCAAGTGAGCTTAGAGCTCTAAGAATTGATGCGCCATATACAATTTTCCATAATGACAAGGTCGTGTTGCGAACAGACCCATCCTTTTTACCCAAGGTCGTGACACCCTTTCACTTGGCTCAGGACATTATTTTGCCAGCCTTCTTTCCAAACCCTACAACGTCTGCAGACACTGCTCTCCACATGCTGGACGTTAGAAGAGCTCTTTCTTTCTATAGAGCTAGAACTGAAGGATTTAGAAAATCCAAACAACTATTCGTATGTTATGGTGAGCCTTATAAGGGACTCCCGGTGTCATGCCAGCGATTGTCACGCTGGATAGTAGAGACAATTGAACTTGCCTACTCTATCTCTAAACTAGAGATACATCGACCTGTGACAGCTCATTCAACCAGAGCGATGTCGACGTCGGTGGCCTTCAGCAGGGGTGTTCCACTTCAGGACGTTTGTAAGGCTGCGACTTGGTCCACCCTTTCTACATTTGTCAAGCATTATAGCTTGGACACTCGATCCAGACATGACTGTTCGTTTGGAAGGGCGGTGCTCTCGGAAGTGTTGAAATAGTACACCAACCCACCTCCAAGGTATGTGAGCTTGCTACTCGCCCATATGTGTGATGCATAGAGACCACGATGAAGAAATGCAGGTTGCTTACCTGTAACTGTAGTTCTTCGAGTGGTCATCTATGCATTCACACAACCCACCCACCATCCCCTCTTGGTGGTGTGATATTTGATAATGACATAATTGACTATAGATTTATTTTATCTTATTTATTGATTTACACTCATGTTTATGGGGGCACGATGTCGGACTCCTGTAAACTGAGGGAAGGGCGGGAACCCCGTGGACATGCGCGGTAGCGTGGGGGAGGGGTTCCCGCCCAAAAGCGTTTCCCTAAGCTATTGGAGATTCCGGTCTGGTCTCTGCGCAGGCGCAAAGCCCATATGTGTGAATGCATAGATGACCACTCGAAGAACTACAGTTACAGGTAAGCAACCTGCATTTTCCTGTACAGTGTGCGGCCTTTTAAATGAACTCTACAATCTTGCGACATGAACAGCAGACATAAGTAGCCACATATTCCATTGTTTTCTCTCTTTCCCCCACTGTGTCTGTTCACCAGGGATGTAGGAAACTCCCTGAGAAATTTCACAAGTTTGATTTGAAGAAACACAACCAATGTTTTAGCCTGCTTTGACATTTCTCAGACGACAAATTAGCATTATGTATACTATATGGGACACTTTTGGTAGTTCATCATATTCTAGTGGTGGGATGGTCTTTCTAAACCAAAAGCAAACACATTCTCCCCAGTGCCAGTCCTTATATAACCAAAATGGCACCTTCCATGAACATATGGGAGGTGTCAGCTGGCTTGTGGGGAATCCCAAGGTTTGCAGAAGTACAATAAAAGATTGGAGAATGTGGGGGAGGGGGGGCAAAAATGGCAGAATGAGGACTGAACATGCTCAGTGGCCACACAATGGTTAGTGTCTTGTGGGGGAGTGGCAGAAGAGTGGGGGAGGGGGGGGATGGAATGGAATATCAAGCATTCCAAATAATACTCAGGAAGGGGAAAATACTCAAACAGCGTAATGCTCAGTGGTTAAAGAATTCTGACTGCCTTTGACAGAGGGTGGGAGGGAAGAGAAAACCATAGGGAAGGGGAGAATAAAATGGAGCATCCTGGAAGAAGTCATGGCTGAACAGGCATACTCCACACTGCAACATTCTGTTGCAGGTTCCACTTTTAATGTGCATACTTAACATTTGCTGCTGCTGCTTTAAAAAAATCTTATGTGTTGCTCGAGTTTGAAATCCGCCATAAAAGCACTTCGAAACAAATATGTAGGGATACGTGAGCAGCTGCTGTTTACAAAAAATAATGTTTGCAACTGGCCCAAGGGGAAATGCAATGGATAGTCCTATGTGGTTCTTTGCAGGTTCATTGTCACATTCCGAATGTAGCAGTCCAAGCCTGATCACTCCTCCGCAGTCACCGCTCAACCTGGAGACCTCTTCCTTCGCCAGTAGCCAGTCACAAAATTCACTTTCCACGCTGCCTAGAATCTCAGTGAGTCCAGTATCAATAGGACAACGTCGAAAAGACAAGTAAGTTGTGGTGATTATGCTAATATCTTGTGGAGGGCTTTTGGGGGGAAAACGGGGGGAAGGTCAATTAATTTGTTGGAACAGCAGCAGCAAAGGACTATGAAAAATGTGCTGATTAGAGAAACTGCTACTTTCTGGAACAGTAGCCCCCTGCTTTGCATGTAGAACATCCCTGGTGTTCGATTCCTGGCATCTCCAGATAGGGCAGGAAAAAGCTCTTGCCGGAAACCCTGGAAAGCCATTGCTGCCAGTCAGTGTTGACAATACTGGGCTAGATAGACCAATGGTCTGACTCAATATAAGGCAGCACCCTATGTTTTCCAGCTGAATCGCACCTTTAACTGAATCTACTAAATTGGACCCATTTTATATGTCCAACTTTCTGCTCCTCTCTCTCCCATCCTCCAACTGCCTCTAGCTATGCACACCCCTAGTCTTTCTGCTTTACCTTCTCTTTCCCCTTCTTAAAAATAAGTATAGAAAGAGCTAAAATTGTGTTTATTCACCAGTGCACCCCACCCTTGGTTGGCCCATGATCCATTGCGGGGTTCCAACCCACCAGTTAAAGACCAGTATTCTAGAAGACTCCAGAGACCATTCCTTCCCAGAAAATGTACAGAGCACTTTATAAGTGCCTTGTCACATGGAGGCCCCCCTCCTAACAGCAAATGCAGTGGACTCTGGGGTAATCCTGACACTTGGACACTTGTGACTAGAGATGTACAGGTTTTGTAAGAACAATTCCGTCTGCATTTCGCAGATTGTCACGTGCAGCTTATTGATGGGATCGGATCCCCCCCCCCCAATTTCCCACATGTGTGCAAATTTGCCTTAGTGCAAATTCACAATTGCAAAAATGTGCAAATCCCCCCGAAATGCGCATTTTTCATACTTTAGCTTATGGGGGAAATACACATTTTTGGCCAGGTTTTTATTTTTTTTTTTACGTATTTTTCTGACTAAATTCGCATAAAACTCCAGAAAGTTTTTTTTAAAAAAAGTCTAACATCCCTACTTGTGACACAAGTTAACAGCATGTATGTTTGCATCATGCTCCTTCCTGAATTGCTGTGCCATTTCAGTGATGCCTGCAGTTACAGCATAAGGATAGTAAGGCAAACAAAGGCATATAGAATAATAGGGAGAAGAGGGTAAAAGCTTTCTGGACAGCGTCTTATGTGTATGTGTGACCCTATCTTTTGCAAAGCTGGGCAGCAAAGGAGTGGAGGGGCTTCACTGATGCAATAAACTAGGAGAACTACAATAAGGACATTCCTGCTTTGATTGCAATCAAAGGATATGCAGTCAATCGGCCAATGTTCCAAGTGTGATCTTTTGTAAATAAAAGGTATTGTCTGGGTAGTTGGTGGGGAGTGAGTTGAATGCCGTCTAAACAGCTGCAAGCACCTCTTTCTTGCATTGTGTTTCAGTCTGGTGGGCAGGCTTATTATTATTATTATTATTATTATTATTATTATTATTATCTGTATCCCACCTTTTGCCCAATGCTGGGCCTCAAGGCGGCCTTACAAAGTTTAAAACATACATTGGGGGGGGGACCATAAACGTTTAAAATACACAACAAAATTATAAGACATTAACATAGATGGAGGGCTAGATTATTCCCCAAAGGCCTGCTGGAACAAACAAGTTTTAGCCTGCTTCCGAAAGCCCATCAAGGAGGGAGCCAGCCTAGCTTCCCCAGGAAGAGAGTTCCAAAGCACTGGAGCAGCCTTCTCCCATGTTCCCACCAAGCGCGCCTGTGAAGATGGCAGGACTGAAAGAAGGGCTTCTCCAGAAGATGGGCAGGCTCATAAGGGAGAATACGGTCTTTCAAATAACCTGGACCCGAGCCATATAGGGCTTTATAGGTCATAACCAGCACTTCTTCTTCGTGGTCTCTGTGCATCACACTAATGGGCTCTGCGCCTGCGCGGAGACCAATCGGGAAACTTCCATAGCCTAGAGTTTTGGCGGGAACCCCTCCCCCCCTATATATATATCAGGGGTCCCCGCCCTAATCCCTCAGTTCTTCGTTGACCGCCATTGTGGTAGACCAACTTAGGGCTTCTCTGCTTTAGCAGCGCTTAGAGTTCATTATAAAAGTTTATATATTTTTCTTCTATTCTGCTTCTATCTTCTTATATTTCACCCTTTCAGTTTGCGTTTTTCTTTACTCTCGGACTTATTTGCGATCTCTGATCGCTCGGCCTTGGCGCATGGCCGTCAAGGCGCCTTTCCGTAAGTGTGTTCGTTGTGGAAGCAAACTTCCACCCTCGGACGGACACTCTTTATGTGTTTTATGTCTTGGTGAAGGCCACATTGTAGATTCCTGCCACCACTGTATGGCCTTCACCAGACAAACGAGAAAACACCGTGCGGACCGACTACGCTCTCTCCTTTGGGACAAGGCCCTTCAGGCCGTAGACGCCCAACCCCAAAAGGCGAAAACAATATCTAAAATGAAACCTACTTCAACCTCAGCGGCTACAAAGCCCGATAACCCCTCAGCGGCTCAACACAGCCTGAGAATTATACAGGTTTCCCCATCAAAATCAACCTCTGGCCCAATGCTAACGCACGAGCCAGCAACTCCTAAAGCAACACTCTCCTTGGAACAACTTTCTAAAAAGCCCAAAAAGCCGAAACATTTGGACCCACGGAAAAAGAAAAAGCGAAGGGAGCAGCCTCTCGAATCTGCCCCTAGAACGCCCATACACCCATCGACACCAATCACCACGCTACCGATGCCTTCGACACCGACAGCAGTACAACCGATAACATCGGTACCGGACCCTATGCCGACTGCTTCGATCTCTGAAGGAGAACTTATTGAATCTGCGCCAGCAAGCCTTACTACACAGGCCATGGCAATTGCGTCTCCTCAGAGACAACAGCCTCTAATCTCCGAGTCGCCGGGGAGAGGCTCAGAACGAGGATCTCAACAGCCTCGATACCGTACCGACAGATCTAGATCCCCTCATACAGAGTGGGACAGATCATCGGTGTACTCCTCCTACAATTACAGAAGGGATTACCCTCCGTGGGAATATTACCGACCTCCTCGCTACGAATACGACACCAGGGAATATCCTCCTCGACGCTCCCCACCACGCCGACACGATAGATCGCCACCTAGACAGGGACAAGACGAACAGTTTATGCCTCCTCCACAATTACCACCTCGCTCGGAGTCGAGACATAGATCACATGATGACCATGTGCCCATACCGACGCCTCGATTAAGACATACAAACTCACCTGCTGTTGCCGATACCGCCCTCCAGCGTCGACAACCATACATTACCTCTCTTGACTCTCCCTCTGATGGATATGAATCTGACTCTCCTTCAGAAGTATCCATTGCTCCATCGACACCGTCTCCCGATGCAGCAGTAACTTTACAGGAACCTGTTTCTCCTCCACAAGATGTTGTAAACTTCTCCGACCACATTCTTCGAATGGCCCAAACGCTTGGGCTAGAAGTACAAAAACAAATAGAGAGACCTAAAGACCCTGTTTTCGATGCAATTACCACAGAAAGTGCGACATCGGTAACAATACCATATCTCCCCACTTTGTTACAGACTGCTCAACAATCGTGGAAGAATCCTTCCTCCCTGACTCCAGCATCAAAGAAATTAGAAAACATGTACAAAGTACAAGAAACAGATGCTTCATTCTTACTAAAACACCCACCACCAAACTCTGTGATAGTAGAGTCCGCACAGGGAAAATCTCATAGAACCCATTCCTCTCCTGTCGATAAGGAGGGCAGGAGACTAGACTTTATGGGACGTCGCATTTATACATCAGCATCACTGGGCATGAGAGTAGCTAATTACCAGGCCACCATGGCCCGTTATCAGCTGTTCTTGTGGGAAAAAATAGGAGCTCTTTGTGATGACCTCCCAGAAAATCGTAGGGACCTGGCTAGAGTCTTTCAAAACGAAGCGTCTGAACTTGCCAAAATGCAAATTCACTCCGCTATGCACCAGACAGACTGTGGTACCAGGACCATGATGGCTGCCATCGCACTACGCAGACATGCCTGGCTCCGATCTACCTCACTAAATCAAGAGGCCCGAACAAGAATAGAAGACCTCCCATTCGATGGTCTAGGACTATTCCATGCCACCACGGATGACACCATGGACTCAGTACACAAGGCACGTACCACTGCCAGAAAAATGGGTCTGATACAGGCAACGCAACCATTCAAACAACGTCCCTGGTACCGACAACAGTACCACCCAAATACGCGATTTCGATCCGACCGCGTTTTTCGCCAACAACAACAACAACCACAACAAGGAAAGAGACAATATAATGCAGGAAAATATCAGTCCTACCGCAAACGCCAGGAACCCTCTAAAAAGCAGCGACTTTGACTCATGCATCGAGGTCTTAACCAGTCACTCCATTACTTTCGATGGCCACCTATCAAATTACCTACACGCGTGGGAATCCATCACCACCGACAAATGGGTCCTAACCATCGTAGAATCAGGATACATGATCGAGTTCAACGACCTCCCTCCTTTTTCCGGAATAAAGGTGACCAAACCATCAACAACACTCACACAAGAAGTACTAACCCTACTGCGAAAGGGCGCCATCCGCCCACTACATCCTCACGAAATACATACCGGATTCTATTCAAGATACTTCACAGTCCCAAAAAAGGATGGAGGCCTCAGACCAATCTTGGACCTTCGAAATGTCAACAAATTTATAACACCTCAAAAGTTCAGAATGGTTACCCTAGCACAGATAACTCCCCTCCTGGCCAAAGGAGACTGGTTCGCCACCATAGACCTCAAAGACGCATATTTTCATATCTCCATAAGACACCACAGCCAACAATATCTACGATTCGCCATAGGAGATCAGTGCTTCCAATTCCTAGTCCTTCCCTTTGGATTGGCAACAGCACCACGCGTCTTCACCAAATGTATGACCGTGGTATGCGCCCACCTAAGGCTACAGGGAATACAAGTATACCCTTACATAGACGATTGGTTGTTGGTTGCAAAGACTTACCACCAACTCCAACAACATCTCAGCATAACCTTACAACTTCTGCAAAAGCTCGGATTATGTGTAAATACAGAAAAATCCATCCTTCAACCCGCTCATACTATCCGCTTCATCGGTATAGACATCGACTCCATCTCATGCAGGGCATACCTCCCAGAACAAAGAGCTCGAACCCTCGCAACTTTAGCAAACAGACTTCGGCATCGTCGGTCAACCACTGTCCACACCGTCCAAAAACTATTAGGACACATGTCAGCGACGACTTCTGTCGTACAATTTGCAAGACTCCACATGAGACGATTACAAAATTGGCTGATAAGGGCATACAACAATCAACGAGACGATCAACATCTCATCCTTTACATACCTACGAAAACAAAACAATCCCTAGCTTGGTGGGAAGATCTACGGAACCTCACCCAAGGACTTCCATTCCAAATACCAGCACCCACCAGAACAGTGGTGACAGATGCCTCTCTATCAGGCTGGGGAGCACACTGCGGTCCTCTAAGCGTTCAAGCACAATGGTCAAGGACCGAATCGCTCAATCACATCAATGTCCTAGAATTACTTGCCGTACAAAAAGCATTGAAAGCCTTCGTTACCGTACTTCGAGACCAATATATTACAGTCGCATCAGACAACACAACCGTAGTGTTCTATTTAAACAAACAAGGAGGAACTCATTCCTCCCGCCTCTTACACCTTACGATGGATATATGGCATTGGTGCATCGACAACCGCATCTACCTCACGTCTGTATACATAGCGGGTCGAGACAACACCTTAGCAGATCAACTAAGTCGGTCACCATCCACAACACACGAATGGACACTTCACCCCAACGCTCTGTCAGACATATTCAAAAAATGGGGAACACCGACAATAGACCTCTTCGCTTCACACCACAATGCTGTTTGCGAAAGTTTTTGCAGCCGAGCGGGCACCAGCCCAGGATCCCTCGGAGATGCTTTCAACATGAAATGGGACGGAACACTATTCTACCTCTTTCCACCGTTTCCCCTCATAGTCAAAGCCTTAGTAAAGATAGAACGCGACAACACGAGCTGCATCTTCATCGCTCCCTGGTGGCCACGCCAACCATGGTTCACCAGGCTACTTCTCCTTTCAAGGAACAAATACTACAGACTCCACCAAAGACCAGACCTGTTGACGATTCACCAGGGCAAGGTCAGACATCCCAACCTCAACACCTTGAGACTCACAGCATGGAAAATCGAGCAGTAACTTCAGAGACGCTTCCTGTTTCCATCCAAAATATCATACTACAATCTAGAAAACCCAACACCAGAAAATCATATGCAGCAAAATGGAAACGATTCTCAAAATTTGCGGCTGAGAATAATTTCAATGCACTATATCCCTCTGTTACGGACATTTTACAATTCCTCTTTACCTTATATCAAAATGGACTAAAACCTAGCTCCCTAAGAGTCTATTTAGCAGCTATCGCAGCTCACACCAATCGACACAACAACCCACCTTTGACCACGCATCCGCTAGTCAAAGGTTTCCTAAGAGGGCTAAAAAACACAGTGGGTACATCACGATCGATAGTCCCAACATGGAGCTTGTCAGTGGTTCTTCACGCTCTCACAAAGCCCCCGTTTGAACCCCTGGCAACGACTAACTTAAGACTTCTTTCTCTCAAAGTAGCATTCCTAATCGCGATAACCTCCGCACGAAGGGCAGGAGAACTAGCCGCCCTGAGAATAGACCCACCTTACCTAGCTTTCCACAAAGACAAAGCAACCCTACGACCCGATGTGACATTCCTACCCAAGGTAGTGTCCAATTTCCACCTAGGACAGGATATCATTCTACCTTCATTTTTTCAATCACCGACATCACCTCTAGAACGTACAATGCACACCCTAGATGCTCGCCGGGCTTTAGCCTTCTACAAATCCAGAACAGAAGTATTTTGAAAATCACCAAGACTCTTCATTTCCTATGCTGGAAGGTCTAAAGGATCACCCATTTCATCTCAAAGAATTGCAGCCTGGGTTGTTCAAACCATCAAACTGGCTTATGAGATTGCCCAGTTACCAATACCGACACAGGTCAAAGCCCACTCGACCAGAGCTGTCGCAACTTCGGTTGCTTTTGGAAGAGGCGTTTCATTACCCTCTCTTTGCAAAGCAGCCACATGGGCCAAGCCATCCACGTTCATACGACACTATCGTCTTGACGTTCGTGCCAGAGAGGACTGCGCTTTCGGTAGAGCCGTCCTGTCTGAGATTCTTCACTGACGACACCAACCCTCCTCCAAGGTAGGATAGCTGGCTAATCGCCCATTAGTGTGATGCACAGAGACCACGAAGAAGAAAGTCAGGTTGCTTACCTGTAACTGTAGTTCTTCGAGTGGTCATCTGTGCATTCACACAACCCACCCTCCTACCCCTCTTGTGTCGTTTATATGCATATGTATGTCCCCTAAGGGGAGGCCATTTACTATATTATCCATACTAATATCACTTCGGTAACCCTTTATTTGATATAGTCTATGTCAACTGCATAATGTATAAATTCATTCTCTTGACAGATTATTGGCATTAACCATTATGCCACCATCTCACATCTCTTGGTTAGGGGGCCACAATGACGGTCTCCTAGAAACTGAGGGATTAGGGCGGGGACCCCTGATATATATATAGGGGGGGAGGGGTTCCCGCCAAAACTCTAGGCTATGGAAGTTTCCCGATTGGTCTCCGCGCAGGCGCAGAGCCCATTAGTGTGAATGCACAGATGACCACTCGAAGAACTACAGTTACAGGTAAGCAACCTGACTTTACACCTGCCCTTCCTTATAGACTTGAGGTTAAGTGTAAGAATATTTTAGTGTTGTGCTCAGTGTTAACCTGCTTGGCACATTTATTAGTATATGAACGGGTTGACTGTTAGTCTCCCCCATCCACCCATCCTTGCTACCCCCAAATCTGCTCATGTTTGTTATCATTCATTATCCGGCTTTATAGATAGAGGAAGTCCAAAGAGAGACACTGATGAAATTCACTCACCAAGCTAGTATTAAAGTTCTAGATTTTATTTTATTATATTGTATTGTGGTTAATTATTTGGACCTCTATTATTAGAGGTCCAAATAATTAAACATGATGTATCGCAGCTACTGCCATGTGATTGGTCCCCAAACCGTGATTGGCCAAGTAGGGTTTGCAGTTCCAATCCGCTTCTTCACTCAATCACCTGTGTTTGTTTTTAGACTAAAATAAAAGCATAACTGCTTTTGTACTGCAGATATTTGCATTCTGGTTTTTGTATTGAATTCAGCATTAAATTATCTTTCAATTGATATATAAACATTTGAATTTTGTGAAACGGAAGATTTTCTATAAGCATGCAAAGTTTCAAAACATGAAAATTTCAAAAAGTGTCCACAATTTTGGCCACCACTGTTATTAGTGGCCAAAATTGTGGACACTTTTTGAAATTTTCATGTTTTGAAACTTTGCATGCAGACAAACTGGAGCGTGTTCAGAGGAGGGCAACCAGGATGTTCTTTTAGGCTTCCTTCACATCTTCCGCTCTTCTCAAAGCCCTGGTTTGTTGATTACTTTCCAGTTTTTTCCCAAGCTGCATTTCCTTTCCTCATAAACTACCCCTAACAAAAGCGGGTTTCCTTACAAATCCCATGCATAAATACGGCTATGCTTCTCTGTTTCTTCTGCCAAGTCTTTCAAAATGCTCAATTCTAGCTATATCCTGATCCTGTCCTGTCCTGCCCTACCCCTTTGTCATAATATCCATCCTTTTTCCAGCTCAGTCCATACACACACACAACTGTCTTGCTTTCTAGGATCTTCATTTAGTTTTTAACACACATTTTCTAAAATAAGAGTTGCCAGGGCTTTAGTCAGGTTGGGGCATCATCACACACATCCGCTTGGATACCTTTCCTTCCTAATCTCAGATAAATGGATGTTGACTATTTAGTTAATTAGTAGAGTGGGGAATATAATTTGCACATACATAGAGACAGTCTTTGCCATATACACATTTCCAAAATGGAACCCTCAGACAGTATGTTGACCAAAGCTGCTTTGCTAAAACACTCCCTTTTTACACAACTATTTGCAGAACAGGAGCCTTTCTTGGCTTTGCATTGGATAATCACAGATTTATTGCCTGGCCTTGGTAAAATCCTTTTCTTTGAGTTTTACTTTCACAATCTGTGTGACCTTAACAGCCAGTTGTGGACCGATTATGTTTAAGGATTTACTGCCATAGTAAAGTCACTTTCGTTCAGTCTCGGTTGAAGTGGGAGGCAGCTGGGAGAGAGGAGTTGGAGGTAATTCAGGTGGGAAGAATAGTTGCAGTGGGTGAGGACATAGCTGAAGTAGAGCCTTGAGGGCTATCACTTTTGTGGTACACCAGTTGCCACTGACTGGCAGGCTCCACTAGAGAGGTGTTTACAGGAACACCCTGATGCCTGTAACGGCTACAGCTCAAAAACGTGCCACCATCTAATAGAGGAACCAGGGCAGCCATTTATCGGCCAACCACATCAGGTCTTGGTGAATACAAAGAGCACCTCCTTGTGATCCTGATAAAGCCCAGGATCCTCCTGCAAAGGATGATGTAATAAACCACCCTGTGTGAACAGGTTCTCAATGAGACCGATGGACCGTCTAATCCAGTAATGTCAACCTGGATTAGCTGCTGATCTCAACTGCAGCTCTGCAAGATTTCAGGCAAAGTTCTTTCCCAACTCTCCTGTATGTGATCTTTCATCTGGAGATGCCCAGAAGAGAACTATAGCTGCGAGAGCACACGTTTTAGTAATGACCTATGCTTAATTTGCAATGCTTATCCTTGTTGCAAGTGTTGGCATCCTGCTTCCATGGCCTAGAGTTTGTATCAGGAAGCCATGGTTGTGATGTGCGGTTTTGGATGGAATCTTGGAGGGAATAGAACAAAAGACCAGATAGTTTTCTATGAAGGTTCTTGTACAAGAGCTACTTGTACAAGCAGCATAACCATAAACTGGGATGGTGAAGGGAATTTGCACCTTCCTTTGCTGTTTACAGTGGAAGTCGGTCGCCCAGTCCAGTTTTTTTTTCCATACCTCAAGTCAAGATGTCATGGTCTGTTATAGGGCCTGTTCAGAAGACACCTTAAACCATGGCTTTAACCACAGTGAATAAGGCTTTTTGCTTTATTCACCATGGTTAAAGCTGTGGTTTAAGGTGTCTTCTGAACACAGCCTGGCTTTCTGACTTAACCCACGCAGTCAAAGCCATGGTTTAAGGTGTCTTCTAAATGGGGCCATACTGCATGTAGGTGAGTGAAGTGTACATTGCAAAGATTATAAGTTGCCAATCAAGAAGTATACACAAACTGGGGTTGAGCTGGGTTCAGTAGGAAGCCCGCATTGAGGCTTGACTGCTACTTTTTTAAGGGGCCTGGTTTCCATTTCCAATGTAGCTATTTAGATTCTGTTGTTACTATCTCTCTTTCTAAGTGTCTTTCTTTTTCTTTCCTGCATCCCTCTGCATCTTTCAGATATTTGTTCCGTAATAGGTCTTTTCTGAGAATCCCTGTGGCTCCTAGGCCAAGGTTCTGTTCACTAAGGAGTTTGAGGTTGGCTTGATATAAAGGTTGTCCTTCTCGAGCAGTATTTGCGCACCTTCCTTGTGCTATTTATATGTTTGGATAATTGCTCCCCCCAAAGAAAAATTGCATGGTAATTGCAATGCTACCATGCAAGCCGCCATCTTTAATGGCTTGAGTTTTGTTTTCTGTTTTTTTTTTTACAGCGGCTTAATTTTTGACTAATGTTGTGTTTTCCTGCGTACAGATAGTAAATATGAGTTCTGTGCTTTCCCTTCTCAATCTCTTGATTCACAGCCTTTTCATGTTTCTATATTTATAGCTATTGGCTATTAAGGCTCCCAACATTTTATAAACTGGTTTGAGGCTTCCTTTGAGAATGTTTTCTAAGTAGCATATTATATATCTTCATTTACCTATATATATAATATGGATGTTGTGTTTTATTTCAATCTCTTTCCACCATTTTTTGGTTTATAATTTATCTAGTTTAATTTTCCATTCCCCCTTTTTTTTGTACTCCTCTCCGAATGCACTTAAAGTAATCTTCATCTGGTGCCCTCTTGACTCAGCCACTGTACATTGCATGATGGTATAAAGGGAATGCTGTTAATCACAGCATTTGAGTAGCTGTTTCAAGGTGGTCCATGTTCCACTTTTAAGGGTGAGGGTGGGCATACGTAATGCATGTCCTCTGCAGGATTCATGTTCCAATTTTTGTATGTGTTCAAGTTTTGAACATATGGCCTTCTGCTCTTTTCCTCCCAAAGGCCATATATGGAAGAACCACGTCATGTCAAAGTGCAGAAAGGCTCCGAGCCACTTGGAATCTCCATTGTGTGTGGTGAAAATGGTGGGATATTTGTATCAAAAGTGACTGGTGGTAGCATTGCCCACCAGGCTGGCCTTGAGTATGGTGATCAGTTATTGGAGGTAAAAACAATGACACTTGCATAAAGTTTTTCTGACTCGTTAGTTGACCAGGGGTAGGTAACTAGTTCAGTTTGGAAAAAATTTACAGTTTATATAACAGCACTTATTTTCATAAACATGCTATGATACAGTTAGCGTGCTACTATATATTTTTAACAATATTCTCAAATTGACACCTATATAGTTGGGAAATGAGCCAGGCCTTAGAAAACAGGGCTTGGGGGCTGTACTGTATATTATGCAGAAGCACACCAGAGTTTGCTATTGAATGTCTGCTCATTGAGGAACTGCCAGGTTGGTGCTCCCTGATAAGTACGCATTGAAAGGCTTTGCCTTTATGTTCGTGTTAAACTGCCCAGAGAGTCTTGGCTATTAGGTGGTATAGAAATGAAATTAATTAATTAAAACTTTCTTCTGCAAAACGTTGAATCTTGAAGTGTGACTTTAAAAAGCTCTATAGAAAACTTTGCTGTTCTTTAGTAAGAGAGTAAATTATCCATTTAAACAGTACTCAGGTCAAATTGTCAAACTTTACAGTAGCATTGATTCCCCCCCCAAAAAAAAGATGTAATGAAATAATACAGAATCAGCGGTATCACTGTTATCTGCCCTACCTCGAACCCAACAAAAATTGTACACCACAGATCCAATAAATCGGGGGAAATTAAGTTTCAAAAAGCAATATGAAGTTAAATGGGAAAATCTATACTGATTTCATCAATGAGAATGTGATGCTGAATGCATGTGTCTTTCTCCTCTCCCCCCAACCCCCAGTTTAATGGAATAAACCTGCGGAATGCTACCGAACAGCAAGCTCGGCTGATCATTGGTCAGCAGTGTGACACCATCACTATTCTTGCACAGTACAACCCACACATGTTCCAGCTTGGCAACCACTCACGATCAAGGTAAGATGGATTAAACACATATCCAGGCGGGTCTGTGTCACGTGAACCAGTGGTTTTCCTTACCTCAGGTCAGACATCGCACCAAATCTCATGTGACACTAACACTGCGCTAGTTGCCATTAGTGCTGGTTTTAAGCTTTAAAGTCCTAAATGTTTTGGGCCCACATTGTTTGAAGGACGGCTTTCTCCTGTCCACACTCTGAGCTTTTCAGGAGAGGCACTTCTTGTCTGCCCACCACCAAGGTGGGCCTTTTCAGTTGTGGCTCTTCATCTCTGGAATTGGCTTCCAAATCTGCAACACATATCCCATGGTTTAAAGCTGTCGCCACTTGCCTTATTTTTCATTTTTCATCCTCTTGGCACTGAGTGTCCTAAGTTCTCTCCCATCTCCATGGTGCAGCAGCTTCTGGAGGCTGAGCATTAGCAAAAATTAGCCACATTAATCAACAGAATGAAATTTAATAGGGATAAATGCCAAGTTCTTCATCTAGGAAATAGAAACCAAATGCACAGTTACAAGATGGGGGATACTTGGCTCAACAATACTACAAACGAGAAGGATCTTGGAATTGTTGTCGATCACAAGCTGAAGATGAGCCAACAGTGCGATATGGCTGCAAGAAAGGCAAATGCTATTTTGGGCTGCATTAATAGAAGTACAGCTTTCAAATCATGTGAGGGACTGGTTCCCCTCTATTCAGCACTGGTTAGGCCTCATCTAGAGTATTGCGTCCAGTTCTGGGCTCCACACTTCAAGAAGGACGCAGACAAGCTGGAGCGTGTTCAGAAGAGGGCAACCAGGATGTTCGGGGGTCTGGAAACAAAGCCCTATGAAGAGAGACAGAAAGAACTGGGCATGTTTAGCCTGGAGAAGAGAAGATGGAGGGGAGACATGAGAGCACTCTTCAAATACTTAAAAGGTTGTCACACAGAGGAGGGCCAGGATCTCTTCTCGATCCTCCCAGAGTGCAGGACACGGAATAACGGGCTCAAGTTAAAGGAAGCCAGATTCCAACTGGACATCAGGAAAAACTTCCTAACTATTAGAGCAGTACGACAATGGAACCAGTGACCTAGGGAGGTTCTGGGCTCTCCCACACTAGAGGCCTTCAAGAGGCAGCTGGACAACCCTCTGTCAGGGACGCTTTAGGGTGGATTCCTGCATTGAGCAGGGGGTTGGACTCGATGGCCTTGTAGGCCCCTTCCAACTCTACGATTCTATGGTTTGGCATGATGTCCAAATTGAGCTACTGTGAAATAGATGTTTTCCCTGAGGAGGAAAGAAGCTGTTGGATTCAAATTGTTCTCTCATAAATATGATCATGTTGAGCCTTTATTGGGGATGGGAATGTATGTTCACAATAGACTTTTGTCTGAAACAGAGAAATGGGGGTATATCTGTCTGCCAGTTCAGACGTTACACGGGGAATGCGTGCATTTGAGCCCCTTGTTTTGGAATCGTGTGGACAGGAGCAGAGTCCCTTCCGCCAACATCAAGTACAGCCTGGGGGAGCTTACGAGCCTCACGGGAAGTGGTCTATTTACCACTTTGCTTTGACCCATGCTGATGAAAAGGAGCGGCTCTTGCCTACATCACCCCCATTGTTGCCTTGGCTGCAACAGTTTTGTCCTGTTCAACTCTGGGATCAGCTGCTTTTGCCTGATAGGGACGTACGGCTACTGCCAAGAGAATCACAGCACTGCTGCAACTGCTGGCCTGGATAAGGATGGCTCCATAAGCCCCGGAGGCAGCCGTCCTTAAGCTTCTGGGGCAGGGTAGGATGCAAATGTTGGTTTTTATTCTTTTCTTGCTTTTGTTAGAAGAAATCTTGCTTGGAATGGGATGAAGCAGACTGGCCTTGGTCTCTGCTTGCAGGCTCATACACCTGCAAATGTTCTGCGCTGGGGTGGGGAGTTTGATTTAAAATTTATCTCCTGCTTACCCCTGAAATGCTAGTAATCCTTTAGGTAGCAAAAGGTTTGGAATTTTTGGAGGATGCTGCCTCTGAATCAGGTTTTAAGTCCGCTGTTAATATTGCTGCTGTTGCTAATCTCCTTTAACTTGCAGCTCCCGGCTAGAACCCGTGAGCAGCCATTCCACTCCACAAGGCAGTGGAGCCGCAACTCCCGACAGCCATTCCATAATCGATACTCTGAGCGAACAGGATGAAGGGACCATGACGCCCCCATCCAAGCAGACCACTCCCACCACCAGTCCCCGCAACTCAATGAGGTACGCAGCTTCCTCCAGCTTCCTCTCTATTCAGCCCTGGTTAGGCCTCATCTAGAGTATTGCGTCCAGTTCTGGGCTCCACAATTCAAGAAGGACGCAGACAAGCTGGAGCATGTTCAGAGGAGGGCAACCAGGATGATCAGGGGTCTGGAAACAAAGCCCTATGAAGAGAGACTGAAAGAACTGGGCATGTTTAGCCTGGAGAAGAGGAGACTGAGGGGAGACATGATAGCACTCTTCAAATACTTAAAAGGTGGTCACACAGAGGAGGGCCAGGATCTCTTCTCGATCCTCCCAGAGTGCAGGACACGGAATAACAGGCTCAAGTTAAAGGAAGCCAGATTCCAGCTGGACATCAGGAAAAACTTCCTGACTGTTAGAGCAGTACGACAATGGAATCAGTTGCCTGGTGAGGTTGTGGCCTCTCCCACACTAGAGGCCTTCAAGAGGCAGCTGGACAACCATCTGTCAAGGATGCTTTAGGGTGGGTTCCTGCATTGATCAGGGGGTTGGACTCGATGGCCTTGTAGGCCCCTTCCAACTCTGCTATTCTATGATTCTTTGTCTTCAGGCAAAAATATGCTGTCTTGTTGTTGCTGTTTTAAAAACAAAACAACACTTTCCTTTTTGAACTGGTACTTGGCAGGTGTTCTGTAATCTAAAGCAGTCTTACCCAATGCGTCGCCCTCCAGTGGTTTGGGACAACATATTCCACCATCCCTGACTATTGCCTGTGATGCCTGATGCTGATGGGAGCTGTAGGTCAAGGCACATGGAGGGTGGTACCACTTTGGGAAAATGGAATACAGAGACAAAATCTCAGGATGTTGAAAACATATGTGGTTTTATTCCAAGGAATGGGTTAGTTCTTGGAATAAAACCACATATATTTTCAACATCCCTACTTTGTCTCTTTATTCCACTGGATCATTTGGGATGTTCTCCAGTTTTGGTTTACCCTGACCACTTTGGGAAAGCTGGATCTAGAGTGCCACTTCTACAAGTAGCATGGACCATGGCTTGCCCTTCTCCAGGGCCAGGCAATTCAGTGGAGCAGCGAGGGGGAAGAGAGGCTGAGAGTGCCCCAGTGGAACATGAAATCCAGATGTGTGGTGGAAAACTGGTTTGTTCCTGCCAAATCATGCCATACGGACCTCAAATTCTGCAGTTGCAGTGTCCTTTGGGCTTCGTCCTTCACCTGCAAAGCCAAGACCTAGTAAGGGAACAGGGACTAGAGCAGGGGTGCAGAACCTCTTTCAGCCCAAGGGCCACATTCCATTGCTGAGAAGCTCTTAGGGGCCACATTACAGGGTGGGTGGAGCCAAAAGCATGCTCAAAATACCAAAGATACCAACTTACTTTAGCTTAAAGCCAGTAGCTAAGCCTCAGAGAGGCATTTCAACTTTTTAATCTGCACAAAAGCCAGGAAACCATCCAATGATTGCTGGTTGTGGGAAAAGGGATGAGGCCTGAGAAAGGTGGTGGTGAGTTCTAGGAAATCCCAGACAGCCAAATTGGGTTCTCCACCCCTGGACTAGCAACTGGCTAGATCTAAGGGACTGGAGATGTAGCCAGGGACGATTAGCTTGTCCAACAGACCTTGGGTCTCTTTGTCTCTTGCTATTATAAAGGAATTCTGTGGACACAAGTAAGAGGACGCCTGAACCTAGAATTGTTATCATTAAGAAGTCCCAAGTTGAACTTGGAATCCAAATCTGTGGTGGAAACCTGTATGGAATATTTGTGTCTGATGTAGAAGATGAGAGCCCTGCCAAAGGACCTGATGGACTGGTGCTTGGAGACATGATACTTGAGGTAAACTAAAAATATAAAACGAAGATGGGGTGGTTTAAACCCTTGCAGAATTCATGGATGAAAAATACACTGGCTGCATTCAGCCATAATGCTAAACTATAGTTTAGTGTTGGGAGAACAAGCCTAGATTTCACTTCTGCTTTTAGTTAGCCAGTTTCCTGCATAATCCAAACCTGGAAATGTGGTTAATATTAACTATAGTTATTTTAAAACCAACCATAATCAGAAACCCCAGTTTGAAATTAATTGCTTTTAAATTAACTACAGAAGGCACACATCAGAAGTGAGATTTGAAACATTTTTAGTTTCCATTGTTTTTATTTATTTATTTATTTATTTACAGTATGGATCTGTTGACCTGCGGAATAAAACAGCTGAAGAAGCTTACCTTGAAATGCTCAAGCCAGGTGAAAATGTGAGAATAAAAGCTCAGTACAGAATAGAAGAATTCACCAAGATCAAAGAGTTACCTGGAGATGGGTTCTTTGTCAGGTATTTAAAACTTTGTTCCTTGAACCAGGAGATTATTTGACATTCGCTAAGAGCTGACATACACATACATGAGCATCTCTTGATCTTTCCACAATCGATGTGTAAATAGGCTCCACCAAAAGTGTTGTGTGCATTGTATTTGAATTGATGTTGAGTAGCAGGGAAGTTCCATCTGCAGTGACTTAAACCTGCATTGGCTCATTTGGTCATCACTTGATGCAATATTCAGCAAGGGCGAACATGCATCCGCCATTAGGATTGCACCTAAATGGTATACCTACTTAATTGGCATCAAGAATTCAAGTTCAATAAACCAAACTGCATTTATGGTGATTCCAGATTTTCTTCTCCACAGATGAATTTGTCTTCCTGAATTATCTGAAGGATGTAAATGCTATGGATAGGGAAACTACGGAGTTGTGGCTTAGCCACAGACCTGTTGAGTGATCTTGAATGGTTCAGCAGTCTGTAAAATGGGAATAATAGTAATCTACTTTGTGAAGAAGAATGAATAAATGTTAGAGAAAAAGATTTTTAAAATAAAATTGTTAAAATTACCAATTAAAAAGGATGATTAAGATGATGAGATTTTCCAGCTGAAAGCTGAATTATTGCAATGTCTGATGAATTAATAAAAAGCTGGGGTTCCTCTGGATAAACAGGAGCCAATTCTATATATAATTGCAAGAGGATGGAAGTGTAATCAAAAGACTAGTAGAACAGAACTAATTAAGACAATTTGGGCCAATTTGAGATGCTTAAATTGACTGTTCTGCAGAATATAGTTAAACAATATAAAGTGAAGGTAGAAACCGGTGATTCAGTATATTTCGAGTGTAATGGGTTTTACTAACAGGATAATAGCTTCGTATGACATTATAAGATTTTAAACAGATTTGTCTTTGAAGGTGAATTTAATGGATTAAATTAAGATTATTGGTAGAACTAAATTTGTTGATTGCATAATTAATGAATAGGTTATTTATATGCTTTGGTGTAGGCATTTATGTCTTTTAGAGAGCAATCCTATGCATGTTTAGACAGAAAAAAGTCCTACAATTCTCCCGATTCCCCAGCCTGCCATGCTGGAAGTTGTAGTACTGTTTCTGTCTAAATAGGTTTAGGATTGAACCCTTAACATGTCGGTTTATGTTCTTTTTATTTAATGTATATATTTATGGGTGGACAGAGCGAAGGAAGATAGATGCTTTTGAACTGTGGTGTTGGAGGAAAATTCTGAGAGTGCCTTGGATTGCAAGAAGATCAAACCAGTCCATACTCCAGGAAATAAAGCCAGACTGCTCACTTGAGGGAATGGTATTAAAGGCAAAACTGAAGTACTTTGGCCACATAATGAGAAGACAGGATACCCTGGAGAAGATGCTGATGCTAGGGAAAGTAGAAGGCAAAAGGAAGAGGGGTCGACCAAGGGCAAGATGGAGGGATGATATTCTGGAGGTGATGGACTCGACCTTGGGAGAGCTAGGGGTGGCGACGGCCGACAGAAAGCTCTGGCGTGGGCTGGTCCATGAAGTCACGAAGAGTCGGAAGTGACTGAACGAATAAACAACAACAGAGCAATCTAAAGCTGGCCTGACAGGGAGATTAGCCACTAAGCCACCTCTGCGTCCTGAGCTCTCATTTCCGGCAGATCTCTACACTTTCCTGCCCCCTCTGGGTCCTACTGGGGAATGGAAGGACATTTCAGGGCCTTACATTAGTTACTTCTGGTAGGGATGCCACTGGCAGTAGCCGTAGGTCTACCCAGCTTTCTGCAGGCGTAGCTGGGACCTTTGGGGTAGATACACACCTACACACACACACACACACACACACACTGTGCCGGTGGAGGGTGAACTCCACGGCATCCTAACCCGCCTTCAGCCAGTGGATCCGGGTATTAGGATTGCAATGTGAATAAGATTAACACATGCTTTTAAAAAGAATATGCAAGCCAATAGATTTTCTCAGTCATGAATTCCTCGGGGCGGGTGGGGCCTTAAGTAAACTGCTCTCTGAGGCACACACTCCACGTTAGAAGGGAAGCATGAATAATATGGGATGGTAATGGCCTATCTTATAGGAGTGGCTATGATAGCTATTTGATATAATATATGTAACGCATCTAGGTATGTATTATTTATTTATTTATTTATTTATTTATTACATTTTTATACCGCCCAATAGCCAAAGCTCTCTGGGCGGTTCACAAAAATTAAAACCATAATAAAACAACCAACGGTTTAAAAACACAAATACAAAATACAGTATAAAAAAGCACAACCAGGATAAAACCTCGCAGCAAAAATTGATATAAGATTAAAATACAGAGTTAGAACAGTAAAATTTAAGTTAAAATTAAGTGTTAAAATACTGAGAGAATAAAAAGGTCTTCAGCTGGTGACGAAAGGAGTACAGTGTAGGCGCCAGGCGGTCCTCTCTGGGGAGCTCATTCCACAGCCGGGGTGCCACAGCGGAGAAAGTGTTATATGCATATTTTACATAGGTAAAGTGCTATATACATATTTCCGTTGTTGTTATATATGCCCTGAAGCTGAATGAGGAGTTTAGACCTAAATTCTTCTTTTCAATAATATAAACATACTTTGAGGGTAGATTAGAGCCACGGGCAACCTTGCCTGAATCAGGAACGTTCACCAGCTTAGGATCCCTGAGTGTAGTTGCCAGAACTGGAGAAGTGGGAGGGACCTTTAAGGTCCTGCTCCGGGACCAGGCAAAGGCAGAAGGCCATGCTCCTTGTTGTTTTTTCCACAACTGGCAAATCCACAGGATCTATATTGCTAACCAATGGTTCAGGCTGGCATGCACTCTTCTGTTATGTACCTGATGAAGGCTCTGAAGTTTAAGTACACATCATTGCAAGCTAGTTCACTAGGCAAGGCCTCTCACCCAGGTCAAGAAGCTCCTAGTTCATGTCCTGGACTCCCTGGTATATGTCGTAGTTTTAAAAAAATGGGGGAAAAACAGACCTTTTCTCTCTCTTTCATTGCAGGGCGCTTTATGACCGGCTGGCAGAAGTAGAACAAGACTTGAGCTTTAAGAAAGATGACATTTTGTATGTTGACGACACTCTGCCACAGGGGAACTTTGGTTGCTGGATGGCATGGCAGCTAGATGAGAATGCCCAAAAGCTGGAAAGAGGACAGATTCCCAGCAAATACATGTAATTCAATCTCTGAGATATAAATGGCATATATATTATTGTGAAAAGTGGGCGGTTACAATGAAATATGAAGAAAAGCCAAGTATTTCACTCTTCAAAGCTTTGTAATTAATGCTGGAGGGGTATTAAGTTTCCCAGAAATGTTACTTGAGAGAGGTGGCATGTTTTTAATAACACCCAATTAAGGAAACTATTTCGTCAGGTCATTTTTAGTGCCGTTGATCATTGCCCATCTCCTAAAAATGGAAAGGACATTGATTTTGATTCAGACACTAGCCTAACTGGCTTCCCATGGTCATGCCATAGCATTTTTAGACCGGGATGGCATTCGTACTTAATGTTGGACCTTGGGACACATGATGGCACAAAGTTCCCTGCTTTAATCCACTCAGTGAGGGCTTGCTTTTTTCATAAAGATCAAAGAGATCAAGGGGCAGAGGCCCAACTGAGATCCTGATGGAATGATGTATTCACTAGCAACTGATGGGGGGAAAATATTCCTCATTTCTCACTGCCACCTCATGCTTTTTGGATTTGCTCTCTTATCTCTCAGGGCTTTCTTGGTTGTTTCATAGTCTCTCACCACCGTTTTGCAATGGCTTCTCATCAACCTTCTTAATTTCATTCCCGTATTTCATCTTGGAACTGTGGAACTACAGGGTTCTAGTACTGCTCTCTTTCACATTACTTGACCATTTGGACGCCCTCTTTTCCTTCCCTCAGTCCACCCTTTGCTGTGTCTGCATGGTCTAGATTTCATCTCAGCATAGTTATCCCCAAATTCAAAGTTAGATGATCAATGACATAAATCTTACCTGAAAAGTCTGTCCTTAACCAGTTGATTACATAAAATAAGGAATCTTTCAAGATCCTTTTAATAATTCTTCTACGGTCTCAGGGTGGCTTCACTTCATCTTGGTGTAAAGCAGTAGAGAAATGAGTCCACGCCGCCCGGTGGGGGGGAGCAGGGGAAACATGCCCTAACATGAAGGAGCTCCTTTGCATACAGTGTTGTGCATGCAACAGTCTCTGGCTGCAGAAGGAGGAGCTGAACTTTGACATGGTTAGTGTTGGAGGTGGTTCTTGGTTTGGGCCTGCTGAATCAGCTCTCTTTGCAGCGCACCCCAGTTCCTGATGCTGCTGAATCAGTTCTCTTTGCAGCGCACCCCAGTTCCTGATGCTGCCACCTACCATCCACCTTATTGCATGCCTGGAGGATCCCTATTCATTCACTGTCTCCTGGGCTTGTGAATAAGGCTAAAGGACACAGGCTTCCATCGGCCTACCTAGACCTTGGGAGGGAAATGTGTTAATCAAAAGGTTGTCTCCCATGTTCTATTTTTGTTGCTTGTTGTCAAACTGAATAAATACCATTACTTATACCTCAGGTGTGTGGGTGAGGTTGCTACTCAGACATCTCTAAATTGGTGTCCCAGGTTTCCTGGGTGGGGGCTTGAGCCTGAGCTAACCTTAAGGGAAAAACAAACAACCCCTAGACATAGAACCCGGCCCTGGGTACCGACCCAAGGGTTACATTGGTTCAAAGGGATAGTGATGCTTGTTCCCCTCACTACTGCTACCTGTAGTGTAATGGAAGGAAATTTAGTACACATTATTTGGAAGTAGGGGGTGGGAGAGTAAAGGTTTTCTAATCAGTTGTAGAAAATCAGCACATATGTGCTCAGTGTCATACACCTCCACACTACAACAGGTTCTTTTTCTAAGACTGCATTATGTCATGCAGTTCATGTTGTTAGATGAAGCAAGCAGCCCAAACTCTTTGAATTGTTGAGGTGAGTGAAGTCCCTATGGATAGCAAGACGGTCACTTTTGTCCTGAGGAAAATATAAATTAGTGAGAAATGTGGACCTATTGCAGTGGTTTTCAAACTTCCTACCACCAGGGAACCTTTCTTTAAAGACCTTGTCTGCCAAGGAGCTCCTATAGCCCTGCTGTAGAACTCAAGGATATTGCAAAGAATTCTGGGCTGCACACCCACACAGTTCGCAGGTTGGCCCTCACTGCCCTCGAATGAATGGACTGAGAATGCACCCCCAGAACATGCCAGAAATGCTCCCCTGTGGCTGTGCATAACAGAGAAGAAGATCAGTAGTGGTGAACAAGATGTCTTTCTGGGAAACTTGTCTACCATTAATGATCTCCACCCTGAGGAACTCCAAGGGTTCTGCAGAACATGGTTTGAACATTAATGTGACTTCTTCACCTGGCATTCAGCACAGGTGGGAGTAGGTGAGAGTACACTGTGTCTAGATTACCTTTCAACAGGAACCAGGATGTGCCTCACCATGCAACTATAAATGCCTCCCTACTGTTTCCTGACTCAAGAGTTGAGTGTGATTGGTTTTCATAGTCCCTATGTTCAAGCCTTTCAGCTTTTGCCTGACTATTGAAACAATTTCCTCGTAGGATGGAACAAGAATTTTATAGGAGGCACAGCATGTCTGAAGCGAAAGATGAGAACAGCTCCACAAAGACACCATCGGCAGCAGCTCGAAGATCATTCTTTAGGAGGAAACATAAACACAAACGCAGCGGGTCCAAAGATGGAAAAGATCTGCTGGCACTTGATACCATCAGCACAGACTCCATTCCTTTCCTGGATGGCAAGTGACTGTTGAGAATTATCTATATGTATATGTAGTTTGGTAAAAGAAAGCCCACGATTTTTTAAAAAAGGGGGTGGAGGATTGGGGGTAGAGATGCAAATTGTCCAGACATTTTGAGGCAGTTGGGGGTGGGGGGGGGGAAGTGTGTGTGTTTTCTTGACAAAACATGGGATTTTGTAAAAATAGAAAAATAAGCACTACTTTTTTTTAAAGCATTCTTTACAGATCTAAAGTGACTTTGTTGCTTTAAGACTGTTGAGAATTATCTATATCTATTTGTACTTTGGTAAAAGAAAGCCCACAATTAAAAAAAAATAGGGGTGGAGAGTTGTGGGTAGAGATGTAAAATGTCCAGACATTTTGAGGCAGTGAGAGAAAGCACTCTTCACAGATCTAAAGTCACTTTGTTGCTTTAAGACAGCTTCTGGAAGTCTGGTGCCTTCCAGATATTTTGGACTTCAGCTCCTGTCCGCTGAAGTCCAAAACGTTGGGGAAGGATGCTTTAGAAACATAAAACCAGGCTTTCTGTTCCTAATGTTATTTTCTGTATAACTTCATTTGCTTATAAAATTTATCATATTTTAACACTACTTTTAAAAGTTTGTAATCATTGTCTGAATAGATTAGAACTACATTAAATGACAGCATTGGAAACACAGGAGTGCGCATTTACTGTCAAGAATGCACAGTGGTGGTTCTACTCACATGTTAGGAAATAAAATATACTTCAGATCAGTAACTTTAATAAGGAATGAAAGAAATAACTGTGCTTGGGAATCTTACAGTTAAAAAATGTTTTCCCCCATGGCTTCATTATTTCCAGACATTTTACATCTCTGGTCTTCCTGTAAAAGTGTTCTGACTACAACATTTTTAGAAATTATTATGGGGAGAGTAAAGGCTGGCTAACTATATTAATATTTTATTTTAAAGTCTAAAAGAAAATAATGAACAAAGCTGTTCAATTTTTTTTTTGGGGGGGGGGCAAAAACAGTGCCCAGAATCGCACCCCACCCCCAATTTTTTTTTCCTGGGCTCTCACATCTGTAATTGGGGGAGATCAGCCCACTAAACCCTGTGGGTGTTCATAGCTGTATTGCACTATCCAAACACAAGGATGTTTACACTTTCCATGTCCCATTCTCGTACCCTCTTAATCTTTTACATAAAGATTGATTAGTGGAGCCCATAATCCCTTATTCTTCTTATATGCAAGGTAGATGAGCAGCTGGAGGCTCCTTTTCCAGAGGAGGGTAACTACTGGCATCTATCCACAGCAGTCCGTTCCTACTCTGCAGGGAACTCCAGTCCATAAAGTCCTTAATCCTTTCCCTTAATGTCTTCCTTCCTGATGAAGACGTGTGGCCCGTCCCACTTCACTCTTTTAAATACAAAGTAGGGCAAAGGAGGACAGGGCTCCTGCATCTTTAACAGTTGTATTGAAAAGGGAATTTCTGCAGGTGTCATTTGTATATATATGGAGAACCTGGTGAAATTCCCTCTTCATCACACCAGTTCAAGCTGCAGGTGCCCTGCCCTCTTTTAAACCTGGTCACTCTATTATATAGGAGTATATAACATATTAGGAGGCAATAATTTTGGAAAGTTTGGATTTAAAAAAAATTATTTATAAAGTAAATATTTTAATACTAAGTTTCTTGTTGTTCCAATACATAACCAATACAGCTCATGTCTCAACAAAATTATTTATTTGCTTTTATGTCATAAACCCTTCCAAAATAAGTTAATTTTGCCCATCGGTAAAATACCCAAATTCTTAAATCCATTACAAAATGGATGATAGGGTTTTTTCAGTTCACACCAATGCATTTTTTTCCTGCAGATAGCATGACTCTAAATCTTTTGTCCGTAGCTACGAAGCTCAGTTTTAGAAGTAAAATATATTGTTTTCTGAATTATTCCTAACAATCTGTTTCCTTAATACCTTTTCGGGAGCTTTACATTCAGGTTTTGTACTGTTAATGATTTCAGATTCACAACTTTCAGATAGGCTTCAGTTATGTCCATTATCATGCCCGGTTGCATGTTACGGGACTAGGAAAAACTGGGGGGGAAATGTAAGCAATTCTCTCTTTGTTTCCAGACACTGTAAGCCTTGCTTATCAACGAGTCCAAAAAGTAGACTGCACGTCTCCTAGGCCTGTGCTTATTCTAGGGCCCCTGCTTGATGCTGTGAAGGACATGTTAGTCAAGGAATCTCCAGGGAAATTTTCCAGGTGTCCTCTTGGTGAGTATGTCAACACAGAAAGTTCTCTGATAATGAAGAGTATCGGAGGAGTAATAGAAACACAGTGGTTGCTTTACGTGTTGTGGGCAGCGTCAGCTCTAGGTTTTTGAGGGCCCTTGGACAAGACCGCCTCCACGGGGCCCCTCTCTCATTGAGTCCACCTTCCCATCTCCATTGTTAACAGATAGTCCACTTCCTCCCGCTCATCATTGTCACCACTTGTTTGCTTGAAAGGTAAAGAACTAGTGGCCAAATAGGTAGGGGCATCTGCTGCTCCTTCTTTCCACCACATCGCTCTGTGGACCAGAGCGAGAGGCAGGTGAAAAGGCAGGTTACAATGGTGCAGAGGAGGAGGAGGAGGAGCAACAACTCCACGGGGCTCTTGTTAGTGGGTACCCAACCATGCCTACCCTTGATGCTGGCCTTGATTGTGGGTAATCCAGATGTCTTTAACCATGACAACACTTCAGTTCCATGGCCATCAAATTGTCCCAGCCCTCAGACTGCAATATGGAGCAAACACAATAAAAATGGAAACCTGTTTTCCCAGCAAGTGCTTCTTTTTTAAAATCGCTCCACTCCTTTGTCCGTTTCATGTTCTTGGCTCATTCTGAGGCATGGCCTAAAAGATCACTGAAGACCTCTCTCTGATCTTGGGCTTTTGCCATTTGATATTTTTCGTATGTAAGCCTGTAAGCAGTATTGAGGCGCTTTCCAGTGCAATCTTATGCATATTTAGACAGAAGAAAAAGGCCTTCAGCGTGGCTGGCTGGGGCACGCTGGAAATTGTAGGATTAAACACAGGTAGGATTGTTCATAAATAATAAATTTGATTAATGATGATGATGGTATCTAAGTCCCTTCTGGATTGTGCCTTGTGACGTGTTTTCTGTTGTTGCCATTGTTGTTTTAATTAAATGTTATTAATATAAAAAGGGAAATAAAAGAAAGCCACAATGACAATCTACCATCTTCGGTTGGTTCGCCAACTACGGCCTCTCCTGGACAGGGAGAGCTTGGCCACGGTGGTACAGGTATTGGTAACCTCAAGATTGGATTACTGCAACGTGCTCTATGTGGGGCTGCCCTTGAAGCTGCTCCGGAAGCTGGAGCTAGTGCAGAATGCTGCAGCTCGGCTGTTGTCTGGAGCTGCCCCTTTCCAGCATGTAACTCCTCTGCTGAGGGAACTGCACTGGCTGCCTATTCGCTACCGGGCCAGGTGTAAGGTTCTTGTACTGGTGTACAAAGCCCTAAACAACTTGGGACCAGGATACCTGAGAGAGCGCCTTCTCCCTTACCAACCTGCCCGGTCACTGAGGTCATCCGAGGGCCTGCTCCTGGTGGTTCCATCTAGATCCATCCTCCGATTGGAGTCCACCAGGGGAAGAGCCTCCAGCGTGGTGGCTCCCGTCCTGTGGAATTCCCTGCCTCTGGAGGTCAGGCAGGCTCCGACCTTGTACTCCTTTCGGCACCTCCTGAAAACATCTTTATACCAAGAAGCCTTTCCTTAATATGCAGCCTTGAATCTCTGTTTTTTGCTTCTTTTAAATTTTGTTTTAACTGTTTTATTCTGTTTTTATTTTCATTTTATCTTGTACACCGCTCCGAAATTTTTCAATGGGGAGCGGTATATAAATATTCTAAATAAATAAATAATAATAAATAAGTGTGGACTATTTATACAGGATGTAGATTAACCTTGCTATTTCCTTTCCCTTCTGTATAACTTTTTGAATGTGTTGCTCTGTTGTTTAATACTTTATTCCTTTTGAGAAAGTGCTTCCCAGTAGCTATAGCTCCAGCATGGAAGTGTTTATCTACAAACATGATTCTCTTCAACAGATTCTCTGTACTACCATGTGGCTTTATCACACTTTGGAGCTGGCTAGACAACTGCTGCAACAGCCTCCTCTACCAACACACACACACACACACACACTCTAACCCAGTCTGGACGTAACACTGGCAATTCCTGAATTGTTTAGTCCATGAATTGTGGAGATGAGCAGAGCACACAAGTTGCGCTCTCATCTTTTCTGCTTTTAACCAACAACCAAGGAATGCCCTGTTTTGGGGTTGTTTCAGGACTGTCTGAACCCAGAAACTCTGGGTTGTTTAACCCATAAACAGCCCAGAATTTTCCAAATTTGGTCATTAAAGCTTTCTCCCTGCAGCAATGCTACATTCCTCCCTACCCCAGCCACCAGCCCATTCTAACTAACAAGTAGATGACATATCATGGGTATTAGCTTGTGTTAATATTGTGCTTTGGAGATCTATATTCCTTGATGATCCAGATAAGCCCTTTAGTGTCCATACATAATTGCAGTTAATTGGTTTAAACATTAGTGTGCGTTTACAGGTGGCTACTAGGAGGAGGGCTTTCTCCACTGTGGCACCCCGGTTGTGGAATGAGCTCCCCAGAGAGGTCCGCCTGGCGCCTACACTGTACTCCTTTCGTCGCCAGCTGAAGACCTTTTTATTCTCTCAGTATTTTAACACTTAATTTTAACTTAAATTTAAAATTTACTGTTTTAACTCTGTATTTTAATCTTATATCAATTTTGCTGCGTGGTTTTATCCTGGTTGTGCTTTTTATACTGTATTTTGTATTTGTGCTTTTAACCTGTTGGTTGTTTTATTATGGTTTTAATTTTTGTGAACCGCCCAGAGAGCTTCAGCTATTTGGCAGTATAAAAATGTAATAAATAAATAAATAAATAAATTCAGACACACACTCACATTGAGAGGCAGAAAGAGAGAGAAACTTGGGTCAGAAGCATCTGTACACCATCGTTTTGTTAAATTCATGTTCTCTGGCTAACAATGAATAAAGTGTTTGTTTTTGTTCGTCTCAAACAGAGGTGATGAAAGCTTCTCAACAAGCCATCGAGCGGGGTGTGAAAGACTGTCTATTCATAGATTATAAACGTAGGAGTGGACATTTTGACGTGACAACTGTTGCCTCAATAAAGGAGATAACAGAGAAGGTGCTTCCCTTTTATGGTAGCCTTATCCTCTGGTTTTTCTCCACAGAAAAAGGCACACGATGGCAGCTCTTCAGCTGTAGATAAGCACGTTTTGTTCTGTAAGCTTCTTGGACGGGAGACCATCTGGTAACCATATGAAAACTGCTCTGAGTTTTTTGGAGACAGTACAGGGTAGAAGGGATATATTAATCAAATCAAATATAGGTCCTTCTCATTTGAGTGGAAACGCTTATATTTAAACACTGAATAGGCACGTTGTCTGATACTTTCATTTTCAGTATTAGTGCAGTGTGGTAGCTCAGAAGGCAAGCCAAGAAATCTAACCTCAAATATTTCTAGAGCCCTTGTAGTAACTAGGCATTGTACAAAGAACAGAATAAGAGTTGTAAGCCAAACTCCATGAGCCAAACTCGATGTGATGGGGCAGCCATGATTTCTAAAATGAGAGGTGGGAGGGTCTACCTTTTACTTCCAAACAAACACAGCTGAGGGGATGGGAGTCCTCCCTCACCTTATATCCTGATACGCTTCAGGCACTTTTTCCCCTCAGGTGTAAGGGGGAAGATTCAGTTCCCCTTACCTGAGCCCATTTTTTAAAAGTAGACCACGCCCATTGGCTGTTTTAGACATTAAAACAGGCACATGAACGAATGTGGCTGCTCCCATCACATCTCGTTTGGCTCTAAGAAATAGGCGGGAAAGATAGAGGAGGGGAGTGAGTTGAGAATAGCAGGCCAAAGTGCTGAGTCTTTAAAAGGCATTTAATGCACAGAATGGAAAAAGAGGAGTGGCATAACCTTAATAGTGAGTGGGATAGCTTAGTCAAGCTGAAGTTGTGTTATAGCCTTAAGCAAGCTGTTGTGCTGTTCTCTGCAAACAATATGGGGCTCATAATACTAACTCACCTTATGTAAGGATTATTTAAAAAATGGATATGTAATTAATTAATTTTTGATTTATTAGGACTGCCACTGTCTCTTGGACATCGCTCCTCACGCCATTGAGCGGCTCCACAGTATTCACATCTACCCAATTGTCATCTTTGTTCGTTACAAAAATGCCAAGCAAATCAAGTAAGTGTGAAATGTGGAGCCTTTACGGGTCTCTTCCTTGCCCCCACCCACCCACCTCTACCCTTGTTGGCATCTTGCTTTTCTCATACAAAGGTGGTTCTTGTTTGAGGGTTAAATGCTTGCAGCAGTGAGATATCGGGGCACCAGTCCTGGTACATCCCCTCTCTTCACCAGCTGCCCCAGGCTCAAACTGCTTCTGTGCATTGACTATAGTATACAAGTAAGGCATATGCCTGATCAGCCATGTTAAGGGCTGCAATTTTGCATTGGATGATTCACATATAGGCACTGGTGGTTAATAATGAAATCAAGAATATTTAGCACATGGGTTCTCAACAAGGGGGGAATTCTCCCCCGGGGGAGAATTTTAGGGTTCCAGGGGGGGAATTGGGACCACTATTCAGCAAAGTATGATGTCCTATAGATTATGTCTTCCTACACAGGTTATTAAAAACGTCCCAGAAAAGTGGCATGTTGTCTGCAAAAGCCAGGCCTTTGCTCTCTTTTCCCTCCCTCCTTCGCAATTCTAGAAGTTTCAAGCTTCCCATTTAAAGGGGCAACGCAAAACATGGGAGCTGAGAATGTAAAAGGGCCCATGCTTTGCGTTGCCCCTTTAAATAGGACTAATATAGAAAAAAATAAAAGATTTTCAATATTATGTGCATATTATTTGGAATGCACCTTTTGAGTTAGACCATCTTGGGCAGGGGGAAATTATATTCTGAACAACGGTGAAAGGGGGGGAATGGAGCAAAAAAGGTTGAGAACCACTGATTTAGCATTTTTAGATGCCCCAAGGTATTAGTGTTATACAGTGATTACGTTCAGAACAAACCAAACTGGAAGAGAAAGAAGAAAGGGGCAAAAAGTGAAGTGGTCAAACTAATAAGTTAAATAAGAAAATGGGAACAGGAAAATTCGCTGTTACAACCCATCTGCGGAAGCAAGCCAGGCTTGGGAGCAAGTGGCTACCGACCGGGCTTGGAGTGGGCAGATGCCCTCCTGCTGTATACAGAGAAGATGCTTGCAGGGGATTGGGCAGCCACCAGAAGCCTTAGACAGAACTAAGACAGTTTTCCTGCCGCATTTGTCAACATTGGCTCTGTGCGAATACCTGCTTGTGCTGGCCGGCTGCCTTTCCAGTTGCAGCTGTTCACAGTTTAGCTGCTCCTGCTGCCACCTTTGCGTACCACCTTGCCTTTCGTACTGGGCACCAGGTGGCGCTCTCCACACACCACTGTATTTGTTCAATCAGATTTGGCTGCAGATCTGTTTTGCCCCCCCCCCTGTATCTGTCTTGTGTCCCCTGAAAAATTAAGCATTTAATAAGCTTCTTATATTTGTGTGTTGCAGAGAGCAGAAAGACCCCATCTTCCTGAGGGACAAAGTTACGCAGAAACATTCCAAAGAACAATTTGAGACTGCTCAAAAAATAGAACAGGAATATAGCAAGTTCTTCACAGGTTTGTATTTAATTGAAGTTACATAAATGTGTCCTTGGGTACTAGACACATCCTTTTTGATACATGCCACTAAGGAAGGAGTTGGATTCAATGGCCTTATAGGCCCCTTCCAACTCTACTATTCTATGATTCTATGATTCTACTCACTGTCTTAATGTAAGAATCTGCATAACCTCTAGACATGTATGGTTGTCAGAACTGTGTATGGCATTGTTTGGGAACAGTCTTAATGAAACAGCCACACTTCGCGTGCCAAAGATCTGTTTGGTCATGGGTATAAATTGGAGCGATCAATTCTTCTTTGTGGGTTCTGTGCAGTCCCACATAAAATAATGTGTATGTGTAGACTACAGGAAGGGATTTCTACAGTTTTGGAAAGTAAGGACTGCTTGCTACCTCCCTCTCACCCAGGCGTAGTAGGAGCTTCTGAGTGGGCCAAATGCTGTTGGTTATTCCTGATTGTACCTAATAGGCTTCTACATTTTTCCCATCATGCAATGGAGCGCAGCGAGCTTGGAGAAATTCTTTCCTCCATGGTGACGCACGCAGTCTCTGTACCTTAAGCCCGGAAGAGAAGGCTTCCCCTTCAACTCCCAGAAGACTTTCTGCTTCCTCCATGGGCAGGCAGACTACGACAGAGCTTCCGTTTTTATGAGCCCTGCATTCACACACACCCAAAAAGAACAGAAAAATAAATCCTCTTAGTAAGCAGGGAGTGTCTGAGCAGGGAGAGATCCCTGGATCAGGTGTCCTCATCCCAACCGAGTTAGCAGAAGGGACACATAGGCATGGTTCAGACAACACGCTAAACCATGCTGCTTAACCACAAAATGGATTCCCTTAACCATTTTGTGGTTAAGCAGCATGGTTTAGCGTGTTGTCTGAACCAGGCCACTCACACACAAGGCGCTGAAAAGAGCACAGTTGGGTTCCCACTGGACAGGGGCCGCCCCAACGACCTGCAAAGGGTTGCCTCCCTTGACTTCATGGCACCACATCCCATCACCCTCCATAGCTTCCTTCTGTCCATAGCCACACGCGCCATGCTACACAGCACAGGTTTTTCCCCACCGAGCCTGGGGATGAGCAAGTACCAGACCGTTGCAGCTCTCACAGCCTCTCTAGGTCCTATTCTCACCAATGCAGACTTTTATTACCTGCTCCCCTCAGAGGGCGATAGTGAGACGGATCCCACAAGCACCCAAAGCAGGACTCAAACCCCTTTCTTTCTGGAAAACCCTAAGAGGCTTGCAAACCCTAGAGCCACCTCTCCTGCAGCATCAACTTCAGACTACGTTCCATTAGGAGAGATGAAATCCAGATACTCAAGCGGAGACAGTTTTAGTCTCAGATTCCTCCCACAGCCCCTGCAGTTCTAGAGAATCCCCACTGGGTAGGTGGGAGGGAGGATTCTGTGAGAGAGGATGGGGAACACTCGGAAGAGGAAAATGTCAGGGACAAGGCAGTCCAGGGTAGACTACTCCTTCACAAAAGCTTCTTTAAAGCCAAGGGGACCCTATGACTTCTTTCCATCAAAGAGCCACAGCAAAGCTCCATAACTGAGGAATTGCCTCAGCTGTTCTCATTCCCCGCCCCCGCCCCCCGCAACTCTCTCTGTTCCTTACCAGCCAACACTGATGACACCAGTGAACGAATGCAGCATCTAAGCCTAAATTGCACCATTGCTTCTGTGGCATGATGGGATGCAGGACCTAGCCACTGCCAGGATGGATGCCCCTGGCTCTGCTCTGACCTCCAAGGCTTTCATCCCCTCCTATTCAAATGAATTGTGAATGGAACAGCATGACAAGAGACCTAAGGCCACCCAATGCAGGGATTTCCAGTGCCATCCATAGTATTCAGGGCTTCCTCCACAGCCTTTGTTTGTGAGTCTAGAAAATGCCTCCTTAGGTAAGGAAATGAAAGATGCTCAGGAAAGATTTCCTTTCCATATTTTTTCTGGAAGATTCCTCAGTGGACACATGCCAAGTTGGAGCCAAAACTATGGCATCTAACAAAGTAGCCAGACATAACCTTTGGTTACATAACTTCGGGTGCCAAATCTAAAGTGAACTTCTTCTGAGTCCCACTTCCCAGAAGATTCTTTGGGGACCTCTTGGAAGCTGCCCTTGTGGACACAAAGGATGATAAGGGGAACCGTCCCAAAGAGATGTCTCTGAAATAGACTTTTTGTTGCGGCAAGCCTTCCTATCTTTCCAAAACCAAAAAGCCTAGATGACCACAATGCTTGAGCAAGAATTAAGTATGTCTTTCCCTTAACAGGGATCCCTGTTAGGTAGCATCTGAGATTTGTGGCAGTTTAGAGAGAATCCACAAGCAATTGTTGGCTACTGGAAATAGAGATGTCAAATTTCCAAAAATTTTGAAGCCATGGAAAAAACCCAGTTTTTTTCCGGGTTTTTCGGGGGGTAACGGAAATTTTCAGAAAAATTGAAATAATGCAATATTAGCACTTTTTACAGATTGAAAGTCACTTTGTTACTTCAAGAACATAATATGTAATTATGTCCAAGTTGGTTTGGCATAAAATTATTACATTTGGTAATGTAATAATGTAAAGTAGTGTATTCAAACAATTATTACAAATTTAATTTACTTTTTTTGGATAACAAATGAAGCTACAAGCTCCTGAACTGTTAGGAACACCTGAACTGTGAGGAACCTCTTTGGTTCTGCCAGTTTATGAGGAGCAGGCAAAAAATCAATTTTTAAAAACAACAACTGAAGAAACCACCACCATTAGTAACAAAGAAAATTATTTATGTCTCCGCTTGTCCTCCAGTGTCAAAACATAAAGCCCCCATTCCCATAAAAAGAACTGAGAAAAATGGGGGGGGGGACCAATATTCAATGAATATGCATGAAATTTAATCAGACTCATTTCCTGACCTATAGCTATCAGTATTAGTTTCAATCTCTGCTTCAGTGGCAGTGCCCCCTAGAGGCAGAAATGCAGCTTGCTCTTGCCTTTGAGAGTTGTAGTCTCAGTTTGCAACCTAGGACTTGCTTGTCCTTGGTGCACAGGCATTGTAATAATCTGATACTGTACAGTTTTTAGAAATCATTTGGAGAAGTAAATATCTGAACACCTTGTCTTAAATATTTTATTCATCATGCTAAAATAAAACATCCCGTAATCCGGTTTTTCTTCATTTTTTTCAATTTTTCCATTTGGGGGGGGGGGGGACCAAAAAAGGCTTTGGGAAAAAACGGAAAAAAACCGGGTTTTTTTTCAAATTTTTGCGGGGTTTTTCCGGGCCTTCACATCTCTAACTGGAAACGGTAGTCCATGGTTATGCCCTGGAATATATAAGAACATCCAGAGACACTAAAAACGAATGGATCTCAAAAGCAACACTCCACCTTGTAGAGATCAACACAATCTGAGAGATGACAGAAAGAGCCACATTTTTTCTCAAGATGAGAGACAGTTCCATTTTCTGCTTTCCCTTTACTCCTTTACTACGTTCTTTTCTGATTTATGGTTGTCCTTTGACTGAAGCATCTAGGGGACAATGAAGGGAGCCCCACCTGCCCTGGATTTTGGGAACAGAGATTGCCCTTCGGGACCCAAAGGAGGGGTTGAGGGAGCTAAGCTGTCCTTTTCCCCCTCAAAAAGAATAGAAAACCTAAGTATTCTTTATAGTACATGCTTGCTGTATTTGTATTTTTCTATACTGACGTTGCTGGTGGTAGAACAAAGACAAATATGATGGGCCTTATACAATGCACGGAATTTGCAGGGTTTTACTTTTTTTTAGAGTAGCATTCTTTTAGCATACCTTTCTTTTAAAAGTGAGCCTTCACAATATAAGTGACAGTGGAGTCTACCACTAGCATCTTCTGGGAGGTGAAGAGGAGTGACCAGTTTTAATGGAATACTCCCTACATGTGGTGTTAAAACTTCTTAAGTCTGAACCCCCTAGAAAGGGGGTGGAAGGAATTTCCTGGCAGTTTCCCCTGATCTTACTCAGAACCTGACTAGGATGTCTGTTAAAATGTTTAATTTCATATAACTTTTCATTGATGTGTATATTTGCTGTTTCATTGATCCCCTGAATGCAACCGTCAGATGTTTTACTAATCAGCCATGCTTGTTTTACTAATGAAACCCATAAACGGACAACTTCTCCAGCTTGTTTTAATCGTCGTAAATAGTAGCTTGTTGCTACAGCCATTGCCTCTATGTGTATTGCTGCCTGACTCCTAAACTTAGCCTCCTGCTTAACCATGTGAGGGTTTATTATGCTATAACAGGGTCCCTCTGACCATATTTAGATTTAATGTGTAAACTTTGTCACCTGATGCCGCTGAAAATAGCTTTCAGAGGGCTCAATAACAAAACAGTTGTCTTAGAGGATCATAGTTGTGGGGGCCTGACTGCTTTCTGCTCCTGCCATTTTTATTTTTTTTTAGTTAGCTAAAGCATCTGTGTATTGAATATCTTTCTGTACATCTCCTGCCGTTCGACTTTCTATCTTCCCATCTCTTTCTAACAAGGAGTTACCAAAATTAAGAAGGCTTCTTCTTTTCCCATGTCATGGTGTGATCTCTGTGGATGAATCTGCCCTCGGATTATGGTTCAGTACTTACATGCCAAACATACATGTTCAGGGGGAAAAGCTTTTTAAAAAAGGATGTAGCATAAGACAATTTTGCACAACAGTCACAAGACTATTGGAAAGTGCACTCTCTTCAGTTGCTGAGGTCCCCTTTGAGCATGCATGAACAAGGAATATGCAGTCTCCATACAGGGTCTAGCAGCTTATGTGAATCCAATGTGTTGACTGAAGACATCTGAATTCCATTTCACATGCTTTCAGATGTTCCCTATGCTAAGCCAAGAATTACTGCATCATGTCCATATAGTAAAGGTTTATAAAGAAGCACACAGTGGCTGGGTTCAGACAATCACATTGGGGGAAGAAGCCATCGTGGCTGTTCCCCCTACCCCTGGGCATGTCGTGCACATTTGCATTATTCCCGGTGCTGCAACACAGGTTGGCACATGGCAGGGGAGGTGTCACACCCACCCTAGGACCCATGGCGTGCAGTAGAGGTTGTAAGGTGGGTACAACCCCGTGCCAAGTTCAGATGACATGCCAACCTGCACTGCAGCATGGAGAATAATGGTGCTCACATCTGCAGCACGCCCAGGGCTAGGGGGAGCAGCCACAATGGCTTCTTGCTCCAATGTGATGGTCTGAATCCAATCCAGAGTTTTCCCTGCCTTATCCTGATTGCTAACCCAAATCAGGTTCATTTACTCACAGGACTATTTTGCAAGGATCCAAATAGATGCTTATAGGGAAACTGCTTATGCAGGTTTAGTTTCACTTGTTATTTCACACTGCAGCAGTTCCCATTGCCAAAGAGACAAATTACTCATTGAACTACTGAGTGGCTTTTTCTTGAACCCTGTAGAATTGGTGCAGTGAGAAAAATAAAACCAAGCCACCTCAATGTATACAATTCACTGCCACGCATGCACAGGTTGCTAAATGGGGGATACCCCTTGTATTGGCACCTTGAACTCTTTGGAGAAGGGATAGGATACAGGATGAAAGGAATTAAAGAAATGGGAAGGATTTTTTTCTTAATTTAGGGTGATTTGACTTCTTGGTGCTAGTGCATATTCTGAAAACGAACAAGGGAATTGATTGGTGTGTGATACTTCTTTTGACAGGAATTGTCCAAGGAGGCCCTCTTTCGATCATTTGCACTCAGATCATGACGACAGTTGATCAAGAACAAAACAAAGTCCTGTGGATTCCAGCTGGCCCGCTATAGACACATGCTGTGAAATGACTGAAGTTCTGCAAGGGATTGTACATCAACAATTGATGGGGGGACTGTGGTCCATTTATAGCTGCTTGATTGGTGGGTACACAAACTAGAGGTCATCGTGAGCAACGTTCTCTGCGAAGTGTGCTTGGAAGGCCATGTTCCTTTCACCGGCAGAAGTCTTATACATATGTTTCTGTACAAATGGACAGATGCAGAATTTCCTTTTTCATAAGAAGACTTTGTGATGCTGCAAAAGAGAGAGAGAAAGAAACCCTTTAGGATACGTTTACAAAACCTCTTCACCCCCAACCCAAGTATTTGGTGGTTCGTGTTTACTTGAATCTTTTTTTTTTAATTAACTACAAACGACCTGTTCAGGTTTCCCTGTTCCCCCTGCTTCTTTCTCCTCTGCTTCTAATACAAAAAAGAAAAAGAAAAAAAGCCACCCACAACAGAGTGGAGTTTCTACATGCTGAGTGAGAATGACTTTTACATGGAAGTGTGTGGTTCTGTCCTTCAATAGCAGCCATTTTACTTCTGAATAAGTGCATGAATTGTGAATGGGTTTTTCTCATAGGTACTTGTTTCTAGAGTGAATTCAGGGGGAAGAAGCACTCCTCCAATACATGGGGTCAGGCCACTGTTCGTATTTCATAAACTCTTTGTCTGTTAAAAGTTATTGGCTTCCTTTATGCATGAATTTAATATTTAAATGTCAGGATTATCCAATCAAATTGTGCTCATTGTGTATTCAAAAATAATAAGTTTGGGTTGCTGGGCCTGTGTTAAGCAGTAAATCAGAAGGTTTAATAGCTGGGCCTAGACTGCTTTATTTTATCACGTGTAGGTAGTCTATGTAATTGGAAGCTTACATTGCTCAAGCTTTGTTCTTTGGAGTGTAATAGCCATAAGGATTTTTATTTAATTAGAAGCACAGTCTCTTAGGGATTTGACAACTCTAGTGTGGTCCTGTAACTGTTAGTTTTGCCACTGTCAACAAATACAGTGTGTTTGCTTTGTTTTTGTTACAATTTGTATTTCCTGACTGTACCAAATTCCATTGTATGTTTCTTTTTTGCACTTCTGACTTCATTTTCCAACTGTTATGTTTTTGTTTTTGTTTTGTAAAAAAAATATTGCATGTCATGTTTTGTAGGTACTGTATCTTTGAGTAGGGCTGCATTTGTGATGACTGTTCCTAACATTTCATTATGTAGATTGATTTTTTTTCTTTTGTTTTTGCCCTTCAGTTTTTAGTGTTTCCTTTTTATTTACATTAATTTAAAAAAGGGATTCTTCTTGCACAGTTGTTCAAAGACAAAATTTGGTTGGAAATTTTAACCTCTGTTTTGCAGATACTATTTTATAGCTCAAAATACGGGAGAGAGAGGAAAACATGTAGAAAGACTATTGATAAATTCTTAGTTGAAATACTGTTTATAAGTTAAGGGACAACAGTTATATATTTTTTTTAAAGGGGGAGACCAGAGTTGGACTTCAGCGGTACGATGGAAACAAGCCGGTACTGTTGCAAACATTAATTTTCTGTACTAAAAAAAGTCACTTTGTATCAAAACAAAAAGTTAAAGAAACTGAGTATTGTGTTAAATAAAGGTCAATTTCTATAACTTGACTTTGTATGGAAATGTTGCAGATTCCCCTGTACTGACTCCATTATTCGGTTTATTGCTGTCAGCCAGAAATAAAATGACGAAAAGCAAAGCATTACAGAATGAAAACATAATCCAAACAGGCATTTGTAACAGTTGTTTGACACAAAAAATATTTTTCCTCTTCTAGAGAGCAAAAAAGGTTCCAAATATATGTCACTGATAAAAGGTACCTGTAACAGTAATGACCCCAGAAACCTTATGAATGCAGATGAAAATTCCAAGTAAATTTTGCTTAGGTTCTGACTACAACAAATGCAAAATTCCAGTACACTTTTTGCAGTTGCCGTTTTAACAAAATACGTTTTTGAACATGTTTCCCAGTGAACACATTCCTGCCTGATGGAAGTGAGTTTTGGTACATGAGAAGAGCCGTGCTGGATCAGACCAAGGAGTCATCTAGTCCAGCAGTCTGTTCACACAGTGGCCAAGTAGATTGTCCCTTGCTTCCAGCATATGAAGCAGGCTGGGACCCAGAAATCCAAGGGAGCCCAGGCAGTGTAGCTGTGATGGTCCATTGAGGGAGTACCTGGAGAGCACCAGGTTGCAGAAGCCTGGCATAAGCTTTCATAGCTGCAAGTCCACAAAAAGGGCACAAATGTGTATGCGGAAGGGGGTATGTTTTGCTCAGGCCAACAGAGGGTCCAGCCCAGGCTGCAACCCCATTACAGTGAAAGGCAGTATGCTATAGTGATTAGAGTATTGGACAAGGACTCAGGAAATCCAGGTTCTAGTCCCCAATTGGCCATGAAGCTCACTTGGATGACTTTAGGCCAGTCTCTGGCTCTCAGCCTAACCTACCTCAGAGGGTTGTTGGGAGAATAAAATGGAGAGGAGGAAGATTATGTAAGCCACCCTGGGTTTCTTGCAGGAGGGGAAAAAGCAGGATATAAATATATTAATAAATATAAATGCAATAATAAAAAAATATGATATGGGAAAAATGAGGCTAACTTGTAGGTCATGCTTCAGGGTATTTGTGGAAATTTATTTCTTATCTATATACTTGTGGTGCAGATCTTGTGAGATTTGTTGGCGCCCATCGGAAGCAGTGTTACAGCAGATCAAGCAACATTCTAAACAGTGTATGGCCCTTTTCTAGAAAAGACAAGAGATTTCAGTTCTTGTGCAGTTAAACCAGGACTTAATGTATGTTATCAATTCATAGTATGTGTGGGCTGTTATATTACAACTTTGTTCTGGGACCCCCAGAAATGATGCTTTGGCCTTCATTCTGCAAATGCAGAGCCTTAAAATATAGTTCAAACAAGAGGCCCTAGCAGGCACACAATTTGCAGCACTTTGTAAACTTTTCCCATACTAACATGGGTCAGGGCAGGAGAAGTACTTCCCTGAGTTCTGAGAAATCTTAAAATGGCAAAGTCATGCCATACCCCACCCACCCTTATCTCCCACACAGAGATTTTGGACCAGACAGCTCAGGCTATAATGCTATTCTTCATTCAAGATCTGAAGAGCCAGTGCTTCCATGGGTAATTATAGAAATCTAGCATTTCTAAACTCAGATTGATGTAAGTAGATTTGACAGCTAGGCGAACTGACTTGGAACACAAGAAGCGCTCTGTTGAATCAGGCTGGCATTCTGTTCCCATGGTGGTCAACCAGATGTCCGTGACATGAGTGCAGTGGCTCTCTCCCACTTCTTGTAAGCGCAGCAACTGGTAGTCAGAGGCATCCTGGCTCTGATACTGGGGGTTAATATACAGCCATGTTGACTAGCAGCTCTTGATATCCTTATGGTTGGTCTAATCCCAGAATACACTGAAGGATGAACATATTCCACACTCCACTGAATCCCCACTTTCCTGATTAGGGATCTCGCATGGCAATCCCTTTGGTTTTTTTTTATTTTTATTTTTATTACATTTTTATACTGCCCAATAGCCGAAGCTCTCTGGGCAGTTCACAAAAATTAAAACCATCTGGGATTTCACTTCCCAAACATACCCTCACAATCGTAACGAGTAGAAACGGTTTTAGGTTCAGTTAAGGAAAGGGCACAGATTCCCTACCCACCAGTATCTACTGTGCAAAACACAGCAGGGCCTTCTTCAGTTCCCTGTTCCAAACTTTGCTTCAGTTCTAGGTGATAAAGTTAATCTGCATGCTTTATTTAGCAAAAACAAGAAAAAGTCCACAAAAGCTTTCTAAAGGGTCCTGCCTATGCTGGCACATTCCCAGGTAGGATTGCACAGAACTGAAGAAGAAGAAGAAGAAGAAGAAGAAGAAGAAGAAGAAGAAGAAGAAGAAGAAGAAGAAGAAGAAGAAGAAGAAGAAGAAGAAGAAGAAGAAGAAGAAATCTTACCCAGAGAGCCTTCTGAATTTCCTTCCTTCCATTGCCAACGGTCTGAGCATTCCCACTTTGGGCCACTACGCAGCAGACATTTCAAAATCCTATAGAAGATATATTTTATTCCTTTTAGGCAATCCCTGCTTGTCCATCCCTATGATTTCACTTATTTTAAATCGTCCCTTTATTAACCTTGTATTTTATGTATAATTTTATTAAACATATTTTTATACTGACCGTCACCTTTTGGTATCAGGGTGGAATATAAAATGTAATGAAAATTCTATTACACTCTGGAATAAAAACAATAAAATAACATCAACTGCAACAATAAAAGGCAGGAAAGAAATAAGATGGACAATTCATTGTAGTGTTATTCTCTCCTTAATCAAGTCTTTTAAAGTACAACTCTTTGTATGCCACGATTCCACAACAAGCTCAGAAAAACTGCACTGTGCCGACAGTAGCTTCATAGGAATCTCAGATCATTTTTAGAACATACTTCTAGCTAGAGATGTGGAGGCCCAGGAAAAAACACGGAAAAATTCGGGGGGAAACTGTTTTTTTTCCGAAGCCTTTTTTTGTTTTCCTCCCCAAAATATTTGAAAAATTGAAAAAATGAAGAAAAAATGGATTATGGGATGTTTTATTTTAGCATGATGAATAAAATGTTTAAGACAAGGTGTTCAGATATTTACTCCTCCAAATGATTTCTAAAAACTGTACAGTATCAGATTATTATAATGTCTGTGCACCAAGGACAAGCAAGTCCTAGGTTGCAAACTGAGACTACAACTCTCAAATGCAAGAACAAGATGCATTTCTGCCTCTAGGGGGCACTGCCATGGAAGCAGAGACTGAAACTAGTAGCGATAGCTATAGGTCAGAAAGTGAGTCTGATTAAATTTCATGCCTATTCATTGACTCTTGGTGTGTCCCCCCCCCCCATTTTTCTCAGTTCTTTTTATGGGAATGGGGGCTTTATGTTTTGACACTGGAGGACAAGCGGAGACATAAATAATTTTCTTTGTTACTAATGTTGGTGGTTTCTTCAGTTGTTGTTGTTTTAAATTGGTTTTTTTGCCTGCTCCTCATAAACTGGCAGAACCAAAGAGGTTCTTTACAGTTCAGGAGCTTGTAGCTCAATTTGTTACCAAAAAAGAGTTTAAAAAGTAAACTAAATTTGTAATAATTATTTGAATACACTACTTTTAATATCAGAAATGTCATAGTTTTATGCCAAACGAACTTGGACATAATTACATTTTATGTTCCTAAAGTAACAAAGTGACTTTCAATCTGTAAAAAGTGCTAATATAGAATTATTTCAATTTTTCTGAAAATTTCTGTTTTCCCCCGAAAAAAGCAGGAAAAAAACTGTTTTTTTTCCATGGCTTCAAAATTTCCGGAAATTTGACATCTCTACTTCTAGCCCTTGTGGTTGTGAAGGTATGCTTGGGAAATGTGTAATGAACTCTCAGAAGCTAAGGAAGTTGCTATGTGAGATTAATTTTCTTTCTTTCCCCCCCTTTTATTTAAAATATTTTATTAAACTTGCAAACAAAAACAAAACAAAAAATGAAAGGAAGACAGAAATACATATGCCAAAATACATGCATTACAAATATAAAGTGACAATATAATCTGAATTAATAAGGATACATGCCTAATATCTAATGTACTAGTATATTAAGAAAAAGCACACATACAAAAACAATTTCTGGAAATATATTCTCAGAAAGCAAACAACTCAATGAAACTACACCAAATGGCTGAGTGCTTGTCACTCACGGATGGCAAAGGGAAGGGCTATAGCTCTGTGGTAGAGCCCCTGCCTTGAATGCAGAAAGGTCCCTGGTTCGATTCTTGCCTGAAACCCTGCAGAGCCATTGCTGCCAGTGAGAAATTCCTGGAGCTAAGAAGCCACCACACATTTCAGCACCTTGCCCAGGAATGGAATAGTGGAGACCAGTCAGAAATTATCCAATACAGGGGGTCCAGGCTGGATTTTGGGTTTTGCTTTACCATCACCTCTTTTAGGCAAGACAAAATCACACCTTGCTATAAACAGCCATTTGCCACTACTGTTAACCATTCAGCCAGTCCTTCCGTGACTGTTTGTTTTTAAGGGACCCCAGAACTGTTGTTGTTTAAATGGATACTGTTGTTTTTATATTTTTGATAGTTTTATATTTTGTATACTTTTTAAATGTTCACTGTTTTTAACTTTTGTAAACTGCCCAGAGAGCTTCAGCTATGGGGTGGTATATAAATTTAATAAATAAATAAATAAATATTTTATATGCCAAGAAGGGCAACAGTGCAACACACAAGTAGTAGGCCTCATCTATCCAAGGATCCTATCCACATCCTTAGGCTGTACAAATTGAAAAGTATCAATTATAACCATACAAGCAGGTCCAACTTTACATCCCTCTGCACAATATCACCCAAATGGGTCACAACAGGCTATTGAGTGGTCACCTCTTCCCATTTCTCTATTCCGGAGGTCAACACAGGGCTCCTCTTCATAAGCAGCAGAAACACAATAACTTATTCAAGACGACAGAAGCCATTCAAGTTTGCTTAATTTAATCAACTCATAACAGACACAGAATTCAGATTCTTTGAGGGGTGTGTGTGTACATATTTGTCATTATTCTTTATTTTTGTGCAGACAACACATCTCTGATTTAAGGTGAATCATTATGTACAAAACATTGAATGCTGCACCCAATCTAGGATAAGAAAAACCTCCTGAGAATATCAGTGTAAATCCTCTCCCCGCCCCATTGAAGGGATCCTCTCCAACAGATATTAGAACTGGCTTGTGTTGATATCATATTGAGGGTATGATTTCAGTACTGCCAGAATAATTTACAAAATGCATATAAGCCTGTGATTTTTAACAGCAACAAAATGCCAGTGTCTTGAAGCTGAGTTCTATAGATACAGTGTTATTATGCCTGTAAGCCATACATACTGCACAATAGTTCAACCAGTGACCTTTGTTTTTGTTGTGGAAGATCACCATGTTTTCAGAAATCTAGTTGCATTCCCCTCAAAAAAAGTGTTTGACATAAGAATGACCCCTTTTCTGTGCAGATTTGTTATATCTGTGCTCTTTATTGTTCAGTCTTTATAAACTTTCTGCAGTTCAAGCACACGCTGGATTGGCAATGATAAATCAAGATTGAGACAGTAATAACCAAAAGTTCTGTAGTTAAAACTTTCATGCATCAAGACATGGATGAGTTCTTCAGAGGGCAAGTTCGACGGTCATCACAAAATTGTCATCCATAACGTCTCGTAAACCCATATCTGCGCTATACCAGTTCAGACTGCAGGTCTGGGCCCACATGATAGAATGGTCCCCCCCCCCACAGGTGGTGGTGGTGGAATCCCTACACATAGAAAATTAGAGTGTCCCAAAGAAAACAGGGATAAAACGCATAAAGGCTCAAATTGGGGACAGGGGGGTTGCCCCACAAGTCCCAGTGTATGTCAGCCCTGCCCTGTCAGATCCTGACCTGCCATGTAGAGCCAAGGGAGTTCTATTATTATTATTATTATTATTATTATTATTATTATTATTATTATTATTATTTATTTATTTATATAGCACCATCAATGTACATGGTGCTGTACAGAGTAAAACAGTAAATAGCAAGACTCTGCCGCATAGGCTTACATTCTAATAAAATCATAATGAAACAATAAGGAGGGGAAGAGAATGCCAACAGGCACAGGGTAGGGTAAGCAGGCACAGGGTAGGGTAAAACTAACAGTATAAAGTCTGCACAACATCAAGTTTTAAAAGCTTTAGGAAAAAGAAAAGTTTTTAGTTGAGCTTTAAAAGCTGCGATTGAACTTGTAGTTCTCAAATGTTCTGGAAGAGCGTTCCAGGCGTAAGGGGCAGCAGAAGAAAATGGACGGAGCCGAGCAAGGGAGTTACTTGCCTTCAAGTCAACAGGAGTAGAATATGCCTTCAGACCTCCCTGTTCAACCCACGGCAGTTAGGGACTGAGGGGTCAGCCAGCAACTAATGCACACGTGGACACTGGGGGGGGGGGCAGTCAGTGTGTGCTGCCCATACCTGCCCACATAGGCTCATTTCATTCCATTTATTTCATTTCACATGTTGTGGAGAACGGGTGAAGAGAGTCATGGCTTGCCGGTTTTCTACATGCAGATTTTTTTTTGTAGGGAGCCCCCCATTGGAGCCTGTCCATAGGCAGCAATATGTCTCAGGCTAGTTTTGTTGAGAGCTTTTACTATTCACTCTGCCCAACTGCACTCATTCCATGACAGGCCAGACAGTGTACTCTGTCCCTACCAGGCATAACTAGTTTCCCCTCAACAACAACAACAACAACAACAACAATAATAATAATTTTATTTGTTACCTGACTCTCCCTCTGGATCGAGGCGGGTTACTACACAAATGCAAACAACATAAAATAGATATAACTAATTCAAACATTTAAAACTAATACATTATTAAAAGCAGCACATTATTAAAAAGGCATCTTAAAATTCAACTGGGGCCGTAGCTAGACCTAAGGTTTATCCCAGGATCATCCCAGGTTCATCCCTGCCTGAGCGCTGGATGCCCTGTGTGGCACTTAAATGAACAGGTTTGACCCCAGGACAATCCTGGGATAAACCTTAGGTCTAGCTACGGCCTGAGTAGGCCTGCCGGAAGAGATCAATCTTTATGGCTTTCTTAAATTCCAAAAGACTGTTAAGTTGACGAATCTCTTCCAGCAAGCCATTCCACAAATCGGGAGCAGCAGAAGAAAAGGTCCTCTGGGTAATAGTTGTCAGCCTTGTTCTGTTGACTGGAGTGAATTCTTCCCAGAGGACCTGAGTGTGCAGGGCGGATTGTATGGGAGAAGGCAATCCCGCAGGTAGCCTGGACCCAAACCATGTAGGGCTTAAAGGTGATATAACCAACACTTTATACTTCGCCTGGAAACTAATTGGCAGCCAGTGAAGAGATTTTAAAACTGGTGTAATGTGGTCAACCCTAGGTGTACCGGTGATCAGCTTGGCTGCCATATTTTGAACTAGTTGAAGTTTTCAGACTAGGCACAAAGGTAGCCCTATGTAGAGCGCATTGCAGAAGTCGAGCCTCGAAGTTACCAGCGCATGCACTTCCGTCTTTAGGTCTTCTGACTCCCTTTAGGTCTTCTGACTTATTACACCAAGATTTATTCCTGATCTGCCAGATAGCTCTTCTAAGCTCCCATGCTCTGATTTCCCCCTCCCGTCCCAATCTCAGGGTTTGGTCTTCAAGTGACTAGGCAACCAGAGTACTGGCTAGGTAGATCAATGGGCTAACTCTGCATAAGGCAGCTTTGTAAGGTCATATGCATCTTATGTTGTCCATCTTGAGCACCAATTTCTCATTGGAGAGACAAGGTACAAATACAATAACTGCTGTTCAACATGCATTTTGATAATTTTACAACATCCACAGCCATCAGGGGCAGGAGGGGCCTAAGTCTGAAATATCTGAAACACAGCAAGGACCATTTTCTTTCTTTCTCTACATCTCTAGCCAAATGAAAATCTGCTGTAACAATATGTGACCATTTACTTCAGAATTTATTACAGAATGCTTCTTTTCCTTAACCACCGGAGGCTCTTCTGGCAAATTAAAAATCTTGTAGCAGATTTTTTATTGCCCTCTCTTGGGATAGCAAAATTGTCATTTCCACCCTCTACTAAGTATGTGCAATATACTGCTATCACAATTTGTGCCTGTGTGGGGTTCGTGGGAGGGGTGGTGGTTTGAGAGATGCCATCCTCCTTGTGTGTAAAGACACAAAGGCCTTGACTGGAGTAGTCAATGCTCCAAACCACTGGTATTGTTGTTAGCTCATATACTGCTTTGCTTCTCTGGTTTCTCTGGTTCTCATAATGCTAAATATTGTATCTTCGGAAAAGTATGGTATCAGTTGCCAATGGGCCTGTTCAGACAACACGCTAAGCGATGGTTAGGCTACTAACCCTTTTGCAGCAAATTGTTACTGAGCGTCTTTAAACTGTGGTTATGTAGCCACCATGGTTAGGAATGCTTCATACACCACACTAAGCCAGAAATGGATAGTAGGGCAGGGACATCGGCAGGAGAACGTCTCCCTGTCCCAACTCCCTATCCATTTCTGATATCGAGACCGTGTGGTCTCGATATCAGACCGTGTGGAGGAAAATGCTCGCTGTCTTCCTCTGCCACGCCACGTTATTCATTTCTGGGTATCAGCCAGGGCTGTGGAGTCGGCACATAAAACCTCCGACTCTCTCCTTTATTCATGGCACCTCCAACTCCGACTCCGACTCCTTTAATTATATATTGATATAGGAAATAAATTTCCTATATATTTCCTACATCGACTGAAAGCACGCAACTTTTTAGAACCCTAACCTGTTAAAGCCCGGGTCTAAAGGCCATAGCTAAGACGTTCTGGTTTTTTAATTTTATTTATTAAAGAAGCCCAAAAATGAAAACAATGAGGTTATATTTTGATTGATTGATTTAATTGCATTTATGTCGCCCCATAGCCGAAGTTCTCTGGGCAGTTTATCAAAAGACTATAGAGTATAAAGTAATAGGATATGGAACTATAAAAGAAAATCAGGAACAACTTTCTCTACTAGTTCAAAAATCTAAAGTATATACTTTGATGTCAAAGTCAAAACTACAAAAAAGTAAAAAACAATTGAACACCTAAAACAACTTAACAAATGACTATTTTAAAAGAAATGAACTCAGTTAGGTACATAAGTAACATAAACCTTTTTCGAGATTAAAGTATCATTTGAATATAAAATTCAAGTGAATATACATATCACAACTCTATATACATTTATATAAATTTATTAGGAGTCGGAGTTGGTACATTTTTATCGACTCCGACTCCAGTAACCCAAGAATTGCTTCCGACTCCATGACTCTGACTCCACAGCCCTGATCAGAACAGTGTGGAGGAAGACAATGAGCTTCTTCCTCTGTGCCGTCCCAATATCCAGAAATGGATAGCAGGACATAACAGAAGAAGACACTTGCCTGCCACAGAGGTTTCAGCTGCTCTTGACTATTTCATATGCCTACAGAGTCACGAGGCAACAGAGCCTGCCACATGACACAATAATCAATGATGATGCCGATAGTCAAGTCTCCACACCCATTGACTATTTGCATTGGTTAGTTCTGGGAAATAAATAACCGTTTTGTGGAAAATGCTCAGCAGAAGAGACAATAGTCAATAATGGACTATTTAATCAACCGTGGACTAGCTGAACCCTGTCACAGTCTTCCTCGGTGGTCTAGTATAAGGACATGGTCTAGTGTGAAAGACCATATTCTCTAGGGATGTGCTCCGCTCCGATTAGGAGCGTAGAAGCAGTAGCGGATTGGCCTGCTCCGCCTTACCCAGAGGCGGAGTAGGAGCGGACCGCGGACCCCCTAGAAGCAAGGCGAAGAGAAGCGCCCATTTTTCGGAGCTCCGAGTTCAGGCGGAGCGCTCCGGTCGCCATCTTGAAAACATTTCGCCATAGGATTGCATTGCGGCAAATAATCGCGCATAACTACGTTGTTTTTGAAGCTATCGTTCTGGAAATTCTTGTGCACAGAGAGTCGTGGATGGGGGTCATTTTGAGACCACTCTCAACTTTCTGCGTTGTCTGGGTCGCGGGCTATATTTTTGTGAAAATCGGGTCAACCGCGCGGCTCAAACTGCGTTTTCGGCTTTTCGCCCATAGGATTGCATTGAGGGAAAGAATCGGGGATAACTGGGGGGGGGGGGGTTAAGCTATCGTTCTGGAAATTCTTGTGCACAGAGAGTCGTGGATGGGGGTCATTTTGAGACCACTCTCAACTTTCTGCATCGTACGGGTCGCGGGCTATATTTTTGTGAAAATCGGGTCAACCGCGCGGCTCAAACTGCGTTTTCGGCTTTTCGCCCATAGGATTGCATTGAGGGAAAGAATCGGGGATAACTGGGGGGGGGGTTAAGCTATCGTTCTGAAAATTCTTGTGCACAGAGAGTCGTGGATGGGGGTCATTTTGAGACCACTCTCAACTTTCTGCATCGTACGGGTCGCGGGCTAGACGTTTTTAAAAAATCGGTGGGAAAAATACCTTTTTCAAAGGGCTGAGGGGCAGAGTCAGCTACCGGTCATGATGATCCCAAAGTTGGAGGAGGGCATAGGCAAAACAGGTAACTTGGGATTCTGGGAAACTTCTCTTTCTTCATCTGAACGGGCTTTTCCCCGTGTTTTTTAACACAGTAGCCCCACCAAATGCACAAACACAACCTGAAATCATATACTAAGCCAAGAATAAGAGATAGAAACACAGCACTGCTCCCCACCCTAACCTTGGGGAACAACTGAATCGATGTGGTGCAAGGGGATGAGCTCCCCTAGGGCATCTCATCGTGGACGTGCCCCCACTCTCTCCTGCACTGGAAGGCCATTAGAGCCTTCCAAAGAGAGTAAAACGGTGGAGCAATGCCTATCATGAGTTGAAGTGAATGGTCACTTTTCAGTGGTGGAGCAATGCCTGTTCTGAGTCGAAGTGAGCGTTTTACTTCTTCTCAGAGCTGTGGCTGTCAGTGTCTTGAACTGGCAGCTACTTCCCCCTCCCCCGGGCACGTCCCCCTATTGCTGGTAAAAGACAGATATAGCCTTTTTAAAAAAGTTCTTCTTGTTGTTTATTGAGCAACACTGCTGCTTTTAATTCCACCCCTCCTTTGTTTATTGATTGATTTATTCCATTTTATATGCATTACTGGCTTATCCTTGGCTCACTTCCTTATGCCCCCAGAAATGCCAGCTGCATGCCTGCCTGCCTTCCCTCCCTCCTCCCCTGCCCACCTCGCAGGGATGGTGTGTGTGGGGTGCCCGATTTTCAAAAATTCGCCAAAAATCAGGGGATGATGGGATTGCTTTGAAACTTGGCATGCGTGTGTATATCCCCATGAGGTGTCATGGTGCCAAACATGAGGTTTCTAACTTGAACAGAAAAAAAGTTGTATAATTTTTTAGCTTTCAATGCAAGCCTATGGGGGGGGGGAAACGGAGCTCCGGATCCGGATCCGGAGCTCCGGGCGGAGCGGAGCGGAAGTGGGCGGAGCGGGGGCGGGGCGGAGCGGCCCGATCCGGAAAATGGCGGATCTGCAAGTGAAGCGGAGCGGGGGGTCTGTGCACACCCCTAATATTCTCCCTTATGAGCCTGCCTGTGCTTTGAGATCTTCTGGAGAAGCCCTTCTTTCAGTCCTGCCATCTTCACAGGCAAACTTGGTGGGAACATGGGAGAGGGCCTTCTCGGTGGCTGCTCCAGTGCTCTGGAACTCTCTTCCGGGGGAAGCTAGGCTGGCTCCCTCCTTGATGGGCTTTAGGAAGCAGGTTAAAACATTTTTGTTCCAGCAGGCCTTTGGAGAATAATCTGTCCCTCCATCTATGTTAATGTCTTATAATTTTGTTGTGTATTTTAAACTATGTTCCCCACCGCCCCGACAATGTATGTTTTAAACTTTGTAAGGCCACCTTGAGGCCCATCATTGGGCAAAAGGCGGGATACAAATAAATATAATAATAATATAATAATAGTGTATAAAAGGTATGCCCCAAAGTAAACAAACATATGTATAGAGCATATTCTGCGCAATTACCAGTTATAGCACACTGCAGTATTTAGACCGATTTATAAATCTTGCCAAACCTTCTTGTAGTACACGTACCAGGAAAGGAGTGTACATGTTATGATAATGAATGAACTGTAAGGGGTCAAAGGCTCCACTATAAACAACTATTTTTTGAGGATGGCAAGGAATTGCTGTGGTCAAACAAACAGTAGACCAATAGGATAACAATATAGCTCTGAACATGGCCCAAACAGGAGCCTTCAAGCGATCTCTTCCTGTTTGGGAATCATTACCACCAGTTAGCAGCAGCCTTCCTCAACCTGGGGTGCTCCAGATGTGTTGGACTGCATCTCCCAGAAGTAGTCCAACACATCTGGAGCGCCCCAGGTTGAGGAAGGCTGGGTTAGCCTATCTGAGTTGTTTTGTTGCTGTATTCCTAAGGGTTGGGGGATATTTCATGTTTTGATTTGGTCTCCAGCTGCTTTGGCCTACAACTTCCCTCTTCATTGACTAGGCTGGCTATGGCTGATGGGAGCTGTAGGCCAAAACATCTGGAGGGCCACCAGTTGCCCACCTTTTCTTAGCCAATCAAATCAGGCCTAAAACCTAGACATGCCTGCCAGGACCACAAATTCCTTTACTTTCTTTAAAAAACAACCCAAACTGTTTGATTTGTGTTGATGGGGCTGCCTTGTTCAATTATTTTACACACACACACACACACACACATTGCAAAAAAGGCAGAAAGGACCCAGCCTTCCTCACCTTAATTAGGAATTACCTCTGCCATGTAACCTTCAGCCATTGGCTGGAAAAGTTGTCTATTATGTGTCCCTTGACAAAGATTTTTCTTTAATGGCTGCAATTACAGGTTAAGCTAGTAAAAATTGTTCTCACTTGATAAGCCCTTAAAATATTTATACACCATTTATCTGAACAGCGATGGTACTTCATATTCTCCCTTACAGACACAGCAGCAATGTTCTGCAGTTCAAAAATGTTCTGAGGGTTAGTCTTGTGTTTTTGCATGCACTGTATTCGCATGCAGCATCCTTCTGCTTTGGGTTTAGGGAATTCTGTTAGAATCCTAATCCAGTGCATTCAGAGGAGGGCAACGAGGATGATCAGGGGTCTGGAAACAAAGCCCTATGAGGAGAGACTGAAAGAACTGGGCATGTTTAGCCTGGAGAAGAGAAGAGTGAGGGGAGACATGATAGCACTCTTCAAATACTTGAAAGGTCGTCACACAGAGGAGGGCCAGGATCTCTTCTCGATCCTCCCAGAGTGCAGGACACGGAATAACGGGCTCAAGTTACAAGAAGTCAAATTCTGGCTGGACATCAGAAAAAACTTCCTGACTGTTAAAGCAGTACGACAATGGAACCAGTTACCTAGGGAGGTTGTGGGCTCTCCCACACTGGAGGCCTTCAAGAGGCAGCTGGACAACCATCTGTCAGTTATGCTTTAGGGTGGATTCCTGCATTGAGCAGGGGGTTGGACTTGATGGCCTTATACCCTCCTTCCAACTCTGCTATTCTATGATTCTATGATTCAGTTCCCCTTCTTGATCTGCTCTCAGTTTCCCACAGAGATCCCCCAGTTGTGTCCCCTCCATATGTTAGCCCTAGTGAATATGGATTAGGTTCCTTCTTGTGCCTGGCCAATCTCTTGGAGAAGGAAGGGGAATTCCACAGTCCTCTGCAGGTAAAAAAGTTAATTCCTTTCTCAGAGGTTTTGTCTACTTAAACAGGGTGAACACACACCCTGTTTTAAATGAGGAAAACAAAGGATAAATGCAAAAAACACCAATGCAAAATACTACTTGAGACAAATGATGAAGAGTCCACTCCATTAAAACAGATGAATGGTGTGTGTGTGTGCACGCACATAGGCTTATTCAAGGTTAAGTTGGCTGGGTTCAGTGTGGGTTGTTGTTGTACCGTGGGTTATCGTGTTGTCTGAACTCAGAAAGGGTGGCTTGTTAACCTTGCAGTGTGGCTTATTCTTCTCTGACAAGCCTCGAGAACTCATGGAACCAGTTACCTAGGGAGGTTGTGGGCTCTCCCACACTAGAGGCCTTCAAGAAGCAGCTGGACAACCATCTGTCAGGGATGCTTTAGGGTGGATTCCTGCACTGAGCCGGGGGTTGGACTCGATGGCCTTGCAGGCCCTTCCAACTCTACCATTCTATGATTCTAAGATGGAGTGGCATGGCCACATTCCATTAGTTTTGGAATGATGAGCAAGTCCTCCTCGGATGATCTTAAGAGGCGATGATGAGTTAAATGCTTCACTGACAAACATGTAAGAAAAAGTGTTGTGTTGAAAACTAATACCGTGTTCCAGCAAAGCAAACAAATACCACAGCCAACAAGAAGTGAGAATCCAGAAGCTGATTGTACCGGTGAAGTCTCTGCACAGGAGGTACTTTGAAAGGGAATGGATTCTCCCAGTAAGAACACCAGTGAAATTGGAATAGAGCAAATTCACAGAAAGAAACCTTCCTGAGGCACGTCTCATTCCGCTACAAATGGCAGCACTCCTTGGGCCGTGATGCACTGAGTGATTAAACCATTATTAGACACACAAGAAGTTATGAAAAACAAAGATGTTTACGCGCACGTCGGGAGGGGGACACCCCAAGGTTTACAAAGCAACCTCCAGTTGAAAGGAAGTGGCAGTGGCTGCCGTATGTTGTGGTGCAGTAAGCTTTTCTAATGATAGCAATTAGGTACAGAGGCTGTGAAGCATTGGTAAATGCATTCAGGAAGTGAACACATCACATTTGGGTGGAAAATTAATGAGCTGTGATTCATGTGCAAGGGGAAAGGCATTAGGGAGCTGAATTAAAAGATAAAGCTGCGAGCAGCTTCAGCTGGGTTCTGGTTGTGCTCACATCTCCTTTAATTAGAAGCAGGCAGCCATACAAGAAATGCAGCAGCACCTTATAAGACTGAACTATAATAACTGGAGTGTAGCTGAAAAGACGTCGAATGGGATGTGGTTGCAGGCAGCCAGGCTCCAAATTACAGCCACTTACCATTTCATAGCCTTCGGATATCACCACGTTCTGCTTCAGCATTATGGATATCCTTGCAGCGAAGCTCGTAATGATTTCAAAAAAAATTAATAAGAACTTTTAAAAAGTATAACAATTTGGTCATGACGTTTGAGAGGGGCACGAAGGGCCACAACATGGAAGAAGTGGAATAAACAGGATACCAGCATCAAGTTGGCTTCCTTATATGTAGAGAGTGGGCCCTGTGGTTGCTGAAACCTCATCTTCCCCTATTGAACAGCACTGGCAGTTACCACCCTCAGGGGTTGGGAGGCCCCAAGCTGAAATTGAATGAAGCTCCGTCAACTTAGGGCTGGGGGGATCCAATATGGTGCCATGGCCCCTGCAGACGCCTCTCTTGGTGCCCAGAAGGCATCCTGCCCCTCCTCGAAGCTATTTTAATCCTCAGGCATTTTTATAAAACTGTGATGACCTGCTGCAAAGCGAAGTGCTGTCCTCCTCAGTACCATCTTTATTTGGGTTCAAAAGACTGGTGTTGCGTTTCGGAGCTCAGAAAACACCCCCCCCCCCACCTCTGATTTGTTCTTAGGTTCTGGGGCAGGTTCCTTTTCTTAGCAGTTTGACTTCTGAGAAATGAGTGTTTTGTGACTGGCCATGCCTATAACTGCAGCCACTCACAGCAGCCATTTTGTGATAGTGCCCATGACACTCAAAATTCCAAATGTGCCCACCAACCCAAATTGTCTTAGGGTTTTCGAAGTCCAATAGTGCTGCAATGTGGAAAGGAGATCAGCAGAAATCATTGCTCCTCCCCATTTAGTTCTGTGGAGTGTTGGTTGAAAGCAGCCACAGCAGGATTGAGCCAGGGATAAATATGGTGCTAAACAAAGTGCTCAACCCATCTGTTTCTGCTTATTTAATTACTTCACATGTAATTACTTGACAAGCCTAGCTAGCTATTGTGGCTATTTTCAAATCTCCTGGGAAATCTAGAAGGTCTGTGCAACACCAGCAGTCTGAGCTCTTTCTGGAGCAGGAAGGTACCATAACTCAATCGTCCGGCACATCTGCAGGGACGGGAGGCCACCACCACCTCCAATTCAACATTACCCACCATCAAGCTAAACAGCAAGAGAATTTGCACTTACATGAATTCCCTCTTCCCACTTCTGTAACTATTTAACAGCTGCCCTGTCTTGCGTTACATCTCACAATTGTTTTGGAGGAGAAACAAACTATTGTGTGGAATATAAAAAGCTTTTAATGGAGAATTATAATTTGTAAAAATGATAGATAAATGGAACCTCCATGTTCAGGCCTCTGAATAACAGCTACTAGAGACAAAGAACTGGGGAGGAAGTTGTTGCCTTCATGCCCTGTTAGTGAACTTTCTGGTTGGCCAGTTGGAAACAAAATGATGGATTAGAATTCAGCCATCAGATGGATGTGTCATCCAGTTGGGTTCATCTTGTGTCATTTATCCTTCACCACCCCATTTTCTGCTCCCTCTTGGCCAGCCAGGAGTAGTATGGAATTGGAACCCACAAGCTCCATGAAAGATACCTAGCACAAATACCAGGCTTAAATAATTGAGCCAAGCTGCTGCTACCTGGTTCTTTGTACTGGTATTAATTTCCCATAAATTAATAGCTGGGGAAATAAAATACATGGACAGGATTTGCTGTTGTCCAAAATTCAGGCAACAGCAGGCTAGTCCTCATAACACTAACAGACCTCCATGATAGAACTCTTCCCTGGTGCATTTGTGATGGAAAACAAATCTCATTGGACTCACAGGAGAGTAGACTTTGTCATCAAATTCTTTCCTTTTACAGTCATACCTTTATGAGGATAAAGTTGATACCCAGCCAGCTTGTGTTGCAATCTTATGAACTTTCTCCGTACTTTAATAATGGCATATGTTGACTTCGCTGATCTCTGCTGCGGCCTTTTTCCATATAAGGATTTACATATCTTAGCTCTCGCCTTCTCTCTCTCTTTTTCCTCTTTAGCATCCTCAGCTTCAAAACAGCCCATATCTGGCCTTGTGCTGACCTGCGGCACTTGAAATAATGGACATTCACATAAACAGTGCACTGGGGTTTATGTGCGCATCAACAGCTTGTTTGAATTTTCTTCAACCTCAAACTTTTAACCTCACTCCTATTTTATTTTAATTATTTTTAAACAGGGAATTCAACAATCCCCAGTCCCTCCCACTTGGACATTTGGTTCTCTAATCTTCTCAGCCGGAATTTTACTAGGAGGGCAATTATCTGAGATTTGTTTGCTGACAATTCCGCCTCAGGTTCCCAGCTCCTGACCTTAAAGGGACATTTGTGCACCATCATCAACAACTGTGTGGCAAATGCAGTTTTTCTTGGGGAGGAGAGAGAGAGTTGCTTTCGCTGAAGAAGAAACCATCCCTGATGAACGTTCAAACTGGAGTTGGCTTAGTTTTAAGAAGGGGGCTGGAAAGTACCCAGCTTACAAATCTAATTATGATTAAGCAGCCAATGCTCAGCTGCGTACTTGCGTTTACTGCAAGTGTGAAGATACATATCCACAATGAGCAGCAGCAGAATATTTCAGGATGAGGGACAAAAAGGGGGTAGCAGTTTGTGAACGAGCATAGATCAGGATTTATAGTTATATTTTACGTTCTATAAAAATATACAATATTTTCAGTTGTCCTGTATATTTATATTTACACATTGTGGTTTTAAACTTGCATACTGCATGGTTATGCTTTTCATGTCAAATGGTAGGAAAATATTCTAAAAATAAAATACAAATAAATATATATCGTTTTGCTGTATCTTCACATCCCATCAATTATATTAAAAGCATGACATCAGTCTCTGAGCTGAAGAAACAGTAAGTAAGCATAACTTGCTAAATACAGCGGTTTTGGGCATGTTCTAAGTAAAAACAATAGTATTTGTCATCCAGCATTTGTTTACGGAAGGATTCCTTCCGCTCTCAAGTCAAAGTTGTGAATTTCCAGGGCAGGATCTACACTACTGCTTTAAAACAGTTTATAACAGTAGGGACAACTGTTGGCATCCAGGACACATTCCACATACAGTCTTCAAATTGTTTTCAAAGTGTCATATCATGCTTCGTATAGACCTGGCCTAGCTCTTGTGAAAAAAGATTGTTACCTGACTACTCTGTTTCCCTAAACTTGAGAAGGAAGAGCCTGCTAAAGGATGTTGTAAGGTTACCTCACTTTTAGGCATCCAAACACTGGTATAGAGCCATGCTTTGTACATTAAGTAATGATTTGTATTCTGCTTTGAGGGAGTTTGGTGTCAGCTACTCTTGAATCTGACTGAGTCTGCGAATAGGATTTCCAGTTTGGACGAAAATGCACATGTAATTCGTAATATGCAACTTAAGTGCTGACTCCTGTATTCCAAACCACAACGTACATTCATGCCAGAAAGAGGTGAAAGTGTGCAATGTCTTTCCCTGCAATGTAACCCCTTGAATAAAGCTGGCTATGCTTTATAACAGGGGTACCCAACATTTTGGGGTTGTTGAGCACATTTGGAATTTTGAGACACTGTCATGGGTGTCCTCACAAAATGGTTGCCATGAGAGGGGGGGCAGGTGGCCCATTTATAGAGTAGCTACCACAGTGGGTACAGATGATCGCAAACAATGAATTCTCAGAAGTCAAACTGCTAAGACTAAAAGAAAAGTAACCTGCCCAAGAACCTACGTACAAGGCTGAGGTTGAGACTGAACTCCAAAACACAAAATCACTCTTTTGAACCCAAATAAAGATGGCGCTGGACAGTAGTGCTTTGTTTTACAGCATACATGCCACCCAGTTTTCTCTCTCTCTCTCTCACACACACACACACAGAGTTGTTGTTGTTTTAAAGGAGGGTCAAGGAGCTTCACAGATGCTGAGAGGTGTCTGTGGCTCCCATTAGCACTAGGCATGTGCTCTGCTCCGATTAGGAGCGGAGAAGCAGTAGCGGATGGGCCTGCTCCGAATTACCCAGAGGCGGAGTAGAAGCGGACCGCGGACCCCTGGAAGCAAGGCGAAGAGAAGCGTCAATTTTTCGGAGCTCCTAGTTCAGGCGGAGCACTCTGATCGCCATCTTGAAACATTTCGCCCATAGGATTGCATTGCGGAAAACAATCAGGGATAACTGGGTTGATTTTTAAGCTATCGTTCTGAAAATTCTTGTGCACAGAGAGTCGTGGATGGGGGTCATTTTGAGACTACTCTCACCTCTCTGTGTCGTGCGGGTCGCGTGCTATAATTTTTTAAAAATCGGGTAAACAAACGGACAGCGCACGGTTTTCGCCCATAGGATTGCATTGAGGAAAAGAATTGGGCATAACTGGGTTGATTTTTAAGCTATCGTTCTGAAAATTCTTGTGCACAGAGAGTCGTGGATGGGGGTCATTTTGAGACTACTCTCACCTCTCTGTCGTGCGGGTCGCATGCTATAATTTTTTAAAAATCGGGTAAACAAACGGACAGCGCGCGGTTTTCGCCCATAGGATTGCATTGAGGAAAAGAATTGGGGATAACTGGGTTGATTTTTAAGTTATCATTCTGAAAATTATTGTGCACAGAGAGTCGGGGATGGGGGTCATTTTGAGACTACTCTCACCTCTCTGCGTGGTGCGGGTCGCGCGCTAGAATTTTTTAAAAAATCGGCGGGAAAAATACCTTTTTCAAAGGGCTGAGGGGCAGAGTCAGCTCCCGGTCATGATCACATGATCCCAAAGTTAGAGGAGGGCATAGGCAAAACGGGTAACTTGGGATTCTGGGGAACTTCTCTTTCTTAATCTGAATGGACTTTTCCCGGTGTTTTTTAACACAGTAGCCCCACCAAATGCACAAACACAACCTGAAATCATATACTAAGCCAATAATAAGAGCTAGAAACACAGCACTGCTACCCACCCTAACTTTGGGGAACAACTGAAAAGATGTGGTGCAACGGGATGAGCTCCCCTAGGGCATCTCATTGTGGACGTGCCCCCACTCTCTCCTGTACTTGGAAGGCCATCAGAGCCTTCCAAAGAGAGTAACCCGATGGAGCAATGCCTATCATGAGTTGAAGTGAGCGGTCTACTTCTCTTAGTGGTGCATCATGGTGCCAAACGTGAGGTTTCTAACTTGAACAGAAAAAAAGTTGTATACTTTTTTAGCTTTCAATGCAACCCTATGGGGGGGAAAAAACGGAGCTCCGATCCCGAGCCGGAGCTCCGAGCGGAGCGGAGCGGAAGTGGGCGGAGCGGGGGGTCCGTGCACACCCCTAATTAGCACTACGTTGGAGACTTCAGATCTACAGTATAGATTCTATACCAACAGAAGTCAGCTGTAGGCCTGTCTGTGTATCTGCCTTCCAGAGGATGGAATCTTCTGCTGTTAGTTGAGTAGCCTATACCGTAAGTCGTAAGAGAAGTGTCCCCCTCTATTTCTGATAGTTTGCACCTCCTCCTCCCTCCTGCCAGAAATGATTGCACACATCTTCAAGACTAGGCTCTTTTCAAGTTCCAAAAAATAATAATAATGTGCATCCAAGGTCATTACACCCTTTTGTAAATCCCAAGTTCTTCTCAAAGTATTTAGTTAATTTAGATTGGAACTAAAAGGAGAAGCTGACACATGAGAAATGTTAGATAAACAAAATGCAGCCTCGGAAGAGTCCCGATTGCAACGTTTTGCTATTTTTAAACTTCAGAAAGTGCAACTTAATTTATATATGCAATCTTTCCTTATTTCCAGGGGGCAGGGGGGGAGGGGAGTTCTGCTAGATCTATTACAAATGTCACAGCACAGTCAGCCAAGGTTGTCTTTTCGAAATTCCGCCATTATGGTATTTTTAGCAGTGGTTACATTAAGCAGCTCACCTTGCAGCTTCTCATGTTGCATATAATTATCACTGCAGTTATTAAGAGTGTGTGTTGTGTGGAAGAAACTAGAAACTTCTATTTTGAGAAGGGTTTTTAATCCTATGGATACTTCTGAGGGACTCCTTATAACTTCCCCAGCAATCACGTTTTCTTCTCAGGCAGAGGAGGACTTTCTTGTGTCCCTGCTACCTGACTTCCTTTCAACTGGAGACACCAGCAATTGATGTATTTTACCACTGAACTGGGGCCTCTCCAATATAGCATTAGGCATCCATTCAGCGTTTTGAGCGTGAAGATTTTCATCCACAGCTTGGGGCCAGTCTAGATGTAATACTTATTGTGTGAATTCTATTAGGAACATATGAAGAGCCATGCTGAACCAGACCAAGGGTCCATCTAGCACAACATTCTGTTCACACACTGGCCAACCAGCTGCCTGTGGGAAGCCCACAAGTAGAACACAAGTATTCTCTAGCAACTGTTGTACATATGCATGGAATTTTGCAGGAAGTCCAGACAAAGTCACTCTGTAGACCTCCTATGTTTTCCCATCACTTCTTCCAGCTTTTCTCTAACAGAAAAGAATACTTTAAAGAAGAGACAGAATAGCTGCACAATGCCTCTTGATCTTTAGCACTAGGGACCCTCTATCCGGAAGCATGCTTTCATGCCCTTTGCCTGAGAAATTCACCTTAAAAACTTGAATTCCAGGATGACAACTGAGTTTTTGTATTGCTACTACTGCTAGTTAATGGCTTTGCCCCTGGTTAATGTTGGTATCTGACATATTAGTGACTTCAAGCATAGTACTTAAAAAAAGTTAATAATCCCTACCCCCACCTTGCCTATGCTTCATGGAAGTGAAAAAGAATTCCAAATACATTTTGCAAACAAGGAGACCAAAGTTTTCGATGACTGAACTACAGAAAATTGACTAATTAAATAAACCTAATGTGTTTAGTGAGAATTTTCTAGCACTCAAAACAATTACTTAACCATCTCTCTCTCTCTCTCTCTCTCTCTACTTGTAAAAAGATTTTTTTTTTGATGGCATAAAAAATGCTGATACATTTCCCCTCCCTTCTAATCAAATAAATAGCTATTTCTTGCCAGGAAAAATGGTTAATTAGGAATAAAAGACTAATGCAGCCCACCTTATGCTGCAATCACTTCAGATTCAATAAATTAAGCACCACTTGGACAGATTAATATTTGCATGTGAGCCTCTGCAGAAGAGGCTGCACTAAGCTTTTTAATCAGAATGTGATCCTCCTTTCAAGAGAGGATTGGTGTCTTGAGTGGCAGCCCTGTGTTTAGAGGGTGAAGGGGTTCACCTCTTGGCAGCATTGGGACTTTTTGAGTGTCGGGAAACCATGTAGGTGCATGCAGATCTGTACGCACCAGCCAGGGTGCCTGCATTTGGCTGAAAAAGCAAACAAAGTTGATTTTTCTCCCTGAAGTTCAGAGGTAATGTATCACTGGAATTCTCAAGAGCAAAGACAGGTGTGCTATGAAAAGAGAGCTTGCAGCAGGCCCTTCAACTGGGTGAGGCTGGTTTTACAACCAAAATGACAGACACGCACATCAGTGAATTGATTTCCGGTGCAGGTGTCAGCCTTGCCCTTCTCCCATGTTCCAGGTGAACTGCCTGCTTTTAAAAAACAAACCAACTATCTTTTTATGTAATCTAGAAATGTAAAAAAACCACCCTGCTTTGATACCTGCTCATTGCTTTAATAATACAAAATGCTGTTCAAAAGTGCAAAATTCTTTGAGGAATGGAGGTGGAAGTTCCTCAATGACTTTGGGCTTTGCTAGACCTACCGGGTGTTCCGTCGTTGAGGAGCAGTGAAAGCGGATTTCCCCGTTCAGCCGTGACGCCTCATGATCCACACCTTCCTTCAATTTGTGGCGGAAGTTTGCTCCGGTTGTGCTGCTGCCACCTCGAGCACGGTTGCGCAGCCACACCGGCCTGATTTCCGCGGTGTGTTTTTTTTGCTCGCCGCACGGTTTGCGCAAGTCCGAAAGATCGCAAACAGCGCAGATCGCTTGCGCAGCCGTCAGCGATGCCGCCGCGGCACCGGTGGCGGCACCGGCAGTGGCAGTGCCAGCTGAAGTGCTGCTGCTGCTGCTGCTGCTGCTGCTGCGTACCAGCCCCCTCAGGCACCAGCGAGTGCCGGTGTTGAGGGTCAACATTGATGTGGTCACTTCCTGTTGGGGGTCGTGGCAGGTGTAATATGACCCGAGGTCAGTTGTCTGCATGGGCAATCTGTGCCTACATCTCCCATCATGCCTCTGAATTGTCGGTGGCGATGACCGCCTCTGTGCCCTCCCCCCATCCCATGGACCCAACCCACATCTGGGCGTAGGCATGGCAGCAGCCCAGAAACAGCTATGCCCTCTTCCAGCCGCGTACCCACACCAACAGGCACACAGCCCTCCATGCCTGGACCGTCCCCCTCAGTCCCCGCTAGCCTTTACATCTTCAGCGCAGCGTACAGCACCACCATTATGCGGCCGCTGTGGCTGCCCACCACGAGGAGTCACCAACTTCCCATTACTGTGGGATGCCCGCCTTTCCGAAAAGTGACCCACGCAGAGGTTGAACTAGAAAAAACAGGCGCACATCCCCCACCCATCCCCAGCAGCACACCAGCCACTTTTCTGGTCCTCCGGTCCTGCACAAACTGTCACTGTGGGAATAATAAAAAAAGGCACTCAGCTGTGCTGCCCCAGCTGCGGGCTGGGCGCAAATGGCAGAGGCGGCTTGACCAAAGCCGCTGGCCACTCCCCTTAGCACGCCTTTTCCTGACCAGTGCAGACCGCAGTGACCTCACATCCTCCCACACCTACTCCAAATTAGCACGGGCCGGCAGGAAAAGGTGCACCAGAACTCACTTTTTTAAAGACGGGATAAAGAGGCTTCACCGCAGGATAACGACGGATCCTGGTGAACGTCATCTGGAAGCCTCGACACGACTGCGGAAGGTAACGCGCGCTACAGCCTCGTCTAGTAACGCCCTTTGTGAATGCTAGTCAATCAATGCTATGCCCAACTAGCTTCTATTGCAAACATGCAGGACTTTGCAAAGAAAAGGGGAATTTGGACTGAAAACATCTCTCTTTAACCCAACTTTACTTTAGCAGCAAAAGTTCTGTTCTGTGATGCCGAGAGATCTTGGCATAAGTGAGGATCACCCTGTATGAACCTTGAAAATAGCTGGCACTGTCACCTTTAACAATGTAGGGAAGGCAAAGGAAGGAAGAAGGGTATGGATTCATTCCCACCACCACCTAACAGCTACTTGGTGCCAGAAGTGACTGTGCCAAGCACCTGTTAGGAGGTATGTGCACGGATCCACTCCTATCAAGCTTTACTCTACACACAACTGAAGGCCTTACTGGGTTAGCAAGGGTGTTGGCCTGGCAGAAGAGAAGCCAATGCCCCTGAAAACCTGTGTGAACTATCATGCAGTTCATATCAAAATGGCACAGGTAATGAGGTACTGTGGGTCAATGTATGGCAACTAAGAGGTGCTGCCCTGCTTCGGATTGGATGCCAACCGACTGAAATTAGCTTGGACTTAAAGGGCCATGAAAGGATCTGTAAGAAAAGAAAGTGTGCATTTATTTATATTTATTTATTTATTTATTTATTTATTACATTTATATACCATCCCACAGCCGAAGCTCTCTGGGCGGTTTACAACAGTTAAAAATGGTAAACATTAAATAGTATACAAAATTTAAAAACCATCAAAAACATAAAAACAACAGTATAAAAACAACAATGCATGTGGGAGTGGTCTGAAGGGGGAATGCAGGGAACAGTTGCCCGAGTTGGCTTGGGATTCCACTAAACTAGTAGTTTTACAATAAACAGTAATCAAAATTAATACAAGGAGCTTTGTTCCATATTATAGGGTGGGCTCCACTTTTCACAGTGACACTGACAAAGACACTTGTGTATGTCTCTACTGTACCATGTAACTCATCCAGTATATGCGCAACATGTAGCACAAAGTTGTAATGATGTCATTAGTTGTTTTCATTCCTCCCCACCCCGGTTGTTTTGTAACAGAAGGAGAACAACATAGTTCCACAAAGAATGGGGGAGGGGGGTGTAAAAGCCAGAAGAGCCAAAGGGGAAGTTAAACAAGAACAATTACAATAAGTTCCAGTTGTGTTGATTTAAGGTCAGATATCCCTCAGCTTCAAAACGTATTGGTCAGTGGCTTCCAGGATCAATCATATTCCATCATTGCAAGCTTGCCCCTGTCTGACCAGAGAAGACCTGGGTCTCACTTTCACTTGAAGATTGGGGTGGGGAATTGGCCATTCCCTTTATTGAAGGTGTGAATTAGATTGCCATTCAGCACTTGCAGTTCAGTAATTATCCCCTGTTGTGGGTTGAAATAAGATGGAGTGATTGTATTAAGTTGTGTCTTTCCCCTTCTGTGGCCTGGATTCCGTTCCCAAGTGCACAGTTCAGTTAACCCTTACACCGACATGTGTCAGTGCTTATGCAACCCTCGTCACCGGAAGTGAGATCTTGCTTTGTGACACACCTACTTGCATGCATGCCTTGCAACCAGCAGACGACTCCTGTCCTGCAATACACCACAACCCTTCCTGGACTGGAGGAACAACCTGCTTCCCCTCAGCTCAATGTGGGTAACAGGACTTTAAAAATGAATGCATATAGCTGTATCTACAATAGAAAACTTATTAAAATTTTGGGTCAGGTGTGGTTATGCCCTCACCCCCAAATCCAGACTGAATAATAAAAAAAGATGTGTTGGGACACAGCCAGATTTCTTAATTCATACATCTCTCCTATTCCCAAGAGTTGGCATGGAGTTTTGGCATGGAGTTTGGGTGAGGATAATTTTAACATCAACTGTGGCATGTGGTTGAAGGCACTTGAACCCTCCCCCCTTCCTTGCCTTACCTTCCTGCATTCCACCACTACAGCTAATTTTCTCTCAGCCTGGTCCTATAAGTGGGCATCTCTTCTGATGTAAGCATTGGATGCACACACACATTACTATGAGCTTCATCCCACGTACCTGTTTCCCTTGAATTATCCCCTACAGTGCTAAGCTGTTGCCATTGTTGTTGTTGTTAGCCGGGCGGCAGCGCTCCTAAGATCCTTTGCATACCAGGAAATGGGTTTAAGGGGCGAAATGTAAAAAAAATCATTAAAAAATCAACAGATGACCCAGGCAGGATCTACACTACTGCTTATAATGGTTAATAATGGTTATGACAACTGTTCAGGCCCAGGACACATTACATATACCATTTTCATAACATTTTAAAAGTGTTATATCCTGCTTGGTGTAGATTGGCCCCCAATCCGATTCAAATTTGGTATGCTTAAAGCTCTCCTTAATATCTATTACTGTGCCAATTTTGATGTCTTTATCTTTAAAGCTTACGCAGATGTAAGCATTTGTTTAATTTTTCTTTAAACCTATCAAATCCTGCTCCTGCACCCCCAGTGGCCGCTCAGAAAACAACAAATGATTCGCTAGAAAAGTAGTATCAAAATAGGTTGGGTCTTTTGCCTTTGAAGTGCAATTAAAGCAGGATGCATGGGAGTACTTCACAGTCAAAGCAAATTATAAACTGGAAAACTTCAGAATACTTCACAATAAGAGCAGATTATAAGCTGAAAAACTTCGGAGCCCTTTGCACGCAATTTGCAGTGATTGCACAGTATAACGCTGGTGTGATAAAGCTTTATATGTGAACAGGACAGACCAGTGGTGGCTGGTGGCCATTGTGGCTCGCAGGGCCAAAGGGTATGAGAGGCGGAGCCAAGGGATTACAAGTGGCAAAGGACAGGGTGGTGTCTCTGACCCAGGGCTGTGGAGTAGGAAGCAATTCTTAGGTTACTGGAGTCGGAGTTGGAGTCGGTAAAATGTACCGTCTCCGACTCCTAATAAATTTAAATTGTATATAGAGTTGCGATATGTCTCTGAAAACCAAGATTGTCCTGGATTCCAGCCAATTCCAAAATATTCTGGCTGGTTGGACAAAAAGTATGACCGCTCATCAAAACTGACTATAGAAGAAGCCATCCTAGTTTATCCAGCGGTTATTAGTGATGCAGCTAGAACCGTAACAGCAATGCCACCCACCCAAGTCAGTGTTGAAAGACTGTTTTCGGCACTGAAAATAGTCAAGTGAGATTTAAGGGCTTCTATGAGGGAGGATTGGCAGAAGCATTTCTGTTTCTAAGAGCAATATGTTAGTCTTCAATCTTCTACAATATAATGTTTATTTCATTAAATGTATATTTATTTATTTATTTATTTATTACATTTTTATACCGCCCAATAGCCGAAGCTCTCTGGGCGGTTCACAAAAATTAAAACCATCATAAAACAACCAACAAGTTAAAAAACACAAATACAAAATACAATATAAAAAGCACAACCAGGATAAAACCACGCAGCAAAAATGATATAAGGTTAAAATACAGAGTTAAAACAGTATAATTTAAGTTAAAAATTAAGTGTTAAAATAGTGAATAAAAAGGTCTTCAGCTGGCGACAGACGAAAGGAGTACAGTGTAGGCGCCAGGCGGACCTCTCTGGGGAGCTCATTCCACAACCGGGGTGCCACAGCAGAGAAAGCCCTCCTCCTAGTAGCCACCTTGATATTCACTTGAATTTTATATTCAAACGATACTGTAATCTTGAAAAAATTGTCACTTATGTACCTGAGTTTATTTCTTTTAAAATGGTCATTTGTTAAGTTATTTTAGGTGTTCAATTGTTTTTTTTTTACTTTTTTGTAGTTTTTTTTATTAAATTTTTATTATTAAACAATATACAACAAACACAAAAACAACAAATAAAATCACTTAATACATAAACATAAAATTGCCTTAATATCGAATATTCAAATTTAACCTATTAAACATATTCGTACTCAACATAACAGTGCTCCCCCCACCTCGGGATCTCATTCCTGTTTCCAAAAACTCATAGTTTCTGTTGGTGGTTTCCCACTTCCTTTAAAGAACACAAACTCTAGGAACTTTTTCCATATACCCTCAAAATGGTTCGTTTTTACTATGCCTCTTTTCATTTTAATATTACATGTCAATTTATCATTTATAGCAATGTCCCACACTTCTTTATACCATTCTTCAATACAATAGTCTCCTTGAATCTTCCAGTTCCTAGCTACAATCAACCTCGCAGCCGTCAGCAGGTTAGTTATCAGTTCTTTCGCTTCTTTATTACATTTAAGTTCTTCTTGCAGTGAGAGTAATGCAATCCTTGGTGTAACCTCTACTTTAAATCCCACAATCTGCTCAATCTCAAAGAACACCATCTTCCACAACTTTTGCACATGTTTACAATCCCACCACATATGTAAATACGTTCCTTTTTCACCACAACCCCTCCAACAGTCTGCTGAAAGCTGCTTATTAATCTTATTTAATCTGACCGGAGTTAAGTACCACCTCCATACAAGTTTATAGTAATTCTCCTTTATTCTTACTGACATATTTCTCAACACTCTCTGTCTCCATAGTCCTTCCCATCTCTGCTGTCCTATTTGTATCTTCAAATCTGTCTCCCAAACCACTTTCCCGACACTATCCAACACTCCTTTCTCAGTTAATATATTGTATAGTTGACTCATTAACCCTTTTGTCCCTATATTTTGTCCCTTGTCCATCTCTATTTTTTCGATTAATTCCTCAAATTTCATCCTCTCTCCACACTCTCCATTTTCTCTTACCCAATTTTTAGTCCATTGTTCCAATTGCCCATAGTTTAACCACGTTAGTTTCAAATCTTTTAAAACTTCTTCCAACCTCTCTCTTGTATTCATCCCCCTTAACCATTCTCTTAATTTCATTTTATTTTTTTATTTTAAAACTTTACTTAGTCTATTCTTTAAATTTTCAGGAAAATTCTTTAGCATTATCACCGGTGTTAAGGAGGAATTACTTGAAAGCAGTTCCTTTTTATATTTATTCCAAAGTTCCCAATGGAACTTCAAAAAGTGATTATCTAAATCATTAAGCCATTTACCCTTCCCTTTTTCCTTAAAAAATACATTCTGCAATTTTAACTCAATATTACCTAATGTATTTTCCTCCATCCATTCTAAGTCCCCTACCCCTAAAATTGCTTCGACAATATGTCTTAACCTGTTTGCTATATAATAGTACTCAAGGTTTGGGAGACCCAATCCACCCTTCTTTTGGGTTAAATACCATTTACTTTTATTAATCCTTGATTTCTTCTCAGCATTACAGTAATTATTTATAAGATTCTGCCAACTTTTTAACTCTAAATCTGAAAATCTTATTGGTAACATCCTAAAGAAAAAAATAATCTTAGGTAAAATTTTCATCTTTATTAAAGCTATTCTTCCAAACCAAGAAAGATTCAGTTTCTTATACTTCTTTAACTTTTCTACTATCTCTTTTTTCAATCCAATTAAATTCTCACTTTCCAAATCTTCTAAATTTTTAGTAACCTTAATACCCAAATATTTAATTTTTTCTTTACTTCAGAACTGAAGCCTTCCCTTCCCATTCCTTTTCTTCCTTTTTGGTATAATTAAATAACATCAATTCCGATTTTGCCCAATTTATTCTTAACCCCATAACTTCTTCAAATTCTTTCAACTGCTGTTTAATTCTTTCCATTTTACCTATAGGATCTCTAATAGTCATCAATGTGTCATCTGCAAACATATTTAACTTTATTTTATTACTGCTACCTATCCCCTCTATCTCCCCATCTTCTCTTATTGCATTTGCCAACAATTCCATCACCAATACAAACAGGACTGGCGAGAGTGGGCATCCTTGTCTTGTCCCTCTGGCTAGTCGTATCTTATCCATTATTCCATCGTTTACTACCACTACGGCTGTGTTTTTGGAATATAACTGCTCTATTATTGCTCTAAATTTAATACCAAATCCCATTTTATTTAACACCAACTTTAAAGTTTGCCAACTCACACAATCAAAAGCCTTAAAAATATCTAACGCTAAAATACCCGCCTTCTTCTTTGACTTTTTTATCCCCTGTATTACATTCAAAACTCTACCTATTAATGTCTACCTGCTATGAAACCACATTGGTCTTCCCCTACATATTTAGCTATAAATTTATTTAACCTTTTAGCCAAAATAGTTGAGAACATTTTAGGATCTTGATTTATTAACGAAATTGGTCTATATGAATCAGGGAGAGTCAAGTCCTTATCCGGTTTCGGAATTAAAATTATTATAGAATGCTCCCATGACTCTGGAATCTTCTCCCCTTCCATTATTGCGTTATATAATTTCAACAACTTTGGCACTATTAATATTTTAATTTTTTTATAAAACTCTGGTCCTAGACCATCTACCCCCGGTGATTTCCCTGCTTTAAGCCGGTCTATGACCTCCTCTATTTCACTTTGCAGTATCTTATTGTCCATTATTTCCTTATGCTCTTTTTCTAATCCTTTCTTCAAAAATTTACCCACATACTCTTCCATCTTCTTCGTTTGAGTATCTCTTCCCTTATATAAATCTTCAAAAAATTCCTGAATTTTTTTTATTTTATCCTTCATCATGTGACAATAATTACCCTGCTTATTTTTTACTAGCCCTATCCCATTTTTAGCTTTTTCCTTTTGTGTGAGCTTGGCAAGCATCTTCGAATTCCTGTTACTATTTTGAAAGAATTCCCTTTTCATATAAATTAAATTCCTCTGGACCTCTTCTAAATTAATATTTTCTAATTCCCTTTTTTTTGCCTGTAATTCTATTAATTTATATTTTTTCTTAGTTTGCCAATATTCTTTTTCCAACTTTATTATCTCTTTCTCTAAAGTAACCTGCCTTGCCTCCTGTTGTCTTTTTAGATTACACATTTCCCTAATACAATTCCCCCTAAACACAGCCTTCATGGTATCCCAGACCACTGCAATTCTTGTTCGCCCCTTTTCATTTATTTCCCATGTTTCTGACAATTCCTTCTGCATTTTCTCAATAACTTTATCGTGTTTAAATATCTTAGTATTCAATCTCCACCTTAATGCATCTTTGTAATCCTTACTAACTGCAAAATCCAAACTTACCAATGCATGATCCGTTACCTTGATTACCCCTAGTTCCATTCTGCATGTCTTAGTTACAAAATCTCTAGACACAAAAATATGATAAATCCTAGAATATGTATGATGGACTGGAGAGTAAAACGTAAATCCTGGATCTGCCCCTCTAAGAATTCTCCAACAATCAACAAAATCCTTTTCTTTAATTAATTTAATTAAAATAGTAATGTTATTTCTCTTTTCTACCTCAGAGGGATTTGACCTGTCTACTCTATTATCCATAACCATATTAAAGTCTCCAGCCAAAATGACATACCCCTCCTTGAATTCTTCTATCTCTCTTAATACCTCTTCATAAAAAAATTTTTGTTTGTTATTTGGTGCATACATATTGATCAGAGTATACGTTTTCCCTTCCATTTGACCCTTAATCATGAGATATCTCCCATTCTCATCTTTTTTAATATTCTCCAACATAAACCCACTTCTTTTTGAAATCAAAATGGCCACTCCATTTTTTTTGACGTCCCCAAGGACACTTCATAATAAACTGGCCATCTCAAGCGAATAACATTGTTCTTTTCATTAAATTGATGAGTTTCTTGCAGAAATATTATGTCAAAACCATCCCTATTTAACAATTGTTCGATCCTTCTCCTTTTCACGACTGCCCCCAGACCTTTAACATTGAGCGTTGAGAGTCTTATCTTCTTATCCATATCCAGTTCTTTAATCTTCTTTTCGATCCCGTACGTGTTGAAAACCTAACTTACATACATAAAAATATAACAACCCAAACATACCCTTCCCTCCCACCCCACTTCCCCTTTCCCTCCCAAATCTTTTCCCCCCATTATATCCCCGGGAGTCTAACACTCCAGCCATTAATTTAACCCTTGGGGGGGAAAGGCAGCCAGGAACCCAGAGCCAGCAGGATCCAATATGATTATACTTCTTATCATCATTATATTATCCACTTTACACCCCTCCCCCTGCTGCACCTCTTTCTTCTTCTTCATCACTCTTTGCGTCACCACCAGCTTCTCCTTGTGGACCCAAACCTATGCTCTCAAGAAGCTCCATGCCTTGCTGAAAGGAGAAAAACTTATGATTTTCCTCCTTATATGAGAAACGCAGAAAAATCGGGTATCCCCAAGAATAGGGGATTCTCCTCTTCTTCAATTCCCCTGTTATAGGCTTGACACTGCGTCTCCATTCCAAAGTTTGTTGGCACAGATCATTAACGACCTGCACTGTTGCTCCTTGGAACTTCAACTCCCCCAATGCTCTTAACTCCCTCATCAATTGCTCTTTCTTGTAATAGCTTGAAAATTTCACCAAAACATCTCTGGGAGTTGAGCCGCTTCTGAAGCCACCAACCCTGTGAACGCGCTCCACATCTTCTTCACTTAGTTGCAGGGTTGGGACTAATTCTTTAAACCAGCTTAGGATGTTCTTCCTGAGGACCTCCCCTTTCTTTTCCGCCATATTACGAACATGAAGGTTTGCTCTTATCAAATTATCTTCCAAGGAGATCAGCCTCTTATCATGATCATTAAATTTCACCTCTTGCTCATTTTGGGTCTTTTTAATTTCTTTAACTTGATTTTTCATCTGGTCAACCTCTGTCTTCAAAAAGCCTAATTGCTTGTCTCTTATAGCCATTTCTGCAGACAAGTCATCAATTCTCTTATTAATTTTGCCAACTTCCATTTCAATTTTCATAAATATCTCATCTTTGAGTCCCTTCAACAGGGCTGAAATTTGTTCCATCATTTGCCCTGCTGGCTCTGGGCCAACTTTGGCAGCCATCTTAAGCTCTTCCGTTGCTTTTGCAGAATCCTCTTGTTTTTCTTTTTGATTGTCCTCTCCTTCTAAGTCTGCTTCGGCTACTCTTTGTAATCTCCTGATCGTATTATTTGAAGCGTGTGAGACCCACCTCGGTTTCACCGGAGGCTGCTTCTTGGGTGGCATATAGTCTCACAAATACGGCTGGTGCAAGTTAGTTTCGCTTTTAACTCAGACCGTCAGTGAGCTCCGTAGGGGTTTATTGCCGTGTTTAACAATATTTACTGCTTGGTAAAGAAGGGGCTATCAATCAGTCTCTCCCGACGCTGGCTTTCAATTAAAGTTCCCTTTGAGATAAGCACTCCGTCGTGGAGATTTCTTATGAAACCACTCTTTGAAGTTCTTAGAGGAACTTCCTCCGCTTGCCCCCTTACTTTGCCTTTGAAAAAACGTTCATTACACAGCAAAATGCTTTATTCTTTAAATCCCCATCTGCAGCTCAAAGCTTCCTACACATTCTTCACCATTTCCAGTCCAGATACTTTAGATGATAAGGTTGTTTTAAAACCTACCGACGGCAGGAAGAATTCCTCCTACTGCTCCATTGGCACGCTGGCTCCGCCCCCCCTTTTTTGTAGTTTTGACTTTGATATCAAAGTATATACTTTAGATTTTTGAACCAGTAGAGAAAGTTGTTCCTCATTTTCTTTTATAGTTTCATATCTTATTACTTTATACTCCATAGTCTTTTGATAAACCGCCCAGAGAACTTCAGCTATGGGGCAACATAAATGCAATTAAATAAATAAATCAAAATATAACCTCATTGTTTTCATTTTTGGGCTTCTTTAATAAATAAAATAAAAAAAAACCAGAATGTCTTAGCTATAGCCTTTAGACCCGGGCTTTAACAGGTTAGGGTTCTAAGAAGTTGCGTGCTTGCAGTCGATGTAGGAAATATATAGGAAATTTATTTCCTATATCGATATATAATTAAAGGAGTTGGAGGTGCCATGAATAAAGGAGTTGGAGTCAGAGGTTTTATGTGCTGACTCCACAGCCCTGCTCTGACCCATAGAACTCCACCAAAAAACATTCTCTAGACCCTATATTCTCCAGCAAAGGAGATCGTTACCTTGTCGTGGTGCTGGAGCTTCAGCACCTCAAGGATGCCATGAGCTAAACCGTGAAGGGACACCCAAGACGGGAAGGTCATGGCAGAGAGGTCAGACTAAATACGATCCCTGGGGAAGGTAATGGCAACCCACCCCAGTACTCTTGCCATGAAAACTAAATGGATCAGTACAACCAGAGATATGTCGGGATACCATCGGAAGATAGGACCCCCAGGTCGGAAGATGGTCAAAATGCTACTGGGGAGGAACAGAGGATAAGTTCAACTAGCCCCAGACGTGATGACGCAGCTAGCTCAAAGCCAAAAGGACGGCTAGCGGCCGACGGTGCTGGTGGTGAACGACGAATCCGATGTTCTAAAGGTCAACACACCACAGGAACCTGGAATGTAAGATCTATGAGCCAGGGCAAATTGGACGTGGTTATTGGCGAGATGTCAAGATTAAATATAGATATATTGGGTGTCAGTGAACTGAAATGGACTGGAATGGGCCACTTCACATCAGATCAGCACCAGATCTACTACTGTGGACAAGAGGATCACAGAAGAAACGGAGTAGCCTTCATAATTAATAATAAATTGGCTAAAGCAGTGCTTGGATACAATCAAAAAACCGATAGAATGATTTCAATTCGAATTCAGGGTAAGCCATTTAACATCACAGTGATCCAAATATATGCCCCAACCACAGATGCTGAAGAAGCAGAAGTAGATCAGTTCTATAAGGATCTGCAGCACCTACTGGATAATACACCAAAAAGAGATGTTATTTTCGTTACAGGAGACTGGAACGCTAAGGTGGGTGGTCAAATGACATCTGGAATTACAGGTAAGCATGGTCTAGGCGAACAAAATGAAGCGGGACATAGGCTGATAGAATTCTGCCAGGACAACTCACTGTGCATAACAAACACTCTCTTCCAACAACCTAAAAGACAGCTTTATACATGGACTTCACCAGATGGCCGACACCGAAATCAGATTGACTACATCCTTTGCAGCCAAAGGTGGCGGACATCTATACAGACGGTAAAAACAAGACCTAGAGCTGACTATAGTTCAGATCATGAACTTCTTATTGCACAATTTAGAATCAAACTAAAGAGAATAGGGAAGACCCACAGATCAGTTAGATATGAGCTCACTAATATCCCTAATGAATATGCAGTGGAAGTGAAAAATAGATTTAAGGGACTAGATTTAGTAGATAGGGTCCCGGAAGAACTATGGACAGAAGTTTGCAACATTGTCCAAGAGGTGGCAACAAAAAACATCCTAAAGAAAAAGAAAACCAAGAAGGCAAGATGGCTGTCTGCTGAGACACTGGAAGTAGCCCAAGAAAGAAGGAAAGCAAAAGGAAAATGATAGGGGGAGATATGCTCAATTAAATGCAAAATTCCAGAGGTTAGCCAGAAGAGATAAGGAATTATTTTTAAACAAACAATGTGCGGAAGTGGAAGAAGACAATAGAATAGGAAGGACAAGAGACCTCTTCCAGAAAATTAGAAACATCGGAGGTAAATTCCAGGCAAAAATGGGTATGATCAAAAACAAAGATGGCAAGGACCTAACAGAAACAGAAGAGATCAAGAAAAGGTGGCAAGAATATACGGAAGATCTGTATAGGAAGGATAATAATATCGGGGATAGCTCAGACGGTGTGGTCAGTGAGTTAGAGCCAGACATCCTGAAGAGTGAGGTCGAATGGGTCTTAAGAAGCATTGCTAATAACAAGGCAGCAGGAGACGACGGTATCTCAGCTGAACTGTTTAAAATATTGCAAGATGATGCTGTCAAGGTGATGCATGCCATATGCCAGCAAATCTGGAAAACACAAGAATGGCCATCAGACTGGAAAAAATCAACTTATATCCCCATACCAAAAAAGGGAAACACTAAAGAATGTTCCAACTATCGTACAGTGGCACTTATTTCACATGCCAGCAAGGTAATGCTCAAGATCCTGCAAGGTAGACTCCAGCAATTCATGGAGCGAGAATTGCCAGATGTACAAGCTGGGTTTAGAAAAGGCAGAGGAACTAGAGACCAAATTGCCAATATCCGCTGGATAATGAAGAAAGCCAGGGAGTTCCAGAAAAACATCTATTTCTGTTTTATTGACTATTCTAAAGCCTTTGACTGTGTGGATCATAACAAACTGTGGCAAGTTCTTGGTGGTATGGGGATACCAAGTCATCTTGTCTGCCTCCTGAGGAATCTGTATAACGAACAAGTAGCAACGGTAAGAACAGACCACGGAACAACGGACTGGTTTTAGATTGGGAAAGGAGTACGGCAGGGATGTATACTCTCACCTTACCTATTCAACTTGTATGCAGAACACATCATGCGACGTGCTGGGCTTGACGAATCCAAGGCTGGAGTTAAAATTGCAGGAAGAAACATTAACAACCTCAGATATGCAGATGACACCACTTTGATGGCTGAAAGCGAGGAGGAGCTGAGGAGCCTTATGACAAAGGTGAAAGAAGAAAGTGCAAAAGCTGGGTTGCAGTTAAACCTCAAAAAAACCAAGATTATGGCAATCAGCTTGATTGGTAACTGGCAAATAGAGGGAGAAAACGTGGAGGCAGTGACAGACTTTGTATTTCTGGGCGCAAAGATTACTGCAGTTGCTGACTGCAGCCAGGAAATCAGAAGACGTTTACTTCTTGGGAGGAGAGCAATGACAAATCTTGATAAAATCGTTAAGAGCAGAGACACCACACTGACAACAAAGGTCCGCATAGTTAAAGCAATGGTATTCCCCGTAGTAACCTATGGCTGCGAGAGCTGAACCATAAGGAAAGCTGAGTGAAGGAAAATAGATGCTTTTGAACTGGGGTGTTGGAGGAAAATTCTGAAAGTGCCTTGGACTGCAAGAAGATCAAACCAGTCCATACTCCAGGAAATAAAGCCAGACTGCTCACTTGAGGGAATGGTATTAAAGGCAAAACTGAAGTACTTTGGCCACATAATGAGAAGACAGGATACCCTGGAGAAGAGGCTGATGCTAGGGAAAGTGGAAGGCAAAAGAAAGAGGGGCCGACCAAGGGCAAGATGGATGGATGATATTCTGGAGGTGACAGACTTGACCTTGGGGAAGCTGGGGGTGGCGACAGCCGACAGAAAGCTCTGGCGTGGGCTGGTCCATGAAGTTACGAAGAGTCGGAAATGACTGAATGAATAAACAACAACAAGACCCTATATTATTGTGCTCCTCCAGCAGCCAGGTATGGCACAGCACCCAAAATCCACCTCATACGAGCTCATGCCCACTACTTTAAAGAACATGAATGCAAAGAGGGGTGGGATTCACACAGCCACACAAAAGCACTTATTTGGATCTACATTCTCCTGGCTCAGCAACAACACCCATGTCACAGAAAATCAAGTGCCTTTTAGATCATGAGTGCAAAGCAGTGTGGGAGATTTACACAGCCACACAAGCTGATGATGATGGTGATGTCATCAGAGCCACATGGAAAAGCACACTTTGGAAGCCAGGAGCAACCAATGGCAAAACGGAACACATTATATTATTAATTATTATTATGATAGAATGCAACAACATTATTATTATTATAATTCCAGAGCATGCAGAGAAGCATGTAAAATGCTGGTAAGCATAGCAAGCAGGTTAGGAGCATCCAAGCATACATCTCATGCACTCCCTAAAGCAGGGTGACCCTATGAAAAGGAGGACAGGGCTCCTGTATCTTTAACAGTTGTATTAAAATGGGAATTTCAGCAGGTGTCATTTATATATATGGGGAACCTGGTGAAATTCACTCTTCATCACAACAGTTAAAGCTGCAGGTGCCCTGCCCTCTTTTGAATCTGGTCACTCTAGTATAGCTCCTGCACCTTTTTAACTGTTGTGATGAAGAGGGAATTTCACCAGGCTCTCCACATATACAAATGACACCTGCTGAAATTCCCTTTTCTATGCAACTGTTAAAGATACAGGAGCCTTGTCCTCCTTTTCATATGGTCACCCTACCTAAAGCAACAGCAGAAAGCCACACACACAGTATATCTATCTTCTATATAAATAAAAATGTCAATGTTTGTTTGTTCCTAATCTAAAATCTCCGAAAGTTCTTCACCAATTGCTTTGAAATTTTGACACAACGTTGCATTCGAATACGCACGTGTTTTTATGTAACTATATTATAGATGGGGACAAAAGTGTGTCTTAGAATCGAAGAAATAGGGTATATAAAAGCCCAGAGGCCTCCTCCAAGCCACTTATGCAAATAGGAGAGAAGTCATTGTGACATCACCAACCAGTAGGCCAATCTGCTGCCTCTGTCTTCTCTCCTATTTCCATGTTCTCTCCTATTTGGCGCCATCTAGCGATGTTTCTCAGAACTGCGGCCTTCTATGGAAGTTCCAAGTTCTGAAGAAAGGTAACTGCCAGGAGAGGGGCCAAAACCCACTAACCTCCTCACCACACCTGTGACAGGTAAAAACATTCTTTTTAATCTAAAATCTCCGAAAGTTCTTCACCGATTGCTTTGAAATTTTGACACAACGTTGCATTCGAATACGTGGACGAAATAAATGCTTCCCTGAAATACTCTACTTTGTGGCGACACGTAAAGACGTTAAAATTAACTACAAATATGCGTGTCCAGCTGCAAAACGATCGATCAGTTGAGATATTCTCACGTCAATTGCTGGAAATTGGGAACGGAAAGGTGCCGGTTGATCTGACCTCAGGACGAATTTCATTGCCTCATAACTTCTGCAATTTAGTGACATCAAAAGAAGAATTGGTTCAAAAACTATTTCCCAATATTCAAACCAATTATAAGAATCACAATTGGCTGAGTGAACGAGCTATTCTTGCGGCCAACAACAAAAACGTCTACGAACTTAACAATATTATTCAGTCTAACATTCAAAGCGAGGCAGTCACATACAAGTCCGTCGACACTGTTGTGGAAGCATATGAAGCGGTTAATTATCCAACAGAATTTTTGAATTCACTCGATCTGCCAGGGATGCCTCCGCACGTACTGCAATTGAAAATCGGCGTGCCAATTATCATGTTGCGAAATATCAACCAGCCAAAGCTTTGCAACGGCACGAGGCTTGCAGTAAAAAAATTACTAAGCAACGTCGTAGAAGCAACAATCTTGACAGGACCTTTCAAAGGTGAAGATGTCCTCATTCCTCGCATTCCTATGATTCCAACGGATATGCCATTTCAATTTAAGAGATTGCAATTCCCAATTCAATTGGCGTTTGCAATCACCATCAACAAAGCTCAGGGCCAATCTTTAGAATTGTGCGGTTTAGATCTAGACACGGATTGGTTCTCACATGAACAATTATATGTTGCGTTACCTAGATTCGGCAAACCAGACAATCTCTATATCTGCACAGACAATGGAACAACAAAAATTTTTGTATACCCACAAGCATTGTGAAATTAAACATATTAGAAACGTGCGCTTTCTCTTTTTTTTCTTTTCCATTTAACCAGACTGAGCCACAGCAATGCACAGTGCTTCACTCCACAGTGAAGTAGGAGGAAAGAAATGAAAAGAAAAAGAGTACAAAGGGCTGGATTACTCAGAAGCAAGCAACACCAGCAAGCTCTAAGCATCTGAAACAGGCCAGGGAGATTTGCCCCAAGCCCTGTTCTCCCTATATTGAATCATGGACACAGATGGATTAAAAGGAAATTAATTTCCCACCACCACCACCAATTGTTTTCTTAAAAAAAAACAGTTTTAAAAAAGTAAGCAAAGCCACAGCAATCATCTGCTGGAGAAAAATCCATCTTTACAAAAATAGCAAGTGCATCACAATAAAACCCACTCAGCCTTTCAAGCAAGCAAATGTGTGTGTTTTTTTAAATAATAATAATATAAGGCGGCAATCTTATACACACTTACCTGGGAGTAAAACCCATTGCACATAATGAATTTTACTTCTGAGTAGGCATGCAGAGAATTGCACTGTAAGTCAAGCAGCAGCAATAAACAGAGAAATAATGTTTTTAATTTCAAAATCCATATTTAAATAAATAGTAAGAGAGCCACATGGATCTCCTCCGCTATCCCTGCAAAGCAACAAAGACCTGTGGTAGAAGCCTGCAAGGACTCAAGTGGGCTGTGCGGGTCTGGGTTACACCAGGCTCCAATTGCCCCAGCTCACGCTGGGAAGTAGGAGGGGGAATGTATGATCCTCCATTTTTTTAAAATGGATTCAATGCTCCCACCCACAAGATATGGGTTAAAAAAAATAGCAATTCCACCAGCCTCAGGAAATTAGTTATTTTTAATGCCCCCAGCTCCAGGATATTAGCAATTCCCCAGGACCAGGTTTTTTGTGTGTGTGTTTTCTTAAATGCCCCTACCCAAGCTCCAGAAGTGGGCTTTGGGTGATAATTGCTTTTTAAAAGAGGAAATACGGGCACTAACAGCCATCCACCCCGAATAAAAACGTGGAGGAAAAAGGTTGCATCCAGTTTATCGCTTAGCCTCTGGCTTCTCAGGGAAAGGTTGGACAGGAACTTCACCTTGAAGAAATGTATTCACACATGCATGCGCCCCTCCTTCACTCCCCGCTTTGATTTTCCAATCTAAAAATTAATTTTAAATATCTATTTTTTGTCTCTCTCCACTGCTCAAGCAGTCTCATTTGTGCTCTGCTCTTGGGAGTCAGCCAAGGAGGCCTACAAAATGGCGGCGTCACTTAGGTTTTTTGGGGGGTGACCCTATGAAAAGGAGGACAGGGTCCTGTATCTTTAACAGTTGCATTGAAAAGGAAATCTCAGCAGGTGTCATTTGTATATATGGGAAACCTGTTGAAATTTCCTCTTCATCTCAACAGTTAAAGCTGCAGGTACCCTGCCCTTTAAAATCTGGTCACAGTTTAGCTGCAGTATAGCTCCTGGAGCTTTAACTGTGGTGATGAAGAGGGAATTTCCCCAGATTCCCCATATATACAAATGACACCTGCAGAAATTTCCTTTTCAATACAACTGTTAAAGATACAGGAGCCCTGTCCTCCTTTTCATAGGGTCACCCTAAGTTTGGTCCAACGTAATGCTCACATGGGTGAATATCCAAGGTAAGTGAACAAAGATCTGACTATCCCTAGTCAGACTATGGCCTAATCTATACCAAGTTGGATACTGCACTATGAAAGCGGTATATAAAAGGCAGGAGCCACACGAGGCAGGATATAGTGGTATGAAAGCAGTACGTGTCAATGGGCCCCAACAGTTGCCAGTGCACTTCAATACTACTATAAAGCAGTAGTGTGGCTCCTGCCTTTTACATACCGCTTTCATACCACTTTTATAGCGCAATATCCTGCTTGGTGTAGATGAGGCCTGTAGCAGAGAAACAGAGCACTATCTCAGGACTGATCCACATATGCATGTTTTTCAGTGGATAACTCAACATTATTGTAGCATTGTTGTGGCATAATGGCAATGCACTATCAATAAAAAGCACATGGTGTAGCTATTCTATCTTTCCACCCTTAAGGGATTAACTACAGTAAGGAAAATGACAGAAGAATCACAAAGGAAACGTGTGTGTGTGTGTGTGTGTGTGTGTGTGTGTGTGTGTTTACAAATGGCAAAAGACGGCTGGACCTCTGTAAAATTCCATGATTGAGGCAGGACAATTGCACAACGGAATCGCCCATTGTCCATATCATAATGCTTGGATGTGTAATGAATTACTCATAAAAGTTCTTCTCTAATTCGGAAGATTCTGCAGGTCTGTGGTCTAGGTTCAGGCTGACCATGCAGTTCTGTAGGCACGGGTGCAAAAGTTCTTTCACATATTAGCTGGACCAGGCAAGGCTGCAAACCTCTGAAAATCAAACTCCCCCTTCCATCAAAACAAACCTAACCTGTTATTTGGGGGGGGGGAGAGTTACTCTGAAACTCTCACTGACCATTGTTGGCTCCACAACAAGAATGCCCTTAGGGTGACCATATGACCGGGTTTTTGATGGCAAATCCGGGAGGGGGGAAATCCAGATTTTTTCCCCAAAGAGCAGCTCTAATGGGAATTAACAAAAATGCTTATAACTCCGTCATTTTTTAAGATAAAGACATGAAACTTGGCACAATGGTAGCTCTTAGGAAGGGCTTTAGTCATACTAAATTTGAAATAGATCCGTTCATCCATTGATTTTTTAGGAATTTTTTAAAAATTGAGGTTTTAAAATTATTATTTTTAAAAATAGTCATTTTTAAAGTTAAAGAGATGAAACTTTGTACCATGATAGGATTTAGGTAGAGCTTTAGCCACACCAAATTTGAAACAGATCCGTTAATCCATTGATTTTTTAGGATTTTTTTTAAAAATGAGGTTTTAAAATTATTTTTTAAACTGTCGTTTTTAAAGATAAAGAGCTGAAAGTTGGTACCATGATAGCTTTTAGGTAGAACTTTAGCCATACCAAATTTGAAACAGATCTGGGGCCAGTAGCAAACCCTGTTAACAACAACAGCAGCTTGCAATGAGTGAAGATACAGTCAGAAAAGATATTTGAGGGAAGGGGAGAATGTAACACAGAGAGTATAGCAAAAGCTTCAAAGTACAGCAAAACCTACAAAAGCAGGAGTGAGTGAAGTTAATTTCAGATACATTGAATCTCTCACTTGTTCTTTATTTCAGTGATTTTAACATTAAGATGTTATGTAGAACAGATTTGTCTTAAATGTGTGCTGTAAAATCAGACATGTGACCAAGGCCATGTTCGGGTGGGCACGCCCCCTTGGTACTGGACACGCCCCCTTGGGGGCGACCATGTTGTCCTCCTTTTTGGTTTCCAAAATATGGTCACCCTACCCAACCAAGCAGCCTTGTTTGCTGAGTAGTTCCTTTATTTGGGTCAATTTTCTCAGTTGTTTCTTGCAAAGTGTGTGTGTGTGTGTGTGTGTGTGTGGTTGTGGTTGCTCCCCCCCCCCTCATAACAGGTTATGTTTGTTTTGATGGAAGGGGGGAGTTTGATTTTCAGAGGTTTGCAGCCTTGCCTGGTGCATGGATCTCCAATTCCCAGGGTACAATATGATGAGGATTATGCATGCAGCATCAATGCACGTGCATCAGTGTTATGAGCTGAGAGAAAACTTTCAGAAGCAGATTGAACTTTTTTTTCAAATGCTTGCTGAGAAACCTCGCAAATACCGAGCCAATTTTGAACGGAGCCAAAAAGAGGATCATCCATCACTAGTTTTAAATTGTGTCACCAGACTTCAGCTATAGTTTCGTTGATTTGTGTTGGGTTGTCTAAACATAAAATGATTGTGTACAGCTTCCCTTGCCTCTGCACTCTGTCCCTGCCACAACACCCTGTCCAGCTAATAAATATCGCTGAATGTGTTTGAGATGTAGCTGTTCTATGCTAAGTTATATTGTGGATTTAAACATTCTGTTAAACATTCTTAACTTTTGTTTTAAGAAAACTGTTCTTTCTTAACACACCATCTTTTACTATAATGAGTGTAAGGCAGACTACTTCAGAGTAAATGAATACAGTATTTGTCAGGTGAAGAAAAACATTAAGCAAAGTGCAATAGTGGCGGAAGGCAGGCGCTGAAAATGGAGTCGTCATAACGTAAGAATGCCCCTATTTTCACCTGCAAAATGTTCAAGGGAATGATGGCTACATTTTAGTGGATCCTCATGTGAGGGTTATTCCTGGTAATGCTGCATCCCCCCCATCTCCAAATATGTGCATCTTCAAGCCAAAACAAGTTCACTAGTGTTAACCCACCACAGTTCTAGTCAAGAGTGTTGGTATACTAAGGAAAATAATATCTTACACACCAATCCAGCTTTTTTGCAAGTGAAAACAGGCTTTCCGTGCATATATTCACAATATATCCGTGCATATATTCACAGTTCTAGTCAAGAGTGTTGGTATACTAAGGAAAATAATATCTTGCACACTAATCCAGCTTTTTTGCAAGTGAAAACAGGCTTTCCGTGCATATATTCACAATATTTTTGTAATTGTGGACCTGTTTGTTCAAAAAGACCAGATATCATTTTTTTTAAAGAAATAAATAAATTATGTTAACTGATTGGAGGAGCTGAGCTTGTATCCAATGATGTCATTCTGCTAGTGCAGGGGTCCACAGTCCATTCCCCTATGGGCCACACGTGACTCCCAAGACTTGTGCTAGTGCAGGGGAGTGTACAATCCCTGCTAATTGTGTCAGGGAAGCAGCACTCCTAAATGGTGTCACTGGAGGGAGAGTAGGCCTTAACCTCTCCCTCTGCCTCACTGATCTTGATACAGCCTAGGGAGGTTGTGGGCTCTCCCACACTAGAGGCCTTCAAGAGGCAGCTGGACAACCATCTGTCAGGGATGCTTTAGGCTGGATTCCTGCATTGAGCAGGGGGGTGGACTCGATGGCCTTGTAGGCCCCTTCCAACTCCACTATTCTAGGATTCTACCCTGAAGCTATCTTGCGTAGGATTGTAGGAATGGGGCAGGGGTTAAAGCCTCCCCCTTCCCTATGTGTGTGTGTGTGTGCTTCTTGATCACTAGATGCAGCCCCTCAGTGCTGAAACATCTGTGCACTCCCAGCGCAAAACTTTGGCCACTTGCAGGAACCCTGTTTTCATCCTTGTGCAAATGTCAAATCCAGTATTTTGATTCCGCTTCTGCAAGCCATTGCACAAGCCCTTACACTAGCGGTCGCACAGTATGTTGCTGCATTATATACATTTTGCTTCTTATTTCTTTGGTTGCCATGGTGCCTTTTTGTATGCATTGTGTAAGAAACCTAAACTTTCTGCTAACAGAACCTGTGGAGCTGGCTAAGGAAGAAGCATATCTATGTACCTTGCAGCTATTTTATCAATGGATGTCCTGCGGCTGAGCTCCACAATTGTAGTGCACGTGCATGGGTTATGCTGTTCAAGCATGCACACTAAATGTGAATGATGGTGCCTGTTTCTGCTCAAAAATGCTAACATTTAGCCTCAAATGTTCTATTAATAATTCTGGCTATCAGACAGCCGGCGACAAAAGAAGAAAGCAACAAATGGCCGGACATCGTTTGGCAATGCTATCTGCCTCCTTAAACGATGCTTTTGCCCCCCTCTTTGGTTAAATGTTTTCAAATCAGTGTGCTACAGTACCACTCTTAGGAAATAAAGATGTAAAGAAGAGCTGGTTTGGTCCATCATTTGACAGATTACGCAAGTGAAAGGGATTTTTTATTTAGACAGCAACAATAGAATGCAAACGCCTCCCAGAGGTGAATTTGAATTTCATTAGTGATCATTATGTATGCTTATGAGACCTCTTGAAATAAGTATCTGCGCAATTAATAGGGGGAAATGGCTCTTAGAGCAATATATTAAAACTTGATAACCCGGTGCTTTGAAGCAAATTCAGTATTATCTCTGTGGATCATACCAATGTAATGTGATTAAGGTGACATTTGGAGTTTCACTATTAATTCTGCTTTGAGTTATTCTCTTTTCCTTAGGTATGAGGAGCAGTTAAATGAAAGGACATTTTAAATTCAATTTTCCCTCTCAGGAGAAAAGCACAGCCAGAAAGATAAGATTTAAAATAACACTACCTAGCATTTAGATCAGAGTGGGCAACTTGCGGCCCACCAGATGTTTGAATTACAAAACCCAACAGTCCTAGCCAACGCAGCAAATGGTGAGGGATGCTCAGAGATGTGGGCCAAGATATCTGGAAGGCCACAAGTTGGCCACTCCTGGTTTAGATTGTGCTTTCTAAGAGTGTTCAAAGTGCTTCACATATATCATCTTTATGTGTACTTTTTTTTTTACAATTTCATTATTTTCTACAGAAAGCAAAGCACAAAGGGAAAAGGAGAAAAAAAATTACAAAACATCACATACTTAACTAATAATATAATACACTACATCTAATAAAAACACATATATGAAACATATAAGGCCATATTCCATTTGAGGCAATTACTACCCTTTAGCCAGCCCAGTGTTATGTAAAAAACACAGATTATATATAAAATCCACAAACAAATAGACCATTCTTTTGCAACTCTTGTATATACTCTATCAGAGGTTTCCAGTCCAGTACAAATGAGGTTGTTGATTTTTCTCTTACTAATGCCGTAAGTTTCGCCATCTCCGCCAACTCCAAAAACTTGAGCAGCCATTCCTCCGTTGATGGTACTTGAGTTTTTTCCAGTATTGCACATATAGTAGTCTGGCAGCTGTTGTCATATACAGAAATAACGTTCCTCCTTTTTCTTTAAGTTGATCGTCTATAAGTCCCAGCAAAAATGCTTCTGGTTTCATTTGTATATTTATCTTTTTAAAAAATTGCATTAATAAGTGAATCCTACTCCAGAAAGATTTTCCTTTTTTACATGACCACCACATGTGGTAAAAGGTTCCTTCTTGTTCTTCATAGAATCATATAATAGCAGAGTTGGAAGGGGCCTGCAAGGCCATCGAGTCCAACCCCCTGCTCAATGCAGGAATCCACCCTAAAGCATCCCTGACAGATGGTTGTCCAGCTGCCTCTTGAAGGCCTCTAGTGTGGGAGAGCCCACAACCTGACTAGATTCCATTGTCGTACTGCTCTAACAGGAATCTGGCTTCCTGTAACTTCAGCCCGTTATTCCGTGTCCTGCACTCTGGGAGGATCGAGAAGAGATCCTGGCCCTCCTCTGTGTGACAACCTGTCAAGTATTTGAAGAGTGCTATCATGTCTCCCCTCAATCTTCTCTTCTCCAGGCTAAACATGCCCAATTCTTTCAGACTCATTTCACATTTCCAACAGTCTCCCAAACAACCCCTGTACATTTTTGCTAATTTTGAGGGAGACATATACTATCTATACATCATCTTATAAAAATTCTCCTTAAGTCTGGTACTTAACGTATATTTTAAACCTTTTACCCACATATTTTTCCATAATTCCATTGGTACCTTATACCCAAAGTTTTGGTCCCATTTTATCATACAATCCTTTGTTTGTTCATTCTCTGACTCAAGCTTTAACAATAGCTTATATACCTTAGAGATAACATGTCCGTCATTAGTACATAGTGCTTCTTCAAACATTGACTTTGTTTCCTCAAATCCACATACTTTTTAAAATTATATTGTAAGAGGAGGGATGAGAAAATAATGACTTGCCTGAGGCCACTCACCTGAGTAGTGAGTTCATGGCACGCTAGGAACATCCTCATTTATAGCTCAGAGCTCCATCCTATGTCATGGGAGCAGATGTCCGCTTATGCAACTTCCTCACTCAAACCACATTTTTGGTCTCCACCTTAAACTCTCTGTGCCCCCCTTCCAACCTATTACCAATCTTCTCTACTCCAATCCTAAATGAGGGGGCAGAGGGTGGATATTAGGAATGTTGTAAATTTTTAAAGCCTTTTCTCCTATGCAGTGCACATTACAGCAATTTTGTAGTCTTCTGACTCTTTCTCAGCTTTTGTAACTGTAAGGTATACTTGTAGTGGCTGTTCTTATTTCCTCCAATTTCCTCTTAAGTTTTTAATAAAGCTTAGCTCAGAAGAAGGTTTAAAATGCTCCATTTTTTCTTCTAATATGGCGGTGGGCATTAAAAAACCCTCTTCAAGTGGTTTTCTGAAGGGGAAACCACCTGCTGACACCATGTAGCATGTCTCAAGCATAGGGGCCATAGGGGTGAGCTTACCTGCTCAGCCTGATGCTTGCCCCTAGACTACCAAGCAATAACTTCCGAGAGGGGATTTGTATGTGGAAGGAGACTGCAGTCAAAGAGAGACAATCCTGCCAGTGGTGTCCTTTGTGCAGGTGGACAGAAATCATTGGACAAAATGCTTTGGGTGCAATGCTATGCACATTTAGGGCCTACATCTCCCAGCATGCCCCCACCAGCAACATGGGACCTTGGTAGACCTACCTGATAATCCGGTGGGGAGTTGGGGTGAGGCCGCGCTACAGCTAGCGTGGGCCGTCGCCCTTTTCTACACGTAACACACGATGGGGAAAGGGAAAGCCCCGTCACATCCTCCTTTTTTTTAATTAAAGGGCCATGTGCACAGGAACACACCAACGGAAAGATAAGGGTTTTTTATAAAAAAATAAAGGGTTCCCCACTCCCCCTGCCCCTGATTTTACCCCCACAATGTCTGATGCCCCGCCCGCCCGCTCGCTTGCCCGTCCTCCCCCGCTCACCCATCCCCGCTCGCTTGCCCATCCCCGCTCGCTCGCCAGTCCCTGCTCGCCATGTCCGCTCCCCGCTCACTAGCCCGTCCCCGGTCTCCTTGCCCTGGCCCCATTCTTCCCCCCACCATCCGCCATGTCTGATGACCCCCCTGCCCGCTCGCCAGCCCACTTGCCGTGCCCACCTGATCACCCTCCTGCCATGTCCGATGCCCCCTCCGCGCCTCCCCGTCCGTGATATCCCCACCCTGGCTCCGCTCTTCCCCCCCATCTCTCCTGCCGGGTCCGCTCTTTCCCCCGGCCTCCATCTCCCCCTCCATGATTCCCCCCCCCCGCCCGATGGACACAGCGCTCCTATGAAGTGCTGTGCCCAGTGTGCGGCTTCTCCCGGCTGCTCGTGTGTAAGCAAGCAGCCGGGAAAAGCTACGGAAATAGCTAGACCTTCCGCAGCCCCGGGCTCAGCCTGGGGCTGCGGAAAAGCCGGGCCATAAGTGGATCCGGTTATCCCGGGTCAAGGGAGGATTTAGCCCGGCCTGACCCCGGGATCCCCTGTGCATCATCTGCATGCACAGGAGGGAGCCCGGGCCTCACACCGGGCTAAGTTCTCGTCTAGCAACAGCCATAGATTATCATAAAATAGTAGAGTTGGAAGGGGCCTATAAGGCCATCAAGTCCAGGAGACAATCACAGGAGACAACCTTTTTGCTAGAAGAAATTTTGCAGGCACTTCCTTCTAACAACCCCCCGAGGAAGGCCTTAGAATAAAGGACAGGCCAAAACACATCAGGCTTCCCAAAAATAAAAAGTATCCTGAGAATGTTTCTCTTCTTTCTGACCTGCATTAGATGCTTACCTCCTGCTGTTTTTGGTTTTTCGTATTTGAAAACATAACATTTTCTATTCGCAATGGCAAATATAGATGATGTTGGAAAAGGTTATATGCATTTCTTGTTTTTGCACAAGAGGGAAGAAAAAGACATAGAGGGTGCAATCCTATGCATATTTAGGTAACAAAAAAAGGGCCCTTTTCTATCTAAACATGGATAGGATTGTGTCTTGAGAGATGGTGCCATGGGAAGAAAGGCAGGCTCAAATGAGCATCTAGTCCCTGCGCCTTATAAACTACCTGCCAGGGCAAATTGGAAGTGGTTATTGGCGAGATGTCAAGATTAAATATAGATATATTGGGTGTCAGTGAACTGAAATGGACTGGAATGGGCCACTTCACATCAGATCAGCACCAGATCTACTACTGTGGACAAGAGGATCACAGAAGAAATGGAGTAGCCTTCATAATTAATAATAAAGTGGCTAAAGCAGTGCTTGGATACAATAAAAAAAAACGATAGAATGATCTCAATTTGAATTCAGGGTAAGCCATTTAACATCACAGTGATCCAAATATATGCCCCAACCACAGATGCTGAAGAAGCAGAAGTAGGTCAGTTCTATAAGGATCTGCAGCACCTACTGGATAATACACCAAAAAGAGATGTTATTTTTGTTACAGGAGACTGGAAGGCTAAGGTGGGCAGTCAAATGACATCTGGAATTACAGGTAAGCATGATCTAGGAGAACAAAATGAAGCGGGACATAGGCTGATAGAATTCTGCCAGGACAACTCACTGTGCATAACAAACACTCTCTTCCAACAACCAAAAAGACGGCTTTAGACATGGACTTCACCAGATGGCCGACACCGAAATCAGATTGACTACATCCTTTGCAGCCAAAGGTGGCGGACATCTATACAGACGGTAAAAACAAGACCTGGAGCTGACTGTAGTTCAGATCACGAACTTCTTATTGCACAATTTAGAATCAAACTAAAGAGAATAGGGAAGACCCACAGATCAGTTAGATATGAGCTCACTAATATTCCTAATGAATATGCAGTGGTAGTGAAGAACAGATTTAAGGGACTAGATTTAGTAGATAGGGTCCCGGAAGAACTATGGACAGAAGTTCGCAACATTATCCAAGAGGTGGCAACAAAAAACATCCTAAAGAAAAAGAAAACCAAGAAGGCAAGATGGCTGTCTGCTGAGACACTGGAAGTAGCCCAAGAAAGAAGGAAAGCAAAAGGCAACAGTGATAGGGGGAGATATGCTCAATTAAATGCAAAATTCCAGAGGTTAGCCAGAAGAGATAAGGAATTATTTTTAAACAAGCAATGTGCGGAAGTGGAAGAAGACAATAGAATAGGAAGGACAAGAGACCTCTTCCAGAAAATTAAAAACATCGGAGGTAAATTCCAGGCAAAAATGGGTATGATCAAAAACAAAGATGGCAAGGACCTAACAGAAACAGAAGAGATCAAGAAAAAGTGGCAAGAATATACGGAAGATCTGTATAGGAAGGATAATAATATCGGGGATAGCTCAGACGGTGTGGTCAGTGAGTTAGAGCCAGACATCCTGAAGAGTGAGGTTGAATGGGCCTTAAGAAGCATTGCTAATAACAAGGCAGCAGGAGACGACGGTATCCCAGCTGAACTGTTTAAAATATTGCAAGATGATGCTGTCAAGGTGATGCACGCCATATGCCAGCAAATTTGGAAAACACAAGAATGGCCATCAGACTGGAAAAAATCAACTTATATCCCCATACCAAAAAAAGGAAACACTAAAGAATGTTCCAACTATCGTACAGTGGCACTTATTTCACATGCCAGCAAGGTAATGCTCAAGATCCTGCAAGGTAGACTCCAGCAATTCATGGAGCGAGAATTGCCAGATGTACAAGCTGGGTTTAGAAAAGGCAGAGGAACTAGAGACCAAATTGCCAATATCCGCTGGATAATGGAGAAAGCCAGGGAGTTCCAGAAAAACATCTATTTCTGTTTTATTGACTATTCTAAAGCCTTTGACTGTGTGGACCATAACAAACTGTGTCATGTTCTTGGTGGTATGGGGATACCAAGTCATCCTGTCTGCCTCCTGAGGAATCTGTATAACGAACAAGTAGCAACGGTAAGAACAGACCACGGAACAACGGACTGGTTTAAGATTGGGAAAGGAGTACGGCAGGGCTGTATACTCTCACCTTACCTATTCAACTTGTATGCAGAACACATCATGCGACGTGCTGGGCTTGACGAATCCAAGGCTGGAGTTAAAATCGCAGGAAGAAACATTAACAATCTCAGATATGCAGATGACACCACTTTGATGGCTGAAAGCGAGGAGGAGCTGAGGAGCCTTATGACAAAGGTGAAAGAAGAAAGTACAAAAGCTGGGTTGCAGTTAAACCTCAAAAAAACCAAGATTATGGCAACTAGCTTGATTGATAACTGGCAAATAGAGGGAGAAAACGTGGAGGCAGTGACAGACTTTGTATTTCTGGGTGCAAAGATTACTGCAGACGCTGACTGCAGCCAGGAAATCAGAAGACGTTTACTTCTTGGGAGGAGAGCAATGACAAATCTTGATAAAATCGTTAAGAGCAGAGACACCACACTGACAACAAAGGTCCGCATAGTTAAAGCAATGGTATTCCCCGTAGTAACCTATGGCTGCGAGAGCTGGACCATAAGGAAAGCTGAGCGAAGGAAGATAGATGCTTTTGAACTGTGGTGTTGGAGGAAAATTCTGAGAGTGCCTTGGACTGCAAGAAGATCAAACCAGTCCATACTCCAGGAAATCAAGCCAGACTGCTCACTTGAGGGAATGGTATTAAAGGCAAAACTGAAGTACTTTGGCCACATAATGAGAAGACAGGATACCCTGGAGAAGAGGCTGCTGCTAGGGAAAGTGGAAGGCAAAAGGAAGAGGGGCCGACCAAGGGCAAGATGGATGGATGATATTCTGGAGGTGACAGACTTGACCTTGGGGGAGCTGGGGGTGGTGACAGCTGACAGAAAGCTCTGGCGTGGGCTGGTCCATGAAGTCATGAAGAGTCGGAAACGACTGAACGAATAAACAACAAAAAAACATGCACGCACAAAGAGGGAGAGATGTATTCCTAAATGCTGCAGACATTCTAGATCTTTCCACGTTTACTGTCTTGATGCTCTAAGGTAGAAATGAGATGCTGGTTCAGTGCCAAGAGCCACATCAAAAATATATTGTGAAATAACTAATAAGCATATTAGTCCAGAATATAAATATTGTTGAATGAAGGCAAAATGACTACTAACTGTAGCTGTAATTAATTAAGATTTGCATGTTTTCATTAACCTGGCAGGTGCCAAACTACAGCTGATAGGCATTTTGCCTTCATTCTCCAACAATATCTTTATTCTGTTTGCATTAAATGGACTTTATAATGAGAGTTGATCACAAGGAATTTTGATTCCTTTAACTGCAACAGCTGGTGTACCATTTTCTTCATTAGGCAGATTTCGGGCCTAATGTGGTTGATGTGTCCTCAGTGGTAGGGTGACCATATGAAAAGGAGGACAGGGCTCCTGTATCTTTAACAGTAAAGTGGAAAAGGGAATTTTAGCAGGTGTCAATTGAAGAGGTTGAAATTCCTTCTTCATCACAACAGTTAAAGCTACACTAGCTATAGTAGAGTGGCCAGATACAAAAGAGGGCAGGGCTTCTGCAGCTTTAACTGTTGTGATGAAGAGGGAATTTCACCCTCTTCAATTGACACCTGCTGAAATTCCCTTTTCTACATTACAGTTAAAGATACAAGAGCCCTGTCCTCTTTTTCATATGGTCACCCTACTCAGTGGCCTGGTTCAAACAACACGCTAAACCATGCTGCTTAACCACAAAATGGTTAACAGAATGCATTAAGGATAATAATAATAATAATAATAATAATAATAATAATAATAATAATAATAATAATAATATTTGTTACCCGCCTCTCCCTCTGGATCGAGGCGGGGTACAACACAAATAAAAACATCATAAAGTACATAAAACTAATTCAAACATTTAAAACCAGTGCATCATTAAAAGCAGCACACCATGTATTCCCTTAACCATTTTGTGGTTAAGCAGCATAGTTTAGCATGTTGTCTGAACCAGGCCAGTGGGAGCTAAAGAAAAGTAAATGGATGGGAATTTCTCCATTACTAGGTTCAGATGACATGTTAACTCACAATGGGTTAAATAAACATGATGGTTTATTTAAGCTATGATGGCTTAGTGTGTCATCGGTGAGTTCTTTTCCACCCATGGTAGCTTATTTCCTCAAAATAAGCCACCCTGATAACCCACAGTCTGTAGTAAGAGTTATTTAACCCATCATGGATTAGGATGTTATCTGTCATGCAGAGTCACCTGGCAAGAGGTCAAAAACACTGCTGCCTCTCTGCTCCTTTTGGGCAATCTGTTTCTGAGATCCGCCCAGCAACAGAATGCACGGCATAGCCATGCCGGGTTTTCACTGTGCATTAGGTGTCTCCATGATGGGAACCTGCGTATGAAATTTCCTACCAATCCTTCAAAGGTTCAAGCTGTTGTACTGGCATCATTTTCAGATTGATCTCTTCAGATAAGAGGACTAGAAACATTTTAAAAAGCAAAAACTAGGACTCTTAGGACAGTCACAGGAACTTATGAGATGCACAGAAATGCAAACTAAGGGATGTCTGTTCCACAAACTAATAAGCAGATCAATGAAAAATTGACATTCTCGCCTCCTCCCGTAATCATTCCTGTAAAGCTTGTCAGGTTCCCCACCCCCTACCCAGGGCCGGTGCTACCACAGAGTCCACTCAGGCAACTGCCTAGAGCACCAAGGTAAGGAGGGCGCCGAACACCGCACCCGGAAGCTGCTCTCCCACAGCGGCTCTGAGAGGGTGGCTTCCGGGCACGCCATTCTGAAGCCGCCCGCCCACCCACCCCAACGTCCTGGCTTCCCTTTGGCTGGGTGCCCACCCAGCTGAAGTGAAGCCACGCCTGCCCCCCCCCCCAGCATCCTGGCTTTGCTTCCCAGCCAAAGTGAAGCCAGAACGCTGGGGTGGGGGGACGGGCGGGTGGCTTTGGAATGGTGCGCCTGGAAGTTGCTCTCCCAGAGTGGCTTCCGACTGGGCGCGCCATTCCAAAGCCGCCCACCCCCACCCCAGTGCCCTGGCTTCGCTTCGGCTGGGTGGGCGAGATGGTGCCCCGCGCCCAGGTACGCTGGGGTGGGTGTGGGTGGGTGAAAGCAGCTCACCTGCCTAGGGCGCAAAATAGTCTGACACCGGCCTTGCCCCCACCCCCACTGTAATCATTGCCATCAAAATAGAATATTCTGTCCCTCCTTATTTACAGGGAAATAGATAGGAAGTCTAAAGTTATGCTGGTTTTGCTACAGCCACCAGTAGCTTGGACACCGGAACCATTTTCATTAGCAGTTCAAGGTTTCCACCTCGCTTCCTCATCATCCAGGTTTGCCTACCTGGCAACAGTTTCCTTTTCCCCTTCTTTAAATGCGAAGTTTTAAAAACAAATATCCCCTGCCTGAGCTCTAAATTACAGCTCCAACACAGCCCTTGTTGCTAAGGCAACTTGGCCAATGCTCCCTCTCAGAACCATATCCACCAAAAGCATAAACAGCTTTCCCCGAATATTGAATTCCTTCACACTTTCCCATATGTTGTCCGTTCAGTTGATTAGGAAGAATTACTTCCCTGGCCCAAATCCCTGCAGCTCCGTAACGGCCCCCCTTTTGCTCTGATCTTCATTGTTATTTGCATAATACCTGAGGGAAGACTGAGAATAGCAAAGCACCATGTATTTTTGCAAATTGACTGTGTATGAAGTTCACTCATCTCATCAGAGGCTCGGAGCAATGTGAGAAGTATTCTGAGGAAGGGGTAGGTAGAAGGCAGAGCTCCAGATATTTTGGACTTCAACTCCCAGAAGGCCCTACCAGTATGGCCAATAATAGGAATGCAGGGAAATGAAACCCCAAACATCCAGATATAGACTTTCTGCCCACCCTTGTTCTAAGGTCCATCCTCTGTTCAAGCATGGCCCAATACATCTGATGTAGCCCTGCATCAGATGTATTGGGTTGCAACTCTCATCATTCCAGGATTGACATGCTGGCTGGAATGATGGGAATTTATTTATTTACCACTTTTTTACACCGCCCAATAGCCGAAGCTCTCTGGGTGGTTCACAAAAATTAAAACCATGAAGAGCATAAAACCATCCAACAAATTTGAAACACAAATACAAAATACAATATAAAAAGCACAACCAGAATAAAAACACACAGCAAAAATTAATATAGGTTAAAATATTAGATTAAAACAGCAAAGTTTAAATTTGTTAAATTAGGTGTTAAAATACTGAGAAAATAAAAAGGTCTTCAGCTGGCGACAGAAAGAAAACTATGTAAGTGCCAAGCGAACCTCTCTGGGGAGCTCGTTCCACAATCGGGGTGCCACAGCAGAGAAGGCCCTCCTCCTAGTAGCCACCTGCCTCACTTCCTCACTTCCGGCCAGCTTCTTCCGCCGAGCTCTCCGACCCGGGTGGGCCCGGGTGGCTCTTTCGCCGGCAAAAGGAGGCCGGCGGGTAGGTGGGTGGCAGCTGATTCCCCGGCGAAGCCGCCGGGTGCGGCAACTCTTCATCCCATCCCCGTGAGGGGCGATGCGGGGCCACCTCCTCCTCCTCCTCCTCCGCCTCTTCTTGGAATGATTAAGGTAGGGTCTACATCATCGATTTCGGGGCACCCTAAAGCGCCTTCAGCGCGTCCCGAAGCCTGTGTGTGGATCTGGCCATGCAGTGGTTTGCTGATGGACTACCAGGTTGAACTGCTGGGCAAGGGTCTGTACTCTAGAGAATCAGTAGGCGACCACGGAAACACCAAGGCTATTTAGCAACAAGCAAGTGCAAGACTGCTGAGTAGATAGGAATGCCTGGTGCAAGTCTATTGCCGCTTCCTCACTTCCCCCTAGTCAGTATGCAAGACACCCCTCTCTGATTCAGTAGAGCTCAGTGGCAGAAGGAAGTAATCCAACATTGAACAGCTGCACAACATGCCAGTAGCTGCACGTCCACATGAAAGAGAATAATGCAGTGATCACTAAGCTTTTTCTGGGGATGTTTGGATACCGTTTCTGATCTTCTCACTGACAATCCTCTGATGTCCCCCCAAATCCTTGCAGTAAAGCTATCAGAGGGATGACTCAGTGGGTATCATAGAATCATAGAAGCACACACACATAGGGAAGGGGGAGGCTTTAACCCCTGCCCCATTCCTACAATCCTATGCAAGATAGCTTCAGGGTAGAATCCTAGAATAGCAGAGTTGGAAGGGGCCTACAAGGCCATCGAGTCCAACCCCTGCTCAACGCAGGAATCCACCCTAAAGCATCCCTGACAGATGGTTGTCCAGCTGCCTCTTGAAGGCCTCTAGTGTGGGAGAGCCCACGACCTCCCTAGGTCATTGGTTCCATTGTCGTACTGCTCTAACTGGAAGTCATGCATTGCGTAATTCACATAGCCTGTGGAAAGGTGTATTCATGTTGGCCTTGACTGCCAATTCTCACAGCATAGTGAAAATGTGGGTTGTGCATACTTGAAAAGTGGGGTCCCTTGTTTGAGGGGAGGAGTTGCTTTGTTCTCATAAATCCAAGTATTGACACAGATTTTGTTTTCTTTATCTAATTTTCCAACCATTTATTTATTTAGTACCTTCACATTCCACCCCCAACTTTCTTCCCTCATGGACCTCAAGGCAGGGCACTGGGCATGGGGATCCTGACGCTCTCCCATTGAGGCACTGAGTAGACCCAGACCCAAGGGGGTCTATCATGTGCACCCAGAACATGCCCGGGGTCACTGTTTCTCAGCTGAATCCACTCATTGCCCTAGCCAATTGTGTACAGGCAGGGGAACCAAACACATTTTGATAACCACTATTTGGATGAGCTGGGAAGCATAAAAGGATTCCTGAAATGATAAATAACTGATGGTTGTGCTTTCCATGGTCTCCCATGAACACAGCTGAATGCTAATCACAGATGGCACTGACATTTTTATTCACAGAGAGCAAGCTCCATTTAAGAAAGATAATACAATGCTCTTGGCAACAGAGAGCTCTCGAGTGTTTCAAGAATATGCTGCTTTTTGTGGAGTCCCGTCACGCTGTTCACATTCCTTCCCAGAATAAAGTCTTCAGAATTAGCACCTAGTATTTATAACTCATTCCCAGAGATAGCGGGCCCTACTCTGTAGCATACAGCTCTACACAATATTTGATGTGTGACCTTCTTAAGCCTTTCTCCTAGGTGGGAGAACTAATGGTACACATTGGCACAGTTCTCCAAAGTGCTGCATCAGTGAGATGTAAGGAGGGGAGGGGCCTTGACAGCGATTGACCTGAGAGTCTGCCATTAACTCCTCTTGTATGGCTGATAATGTATGGTGGAAAGTGTTCCAACGGAAACTTTTTGGCTAATATATTTTGCCACATATCTTTTCCAATCTTTAGAAATGTGTTGTTTCATGAAATTAATGAACACAAGTCAGATTGGACCATTGGAATGTATATTAGTCAAGTTAAAATCAAAGTGGCAATTAACTTTTTTTCAGTTGACTATCCCTAGGAAGACTATATATGTATCTGCACAACTCTTTCTTTTCCAGTTCATTTTTTTAATTATTTCATGAGCGTACATAAAAGCATTACATACATTACATACATTATTTTAAAAAGCAAAGAAGAGAAAGAGAAAGAGAGAGAGAGAGAGAGAGAGAGAGAGAGAGAGAGAGAGAGAGAGAGATCAAAAAAAGAAGATGAGGGAAGAAAGTTGAAGAACAAAGAAAAGAAAGAAAAAGAAAAAATGCACACATCAAGGTTAAAGTATATTTTCGGTTCTCTACACATCAAAAATGTGAATTATGTTCTCTCCTTGTTTAATACATTTAACACAATCTTTCTTCTGGGGCCATAGCTAGACCTAAGGTTTATCCCTGGATCATCCAGGAGTCAAACCTGTTTATCTAGGTGACACACAGGGGATCCAGTGCTCAGGCAGGGGCGAACCCTGGATGATCCCAGGATAAACCTTAGGTCTAGCTGTGGCCTAAGTTAACTATATCTCATATATTGAATCCACAGACAAATCCATCATTTTTCTCTGTTTTCCTGCAAAAATTCTATTAGAGGTTTCCATTCAGATGTAAATATGGCTATTGATTTATCTCTCCTTATGGCTGTAAGTTTTGCCATTTCTGCCAACTCCAATATCTTAAATATGTATTCTTGCATTGTTGGCATTGTTTCATCTTTCCACTTCTGTCCATACAATAATCTTGCTGCCATTGTCATGTACAAAAACAAAGTTCCCCCCCTTCTCTTTCAATTGATTGTCCATAAACCCCAAGAGAAAGGCTTCTGGTTTGATTTGTATATTAGTCTTTAATATTTTCTGAATCATAGAGTGTATTTGCTTATCTGCACAACTCTTTTGAGGCATGCTAACATGATGTTAACAGCTTCCGCGCATTCATTTTCTCCATTAAAATCTAAATAGTGTAAGGGAAGTGTATGTTCTTGAGTTACCATGTCTTGAAATATTTACAAGTATTCCAGTAAAAATAATTCCCAAATAAAGCTTTTAATTTGTTTGAATACAACTACACTAAGTGCATTTTATTCAGTTTCTTCCATATTCATCCTCACCCACCCCAATCAAATATTTTAGTTCAGCTTTTTTTTTGCTATTGGAAAAACTTTTCAGATATTTAGCAAGTAAAATTAATGACATAGATTTTGTTGTTGTTGTTGTTGTTTTAAAAAAGTTTAATAAATGGAAGACAAGTAAATATGCCAAATCAAATCTTCAGCGATTTAGGGTAGCAGGAAATTTTCTGCTTCCATTTTTTTCCAGAATGGACTGCAAAACCTACCTTTTTCATTTGATTTTGAAGGCTATTTGGTGGTGATAGCAGTGGTATTCCCTGACTTATGTATTCTCTGCTGAATGTGCTGCCTTTGCTGTTTTGCTGTAGTATTTTTTAATGCTGGAGAACCTGTTTCATTCTGGAATCCCGCATGCCAACAGTGGACAGGTCCAAAGCCATATACATAGTTTTCACACATATCCACCACATACTCCCCCAGTTCATTCACACATGCACACACACATCCCCCGCCACATGCAGCAATTAGGCTTGGGGGTAAAACCACCTCCCATTGGAACAAGGCTGAAATGTTCTCCCTGTCAATGACACTTTGTCATTGCAGAGCAAAGAAACATCAAAGGGAGATTAGAGTGAGAGACGGCTGAGTTAAAATTCATCAACAGGTTTAATTCTATTGCCAGGGGCTTGAATCAGGATAAAGGGTTTTTATCACACTACATGTGTTAATTGGCTTATCTAGTCCCAGGATGTTTGTATTATCAGTAGCTACTTCACTGTGAATGACCACTTGCTCTTTCTTTATTGACAGGGTGCTCTTCTTCTTCCACGCATAACCACAATTTTGCCAATATAATTCCCTCTATCTCTGTCTTGCAAATAGTGTGGAATATTCTAGTCTGTCTACATAATTTTTTATCTCAACGTCCACATAAAACATTAACAATATGACATAATTCAGAACTCAGAAATGCTGCTCACACATTTTTGTAGAATACATGGCAGATAGTCAGGGTTTCAATTTGGTGAGCAAGAAAAGTTGTTGTCTCCCTCCTGACTTTTTTTTTAAACCTACAATAAATATATGAACTGCCTGATACCACCCAGGGACAATGCAACTAAACATGTCTTAGTTTCTAAATTTGGTCCTGTTGCTCTCAGTGCATCTGAACTGGCCCTCATATTAGAATCATAGAATAGCAGAGTTGCAAGGGGCCTACAAGGCCATCGAGTCCAACCCCCTGCTCAATGCAGGAATCCACCCTAAAGCATCCTTGACAGATGGTTGTCCAGCTGCCTCTTGAAGGCCTCTAGTGTGGGAGAGCCCACAACCTCCCTAGGTAACTGATTCCATTGTCATACTGCTCTAACAGTCAGGAAGTTTTCCTGATATCCAGCTGGAATCTGGCTTCCTTTAACTTGAGCCCATTATTCTGTGTCCTGCACTCTGGGAGGATCGAGGAGATCCTGGCCCTCCTCTGTGTGACAACCTTTTAAGTATTTGAAGAGTGCTATCATGTCTCCCCTCAATCTTCTCTTCTCCAGGCTAAACATGCCCAGTTCTTTCAGTAGATTCAGAAGATCTACTTTTGTTTACCCAAGCCAATTATTTTTTTTCTTGGCAGGTCTAGAACAAAATTTGATATAACACCTGTGTGTGCAGAATGAAACAAGGAACTGGAGGATCAGATCGTCTGACCCCAATGGGAAGCTTTGTTCTCTTCAATTAAAACCTCGGGGTTAGATTTGAGACTGTACCTCATATAGCAGTAATAGTTATATCTGACATATTGGTCCCCTTTATGATTGTTTAAAGAAAAATATGCTACCCTTCTCCAATTGCTGGTGGTGCAAGGATAACAAAACTCCTTAACATACATGACATGGTACTACCCTGTTTCTGAATTCTGGGCAGAATTATCCCATTGTTTCTCAATTCTGGGTAGAAGTTGCCCATATCAGCTTGGTTCTGGAAACAATTCTAGAATTCACAGCCAAAATAGCATTGATAGGATACCTCCCAATTGTATGGAACCTTAGCTCAGGAGAGAAGAAACAGAGTAATCTGTTGGTCACCAAACACATCATTTATAGGATTGGGAAATGTAAACACAGGCCACCATTCCATCAATGAACAGATGACCCATCCTTGGTTGTCATGCTTGAACTAGCTACATATAATAGATTACAGAAAGTAGATGCTTATGAAGCTATATGGCAAGCTATACAATGCTTATTAAGCTATACTAGACTCTGTGCCTAGCTGGATGTAAAAGTATTTGGTTTATACCCTGGGGAATGAGCACCCATTCCCCTCCCTCCTACTTCCTCCACCAGCCGTTTTGTTCTACCTTAGTTTGTGCCTTTCTTAAGGCTGTGTTTCTTGTGTTGCTATAAATTTAAAACAAAACTCAATAAAGTTATTTTTTAAAAGAGATGAAGATACTTTTAGCCTAACCCTCCACCTGTTTTAAAGTCTTTCTGTTTCAAACGATCAGTTGTGTAGTTCATTACAATCGTTGGTTGTGATGGAGAATATGGCAAAGGAGATTTAAATCAAAATGTATGCCTTCCTTTTCAACTGTCCAGAGAGCTCCGGCTATTGGGCGGTATAGAAATGCAATAAATAAATAAATAATAAGAAAATAGTTTTAAAATTTTATAAAGACTATTTACAGTGCAATCCTATGCATGTCTACTCCAAAGCCCCATTGAGTTCAATGGGTCTGAATCCCAGGTAAGTGGGTATAGGGTTGCAGCTTAGACTGCAATCCTATACCCACTTTCCTGGGAGGAAATCTCATTGAACCCAATGAGGCTTACTTCTGAATAGATGTCTATAGGTTTTCACTGTTAGATAATATAAAATACAGTGTTTTATATATTTTAATGTATTGTTTATAATGAAAAAGAGAATAATTACTCGGTTTCAATTATTTTTGTACTGTACCCTTGAAAAAAAAAGTGGGTGCTATATGTTTTTGGCAATTTCCTAAAATTAAATTAATCCTCCATGGCAACTTTGGATATTCTTCTCTTGTTTCTCATTTCTGGCAACGTTCTTCAGTATTCCTTTTTTAAAGGCAGTTTTCCCTTTCTGCTGGGTGCTTTAATTTATAGCTAATTACAAGAAAGTAAAAGCCAGAGGCTGTAGCATTGGCACTCAGAACACCATCTACATTAAATCATAAAACTGATAATGCAAGTATTCGATTTGGACGTTATTAAAATTTTGCAGTTGGGACTAATGAAAAATGTACACCTGAAAGCGCTTCTTTTCATATAGCAGTGTACACAGGCTAATTCTCGGATTTCTGTTTCTGTAAAAATACTACAGTAGAATTTTGGAGTGGAAAATTTCCACTGTATTTCTAGCAAGTATTCATATTCATTGCAATCTAGCACATGTCTACTCAGAAGTAGTTCCCACTGAAATCTATGGGGCTTACATCTAGGTAATTGAGTATAGTATTGCAATCATGGTGACCTTAAAGTTTCTGATGTTGTAGTCAGCATCATTATCATCATGGACTTTATTGTACAATATTGTATGGAATATTGTTGTATATTCGTTCAGTCATTTCCGACTCTTCGTGACTTCATGGACCAGCCCACGCCAGAGCTTTCTGTCGGCTGCTGCCACCCCCAGCTTCCCCAAGGTCAAGTCTGTCACCTTCAGAATATCATCCATCCATCTTGCCCTTGGTCGGCCCCTCTTCCTTTTGCCTTCCACTTTCCCTAGCATCAGCCTCTTCTCCAGGGTATCCTGTCTTCTCATTATGTGGCCAAAGTACTTCAGTTTTGCCTTTAATACCATTCCCTCAAGTGAGCAGTCTGGCTTTATTTCCTGGAGTATGGACTGATTTGATCTTCTTGCAGTCCACGGCACTCTCAGAATTTTCTTCCAACACCACAGTTCAAAAGCATCTATCTTTCTTCGCTCAGCCTTCCTTATGGTCCAGCTCTCACAGCCATAGGTTACTACGGGGAATACCATTGCTTTATCACTGTGATGTTAAATGGCTTACCCTGAATTCGAATTGAGATCATTCTATCGTTTTTTGGATTGTATCCAAGCACTGCTTTAGCCACTTTATTATTAATTATGAAGGCTACTCCGTTTCTTCTGTGATCCTCTTGTCCACAGTAGTAGATCTGGTGCTGATCTGATGTGATGTGGCCCATTCCGGTCCATTTCAGTTCACTGACACCCAATACATCTATATTTAATCTTGACATCTCGCCAATAACCACGTCCAATTTGCCCTGGCTCATAGATCTTACATTCCAGGTTCCTATGGTGTGTTGACCTTTAGAACATCGGATTCGTCGTTCACCACCAGCACCGTCGGCCGCTAGCCATCCTTTCGGCTTTGAGCTATCTGCGTCATCACGTCTGGGGCTAGTTGAACTTATCCTCTGTTCCTCCCCAGTAGCATTTTGACCATCTTCCGACCTGGGGGTCCTATCTTCCGATGGTATCCTGACATATCTCTGGTTGTACTGATCTATTTAGTTTTCATGGCAAGAGTACTGGGGTGGATTGCCATTACCTTCCCCAGGGATCGTATTTAGTCTGACCTCTCTGCCATGACCTTCCCGTCTTGGGTGTCCCTTCATGGTTTAGCTCATGGCATCCTTGAAGTGCTCAAGCTCCAGCACCACGACAAGGTAACGATCTCCTTTGCTGGAGATGGAATATTGTACGGATATGGAAATATGCTTTTCTTTCTTTTTAGTTATGGAGCAGCCAACTGGCAAATAGAGGGAGAAAACGTGGAGGCAGTGACAGACTTTGTATTTCTGGGCGCAAAGATTACTGCAGACGCTGACTGCAGCCAGGAAATATGAAGACGTTTACTTCTTGGGAGGAGAGCAATGAAAAATCTCGATAAAATAGTTAAGAGCAGAGACACCACACTGACAACAAAGGTCCGCATAGTTAAAGCAATGGTATTCCCCGTAGTAACCTATGGCTGCGAGAGCTGGACCATAAGGAAAGCTGAGCGAAGGAAGATAGATGCTTTTGAACTGGGGTGTTGGAGGAAAATTCTGAGAGTGCCTTGGATTGCAAGAAGATCAAACCAGTCCATACTCCAGGAAATAAAGCCAGACTGCTCACTTGAGGGAATGGTATTAAAGGCAAAACTGAAGTACTTTGGCCACATAATGACAAGACAGGATACCCTGGAGAAGATGCTGCTGCTAGGGAAAGTGGAAGGCAAAAGGAAGAGGGGCCGACCAAGGGCAAGATGGAGGGATGATATTCTGGAGGTGACAGACTTGACCTTGGGGGAGCTGGGGGTGGCGACAGCCGACAGAAAGCTCTGGCGTGGGCTGGTCCATGAAGTCACGAAGAGTCGGAAACGACTGAACGAATAAACAACAACAAAAAAGTACCAAAAAAAAAAGGTAAAGCAGAACATAGAATCATAGAATAGTAGAGTTGGAAGGGGTCTACAAGGCCATCGAGGCCAAACCTCCGTTCAATGTAGGAATCCACCCTAAAGCATCCCTGACAGATGGTTGTCCAGCTGCCTCTTGAAGGCCTCTAGTGTGGGAGAGCCACCCACAACCTCCCTAGGTAACTGGTTCCATTGCCATATTGCTCTAACAGTCAGGAATTTCTTCCTGATGTCCAGCCAGAATCTGGCCTCCTGCAACTTGAGCCCATTATTCCATGTCCTGCACTCTGGGAGGATAGAGAAGAGATCCTGGCCCTCCTCTGTGTGACAACTTCGGCTATTGGGCGGTATAAAAATGTAATAAATAAATAAATAAATAAATAAATCCTTTCAAGTATTTGAAGAGTGCTATCATGTCTCCCCTCAATCTTTTCTTCTCCAGGCTAAACATGCCCAGTTCTTTCAGTCTCTCCTCATAGGGCTTTGTTTCCAGACATCTGATCTGGAAACAAAGTAATTGGTTGTTTTTATCATGAATGATGCTACAGTTTATTTATCGTTATATTTATTCATGCTAAGACAAATGCCTCCAAACATGCAAAGCAGGCAGAACCTAGCAGGTCTTGGGAGTGACCTCAGACTTTAACAATAAAGAATTCTTCAAAGCAGGGAGCCAGCTAGGGATGCAATTGGACCATTGGATGGCAATGGTGTTAAAGGAGGACAAGGAGATTGCAAAGAACTGAATGAATTCTTATCAGTCTTCACTGCAGAAGATATAGGACAGATAACTCTGCCTGAACTGGTGTTTTCAGCTAGGGAGTCTGAGGCCACAGCTAGACCTAAGGTTTATCCTGGGATCATCCGGGGTTCACCCCTGCTTGAGCACTGGATCCCCTGTGTGTCACCTAGATGAACAGGTTTGACCCCTGGACGATCCAGGGATAAACCTTAGGTCTAGCTATGGCCCCAAGCACTGAGGCAAATAGTGGTGAAAACATATCAAGTTCTCAACCTTATTGACAAATTAAAAGTAAATAAATCACTGGGCCCAGACTGTATCCATCGTAGAGTTATTTTTTTAAAAAAAAAACCCTCAAATATTAAGTATTTGAGCTAGCAGTGCCTGACCATGAACGAGATCTTGGGGTTGTAGTGGACAGCTCAATGAAAATGTCAATCCAATGTACAGCTGCTGTAAAAAAAAGAAAGAAGCCAACTCTGTGTTAGGCATAATTAGGAAGAGGATTGAGAATAAAACTGCCCTCATATAAATCTATGGTGCAACCACACTTAGAATACCCACACCTAAAAAAAAAAGAGCTGTAAAAGTGTAGAAAAGGGGCAACTAAATGATCAAGGGACTGGAGCAACTCCCCTACAAGGGAAGGTTACATCAACTGGGATTGTTTAGCTTGGGAAAAAGAATGCTAAGGGGAGGCATGTTAGAGGTGTACAAAAGAATGCATCATGTGGAAAATGTGGACAGGGAGACATTTTTCTCCCTCTCTCATAATACTAGAACCTGGAGTCATCCCATGAAGCTGATTGGTGGGACGTTCAGGACAGATAAAAGGAAGGATTTCTGCACACAGCGCATACATAGTTCAGCTATGGAATTCACTACCACAAGATGTTGTGGTGGCCACCAATTTGGATGGTTTTTAAAAGGGGATTAGACAAATTCAAGGAGAATAAGGCTTTCGATGGCTACTAGTCCTGATGGCTATCTGCTACCTCTAGTATCATAGGCAGTTGCTGGGGAACATAGGTGGGAGGGTGCTATTGCATTTGTGTCCTGCTTGTGGGTTCCTAGTTGACAACTGTGTGAACAAAATTCTGGAGTAGATGGACCCTTGGTCTGATCCAGCAGGACTCTTCTTATATTTTTATGTTCTTACTTCCTGTTGGGCTCCTGGCTCTGTTAGGCGGCAGTGATGCCACTAGCCGAGACTTTTCTGTCATAAAAGCAATGCTTCATTTGTTTTGTTTAGCAAAAAAAAAAAAAAATGTTGGGGTTCCAGTCTTCTGGAAGTCAATTCATCCAATCCCTGATATATAGGATCTCTGTCATTACTCAACAGTGAGGAAAATGTACCCTGCATATGCTCAGGGACACTTTGATGCATTCTTACTATGTATGACCCAGGATTGAGTCCTAGCACTGAAAACAATGCCAGGACTTAGCTTTGGTGATGGCTTTGGCATGAATTAAGCCATGGCCAGAGGTCCTGGAGCATGTGCTGAGAGCCCTAGCTATCTCTGTATACAGGCTTGTTGAGATTCATTCCAAATTCCACAATCACCCTTGGAGCTGAAGGACTTCACTCCTAGATTCCAGCTAGACATCAGGAAAAGCTTCCTGACTGTTAGAGCAGTACGACAATGGAACCAGTTACCTAGGGAGGTTGTGGGCTCTCCCACACTAGAGGCCTTCAAGAGGCAGCTGGACAACCCTCTGTCAGGAATGCTTTAGGGTGGATTCCTGCATTGAGCAGGGGGTTGGACTCGATGGCCTTGTAGGCCCCTTCCAACTCTGCTATTCTATGATTCTATGATCTCCCTGAACTTTCTATGGAGGAGGCAAGGGGGTCAATTCATCCCTACATATAAGCTAAATACAAATTATTACTTTATTACTAAGTGAATATTTCAGCTGGGTGGATTGGAACAAAATAGCCTGCTTATTCTTTGGTGAATGCTGCACTTGTCAGCTCATGCTTGTGACTTGCTTACAAGAAAATGAGCTAATAGCTTAGTAGATATGACCAGCAAACTAATGGGCTGGATATTTTATTAGTTTTTGCCATTGATTGGTCTCCTGTGTGATAACTGAAATTGGTAATGGATATTAGTAATGGGTAACGAAAAATACATTGGGTAATAAGTTGAATTTATAGGCGTGAACAAATGAAGTCAGGGCCATAAGAGAAAATGGCCATGAGGGAAGAGGCACATTATAATGGCCAAACTTATTACCAATTTGACAGTCTTTACTTGACAGTTTTTTTAAAAAATAATTTAACGCAGCTGCAGGGCCCCCAAAATTTTATTGCTCTCCCCAAGCTACTTTTTGCCACTGCAGGGGGAGAAGATACGTGATCTTGGCAACTCCAAATGCTGACCTTCAAAACAAGACAAGCATTATGGCTCCCAAATTCTTCTATGGCTCAGTTTTTAATCCAGCTCAGAGAAGAACGCCTTGAACCCACCACCCACCCACTTACCTGGCAGCAGCAGGAAAAGAGGCTTCTCTCTCTCTCTTTCTCTCTCTCTCTCTCTCTCTCTCCCACTCCCCCAGGACATGTTACATGTCAGGGTAGCTGATGCTTGTATGGACATCAGGAGAAACATACATTTACCATGATCCCCGGAACCTGAGATATTACCAGTGGAGGCTGGAGGCTCCGATTTCAGTGCGACTGCATGAATCCATTCTGGGTTTCAATCAGAACTAGCCAGAACTCCAAAGGAGCTGTCCAAGGTGCTGAACCCACTTTTGGGACTATGGTTCAGCAGCTTGGATAGCTCCTTTGGAGTTCTGGTTAGTTCTGACTGAAACCCAGAATGGATTCACACAGCCCCACCAAATTCGGAGCCACCAGCCTCCACCGGATGCTGCTATAGGAGCAATAGTTTGGGAGGAAAGAATAGGGTTAGAGATAGGCAGGCCTCCTTCCCTCCCATCCGCCTGCCATTGCCACAGCTGCTGCCCAGTAGGACAGAGACCTCATGGGTGCATGGCTCTTAGAAGCAAAATTAGAACTCGCCAGGGGGCGGGGTGTTCTCTAGCTTCTTCCAATGTCTTTCCTTCAAGTGAGAGATTTAAGCTACGCCATGCTGGATATATAGATAGAGAGAGATATTTGGCCTACCCTAGGGTGACCGTATTTTGGAAACCAAAAAGGAGGACAACATGGTCGCCCCCAAGGGGGCGTGTCCAGTACCAAGGGGGCGTGCCCCCCCGAACATAGCCTTGGTCACATGTCAAAATCACTGAAATAAAGAACAAGTGAGAGATTCAATGTATCCGATATTAACTTCACTCACTCCTACTTTTGTAGGTTTTGCTGTACTTTGAAGCTTTTGCTATACTCTGTGTGTTACATTCTCCCCTTCCCTCAAATATCTTTTCTGACTGTATCTTCACTCATTGCAAGCTGCTGTTGTTGTTAACAGGGTTTGCTACTGGCTGGCCGGATGGCTGGCTTTTTTTAATTTCAGTTTTTTAAAAAAGCTTGTGTATAATTGTCACAAGTTTCTCTACTCTAACATTAGGGTGGGTGTTGTGGCGGTGAACACTACTTTGCCCATTCACACTTCTCACTTATAGACATGAGCTTCTCAAGGCTTGTGTGTTGGCACCACTTCGCACATCCAAACTTTGAACTCCTGTCTACTTCCGGCACAAACACGTGACTCTGAGACCCCCTTCCTAATGCCCTGCGTTTCATGCCAGCACCACGGGGCTAAGTTCCAATAGATGTCTCTGGGTTGTCTTTGAAGCCTCTGTTGTCTCTCACTCTGTCATTGCAGACAAACCAAAGCCTCCAGCCTCAAACAATCTCTCTCTCTCTCTCTCTCTCCCCTAATGTCTCCCAATGGTCCAGCTAGGCTGCACACTTGTGGCTTGGGATATTGCTTATTGCAGGTTATTGCTTGGTCATGTCTGGTGACTCTTTTATTATTATTATTATTATTATTATTATTATTATTATTATTATTTCCCGCCTTTTGCCCAATACTTTAAAAACCTCTGCCACCAGCCACCTCCACCTCCTCTCTTCCTGGACAACTTTGATGCACTCTTAAAACACTCTGCGTGGCAAGCCAGCCTCAGGGCCAAGCTACAGGTGCATCTGGGTTGCCTTCAGCCTCTCTCTGCCTTATGCCAGCCTGCCAACATTTCCAGCCTCAAATAATCCCCCACCCCCTCTCTCTCTGCCAAAATCTCCCAATGGTCCAGCCAGGCTGTGCACTTGTACCCTGTGGCTGGGGGTAGGGCAACAGCTTATAGCTTGGTTGCATCCGGTGACTCTTGTTTTTTTAAAAAACTCCACTGCCAGCCGCCTCTGCCTGCACCAAAACTGGACTCTGAGACACTATTAAAAAGGCTCTGTGTGGTACAGCACCCTCTCAGGGCTCAGCTACAGCCATCTCTGAGTTGTGTGTTCAGTCTAACCCTGTCTCTAAGAGATATACCAGCCAGCTAAAGCCACAAATCTATCTATTTTTCTCTGATATGCATTTCAAATGTTCTGCATTGCATCCCAGCAGTGCAGTCAGAGCCTAGCTCACAAGTGTACAAAGTGAAGTGGAAGGGAAGTGGTAGCGAAGCAAAGCAATGATATGCCAGGTTCCAACATTCGCAGCAACAGGGCATCTGCAAAGAAGAGAGCCTTTCTCTCGACTGGCACCTTACTGTTGGTCGTGAGAGTTTTTCTCTAAAGATGACCCTTCATTACCCATGATGTGGAAATTTGAGAAAAAGTTCTCTGGCCCATTCTGTTTTGCCCTGTGGGCAGCTTTGACTGATCTCTCCTTTCCCACATTTTGCTTTGTGGATGCCTTGCCTCTGCTGAGCTCCAGGTACCTGACTGCACACCAAATCTGCAACGGGAAAGGTGCCCTGCTTGCCCAGGACTTCTTACCTAAAGATTGGAGATCCCCTTAATGCCAAGGGCTGAAACTGATCAATATGCAACACCCCAAAGAGGAGGTTTGACAACCTGAGTTTGAAGGATATGGCTCCAGCACTTTTAAAACACAATAATTTTAAAACTTTGAACTTTTAAAAAAGTCCTAATATATATATATATATATATATATATGGATGAATAGATCTGATTCAAACTTGGCATGGCTAAATTTCTCCTTAAGAGATATCATGGTGCCAACTTTCAGCCCTTTATCTTTAAAATGTCATTTTTAAAAAATAATTTTAAAACCTCAAACTTTTTAAAAAATCCTAAAACTCAATGGATGAACAGATCTGTTTCAAACTTGGCATAGCTAAAGTCCTTGTTAAGAGCAATCATGGTGCCAAGTTTCATCTCTTTATCTTTAAAAATGACAGTTTAAAAAATAATAATTTTAAAACCTCATTTTTAAAAAAATTCTAAAAAATCAATGGATGAACAGATCTGTTTCAAATTTGGTGTGGCTAAAGTTCTACCTAAATCCTTTTATGGTGCCAAGTTTCATCTCTTTATCTTTAAAAATGACAGTTTAAAAATTAATAATTTTAAAACCTCATTTTTAAAAAAATTCTAAAAAATCAATGGATGAACAGATCTGTTTCAAATTTGGTGTGGCTAAAGTTCTACCTAAATCCTTTTATGGTGCAAAGTTTCATCTCTTTATCTTTAAAAATGATGATTTAAAAAATAATAATTTTAAAACCTCAATTTTTAAAAAAATCATAAAAAATCAATGGATGAACGGATCTGTTTCAAAATGCACTCTGGCTAAACCCAACACTTTGGTTTAATCATTATCGAGAGGTCAATACGGTGACTTACCTCCCCCATTTTCCACCTGCAAAAGAACAGGCATGGGTCCCAGGGAGGAAAAACAGCTTGGAGAGGGGCAGACAAATAGCTGGCCAGGAAAGGCTTAAGCAGCTCAGACCTCCATCTGCCCTCGATTAACCCTGAAGCCAGTTCATGGCTGCTTTGTTTTCCCCAACAGGTGTTTTTTTTGTGGGTGTTGTGCATTTAATGCAATCACAGGACTACATGCAACATGCAGTTTTGGAGCAAATCTCAACAGATTCTGCTTGTGCAGCCTTTGGTAATGATATGCAAAACAAAAGGTCGCAGTCATTCAGTGTCGAATATCAGATTGCAAGTGACTTCTGAAAATCATTGCCCTGTTCATGGAAAGCAGTAAAGGTCTTGTTCAGCTACATCCAGCAATAGCAGTTCTGCAATAACTCACAGCATGCGCTGGCTTCCTGTGTTAAGGCTTCCAAATAATAACGGTGAGCTGAGATAACTAACAGCAAGCCATATGTTAAGCTTTGAGGAAAGCAGACTTTTTGATTTACTACTGCCTTGTGGGGATCTATAGCCTGGCAAGCCTGAATTCCTGCCCTTCTGCAGGGCAGAAGTCATAATTCATTTATTGGCAAAGTTGCTGAGGATGTGAATTACAATAACACAGATTCTTAATCTTGCAACTCCAGGCAAAGGAATTAATCCTTATTCTCGAGAGGCAGGGAGACCCATTAGGATGTTCCGGCACCCTTACAAGCGTGTTACTGTAAAAATAGTTTATCCCTATTGGATAAACCCGGAAGATCTAACAAGACTGAGAGATAACAAAGGGAGAGAAAATTAGCCTATAGCTAACCCTATAATGACTTTGCACAACACTGTCCTTAAAACAGCAGCAGGGGTAGAAATAAGCAATGGCTTTATCCACATAAAGTCTCCGCTGTTTACAAGTCAAGGAAAGATTTCTTTATCAGTCCCTGCAGGCTTAGCCACAGGTTGCCGTGACAAAGAGGCCAGGGAACCTGCTAGAAGTGGCAAACAGCAAGGGCTGGGCTAAATGCATGTATCTTTCCAATGCAAATTGGTGCAGTGTGTACACATAGGGTGCCCATATCACAGCAATTCAGAAAAGAAAACATAACAAGGTCTTACTCTGGATTAATTAATCTAAAATAAATACACCATTGTCCTGGTGTTTCCTTCATTGAAACCCAGCCTTTTAAAGCAACAGTTCCTATGCTGCCAATATTGGGGTGTGTGTGTGTGTGTGTGTGTGTGTGTGTGTGTGTGTGTGTGTGTCCCAAAGTTAGCCAACCCAGTGCAATTTAGGGATGGGAGAATCTGTCAATTTCGGTTTCACTCAGTTCCTCATTTCCCCAACTGTATGTCCATTTTGGCCAATGACCACATCAGTTTTTGAACTCAGTAAGAAAAAACCCTCAGTGTGAACATTTGTGTACCTTTTCTTGCACATTTCATTTATACACACTTTTCCTCGTGTGCACACTTTCTACAAGCAACTTCTCCCTAATAAAATGCACCTTTGTGCATACCTTTCCCCAGTATGTACATTTTTGTGCACATTTTTCCTTAATATACACATTTTGTATGCAATTTTTCAGTTACAAACCTCATAGCAAAATTCTGTAACATGTGAATTTCAGCACATAAATGCAGTCCAGCTTACGTATGAGTTTAGGAGGTATGAATTGGGTACATTTGTATAAAAATCTAGGCAAAGCATACTTCTCCATTCTTAGTGCAGTTGCACTGCAAAGGACACCAAAGCAAACAATTCCTTTTGAATTTTGCCATGTGGCCAAGGTAAGTATACAGTATATTCCAGTTGTGGCCTTATTTCACATAAGGGGGTCACAGGGACCCAGAGGTGCTATGAGCAAACTAGAGGAGATAACCAATGCCTTCTTAAATCTCTTTTGAGCTTCCAGACGTATGACAGTAGCCATTGTTGGAGACAGAACACTAAACAAGATGGTCCCTTGGTTGACTCCAAGAAGGCAACTCTTATTCTCCCTTGTGCCATAGTTTTAAGATGGTGGAATTGCATTGGTTATAAGCTGTTGGTGCTACATTAACACTGTTTTTTGACTCAGCATATCTGAACTGCTGGCTACTTCACTTCCATGTCATCCAGTGCTGGCTTCAATTGTTTAGAGTCCATTTGCATCTGGTTGCCTGCTCTTTCCAGTGCTTCCTTATTAGAAGCCTGCTCACTCCATATATCTCCAAGATCAATGACCTTGGCATAGGAGCACTGGCAGATTTATGGGATTTAAGTAAGAAATATATTGCCAGATTTAATTTTCTTAAAGTTCTGCCTATGGGGGTGAGTGATTCATACTTTCAGAATTTTTCAGGGAACTTTTGTAGGGTTCTCCATCTGAGAATAGTCTGAAATTTGAACTAAAATATCATATCCTGCCAGGCAACTCATTCTTGACAATATATCCACAGGCACTTTTGAGCTTTGCCTGCTGAAGAAATGGAGCAGAACAGATGACATGGAGGATGTAGGCTTGGTCTAAGCATTTTGGTCCATGGTAACCTCATTCTAGGTCCTGATAGGTCATCCGGAGCTTTGGAGTGTGCTGTCATCAGTATGCTGATGACACACAGCTCTATTTCTCCTTTTCATCTTCAGCAGGAGAGGCTGTGGATATGTTGAACCGGTGCCTGGCTGCGACAATGGACTGGATGAGGGCTAATAAACTGAGACTCAATCCAGACAAGACTGAGATGCTGTTAGTAGGTGATTCCGCTGACAGGATGGGGGGTGTTCTACCGGTTCTGGATGGGATTGCACTCACCCTGAAGTAGCAGGTTTGTAGCTTGGGGGTTCTTTTAGACCCATCATTATCACTTGAGGCTCAGGTGACCTCAGTGGCATGGAGTGCCTTCTACAAACTCTGGTTGGTGGCTCAGCTATGTCCCTATCTAGACAGGGATAACCTGGCTTCAGTTGTCTATGCTCTGGTAACCTCCAAGTTAGATTACTGCAATGCGCTCTACGTAGAGCTGCCTTTGAAGACGGTTCGGAAGCTGCAGCTCGTGCAAAATGCAGTGGCCAGATTGATTTCGGGAACCAGAAGGTTTGACCATATAACACCTGCTCTGGTCCGCTTGCATTGGCTGCCTGTATGTTTCCGAGCCCAATTCAAGGTGCTGGTTTTGACCTATAAAGCCTTACACGGCTTGGGACCACAATACCTGACGGAACGCCTCTCCCGACGTGAATATACCCGGTCACTATGTTCAACATCTAAGGTCATCCTCTGGGTGCCTATTCCGAGAGAGGCTCGGAGTGTGGCAATGAGGGATAGGGCCTTTTCGGTGGTGGCCCCCAGACTATGGAATGGTCTCCCTGACGAGGCTCGCCTGGCACCAACGCTGCTATCTTTCTGGCGCCAGGTTAAGACTTTCCTCTTTGCCCAGGCAGATGGCGGCACATCTTAATCACCCACATGTTTAGTTTTTTAATGGTTTTTAATGCTTTATGTGTGTATGTTCTGTGTTTTAGAGTTTTACATTTTGTATACTTGTTTTTATCTCAATTTTAGAATTTCTGTAAACCGCCCAGAGAGCCCTAGCTATGGGAGTGAAATAAATAAATAAATAGCTGTTCCTCTAACAACAATATGATCGTATTCAGCTCCTTGCAATGAAAAGCTTCAGCAGCTCTTCCCTGGCTATTTAAACATGCAGAATCAGGCCCTGTTCAAGATGCAGAATTGGACCAAGCCAGGATATATGTGTTTTCCTGATCTGTTAGCATCCCAACATCCTTTATTTGCTGCTGAGACACATACAGTAATTTCATAGCTATTGCTCTTTTGGATAACTGTTGTTCTAAGAGTCAAACAAAGAGAAATTCGTGATATATATTTCCATCTAAACCAGCCAGATCTTTGAGTTTTGCTTTGAAGGCCCTGCTCTGGTTGCCCCTGCCTTCAGAGGCTAGACAGGTGGTGATTGGGGCTAGGGCTGTTCCCTCCCCAGAAGCATAAAATTAGTATCTAGTCTTTTAGGGGTTGTGAAGGCATTTTGTATTCTCCTAGGCATTTTGATGGATGATCTGGGTTTCTGTTTTTGTTTTACTTTTTCTCTCTGTTTTTAAGCTGTTTAATATTAGATGTTACTTTTTTGGGAGCTGCCTATTAGGCTTTGGAACAGCAAGGTAGACATGTCTAAATTACATAAAAATATAAATTAAGAGGCATACACACATTTTTATTGGCAGGACTGTCTCACAACTAGGGCTGTGCACGGACAACCCGTTTCATTTGGAGCCCATTTCGGACCTTCCGAAACAGGCCCGTTTCGTTTCGGGACCCCCTGTTTCATTTCGGATCTGAATCCGAAGAAAAATTCAGACCTCCGAAACGCTATTCAGACACCATTTTTTCCATTGACATGCATTGTCTGAAAGAAATGCCTGTAACTACTTCATTTTTAGTGATAGAACAATAACATTTGGTGAGCTTACAGATACCTTGGAGATGCTTATGTGTGTCCAATTTTAGACAGATCTTTCCATCGGTTTTCTTGCAATGGTTTAAAAAAAATGTGAATTCCAGTCATTTCAAAGTGCTATAACTTCCTCATTTTTCCAGAAACACACATGTAGCTTTGCATCATCATAGAATGTAAGCAGGGCTTGATGCATGGCAATTTTGAAGCACATCTGCACATCCACTGATTTTTAGGATTATTTTAAAGATTTTACCCTCAAACCATCCCCCCATTTACAAAAATGCATTTATCTCCGTCACAAGCCCAAGTCTCCTGGAGCAGAACAATATCAAAGGATTGGATGTAATTAATAAATGATCTGTCCCTAATCTTCCCCTTCTGGCCTGCTATGTTCCAAGAAAGACATTTGAGCGTGTGTGGAAGGTAAACGTTATAGGCGTTTCTTCAGGCCAATGCAATCCTATGGCAAAACAAAATGGAGTTTGAACTAAAATGGCGTCCCAAGCTCCGAATACTTCCAAAACGTTTCGGATCGGTCCAAACAATTTTGGATCGTTTTGGACCTCAGCTGAACCATTTCGGATCTGTTTCGGAGTGATCCAAAACATTCCAAAACATTCTTTTCAGATTCAGGGTTCAGATCCGAAATGGTGCACAGCCCTACTCACAACAGTATTATACAGGAATGACATGGGGAACTCCCCGAGCCAAAATTGCTCCTGGCAGGAGGCAGACACTGGCACTATGATTATATCCATCATCTGTACTCTGGGTCAATTGTGCATTAAAATGTGTTCTACTGGCCCTGCAGATATGGGCATGGAGTGAATGGCTCCCCTTTAAAAATATTTGCGAATGGAAATAGTGTAACTCGCAAAGAAGCGTAGCTCAAGGCAAAGCCACGATGGGTTGTGTGAACTTCATCTTCTAAAAAATTCTGCACCAAGGAAAGCTAAACTCTGCAACCATCTAAATCATGCACATTGGATGTAGCTAACATAATTTATCTTAGTTTGCATAATTCTGCATTCCATCATGTTGCACTATGTATTCTGATTTGGCTAGTCAGGGAGAGGAGCAAGGAGGACACAGAAACCCCACCTCAAGCCACTGTCATAGTCATAATACTTTGATTGTCCTCTGAAGGAATATTCAGAGTTAAGGAACAAATTTAGATTCCATTTCCTAGCCACCAGCGCAAATGAGGAGACATGCTAATTTGATCATTTTCAATAACAAAACATATACATCCTCTAGGTGTAACAAAATTCTTCCAAAGCCTAAACTCAATTATATATTTTCACATCAATACTGGGTAACATAATGAACAATATCCTTTGAGAGAGTTTGAGAAACATACAAGAACACTGTTCCAATGGTAATTTCGTATAATGGCCTTTGAAGAAAGCAGGGGGCATCACATTAAATCCTAATTCTGTAAAAGCATTCCTTTGCAGAGCTAATGTAATAAGATCCGAATAGCTGGCTTTCTGATTATCCAACCTGATACATGGGATACAATCTAGAAAAATCCATATCAGTCAGAAAGTCTTTTCCAAAATATGAAAAACTGTAACTGAGATTTGGACATTGATTGGGTCTTAGCTGACAATCAGGCTCTCTAGCAAGTGTCTGTATGTAATGCAATGATTTGAGGATTTATGGGGTGGGACATAAACTTTACAGGAAAAAATGGCAAAATTAAGATTCTATTATGAAAATGTAGAAACCGGACTTGTATTCTGGCTCTAACAGAAAGCCAACCCACATCTGCATGGAAATGAGTGGAAGAAGTGACATCAAACCCCAGGAATTAGGCTCAACAGGATACACAATTCGAAGCATTTCTTTGCTTCTATAAGGGCTAGAAACTTGCTTTCAAAAAATGAAAGCTCAGATTCTCAGGAAGCTGCATTCTGTGCCCCAGTATCAGTTTCTATACTTTTCCCCGTGCTTCTGCAGAATCGTAACATAAACACAGCCCATGGTCAAGGGCAATAAACCAGTACAAGAGTCTGTAGCTATTTGCCTGAAGGAAGCATTGCAAGAGGTTTCAGAAATACCCCTCTTGCTCTACAGAGAAGACCAGAACAGTATCACAGGTGCTTGGGGAAAACAGAAGCAACCATCACTGTGCACTCTCCTGCCCGCTTCCAACCATACATCCAGCATTCCCTCTGCACCCCAGGAGGGATGTAAAGAACAAACCCTAGTGTCTGTGGAGCTTTTCGACAATTCTGAAGAAATTTCAGCATGCGACCCATACTGAAAGTAAGAGAGATTTCTTCCTCTGATTAATTTCTTTAAAATCCCTGAGTGGTGCTGGAGGAGGCACAGCTGGGAAAATGGCAGCAGTAAACTGTGGCACAATTTCACCTCTGAGGGTATCACAGCATTTGACACAGCAGGAGAGAGCTCAGCAGAGTCTTGAAGGTGATTTGCAGAGTGTTCCAATATTAATTATTGCACATCTATTCCTTGCGTGCGGTTAGAAACTCAACAGCAGTGACAATTTGTTTTCTGAAGTTAATACATCTAAATAAACCTTCCCCTCTTTTCGGAGTTAAAACAAACATTCATTTATTAAGCCAATCAAACAATGACAAACAACCATTATTACCTGCTAGCTTTTAGTTCTGCTGCAGTAGACATGTTGGCGAATTGTTTCCTTCTCTCTAATCGCTTTTTAATTCCTTCAAAAGAGAATGAGGATTTGATAGCGTATACATCCTCTCAGTGTTGTCTTTTGGGGGCTAGCTGAAAAATACCCAGTGCACCAGAGTAGAGTGGAGAAAAAGTGGTAGGCCATGCAAATTCTTTAGCGTACCTGATAGAATATTCTAAATTAATTGGAAACCAAGGCCGTTAAGAACAGCTCAAGAACATGCATCTAACCAATGGAGATCTTGAACCAGTTCACACACTTCAATCAGACAGTGATATAATTCATGTGGGGGACAATTAAGTGTGAGATTGCTTCCCCTCCCCTCCACCTAACGTAGCACAGAATAGCAGACTAGAATTTTAGAGTTTGAAGGGACTCTGTAGCTTCTATTTCAGCCCACTCTCTATGCAAAATCTACAATGCAGGCTGCAACTATTGCATTTTTTTGCTTAAAGACTTCCAGCAATGGAGATCCCACCACTTCCTGAGGTGGTCTTTTCCACTGTCAAACAGCTTTTTCCATTAGGACATTTCTCCTAAGGGTTGGCCAAATTCTGCTTCCTTGCAATGCCTGCCCAGTGACTTTCAGTCTGCCCTCTGAAGCAACAGAGAACAACTTGGCTCCATCTTCTCTGTAATGCAGGCATTTAACAAGGTGGCCTGTATGTAACATGGCCTAATTCAAACTATGTTTTGCCCTGAAAAGGAGGCATCATGTATATAGGACACTGGCTATGCCTCTGCATCACACTTACTATTGGATGTCTGGCACAAGGTGGTTATCTAGAGCTGCTCATCCATCCATGAGAGTTGTATCATTTGGGGTTTTCTCATCCTTCAGTTTATTAATTTGATCCCCCTTTTATTTCTAGCACTCTGTTGCCAAAATAAGTTTACAAACCCATTGGGCAAGGCCAAATCAGATGAATTGCCCATCTAGCCCAATATTGTCAATTCTGATTGGCAGAAGCTTTCCAGTGTTTCCAGCAGAGGAAGGTCTCCCATTAACTGCTACCTGGTCCTTTTTAACCTGAGGTGAAAGGGGATGAAATCTGTGGCCTTCTGCATGCAAAGCATAGGTCTGCTGCTGAATGATGCCTCCTTCCACTACAGACCCAAACTTTTTAGGTGTGTTCATCCTTATCCAATTAGAGAGTTGTATCATTTTGGGGTTACATATAGTCAAAAAAGAAGACAGAAGAGGAGACAGATTTGCATATGCTACTGTAGATGTACAGAGGCAAATCTGGAAATAATAACTATTATATAAATAGAAATACATTTTACTACAGTAGGAAAGAAGACTGTGAATAGGTGATCTGTGAGCCTGTTTATACTACAGTCTAGGTGCTGTTGACAGGCAACTTCAAGGCCCCTCCCAGCTCTTCCTTATCCTTAAACCGGGCTTTGACTAATAAGCTCTTCAAACAGAGGACATCTTCAAACAGAGGACTGTCCTTTGATAGCCCTTCAAATAGAGGACTGTTCTCTATAAAGTAGGACACATGGCCACCCTATTTACCGTCATTAGTGCTTTAACACATCATCCTATGTCAAGGAATATTTATTTTTGGATACAGGAAGACATCTCTCTTTTTTTAGGAATCTATAAAATAACTACACAATTTTCAAATTCTGCATGATACAGTAAGAACCAAATAAATCCTGCATGATACAGTAAGAACCAAATTAACTTTTTCATTGCAATTCCATCTTTGCAGTTTTAATAGAAAGGGTGATACTAAACAACATGTCTAAGTTTTATACTTGTGGTAGTACTGATATTATTACTGTTCCTTTGGCCTTTATGATGGGAGATAATAGAAGAAAGATATATTATTGTGAAATGTTTGGGGACAACCAAGGCTTTTAAAGCTCTCCCTGCAGGCTGGGATGCTTTCATTGCATATTTTTGGTTTATTTGATGTAGTCTTTTTCTGGCAGGTATTCCAAGGCTGAGATTTCACTTTTTAAGGCTTTGTGAGCAGTGTCTGGAGAATCAAAATTACTTTGGCTCCTTCCACTGAAAGGAAACCTACAGAGGCAATGGCTCTTTTGAAGGCTCACAGTGTACTAGGAGAGAGGTTAGAGCCTAAAGGACAGGAGATACAAACCTAAGATCTCCCTAGATTTAGGTATGCAACTTTCACAGAATGCTTCACCAGGCAGAATAGAAAGGGCATGGAATCAGATATATGGCTGAGATCCAACAACCTACTTCAGTTGAGCATTGTAAGATTCAGTTATTTTAAATGTTAAAATAAATTTGGATGATAAACCCCTAGAAATGTTGCCATTCAGTTTGAACAATGCACTTTCCTGTTCTATGAGTAACAACAATCCTAAAAATGCATAGGGAAGATGCTCCAGTGAGTGGCTGCAGAAGATTCTGCAGTGTAGAACTCCAGACACTCGTGGATGACTGCAATTACCTGGATTCATTTCAATTTGGTTTCCAGCCTGTTTAGGCACCAGAGTAGCTTTGATGCAGCTGCTAGAAGATCTATGTGGAGAGAAGGACAAGGGGAATGCAACCATGCTAATTCTCCTGAACCTCTCCCTGGCTTTCGAAACCATCAACCTGGAGCAGCTCTCTGAGGTGGAGATTGGGGGCACAGTGCTTCAGTGGTTCCGTTCCTACATGGGTGGCTGTTTCCACAAGGTAGTGTTGTGGGTCTATTTTGCCCCATTGGAGTTGTGCTATGATGCACCGTAGGGCTCTATCTTGTCCCCCATGCTGTTAAACACCTGCCTGAAACTGCTGAGTGAAATCGCATGCTGTGGACACCCATCTGTATTTCTCCTTTCTGTTGAATTCAGATGCAGTGCTAAACTGCTGTCTGAGATAGAGAATGCACTAGACAAGAGCCAGTATGCTGAAACTCCATCCTAATAAGAGGAAGATGCTGTTGGTAGGTTGTTCGGCTGCTTGAAGGATCAGGTTCATAATCTAGGGATGCTATAGCCCAGTCTTCAGAGGAAATTTCACCAGGTTCCCCATATATACAAATGACACCTGCTGAAATTTCCTTTTCAATACAACTGTTAAAGATACAGGAGCCCTGTCCTCCTTTTCATAGGGTCACCCTACCAAAGGGAGATAGAAGAGAGGGCTCCTGCCAAAGTGTGAGCAGGCAAGGACCCAGTACAAGCCAAATATGTAACACCAGTCAAGATCATTTTGAAACCTGGAGCTTCAGTTATCCAAGTAAAACAATATCCTCTTTCTTGAGCCACGAGGAAGGGACTGAAGCCATTAATAGAAAAATTCAAGAAATATGGGTGGCTGGTAGAGGGAACCTCACCATATAACACCCAATTATTGGAGTTAAAAAGTCTACCCCAGAGGGGGAGGCACCTCAATTTCACATAGTCCAAGACTTGATGGCCATCAGTGGCATAATTCTGGCGGGGGTGGGGCGAAGGGAGAGATTGTAAACAGTGAGATTAGAGAGGAAATGAAATACACATAGTTCAGACTATGAGAATTACGTAAGGCTTAAATGTATATAAAATCATTCTCATGACCACTCACAAAGGAGTGTCGATGATAAGCCGAACATTCTGGCATCGGTAATGCCCCTGGGCGGTCAACTTCACAGATGCCTGGAATCCTGGCTGCTTCTAGCAAGGCTTTGCTCCCCTGAAATTTCACAGAAATCCTTTCTGCAAATTTAAGAATAGGGTGTAGATTGCAAGCAATTTTAGGGGCAGTTTTGGTTATCCTTAGAGAGAAGGCTTAGAATGTATGGGAAAGCACAAGGATGTGGATAATAAGTTTTATTTTCAGGAAGGCATCTTCTGGGAGCCATGAAGAACAGTCAATAGCTATGTTAATTGGCAGTCCCATCCTTGCGTATGTGGAAGGTTTTCTTTTCTTTTCTTTGCAATACTCTTTTAGGGATGTCTCCACACCCATGAGAGCTAGAAAGTTTAAAAATGAAAGCTGAGATTTTCCAGATTGTTTACACTACACAATATTGTATGTACTGCACCATCATGATAGTTATGTAGATTTTCACAGTTCCCATATAGAAGTAGCCTGTACATCAGGGGAACCAATTCCATTTATAGCAGTCTTCCCCAATCTGGTGCCCTTGAGATGTTTTGGACTACAACTCCTATCAGCTCCAATCAGCATGGCCAATGGTCAGTAATGATGGGAGTTATAGTCTAAACATCTCAGGGCACCAGATGATTGGACCCAAACCACGTCCAATCACAATCAACTACTTATAGTCCTAAATGAAGACGTGCAGATCGATCTGACCAGTTAAATGAAGCTGGAATGTTTATTTTGTATTTGTGTTTTTAAATTGTTGGCTGTTTTTATGCTCTTCATGGTTTTAATTTTTGTGAACCGCCCAGAGAGCTTTGGCTATTGGGTGGTAAAAATGTAATAAATAAATAAATAAATAAATAAATTATTATTATTATTATTATTAATAAATTTATTTATTACCAGCATCTACATTTTGATGTGGGTGCAGATACACATCCAGGTGTTCATCCATAGCAGCAGTAGCCTGCTTTATGCATGTGGCTCTTGATGGATTTTTTTAGCAAATAAGGCAATATAAAATATTAGTAATAAATAAATAAATCTGGAATGGATTGGGTGTTTGTTTTCAGTATCCCTCTCTCTCTTTCCTTTTCAAAATGCTTCCTCTTTTCAAAGCAAGACAATCCTCCCTATTTTCTCTGCTTGGCAATGCAAGTCCCGCACCATCAGCCCTGTGGCTTCGACCCAGATATTGACTTTTTCGCCTTCAAGATATGACAGTCTCAGAAAATTTATGTACCAGTTTTAGTCTTGGTTTCCAACACACACCATAAATTATAGCAACTGCAGGATAACGTGTGCCTCAAGTTGGTGACAAGAGACACCAGCCACTCCAAAAGTTTGGAGCAAAGATACCCTCTTACTTGCTAGTTCTGACATTTTATTGAAGTCACTGACAAAGAAGAACAGTCTCTCTTAAAGAAGCTATGTAAAAGTGTTTCCTCAGTATTTTAAGGCTGAAATCCTAAAAACAAACTTGCTAGGGAGTAAGGCCGGGTGAGCACCATGGGATTTCATTTTGAATAAACATGCATAGGATTACATTGCATAGGAATATATGAACGAATGCATTTTTAAAAACTATATTTCTCCTGTAATCAAAACCAGGAGAAACTTCATTTCTCCTGTAATCATGTCAGCAAGGTGAAGAAAACACAGAATCAACATACAAGATGCAGTAAGTGGTTAGGCAGGAAAGAGAAAGGTGTCATTTTTACAAAGTACCATTTTGAGGAATGTTATTTTCTTTGGGGCTTTTGTAAGAGTCTGCAATGTGGAAGAGGTGACTTTATTCTTGACATGTCTTTTTTCCAGTAGCCTAGGCCAGCCTTCGCCAACCTGTATTGAACTTCAATCCCCATCATCCCAAGCCAGTATGGGCATTGGTAAAGCTAATTGGGGATTATAGGATGGGCATTGGTAAAGCTAATTGGGGATTATAGGAGTTGTAGTCCAATACGCCTGGAGAGTGCCAGGTTGGGGAAACCAGGCATGTGATTAATTTATGGAGCTGCCCTGCTGGAAAAGCTGATTCCCTCAAATATTTTTGGTACCACCAAACTGAATGTCTAGAAAACACACACATGGAATACAAGATATCCCTGTCTATTATATTCCTTTAGACCTAACGGTAACAGTTTTAGGAAACATAAAAGACTGAATTGAACTAATGAATCTGGAATATATGCATGCTGACACTCAACTATGTATTGTTTCTCTCTGTGCTTAATGTCTTTGACAGGTTTTCAAGAATTTTAGATATATAACAGCAATCATGACACCTACCACATATGTAAGGATGCAGGAAAGGAAAAACAACAACAACCCAGAAAACATTTGTAGAGAAATAGGATTTGTTTTTAGTCTATCGGAATGAACAGCACAGCAGATCCAAATTCTTTTTTAAAAAGAATTGTTTTGAGTGTGTGTAATTCTTTTACAATATTTATAAAAATTAAGGTCAGGAACAAAATTCCTGCTGTTATGACAGATGGATGCATGCGGAGGGACGGTCTTTATCAGGGGGTGTAGAAGCTCTTTCAGCCTGAGGGCCAAGTTTGGAAATGCTCTTGGGGGCCCAGATTCCAGTGATGGGCAGGGCTAAAGGCAAAAGGGGTGAGCCCCAAATACTAGCATATAATGGGCCTGTTCAGATGACATTCAAGAAAGCTATCAAGACTGATCTCTTCCTGCAGGCCTGTCCAGGCAGATTTTAGGATGTTTTTAGAATGTATATTATGTTCTTAATTCAGTTTTATGTATTTTATATTTGCTGTTGTTCCCTGCCTCGATCAAAATGGAATTAAGCTAGGGAATGTTTGAGGGCTGGATTTTGCCCACGGCCCTCAGGTTCAACACCCCTGGTCTATATATACTCTCTCCCCATGAGATCTCTATTAATAACATTTGGCACTTATGTATTACTTCACAGTGGTCAATATACTTTTCATCTATTATCCTTTTATCCTTATAAAGCTGTGCAAGGTAGGTCAGATGGGAAGGTTGAGGCCTGAGAAAAGAGTAGTTTGCTAAAAGCCACCTAAGATGGGCCATCTCCTGTTGGCCCATTAATTAATACTCCTTTCCCCAACCTGGTACCCTCCCCCAATGTGTTGGAGTACATCTCCCATGATCTCCAGCCACATGGTATGCCTTCTCCCATCTGGACCTTTCCTGATAATAACATAAGCTAATGAGTCCTTGGTCTATATGTCCTCTCTTTTTCTGTTGTGAGATCTTTGGGTAGGGAGGCAGAAGAGCAAGGCCTTTTCTGTAGGGGTGAAAACACTGTCTCAATTTCTTTGTAGATATCTCTTGTAAAAGAGGTGTGTGTGTGTGTGTGTGAGAGAGAGAGAGAGAGAGAGAGAGAGAGAGAGAGAGAGAGAGATTTAGAATTTCTCCAAGTCCCTTGTCTTCCATGATTATCCAGCCCTTTAGGAAACGTTTGCTTTGATTCTAGATGTTTTAAATCTTCCATTTCTCCTTGCCTTCTCTTACTGCTCACGACCTTCTCCCTTGTCTACAGCTACATTGTGAGCTTTTCTGTGGGCATGGGTACAGTTTACTTAGGCTTTAAGAGGAAATGGCCACCGGTTCACTCATGAGCTGGAATGGGTGGGAGGAATGGTGACTCCTGACAGCATGGTACATTTGAGCGTGGCTTACCACGGTTCTTGGAAGAGACAGGAAGCTCCTCCATCTCAAACATTTGGCTTGGTTCATTTTCCCCAAGAGGAGATGGCAGCAGTGAAGGGTGTAGGTGAAAAAGAGCAAGACTGACAGCTCAACTTGAACCAGTGCTCACTTTGATGGGAAGCCTATCTGTCAGCTCAGCTGTGAAAATGGACAGGGTATCTGAAGAATGCACTTTTGAGCTTCCTTTTCATATTACAACTGCCTGTGCCTCACGCTCCAGTGCACAGGCTGTGCTACTGGGTACCCTTGACCTCGAAATTGTGGTCTAGTTGAAGAACTTGGACATCATCCACAGGAACTCTCTCTCCCTCTCTCTGTCACTGGGAAGCAATGCAAGAGTTCTCTGGCATTTCAGAAAGGGAACAGTTGCACATATCACAGTCAATGTTGGTCCCGCAGTTTTGCCACCCACTTTAGTCATCTGGGAGAGTTAACAGCTGTTTCTTGGGTGGCATGGAAAAGGATTGGGAGGGAAAACCTTTAGTATCCCGAATTCTCCTATAAGGGGAAAAAATGTTGCTCTTGAGGCAATTAACAGCTCATATGTTCTGAGTAAGGCAAACCAGGAATTTCACAGCTTTGTGGGGAAGCCAACGAAGCTTTAACAGAGGGAGCTGACTTGTTCGAGCACTCTCCAGAAGCAAAACCCCAATCACTTGTACCGCAAGTTGGGGAAAGTGCAGAATTGACTGGCAGGAAGGTATTAAATTGGGGTGGGTGGATGGGGAGACCAGGGATAATACAAGGCAACTAGGCTAGTGATTTACACATCGCCACAAAAGAGGACACAGATTTGCATATAGTTTGCATACGTCAATGTAGATGTATAGATACAAATTTGGAAATAATTGCTGTACTTTAAATAGAAATACCACACTTCTTTACACACTAAGGAAAATTGACCAGGTGGTCTGCGAACCTGATCATTCAGCGGTTCAGATACTGCTGAATGGCAGCTTCAAGGTCCCTACCTGCCCTCTCTTACAGTTTTGATCATAAAACCCTTCAAACAGAGCAGCCTTCAAATAGAGGGCTATCCTCTGTCACCCCTTCAAATGGAGGACTGACCTCTGTAAAACAGGGGACATGGCCACCCTTAAGGCAATGCTGTAATTCAATACAGTGTTGGTTTGTGTATGTGGGAACCTCCCCACCCAGTGGGGGCTGGTGGCTCCTATTTCAGTGGGGCAATGGAACCGCTCTGGGTTTCAGTCAGAACACTGGAGCTATCCAAGTTGCTAAACCCTGTCGCCAAAATGGGTTCAGCCACTTGGATAGCTTCTTTAGAGTTCTTACTGGTTCTGACTGAAACCCAGAGCAGATTCACTGCCCCAGTGAAATAGGAGCCACCAGCTTCCACACAGTAAGTAATGTTAACTAATTCCAGAGGCTGCCGCTACAGAGTGTTTCCTTATGAAGGGAGAGAATTAGATCCCTGCAGCATTTTTTGTGAAAACTGTTTATCTACAACTGTATAAACTGAGCACAGGGGAGCAGGGAGGCACCAAGCCAAGAGTGATAGGGAAGCATGTTCAGTTCCACCAAAAGCAAAGAGCAGTCCCTTGACATTCAAGCATTTATGTAACCAGGCGTTTAAAGTGTTGCTGCTGATGTTTTGTCGGCTGTTTTAACGTGTTGTTTATTGCTTATTGTTTTTATGTCATTGTAAACGGCCCTGGAATCTAGGACAATGAAGGGTGGCATATAAATATTTAAAATAAATAAATGGCGCAGCTCCTTCTCTCTGCCAGCTTGCAAATTTCTCTCTCCTTACCTGGCTGCATTTTTCACCTTCCATCTGCTTCTCCACACACCACCCCCTGCAAGCATATGGGGCATTCTAGCCACCAGCCCTCAATGCTCATTGAAGAACACTCTCCTATACACCTGAAGCCATTAAGCAAGCCTAGGATGACCATATATAGGGTGACTATATGAAAAAGAGGACAGGGCTCTTGTATCTTTAACTGTAATGTAGAAAAGGGAATTTCAGTAGGTGTCAATTGAAGAGGGTGAAATTCAATCTTCATCACAACAGTTAAAGCTGCAGAAGCCCTGCCCTCTTTTGTATCTGGCCACTCTACTATAGCTAGTGTAGCTTTAACTGTTGCGATGAAGAAGGAATTTCAACCTTGACACCTGCTGAAATTCCCTTTTCCACTTTACTGTTAAAGATACAGGAGCCCTGTCCTCCTTCTCATATGGTCACCCTACCATATAGAAAGGAGGACCGGGCTCCTGTATCTTTAACAGTTGCATAGAAAAGGGAATTTCAGCAGGTGTCATTTGTATATATGGAGAACCTGGTGAAATTCCCCCTTCATCACTATACTGTTAGCTTCACCCTACCCGGTGCCTGTTTACACTTCCCTGTGCCTGTTTGCATTCTCCTTCCCTCTTTATTGTTTACTACAACTTATTAGATTGTAAGCCTATGCGGCAGGGTCTTGCTATTTACTGTGTTATCTGTACAGCACCATGTACACTGATGGTGCTATATAAATAAATAATAATAATAATAATAATAATAATAATAATAATAATAATAATAATAATACAATTAAAGCTGCAGGAGCTATACTAGAGTGACCAGCTTTAAAAGAGGGCAGGGCACCTGCAGCGTTAACTGTTGTGATGAAGAGGAAATTTCAACAGGTTTCCCATATATACAAATGACACCTGCTGAAATTCCCTTTTCAGTACAACTGTTAAAGATACAGGAGCCCTGTCCTCCTTTCCACATGGACACCCTAAGCAAGCCTCTTCAGTCAGTTCTAGAGACATCAAATGACCATGAATGTTCATTAGTAAGCACTGAGGTTTAAGCAAAAAGATAGCAACTACAACACAAATGCTGTTGTTTACTCTGTTTCTTGCTCTGTGTTGCAGCTCCCCAAATCAGAATAACCTTTGCAAGAACCTCAAGGGTCATGAAATTTTAAACATAACCTCTACACACAAGCAGAGGTAGTAAGAGTGCCTTGGCTTAAATTGCCCTCATACTTCTTAAGCATAAGTAGGGTGACCATATGGAAAGGAGGACAGGGCTCCTGTATCTTTAACAGTTGTATAGAATTTCAGCAGGTGTCATTTGTATGCATGCAGCACCTGGTGAAATTCCCTCTTCATCACAACTGTTGTGATGAAGAGGGAATTTCACCAGGTGCTGCATGCATACAAATGACACCTGCTGAAATTCTATACAACTGTTAAAGATACAGGAGCCCTGTCCTCCTTTCCATATGGTCACCCTAAGTTTAAGGGGCTTGTTCCAGCATGTGCCTATAGCAGGAGGAGGCAATCTGGTGCTCAGTCTCCACATGTTTTGGACTACATCTCCCATAGCCCTTAACCTTTGGCCAAGTTAGTTGAGACTTACAGCAATTGTAGTCAAAAACATCTATTGAGTACCAGGTTGCCTACACTAGCTGTATAGTACAGGTTGTAAAAATGAATGTGTTCACTTCTAGTGACCATTTTGGTCCCTAGGTATAGTAACAAATGTTCAGTGTTGGTCATTATCAATGTTTGAGAAAAGTGGCCTCAGTTGTAGTGATCTAACAACTATCTTATGTGAAAAAAATAATGATTAAGAGAGTAAACTTCAAAGGTGCACAAGAAAGAGGTTTTATTTAGTCCAGTGCTAAATAAACTCTTTTTCAGGGAAAGTCTTAAAGAATGCTTTGCTTAACTGGTGACCACAACATTGCGTCATTGGCTCTGGGCCAAGTAAGATTCTGAATTTACACACACCCCTCCCACCTCCCTTAACTTTCAGCATTGCGCTCTTCCTTCTACTGTGTGTTGCTGCCCTCACAGTTGGCCAGGGCTTCTGCTGTTCTAGAAAAGGAAGGGACATGTTCTAGTTGCTTAGCAACTGCTAACACTCCTACAATGTCTGCTTGATTCTAGAAGTCTGTTGCATGTGCTATGTTAGGAGGGGGAGGGAAAAGATCTTTCTGCATGTGCCCTGTTCCCTCATCTACTCATCGTGGGATTGGTCCATACAGAGATTTGCTGTGGGTTCAATGGCTGCTAGCTTGGGCTTGGCAGGGTTTCACCTTCAGCTGGAGGCCACTGACTCCAAATTCCAGACGACACTTCCAGAGTATAAATTCTACAGAAGCAGGCTCAAGCTACCAGAGAAGGCAGATGTTGCTGTAATAAAGTCCAGGAGGATTTATCTGAGCCCTTTTATTCCCAAGAAGGGCCTGAGGACTGTCCCTCTAGGAACATTACAGGGAATTTAAAGGGCTGATGTCTCCCAACTGAAGTGGCACTCTTGAATGGTCTCAAGTTGTGCTCCTCTACATTCTTGGCTTGGGGAGCCTGAAAGAGGCAAGTGGCTTGGCTGGTGGGTGGTCCAATTCAGAAACCATGAAGTCCAACATACCATTCCTGGTAACTCATCCTCCACTTCTGGGAATTCCACTTTAGATTCCTGGTCCCAAAGATTTGGGGCTATGAGACCTATCGGGCAGATGGTCCTAGCTTAAAGCTCCATCCAACGAGCATTTTACTGCACGCTCGTTACAGATTGCTCACATGACGTTGTCTGCCTCTCGCGCGTCTTCCGCCCCTTCTGGCCTTTGTTGTGCCACAACCCACCCACCCACCCCAGAAAAAGTCTGGCTGCTGCTCTCTCCTACCGGACTGAATGGGCCTAATTACTTCCTGTTTTCAGGAAGCGATGTCAGAGCGATGACAGAGAAGCGACGGGAGCTGCGCATTTCGACCGAGATGTGATGGGGCTCCCAGTCTGATGAAGTGCTATCAGGGTCAAAATGTTTTCAGCATTCTAAACCTATTGAGTAGATTCTCTTTGTTTTCAAAAAGAATAATTTTAATATGGTGTTCTACTCTTTTTTATCTTTTTATTATTTTGTCTGTTATTGTACACCTCTAGAAAATCTGTTGGGATGTGAAGCGGTATCTAAATGTTATAAATAAATTAAAAAAAACACATTTTCTTGCAGCAGATTTGAAATCTGTTGATTTTTCTTTCTTAATTATATTTATATTTTATAGTCATTTATCTATACATTATTTATTGTATAAATTATTATTATTATTATTATTATTTATACAATAAATAAATAATGTATAATGTATAGATAAATGACTATAACATATAAATGTAATAATAATAATAATAAATGTTATTTTGTTGTGTTGGCAATAATTGTAATTCATGTTTCCACTAGGTGGTGCATGATGTGTTCTCTATGAAGCTTACATGATGCAGAACGTTGGGTTTGTGAACCGCCCAGAGAGCTCCAGCTATTGGACAGTATAGAAATGTAATAAATAAATAAACCAGTGAAGGATTCTTGGCATGCTTATTGTCATCTGGTAGCAGAAGGCTGAGCTGTCCCTGGGAAGGACGCAGCTAGGGAGCTGGGGTCAAAGCTCTCCACTTGGATTCACCTTTTCTGTTTTCAGGTTGTAGGGCTTGAAAAGAAAGGGTTGGAGCCAGAAGACGTCTGCAACCACTGGGCCAAAGACCAGATCCATCTATCTAAGTATAGAAAACAAAATAAAGTAAATGGCAGAGTCTAGAGACTGTCAAATCTATTGCTGCTGCCTGCTGGCTTTTTGGGCCAGTTCTTTGTTTAAAAACATTCTCTGCACTGGTGTCTGTGTATGCACACAGTATATCTTGATATAATCTGTCCAATGATAAGGACTATAAACTTCTAATGAAGTCAGCTTTAGTCTAGTTTATGCCACGAAGAATCTGTTCAGCTTTAAGGTGCCACAAGACTGTTGTCTGAGCTCAAAGATTTGTTGCTGAGAAGCTCTGTGGAATTTCCCAGTACTGATCAATTTATTCGGTTGGGTGCTTGGAAGAAGTTGCCCTATTTGCTCACGATTATTTTTATGCAGGGCTTAATTAAATCCTGAAGCAAGGGAGAGCAAAATAAACATTATCCCTATTCACAGTACAGGGCGTTGCCTCTTGTTTTGGCAATGTCAGTTGCTGTCACATAAGCAGATAATCCCGTTATCCACTTGACTGCCCATAGCATGGCGATGCCAATACGAGTATAGGTTGGCTTCTGATGGTTTTGATGTTTGGGCTAGATCACATTTTGGCCTCTCTGATTCCACCCCTTTCAGGAATGTGACCTACCTGTATTAATTCAAGCCTGTTGAATATGTGTTATGCTAGCAGCTGCTTTCCCTTATCAGATTCAAGTAAAATTGGTTGCAATATTGTTTTCCAGCCATATTATGGAATCACAAGTAATGTCAAGAGCAGCAGTGGCAAGAAAGCTGAGTTTCTACACCAAGGGGTGGCAACCATTTTGGGCCACGGGCACAACTGGCAATTTGAGAAACTGTCCTGAGCACCACTACAAAATGGCAGGCATAGGAGGCATGGCAAATGACAAGTAACCTGCCCAAAGGGTTGAGAACAAAGCAGAGGTGGAGCTGAGCCCCAACACACTTAAAATTTTCAGCACCAACAGCAATACCAGCTGCCAGTAAGAAAAGGTTTTGTTTTAAGCAGGAATGGTAGAGCACTTTGACATGTGCCAAGAAAGATATCTGTGGATGCTCTGATGCTCTCAGGCACCACGGTACCTACCCCTATTTTACACAGCCTGTGTATGCTTGTCAAGTACGTTCTGCACGAAAGAACAATATTGCAACCTTACTCTAGGTATGCAATGGAAAATAAACTCAGACTTTGTTGTTGAACATTGAAATATAGATCTGAATCTATGATTGATTGATTGATTGATTGATTGATTGAGTGAAACCTTTATTAACTACACTTTAGCATTGGCTCTCAAAGCATAAGACAAAATATAATACATCATTGGAGGCTGAACACGTGTTGTTGTTTTTAACAAAACAGTTATCAGACTGCTGACGAGGTCCAGTTGGCAACATTTAATAGTTGTGGTGGCTGCATGCAGGGCTGACCCAATATGTCGCCCCCTCCCACTCCATGTACAAAAGCCAACTTGACTGACAGCTGAGTCAACACTGGAACAGCATCCTCCACTGCAAATAAGGCAGCAAGCTAGCTTAGGGGCACAAGGCAGCACACTGCTCCAATACCTTGCAAAACCTCCCAGCATCTGCTGCCTAAGGTAACTGCTTCACTTTGCCTAGTGGTAGGGCCAGCCCTGGCTGCATGTAACCCAAAAGACCCAAATGCTAGGCATAACTGCAGAGTGAAAGAACAATAACAAGTCAAACAACATGCATTTCTTCATATCCACCCCTGAATTCAATTCCTGTTGCTTATCTTCTTTTTGATTTTAATATTATTTACAATTCATCCCCCAGCTAGTTTACTACTAATTATTAGCAGTAGTGGGGTGAAACCAGCCTTTAACATGGGGGCCAAGAACCCTTACAGGGAAAGCTCTCCCTGAAAGTTGGCTTCATAGTTAACAAGTGATGAATAAATGAAGCCAAATCATATTTGACACAACACCATCTTTTGAGGCTAGCAGTTGAGGAACATGATTTAGCTCACACTTTTCTCTCTCTCCCATTTTCAGTTAATTTATGTCTGAAGTAGAACAAGTAGTTCAAAGATTAGATGCTGTTCTTGGGTATTTTTTTCCCCTTTAGACAGATTTACTGGAGTATGTGCTGAAAAACTTGTTTTCCAACCATTTCCTGCTAACTTAAAAATCCTATAGATTAAGATACTGTCAGACAGGAAGAGAAAAACCATCCAAATATATTTAAATCTATACAGAAAGAAGCACCATTGGATTTCAACAACATAAGCTGTATTATATTTCTCACTGTGCTGTAAATATCCTATGCACCTTTGGGGCAAACTTTTTAACGTTTGACACGCTATAGCAAAAAAGGTAAACATTTCACAAAGATCAGAGTATTATTATTATTATTATTACCAAGTAGATCCCCAACATGCAAATCAGCAATTGATCCTTTTGATTTGGAAAGCCAAAAGTTATTGGCTTTGATAGATTTGTAGTTGCAGTCACCCCAAATAGTAGAAAATTTTGAAAACAGAACATTTATACATCTCTCCTTCAAAATGTGGGACTGAATATATAACCCCAAATGGTTAAGCTACCCCCTTACTATTCAGGATGATGAAATTTGCTACTATACATGCCCCAGACTCCCCAATTATGACAAAAGTCTGAAATTGAGGCCATAGCTAGACCAGGCCTATATCCTGGGATCGTCCTGGGATCATCCCTGTGCATCCAAATGACACACAGGGGATCCTGGTAGCAGGCAGGGATGACCCCTCCATTTGCCTGGGATAATCCTTAGGTCTAGCTAGGCCCCAGTCTCTCCTTGAGGTGAAGGACAATGTGTACCCCAAATGGATTAACGAACATCCAAGCTTTCTAGAAATTTGAAATTTGGCACACATACAAACCAAGACCCAAATCACTAGGAAACCCTGAACAACGGACATTTTAACACCAAAAGGTGAACATTTGGGCCATGATATTTGTCTTTCAATGAACACCAGTGTTTCAGTATAGAGTGAAACAAAATGCATGTGGGAAAGAGAGTGGAAGTGCAAGTGCCTCTTCAGACTTGGATTTAAGTGAGTGATCGGTTTCTAGTGGCTGCCAGAAATTTACATCTTTGCTTGCACAAGGGAAGCTACATTTATGAGCAAAGTATACAAATACACTTTAATGTACAATTTGATTATTCTATTAAAACCCTGATTTTATTCCATCATGGATCTCAAGGTTTGCTGAGTTTGGCCTGATCCTGGATTATAATCCTGGTTTGTTAATTGGTATTAAATCAGAGTTTTCTAATTTGAATGTAGTGAGAAACGCTGTGGGTGGTTTACTTCATTCTCCAAGTTCCCCGGGGCGGCAGGGCAACCAGAAGGTAAGATAGGTGTTAAATATCTATCTCTCCTTCCCCTGTTAATGGCACTTCACCCTGCCATCACTATATTTTTATATTTATTTATTTATTTATTTATTTATTTATTACATTTATATACCGCCCCTAAACCGAAGCTCTCTGGGCGGTTTACAAAAGTTAAAAACAGTGAACATTAAAAAATATACAAAAATTCAAAACCATCAAAAGCAGAAAACCAATAATATCCATTTAAAACAACTATTCTGGGGTCAGATACCCTTCAGATATCTCCCTCTGCCCTGCACAATGCTTTTCCTTTATACATTATGCTCTACAATACCCCAACAAAAGTAATATCCACAATAGCAAATTAATAAAATAAAAGAATACACAATTAACAGTGAAATGTAACAATTAATTAGCTCAATTTGACATTCACCAAACAGTGAAGATTTTTGGTTCCCAATTTGTACATACCCCAGCTAGCATGGCCAATGGTAGGGGATGCTGGGTGTTTTAGTTCAAAACATCTGGAAGGCACCAGGATGGGGAGGCTGAGGATGAAAAAGTGATGCCACTGTGTCTCTCCAGAAGAGGAAATAAGAGAAAAGAGCTGACGTTGGTGAATATAGTTATCTCCAAAGGTGCAGAAAATCACACTTCAGAGGTGATTTTATATGTGACCCAGGGATTGGCTGTTTCTGATGAGGCTGGTTTTAGTGATCTCTGAATGTCTCGTGAGCTGCATTAGCGTGAAGAAAATCACCTCCGACCTGTTCCTGTGAATTCATTGGGGGATAGTTAGCAGCCCACACTTCCAAATAGTTTGAAGAATTAAAGCCCTCTCTCTTGCCTGGTTGTGTATTCTTTGCTGCATATTTCTTAGCCTAGGAGCTGACATGTTGTATTTCATTGTGTGCCATAAAATATAAGCCCTGTTGCAATCGAGGCCAATTAATCATCATTTCAGAAATCCCAATTCTATACAAAGGTATAACTGGAATGGTACCTACCTAGGCTGCTTACAGAGACTGAAAAAGGGACACTCTTTTCCAACAGGTTTATGACCCAAGGTTCAAGACATAACAGAGATTCAAAGTATAGTTGAAGTGATGAATACCCTTTGGCTGCCCTGGAAAAAAAATCATGGAATGCAGCAAATGGAAAGTTGGATTTAATGTGAAGTTCCATTCTAGTATATAGGCAGGAAAGGATAAACTTATCCTCCAGTTGAAGGCAGGCCGAAGTTTGAAATCCCTCCCATATTAAGGACGTGACTTCAGCCATACAAAAAAAGAAAGAAAGAGCAAAAAGAACTCATAGGTCATCTTAGAGCATAACATGCAACAGTTTGGTCATTGACCAAAAAGGACTAGACAAAGAAGAGAAATTATGGACAGAGAAGGCTTCCTAAGGAGTCCCTAACCACCCAGCACCAGGGGAGAACCATGCAAAATACACTTTTTGCCCCCAACCTGAATTCCATCACAGAATAGAAGAGTTTTAAGGTGCCTATAAGGCCATCAAGTCCAACCCCCTGCTCAATGCAGAAATCTACCTTAAAGCATTCCTGACAGATGGCTGCCCAGCTGCCTCTTGAATGCCTCTAGTGTGGGAAAGCCCATGACCTCCCTAGGTAATTAGTTCCATTGTTGTACTGCACTAACAGGAAGGTTTTCCTGATGTCCAGTCAGAATCTTGCTTCCTGTAACTTGAACCATTACTCCGTGTCCTGCACTCTGGGATTATTGCGAAAAGATCCTAAACTTCCTGGTCATCCCAAAATTGCCATTGAGTTTAGACCTATTAAAATGGTCCACCCATGGAAATATGGAAATAAGCATGACCAAGGACACCACCTCCAACTAAACGCTAAAGGAGGATGATTCAGAAGAAAGGCCCACGAGAACTTTCAGGATGAAGTGTGGTACCTGTGGACAGGCAGAGGACAGGTATGCTGCTTAAATCTCGTTGAAGTTTGCCATGCACAGGACTGTAGCCATAGCGTAAAGAACACACTGATTAAGTTTTTCCAGATAAGTAAATATTTGATTCCTTTAATAAATATTCAGATTTTAATCATTATGTTCGTATTCATCAGATAGTACAGGTTTATTTAATTGGTTCATTTTTATTTGAACTAATAAAAGAAACATTTTGACCAGTCAACTTAATTTAGATTGCAATAGATGATTTGTGAACAGCTGGTGAAATCCTACAGTGACTGTATGTGTATTGTTAAAACCAAATCTCACTTTTAAGTTGGATGTATAATTTATAGAAAACCAAAACCAGTTTGGCATGTGCAGCCTGTCAGAAACATTGCAGTCCTAAGCACAATTATCTTGAAGTTCCCATAACATCAACTATATTTGCTTACAAGTCAACTGACGAATGACAGGGGCGTTAGAGTGCCGTTGTTACAGAAGTACTCCCCTATATTGGCACTCTGGTACATGCAGTGTACATTATGGTTCTAACTGGCATTACCCTGACACCTTGGCTCAGGAATCCATTTTGTTCTGGAAGGCATAGTTGCCAGGAGTTACAATATTAAGATCACAGAATAAAAGGAGCCCCGGAATATACAGTAGATGCTTCCTCCTTGACTAAATGAAAGAATGGTTGTTCCCTACACCCAGGAAAGAGATGCAAATGTTCCCTATGCCAGGCAAAGACATGCAAATGATTGCCATGCCACCATCCAGACGACTATACCAGGAGGTACCTTTAAACTAGCCAATCAAACGCTAGGTTATGAAAAATGGTCCAGTCCTGAAGTATCCCCACCTCCCATCCAGGTCAGCCAAGTCAAGTGCTACCTGAGTAGCATTACCTTAATGACAAAATGGGTTAACTCTAGACTTAGTCCTACTTAGGCCCTTTCTACACCTAAGGATTATCCCAGGAAAATGGAGGGATCGGCCCTGCCTGCTCCCGGGATCCCCTGTGTGTCATTTGCATGCACAGGGATGACCCCGGGATGACCCCAGGATAAATGGCTGGTGTAGACATGCCCGTAAAACAGACCCATTGAAAACAATGGGACTTATGCTAGTCATTACACACAGCAATGGTTGTGTGTCCTTTTACTTTCTCCTGTGGCTTGCAATTATACCTATGAGAAAACGTGAAGCAAAACACTTGGAGACAAACTGGGGTCACAACTACAACGACAGCTGAGCTTGCCTTTCACTCCTATCAGGGATCTGAGAGGGGCTGCATGGAGTCTGTGTGGAGAGCATATAAATATGCACTGTGTTGCCCCACAGGGGTCTTTGCTTTATACAAGCTTTCTGTCCACCACACACACACACCCTTACCCCATGATGTCAGGTGTTTTACCAGTAGATAATAAGGTTGATAGATGAGAAGAATCAAGAACAGGATGACTCACAGGTCGTGTTCCTTGATGTTTCTGTGCCCTTTAGAGGTTGTTTTGCAGTGTTTTTGTTTTCCAGTAATATCATGGATTTGAAAATCACTAGTTCCATCGTAAAAAGAAGCGGGTTCGATAAGACTTCTAGTGGGAGATGTTAAACGAAATAACCAGGTCAGGAAAATGGTTCAGAACACTTTGTACAAACACGCACACACACACACACACACACAGAGAGGGAGAGAGAGAGAGAGAGCCAATGTCACCAAGACCTTGAGTGCATCTGTCAGTCAAGTGACTGGGAGACCTGTTAGGCTTCTCCGGAAAGTTCTCTAAACGTTTGCCTTTGTGAGTTGCCCTTGGTTGTTGCTGTTTTTTATTATTATTATTATCTATGCACAGGCAAGACTTTCTGAAATCATGATTGCTAACTTTGTGTTATAAAAATATTGCCTGTACCCCCAACAGATAGGGCCAATGAGCAGGCAGAGCTTGGATGAGTCAGATTAGATGTGGAACCTGAAGAATCTGGTGGATCAGAGGTGGAGCCAAAGAGCACTACATGCCTACATCACACAGCTGACAGTGGGGTGGGCCTGGTTGGTGCATGCATCAAGGAACTGGCAGGTATGACCCTGCTCCCCCCTCAACACCAGAGTGGTGTTTCTTTGAACACCCCAAGTAGGAGATCTTCTGATGAATCCATGGGGAGAATCTAAAGTTGTGTTTACTTCAAAGCCCTCTGTATTTGGTTTATTATCTATAAACCAATCTATGTGAACAAACAATTGGGACTGCTGGACAAGCCATTAACACATCTGCATGGGTTTTTAATGGATTTGTCCCCCAGGGATTGTTTGTGAAATGTAGTTGGGGTTTTATTCTCACATTTTAATTTAACCAATGTTTATGACTGTGTGGTTATATTGAACTTTAAGGGCTTATCTGCAATTCTAATATTCCTTTAAGGTGAAGGTAGAAGAGCTTGTTTACAGAATAACATAAAATTGGGATATTTGGAAGGAAATAAATTGAGGAGATAAATAAAGGTAGGGACTGGAACACTACTACAATTCAGGGCCCAATGGAACACCTGTTTGTCTTTCATTGGGTTCTACTTAAAAACCTAGAATTAGGGCATTTTCCCCTTCCCCATATTACGGAAATTGTCTTAAGTGAGAGCTCAACACCAAGAAGGTTGTCACAGAATGACAACCTCCTGGAAGCAGTTTTGGAAAGAAAATGACTGCAAGAATCACTGGCCATGTCTTCACCGGGGGGGGGGGAGGGAGGATGGAGTCAGGAGCCAAATGGACTCCTACCCAGACTTGCTCCCAGCTTTCCTGGATGCCGGCTGTGTGGCCGGCACCCAGGAACCCACAAGGCTGAGTCACCTCGGGGGTTCTGAATCTTGTGCTTTGGTGCTGAGGCAAACCCCTGAAGCACCCCATGGTGAATCGGGGGCTCCGAAACAGCCTCCGAAGTGAATCGGGGGGCCACGTACAGCCCTATTTTCAAGTATTTGAAAAGTACTAACCCATCTCCTCTCAGCCTTCTCTTCTCAAGACTAAACATGCCCAGTTCTTTCAGTGTCTCCTTATAAGGCTTTGTTTCCAGACCCCTGGTCATCCTGGTTGCCCTCCTCTGAACTCACTCCAGATTGTCTGCATCCTTCTTGAAGCATGGTGCCCAGAACTGGACACAATACTCAAGACGATGCCTAACCAGTGCCGAATAGAGGGGAACTAGTACCTGATGTGATTTGGAAGCTATACTTCTATTAATGCAGCCCAAAATCGCATTTGCTTTTTTTGCAGTCACATCACACTTTTGGCTCATATTCAGGTTTCAAAAGCAGTTCACAACAATTAAAATCCAATAGGTTGGATCCAGGATCTGCCTTCCAGACAGAAAAGAAGTAATATGCCTCTGTCCAACTTGGGGGTCTCCTCCCTCCCCCATGCACCACAGTCTTGCTAACTATATCCCCTTTCTATCACATCTTAAAATGAAACCAATAAATTTATTCCTCCACTTCATCACCTCCCTAGACAGTGACACTTTTTTTTCAACCTTTGGAAAGATTTGCACAATTGTAATGTTGTTGTTTTAACGTCAGGGAGACTTGCACAAATTAAAAAAACCCCACCTTCAGGGACATTTGAGCATAGTTAACTCTTTCTTCCCACCTTCAGGGAAATTTGCACAAACTTAGCTCTATTTATTTTAACTTTTGGGGTCATGTGTACACATGCACTACAGCCCAGTAACTACTCCCCAAAGGTAACCACTTGGAAGTCCTTCTAGGCCCAGGACAGTTTTCAGTCAAGCATTCCCCCCTACCCCATCCCTACCATCTAATCACACCCAAAGTCTAGCTATAGGATTTGTCTGAAGGATACTCTAGAGGCTAACTACTCACCTGACTATGGCAGAAGGAAACTGAGGCCTTAGCTAGACCTAAGGTTTATCCCAGGGTCATCCCTGCCTGCTCCTGGGATATTGTGTGCGTCATTTACATGAACAGGGATGACCTCGAGACGATCCTGGGATAAACCTTAGGTCTAGGTAAGGCCTGACTGTGCCCCAGGGACACCTTCCCTTTCAGAAAAGTGAAATCTGCCAGGATTCCTCTTCAGACTTCAAAAGGCCTCTAGAGATCGAGTTCAAATGTACACCTCCTTCCTGCAACTAACTGAAAAAGCATCTGCCACATCCTAATATATTCATAGAATCATAGAAAAGCAGAGTTGGAAGGGGCCTACAAGGCCATAGAGTCCAACCCCCTGCTCAATGCAGGAATCCACCCTAAAGCATCCCTGACAGATGGTTGTCCAGTTGCCTCTTGAATGCCTCTAATGTGGGAGAGCCCACAACCTCCCTAGGTAACTGATTCCATTGTCGTACTGCTCTAACAGTCAGGAAGTTTTTCCTGATGTCCAGCTGGAATCTGGCTTCCTTTAACTTGAGCCCGTTATTCCGTGTCCTGCACTCTGGGAGGATCGAGAAGAGATCCTGGCCCTCCTCCGTGTGACAACCTTTTAAGTATTTTAAGAGTGCTATCCTGTCTCCCCTCAATTTTCTCTTCTCCAGGCTAAACATGCCCAGTTCTTTCAGTCTCTCTTCATAGGGCTTTGTTTCCAGACCCCTGATCATCCTGGTTGCCCTCCTCTGAACATGCTCCAGCTTGTCTGCATCCTTCCTGAAGTGTGGTGCCCAGAACTGGATGCAATACTCTAGATGAGCCTAACCAGGGCCGAATAGAGAGGAACCAGTACCTCCTGTGATTGCATGTGTGTACTGTAATGTGTATGTTTATTTTCCTTATTAAATAAATCTACCTTAACTTCATAGTATAGAAAGAGCTCTTTTGTTCACAAAAGGCAAAATCTGGATCCAAGCCGTTGTTGATATTGTGGATGTGGTTGTTGTTGTTTTTAAGGTATCAATTGCAAGCATCGATAGGAAAGCTTCTATTTGAAAGGTGATATATAAATCCTTAAATGTTAAATTTAGAACAAGATATTAACATAGATTAATGGGTCATTGATGCTTCCTATGCACTCAATTAGTTTGAAAGTCTTAATGACAAACCTTCTCCAATCTGGTACCTCCCAGTTTTGTTGGAGTACAATTCCTATCACCCCCAGCCAACATGCCCATTTATTTATTTATTTATTTATTTATAACATTTTTATACCGCCCAATAGCTGAAGCTCTCTGGGTGGGTCACAAAAATTAAAACCATAATAAAACAACCAACAGGTTGAAAACACAAATACAAAATACAGTATAAAAAGCACAACCAGGATAAAACCTCACAGCAAAATTGATATAAGATTAAAATACAGAGAGTAAAATAAAATTTAAATTTAAGTTAAAATTAAGTGTTAAAATATTGAGAGAATAAAAAGGTCTTCAGCTGGTGACAAAAAGAATACAGTGTAGGCGCCAGGCAGACCTCTCTGGGGAGCTCATTCCACAACCGGGGTGCCACAGCAGAGAAAGCTGGGGGTGATGGCAGTTGTAAAGCAGGTTGTGGAAGGGCGCTTCAGTCTATAAAAAATTGTACCATAAAATAGAGTAATTTCCCACTCAAACCACATTTTTGTTCAAAACTGAAGCTAGCTCTTCTTCCTTCCCTCTTCTTTGTGATTCTGTCCCCTAAGACTCGTATTTCGATTGGCATTCCTGTCTGTTATCTGTCAGTTAAAAACTTTATCTTCTCTTGTAAATGTTTCTCTTCTTGCTTGTTTCAACCTTAACACCTCATTGAACAATCTCACTTCTTGATACCGATTTTATGTAAATGCCCATTAGAGCCTCCAGGTTCTTAACCTGTGTATTAGGATCTTGAAGATAAAAGGCAAACTGCAAAAATAGATAGCACTCTTTAGAAGTGTCTGTGAGTTTCTACTAACGTTTGGCACACAAAAATCATGCCATACTCCTAAATAATTCTGAGCTGGTGGTGCTTTCCTTGACCATCCCAGACAAATGGAAATTGAAATTCTATACGCGCTTACTTAGAATAGGCTCCACTGAACACAATGATACTTACTTCTAAACATCCATAGAATTGGTCTGCCAATAAATATTTGTGTTTCCACAACTGTATATAAGGGCATATTTACACTATAAAAACATTTCCAATTTTGTACCATTTTAACTGTCATGGTTCCCCCCACCCCACTCTGCCCTTTGGCCAAATTCTCACCTTGGTGAGGATGCTAAGATTACTGTGTTAGAGAGATCCCTAGCTCTCCTCACAAAGCTACAGTTCCCAGATTTCCCTGTGGGGAGGGAATTACCATGAAACCAGTTTGGGCCTGTGGCATAGATGTGCCCTAATTGTAACCAATACTACCAATCTTGGGAAAGTCTATAGCAAGGGTCCCCTGTGTGGCACCCACAAAATTTTATTTTTCATTTCCCTCCATTTTTTAAATATACATACATGGATTTCTATATCTCCATAGCAATTAATACATATCAAATGCATTCAACTTTCTAGGAATTGTATATAGGCTTCAACAAAAGCAGACCAATAACTAAATATGTATCGATTTGAAGGCAAGGCCTCTATGCCACCTGTTCAAACATTAAAAGTGTTGTAAGTTTCTCAATTCATTGCATTATAGAAGGTGAGTGTTTATCTTTCCAATGTCGTAATATCAATATGTTATTTGTCCAAAAGGTGCAGAGAATCCATTTACACTGGCCATTTGTTAATTTCCATGAAGCAAGTAAACAATTTAAGAGTGGTCGAATCTACATTACTATAGCCGTAACATTATAGATAGCTCTGGATGACATCAGTGATCACGTGATGTGTTCCTTATAACGTTATACAGAAAGGTTTTGTACCATTTTACCTTTCGTTGTAACACTTCTGCGTCATTAGACTTCTTTCAATGTGCTCCGTTGTTACGATGTCTTCTGTGATGCATTGCGAAACTAATGTCATATGATCCCTCACCGGGCTTCCTATCTGATGTAACTTCCTCTACGCGCCTTCAGTAACCATTTCTTTGTTAGAACTATACTATGCGCATATGCGCATATGTGCATCAATTTAATTTTTTTAAAAAATAAATTAAATTAGAAATTGGCTACACGCATATGCGCATCCTTTAATAATATTTTTTTTTTAAAAAAACATTTTTTAACTGAGGTAGGTTGCATGTAATGCCACGGAAATAATTTTAAAAAATGAGAAAGATTTAACACATTCCATTCACCAGGCATCCCTACACTTTCCTCAAGAGACAGACAACTCCAACAATCAACAAACCACTCTCTCTGAAGAACTCCCGCCACAAAGATTTGAAATTAAGAGCATGCGCATAAAGGAATGTTAGCTGGAGAGGCACGGAAAATACAAAAACAAGGAAGTGGGAGGTGCAGAGAAAGGACAGTCTGGGAATTGCAAGGATCAGAGAAATGAGAAGAAGAAACAACACAGCCAATGGGGCAACAAACAGTGTGCTCCGCAACAACATTACAAGAAAAGGTAAGTAAGGCTACTGAGAAATGGTATACAAGGTAGCGATACAAGTTGTAAAGGAAGCACGCCCCAGCAAAGCTGGCCTTTCCACTGGATTTTGCACAGATCCCCAGAACAAACGCACACAGCTCCCAGTTTGGAGGGCTAAGCCCAATTTTATTCAGGATAAGGGTAGGATATACAGGATTAGCATTTCAAAACTGATAAAACATGCAGATATATATAAGAATCCAGACCAAGCAAACTAAAAACTAAGTTGCAAATCGTACATCACCCAGCCATGATGTCAGCCAGCTCAGGACAAACCCCCCTTTTTAAAGCATACTCTTTATATATACTTTTCTCGCTCCTTCCCCCCTCCCTTCGAAGATCTTTCACACCTTCCCCAGAGATGTTAATTTTCACTCAAGGCTGGTCGGCCTTGCCCCAAGCGGTTCCAGGATGTACCAGAACGCCCCCATGCAGCTGGCCGCTTATCTGTTCCACTCCTAAAACCATAACAATAAAATAATTTAACATAGTAAAAAACAGCCATTCCCAGTATGATTTTACCCTTTTCTTACACAAGTTACATTACAAAGGCTCAAAAAATCGATATAAGTGTAGAAGTGTAGATCCACACAGTGTATACATCAGTGAATACTACAGACTATTCCAGTACAAAATTTATCTGTACAATAGCTTCTTCCCCAAAAGAAGCAACTACTGGACATTGCCAAAACATATGGTTAAAAGAAGTATTAGCTGCATTGTACTGCCAGCAATTAGCTGAATTAGACAATCCTTTATTAAAGAGACATTGTGGTGTCCAATAGGTACAAAACAAAATTTATTTTCTGAATAAGACACAACCTACAATACAATAGCATTCCACTGATTTGGCATCATGTGATGGTGCCTGCAGCAGTTTCTCAAATTCCCAAATGTGCCCATGGGTCCAAAACGCTTAGGGACCCCTGGTCTAAAAATTGGGTACAGAATCCATCTTGCACAAGTCTTCCTGAAACAAAGAGGACCTGAGCAAGAGAACTACCAATCTCCTGTGTGGCCCATTTATTTCAGTGGGGCTCACCCAGGAAAACTTCCTGCTGTCCCCTTGCTATATTTTCCCCTCCATTGTGGTGTATTGAGTTCATATGTAAACCTCTGTGGCTTTTATGAACTTTTCCGCCTTCTTCTAAAGAAGTCGTTAAGTTACATCACAAGTTGAAGGATTCTCTCTTAATATGGGACACTGCAACTCTGGCTGATTGTCTCTTTCCATTATCAAAGTGGAAAATCTTCAAGAGTTATTTTCCATGGGATCAACTCTATCGGCTGTTTGTAGCTTATTAAAATGCAATCCAATCTCTTGATGAATGTCACTTAGCTTATGGTTTCAGTGTAACATAATATAGTTGCTTCTACCATTTCTTAATCTTATGTTGGTATTCAGGCTATACTGGAAAGGTGACCTAATATCAGCCTTGCAAACATTTAGATGCTCCAGGAGCAAAAGGACTCTCACTGAAGCAGCTGTTTTAGCTTGAGTGATGGGAGAATTTCAGTGTTCCACAAATGGATTTGATGTTTGTATTTGGTGGGTGACAGCACGGTTTTGAAACAAACATAGCATATGCAACTGCTGGCTTTTTACACACACCACCTGTATCACCATGGCCACTAAATGCCAAATCTTCCAATCATCCCTGGTCAGCACACCCTGATTAAGTGAGCAGATTGTGTGTGTGTGTGTGTGTGTGTGTGTGTGTGTGTGTGTGTGTGTTTGTGTAGCACTAATATACGTATTGCAAGTGCTAATAAAAATAGCAGCTCGCAAGTACCATCTTAAAAAGGCATCCCTCTTTTCTCTCATGTAAGGGATGCTTTTATAAGACGATGCCTGCTATGACACACACATGTACATAATCTAAAAACAAAGGATGCGTTTTGCTTCAAAACTGTTTTACTATATGCTCGTATATGTGAATCCAGTTGATTAATTAATTTACTTACAGAGCAATCCTGTGACACCTAGACCAGTGGTTCCCAATTAGATAAGTACTGAGGACCCCTTGTTTTTCAAACGCCAAGCCATGGACCCCCTCTTTTTGAAAAATATTTATCTCTATAGTAGTTACCTGTGCAAAGAATTTTTTTGGAGAAAATAAGGGGTAGCCCCTAATAAGCAAAGGATTTTAGGTATACTAAAAAAAACAGACCATAAAATTTGTGATATTTGTGATATTACCATGCAAAAATGACAATGATTTAGTTAGGAATATAAAGAAAAAATTAATTTTACTGATGTCTAGTTTACAATTTAAAAAATTATGACATGTCTAGCAGCTACTAAACCTAAATATGATGGGAGAAATCATGCCTCTTTTTGTCCCGAACAATCCCTTCCACATCCGGTTCAAGATTTCCTACTTTTAATCTCAAATCTGGATCAACATAGAGCTGATTTCTATGCTTGTTCTTCATATAACAAAATGTCGAAAATGTTTGTTCACAAAGATATGTGGAACAAAAGGGAACTAGATGTTTCAAAGCTTTTTCACCTCAATTCTTATAATCAGGAAAAACCGTCACTGAATTGGTCCAGTCTATATTCTTTGAAAAATGATTTCAGTGAACCATCACAAGTCACGTCAACAAGTGCATCTTGCTCTTCCGCAGATAGAGTTGTTAGTTGTACATCACCACATTCAAAAGGATTCCTTCTCCATGAGTTTTCAGGATTGGGTGCAGGGAAGTAATCTCTGAAGCTAGTCGCTAAATCACGCAGGTGCTCAGTGATGTTATATTTTACTTCTGGTAGGAATTCATCTTCAGTGGACTCCAGAAATGAATGGTGAATATGTGAATGGTGCCACAGACCCCCTGGGTGGGTTACGTGAACCCCCTGTGGTCCACAGACCCCCAATTGGGAACCACTGACCTAACAGCTTCTGAAGTACCACAGGGTGTTGCAGTTTTCCTCCAATGTAACTGTAGACAGAGCTATGAGCACAAAGGACAAGATCCAGGGCCATGAAGCAGGGTGAGGTGCCTGCATCAGATGGCAGAGTGGGAGGAGTGGCGAATGGTGCCACTCCCCCGCCAGGAGGGCCAGCCACCCCTTCCTCCTGTCTCTAGCAGATGCTCTGGAGAGCCTCACCAGCCACTCTCCAGCCATGGCATTTGCTGCCACTGTCACCCTCTCCCTCAAAACTGATTTTGGGTGCCAAGCAGCAGTGAATACTTAAAAAAACACCACCTAGATGGATGCATCTAATGCTTCTTTAACTCATATGTTTTGGCAATGCCCCATAGTTGCCACTTTTGGGGAGGAGGTAATAATAAGGATGAACTTTGTACTGAAACAATCTATAATATGGAATAATGTGCATCTCCTCCGAAATTACCTACCGGCTTCTTGGAAGTTAACACACGGTCAGTGCAGATGGATCTTCAGAGCCCTTATGACAGCCAAAAGACTTATGCTATCACATTGGAAGGACAAATTCACACCTCCCATAATGCAATGGATCAAGGACCTAATAACATTATCAACTTTTGAACAGGTGTTATATAGACACAACTAGCAAGTGGATGCAGGGAATGCTTATCAAATTTGCAGATGACACCAAATTGGGTGGGATAGCTAATACCCTGGAAGACAGAAACAAACTTCAAAGTGATCTTGATAGGCTGGAGTGCTGGGCTGAAAACAACAGGGTGAAATTTAATAGGGATAAATGCCAAGTTCTACATTTAGGAAATAGAAACCAAATGCACAGTTACAAGATGGGGGACACTTGGCTCAGCAATATTACAAACGAGAAAGATCTTGGAATTGTTGTAGATCGCAAGCTGAATATGAGCCAACAGTGCGATATGGCTGCAAGAAAGGCAAATGCTATTTTGGGCTGCATTAATAGAAGTATAGCTTCCAAATCGCGTGAGGTACTGGTTCCTCTCTATGGCCCTGGTTAGGCCTCACCTTGAGTATTGCGTCCACTTCTGGGCTCCACAATTCAAGAAGGACGCAGACAAGCTGGAGCATGTTCAGAGGAGGGAAACCAGGATAATCAGGGGTCTGGAAACAAAGCCCTATGAAGAGAGACTGAAACAATTGGGCATGTTTAGCCTGGAGAAGAGAAGATTGAGGGGAGACATGATAGCACTCTTCAAATACTTGCAAGGTTGTCACACAGAGCAGGGTCAGGATCTCTTCTCGATCCTCTCAGAGTGCAGGACACGGAATAACGGTCTCAAATTAAAGGAAGCCAGATTCCAGCTGGACATCAGGAAAAACTTCCTGACTGTTAGAGCAGTACGACAATGGAATCAGTTACCTAGGGAGGTTGTGGGCTCTCCCACACTAGAGGCCTTCAAGAGGCAGCTGGACAACCATTTGTCAGGGATACTTTAGGGTGGATTCCTGCATTGAGCAGAGGGTTGGACTCAATGGCCTTGTAGGACCCTTCCAACTCTGCTATTCTATGAAATATATGGATATCTGGTCCATTTTTCTTGAAACCTTTGTATAACTCTTTTTTTTTAACGGTACATATGATAGAAAATGATAATTTTATATACATAATGTATGGGTCCCCCCCACATTTTCACGATGTTTTTGTTCGTTTGTTAATATTCACAATTAAAAAAATATTTTTTTTTAAAAACCCTCTCTTGTGGAGCATATTATTACATTAAGCCCGTTCTTTGATATAGCTTTATATAGATAATGAAGTGCCACAAGGGTGAGAGTCTATGTAATTACACTCTGCCCCTTTGTAGAAGCACCATTTATAAGCACCATTTTATGGGTGGTTTGGCAGAACAGAGAGTTCGTGATGGCAAGCTCTCATGGTACCTGGCTGCCTGAGCTCTCGTGAGAGCCTCGCACCCAGGGCCAGCGCTACCATAGAAGCCACTCAGACAGCTGCCTAGAGCGCCAAGCTAAGAGGGGCGCTGGGCGCTGCACAGCGCAGCACCCATGCGCGTTGTTGGCTGTGAGCTGGGCCTGGGTGGGCGAGATGGCGCCCTGCGCCCACCCAGCTGAAGCAAAGACAGGGACGCTGGGGTGGGAGGGCGGCTCCACGTTCGGACTTCCACCCGGAAGCCGCCCTCCCAGAGCATGTGGCAAGCTCGACCCTGGCCCAAGGCAGCCTCTCCCTTACTCCCGAGGAAAAGGCATTGGATTGCCTCGCCTCTCTCCTCAAACAGGCCGCAATGTCCAGTCAGGCGGGCAAGCAGGACTCCCTCTCCCTTCCCCCAGGAAAGCTAGGGACTTGTGGACTCCTTGCAAGGCAAACTCTCCTGCTTCCCAATCCTGCGTGTGTGGATCAATGGGACTTGCATCCGAGAAAGCGTTGCACCAGGAGGCACCAGTGCGGCCCAATCCGCCTATGCCTCCTTACTCGGAAGCCTTATTCTCCTGAGTAAACATAGACTTCCCCAAGGGAGGTCTAGCAAAGGCCCAAGTTCAGAAGTGTAATGACCACCCAAGTTAGAAATGGCCCAGTGAAGTTTTCAGAGTTCAGTTAGAAGGGGATCCTCTGACAATGGAGCAGAACGCATAGCACAAAGGCTGTGTCTTTCCATGCATAAAGTCCTAGGCTCATTTCCCAGCATCTCCAGTTAAAGGACCTCAGGATGCAGACCTGAGGTGTTGTCTTTATTTAAGGAGCAAGGGAGCAAGCACGCTTCGGGATATGTACTTGTGACCTTGGTGAGCTACCGCCAATCAGGCCAAACAATATACTGGGTTGTTAAACAGACCAATGGTTGGAGAGTTCCAGCTATAGAAATATAATAAATAAATATGTTCACAGTTAACTCAATTGCAGTGGAGTCCTATAAATGTCTGCTCAGAAGTAAGCCCCCTTGAGTTTAATGGGGTTTACGCGTAGGCACGTTGGTGAAGGATTGCAGCCCTGATCAGAAAGTCAAAATCGGAATACTTCCCCAGAAGTCAATAAATAGGCACAATTAAAATACACCAAACATAAACATATTATGCCAAACTAAAGTGAACAATTCAGGGATTATAATATACCATCAAAAGGGGAGCTCAAATCAGCCCAGTTTAATCAGAAATCAACTTGAGCATTCAAACTATTTGAGGTGGAACAAACCCTTGGGATAAAATTTAATCTTGCTGCCACCCCCGCACCCTCTCCCTCAAAACTGATTTTTGGTGCCAAGCAGCCATGAATACTTCAAAAACACCTAGATGGAGAAATTAATCTCTCTTGCAGAGCATATTATTACATTAAGCCCATTCTTTGATATAGCTTTATATAGATAATGAAGCGCCGTAAGGTTAAGATTCTATATAATTACGCTCTGCCCTTTTGTTGAAGCGTTCCAGTGCCATGGTTTATAAGCACTGTTTTATGGATGGTTTGGCAGAACAGAGAGTTCGCGATATACATTTTTCACTTTTCATCCTGCAACCAACATGACTCTTAGAAGTAGAGCTGTACTGGAAAAGATCAGAAGGCAGCTCATCAGAAAAGCTTAAAGAAATAGCAACTTCGATATCTTGCATTTTGCTTAGAGCAAGGATAAGCAACTTTTAGGGCCTGTGGGCACATTTGGAAATTTGCAAAACTGTCCTGGGTACAACCATAACATGGCTGCCATAGGTGGGCATGGCTAGTCACAAAGGACAAATAAGAGGCGTTCATGGGAAATAAAGGCCTTAGCTAGACCTAAGGTTTATCCCGGGGTCGTCCCGGGGTCGTCCCTGCCTGCTCCCGGGATCCCCTGCGTGTCATTTACATGAACAGGGACGATCCCGGGTGGTGGTGGGGGATATAGTGGGAGAGATAAGGTAACAGCGAATACACTAGAATTTTCATGACACACCCCTATGCAAATGAGAATGCTTGGTTTGCTCTGGGAAGCATATCTTTCTTTTGTAATGCAGATTAATCTGATTTCTTGCCATGATTCTGGACTATAAAATACAACCACAAGATATCTGCATCGAGTCTAAAATATTCTAAAGTACTAGTAATACATCATAATAATACACCATGGAGAAGCATTAACATTAGAGAATCCAGTGCTACTTTCAGAACCAATAATATTAATATTAATAATAATAATAATACAGACTTTCATAAGCAAAAAAGGGCAGGTACCAACCCAAGACAATTGTGTCTTGGGTTAATACCTGCCCTTTACTGTTGTTTTTATATTTTTGATGATTTTAAATTTTACATACTTTTTAATGTTCACTGTTTTTAACTTTTGTAAAATGCCCAGAGAGCTTCGGCTATGGGGCGGTATATAAATTTAATAAATAAGTATTTGTTTCAATGCTTCCACCTTCTTGCATGCTGATACTATAGAATTAGGGTGACCAGATGACCCGGAAAACCCCGGAGACCTCTGGAAAAACGGGGATCTCCGGGGGAACCGGGACTGGCACCCAATTTACCGGGGAAAAGCCTGTCCTGCAGCCCTGCCCATTGCTTCGAGTCACTGCTGACTCGGCACTTCTGGTTTCAGGTCTTCCTAGTCCTGCCCATTGGTACATCCGGGCTATTACTGGGTCGTTACCATGACCCAGAAGTAGCCCGGATATAGCCTGGGCAAGGCTTTGAAGGCCCGAAACTGGAAGTGACGAATCGGGCCTTCACAGCCTCTCCCAGGGTCCACCTTGGCTTCTGCTGGCTTGCTGCCATAGCATTGACCCAACAGAAGCCCAGGTCGCTGCCCGGGAGAGGCTGTGAGGGCCCCTTCCCAGTTCCTCCCATCCCAGCCTTCTGTTGGAGTACAAGCCTCTCCTGGCTGGAAGACAAGCGCTCTGCTCTCACTGGCAATGTGCTGGAAGACACTGAAGGTAGGATACTTAAAAGATTTTATTACTATTATTGGTAAAAGCTGTTGTTAATATATATATGTACTGGGGGGGAGAGGGGATGGAGAGACAGTCAGATACAGCACCATGTCCTTGCCATTTATTTATTTCAGTAGGGCTTCTCTTATCCAGATAGCAGTTTCCACCCAAATTGTGTATTCATACCCCACAAACCACATTTTTTTTGTAATTTGCTCCTAATAAATAACACTTATGTATTCTCTTACCATGAATTCCCAGAGGGAAGATAAGGCCATAGAAGTAAATTTAGTTACTCTAATTTGAACCTACCCTGTCTCTTCTTTCATCCCCCCCCCCCCCCAAGGATGGAAAAGACACTAGTTTTTTTCTTGTTTTCTTTTTTGCAGATCAGGCCAAAGTCAGACTGGTTTGTTAAGTGTGGTCTGAAGTTTCATGTTTCCACTTTAGATGGTGTATTTCACAAGGATTTTGTTTGATTCTAAATATCTTGATCTTCTTAGACCTTTGGGAGGAACCATCATTTCTAATGAAACACGCTTCAGTAAAAAAAAAAAAATCTGTCACAACTATTGTACATATAGAGGGTTTTTTGTGTTTTCTGCTCCTTCGCTTCCATGACTGTTTGGAATTCTAAAATAAAGAACTAGTTTAGAAGTTAATATTGCAAAATAAGAAACTCCTAAAAAAGCTTAATATTTGGATATGTTGAGGTACTGATGTGCTTCTAAAGTATTGAAGTCAGCACATTGATAATGGTTTCTTTTTTTTTTTTTTTTACCAAAAATCTAATAGCCATCTAGAAAATTGTAGAAATAAACTGGTGTCTTAGCTGCTATGAAGACTATTTCCAAGATGAATGTAAAAATCTCCATCATTTGTCTAGAGAAATGGAGAGGGGGCGGGGGAGACAGCAGAAGCAAGCATAGGAGCATCCCTGGGTAGGAGAGGTGTGTGTGATGGGTGAATAGGGGGCATGGTTGTCTATGAATGGATGTGTGTGTGTGTGTTTTGGGGTGGATGATCTTGAGAGAGTGTGTGTGTGTTTGAGTGTATGGATGTGATGGGTGAATGGGGTGCATGTGAATGTGCTTAAAAACATGGCTGATACATACACAGACTCTTGTGTTGGTTTTAAAAAGCAATGAGACAAATTCAAGGAGAAATCTTATCATGATGGCTTAATAGTACCTCCATGCTCAACTGCAGTCTACCTCTGAGTTTCATTTACTGGGAAGCAAAACAAACAAAACAAAACAAGCAGGGAACGGTTAATAGGAGAATCCTATCAATGGCTACTAGCCCTGATAGTTATGTGCTACCTCCAGTATCCGAGGCAGTAAGCCTGTGTGCACCAGTTGCTGGGGAACATGGGTGTGAGGGTATTGTTGCACCACATACTATTTTGTCCCAGGTGAACAGCTGGTTGGCCACTGTGTGAACGGAGTGCTGGACTAGATGGACGCTCAGTTTGATGCAGCGTCAGAGCACTTCTTATGTTCTTATGCTTAATTCTATTTGGGCCATTTCTCCCCCACCCTATCCTAGGTGCGCATGAAATTAATTGCTCAAGAATTCCAAAGTGTTCTTTACTTAAAAGCAGCCTAAAAATAATTTAAAATAAAAATAAATTTTAAAAAGGAGAGGAAGGGCAGATGGATGTGGGGGAGCCTAGCACTAAATTAACTTGTCAGGGATGGAAAACCTACAGAAGGATGCCAGTAACTCTGGAATCCTCTTTTGGGGGTCTGAGAGTGCACCCATTGAGCTCACCATAGTGCCTTGGGGCCTTGAAGCTATTGTGCTTACCAGTCCACATAATTGGGGCTGCTTGGAGAAGCTCACAGCCTTTGCCACCTGTAATTATGTGCCAGGCATGGGACATGGGGAGGTTGCCAGCTGCCTGGTGATCAAAAGAGTTTAATGGGGTGAGGGATCAATCTCCTGTTTTAGCCCTTTTTTCTTTGTTACTTTGCATGGTAAATTGATACAGTGCATGCATAGCTACTAAGGCCAGAATTACACCAAGCAGGATATAGCACTATGAAAGCAGTATATGGTATGTGTCGATGGGCTCCAACAGTTGTCAGTGCACTTCAATAGCACGATAAAACAGTAGCGTGGCTCCTGCCTCTTCTATGCTGCTTTCATAATGCTATATCCTGCTTGGTGTAAATCTGGCCTATGGCTAAATTCCTATATACACATTCCTGGGAGTATGTCTCACTGAATTCACTGGGTTTTACTTGAAAGTAGACATGTATAGGATTGTAAGTTGCTATAAAGCTCTCTCCCTCACTATATGATTGTGCTTTTAACCTGTTGGTTGTTTTATTGTGGTTTTAATTTTTGTGAACCGCCCAGAGAGCTTCGGCTATTGGGCGGTATAAAAATGTAATAAATAAAGAAATAAATAATAAATATGGCTGCCTCCATATGTACATGGGAGGGGAGATGGCTTATCCCTCCACAATACAAACCTAAAAAACAACAATGCATTATGATATCCTACAGTTGCTGCCTCTTTCTGGGAATGAGAATTATCTTGTACAGCAGGTCCCACACTTTCTAGTTTCTGCAACTATGAATGCTTCGAATTCTCCTAAAGTTTTCCAGTGATTTCACTGATCTTTTGGATCTAACTATTAGCTCTTGCGCCGATGGGCATAGTGTGGGGGTGGAGAAGGGTTTTTCACTTCTCCTGTAATTGCTAGTTGAGAACTGGGCAAGTTGGTGGACACACCCCGTGGGGGCTGGACAAGTTGGTGGGTACAACCCCTTGGGGGCTGGTCATGTTGGTGGACATGCCCCCTTGGGGCGGCCATTTTGTCCTCCTTTTTGGTTTCCAAAATATGGTCACCCTAATAGAATGTCAGACCCAGTATTTCATTTATCAGACTTCCCCCACCTTTATTTTGCATTTTAGTGCCTAGCGTAGCAGTGCAATCTTATGCCTGTCTACTTAGAAATAAGTCCCACTGAGTTCAGTTGTACTTACTCCCAGGTAACTGTTTATAGGATTGCAGCCTTCGATTTCAATACTATACCCATTACCTGGATGTAGGCCCAATTGAACCCAGTGAGACTTACTTCTAAGTATACATCCATAAGATTGCACTGTTTGGTGACCTTCATAGGATATTGGTAATATTTCTCTCTTAGGTCATAGCTAGACCTAAGGTTTATCCCTGGATCATCCAGAGGTCAAACCTGTCCATCTAGGTGACACATAGGGGATCCAGTGCTCAGGCAGGGGCGAACCCTGGATGATCCCAGGATAAACCTTAGGTCTAGCTGTGGCCTTAGTGTCTTGGTGTGCTCAAAATTGCTCCTGGTGTCAGTACTGAAAGTTCATGGCTGCAATTTCAGAAGATATTTAGGCTTTAAACCACAGCTACTTTGGGTTTTCTGATCATCACTAACTGCTGTTTCTTTCAGGTTCTCAATGATTTATCTTTTTCTGTCTGCTTTTATCTGCTACACTTTTGTTAGCTAATGGAAATGCCTGGACAATTAAATCTGCATAAGCTTTTGTTTCCGTTTCTAAGGCCTTTTCTGATTTCAAATGGCAAATTAGCACTCTAGACTATGGTAATGCCATTGCGGTATACATACATTTACTTAGTGTATGTTACAACCAAATCCTACATTTGCAGAATTTATATCTACATCTACCGTATTTCTTCGATTCTAAGACGCACTTTCCCCCTAAATTAACAGCTCTAACAATGGACTGCGTCTTAGAATCGATGGTGTCTTAGAATCGAAGAAATACGGTATAAGTTGCAGTTAATCATTGTCTAGATAAACAATGGTTTGTGGTCTCTTTCCACAACTACCATGTATCTTTATAGATGAAATACAGAATATATATTTACAATTACTATGTTACGGCACTAGTCTTCATTGCAGTGACATATGCATTACAACTTTTATGGTCCCACTGGAGGCATAAAATTTTTATGCTGACTCCTACATTACTTGCCATTTTTGGTGCATTCCTGACTCCTTGAGCTCTGTGTTCAAGTTCCATTCATTTTCTTTTTCATGAGGTTTCCTGAGCAGTACTATCTTATCATTCATATAATTCAAAGTTGGGAGTTAGTTGGTCATTCCTTTGTGACCTTATCTCATGAAACATACTTCATAGGAAAGCTCTTGCCATGCAGATTCCATGAATAACTACGGTTTTCACTATAATTTAGAGTTGGGAGTTTATTTATGTCCATAAAGCTTTTTCTTTCTTTCTTTTTTTAAGAATTAAGCTGTCTTCTATAACAACATACTATAACGTTTTATTTTTAATATAAAATGTAAAGTATAATTAAAAAAGCATAATTAATTGCAAAATGAAGCAAAATGAAATATGAACACAAAAAAGTCTCTGTGCATGTTTATAATCACAGGTGCAAGCCAAAGTACAATGATATGCCAATAACATACAGCCTGTAAATAAATCATGAAGGAATTAAGAGACACCTACAGTTAAAAGTAACTCAGTCAAAATTTAGTTTTTGCTCAGAAAGGGCGTTTCTATCTGTTAATCTTATAAAATATCATTGAAAAGTCTCTGTACACCTTTATAAAGACAGGTGCAGCCAAATTACGAATGGGCATGTTTAGTCTGGAGAAGAGAAGATTGAGGGGAGACATGATAGCACACTTCAAATACTTATTTATTTATTACATTTTTATACCGCCCAATAGCCGAAGCTCTCTGGGCTTAGTCATGCTTAGAGTTAAACCATTGAAATCAATCATCATCATCATCAATTTATTTCTCCCTCTGGATTGAGGTGGGGAACAGCATTAAATACAAAAATACCATAAAATGTATAAAACTGATTAAAAACCAAATATAAAGCTGATACAATATTAAAATAACATCTGTGTAGGCCTGCTGGAAGAGATCAGTCTTTATGGCTTTCTTAAACTCGAAAAGACTGTTAAATTGGCTAATCTTTCCCGGCAGGCCATTACACAGTCTGGGAGAGGCAGAAGTGAAGGTCCTCTGGGTAATGGTTGTCAGCCTAGTTTTGGCTGACTGGAGTAAATTCAGTCAGTAATTGGCAGCCAGTGAAGTGATTTTAAAGTTGGTGTAATATGGTCACCGCTAGGTGTGTCGGTGACCAACCTGGCTGCCATATTTTGAACTATTTGAAGTTTCTGGGCTAGGTACAAAGGTAGCCCTATGTACAGTGCATTGCAGAAATTGAGCGTCAAAGTTACCAGTGCATGCACTACGGTCTTTAGGTCTTCTAACTCTAGAAAGGGGCATCAACCGAAGCAGAGCAACAGATCCAGAAGCACCCCCAACCTGCGAATGCAGTCTTTCAGGGGTAGTACAACCCCATCCAGAACTGGCTGTGGTGAGTTAATCATGACTAACTTAAATTCCAGTGATTTCAATGGGTCTGCTCTAAGCATGACTAAATCTGCATCCAACACTATGCCTATTTTTATTTTTTTTAAAATTGATGGGAGAATGCATTTTGAAACAAACATTCATAGTTGAATGGGCTGGGCTGGCTTGTTACTCCCCCGGCCCACCTGCTCAATCTTTCTTATTCCAAGTAGCAGTCTTAGCATCTTTAAGCTTGACTAGGGTGACCCTATAAAAAGGAGGACAGGGCTCCTGTATCTTTAGCTGTTGCATAGGAAAGGGAATTTCAGCAGGTGTCGTTTGTATATATGGAGAACCTGGTGAAATTCCCTCTTCATCACAACAGTTAAAGGTTCAGGAGCTATACTAGAGTAACCAGATTTAAAAGAGGGCAGGGCTCCTGCAGCTTTAACTGGTGTGATGAAGAGGGAATTTCACTAGATTCCCCATATATACAAATGACACCGGCTGAAATCCCCCTTTTCCATACAACTGTTAAAGATACAGGAGCCCTGTCCTCCTTCCCATATGGTCACCCTAGCTTGCCAGCATATAAGACTATGTTTTGAGGAATATTTTTAAATCCACTGTGGTACTTTCCTGTACACAGAATAACCACAAGAGGGAACCCTAAAGATGACTTCTTTGCTTACCCTTAAAATGCTGCTTATCAACATGTTTACCAACATGACTACAGATCTGGCAGAATAAAAATGCAAAACGCATTACAATTTTGTAACCACAAAGAGAAACAATATATATGAAACCATCCAGATCGTTCCTACCCTAACATTAAATGAGAGAACTAAGGCACATACATTTCCAAAGACCTAAGACACCAATTTACTTGCTCTTATTACAGAAAATTAAGATTGTAGGCAGTATTGCTCAGTATTTGGCAGGGTTTTCCTCCTCATTGGGTTGGTCAGGATTACAACACACTGAATTGCCTTGCCCCCAGGCACATCAGTGCTGCTCTGCTACCTTGTGAAAAAAGGAGCAGCCCTAAATAGCTGAGTTTTTGAAGGAGGTGAGAGAACGGCATGAAGAAAGCCAGAACAACAACAACACATGCCTCACATTAGGAAACTCCAGGCTAATTACACCAGCCTTCCACAACCTGGTGCCCTCCAGATATGTGGGTCCACAACTCTTCCCAGGCAACACATCTGTAGGGCACCAGGGGTAGTATCCAATGTCAGTCCTACTTAGACTAGACCCATTGAAATAAAATGGACTTCTCATGACTAACTTAAGTCCCATTAATTTCAATGGTTCTATTCTAAGTAGGGCTGACATTGGATACTACCCCAAGTTGGGGAAGGCTGAATTATACCACAGCAGAACCCCTACCAATTTGACATATTGCACTTAGCACAAGGGATCTGTTTCCCACCCCACCCCATCTGGCCAAATTCTTCAATGAAGGTGTTGCCACTTAAGAGCAAGGGCTTCACAGTTGCAGATCAACCAGGTTGGGACTTTGCATACGAAATCCAAAAAGAGCTGTAGGGTTGGATCAAGGATCTCTCTTCTACAAAAGGAAAGGAGCTGCTTGTGGAAGGTCCTAATTTTGGGGGAACCCCTCCCCCTCACCACACACCATTCAGGAAGGTCTCCTGACTCACTATGCAGCATTTTCAGGGAGCTGGAGGGGATGCCGTGGAAAGGAGAGGAAAGTCCACTTCTACCAGTGCAATTGTCCCAACATAAATCTGGATCCAATCCATGATATTTAAGTATGGGATCTCTTTCTCTGTTTCACAATATTTGAATGGAATGCCCTTTTCTTCCCAGTGAAGCTGTAGGCAAACTTTCTATCACATCTTGACTAAAATTTGGCAGGAATGCCAGGAGCCAGATAACATAGCTTTGGGAGCGGGAGCTGGTGTGTGGACTGCAAGTTGGTCACTCCTGATTTTGTAGAATGTATGATTCAGCCACCGAATAAACATTCTGCTGGATCAGACCAAAGGTCCACTTTGTCTAATCTTCTGTTCCCAACATTGGCCAACCAAATGTCCCTGGGAAGCCTACAAGCAAAGTGTGATGGTTGTGGCCCTTCTGGTATTCAGAGGGACTCAGCCTCAGATCATGGTGTTCCATTTAGTTATCTTGATAATAGCCAGTGATCACCGTTCAAAGCCATCTAAGTCACATATTGTGATAGGGAATTAAATTAATTAATTAGGCAGTATGTGAAGAAGTACTTCACATACTGATGACCACTCAGTCTCATTGGGACTAAATACTTGGATCACTCGATGTGCCTGTCACAGCATCCCTGCGACATTTCCATAACATCATGAGTTATGAGTTACCACAGGCATTGCAGTCTGGATACTGTACCGAAATTCATTTAATTGCCAGAACAGCAATTATTCAATTACATTCAGAGCTTATTCTAAGTGGAAACTTAGCGGTTTCCAGTAGTTTTATAGGTTCCTCAGTCTACTTTATTTGACTGCTTTTGCACCTAGTTAACATTACTACTACACAAAAAACAGCCATGTACCATATTTTTTGAACACCTTTAAATAGGCAATTTGAATATAATCACATTGGGGTATAAAGTGATATGTTTTTTTTTTCTATACTAGCTGTACCCGGCCACGCGTTGCTGTGGCTCAGTCTGGTTAAATTGAAAAGAAAGAAAAGAGAAAGCGCACGTTTCTAATATGTTTAATTTCACAATGCTTGTGGGTATACAAAATTTTTGTTGTTCCATTGTCTGTGCAGATATAGAGATTGTCTGGTTTGCCGACTCTAGAACAAGCAACATATAATTGTCCATGTGAGAACCAATCCGTGTCTAGATCTAAACCGCACAATTCCAAAGATTGGCCCTGAGCTTTATTGATGGTGAATGCAAACGCCAATCGGATTGGAAATTGCAATCTCTTAAATTGAAATGGCATATCCGTTGGAATCATAGGAATGCGAGGAATGAGGACATCTTCACCTTTGAAAGGTCCTGTCAAGATTGTTGCTTCTATGACGTTGCTCAGTAATTTTTTTACTGCAAGCTGCGTGCTGTTGCAAAACTTTGGCTGGTTGATATTTTGCAACATGATAATTGGCACGCCGATTTTCAATTGCAGTACGTGTGGTGGCATCCCTGGCAGATTGAGTGAATTCAAAAATTCTGTTGGATAATTAACCGCTTCTGCTTCCACAACAGTGTCGATGGACTTGTATGTGACTGCCTCGCTTTGAATGTAAGATTGAATAATATTGTTAAGTTCGTAGACGTTTTTGTTCTTGGCCGCAAGAATAGCTCGTTCACTCAGCCAATCGTGATTCTTATAATTGGTTTGAATATTGGGAAATACTTTTTGAACCAATTCTTCTTTTGACGTCACTAAATTGCAGAAGTTATGAGGCAATGAAATTCGTCCTGAGGTCAGATCAACCAGCACCTTTCCGTTCCCAATTTCCAGCAATTGACGTGAGAATATCTCAGCTGATCGATCGTTTTGCAGCTGGACACACATATTTGTAGTTAATTTTAACGTCTTTACGTGTCGCCACAAAGTAGAGTATATTAGGCAAGCATTTATTTCGTCCGCTGGTGTCGATTGAGGAATTACAGGTAATGTTTGCCTGAAATCTCCTGCAAGCAATATTATTGCGTTCCCAAATGGTCTGATGTTTCCACGCAAATCTTGCAATCGATCAAGAGCCTCGAGGGATTTTTTGTGTGCCATTGTGCATTCATCCCAAACAATAAGTTTGCATTTTTGCAATACTTTCCCCATGCCGGATGCTTTGGAAATGTTGCACGTGGGAGTTTCAATGAATTGCATATTCAATGGCAATTTCAAAGCGGAATGAGCAGTTCTTCTACCTTGTAGCAATGTCGCAGCTATTCCGGACGATGCAAGAGCTAAGGCTATGTCATTTTGGGATCGAATTGCTGCCAGAATCAATCTAATTAGGAATGTTTTACCAGTTCCTCCTGGCACATCTAAGAAGAAGATTTTTCCAACCCCGTTATTTACAGTTTGCATTATTTGATCGTAAATGTGATTTTGCTCAAGCGTTAGCTTAGGAATATTTGATTGCACATACGACAAAAGATCACCCGTGTTGTAATTTTGTTCACGACGCAATTCCACATCGAACAAAGCAGGAGCAGATCGATTCGGTGATGGCATTCCCAATTGATTGAGAACTTTGTTCGCGATTTCTAAGCACAAATCTTCAATCATTATCAACGCTTCGTTGTAGATTTCTGCTGTGAAATCCATGTTCATATTTGAATTTTCGTTGCGTATTCGATGGAAAATATCTTCAGCCATGTCCGATTTATATTTCTCCCATAACTCTGTTGGAGATGAAGGAGAGCAGGCGGTCAATATGATTGCAAACAATGCACAAATTTGATTTGGATGTGACGTGTTGCACCCGTCATTAATGCATACATCTCAGTGTCGGTCATTCTCCAATAAATTCAGAGCTTGACATGCACTGCGGAAAGTGGCTTGTGTAACGCCGTTGACAATTCTCAATTGCTGGAAAGACATTGGACCGGCCACATTTACCAACAGCATGTGAAGAAAGAAGCATTCATCTTGATTGGGATGCACGGTGTACAGTCTTCCTATCGTAGTTTCTTTGAATATGCCAGGTTGTCTGTCGACTCATTCTCCTCGTTTGCGTCGTTCAAATGTTTTTCTACTTGCATTCCATGTGTAATACATAGGCACTTCCGAATACAGCAGTGTTTTTGCAAACACGTTATTTTGACATAAGGTGAAGAAAGCAGTTAATGTTGTAGCCAGTGGATTCAGGGCTATTTGTTGCACATTTGCAGCTGTGAAATAAACGCGTTGTCTATTTTCTAGATGTCCTGCTAAGTGAATAACAGCTAGACTTCGTTCATGTATGGGAAATGAAAGAATTCGCCACACAGCTTCATTGCTGCTTATGTATCTTCCAGCCTGATACTGTGTGATTTCATCGATATGTATGAAATCGATGATAGTACATTCCTATCACTTCTTTCTGGTTGCACGCCCAAAACTGCCATGTCGCTGCCTTTATTCAAGTACTTACAAATGTATTTGATCAATTTAACGTAGTTACAGTATTCCACGTTTATGTGCGCTTTGTATGTTTTTGATAGCAAAGGCGAATATGGAACAACCCACCGGTTATCTACTTCGATGTAACCGTTTCGCATTTGTATGGTTGCTAATTTACCACCATCTTCTGCTGATCTTCTTCTGTATAAAGGATATCCATCGTTTCCTGTAACTGTGTTGGATACTAATGCTCGAGGATATCGCTTAGAGCATTTTCCGTCTATCATGCATGGTGAATGTGGATTCAGTGTACCGCAAGGTCCATGTATCATATTTTTCGTTACAACTTCATGCAAATCCTTATCGACGTCGGCATCGGGTATTTCAGCGCATATTACATTGTCGATTTCGTTTGAAGTGATTTTGTTATACAGCCAGATTAGTATATGTGCGTGTGGCAATCCTCTCTTTTGCCATTCCACTGAGTACATCCAGCAGCACACAGACCCAAACACTTCATGTTTTACCATGAAATGCATTAGCGATTTCAGCTTCTGTCTAAAAACACGTGCTGTGATGTCATGCGTATCCACCGGCGATTGGCCAGGAAGTAAGAGCTGTTGTATATCGTCCCAAGCTGGATTGCATGTGAATGTAATGAATAGGTCTGGACGCCCGTAGTGTCGAACATACGCAATTGCATCTTGAGCGTACTCATGCATATGACGTGGACTGCCTGTATATGAAGATGGAAAAATCGTTAGTCTTCCAACGTTAGTTGTATTACCGTCATTTACAACTGCATCTCGCAAATGAACGTATTCTTCAGAGCGAAGCTTGGTCTGATTCAAACGGATGAATATCAAACGTTCTGTTTAGATTTTTGCATACATATGTACGATGTATTGGTGAAACAATTGACGGCATTTCAAAATGTGATTGTTTTCATTCTCTCGAATCATTAATTGGTATGAATAATAGTTCATTGTGCTGCATTTCATATTTGTTTCTTCGCCACTGACTGGATTTATCATCTTAACTTTGAAGTGAAATCCATCGGCACCATCCCAAAAAATGATTGGATATTGCAGGGCATCGTAGCATCGATGAGTTTCTGCAACTTTTGTCAATTGATCGTTTCTCCGATGAAGAACAATATCTCTAGGTTGGAATTGATCTCCGACTATAACAACTGCCACTTCGTCTATAGTTGGAGCATTGAATCTTCGCACATTTTCTCCAGCAGGCGTTTTGTCAGCATGAATAACAATCTTGTGTGTATCAGATGGCATCATGACAATTGCTGTTTTGAACAAACGTACTAAATTGTTTTTTTCGTGAAGTAGCTGTTGCTTTTCTTCAGAACTTGGAACTTCCATAGAAGGCCGCAGTTCCGAGAAACATCGCTAGATGGTGCCAAATAGGAGAGAACATGGAAATAGGAGAGAAGGCAGAGGCAGTGGATTGGCCTACTGGTTGGTGATGTCACAATGACTTCTCTCCTATTTGCATAAGTGGCTTGGAGGAGGCCTCTGGGCTTTTATATACCCTATTTCTTTGATTCTAAGACACACTTTTGTCCCCATCTATAATATAGTTACATAAAAACACTTGTATTCGAATGCAACGTTGTGTCAAAATTTCAAAGCAATCGGTGAAGAACTTTTGGAGATTTTAGATTAAAAAGAATGTTTTTACCTGTCACAGGTGTGGTGAGGAGGTTAGTGGGTTTTGGCCCTTCTGCTAGGCCAGAATCTCCTGGCAGTTACCTTTCTTCAGAACTTGGAACTTCCATAGAAGGCCGCAGTTCCGAGAAACATCGCTAGATGGTGCCAAATAGGAGAGAACATGGAAATAGGAGAGAAGGCAGAGGCAGTGGATTGGCCTACTGGTTGGTGATGTCACAATGACTTCGCTCCTATTTGTATAAGTGGCTTGGAGGAGGCCTCTGGGCTTTTATATACCCTATTTCTTCGATTCTAAGACACACTTTTGTCCCCATCTATAATATAGTTACATAAAAACACACGCGTATTCGAATGCAACATTGTGTCAAAATTTCAAAGCAATCGGTGAACGTTCGGAGATTTTAGATTAGGAACAAACGAACATTTACAATTTTATTTATATAGATTAATTAATTAATTAATTAATGCTGAGGCTCACACGAGAATAGTTATATTCTTCGATGGCTGGGAGAAAGGTGTGAAACATTTAGGCAAATCTCCATGGGAATGTGAAAGAATGATTGAAAAATAGTTTTACACTGTTCATTGGGCTCTCAGCTGAGCCAGTTCTCAGTACTTCATGGTTTGAGATTTTACGTTTGTGGAAACTTCATGTGGGAAAACTGTTTTACCAGTTATCAACAATATATGCCTCTTGTGCATTTTCATGACAGATTTAATAGGATCTTTCATCTATAATATCTGAAGCACTCAGATGGTACTTTAATTATCCATGAATAATTGCTTGGGTAGGATGCAATCCTGCCAAATTTAAGCACAATCTTATGCACTCTTTCCTGGGAGTAAACCCCCACTGGTCATTGGAGGATGTACTTCTGAGTGAACAACATGTGCCATTGATTTTGATAGGAGAGATTTAAGTGCGTGCTAACCTCTCCCACTGAAATTAAAAAGTCATAGGCCTCAGCTAGACCTACTGGTCCAGCGTGATGGAGGGGTAAAGATCTCGCGATATTTTTATTGCGAGATCCCCCCCTCTGTTTACATGCGGCGCGCAATGACCTCAGAGAAAGAGGATGTCTCGGCCGCCATTTTGTTTTTTAAAGAGGAAGGAGCGCACAAGTGCTCGTGCGCAAAAGGTAAGTACATGGTGCTGTACAGAGTAAAACAATAAATAGCAAGACCCTGCCACATAGGCTTACATTCTAATAAAATCATAATAAAACAATAAGGAGGGGAAGAGAATGCACCAAACAGGCAGTATAAAAGTCAGAACAAAATCAAGTTTTAAAAGCTTTAGGAAAAAGAAAAGTTTTTAGCTGAGCTTTAAAAGCTGCGATTGAACTTCTCAAATGTTCTCAAATGTTCTGGAAGAGCGTTCCAGGCATAAGGGGCAGCCGAAGAAAATGGACGAAGCCGAGCAAGGGAAGGGGAGACCCTTGGGCAGGTGAGAAACATGGCATCAGAGGAGCGAAGAGCACAAGCGGGGGAATAGTGTGAGATGAGAGAGGAAAGATAGGAAGGAGCTAGACTGTGAAAAGCTTTGTAGGTCAACAGGAGGAGTTTATATTGGATTCTGTGGTGAATTGGAAGCCAATGAAGAGATTTCAGAAGTGGAGTAACATGGTCAGAGCGGCGAGCCAAGAAGATGATCTTAGCAGCAGAGTGGTGAACAGAAACCCATGGACTGATGTGAGAAGAAGGAAGGCCAGTGAGAAGAAGGTTGCAGTAGTCCAACCGAGAAATAACCAATGCATGAACAAGAGTCTTGGCAGAAGAGACAGACAAAAATGATCGAATCCTGGCAATATTATACAGGAAAAAACGACAGGATTTAGCTACTGCCTCAATATGAGGAATAAAGGAGAGCGAGGAATCAAATCTCATTGCTTCTTCTGGAGGTGTTTTCCCTCTCCCCTTTAATAGTACGAATTCTAAAAACAGTTTCCATATTCCTTCAAAATCATTCATTTTTATCATTCCTCTTCTAACTTTTATATTACATGTTAATTTATCATTAATAGCGATGTCCCATATTTCTTTATACCAGACCACCAAGGGTGAGGTATTCCAACTGCTCCCCTCACCTGGAGAATTTAAAAGCAAGGCTGGAGCTTAAGTTTGGGAGGTGCTGCTTCAGTGGGAAAAACATTCCAACCAAGTTATTTTTTTCCTTATCTGCTCTGTTTTGCTGTAAACTATTTAGTATAATTTTGAATATTATTGTGATATTGTTGAATAGTATGGCTGAGATGTTCCGTAGGCACCTGGCGAGAGCTTGATGGCGTCGTGTTAAGACGTGCAGTTGTGAGCTCCGTGGAACAGCCTTCTATTTTTCCCTTTGTGGTCCGGTACTATCTCTGCAGCTATTATTATTATTATTTTAAGTCTGTACGGGTAATGAGCAAGTGGGAGCCTTACAAGTTCTTCAGGATAAAGCAGGCGAGCTGGAAAAACGCCAACAAACTGAGGCTGAGCAGAGCCCGACGCGAAGCAGTTTCTACAGCTTCAACTCATTAGCTGCAACAATCAGTTTTATTACCACACTCCCCACGAATTGTTGACCGACGGACAGGTGTTAAACAATTAAACAATAAAACAATACACCATATAGCTGCGAAATAGAGGCCCAACTAGGAAACAGACAAGATCAACAAGATCAACTAAGAAACAACAAGTATAAAATTGTCGGAAGATCGGAGATTAAAGGGAAGAAGGTGAGCAACGGGAAGGGAGCAAGGGACAGTAGTCCAGTCAATTCTAGTCCACTCCAGCAGCCTGAGGAGGGCAGTATTGTCACCAGGGCTGAGTCTGCTCTACTGTCAATCACAACACACAACCCTCTTGGCCTATTCTCCTTGCTTTATACCACCACCTTATACCACCTTATACCTTCACTCCCAAGTGGGCTCTTATTATAATTAACTACCCTTGCTGCCCTGTTCTCTAAGGCAGGGTGCTTGATGAGCTGCCAAAAGGGGTTGCTTTTCTCTGACTGTTGTAACAACCCTAGATTCACCTTGCTGGTGAAACATTAAAATCTTAGTTGACTGGTGAAACATTGCGGTGCGCAATGGTTCTTACTAGGAAATGCTATAAGCAACAGGGCCTAGTGCTTGCAACCGAGGGCGTGTTGCCCCTGTCAATCATAGCGAAAAATCTGAACCAATGTAACAGTAAGATTGAATGTCACATACCCGCAAATGTGTGGGAAACCTATTTATATTCCGTTTTTCAAGACTGTTCTAGACCAGATCTCATTCCCTCTCTTCCTTCAGACACTCCGGTTTGGCCAGATGTAGATGTCAATACAATAGCAGACCTAATCCTTCAATTAAAACCGGGCAAGGCTCCTGGCCCAGACGCCATTCCCCCAGAGATGCTAAAAAATAACATAAGATGGTGGACCTCAATCCTTACCCCTCTCTTTTCTCTAATCAATAAGTCCGGCCGGATCCCAGAGGCATGGCTGAGAGCGTTTGTCATCCCAATCCATAAGAAGGGCCCGAGAGATGACCCTTCTAATTATCGACTTATCAGCCTACTATCCATAGTTGGGAAGCTCTATGCGAGTTTCCTAAATGGTAGGCTGAAGGACTGGATAGAGACTAATGATATTCTTGGGAGAGAACAGATAGGATTCAAGCCCGGATGCTCCACCTTGGACTAGTGCTGCTACATCTGGTCCACAAATACATGACACCAAGGGGAGGCAAACTCTTCACTGCATTTATTGATCTAAGATCTGCCTTTGACTCAATCTCCCGTGATCTTCTTTGGAACAAACTGAGGTCATTTGAGATTGAGCTGAGACTCCTTTTCCTGATTCAATCACTCTATTCTAGAACAACAGCCCAGGTCCGCTATAGCAATCTTGGCCATTTTACTAAAGAGATTGGCTCCTTGTGTGGGGTCAGACAGGGATGCGTACTAGGTCCCACTCTTTTTAATTTATATTTAGCCGATCTTCCATCTTCTCTTGTACCAATACAATCCCATCCACCAAAGATAGGCTTAACAAAGGTTTCAATTCTACTCTACGCAGACGATGCGGTACTTATATCGCAAACCCGCCTGGGTTTAAAGCGTCTAATGAACAGCTTTGCGGCCTTTTGCCAAAACAACAGCCTTTCAATTAATTACCAGAAGTCTAATGTTCTGGTTTTTTCTAGGAGGAGGGTTACCTTTCCCTGGTCAATGGGGGGGGGGGTAAAAATCAACCAGGCCAACTCATACAAATATCTAGGCCTATGGTTCAATGAAACACTAAAATGGAACACTCATAATAAATATGCTAAAGCTAGGGCAGAGAACTTAATCGGGGCACTTTCTCATTTTTTTTTTCTCCAGGGGTGGGCAATACATTCCAGCCGCCACTCAGGTCTATAAAGCAAAAGTGGTGTCCCAATTTCTATTTGGTGCCCTGATATGGCTTCCTCTTTATAAGTACTCACTGGAAGGAGTCCAATCTTCCTTTCTAAGGCTAATATTTGGAGTCCCAAGATGTGTTGCTAGTGCAGTCTTAAATCTGGAAGTTGGGTTGAGTACCCTAAAATGTATAGGGTGGATACATACACTCTATTTCTGGCTGCGTTGCAATTTAAGCCCTGTCCCTAATTCGCTCACCTCCATGGTCTGGACGGACTCTTATAAATCTCCATGGGTGAAAGCAGTTCAGTTAAAACTCACCACCATAGGGCTCTCCCAAGACCATCTGTTATCCCTGGACCTGGATACGGGATCACGACCAAAATAGTGTACCTCTGTATTTAAGCTGGTTATCTATACCCAAATATAGAAGGGCATTTTCCCTAGCAAGGCTTAATGCTATGCCTTCTAGGGTAATGGAGGGCAGATTTGGGAAAGTCCCACTATCAGATAGATGCTGCCCCTGTAACAACGAGGAGGTGGAATCTATCTCCCACGTATTATTCAACTGCAGCTTCTATCAGGAGGCAAGAAAAGCCCTTATCCACCCTTTCACGCAACGATTACCTGGACGATCGTCCGTGACCCTTATGTCGGTCCTTTTACAGGGTCAAGATAAGCATACCACCGAACAAGTTGCTAAATTTCTTAATCATGCAATCCTTACTAGACCTGTTATGGTGGCAGGACTTTCCTTTGCTTCTAGCACAGAACTTTAAGGAGGCTCATGTAATCATACTTTGTTTTAATTTCATGTATTTAAAATATTTATTATGTATTTTATATGTTTTATTGGTCTGTTGACTGTAATAAAAGGAATTGAATTATTACATGTTAATTTATCATTAATAGCAATGTCCCATATTTCTTTATACCAGTCTTCTATATGATAATCCCCTTGAACCTTCCAGTTCCTAGATATCATTAATCTTGCTGCTGTTAACAAATTCGTTATCAATTCTTTTTTCACTTTATTACAATTCAATTCTCCATATAGTGATAACAATGCCACTATAGGTGTCTCTTCAATCTCCATTCCTAAATTTTTTTTTATCTCTTTAAACACCATTTTCTATAAGGGTGTGTTTAAAGAGATAAAAGAAATTTAAGAATGGAGATTGAAGAGACACCTATAGTGGCATTGTTATCACTATATGGAGAATTGAATTGTGATAAAGAGACAAAAGAATTGATAATGAATTTGAACGAATTGATAACGAATCTCCAATTTAGGAATGGAGATTCCTCAGGAGCTCTGCACCCCTTCTGTGGGTCCCAGCTCCTCACGAGTAACCCCGAGGAGCTGGGACAAACCGTGACGGTGGGCCACACTTTCTGTGGTCTCGGGATCATCCCGAGACCGTGGAAAAAGCAGGCCTAAACTGTAGGGTCATATCACGGGGCATGGGAGGGATCATCCCTCCCTGATCCCAGGATCCCCTATGCATCATGTGAATGCACAGGGATGATCCCGGGGATTGTCCCTGGGAAAAAGCCCCATCTAGCTATGGCCTTAGACAGCAACACTGGAGATAAACTCCATTAGAGGGACTTACTAATGGGTAGAAGTGTGTAGGATTGTGCTGTGAAAATGGATCATGCCAATGATTTGTTTTACATGTTGATTATTACAAAATGCTTAAAATATTAACAAGCATTATGAGTTCTGAAGTTGCCTTTGCCTGGAAATAAAATATCACATTAATTATGTTGAAATATGCCTGTGGGATTCCTTTTATCATATTTTGTATAACACTGTTGGTTGAAGGGACTCGAGAGGGGTTATATGTAGGGGAAATAATCTAACCCAACAACAGTCAGAATTGTTATAAAGCCATTTCCTAGGTTTTTCCTACATGTAGGACTTAAAATATCCATAGACACACCCTATTGGTTCTGTGCTCTACCATTGGAATAATTCCCCCCAATAAAAGCAAACAACTCCCAATCAAAGGTCAAGTGAGTTAGAGCCAGTTTTTTATTAGTTTTCCCAGTTATGGAATTATACCTTTAAGGAAGTTGGGGGGCTAGATCCCTGGGAATATGTGATGCGTGCATCCTAGATGTGTAATAGACCCAACTGATTCTTTTGAGCCAAACAAGTTCTTATTTTATTAATGATTACAAATAAATTCACACACACAAAACACCCAGCTACAGTTCATGCATTTTGGGTGCTTCCCAGGCAGTTAAGAAAGAACCTGGAAGTATTGGTGGGAAGAGACAGGGTTGGGTGGGGCTTACAAGTGACAGATGCCATAGTCTATACTCTAGGATGACCATATGAAAAGGAGGAGAGGGCTCCTGTATCTTTAACAGTTGCATAGAAGAGGGAATTTCAGCAGGTGTCATTTGTATATATGGAGAACCTGGTGAAATTCCCTCTTCATCACAACAGTTAAAGCTGCAGGAGCTATGCTACAGTGACCAGATACAAGAGTGAGCAGGGCTCCTACAGCTTCAATTGTTATGATGAAGAGGGAATGTCACCAGGTGCTGCATGCCTACAAATGAGACCTGCTGAAATTCCCTTTTCTATGCAACTGTTAAATATACAGGAGCCCTGTCCTCCTTTCCATGTGGTCACCCTACCTCTAAGGAGAAGTGTTCGGAATGAAAGAAGGATCCTATTTTAGAATGGAACCGTTTTCCAGAGAAGCAAGCAATCCTCCCCCCCTCTTCTCCTCAAGTCATGAATCGTGAGCAGTTCCTTTTGACTCCCTGAGAAGCATTTACCATAACAACATGAAACTCTGCCCATTCTTCTACTGGAAATAAGCTCTTAGAACCTTCCTTAATTTAGAAAAGTTTGAGGTGTGACTTCCTTCCATATAGCTTCTCAACCTCATCTGCCGGGCAGCTGTTTTAAATACTACCTCCTTCACTTTGATCTTTGAATAACCTCGTTGAAGTCCCTGCTCCAAGCTAAGCCACTGGACCAGAAGAATCCAGCCCTTCCTTCTTATTCATACCCCATCCACATTTCCCAATCCTTTAAAACTCTCTCCTAAGCATGGGCTCACCAAGTAGGTCTTCTTTATCAGTGGCTGTTGTTGCTGCACCTTTCTTTTGAGTTTTGTGTTTAGTTATCCAAGATGGACCCTGATTTTCTCTAGGCCTACAACCCTTTCACTGTCAGAGGGCTCAGCAGTGCCACTTAACTCTGGCACTTTCCTTTCCAAAGATTCCAAAATAATCACACAAATGCAAGCATGCTCTGCTCTGGAGCTGACACAGCCATCTCTCTAATTCCATACAGAGATTCCCCATCCACTGGTGTGTGTCATTCCCCGTGGTCACTGTTTATGACCTGAAGAACTCAAATCCAGCATACCTTGGCAGGGCTCTCTAACTGCCCGCTTGAGCCCTTTCAGAGAGGCTGCTTAGGTTCCCTTTGCATTGGCGCTTAGCAACATTCAACTCTCCTCTGCCCAACAAAAAATGTAACAGACCAGACCTGATCACTCCTTCAGAATACCTTTCTTCTATTGATGCAGAGAGAGAAATTTACAACAAAAACCGTCCAGCCATTTCCAACTTGTCATGTTACAGCTCTGCCCCGACCGATGTGCAAAAATCACTTCCCTATCAATCCAGGAGATCTCAGAAGTTGAATCATAAAACATTCACACGCTTCAAACCTGAATAATTCAGTTTAACAAGACTTCAGCTGATTCTAATCAAATCTAATAAAATTGACCCAAATGGAGGTGCTCCCACACTGGGGCCAGATCTACACCATGCAGGATATAACACTTTGGAAGTGGTTTGAAAATGGTACATGGAATGTGTCATGTGCTCCAATAGTGGTCAGTGCACTTCAATGCCATTATAAAGCAGTAGTGCAGATTCTGCCTAGTTCTTTTTTTCTGGTATTGACACCAATTGCACACTGTTTAGAATCTAGATTATGTTCATCCAAAATGATTGCATTCCCATTTTGTTCTTCTTTTCAAGTGTTCATTTATTGTTATTAAAACACACACACCTTCCACTGCAATTGCAGCAGAATCCTTTCAGATGTGAACTGCCTGTAGTACTATTGTCTCAACTGAGAAAGACAGACGGTAATATACTTGGTGACTGGGCCTATTTGCACATCACACTAAGTTACAGTGACCTGATTTTTTTAAAAATTATTATTATTATTATTATTATTATTATTATTATTAGGGTGGATTACATAATATTAAGACACTTAAAAACAATATACAAAAATTAAAAACCTCCGAAATATACAATATACACATACATTTAAAACCACAATAACAGCTATAACAATTTTAAAAACTATGAGCCTGAAAAAGCAGACCCAGGCTCATTTCATATTGCTAAATGCCTGGGAGAAGAGAAAAGTCTTGACCTGGCACCTAAAAGATAATGTCAGTGCCAGGCTACGAACCTGCTCCTTCAGGGGGAGTGCAACCCAATCCAGAACAGGTTGAACACTCTCCATCCAGTCAGCAGAACCACCCACTGACAGCATCTCAGTCTTGTCTGGTTTGAGTTAACCCCCGGGACTTAGTAGCGCATACAGTTCACCATTTTGCATGTTGGAACTATGACTCCAGAGTTAACAAACCACCCACAACCCTAAAACAGTCCATGGTTTGTTAACCATGCCAATAACCCACCCTCACTGGGTTCACACAACACAAGAAGCCACAGTTGCAACTTGAATATGAAAAAAATCACCTGGCACCCACCAGCACATGCCACAGCTCACCGTGGCTTAAATAATAAGTGGCTTAAATAAGTCAAGGGGGGCTGTGATGATCATATGAACCAGGTCTGTGCGTACTCCCATGAAATGAGCTCCAGCCATGCCAACCTGTTATCTGCTAAAAAGGATTTGTGAAACTGACAGTCTCCCCAACCTCAGCAACCTGAGCTTTTCTCTGAAATCAATGCAGAGGTGGGCTTGTCAATTTCACCACATGTATCATCACAAGGTTGGTTGGTTATTTATTAAGAGTACAAAAGCCTCAACAATATTGCCAAATCTTTCCTCTCACCTCTGCAGCCAGCTTACAGAAGCCTAATGAAAATGACCAAAGTTACCTGGTTTACCAGTATTTTGAGACCAGCTGTTGAAGTGTTTATTGCCATTTTCACAGATGCTTCCAGCCCTTTTAAATAATGGTGGCCGAAGCTGAAAAAGGCTGCCTTTCTCTTTGCATGGAGTCAAGATAATGCATATTTGCATGAGGACTAGATAGTGTGCAGTCAAAATATAATTGGAGTGGCGGTGGGGAAATAAGCTATAAAATCATGTTCTCTAGTTCAGTTACTAATATGCCTCTAAATTAGAGCTGAAGTAGCAGAAGTACGGGGACCTAGTTTCACCAATGAGTTATTAATTCAGAGTTTATTTCCTTGCATTCCTCTCTTATTGATTCTCAATTGTAATCTGGCACAAAGAATGGAGAACACCCCACAAGTCTTATACAGTTTGGCTGACTTTCTAGTTAAAATTTGAGTATTACTGGGATTTGGGTGTTTTAAAAATCTTTACACACTTATAACTTCATTTTCAATCTTGGACTGCAATCATATATACACTTACCTGGGAGTAAGCCTGATTAAAAACCATAGAAATTACTTCTAAGTATACTGCCTTCTGTATGTTTACTCAAAAGTAAGTTGTACTGCGTTTAATCAGGCTTACTTCCAGGTAGGTGTGTAGGATTGTAGCCTTAGAGTTTAAAAATGATGTAACACGGAGCAGCTAACTTACTGTGCCCCAGATGTTTTAGACTACAATGCCCATTATCCCTTTCCATTGGCCATGCTGACTGCAGCTTGTGGGAAATGTAGTCCAAAACATCTGGAGGGCATGAGGTTGCCTACCTCCAGGAGGACATTAACATCTAATTTTTATTTATTTATTTATTTATTCATTACATTTCTAAACTGCCCAATAGCCGGAGCTCTCTGGGCGGTTCACAAAAATTAAAAACATTCAAAGTATAAAACCACAGTATAAAACCATGCTATAAAATACAATATAAAACTCAACCAGATAGGTTGCAATCCTATGCCGGTTTAGACAGAGAAAAGTCTAAACTTTTTTCTGTCTAAACTTGCATAGGATTCTGCTCTTAAACATTAATTCATTTTTGGAAAGGCTTTTCTAATAGTTCTCTTTATTACTTTACATTTAAGGGGATACATGGAGGAGTTGTTTTATTTTTGTTTGTTTGGGGTGCAGTCACAGTGCTTCTCCATGCCAGCTACTACAGCAATGTGGGTATGTTAGACTGTCCAAGTTACAGGTGAATAAATGTTTGCCAAAATTTAACATTTGGCAAAGTTTCATTTCAAATGTGAGTCTTGAATTTTGCATTTTAAACTCTCATTTCAAACTGTGGCTGTCAAGTGCTTTAGACTTGTGGATATTATTTTGATTTTGGCAGCTGTCAGATACTGAATGCTATTGCATGCCAACTTTCAATTATTGTCAAACACTTAATGCCAAGGGTATTATCCACCCTCCCTGCACACTTCCAGCTGTGCTATTCTCTGTGAGGCTGCTGCTGACCCCCTTTCCTCATCAGCAGTCCTTCTGAAAGTGATGAGCTGCGTATGCTTGTGGGACACATAAGGGGATGACTGGATCAGGTCCAAAATACCATTGTGTGTCATATATCAAATATTGTCAGGCATAAATGGTCTAAGCAACCCTCAAGGTCAAATATCAAATTCTGAGATGGTGATGATTAATGAAACACTTTTCTATTCAAACTATACAATGGGTTGTATATTTTTTAAAAAATACCAAGGCAAATAATAATAATAATAATAATAATAATAATAATAATAATAATAATACCAACAAGTTCAATGCAACAGAAGAAAAGTCATTAAAATATACAATGGCTGTACATAAAAAAAATACAATGCAAATAATGATAATAATAATCAGGGGAAAAGTAATTAAAATATACAATGGGTAGTACATTAAAAACAATACAAGGCTAATAATAATAATAATAATAATATCAACAAGTTCAATACAACAGGAGAAAAGTATTTTAAAAATAAACAAAAGCAGCTAATTAACTCCAGGAAGCACTCCCTCAAACAGCGAAGTTTAATTATGTCATGACAAGAATATGAAGACTCTTTAGAACTTTTCTGTGAGCAAAGAGTTGTAAAGTCTTGGTGCAGCTACCACAAAGCCCCATGCATCTCACCTCAAAAATAAAGGGGATCAAGAGCAAAACTTCCTCCTCCAACTTCAAAATATAAAATGGAGTACGTGAGAGAGAAAATGTCCTTCAAGAATGCAAAAAGGGTCCAAGACATTCAAGGAACAAAAGTTGTAGGGCTAATAAAGTAACATCTTGAAATGGACCCAGAACATAACTAGCAGTCAGTGCAGATGAACAAGAATAGGTGTAATGTGTTCCCTGTTGCCTGCTATAGCTAAAAGGCAGACTGCAGAGTCCTGCACTGCCTGGAATGCCTTCAAAGGCAGCCCCATGGTGGATGCACTGTATATATTTAAAAGGAAGATACAATGTGATGTGTCGGTGCTAAGTCTTCTTTTTAAATATTGTCAAATACCATCAACTGTCTGATACCAAGAATAAGTACTCAAAGAACATCCACTGAATAATTATGAAGAGCCTAGTTACTCAGTGGTACTTTGGATGCTACTGTCTGCTTTTCTTTAAGAAGAACTACTGATTTGTCATTTAAGTGGCTAAGAAACGACTCTAAATCAGGAATACTGATAGGAGGAGCAATGTAATGGGAGGTTGTCCTGTGCAAACTCCCTGCCCGTGCAGGGGGACCTTCCATATCTGCATTAGGGATTAAGAAATATTCTTTCTGTTGCTGTCCTTCGCCACAAGACTCTGAAAGCACACATTTAAAGAATCTTAAATAGATGTGGCTTAGATTAAAAATAATAAATGGCATGCCAAAATGGGCACCACTCGTGTCGTAGGTTAAGGAATGATTATTTTATAGCCCTGGCTTTATGCAAGGGCAATAAACAGATATGGTGAACAGGAGGGGATGTCCATCACTGCACAGCCAGGCTGCGCGGTTTTTACTGCTGGCGAAGGGTGGAAGCGAGGATGGAGCGGCATAGAATTCTGGGGCGGGTACCCACGCACACACACACGCACACGCACACGCGTACGTATTTTGTGCACTGGGAATTCCATACAAGGAGAAACTCGGTCTGAACCAGATCCGTGTCGCGTCGACGCGAGGCGTTCATTTCTCCCCTCCCCCTCCCCGCCTGTCGCTTTCATTCCCAGGCTGCTTCTGGTGCATTTGGGATTAAGGCTTTTCCCTTTCTGTGCCAACGTTAAACCACGAGAAACACTCACGTTAATGGTTTCCTGTTGGGTTGTTCAGCTTTAAAAGGGAAAACACACACACCCAAAAAACAAAAACAAAACACCCGCCCCCTCCCGCGCCCTTCTCGTATCACGAAGCACCTGTTTCTGCAACTCAGCCCTGCCAAGATCCGGCTGGTTGCTTCCGTCGCTTCCCCCCAGAACCCCGGGATCTCCCTCACCCAATGCTGCTTTCAGAATCAGCTCTGGATGGCAACAACCCTACTCCCCAGCCCGATGCTGTATTAATGCCAGCCGTTAATCGGCGGGTAATATTTCTCCCCCGGTTTTTGTTAATAGAGCAACCTCCAATGGAGTAAGCGGGGGAGGGAGGGGAGGGCAAACAACCGAGGCGCGCGGCCGCGATCTGCGCTCGTCTTCTTTCCCGTCTGGGTGTTTTTTGGTCCCTTCTCCCCGGCCCTACCATTAAGTATGCAAGTCACTGAGATCTGCCGAGAAACGCGGGACTGGAAAACAACCCTCGGCATATCAAGGCTCAAATCGTATTAAGTAGCCGGGGAGGGGAGTGCGCGGAGACTGACAGCCGGCGCGTCACGCCGTCCGCCAACCGCCGGGACCGCGCCGGGCTTTGAGCCCTCCTCCCTTGCCCGCGCGCCCCTGCGTGTGCCCGCGCGCGCCCCGATCCGCCCGCCTCGCTCCAGTCCTCGCAGGGCTCCGCGTGCAGCAGCAGCAGCAGCAGAGGCGCAGCCGACGGCGCCCAGGGCCCGTCTCTCGGGGCGAGGAGGACTTGTTGGAGCGGCAGGTCACGCGGGCGGCGCCTTGGCTCCTCCCGCCGCCGCTACCTGTGAAGCGCGTTTGCCTCTCGCTCGCTCGCCGCCTCCATCTGTTCTGGGCGGCAGCTCCAAGGCCGCTTGGAGCGAGGCTTGACGGCGCCGGCGGAGAGGCGGACGCGGCAGCCCCGTGGCCGAGAAGCCCCCCGCGCTCGGCCGCCTCTGGCACCAAGGGAGACCCCTCGCCCAGCAGAAGCTGCTGCCGCCGCCCGCTCCTGTGAGGCGGCCAACGCGGAGGAGCCGGCGCAGCTGTCCCCGGGAAGCCTGGGCGCCGAGACGCGCGGCGGTGGCGGCGGCGGCGGCCGCAAAGGATGGGCTGCGAGGCGGCGGCGTCGACAGCGGCAGCAGCGACGACACCAGCCCTGCTGGGCGAGCTGAGGCGGAGGCTGACTTAGGCGAGGCGAGGCGAGGCGGGCTGCGCAGGCTCCCTGTGGGGGCTTAGCTGGGCGGGCAGGACGTCGAGGCTTCGCCTTAGTATCACGAGCGTTATTTATTTGAAAGCATCCTCCTCCTCCTCCTCCTCCTCCTCCTGCTGCACGAGTGACTAATCTGACTCGCCTCAGCTCTTCGCCCGGCTCTGCCCGCGCCGGCCCGCTTTTCTGGCGGGCTCGCTGGATTTGAGGGAGGCGGTGGGTGGGATGGGGCCCCGTTGACTTGGCTCCTGGCTCTGCCTTCCCGCGGGGTCTCTTGGGCGCTCGGCAGCGTCTTGGGAGGCGGGCGGGCGGGCAGGGAAGGACGGCGAGGGCGCCCGAGCGGCCGCCTGCCTGGACGTGCGCTGAGGCTCGGCTCGCGCGTCTCCCCGCCTCCGAAGAGCAGCAGCCGCCAGCGCGCGATGGCTGGGCATGGGCTTGGCGGAGGGCGCGGGCGGCGGCAGCAGCAGCAGCAGCAACAGCAGCAGCGGGAGCTCTCCGGGGCCCCGGCGGCGCGCCCTGCCCGGTGTTAGCCATGGCCAATGGCAGTGGCGGCGGCGGCGGCGGCGGTGGCGGCGGCGGCGGCTCCAGCAGCAGCAGCTACTACTGGGGAGGCGGCGGCGGCGGCAGCAGCAGCAGCAGCAGCAGCAGCAGCGGCAACATTAGAATGAGCCATCCCATCAGCAGCAGCCTGAACACGGATTCGTCCTCGGCGCCGGCCAGGGCGTCCAACGCGCTCATCATCCCCATCACCATGGAAGTGCCCTGCGACAGCGGGCAGCGCATGTGGTGGGCCTTCCTGGCCTCATCCATGGTCACCTTTTTCGGGGGACTCTTTATTATCCTGCTCTGGAGGACCCTCAAGTACCTGTGGACCGTCTGCTGTCATTGCGGGGGCAAGGAGAAGGTAATGTGCCTCGAATCCCCCACCACTTCGCGCTGGGCTCGCTCCTTAGGAGCGCTTCGCGCCCACAGTGGTTGCCCGCTACAGAAAAGCATACTGGCAATGTATGAATCCTGCAAACGTCTGTGTGTGTATAGATATCCGTAGAGGTGTGTTTGGCCTCGTTTCCAATACTGGGTGGCAGGTTCAAAACCACAGCATGTGTGGGGAACAGCCCCTTTCATCCCAAGTGTTACCGAGAACCAAGAATTCAGTGAAACGCACAAAGAAAACATGTGTACAAGGGCAGCAGTGCAGCTGATCCCATGTATGTTTACTCAGAAATGGAAGTCCCATGGAGTTCAGAGGCTCCAGTCATACGGACATTTACTTAGCAAGAAGTCCTTTTGAACGTCACAGCACAATGCTTAAGCATGTTGACACAGAAGCCCTCTTGAGTTCAATGGGACTTAAGAGGAACTGTGTTTAGGATTGCATCCTATGTCCCAAGTAAACATATATGGGACCAGGGTGAGAGACTCTTCTCCTTTCCTTCTCTTATTTGGTGCCTTTCAGAGCCACTGTTGCCTTGCTCTCCATTTCTTTCCATCTTCCTAGCTTCCTCCCCTTCCTCATCCTTTCCCCTCTCTTCTCTTCCCTCCTCTTCCTTCTGTTATTGATCATATATTGAAAGAATTCCAGCATTAATAGGGGCTAGGCTAATGCTGAAGGTTCATTGTTCTTAACACAGTCGACTGTGGGTCGGCCTCCTAGGCTGGTTGTGCCTCCAAACCATCCTATTCAACAAGACGTTCAGCAACTGCTGCCTCAAGTTGCCTTGGGCTTCCTTGGTACTAGGATATGAGAGCAGCGGGGCTTGTTTGTTGATGCCCGTATAAACCTTAAAGAAAGCAGGGTCCTCTGCAAAGTTGAAAGATGTGGTGGAACATGGATGGGATGGGGTTCAAAGGTTGAGACTTTTACCAGGAGAACTGTCTGAAGCAAAGAGGAAGATGGTTAGGCTTCATTTTTACCTTGTTGAGTGACTGCTTCTCTCAACACCACACAGACACAGGCTGAGAAGGAAATGCAGCCTGGTAATAACAAACTCCCTAAATCAACCTTCTCATGCTTCCTGCTGCCACGTCTCCCTTGTATATTATTGGTGCATTAAACTCCTTTACAGAATGTCTCATCAGTTTTGCCCCAATTCATATTTGATTTGATTTATCTATAGGCTGTAACAATGAAACAGATAAACTAGAAATTAATAAACAAAATGGATGAATTCAGCAGCCAAAAAAGACCAAATGGTAAGAGACCCAAAATACATATCTTCTAATTCAGGCACATTAGTGCCCAAGTATTTTGGAATTAATAAACCTAATTGTATTTTGGTGAGAAAAGGGGAGGGCAAATTTTGCCATTTGCAACAGACTCCGTAGGTCATGGAGGGTCCTTCCAGACAGAACGCTCTTACTGCTAACAGTTAAAAGGCATTGTGCTGCTATTCTGTCTTTTCTTCCTTAATGGTTCTCCCCCTTTATTTATATATTTATTTATTTATTTTTGGTCATCTGAAGGGCCCCATTGCAGGAGGATTCCATGGCCACTGCAGACGAACAAATTTTAGCTTGCCAAAAGTATTGTGGTTGATGAGACCTGAACACTTTATTTATTTATTTATTTATTAAATTTATGCACTGCCCCATAACCGAAGCTCTCTGAGCAGTTTACAAAAGTTAAAAACAATGAACAGTAAAAACAGATATACAAAATTTAAAACTACCAAAAGTATAAAAACCAACAATATCCATTTAAAACATTGACCCCTCTGAGATGCCCATCAGATGACTGCTGAAGAATGAGAAGTAAAATAGATGGGCAACAGGGTGGAGGGGCAAATAGGTTTTCTAGACCCACTAACGGACATTCACGGAAGCCAACACTGAAGCCAGCAATGATTCACAAATCACCGAATAGGATTGCTCATTTGCATTCAAGTCTCCTAAGGCCTTTATCTAGCCTTCTAAAAACACATCTTAGGCACCATCCAGTAAGAAGTTACTCCAGTGTAAGCTCTGTTGAAACAAACAGGAGCTATAATTTCATTGGGACTTCCATATCCTACTGGAGTGTGCCCATTTTCTTCAATGAATCAGAGTTTCTGAAATCTTAAATTTCACTTAGTTTGAATGTAAGTCCCCCACTAATTGCAGTGGAATGTACTTCCGTATTAATAGAGACTTGGGCTGGAGTCCACCTAGTAGCTGGTCTTGGCAACTTTATGCCTGATCCAAAGAAAGTTTGTCATTCTTGAGGGCCATTGGGAGGGCCATTCTTGAGGGCCAGTCTCAGCTACTGTTTTCCATTAATTTTGGTGGGACTGAAGCATGGCTAAGGCTGCAATCCTGAACACATTTACTAGGAACTACGCCCCATTGAATTCAGTGGGACATATTCAGTGAACCGGCCAGACAGCTTTGGCTATTGGGCAGTGTAGAAATGTAATAAATAAATAAATAAAATATTTCTGAGTAGATATGCATAGGATTGCTTTGTAAGTTTATTTGGATTGGGGACTTTGGCTGCAAACCTGTGCACCACCAAACTGCTTAAATCCCATAGACTTTGATAAGATTTAAGCAGCCTTACTGTGTGCAGGTTTGTACTCTTTGCCTCCTGATGCATGGACAGAGTCCTAGAGCTCTCCACCTTCTGTTTGAGCAAAGCAAGCCGCATACCACTCTTGTCCACTGCATCCTTGAATGGTAGTGTGCCAGTCAGCCAGTGACTGCATTTTGCCACCCGACCCCATGTCCCAGTCACTAGTTAAGAACGTAACAGAAGGACATCAGAAGAGCCTTCCTGGATCAGACCAAGAGTCCATCTAGTCCAGCATTCTGTTTACACAGTGGCCAACCTGATGCCCGTGGGAAGCCCACAAGAAGGACATAACTGCTTCCCAATTATGTTCCCTCTCTAGTTAGCATGAAAGCAAAAGGCTAGCAGCTGCATAAAGCTGCATAAAATCAATAATCTTACAAATATTTCATGTATATCAAATCTGTTTTATTATGGAAAATTATAAAAACCAGACTCTTTATTCATGCTTCTTGTTTTGAGAGGATAGGGAAGTCCACCACTGAGAAGAGAGGACATTATAACAAAGTTGGCTCTTGAAATTTTATTATATATATATATATATATATATATATATATATATGAATGAATGCATCGATCTGTTGGCTTTGCTGATTATTTTCCTAGTAGGTTGGTGGCACCTGCTTGATTGTTCCTGGGCCTGTGGATTCATGTGCGCACATCACTTGAAGATGTGTGATTGAACATGTCAACAGACTCTCTTGCTTTTGGGGGCTGATATGTAACTCCTGTCTATGATGGCTCATTTATCATCAAGTGATGATAAAGATGTGTGAACCAACTCAGTGAGTGTGAGCACTGCTATGGATGAGCCAGGTTTGAGAAGCTCCAGCCTTTATTGGTGCGCCGAAATCTGGAAGAGGTTGGCTTAAACAGAATACAAAATAGATTGAAAGGGGCATGTTGATGGAATCAAAATGTTGCTTCTTGGTTGAGTACTAACTTCAAAGGAAGTGACAACTCATCTCTTGCTAAGGACATTGTGGCTTTAACATTATGGCAGCTTTTCCTCCTTACCCCCTTTCTGCTTAACATCTAGCCCAGCCTTCAGATGCTTTGGATTCCAACTCCCATGAAGCCTAGCTAGCATAGTCAATAGTAGCCTGATGAAGAGCTCTGGAGAACTCAAATCCTTGCTTGCTATTTTGTGACATTTTGGTTGATACTAATAGATGGATTTTGGATTCTTGATACAGCTGCCACTGAGGCCACCAACCATTTCCTGTAGCATAAATGCCACTTGACTACTCAATGGGATTACTCCAAAGTATGTGGTCTGTTGCTTACAGCTGCCGTGTCCCTTCTGATTTTACATATAGCTAGTCAGAAGGTAGACGAATATGCTAAAAATGCCATTGCGATTTTGCAAGCTAGGAAACCAAGTACCACAGGGATGTTTTTTTCTTTGCAAGAATGCTTTTTGGCTAAAAAAGTGTTAATGCTCTATATTTGCTAACGCTGCATCTGAGAGGCAATTTGGACCCTCCAAAATAGTCCAGCAGCTGGAGTACTCCCTTTCCCTTTTCACATTTTTTGGATTACGAATGGAAGAATAGATCTGCTTAAGCTATTCCTGGCACACAGATACACATAAAACACACAAACCTTTTAAATATATATGGTTGCTAGGTTGCTGTCATGATTTGACATTCAGCTATCGGCTTCCCCCAAGATATGGCATAACCTGGCTGTACAATGTAGATTAATTTCAATTTGTAAGCGGAGAGGGGAAAGAAGGTGACGATAGAAATAACACTGCGAAGAAACATTATGCTTAGAATTATGAATGCAACCTTGAAAAAGTTAAGGCACACCTAAGTCTCATTGAAATAGGTGAGCACCCATTGTTTTTAAAGCATGCTTAAACTCTGTGGGTTGCTCCCTATGCAGCTACTTATTCATTTTCGTCTTTGAATATTTTTGAAAGGTCACGGTATAGTCACAGATTCTTAAAAGGGGGGCCTGTTCTTCCAGTAGATGGATTGCCATCTTTTAAAACTAGACTGTTGTTGTTGTTTTCTGGAAAGGATGACCGGTATAAACTGCGGGGCAAATGGATGTGCTAAAATCCAGTTTGACTTATTTACTTAGCAAGGAACAGGAACAGTCTTTTCCCTCTGAAGAGGTACATTTTGTGGGGGGTGGAGGTGGGAATGGAAATGTGAGTTTGTGAAAAGCAAGATGTGTTGGGGCTATAACACTCAGTTCTATTTTTATAATGACAAATATATATATATTTGAGGAGAACTTGTTCCCTCAGAAATGAAAGCTGAAAAACTGGAATGGTCTGGAGGACTTTCATCTCTGTGCATGTACCGTATCTCTCTCTCTCTCTCTCTCTCTCTCTCTCTCTCTCTCTCTCTCTTCCATGTTCTCCTGTGCTGGTAATAAGAAATACATTTGGCAAGGCCCCAGTTGCCTGGCTTCCCTGCCCCTGAGGAGTTGCCCCTGGATCAACCCTCTGAGGAGTCCTTGATAAATGGGGAGATTCTCGCATCTCCATTCCCCCCCCTTGCTTTTTTTCCACTAGCAATAATACAGAGCACCTGAATTGTGTTTTACCGTTGGGCTAACATTGCAAGAGACACTCCAACGGTAGCACTATTCCTACTACCCTGCTGCCCTCACTAAGCTCCTGAGCGAGCTAATATCTAGCTTTTCATAAACTACTTTCAAAACAAGCCTGCCTATTCCAAACTGAAATCACACATTGCACAATTGAACATGCTTTTTTTTTTTTAGTATAGTAGGATATTGATGCGCTTGATGCTTCCCGTCCAGGCTATACATTTATTAAGTATTGCTGTTGCCCCTCTTTGGTTAACATCACTGATGTTGGGGTGGGTGGGTCATACCCAAATTGTACGTGCTTTTGTTTGTGTGGTTTACATATGTAATTCGTAAAATTAAAATGTGTCACTTGGTTGAGTAATTCTGTATGTTTTAAGGAAATATATAGCCATTGGACTGTCTTTGGCTTGTGGAGCCTTATCTGTTCTGTTTTGTTTTAACTGACCTTCCCATGGTCCAGCCATGTTAGCGTCATTATTTGGAGTTTGCCCGGCATGATTTCATGCACCTCTCTTTTGTGAGCTCTTCTCCATAATGTCCTGAATACTCTATCTACTCGTGCTTGGAAGCCCCAACACTTTTTGATGCTGTGATGTCATGGGGGGAAGAAAGAATAAACCAAGGATTATTATTTTCAAGAGTAGATGGCACAAAGCAAAGTTTACAGTGTATTTATAAACACCCCCTGCAAGGTGTGAAAGGAAATAGAAAGTAGATGAAATGGAAGAAGAGGTCATTCAATCCTGGCTGATACCTGTTGCTTTTAATCCCATACATATATTTAAGGGCTGGTTTCTGTGTGAATAAATTATTTTGTGCCTCAAAGCTCTGTAAATGTCAGCCTAGCAGAGGAGAGGGCAAACAAGTACAGAATATTTGGGGAGACCTGCATTTTTATAAATATAGTCCTTTTGGGGGTTTATGGGGAAAAGTATATTCACACCAGAAACCGTTGTCAGTTTTATATTAGTTTGATTGTCATGATTTCCCCTCAATGAAACATGGGAATTTTATCTCGTGTGTGTGTGTGTGTGTTCTTTGTGAGGGATCCCAAAGGTGCCATCCTCTTCACAGAGCTACAGTTTCCACATCTCTCTGGGAAGAGGGAGTGACTGCTGGGGAAGTGTGGCTGTGGTGAGGATGTCAGTCTTTGGATGCCTAGTTTACCTACTGATCCAGTGGATTATGGCCAGAAAGATTGCAAGAGTGCCCTGATTTCAGACTGCTGAAAAACTGGAGAGGAGGAGTGGGGTGCTTGTGAGGCAGAATCCTGCCCCAAAATGGCAGGGTTAGGTTAAGAAGCCCAGCATCAGAACCTGGCAACCTAGTGCTGCTGCCAGGGACCCAGGAGGGTTCACCAAAGCCAACACCTTTTTCCAGGTCCTCCACCTCAAGCTGCTGGATCTCCGAGACCCCATTTTAATTTCCCTAATGCCCTGGAATGACACTACTTTTGGCACTCTGGGCCACTGTGGGGAACTACAAAGACCCTGTTCAGAGGACACGCTAAGCCATGGTGGTTAAGCATTTCAAGCTAAACATTATGGCTTAGTATTCCATGTGAACCATGACTTAGCGTGTCATGTGAACCATTCCTAACCATGTTGGCTACATAACCACAATTTAAACACACTCCTTAACCATTTGCTGCAAAAGGGTTAACGGGCTAGCCATGTCTTAGCGTGTTGTCTGAACAGGCTCAATGGCACCTCCCAGCACTTGAAGTACTGCTGCAAAACATGAAAATTTCAAAAAGTGTCCACCATTTTGGCCACCACTGTACATAGGATCACATCTCAAGTGTGTTTGGCTGATAAGGCAGGATTCCCAATCACACGGTATTAGACTTTAAGTGCCAGGTGCCTGACTGCAGATTTAGGCCCTAGGACAGGCAACCTGGTGCCCTCCAGACGTTTTGGACCGCAAGTCCCATAATTTTTGGCCACAGGCCATGCTGGCTAGGGCTTATGGGATTGGTGGTTCAAAGCATGTGGAAGCCACCAGATTGCCTATCCCTGCCCTAGGGGTGAGACAGGGCACTCAGTTTTCTCTGCCTGTTCCTTCTTCCAAACCCCACTGCCTGCTGCCCACGTCTGCTTCTACCTGTCTACCAACAGACATACAAGACACTGATATTAATTTAGCTCTGAACTTTCTTGCCTGCTACTCTCATTTTGTTGCAGTTGACATGGTGGGGGTGGGGGCAGGGAAGAGAAGCAAACAAGAAAAAGGGGAAAGAGCAGTTTTACTTAAACAAGGGAGAAAAGGTTACGAAAGGGGTACCTGAACATGAGCTCAGTCATAGAAGGGTGAATTGATTCAGCTGCAGTGCAGTTATTTGCAGCTTCCCTTCTCCGCCCCCCCCCCTCCCCAATCATTTGAGGGACTTTTGAGTATGTGCACATTTTCTATTATGTTACTGGAAGCAAAAATGCTAGCGATTCATTTTCATTAAAAAGAAAAGGAAAGACAGCTAGAAATTCAGAGAGAGGGCCTAGTTAGTATATCCCAAAGGGAGCTAGCTGGGATATCCAATGGGCCTGTGGTGCCCCCTAAGTGCATGTAACACAGAACCTTACCAAGTGTCAGTTGGCATCCTGCACCTTTGCCAAAACCCAGCTCTTAACCACACTGCATCTGTTTCTGTGAAAACAGATGTTTTGGGGAGTTGACTTGACCCGCCTATGATTCAAATTACAGGCTGCAATACCCAGACCCAGAAACCTATTCCCATCTCATTTTGGTAAAATGAACTAACCCACTAATTTCAGTGGTAGCTTGTAATAAAGCACCAGGGTATTTTAAAAACACAGTCTCCGCATTTCTCCAGAGTTGTGGCTCAGTGGCAGAGCTGAGAGAGAGGATCCCAGGTTCAACCCTTGGCATCCCCTTTTCAAGGATCTTGGGTGATGGGGCTGGGACGGACCTCTGTCAGAGATTTTTGATAGCTGCTGCACAGACAAATATGCAAGGGTGAGCTAGAATGTATATATGGCTGTGTGAAAGGCAGCTTCATGTGTAATTTGTGTAGGGCTTCCCTCCTCCCACCCGTAATGTGGATAGATGTCCTAGTTGTGGGGGGTATTTTGCATTAGATGAGGAGAATTCAGAATGCAACATCTCTGTGATGGTGGTAGTGGGATTAGGAGGTTATTTTCTCTCTATTGGTTGCTTGGGCAATTACTCCTGAGTAATCTGGACCATCTTACTTGTTAGTAGAGCTAAACTGGATTTTTATACTGTACTGCTTTTTGCTGGTACTTCTGAGAAGTTTTGGAGAGGGGTGGCTATGAGGATGCTCAGTGGGAAAAAATGGACTTTGGATACTTTTCTGTGTGGCTCTGAGGATATCATCATTATTATCATAAACTCTCAGTATCTTCTTTTGTAATGGGTTGCTACTGTGCAATTGCTCTGAAATCTTCATTTCCACCACCACCACTACTATATCAAAGGGGTGGATTTTGGATGCACTCAGAACTGCTTCTGGGTACCAAAGAGTGCTTTTCTATCATCATCATCCATCATCATCATCATCATCATCCATCATCATCATCTTGTGTAGCTGTGTGGATTCCCCCCTCCCAGTGTTTTGCACTCATGCTCTTAAAGTCACTTGATTCTCTGTGCAATGGGAGTTGTGAGAATATGAGTAGAATAAGTGTTTTGTGCAGCTGTGTGGATTTCCCCCCTCCCCCCATATAAACAAAAAATGAAAATGTGAAAGTGGGTCCCACGTTGCAGGCTGGGAATCAGAGGTGGTCTCGGCTATGGAGAGGTTGAAGTCCTCTGCTCTTAGAAATGGTCACACTTTACAAAAAGTATGACTAGATTATGGAAAACGGATTGAAAAAAAAGATGCCTGGGAGTATGCAGGCTAAGCCAACCTTTCTAACAAAAATGACCAGACAGCACTTCTTTGGCTAGAATATAGATCTCCATCTCAGGCAGCGATTTCTGTCCCCAGCCTAGATGGCAAGGATGGGGAAAGAGATCTAGTAATTCATTTTCCTAGTACTGGAAATGTAGCAAGGTAGTGACTGCCTGCAACAGGTGAGTGACAACAGGCAGGTATCTTGATCTGACCTTAGGTGAAGAGACATCAGAAGGTGGGATAAATGTGTGTGTTTGGGAGACTGGTGGAGCAGAATAATCGGTTTATGGTCAATTGAGTATGAGGCAGAGCATGTGAGGGCCTAGACCTTCAACAAGTTCTACATACATAGACACACACACCACTCTGGATTATTCTACATTTGTGACTGGCAACTGAACATGAGGAATGACTCCACTGGGGTGGGGTGGGGGAGGAGAAATGCACATGAAATCATTAGGGTTGATAGAAAATTCCTTACTGTGGTGTTAGACTTGCGATGATGCATGATGCATTCACACATCACGCGATATTACAGTCAACAACTGACGGACTTTCATGAATGAACCAACCCATTGAATGAAGAAGAATGTCTGAGGGGGCAGTCTGGGTAACCTAAGCGACGCAGCCAGAGTGGCAAGTGGGCAGGCTTTGGAGGTGCTTGGTGAGGGCCGGTGGGTGATGTGTTGGCATTTGAGCTAGCAAGACATTTCGTATGCTTCCCAAAGCTGGGCTGCCCCCTCGGGTCAAGCACTGAATGTGCTCTGGTGCGATGCAACCCAATAATTGGGAGCGATACATAAATACCATTGAAAAGTTCTGTGATCTTTCCGTGAGTCAGGTACCAGTGCCTCAGGCAAGCTGCCTACAAGAGATGAACCAACTGTATTTACGCCTCTCACTCCTATCTGTTGCATTTTACAACCAGCTGCTTCACTGTTCATTTTTCCTTCCTCCTGCCTCATCAGGAATGTTGCTTCCCTGATTGCATAGCCATTTGATTGTATCAAGGACTGGATACCTGAGTTACGCTTGTGAAGCATGATGAACAAAACAATTCCATTTTGTTCTTCAGTGCAAACCATAATCTGCGCTGGAGGATCACAAAATGTGAGCCCAATAGCCAGGTGTAGCCACCTGAGATGCAACACACATCGGTGGCTTTTGATTCTTCCTGAATCAAAAGACACCGAATCAAAAGTCAACTTCCTGACTGTTAGAGCAGTACGACAATGGAATCAGTTACCTAGGGAGGTCGTGGGCTCTCCCACACTAGAGGCCTTCAAGAGGCAGCTGAACAACCATCTGTCAGGGATGCTTTAGGGTGGATTCCTGCATTGAGCAGGGGTTTGGACTCGATGGCCTTGTAGGCCCCTTCCAACTCTGCTATTCTATGATTCTATGATTCCAGAAGCAAAAATAGCATAGTTGCAGGTGGAAATGTCCTGAGTAAAGCAACAGGTTTCTGAAACAGAGTTGCTATTTCTTTAAAAGAAAGAAAGAGAGAGAGAGGGCATGTTTACATCTCCCTGCGATCTGGGAGGGAGGGGGGAGGATCTCACGAGATGCTGATTGCGAGATCCTCCCCCTGTGTTCACATGTGGCGTGCGACATCCAGGGAGGAAGGAGGATGTCACGCCCGCCATTTTTTTTAAAGTGCAAAAATAATTTTAAAAATAATAAACCCCGACCCCACCCCACCCCACCCCCAATGGCCCTGGACTCTTCCCGTCCTGGCTCCTTCCCTCAGATGCTACTCGCGGGGAAGAGGGAAGAAGCCGAGACAGCCGGCCACACCACCCGTGGTCATCGGGATCGTCCCAGGACTGCGGGAAAAAATGAGATAAAAGGGTATGGCGATATCCCAGGGAAATGGGGGCATCATCCCTCCCTGCTCCTGGGATCCCTTGTGGGTCATGTGGACGCACAGGGACGATCCCTGGGATATCGCCCAGTTTAGGCAGGCCCAGAGAGAGAGAAACAAAAGTATTGTTCAGTTAGGCCAATTTCACAGAATGCGGAAGGCTAGTCAAGGCTTTTGTGTTGCACAACAGTCTTTGAAAGGGGGACAACGTGTACTTATGCTAGGATACGAAAGCAAATGTGAATTAAGCATTAGGAAAACACCACCCCAATCAAAGATGCATAGCTGGGTTGTGTGTGTTTTTTTTTTTACAGATGTCTCAAAGCATGCCATATCACTTTTTTTTTGGCAAGGAGAAAATATCCATGGAATTTAAAGGGAACGTTTTACACATTCCTAATCAGCACAGTCTTGTAGGCCAGAGCCTCAATAATAGTTCCCACCCCCCACCCCATTCAGGACTGTATATGAGTGCACTGTCATTCCACAAACATTTCAGAAACTGACAGGATATGGCCAGAAACTCATGGAATTCAGGCTTCTTTTGACTATCAACTTTAACTTAAAAAAAGAGAAAGTTTCTAGTGTTTATGGATGCAAAGATTTTAGTTTAAGGTATTTATATACCAGCTTTCATAATATTTATTCCATACATAATTTAAACAACGTAATTTAAAACAAACAGTAAGACATACAATGAACCGCCCTCCCCCGATCTGGTTCGTTCCAGATGTGTTGGACTATAATTCCTAGCACCCCCCAGCCAGCATAGCACTTTTTAAGATTTAAGTACTGACTTTGCTGTTTTAATTGCTGTTTCACAGCACAGTCTTCTGTATGCCTACTCAGAAGTAATTCCCATTGAAATTAGTGGGGCTTACTCCCAGGTAGGAGGGTCTAGGAAGGCAGCATTAATTATACAGTTATATTGTGTTAACAGTGTTAATGAACCACAGAGGGAGCTTCAGTGATTGGGCAGTATAAAAATGCAATAAATAAATGAATTTATTGCTTTTAGCTGGTTTAGCTGGTTGAGGGATGCTTGGATTTGTAGTCCAACACATTGGTAGGGCCCTGGTTGTGGAAGGCTGCAATAAACCAATTAAAAGTAATCAATAATATAATTAATGCAATTACTCAATTAAAGCTGCAGTTCCAGACCCTCTTACCTGGGAGTAAGCCCCACTGAACTCAGTGGGCTTTACTTCTGAGTAGACATGTGTAGGACTGTGTTGTGAAACAGCAATTGAAATGGAAAGTCAGTTCTTAAATGCTTTAAAATATAGCATCCTCCCACTACTTATTTCAAAGTGCAAACCATTAAAATGCCTAAGAAAATAAGCATGTATTATCCTGACACCTAGAAGATAATAAAGTGGGAACCAGGAAGGCCTATTTGGGGAGAGAGTTTTACAACTGGGGTGCCAACACCTGTTTAATCACTAATGTTGGTGCTCTGAGAAGGCTTTCAGTGGACAATCCAGGAAGGAGGCTGATATGCCTGGAGGTGTGTGTGTGTGCAAGACCTGCTGAGATCTCAGAAGCTCCAGGGGTTGCAGAATCAGGTCTTAAGTAGCTGGCAATGGCCCCGTTCAGACAACACGCTAAACCATGCTGCTTAACCACAAAATGGTTAAGGGAATACATTTGCATTCCCTTAACCATTTTGTGGTTAAGCAGCATGGTTTAGCGTGTTGTCTGAACCAGGCCAGTGTGGCTTCAGTGCTGCTCTGTGTAGCTCTTTGCCGCTTTGCCATCACCAGCAAAACACATTATGCAAAACCATAAATTATGTAGATATCCTTAGCTTGCATAACATTAAAAGCACAACATTTGAATTGCCGCAGTACAGAATTTTTTTTAACTTTTTCAAAATCTGAGTGACAGAAGTCCATGCAGTCCTGCCACGATGACTGCGACTCTGAACAGGTAAACAGGAATTGAGCAGCAGAAGTTCCAGGCTCTGCCTTCCGTGTTGATCCTGGTAGGTTGTTTGGAGTAGCAACCATCAGCAGGAGAATTGGCCCTGTCCCTCGGTGGTTTGCAGGGATCAGCTGCAGCAATGCAAAGTTTAGCAGGAAACCATAACCGCATCAGAGCAACAGAGGCGATGGATGGCTGATTTAGTAGGAGACAGTAGAACTGCCCAGTTTCCCTGCTTTGTATCTGCCTGCTGCCTGGTATCAAATAAATAGAGCATTAGCATCAGTTACTGTAGGCTGACCTGAAGCAGTAATATTGGTATTACTATTTTTCTATCACTGTTCGTAAAATTTCATAGCAGTTTACATAATAAAACAATACAAACAGTGCTCAATAAAATCGACTCATCTAACCAATAAAAAAAGTTCAATAAACGGCAGCAAGAAGGCAGGCAGTGAAAAAAAACTCAAAGGCCCTCTGGAAAGACTGCAGGGAGGAAGCTAAATGCGCCTCTCTTAGGAGAGCGTTCCAGAGCGTAGGGACTGCCACAGAGTAGGCCCCCTCGCAGTAGAGGCCAATCTATCCTCCATATGATTCAGAACCTGGAGTAGGGCCTCAGGGGAAAAGAGTCTCTCCACTACTTTCATTTATTACATTTTTATACTGCCCAATAGCCACGAAGAAGAACCGTAAATATACAGCAATTTAGAACAGTTCAAACAATATTTAAAAGCAAACAAACAGGACTAACTTTAAAAAGCCCCATCATATGCCATCAAATGCCTGGGGGTAGGGGAAAGGCTTAACCTGGTGCCAAAAAGGTGACAACATTGGTGCCAGGCAGATCTCCCTGGGGAGAGCATTCCACAATGCGAGGGGGCACCACCAAGAAAGGCTTCTCCCTTGTTGCCATCCTTCAGACCTCCCTCAGAAAAAGCACCCAGATGAAGGCCTCTGATGTTGATTGTAATGTGTGGGTTGATTCCTACTAGAAGAGGTGCTCTGTCAAGTTTTATGATCTCAAGCCAAGTAAAGTTTTACTAGCTGTACCCAGCGTAACATATGCCATTGTAGCATATCTTAAAGTTTATTAATAAAATATCATCGTGGGGGTGCGGGCTGCTTGGAGGCCGCCTATACAGCACTGTCTGACAGATCTGGGGGCGGGGCAGGGAGGACGGGGGGAGGGATAGCAGGTGTTCCCCTCTCCCCGGGGTTACTGTCAGCCTTGGGCCACCCGCCCAGCTTGCATGAGATTAGGCCGGGGCCTGGGCTCGCAGCAGGCGAGCGGTCTCCCACCCGGCCACCAAGGGCCCCGGCTGTGCCTTGCTCATGCTCCAGACCATGGCGCTGCCCCCTTCATGTGGGGTGGGAGTGAAGAGGCAGAAAGGGGGTAGGATTACCTTGGAAAGCCCGGAGGAGTTGGGCGAGGGGCTTAGCAACCTGTATCAGCTGACGTTGCACGTTGTTACTGTTGCTTAGCAACCTGTATCAACTGAAGCCTTTACGGAAACATACCTAAGCGTTTTATATATAGATACATAGGTCAAGACTAGCACCTTGAAATATACAGTCAGCCAATGCAAGCAGGTCAGAATCAGTGTTATATGCTCAGACCTTCTGGTCCCTACTATCAACCTGGCAGCTACTTTTTGCATAAGCAGCTGCATCTAAAGGTCTTACTACTGGAGAATAATTCCCTCAACTGTTTAGGGCTTTAAATATCAAACTCAGCACTTTGAACTGGGTCTGTAAGCAAATTGTCAACCAGTGCAGCTGCCTCCTTTTCAAGAGCAGCCCCTCACAGGAGCTGTTCATACCACACAACAGTCCACGATAGGTTACTTAACACACGTTGAGACTGCAGTTCATGCGGGGTGTATGTGGTAAACATTTTGAAAATGCAAGCATCACTCAGAGGTTGTTGTGTCATGTAAACCCATGAGTGTGTATTCTTCAAGGGTTAAACAACCCTTGCATAACCCATAGTCTGTTTTAGTGTGCAAGTTGTTTAAACCTTGTATAACCCATGCTTCCTGGTTTCATGCAACACAACAACCCCAGAGTGGGAGGCATATGCAGTGTAGTGCCTGTGAGTGCCACGGCTCGTCGTGGGATAAATAACCTGCAACAAGCCATGGCATATTGTCCGAGCCTGGTCACAGAGTGCATTGCAGCAAGTCACCAAAGCTTGCATGACAGTGACCAGGTTGCTTATCTTCTAGCAGCAAGTGTAGCTGGCATATAAGATGAATCTGATTAAAGATTCTTGGGAGCAACAGCCAACACCTGGGAATGCGTAATGGCATAAACCTGGAATTTCCAAGGGAATGGAGCACCACCCTGACCATCCTAGCATGGATGTTGCACCTAGAGATGTTGCATACCTCCTCAAGTCACCTGTGGGTGCTGGGTGGAGGACTAATCTTTGGCGTATCTATCTATTGGCTTGTTGGTTTGCTGTCTTTAAATTATTTATTTTTCTTCAGGCTGAAATACCTTGGAGTAGTGTACATCAAACCATCAAATCAAAAGTACAATCAAAAAAAGAGAAGACCAAGCAGATGATAGAATAATATCCAGATTAAAATAATATCAAAACCTAAAATGCCAGGGTGAATAAAATGTCTTCAGCCTGTACCAGAAAGATAACAATCTCAGCACCAGGCAAGCCTCCCTGAAGAAAGCATTGCAGAGTCAGGGTGCTACAGTAGAGAAGGCCCTACTCCAGGCTATCCCCCCCTCCTTGTCTCACGCAAAACAATGGGGGTTCTAAGGAAGGGTCTCTGAGATCTCAATAAGCAAGGACCTTTTCTTCTGCCACTCCCAGTTTGTGGAATGGCTTGCTGGGAGAGATTCATCAACTTAACAGTCTTCCAGGATTTAAGAAAGCCATAAAGACTGATCTCTTCCGGCAGGCCTACCCAGTTGAATTTTAAGATGCCTTTTTTAATGGTGTGCTGCTTTTAATGATGCACTGGTTTTAAATGTTTGAATTAGTTGTATTTATTTTATTTGTGTTGTACCCCACCTCGATCCAGAGGGAGAGGCGGGTAACAAATAAATGGATGATGATGATGATGATGATGATGATGATGATGATGATGATGATGTAGGTTCATGTGGGAAGAGGACATTCTTGAGGTACCCAGCTCCCTAGGCTTTTAGGGCTTTAAAAGTTCAAACCAGCACCTTGAATTACTATGACAACTTCAAGTTCTGAGGACCAAATGCTAGGGGAAATGGACGGGAATAAAGCACTGAACTGGAGAGCTTCTAATGTTCCATCTGTGGAAAAACCTGAAGCACGTGCCGTATGTTATAGTTAGTTTCTGTTACTCTGGGTAAGAAGTGACTTGTAGGACAGGTCGATTGTACTATTTTGCTGCCTCTTTCCTGAATCTTTTGGGAATGGACTGAGCAGCTCTCTGCCTCCCAAACCAATAGGAAGCTCCAGGGACAACTGCTTACAGGGTCTTTTAGGAGAGAGCATTGGCAATTTACAAAACTGTTGTGGTATCTGATTATTTCTAAATGTACACGTTGGGAATAGAGGGGTAGGAAAGTGACCAGACACAGCACTATTCTGTAAAACAGCGCCAGTCTTCCAAGCATTGATTTGGAGCTCCCCAACTCCAAGGCTCTTTCTTCCATCCAGCTCAAAGGCACTCTGATTTCTGTCCTCCTACATTAGCCCATTGCAACTCCCAACTGCTTGTCAGCTGCCACCTGAGTGGTGTATCATAAGCTCAGTAGTCACAACTACTGTATTTGCCCCAAAGGCACAGAGTAAGCATCTTTAGCTAGCTTTGGAAACATCAGCCATCAGTGCTCATTAGCAAACAAATAAGTAAAGATATATAAAACCGTTAAAAAACTAAACATGTGGGTGATTAAGATGTGCTGCCATATGCCTGGGCAAAAAGGAAAGTCTTAACCTGGCGCCAGAAAGATAGCAGCGTTGGTGCCAGGCGAGCCTCATCAGGGAGATCGTTCCATAGTCTGGGGGCCACCACCTAAAATGGCAATCACCGAAAATGGCAATCTCTTTATGTGATAACCCACAATAGTATTTGCATGAAATGGCGATTGTAGGGGGCAAAGAGAAATGTTAGCTGTATGCTTCACAATGGACGTAATGCATACGGTCGTCCAAAGCCCCCATAAAACCATTAAGTCGAACGTCTAAAATTAGCTGCACTCCTGAAACTAAGGACACGGTTCTATGCATGTTTAGATAGAACAAAAAGTCCTACAACTCCCAGCATCCCCCAGGCAGCATAGCTAGCTGGGAATTGTATGATTTCTTTTTGTCTAAACATGTGCAGGATTACTCCTGAAATGTCTGAAGCAGTTCTAGGAGTCAGGCAACATGCAGTGTGCATACAGTTTAGAACAGATGGTGTCAGTGAAATATGATGGAATGCTTACAAGAATGGACTGTGGAATACATCAGCAAGGGAGGTGGTTGATGTGTGTAATCTTACCATTCAAATAGCACATATCAAGTGCCAGTTTGGTGTAGTGGCTGGGCTGTTTGATTTGGAGACCCCAGAGCAGCTATGAAGTTCATTGAGTGATGTGACCAGTGACTGACCCAATTCACATGATTTCAGGGTGGCTTATAAGAGACTCGTGTGGCGCAGAGTGGTAAGCGGCAGTTACTGCAGCCGAAACTCTCCCCATGGCCTGAGTTCGATCCCGGCGGAAGCTGGTTCTCAGGCAGCCGGCTCAGGTTGACTCAGCCTTCCATCCTTCCGAGGTCGGTAAAATGAGTACCCAGCTAGCTGGGGGAAAAGTAACCGCGACTGGGGAAGGCAATGGCAAACCACCCTGCTACAAAGTCTGCCAAGAAAAACATCAGCGAAAGCAGGCATCCCTCTAGGAGTCAGCAATGACTCAAGTGCTTGCACGAGAGGTTCCTTTCCTTTCCTTTAAGCCACCATGGCTTAACGACCCTGCCCATGCCAATCAGATGCTAAGGGAGGATTAGCATAATTAACCTTGGCAGTGTGGCTTTGTGTGTCATGTGAACTTGGCCAGGGTGGCTTGTTGCCTTGGTTAGCAAGCCACCCAGAACCCATGTAGGGTTAATCCCCCTGGCAAGTGACCGGCACATGACTGGCACGCAACTGGGATGCAATCAGCATGCACAGCAAGGGAAATAAGCCACCGTGACTTATTTCCCCTGCCGCAAGGCCACCGTCTTTCTACTTCAGAGGGTAGTTGTGAGGATAAAATGGGAGGACCCCCCTCCCATAAAGCCTCAAGCACATTTGTGGATGGGCAGCATACAAATGAAGACAGCTAACATTTCTCTTTGCCCCCTACAATCGCCATTCCATGCTTCTACATACCTGATATGTTGGAACAACAACAAAACTGTTTCTGAGCATGTGGAGTTTTTCTTTTCAAGTCACTTAAATCATAGCACCAGTGTTTATCCCCATAGAGTGTCAGAGGCTGAGAGAGTAGTGGATTGCCTAATGCCATCACGTGAGATCATTGCTGACATGGGATCTGAACCAGAGATTTCCCAGCTGACAGTTCACACTCTTAGCCACTACACGACCATCAATTCCAGAGTTTTAAAAATAGATGCATTAGACTAATTCTGCTTCTGTAACCTCTCAGAATTCCCCAAAACCTGCAGTTCCATTACCCACATCCACATGACTGTCCTCCTCCTCCTCCTCCTCCTCCTCCTCCTCCTCCTCCTCCTCCTCCTCCTCCTCCATTTTTAATAAAGAAATATTCCCGGAACCCTTAGTCTATCTTTTATTTGGAATGCCCCTCAGCAGTGATGAATGCCTTCTGCATACGAAGGGGTGTGTGTGTCAAGCTTCTAAAATGTTTAAATTTTAAATTGCACGAAAGAAAGCCAAACAATAAAATAAGCTGGCTTTTAGATTCAGGAAGGTTTCAATTTAAACACAGATCTTGTTGTCTGGGCTATTCTTAGCTCCTTGAAGCAACACATGCTCTCTCCAGCCTTCATTTGTGAATGTACTGCTCTGTTCTTAAAAGGAAAATCTCTTTGAGTTTCAACTAGGCTCTCTTGTTATAACCAAGAAAGGAAAGCAGCAGGAGAGCTGTCCGTGGGAGACTGGACTTGAGTCAATAGCAATTAATCAGAATGAATAATTTGTAAAATGTATCTTTTCCTTGGGTTTTGATGCCTAGTGAGGCTTCAGGAGAGGATGGGTGAGAGAGAACAGGTGATGTGTTGCGAGCCAAAATAAACATTAAATCCGTTTGTTTTCCTTAAATGTCCTTGTGTGACAGATGGCAGACTGATTTTGTTTAACACGTCAAGGCAGCATCTACAAAACCAAACGAGGTTTCTTTAATAGTCTGTCTGAAGGCACTTGACATGGCTTCTACTGGTGTTTTCTTAAAGCTTGGGCTTATAAATGAAATAGGGGTCTGGCTTAGTTGATACTTTCTCCATAGATGTGATGGGCGAGTAAGAGCAGGCATTCTCACCCTACCCACTGGACATGCATAGTCATGCTATTTGAGTAGGGCAGGGATGAGCAACCGGGTGTCCTCCAGATGTTTTTGGACTACAACTCCCATAAACCCTGACCATTGGCCATACTGACTGGGGCTGATGGGAGTTCTATTCAATCATTGTGCCCATGTCTAGTTGCTTGGTGGGATAGGAAGCCATGTTTTCACTTTCTCACCATATATAGGAAGCAACTGTATGGAAAAGCTTCATACATTTGAGGCCATTATCATTTGTTGAGCAGATGAATATATCCGTATTTTTTAATGCTGCCTAATTCCTTCTCTTCCTGGAGTCACACACTAGCATCTCACTAAGAGATAGAACCCTGGGGGCGGCTATATAATGAAGGGCTGGTCAGCCTCCAAACGTTCAGGACAGCCTCCAACTGTTAGCCCAAGTGGGCCAGAAGCAAATACATGGTCGAAAACAGGCCATGTTCCATAGTTCCGTGGGGCCAGAGGCAAGTGTATCGTTAAAATCGAGCGGGGGTCAGGATCCAAGGCAGCAAAGGAGCACAAGAGAGCACAGAATCCGCCGATATGCCGGTGAGGCAATGTGCATGATACAGCACTCTCAAAACAAACAAATGACCACATCCAGTTTATAATTTTTTATAGATTTTTTTTTTTAAAAAAAATAAAAAATATAGCTTTAATTTTTTAAAACCTATACATATATAAACAGATTTTAAAATGCAAAACATTTTATATAAAACACCAGGTTCAGTCACCCATCCCATCTCCCATCAGCCCCAGTCAGTATGGCCAATGGTCAGGGATTATGGGAGTTGTAGTCCAAAACATCCAGAGGGCACACAGTTGCTTATGCCTGCTCTACTCAGATAGGATGTCCATGCGTGTCCAGACAGCACAGTCAAAAGGAGTTTAGGCAATACCCTCAAACAAGCAGCACCTTGCTTGAATTGCAGAGCTAGTCCTAAGTCCAGGGCGGCATAGATTGACCCTCAGGGTCTGGTGACTAGAGGCTCAGACAGGCTGCTCCCGCAGCCTAGATGGCACCCGTGAAGCCCAGAGCTTCGTTTGCCAGGCTTTTGGTAGGAGCAGAGGTAAAGCATCGCAGCCTGACTGCTGGAAGCCCCAGTGCACGTCCCTCCTTTTCCCGGCAGTGCTCCACAGGAGCGATGCAGATGGGGCAAGCTCAGATCTCAGTGGTGTCTTGTCTTGAGCTTGACAAGAAGCCCATGTGATGCAATGCAATAAGAAAGACCAGTAGTTGCAGCACCATGGAAAGCTCCAAGGAAGCAGCTTTCTCCAGCAAACTATGGATTAACCGTTGGGTTGTTTAGCCCCTGAACAACCCAATGGTATGGGTTCGAACAACATGCCAAGCAACGTATAAAGGAGCCAATCGTATCCACTCTGTCCTGCTCATCCCTGGCAGCCCATGCATTGTTTAACCCATGGGCTGTTATGTCGTGCGAACCTGGTCAGAGACTGGTCTAAGGTCTCCCAGTGAGCTTTGTGGCTGAGTGCAGGATTTGAACCTGGGTCTCCCAAGTCCTAGTCAGACACACTAACTAATTGTCTTGTACAATTGTAACTTCCATATTAATTCTAATGAACCTTTTCTTATAACTCCACCAGCTCACCGTTCCCCCCTCTTAGGAATTGTCTATGGTTTATGTGCTGAAGTAGCTGTTACAGCATATGCATATGCACAAATTGTAACATAATTGTTATACTTACTGAATTAGGAGCCCTAGGGACATTCTCTGCTGCTTTCCAGCATTGAAATGCAAGCAAGATAACAGCAAGACGAGAGCAATGTAGAGCAGAGAATTAGCTGGTATGCAAGGCAAGAAAGCTGATGTTGAATCTAATGTAATCAGACCTGGATTAGGAATTGAATATCTCAAGTAGTGATGCTTTTCTAGGTCATTCTTTATGTACCTACCTAACACAACCCTCTCTTGCATCTGCTGATCTGCAAGTGCTGGTTGGCTTTGGATTTAGCCCTTTGATTCCTTTCTCCTCCATCCACCTTTAGCTTCCTGACTTGCTGTCAACATAGGCAGCTTCTGCTTTAAGCTGAAAATTCCTGTTCTGCAAATCTGTGGCATGAATTAGAGACAAAAAGATCAAGTATTCTTTCTAGGGCCATGAAAGCCCAGCTTCAGTTGAAAAGAAATAAGAAATTATTTTTATCGCTGGGATCAATGGAAACTGCAACAAAATATTGCAGTGTATGCCCATCTCCGAGCAGGAGTGGTCCTGTTCACAGTTCCTTGCCACCACCCCTCCCCACCAATTTTATGTTTTTTGGATTGGGACCATGGCGCTCTGGGAGGGGACTGTTAACACCCCCCACCCCATTTTCATTCCAGAGTTCTTCCATCTGCCACCCATTCTTCAGTTGCCTGACCACTGTGTGTCTTGATCACCAGGATTGTGCTTTGGGATCCTCCCCTCACCTATTTAAAATATGTATACGCATAAAATATTACAACCGTTATTGATACAAACCATAAACTAAATCCAAAAGCTCACAGCAACAGACATATTGTTAATGGTCATTTAAAAAAATTCAATAATGTTTCTCTAGCTTCTATTACAAGTATTGATATTCCCATATCTTTCTCTGGTCTCTCTAATACAAGTTTTTTCCCCCAGCTTCAATTTACAAAATTATGTACATATGTTCTTTTCGAGCTTCTGAGCTCCCTCCCCTTTCCCCTCCCCTCTCCCTCCTCCTCTCTCATGTGGGCATTCCCACTGCCCTTTCCATTTCAGAGCTATGCTGAATATTGTGCCTGCACCAGCCTTTTAGGTAATCATCCTTAACCCAAACCACAGTTTACAAACCTACTTCATTCACAGTAGCCAACTGTGGCTTGCCATTAACTGTGCAATTCTGTGCATGCTTATTCAGAAGTAAGGCCTACTGTGTTCAATAAGGCTTATTCCCAGCATAGGATTGCAGCCTAAATGTGGTTATCCAAAGCACTGGTACAGATCTATGCAAGCCATAGTTGGCCCTGAAACCCATAGGGAGGGCATAAAGCTTGTGCGAGAGGTGTTGTAGATCGCAAGCTGAATATGAGCCAACAGTGCGATATGGCTGCAAGAAAGGCAAATGCTATTTTGGGCTGCATTAATAGAAGTATAGCTTCCAAATCACATGAGGTACTGGTTCTTCTCTATTCAGCCCTGGTTAGGCCTCATCTAGAGTATTGCATCCAGTTCTGGGCTCCACAATTCAAGAAGGAGGCAGACAAGCTGGAGCGTGTTCAGAGGAGGGCAACCAGGATGATCAGGGGTCTGGAAACAAAGCCCTATGAAGAGAGACTGAAAGAACTGGGCATGTTTAGCCTGGAGAAGAGAAGATTGAGGGGAGACAGGATAGCACTCTTCAAATACTTAAAAGGTTGTCACACAGAGGAGCGCCAGGATCTCTTCTTGATCCTCCCAGAGTGCAGGACACGGAATCTCTTCTCTTCTCTCAGGAATTCTAACAGCATTTAACAACATTAAGTTTGTTTTTAATGGACCCCAGAATTGTTGTTTTTAACCCTAACCATAGTTGGGCAATTGGGTAGCATTACACGTCTGCACCAGGCCATTGGTTTGTGAGAACAGGAGGAAGAGGGGTGGGAATTTAGAATGTGAAGGAGATGTTGAATGATATGGAGTTTGTGCTGGATGCAGAGAGTGGGGAAAGCACATGTCATATGGAGAGGTACATGATTTGGTAGCAGAGATACAAACCAAAGAGAGTCACAGAGAAAAAACGTGCAGTCCAAGCAGGAGATTGATGTGATTCCTTCCTCTCCTTTGCTCCCATATTCCATATGGTGATGATATGTTGCTCTTCCCTGTACGGTATTCTGGTTGAGGAGCTTGTTAGGAAGGGATAGATCTTCTTGGTACTATACAGGGGAAAGTGATGTAGCATGGTGACATGGAATAGGAATAACAAAGACGTGGAAGGAATCAAATGTAAAGCTAAGGCTGAGTGTAGATGGGAATGTTATCAATGGATACAGGGAATAATCATGGTAAGAGGACACCTTGAGAGGAAAGATGATAATTTCTAGGAGGTGAAACCACATAAATTTTAGGTGCTATTTCTCCTTCCAGAAGGTTACCCACTCTAATATAGAAGTCCTGCTGTACAAGATAGCTGGTTGCCCAAAGGTGAAGAAGGTGTGTAGGGGAGCCTGCACATATTTAAGCTTGCCCACCTAAGCTCTGTGAATATGGAATGGAGTTTGGGTATATAGTCAGCAGATGCAACCTTGATTTTACCCTTCCACAAGTTAATTTCTATCTATATAACTGCCTTAACAAATCATGTTAAGCCATGATTTGTTGCCCTACCCCAATTTTATCTGGCAGATGGTTGAACTAAGTGTGGGGTTTTTCTCAATCCCCGGGTTGTTTGTTTCCCTCCTCCTTCACCTGCTCCCTCCTTCACCTGCTCCCAAATAGATTTGCAGTGCTGTAGAGCGACTGTATGTAGAGTGGCTTGTTGTTGTTGTTTTTTATCAACTTCCATGCCGCCTCTGAATCCTAGTGAAACAACCCATGGTTCTGGGTTCACACATAATGGTAATCCATGGTTTAAACATCCCAGAGTTCACAACCCAACAATAAACCATGGGTTCTCTCTCTGGGTTATTTGTGGTTAACAAACCATGGCTCGTTAGCATGGCTGGATTTGCACATCATGACAACCCAGAATTCAACAACCCATGGGTTAAATAAACCATGGGTTACCATTATGTGTGAACCATGTCAATGTCTAACAGCTTAAAGAATCTAATTAGTGCTGCAGCATAAGCCTTTTTGCATAACACTTTGCCACAAAATGCATATAGTGGTAGATCTGTGACTCAGAACATATATACCTAATTCTCTTCATTTGATGACGTAGGCCTTGGTCCATGAAAGTTCATGGCACAATAAATTGTTTTGCCTTTAAGGTGCCACAGGACTCTTGACTGTTTGCAGGGGGGAGGGCAGGTTATGGCAGGCAGGACATCAATTCTACCATATTGTACCCTTCTGAAAGAGTGTCATGCTGTTAACCTTACTGCTTACAGGTGCAAGGTGGCATGAGGCACAGGCCTTGAGAGTCAGTCAAACAGATGTTGGGATGACGCTCCTAAATACAGGGCTCCTGTCCTGCCAGTACGCATTCCTTTATATGGCACTTACATGTCACTGGTGGAGAGGCTGGAACTGGATCTTGGTGTTGGCAACAGGGTGCAGGCTTTTGCCCTCTGCTGTTCCTGCAGTTGTTATGCCCAATACAATGGACTGTTGTGTCAGTGCAGTGGTTTGCAGGATTGTGATGTTAGATGACTTACAATAGGAAAATCCCATTGTAGAATAAATGCATTTAATTGTTTTTGATACTATCTGACTTTTTAAAAATGGGGTTGGCCTTTCTGTGTAGCAATTTTGCACAATGGCGGTCTGCAGAGGTCAGTCAATTTTTCCCCTTTTAATATTTAATTGTTAGAAATGGGCTTAGGAAATGAACAACATAGAAGGTTTATTGATTTTATTTTTTTAAAAAAGCAATTGGATCAGTCTAAAATATTTCTAAATATGGGACTCGCTAAGGTGGCATTTTTGTATTGCTCGTGAAACCATTCCCCACCCCCCAGCCCAGAATGCAATGTCAAAGACAGATAATCAAAGACAGTTGAGGGGCATATAGCTTACAGTGCAATCCTATCCATGTTTACTCAGAAGTAAACCATATTTAATTATGTGGAACTTACATGTAGATGTGTATAGGATTACAGCCTAAGATATTAATGCAAGTAATAAGCTGTAGTGCCAGACCAACAATTAAGTAGAATGAAGTATCTGCTTGGGTAGCTGATTTTGACAGCACTGGAAGGTGGCAAATTGTCTGTTATTTAAGGGTGCAATCCCATGTTGGCTAGGGCATGCGGGGAGCCGTATGACTTTTTTTGTGTCTAAACGTGCATAGCATTGCACCCTAAGTTATTATTACTGCTACAAGAGTTGCGTTCTCCTTGCCCTCACCAAGGCTTCTCTGTTTATCAACTCTGCTTGGCCCATAGAACCCTATGGGAGGGGGTTTCCATTTAGATTTTTCTGTCTCAGGTGCCCACATGTTTTGTGCTGGCTCTAATAAGCAGCACTGGCTTAACTGTGTGCATTAGAACTAGGCAGACTGCAGGAGCTAGATTAATTCAGAAGCATTCTTTGATATATGGCTCAATAGAGTAATGTGATATACCCCATCTAAGTTGCCTTATTAAAAAAAAAACCCAAGCATATTATCTCTGCATATCACTTAACTAACTGCTTTAACTTTCCCCATCTTAATGGCACAACAATTATTTTTTAAAAAAAGATTGATTCTGTTTGCAATGAAATATCGAGGTTGTCAGAGCCTTAAAAGCCCTGTAATTTGTGTAGCCAAATGGCAATTAAGTTACACATCCATTTCCTCTCCCTTTCTCTTGCCTAGAAGTGCCATCCTCTTGATTTCATAAGGGCCCCATGGCTGAATGGCTTACAACTAAATTATGCTCAGATGCCAGGCCACTGCACTGCTGTGGTGCATTAGCAGTGCAGTCTGCTCATTGTACCTAAAAGGTGACATTCTCTCTGAGGCTCCACTAATGGTGTTAAGCCCCTGTGCACCACTCCAGTTGTGTGTACATCTGAGGATACACAAGCAGTGCTCAGACATTCATTCAGGCAGAAATGAAAACATAGAATATGGAAGGATCAGCATTTGACCTGTTGCCCGCACACTTCAATCTTCATGCATTCAGGGATTTCATGTGTGCAGAAACTACGCATCACATGATCCATGCTTTGAAAAAATTAAGAGTACAGATTGTACACACCATAGCCTAATGTGATGAGGCTGGGCATACAGGATCCTTGCATACCTGGAGATAAGAAGCAAGGCTACCAGGCAAGACCCTGATTCCCACTTCCAGGTGTTGATTTCTATCTAAATGAAAACCTGAACAGGGCTACTGAACATTCTATTTCAGTGTAAAATGTAATTCCTCCTTTGCATCTATTTGCAAATACAGACCAGCTCGCTTTACAGAAATGTACACCCCTACTTTTGCTGTCAATGGAGCTCTGCGTGTGCACTGGAACCTCCATGTTTACAGCAGAATCAAGGCACTGGGAGCTGAGCATCAAGCATCAGTAACACAAAGCATCTTCTCTTTTCGTGAGATGACGGAAAATAAAAGGTGCTTATCTATCTTGTTCAGCAGCCAGAAAAGGCTCAAGGTGAATTTCTACTTCTTCCAACCAGAACGTTCTTAGGGCAGTGCAGCCAGTACATTTGCAGTGAGTCACCCGCAGCCCCCAGGCAGCAGCACTAACTCATAAGCTGCTTGATGTTGAATAGGAAGACCCGGCATCCTTCCAGCTCCAGTGCCTGCCTTCTAGCTGTTCCCATTCTTCTCTCTAGCTAACTGCCCATGCCAGATATAAGAGATTTCTGCTTAGGAAGCTTCATTATTCCAGGTCAGATCTATCACTTGTCCATCTAGCCCAGTGCCATCTACTTTGAGTGGCACGATCTCTCCTAGGTTTCAGGCAGAGGTATTTCCCAGCCCTGCCTCATTACATTCTTTCCTAAGCAGGAATGCCAGGGATTGATTCTGGGACTACTTATGTGCAAAACATGTGGTCTGCCATTGAGCTGAGCCTTCTCCTTTTTTTCAGCATGCATGCCGTCCCTCATGAACACACTTCAGTCTTTCCAGCTGTTTGAGCATGGATGGTGAGCCCTATATAAAAACCAGTTGCTAAGAATGTAAGAAGAGCGCTCCTGAATCAGAACAAAAGTCCATCTAGTTCAGCATCCATCTAGTTCTTTCTAGGCCAGGGGTGGGGAATGTGTGGCCCTCCAGATGCTGGTGGACTGCAACTCCCATTGTCCCAGCCAGCACGACCAAAGTTGAAGGATGATGAGAGTTCCAGTCCAATAACCCCTGGAGGGTTACACGTTCCCATCCTGCTCTAGACCAACCAGATGTCTTGCATATAGGCAGGGCCTCAAATACTAACATCTTTATCGTCTAACACCACTTCTGCTTTCATTCTGGCAAAAACATTTGGAGTGAAACAAACAAACAAACGAACTATACTTAACACTTTGATTGTATGATAACAACCACCTTGACTTAAATCACCACTTGGCCATGATTTATAGTGTTGTCCAAACCCAGGCAGCATGGCTTGTTGGAGGATTAAACAACCCCCAAATAGCCCTACAACAGCCCATGGGTTGTTTGTTTGAGGTTTGTTTAGCCCCCCAACAAACCATGCCACCTGGGTTCAGATGACAGGATAAGATGTGGATGGGTAGTGATTATGCTTGGCACATGCCAGCATATGCTGCAGTTCACAACAAGCCACCATGGCTTATTTATGCCACGGTGGCTTGTTCTGAATGTGTGAACCGGGTCTATATAACTCTTACTACAACAAAGTTCAAAATGGCTGCCTTCCTAGGTTTAATATCTTCATCTGCATTATGGTGCTCATTTGTGCCCCACTGAACTGGCAAGACAAACCTTTGATGTACTTTGTGTGACAAGAGCTGGAACCTTGTGTTTAAGCAGCAAATGGATTCATAACCAATTCTCCCTGCTTGCTTCATCAAGGTCAATACAAAATGTTTGTCAGCCAAATCTTCTGTCTTTTCTGTGAGGCAAAATGGTTTTGTAGTGTGTGAGGCAGAAAGAGAAATAAAGAGTGAAATTAAGCATCTTGGGAGCAAGTATAGGAATTCCTGTTCCTCCCTGATTAAACCACTTCCCATTTTAATAGATAACTGTGCTCTAGTCTATATAAACAGCACAATGAGGTGGAAATATCCCGCGGTAATAAGAGAGGACTTGTAATTTTAGACTTCAAGTAGAGGATGCCGTCTTTTAATATGTTTGTGTGTAAAAAAAAAATCTACATGAAGAAAAGCAGCACATTGGGAAGAAACGTTCTATCCCAGGATGAGTCTGCTGTGCTAATTTACTAATTGCAGAGAATAGTTTTTTTATGCAAGGGAAGATTTTAAAATGTGATACACTTCCCACAGTTTGAAGTGGTACAGTCATTTGATCTCCTCATTCTGTTATACGCGTAGACCATGGCTGTTTCTACATCTGCCTTTTTTCCATGGATCGTCCCGGGGTCATCCCTGTGCATGCAAATGACACACAGGGGATCCAGGAGCAGGCAGGGACGATCCCTCCATTTTCCTGGGATAATCCTTAGGTGTAGAAAGGGCCCAAGTCTGTCCAGTCCCAGTATTTCTGCTTTTCAACTAGATACCTTATTTGGGTAGTTCGCTAGCTAGGCTCTTTCCAAAGTTTCTGTCAGGAAAAAGAGGATGTAAACAATTTTTTCCCAGAGAAATCATAATTTATACTATGACAGGACTGGTTCTGTTTTGTTTGGGGCCTTCTTGCAACTCCAGAGTTCTAAAAAGAGGGACCATTGAAGAGTAAGGGAAGGCCTATGGGGGGGAAAAGGGAACCCCCATGGAAAAATCCAGAAAAAAACCCATCACTTTTTCAAAAAACAAAAATGTCCCTGGAAATTCCCCTCCTTTTCCCAAGGTCAATATTCCCAATGTCTCATCATATACTTCTTGCAGAATTCAGCATTTTCTGTTGTGGAAATTGAGTTACCTTGGCCCAGAAGACTCATTGTGTTATATTTAGTACACACATCTCTGGCTTTGGTAAAGCAAAATATCCAGCCTGTCTTATTCTGTGCTTTTCTCGCTGTGCAACATAACTCCTTTGGTTGCTGTGCTTCATTGTGAAAAGAGCTGCCATTTCTATTGCTCAGGGTGCTCCCATTTGAATGTGAGTCCTCCCTGCCTCGCTTTCTTTTAAAGTAAAGTGCTGCCATTAGGAAGCATATGGCAGTCAGTGTGTCCTAGGGCACTCTGAGTTCTTATGAGCAGGGGATATGCCATTTTAGGTTCACATGGGATTCTAAGCTGTATGACTCCCATTAAAAAGCAGTGGGAGTCTGGCAGATAAAAACTCAACTCCATTTTCAGAGGTCAGGAGGTATTTCAGCCAGGGTTGCACATGCAATTTAAGGGAGTGGTTTGCTTGCTAAGACTGCAATCCTAAGTATTCTGACTTGGAAGTAAGTCCCACTGAAATGGATGCAGTTTACACCTGAGTAAATGTTGTTGGGGCTGGGCTCTTAAGGGTAGCTCTAGGTTTTTTGGTCTACCTTAGCACTGGTTCTTCCATTGCAGTAATTTTCAAGCTTTCTATCTTTTAGGAAACCTTGCCATATCAACTTCATCATTGAGGAATATCTGCCGTGGGACCCCAGTGTATTGGCTGATAATTCTGGGCCATGTTCTGAGTCATACGCAAGTTCACATTGGCTATGAGCTTTATCACACCAGCGTTATACTGTGCAATCACTGCGAATTACTTGCAAAGGACTCCGAAGTTTTCCAGTTTATAATCTGCTTTTATTGTGAAGTACTCCCATGCATCTTGCTTTAATTGTGCTATAAAGGCAAAAGACTCGCCGTATTTTGATACTAGTTTTCGAGCGTATCATCCGAGCGGCCACTGGGGTGCAGGAGTAGGATTTGAAGAAAAATTAAACAAATGCTTACATCTGCGTAAGCTTTAAAGATAAAGACATCAAAATTGGCACAGTAATAGATATTAAGGAGAGCTTTAAGCATAACAAATTTGAATCAGATTGGGTCATCCATTGATTTTTTTATGATGTTTTTACATTTCCCCTCTTAAACCCATTTCCTGGTATGCAAAGGATCTAGCCACCCAGTAGCAGCAACAACAACAACAGCGATAGCTTAGTGCTGTAGGGGATAATTCGAGGGAAACAGGTACATGGGATGAAGCTCTATGTCTATTGGACCTGTGAAGTGAGAATGGGTCCTAGAATACACCAAAAGCTTTTTTACAGCTATGCATTGCAGAGGAAGAACAGCAGTGGTGGGCAAACTCTCTTTCAAGAAAATTTGTCCATTCCTGCTGAGCTTCTCTTTGAAGAACACCTACTAAGCTTCTAAGAAACCCAGGCCGGATCTACACTACTGCTTTAAAGCGCTTTATAATAGTTATAAAGCGTTTTAACTGCTTTAACGCGCTATAAAACTGTTATAAAGCGCTTTAAAGCAATAGTGTAGATCCTGCCCCAGTGGTTCTCCAGAACTTACTTTGAGAGCTGCTGTTTATAAGCACTATTCTCTAGCCTACTGAGACTCTTCCCGAACATTTTCCTAGGATGATTCAATAGAATAATAGAATAGAATTTCATTATTATTGGAGACTGGGGTTTATGGAGATGGATCTGACACAGGATCTGACACCGTTGGCTGAAATCCATGGAAGTGTATAGCAATACAAAACTGTCAAGTCCACAACTGTTAAGGTGCCACAAGCTGTATGAAATTGCCGTGCATATGTATGTTTACTTCAGCATCCATTCATGTGGTTGTGCCTTTCAACTTAAATGCCAATTTGAAATGGCAACCATCTTACATTTTAATTTGTACTTCAAGGAGCAGTGTGCATGCACAAGATGGTTGCACAAAGATAATGCCAGTTGAACAAAGATGGGTGGGGTGGGATGGGGTGTAGGGATGAAGTTGCATGCATTATTCAGAGGAAGATAACCACTCTTTCACAATGACTTAGCGGTCTAGTGGGGTGGAGGGGTGAAGAGCCCATAATATTTTTATTGCAAGATCTCCCCCCTCAGTACACATGCGGTCCGCCATTTTAAAAAATGTTCTTAATTACTTTCCCCGCTCACCCCACCCCACCCCACCCCACCCCCAATGGGTGCAGTGCTCCTGAGGAGTGCTGCGCCAGCCAGGACAAACTGCGGCGCCCGGCCACTGAGCCTGAGACTGCAGAAAAAGCGGGTCTAAAGGGGAGGGCAAGATCCCAGGTCAAGGGAGGGATCATCCCTCCCTAATCCCAGGATTCCCTGGGATAAAGCCCCATCTAGCTAAAGCCAATGTCTCTAACTTGCTTTGGCAACTTGTGACCTTGAATATTTAAGTCATCCCTAAGTCACCTGCTAGCCTTCTTTGATCTAGGAGTCATTTTGCTTAAGCTCCCCTTTCCATATTCATTCTTAAAACCATCACTCTTCAGCCTGGCAACTGAAAACAACAACAACCCAATTTTGATGGCTATGGCCATCCATTTGTGAAGCACTGGTCTATGGGGCTGGCAAAAATCGGTCAGAGATACTGTGCCAGCTATAAATGTCCTCAGATTTGGATCAAGATCAGGAACATACTTTGCATCTAAGGCCCACCTCTTGTTATTGGTATAGACTACAAAACATCCTGATGCATTCTGGCATGCAGACATTATTCCAGGGCCAAATTTCCCCCCTTTCTCCTCCATTGTAAGTCTTGTGTTACAGTGAGTTTCCAGCACTGGATATCATCTTTTATTTCATTGAGTACTCCATGCCTCGTAACAGCTGGGTAAAGAGGTTTAAAATGAAGAAAGGGTGTTTTTATTATTCATTACCCTTTCTGACCATAGATATAGATTAAAAAAAATTTACTGGTACAAAGGAAAATTGATGGCTCTTGAAAGGGCTAGCATGATCCACAGCACTACAAATATTGCAACATTTTTTAAAAGCCACGTAAGAAGTCTGGAGGGCAGCAAGGGGATTATATTATGTTAGGATCCTATTTTTAGCCCCAGCCATTCAAAGTTAACCTTTTTATTCTTTTCCCATGAAGCATACCTGTTGCTGAAACAATAAACTATTTCTCCTATGGTCTAAAAAGAGGTACAGTAAAGCTCTTTTGACCAAAAGGATTGTGGGGAATGTGTTGAAATTAACCGGCAGCATAATTTTTGCTTTCCAGATACAGGGACTTATTTGAATGTGTGAGTAACCTTCTTGGGCTTTAACACCAAAGGAAGGTCATTGAATTTATATCAATTATTGTGTAGATGGTGTTGTAGAGTTGATTGGAACAGTTAAGTCTCTTCTTAGGCCATAGCTAGACTTAAGGTTTATCCCTGGATCGTCCAGGGGTCAAACCTGTTCATCTAGGTGACACACAGGGGATCCAGTGCTCAGGCAGGGGCAAACCTTGGATGATCCCAGGATAAACCTTCGGTCTAGCTGTGGCCTTAGTTGCACCTAATTTAAAGGCATAAATAGAATCCTACATTCTGCACTCTGTAATACAGTAACTAAATCAATCACACTAGCTTAATAGTTAAGTGCTTGCTCTTTTTAATTCCATCAGTTCAATGAAGTTACAATTTAGTAAATAATGAATCAAACATTATATATTGAATTAATATAAATGTGCCAATTCCATAGATGATCTGGGAACATCAAAATTTCGGCTCTATATCGACCTGCACATTTATAATTCTTAATCTTTACTCTGTGTTACTTTCTGAGATTAAGAGTTTAGAACTGCCTAAGTCCACAGAAGATGCTAGCCCCCCCAGCTGAGTAGACCCATTAGTGCGTGTGTGTGGGGGAGGATGGGTGCTACACATGGTTGTATTCGGGAAGAGTGTTGTGTTTCACAAGTGGGGCATCTGTAGGGCATTGCAAGGATTGCTGCCTTGAAGATTATTTTGACAAAGAATGGTGAGATCATTTGGCTCCTCCAGTGTACCAAATGTTCATTGCAGGAAAATTCCACAGAACTGGCCGCCTACAATGAGCAGGACTGTGAGAAGAAATGTTTTAGTTGAATGCTGCTGTGCTTTGAACTTGAGTACATTCCAGCGATGATGACAGTATTTTGTCCAGAAAACCAGCACTGCCGTTCAGTGTCATGTATCTAGCAGCGTCAGTTGTACACCTCCCATAGGGATCCCTTCCCTGAGACTATGGGTACGTTTGTGATGTATAAGAGGGGGTTTATCCTTTCACTTCAAACCTTGCCCCTTATACACTTTCAAGCCCCAATCAAGGAAATACTGCTTTTCCTAGCAGACTTTGACCACTCTCAATACTGCTGCCACCATATATTCCCAATAATATACGTATTGTCTCACATTGACTAACTTTGAATGACAGATACCACACTGAACGTTGATGAACAAAATAAATGATTATTTATTAATAACACTTTAAAACAGTAGACAAGATGTATTTGTGTATGTTTAATAAGGCACTGGAGTTGTTGTTTTTATTTTTATTATAATAATAATTATTAATAATATTTATTTATATAGCACCATCAATTTTCATGGTGTTGTACAGAACAAAATAAAACAAAATACAAAACACCCTGCCTTATGGTTTACATTCTAAAATCACAGTAACAAACAAACAGGGAGGGGAAACGCCAACCAGCACGGGAGACAATAACTATCCAATTCTCAACTCCTCCCTCAACCTCTAACCCCAAAATAAGAAACTATTTGCCCCTCCACTCTCTAACTAACTCACTACAGACACTCCTATTTAAAACATGGTCACCTCGTGCTCTCCACCAGTTACCAACACACCAACATTTCATTCACTCTGTTTTCTTCCACCTTAACTCTCTTACCGTTTTCACTCCATATACCCTATTTCTTTGATTCCAAGATGCACTTTTTTTTCCATATAAATATCTCTAAAAATGGGGTGCGTCTTAGAATCGCGGGTATGTCTTAGGTTTTTTTTTCCTGTTGGTGGTACTGAAATTAGTGTGCGTCTTACAATCGATGGCATCTTACAATCAAAGAAATATGGTAATTGACATGGACAACATTACCTACACCAACCTGTAAAATACATTACGAGGTTCATCAGATGAGTGTTTTGTCTCACGCTCGCTTCTGCCCACTTACAAATATGCACGCGTCCTTTAGATTACATCTTTCGCCTCCCTCGCACCTCCCACTCCTTCTGCTCATTTTTTCCTTTTAATCCGATTTCCTTTTTAAAACGGAACATGCCACGATCTCCTGCTGTGTGCAGGAAAAGTGGCACCGTAAAAACAGCCTCTGAATGGGCCACGCGGTCTTTGTTTACTTCTTCTTTCCCCTCTGGGAAGAATGAGGAAATGCAGAGAAGCAACGGTAAGGAAACGCGATTCCCACCCCCCAATGTGATGACGCTCTATACCACATAATCAGGCATCACAGTGGCCATAGCTTTCCCCATTGGATAAATGGGACTTTTTTCTTGGATGCCTAGAATAGACAAATCCACCTTTTTGTCTTTTTAAGTCTGCTGGCCAAATTTAAAATCACCTTTTAAAATCCCCAGTCCCCATTTCCCATTTTGCCCATTAGAGTGTGCTGAATTTGGGTCAGAACTGGAACTTGAAAAAGGGGGAAAAGGAAATAGAGGTGGCATATTTCTTGGGAGTGAGAAGTGTGGGGAGATCCCATTCAGCCAATTTTAAGGATGCAGGAAAACCCAGGGGCAAGATGGACAGCTGGTACTCAGCTATTCCTACCCAGGGCAGCCCTGCAGTAGGGCATAACTCACCTTGTAAAATTATTATTATTATTATTATTATTATTATTATTATTATTATTATTATTATTTCTTATTCGTGTCTCCCTTTGGATCGAGGCGGGGAACAACATTAGTCCAAGAATCAACACATGTTAAAAATTCTTCATTTCACATTCATTTCGACACATGCACTTTGATTCTGAAAGCATGCCCGAATAATTATTTTTCTCTCACACTGAAACTAGAAGTTAAGAAATGAACAATTCCCTCTCTTATTTATATATTCATAGGAAAATGTCACATTGAAATAGCGCAGCGCTGAATGGATTATCATAAGCATAATTTGTAATATAGCTGTCTTGATTATTAGTGGATGAAAATAACATGGATTTTATCTTCCTTTAGTAGCTAGCCCTGTGCCAATAATCTTATTTTGTTAATCATCTTTCTTTTCTTCTTTCCACAATCTTTAAGAAGTATGTGTCCGTTGCTTACCAGCTCAAATTTCAGCAAATTAAGCAAATGGGAGAAAGACATTTTTAATTAGGGTAGCTCCTTACGCATCTTCAAAAAAAAGGTAAAAAGAGGACACCGATCTCTATAAAATTTGCATATGCTAATGTATATCTTTCGTTGTACATTTATAAATAATTACTGTAGTTCAAATAGAAATACAGTCTATCTCAGCACAACAGGGGAGACTGTGAGCAGGTGACCTGTCTGGCTTGCTCAGGCTGCTTATCCAGGTGATAAGTGTTAATGCCTCCACTTCTTTTGGTTCTTTGTCTTTATAAACTAGAGAACCCATCAAACAGAGGACACCTTCAAATACAGAACTGTCCTCTGAGAGCCTTTCAGATAGAGGACTGTTCTCTTTAAAGTAGGATGCATTCTGCCCCTACTTTAGGGACCATTTTACAGGAACCGCAGAGCTTTTTTTAAAAAAGTAATTTTATTTACATAGAATCGTAGAATAGCAGAGTTGGAAGGGGCCTACAAGGCCATCAAGTCCAACCCCCCGCTCAATGCAGGAATCCACCTCAAAGCATCCCTGACAGATGGCTGTCCAGTTGCCTCTTGAAGGCCTCTAGTGTGGGAGAGACCACAACCTCCCTAGGTAACTGGTTCCATTGTCATACTGCTCTAACAGTCAGGAAGTTTTTCCTGATGTCCGTCCAGAATCTGGCTTCCTGTAACTTGAGCCCATTATTCCATGTCCTGCACTCTGGGAAGATTGAGAAGAGATCCTGGTGAACATGTAGAAGCCGGAAGGCTTCTCTCTATACAGGGATTCTAAAGTATAAAGTCACTGATAAAGTGGATCTTCCAGATCGCAGAGAGCGTCTTTCTGCCAATACTAGAGAGGGACATGCAGTACTGGTGTAATATCTATACCAAACCTAAAACTCCTGTAATAAAAGTCCTGAGGTCACTTTTTCTGCATATTTTCCTGTGCCTCTGGAATGTGTGACAACTGATCAGGTGGCAAACCCCTTTCTAAAGGAACGTAAGAAGCTGCCTTATACTACTGGCCCATCAGCATAGCATTGTCTTCACTCACCGGAAGTGACTGTCCTTGGTATGAGATGCCAAGGATTGACCCTTGGACATTCTGCATGCAAAACAAGTGCTCTGTCACTAAACTGTGATCCTCCCCCCGCCCCAATCTACACTTAGTCCTGTAGAAAGCCAGCTCAAATTCATGAGCTCGCTCTCACAGTTTGGTGTGTGTCGCCAGTATAACAGTCGGACAGTGTTCCCTGCTTTCTAGATAAACAAGCCCAGTGGTCAGTATAATTCCATCATTATAATGCAGGAGTTTGATACGGAAGTATAATTTATCCTAATGGAAAAAGCCAGTCACTTGGCAACCTGATGAAGTTAAAAATGAGTGGGCATTCACTGGTGAGTCACCAAGGGATCCACCAGCAGACTGCGTATTGTCATGGAAGCCTTAGAGAGCACACGACTCAGATAACTGCACACAAACTTTATTGTCTCTCTCTAGCAAGAAGAGACAGACACAGGGAACTCCTGACTCCACCCAGATACAGTGCTATCTAGGGCTCATCTACACCAAGCAGGATATTCCACTATGAAAGCAGTATGAAAGCTTTATAGCGGTACTGAAGTGCACTGCAGGATCTACACTACTACTTTGTAGTGGTACTGAAGTGCACTGACAACTGTTGGGGCCCATGACGCATCTACACCAAGCAGGACATAACACTATGAAAGTGGTATGAAAGCGGTATATGGTAGGTGTCAATGAGTCCCAACAGTTGTCAGTGCACTTCAGTAGTGCTATAAAGCAGTAGTGTGGCTCCTGCCTTTTATATACCGCTTTCATAGTGGAATATCCTGCTTGGTGTAGATGAGTCCCTAGTGACTAAACCATATAATGACTGGGTTAAATCCAACATTGCACTACCGGACATCTGCCGGTGCAGGGTAATTTTCTCCCTTTCTCTTCCCCTTTTCAGACCTCCATGCCGCTCTGGATGGTTTCCCAGCTCTCCAAAAAGATTTTGAGAGTAGGGGAGAGGAAGGGAGGGGGGGAATCACTTCCCTCCCAGTTCTGCAGGTGGAAGCAGTTTTGTCAGTGGAATGACACTATTGGATATAACCCACTATCCATATAGCATTATTCTGTTTTTACCTTTTCATACTAATGAGAGTTGGCTAATGAGAACCATGGCTAATGATAACTGGGATGTATAATTGGCTTTCAGAATGCCTATTTACGTCAATCCATGACGTCATATGTATTAGGCTGAAACATTCCCCCGCCATGCCTTTTCCACCCACAGAGAAAATACATCTTGTATCTTTTCTCCAGTAGGGAGAAAAGGAATTGGGGGTGAAACAGCCAGAAAAAAATGCTGTTTTCATTGCTTTTTTTTTTTAAGGTAGGGAAACATACATGTCCTTTCCTGAGTGGTTTAAAGCACCATGTTTATTTTCCCCCATAAATATCTTTGGAGCTTCAGACATTTGACACTGGCACCTTTGTGAGGCTAGAGTAACACCTTTGTGTTATTACAGAGTTCTCCATGAAAACGTTTCCATTCTGTTTTCAAAATTCCTCTAAAACAGTGTTTCTGAGACTTTGGATATATTTTTCTTGTCCATCCTTGCAACTTTGAGGTGCCAAAGTGAATATTGCCTTCTGCCCTCTTCTTTACTGAATCAGGATGGGATAGGCTCTGGCTTGAGATTGTGCTTTCTGTGTTTTGGGGATTCCCCCCACCCCGAACATACTTGTCAGCTGTAACATAGGCCTTAGCTAGACCTAAGGTTTATACCGGGATCGTCCCGGGGTCATCCCTGTTCATGTAAATGACACACAGGATATCCCGGGAGCAGGCAGGGACGACCCCGGGACAATCTCGGGATAAACCTTAGGTCTAGCTAAGGCCATAGACTGCATCAAGGACTCTTATGCACTCCCTTGAGAAGTTGTCATCTCTACACATTTATTGGCAGAAAAGGGGCAGATCAGTGCTGGGCTGAACCTCCCTGCTCTGACAGGAATAGAGTGATGGACGCTTGCCACATGTTGATTTAATTTTTCAAGAAACAAAAAGAGAGGCAACATCAAAGGTTCATTGAAGATATGTTTCATCTAACCCAATGTGTTTAGCTATAGTGGCTCTTCTTTAGGGACACTGCTCATGTTGGATTTAGGATAATTTTATTTGATTAAACAATGAAAGCTTCTATACCATCTCTAAATCACACTTAGGCCATAGCTAGACCTAAGGTTTATCCCAGGATTGTCCTGGGGTCAAACCTGTGCATCTAAGGCTGTAGCTAGACCTAAGGTTTATCCCAGGATCATCCCAGGTTCGTCCCTGCCTGAGTGCTGGATGCCCTGTGTGGCACTTAGATGAACAGGTTTGACCCCAGGACAGTTCTGGGATAAACCTTAGGTCTAGCTACGGCCTTGCTTAATCTTTCAGGGCACATTTCAATATCTCTATACCACTGTACTTTGTCACACCGTTTAGGAATCATGGTTACATAGTAGCTTGTAAACTTCACTTGATCATGATTTCTGAAATGTTGATACTATAAGGCTTCCAGGTTTACTTCCAGACTGGCAGATCCTGGATCTACACAATCATTGTTCTTCTGCTGAAAACTACATGTGACATTTCCACCATTTAGGGAAAGTGGGGGGATAGAGCTCTGTTTCTGTGTGTCTGCATACTGCCACTAGCGAATGTGACATAGTCATGTGGGTTGTGAAGGGGCAATTCTGAGCATACCGTGTGTGTGTGTGTGTGTGTGTGTGTGTGTATATATATATATATATATATTTCCTACTGAATCATTTCTTTAATTTATGGTAAATCACCTTTTAATTTAGGTGCTGTTCCTTGATTCCTTTTAACAACTTTTTTCAAAGGTAGGCTAAAAAGTGTTTCGGTGCCAATAAAGACTGGCAAAAAATATAAAATTAACATGGTGTGAAGACAATCCGAACTATAAACGCAGTGTGGTTTTTAAATAATGCTTAAATGTGTGAATTTTCACTAATATATTTTTAATCTAAGTGCTATTACATAAATACCTCAAATTTAAAAATAATATAGGCATAAAAATGTGTATTAGCAAGAGTGAAAAGATTGATTTAAATTGCACTCCTTTAAAATGGTGCCTATGGAAAAGGTAATAGTGAAAGTATCCATTTCCTTGCAATCTATAAGCTTTCAATAGACACCTGAGCATCCCAGATTTTAGTAAGTTATTAACCCATGTCATACAAACACGTTTGAAAAAAGAATGGGAAAGATTCCTTACTAAAGGATTAAAAGCAAGGAAGCAACTAAATCACACACATAAAAGGCCAGGCTCACTATTTTTCTACCTCCTGTGATTTTAAAATCCGTATAATTCCCCCCCACACACACACTTTTGAGGGTAAAAAAATGAAAATGAGATCCCATAAAATATGACCTGCTGTTATTTGGTATTTGCCATGCTCATTAAAATTATATGAACATAGGATTAATTGCATGCAGTCAAATTTATACATTTGGTGTGATTGTTAAGAAATAGTTCTGATATGGAATGGAGTGCTGATTGATTGGGGCATCTTTATAGGAAAGACTTCAGGGAAGTAGAAAGGCAGAAAAACCAACTGGTTCCATTTTGGCTCCACTTTGGCCGGCATATCAAATGGGACACAGCCAATTCATCTCCAATGATATTTTCCTGTATTACAGGAAAAGTGAAGTGATGGAAGGATACCATGTATGTGTGTGCGTGCGTGTGTGTATGTGTGCAGGGCAAAGCCAGGCATGGAGGCAGGGCACAGCCTTTCAGATAAGTAGCAAGACATCCTCTTCATAGCAATCTCCCACTGCAAAATGCAGCTCCAGGAGAATACTGAGTGTGTTCTAAGGCCTTTGCTAGACAACGAGTTAACCTGGGGTGAACCCCAGATGACGCACAGGGGATCTCAGGCTCAGGCAGGGGTCAACCCTCCCTTGCCCTGGGCAACAGGCTCCAGTTGTAGTCTAGTATTTCCCATGTCCTCGGGCTGAGCCCGAGACCGCGAGCATGTAGACCATTCCTCCGCTTTTCCCAGCTACCGCAATTACTCGCGAGTAGCTGGGAAAAGCGTTGGACGGGGCGCAGGGGGAGAGATCGCGGCCAGGGGGGGAGATCGGGGCAGGGGGAGAGATCGTGGCCGGGGGGGAGAGGCGATATATATATATATATATATATATAAAAAAAAAATACTTACCATTGCTGCTCGAGTGTTCCTACGCAGCGGCCCCTTTAAACAAACAAACAAAAAATGGCGGACGCGACGGGGCTTTCCTGCAGCCCGTCACGTCTGAAGTCTGGATTGGAGCGACAGCCCGCGCTACTTGTACCGTGGGGTCGCCCCTCCTCCCGCATGGATTCCCAGGTAGGTCTAGCAAAGGCCTAAGACAGTTTACAGAGGGCAGTGGTGAGGCCTAACAAGTCTTGTCAGCATGTGCCATATGAGCTTGGTGAAGGGTTACCACGTCTCCTAGGTGGTGGAGGCTGGGAACCAAGGGGTGGTGCTTCACATTTCAGGGGTTGGAACAGAAGCTCTCAAACCAAGCCGAAAATACCCTATTCCAGCATCACAGTTCATATTACCACATTCTCCATTCGTGTGATTAGCATCCTGCGAGAGGAGAAGCAGGGCTGGGCTTTCTTGTCTTGCCTCCGTCATAGTGCTCCCATGGCTTTGCTGTGCCACCTTCCATGTGTTGTGGGGGAGATTGGAAGTGGGTAGTCTGGTCTACATGTGTAGCCCTGTATGATTTAGAACCATGATTGCTCATGACAAAGCCAGCAAGGTGTAGAGGCAAGGGCCAGCGAACTTTGACTGAAGCTGTGATTGTGTGATTTTAGAACAGGTGTAGCCCCTATGATATTAGAAGTAAAAGAAATGTAGAGATGACAGAATTAGTAGTCCTTACCCCCAAAACAGGTTTGTAACTGGTACTTCCTTTCCTCTTTGTTGGTAATCTCAGCAAGTAGACCCAATCTTTATATTAGAGCAAGATCTGTCTTCTTGAAGAAGCTATCTATTCCAGAACAGTGTGTACAACTGGACATATGAGATTGTTGCAGTGGCTGGACTTTTCCTGACAAGTGTTAAATTCGGTATGGACAGTGGTGTTTGCTTGCCACATATTTTAAGGCTTTGCTGTGTGTTTTGAAAATAAAAAAGGGACTGTTACTAACAGGGACTGGCCGACAAGAACACATCACGCCAGTCCTTTTCCAGCTTCATTGGCTGCCAGTCCAGGTCCAGGCTCGATTCAAAGTGCTGGTATTAACATTTAAAGCCCTAAACGGCTTGGGGCCAGGCTATCTGAAGGAACGCCTCCTCCCGTATGTACCTGCCCGGACCCTAAGGTCATCCTCAGGGGTCCTTCTCCGTGAGCCCCTGCCAGAGGAAGTGAGGCAAATGGCTACCAGGAGGAGGGCCTTCTCTGCTGTGGCACCCCGGCTGTGGAATGAGCTCCCTAAGGAGGTTCGCTTGGCACCTACATTATATGCTTTTAGATGCCAGGTGAAGACCTTTTTATTCTCCCAGCATTTTAACAGTCTATAAATAAATTTTAACTTTGTGTTTTAAATCTGTAATTTTGCATTGCTGCTGTTTTTATCTGGTTGAGCTTTTATATTGTATTTTATATTATGGTTTTATACTGTTGTTTTATACTTTGAATGTTTTCAATTTTTGTGACCCGCCCAGAGAGCTCCGGCTACTGGGCGGCATAGAAATGCAATATAAATAAATAAATAAATAAATCTCATAACATTGCAATCTCTAAATTGTGTTGTGTTTCAAAACTAAAATGGATATTGTAAGTAGCGTTTCAAGGCAATTATCTAGTGAAGACAGACTGTACAGCCAAAATCTGGTGGTAAGTAAATACATTTAAAAAGTGTGCTCTGAAAATATAAGCAACCAGTCTTCCAATAAGCATGTTCATCACTTTGCTCCTGAAAACAGGATAAGCAGCAGCAGTTGAAATGCCCTGTAGATTGTTCCTTTGTTTGTTTGTTTGATCTGAACCTATGCGAATCTAGGGGGATATTTAAAGAAATATAAGTCAGGGCCCTTGGTAATCTGTGAAGGGAAGAAGGAGTAGGCAGCAAGACACCATCACCCTCCCAACTTAAAATAGTTTCTGCACTCCGCAAGAGATATTGCAGGACAGCTTTGCTGAGTACTGGTTAACTGTTTTGAGCCCCTAAATGGGTCACAGATGGAATGTGGGGATGGGAGAGAGTGATGTTCATTTTCTCTCCTTTGTCCTAGTCCTGACTCTGGGTATGTTTAGCCTGGAGAAGAGAAGATTGAGGGGAGACATGATAGCACTCTTCAAATACTTAAAAGGTGGTCACACAGAGGAGGGCCAGGATCTCTTCTCGATCCTCTCAGAGTGCAGGACACGGAATAACGGGCTCAAGGAAGCCAGATTCCAGCTGGACATCAGGAAAAACTTCCTGACTGTTAGAGCAGTACGACAATGGAACCAGTTACCTAGGGAGGTTGTGGGCTCTCCCACACTAGAGGCCTTCAAGAGGCAGCTGGACCACCATCTGTCAGGGATGCTTTAGGGTGGATTCCTGCATTGAGCAGGGAGTTGGACTCGATGGCCTTGTAGGCCCCTTACAACTCTGCTATTCTATGATTCTATGATTCTCCAAATTGTCCTACTATATGCTGCTGGGAGAGACACAGTGACTGTGCTGTTGGTGCTGATGTGGTACGTAGCCTGCTACTTTCCCACTGTGCTTAAGTACCAATAGAGGGTGGCCTCTCCGCTATCCCCTTCGCTAATCTGTGCAAATTGTGTTGTATTCAGGTATAGGGAATTAACAGCGCTGTCCCTTTAAATCAGGAGTGGGCAACATGTGTGTTACATGCAGCCCCCTCTGTGTCCCCCTGCTGTTGTGGCCACTGAAACCACACTGCTGGCCAAAATCACAGGGATTTTACCAGAAAAATCCTCCCAGAGGTATGATTCTGTTTAGAAATTTGCTGCACGCTACCCACACACCTTGGGGGTTGGAGGGGGATGATCTCGCGATATGATGATTGTGAGATTGTCCCCCTCGTCTACACATGGTGCTCATTAAGGTAAATTTATATATTTTTTAAAAAATATTTCTTGTAAGAGCTTATTTTATGTAACATATTTATAGAAAGAGCATGTTCGATTACAAGCAGTAGACTATAATTTTGTAACGTTTGGTGCGCGATACATATCAGGTGTTTTCAAAGAAGAATAAGGCTATGCTTTATAACAACAAATCTGTTTGCTTCAGATTTTAATACAAACCAGCTTAATTTGCACTTTATGAACTAATACATGACCTGGAATGCAATTATCCTTCAGCTTTCACACTTCTCTGAATTTCGTGATGCAGTTTTCAGAACTAAATGTGTACAAAAACGTGTTCATTAAGGAAATTGTATGCAAAAATGTGTACAGTAGGGGAAATAGAATATAAAAAACATAGAGTGGGAGAAGGTGTTTGCAGAAAATGCATATATTGGGGAAAATGGCATACAAATGTGCATATGATTTTTTGTATACATTAAAATGCACCAGGTCGTATTTTCTGGAGCAAAGAAAACTAAGTTGCAAACAGTTGGCAGCTCCAGGGACATGAACCCGCACTGTGAACGCAACAGAGTAGTTTTGAAATACTCCGAGACAGTTGCAGGCCAGCTGTTGTTTTTTCGTTGTCTTTCCAAAGCAACCCCCATATAGGCTAATCTCCATGTAACTAAGGTATGAATGGCTGAGGTCCGATCTGGTTTTATGTGAATATGCGGGTTTTTAACAGACAGGCCAGTATTTTAAAGATATGGCTATATTTATAATTGTGTTTATATGATATATTAAGTAATTATGCATTTGTGTTCCAGCTGCCCCTGAAGAAGTATATTTGCCATGAAATGCACAAAGTGTTGTGCACTTTTGAGGCTTCCTGACTTCATTTCCGGCCTCTCCCACCCCCCCATTTTGTACCCTAGAATAGGGATAGGCGATCTGGTGCCCTCCAGATATTTTAAACTACAACTCCCATAATCCCTGATCATTGCCCATGCTGGCTGGATTTTATGGGAACTATAATCCAAATCACCTGGAGGGCACCAGGCTGCTATCTCTGCCCTCTAGGGTAAGTGAGAGGACTTAACGCTGGAAATACCAGCCCACTGCCACCACTTGAAGTATTTGTCTTCTGTTATGCACTACCTTCAAGAATACCAAGGTAACCATGTTGCTGCTTTATAAAATGCAAGCTCCAATTCACATGGGTATTGACCACCACTATTTATTTATTTATTTATTATGTTTCTATGTAATAAATAAATAAGTAACAAAGTACCAGTACCACTTTATTTATTTATTACACTTATATACCGCCCCCATAGCCAGGGGTCTATAAAGTTCATGTTCTTTCAAAACCAAGTAAAATAATAAAGTCAGGACACACAAAGGTATCAGTCTCTTTTTCTCCTCAGCTTTCAACTGGTCCCCTCTGTTCTTGAAACCCCAACCATCCTAACTCCCTCCCCTTCAATTCGATTCAAATCCCTCACAATCCCATGGACCAATCCCACACCAGGAATAAAGCTCGATTACCATAGAGTTCCACCATCAGTACAGCTAACCCCAGCAATAAATAATATTTGCTGAACTCCAAGAAAACAACAGATCCCCATTTCTCCACAGTATTAACTTTGATTTCACTCTTTTGCTCCGACTTTCTTATTTGCTCTACTGTGCCTCCAAATTCCTTCTCTCTCTTTGGATACCCTTGTACCTAGATTGCATCCTTCGTCCTACAATGATGTCATACTTTCTAGTTGCTACCATTAGAACTCCTATCCTCCTGGTTCCTTCCATTCAAGTGTTAGTTTGAATGGCTCTTAAAAGTTGATCTCCACTGTAGCATTCTCATCCTAATTTCCATTCTCTACTGCTCTCCCCTTTCCTTTGACTCTCTACTCTCTTAGAATAGGAGTCGGCAGAAAGTAGATTCTATAAGTGTCATCAAACGAGCATCTTATAGCACACTCGTTACTGGCCACTCACGGTTTTTTGCGTGTCCTTTTGACAATGGCTTCCACCCTCCGTACGTCTCCTTCTTCTGGTCTTTTTTCTGTCATAAAACAAGACAGAGAAAAACTGGTTTTGGGGGGCTATAGTGAAACTTGCTGCCATTTCCTGCTGCGTGCAGGAGCAGCAGTGTGATAAAAATGCCCACTGAATGAGCTACTTGGGCCATAGCTAGACCTAAGGTTTATCCCTGGATTGTCCAGGGGTCAAACCTGTTCATCTAGGTGACACAGAGGGGATCCAGTGCTCAGGCAGGGGCGAACCCTGGATGATCCCAGGATAAACCTTAGGTCTAGCTGTGGTCATTGCCTGCTTCCTCTTCCCTGTATGAAGGAAGAGAAAGCTGTTCAACCTTATTGTGGGACAGCAGCGGAAGCGAAGCAGCGGTAGGGAAACATGATTTCCCCCTGTCTGATGATGCTCTATATGCCAGAGTGGGTGTCCTCCAAGCAATCAAGCATTCTGGAAAGTGTGTGAAGTTTAAGTTATTTACAGATGCTGCTTAATTTGTAAGAACGGTTTTTCATGTCATTGGGTGTGTGTGTGTGTGTGTGTGTGTGTGTGTGTTTTAAAAGAATGTTTTGTTTCCTCTGTTTAACTCCTGTAGTTTAATATAGCACTATTCAGATTGTGGCCTAACTAATTATATCCCTACTATGTGTGGATATAAATAGGTTGACTGGCGCTAGAGCAGTTGCCATCCTTGTTCTTTTCCACTCCACTAATTTGGTTCATAGGAAGAATTCACAATGCTACAATTTTAACCAGGAAAACCAAAGCACTTTTATTATCCTCAATCTATTTTGGGTTTCCACCAAACAGGTTCCAAGTTTTGTGGGAAGGCCTCTTTGTAATGAACGAGATTCAGGATGGAACTAGATGTGATGCTTGACATGTTGCCAAAAATGTCACCCTTTTTGAGCTTTCCTCTTAGCACAGAGGTGGAGAACCTCCCCCCCTAAAGAGGGCCATAATCCCTTCTGAGGTAATCTGTTGGGGGACCACATGCTTGTGGATGGGGCCAGAGAGAAAAGTAGGTGGGGTTTTCTTTTTCTGTAGGGCGAGATTGTTCTTGCCAAAGGTCTGAACTGATGGCTTGCAGAGGGCTTTTGAAATTAGGCCAAGGGCAGCACTGATTAGGATAATGCCTGCAGGTTGTACAATCCTGCCTTAGCATTGAGTCAGCCTTACCTGTTCATCTCCCTGCATTTTTCTGTCCCTCCTCAACGTCATTGATCATCCCTTGTGGGTAAACATAGGTCAAACTGGCTAAATGTGACGAGGTGGTGGTGAGTGAGATTTGACTGAGAGTGTTTTATCGCATGCTGCCCACTCACAGTTTTTCATGGGTCCTTTTGGCAGTGTCATCCACCTCTTGCATGTCTCCCGCCCCTTTTGCTCATTTTCCCATCGCAAAAAATGTCCTGGAAAATCCAATTTTGTTCAGCTGTAGCGAAACGTGCTGCCGTTTCCTGCTGTGTGCAGGAGAAGCAGCGGGATAAAAATGCCCACTGAATGGGCCACGTGGTGATTGTTTACTTCCTCTTTCTTCCCCATGTAAAGAAAGAGGAACTATTGTGCCACAGAAGCAGGGGCGCGTGGAAGTGATGGTAAGGAAATGCAACCCTCCCTCACTTATGATGCTGATAGTGCTGCTATTTTCAGGGGCAGCTGTGTGACTAAAGTCACATTATTTATTTATTTATTTATATAGCACCATCAGTGTACATGGTGCTGTACAGAGTAAAACAATAAAATAGCAAAATCCTGCCGCATAGGCTTACATTCTAATAGAATCATAATAAAACAATGCGAAGGGGAAGAGAATGCACCAAACAGGCACAGGGTAGAGTAAAACTAACAGTATAAAAGTAAGATCAAAATCAAGTTCTAAAAGATTTTTGCTGAGCTTTAAAGACTGCGATTGAACTTGTAGTTCGCAAATGTTCTGGAAGAGCGTTCCAGGCGTAAGGGGCAATGGAAGAAAATGGACGAAGCCGAGCAAGGGAAGTAGAGACCCTTGGGCAGGCGAGAAACATGGCACCAGAGGAGCGAAGAGCACGAGCGGGGCAATAGTGTGAGATGAGAGAGGAAAGATAGGAAGGAGCTAGACTGTGCAAAGCTTTATAGGTCAATAGGAGAAGCTTATATTGGACTCTGAGGTGAATTGGAAGCCAATGAAGAGATTTCAGAAGTGGAGTTACATGGTCAGAGTGGCGAGCCAAGAAGATGATCTTAGCAGCAGAGTGGTGAACAGAAACCAATGGACTGATGTGAGAAGAAGGAAGGCCAGTGAGAAGAAGGTTACAGTAGTCCAACCGAGAAATAACCAATGCATGAACAAGAGTCTTGGCAGAAGAGACAGACAAAAATGATCGAATCCTGGCAATATTATACAGGAAAAAATGACAGGATTTAGGTACTGCGTCAATATGAGGAATAAAGGAAAGCGAGGAGTCAAATATAAAGCCAAGACTACGAGCTTCCTCGACTGGAGTGAGTGTAACATCATTGATAGTAAGAGAGAATGAAAGATGGGGAGAAGGTTTAGGAGGAAAAACAAGCAATTCTGTCTTTGCCATATTAAGTTGTATCCCAATATGCTACGGGATCATGACACCAACACATGAATATCTTTCCTTGGGCCAGTGGGAGAGGATTCCCACCCCCACCCCCGTTAAGTGTATGCTCTTGCCTTTCATAAAGATGGACTATGTTCTTCTTTGTGTTTGTATGTGTCATCACACATCTTCCTGTGACAATTTCATTACTCCTTGAATGTCTTAATGTAACTTTGTCTGAACGTAGTGGTGAGCGCATCTTTTATGCTAAAAACAGGGATCCAAGATACCTCACATATCCTAAAATACAACCTTTGAATTTGCATCAGTCTCTAATTTGTTTGAATCTTCAAGAAGTAAAAGTCAGACTAAACTGAGCTGAAAGTGTGGAAACACATCCCTTGAATGATTAGAGGCTCTTGATTCTCCTCTGTTTGTGTCAGAATGAGCACGGTTCTTATGAGTTCAAAGAATACTGGTTTCTTCAGAATATATCTGAGTAAGATTTGGAGCAGGTTAGGAAATTACAATGGACACAAGCTCTGTGCAAATTCTGTGTGATCTCATACAACTCCCAGTCTTTGGACTAGGATTTATACAGAAGATATTCCTAGTGATTTGTGCCCAGTGTGTACATGCAGTCATTAACACACCCTCTTTTTTCTCTCTCCTTCCTGGGACAATTTGCATGGCTGTGGTGCTGAAATCAGCATGTGCTGCTTATCTGCTTGAGCAATGCAGTCCCAAGACGTCTTCCTTTAACTTGCTCTTAAATAATAATACTTGAAACTCTGCAGAGCTTTTTGGAGACTATAGGAATTGAAGGATGATCAGACAGAGTTGGAACTGCCTTCAGATAGGTTCCTACATTCTCCCCGCCACCCCCAAATATCAGAAACATGCATATAAAAGCATCTCTGCCCAAACAGCAGGACATGTGTAGTTAAGAGACATTTAAACTGCTTTACTAATAGGTACAGTGCAGTGTTGAAGAAGCAGAACTAGTTCCCACGAGCAGTGTGGATGTTCTAAAACTGGAAATTCCTACCTGCAGAAGATGACGTGCATCTTCTCTAGCCATTGAGACGAATGCTGGAAATAATTAAAACATGCCAGATTTAAACATGCTGAACTAAAGTTTCAATCCCATTCAATTCCATAGCTTCCTTCTGGCAGGGTCTGAAACCAGACTGCTTAGTGGTTAAAACAAAAGCCAACAATTGGAAGGAATGATTCCACTAAGGAAATGACTGACTGCAAGAGGAGCCAGGCGGCTATTTTATTTTCAGCATACATCTATCTGAGGCAGGAGGGGGGGGAGAGAGACGCTACTGAGCATGTGTCACGCTATGGGTGAAGTAGACCTCTGTATTCACTCTAATGGGGCGAAGAAATATTTATTAAAAATCAACCAAAGGGATTTTTTTAAAAAAGAAAGCCATTCCTCCAACTAGAAGGAGGGAGGAAGAAGACCCCACGACTGGATTGATGGGTAAGGGTCTCAATTCCCCGAATTTCATGAGCACATATTCTCGCCAGCCTATGCCAGTGTCATTTTGATTCACAGAGAGTTTTATTTCTTTTGTACTTTAAACTGCCCTCCTTCCCTCAATCTTTCACCAAACTTCTTGAAATTTTCAGGGTGTGTAAAACCAACGTTTTTTTTCTGGCACATGTAAATTTCAGCAAGATTGGTGAAATATTTTCGATTTTATGAATGTTAGAATGACCCCCCCCCCAAATTACTGCTTTATAATGACGGAATGCAGAATCTAAGCAATATCAAGATTCAGAAGCTCTGAACTATAAAAATAAAGAGAAAAAAGTGTTTTACATTATAATAGGAAAGGTAATGAACATCCACAATGGGTCTCCCTAAACTGGAAGAGGTAAAGCATATAAACAAACTGAGAATTCTCTCATGCTGCCCTGGCCTTTAAGCTGCTCGGTGATGGTGATGGTGTTGTTATTGGAGCGGGTGGGGGAGGGACCATTTGCAAGTTTTGGGGTTATGGCAAATGCCCAACCATGCTGCCTTGTGTGTCACAAGCTGGCTTTGTGCGTCAGAAGGGTTTTTCTGAATCAGGCTTTAAGGCGGAAGTAAAGTTCCCATGGTTAGAATCCAAAGAACCACTTTGGGTGTGTCTAGTGAGATGGTTGACTTTTTCTTCTTCTTAATTCTTTTTTTTAAAAGTCATATCCCACACTGTTTTTGAACTTCCCCCTTCTGTTTCAAAAGTGGCTTATTGTGTGTCATAGGAGGAGGCCCCACTGTTTGAGAAACAGAAGAGCAACGCCTCCTTGGACATGTGAGACTAGTTGCACAGTTCTTTGGGCCTTGTACTGCACATTCTGAATATCACACCGTGTTCGTGAATCAGCCTTGTTTAGACAGGGAGATCTTTTTGATTGGCGGGCAGCTATGCCATTTGGGGCTCTCACGGAAAACAGTGATTGCCACATTGGCATGTTTAACATTCAAAATGCAACAGAACAGGATGGACCTGACAGTTCATTAAAAGACAAGCAGTTCTGATCAGCTTGAGTGTGAAAGACCCGCCTATGCCACAGAAATGTCAGCATTTACCATGACGCAAGGTGAAAGGCCAGAGTTAATCTCAAGGTTTGGGTGCCATTAAGGGTGGCAAAGTGAGAGAGTGACCCAGCAATTCACTGGGGAAACTCTCCTGTGCAAAGCCCTAGAAGAGAAATGAATAGGAGCTGAGCCAAGAGCTCTATTTCTATGTGGCATGCGGATAAAAACTTTACTCATTCACACGGTCCAATGTTTCTTTCTGTCTCAACCACCAAAATACCTTGGGTGAAAGGCAAGTTCATGCACAGCTGCCATAAATTCTTCTTGAGGAGTGTCATTAAGCACTATATATTCATGCACGTTGAAAAAATAGGATGTGACCTCACTTTGCTTCTTTTAGCTTAGAGGTTTTAGACGTATTTTAGGGAATGCCCACTCCCTGTGGACCTTTCTGGAGGTCCTGCTTAGTTTTCTGCACCTCTGGGAATTTCACTCTGTGGGTGTGCATAACCCCTGTTGTGGCACCACCAATGTGGAATTTATTTCCCAGAGGCTCACCACGCTGCATTTCTCTCTAGTTTTAAACAGATGGTTGAACTCGTTCTGCCAGACCTTTGGAAATCTATCTGACCGATTTTGTTGTTGTTTATTCGTTCAGTCGCTTCTGACTCTTCGTGACTTCATGGACCAGCCCACGCCAGAGCTTTCTGTCGGCTGTCGCCACCCCCAGCTCCTCCAAGGTCAAGTCTGTCACCTCCAGAATATCATCCATCCATCTTGCCCTTGGTCGGCTCCTCTTCCTTTTGCCTTCCACTTTCCCTAGCATCAGCCTCTTCTCCAGGGTATCCTGTCTTCTCATTATGTGGCCAAAGTACTTCAGTTTTGCCTTTAATACCATTCCCTCAAGTGAGCAGTCTGGCTTTATTTCCTGGAGTATGGACTGGTTTGATCTTCTTGCGATCCAAGGCACTCTCAGAATTTTCCTCCAACACCACAGTTCAAAAGCATCTATCTTCCTTCGCTCAGCTTTCCTTATGGTCCAGCTCTCGCAGCCATAGGTTACTACGGGGAATACCATTGCTTTAACTAATATCTGGCCTATGGTGGTTTTGTTAAACTGCGGATGTGTTCTGTTGTTGTTTGTGTAGAGGCATGTTCATTTAACTTCCATCCTGTAAGGTGGAGCATTGACACCTGGCACCCAGCGCCTGGCCCAGGGCAGACAACACTTAGAGCATAGAATCATAGAGTTGGAAGGGGCCTACAAGGCCATCGAGTCCAACCCCCTGCTCAATGCAGGAATCAATGGACATGAGGTTCCCAGGTAGTCACCCTTCCAGAAACTGACCAGACCTAGACCTGCTTAGCTTCCTCATGGTTAGTGGTGTCCAGAGATTTTGTCACTTAGGTGTGCTGCCTGGCCATGGGATGACCTGGAGAAGGACATAGGGGTGGACCAAGAGTAGAGTCAGCTGTGCTCTCTCAAAGGGAAGCACTATCCAGGATGGGATGGGGAGAGCAAAGTCGAGAAATAGCCAGGGAGACTCAGCAGGAAGACAGCTTTCCCTTCCCTGAAAAAGACCTGTGGGAGTTCCCAGCCAGCAAGGCTACACGTTTGTGTGTGGGAGGGGGGAAGACACAACCCAGAGTCAAAGGGGGAAGTGGCTGCCCTGGCTGGAGCAGCAACAGGACTGGTCTGCAAGAGAACAAGTTCTTTTCCACAATGTAATGAAGAGGAGGCGGGAAGCTGAAGGATAAGAGTAGGAATCTTTTTCTGAAAAAATGTAACCTATCTGAACAATAATTACATTGAGGGTTCAGCATAGGGTTGTACAACATGGAGGTTCCCCCAATCCTCCTGGAGGCCATACCTGCCACTCTCTAAAGGAGTAATCTCTAAAATACGACAACATTTTATCCAAATTAAAACAGTTTCAATATTGTAATATTGTACAATATTGTGGCACCCTGGCTGTGGAATGAGCTCCCTAAGGAGGTTTGCTTGGCACCTACATTATATGCTTTTAGACGCCAGGTGATGTGGGCAGTCAAATGACAGCTGGAATTACAGGTAAGCATGGTCTAGGAGAACAAAATGAAGCGGGACATAGGCTGATAGAATTCTGCCAGGACAACTCACTGTGCATAACAAACACTCTCTTCCAACAACCTAAAAGACGGCTTTAGACATGGACTTCACCAGATGGCCGACACCGAAATCAGATTGACTACATCCTTTGCAGCCAAAGGTGGCGGATATCTATACAGACAGTAAAAACAAGACCTGGAGCTGACTGTAGTTCAGATCACGAACTTCTTATTGCACAATTTAGAATCAAACTAAAGAGAATAGGGAAGACCCACAGATCAGTTAGATATGAGCTCACTAATATTCCTAATGAATATGCAGTGGAAGTGAAGAATAGATTTAAGGGACTAGATTTAGTAGATAGGGTCCCGGAAGAACTATGGACAGAAGTTCGCAACATTGTCCAAGAGGCGGCAACAAAAAATGTCCCAAAGAAAAAGAAAACCAAGAAGGCAAGATGGCTGTCTGCTGAGAGACTGGAAGTAGCCCAAGAAAGAAGGAAAGCAAAAGGCAACAGTGATAGGGGGAGATATGCCCAATTAAATGCAAAATTCCAGAGGTTAGCCAGAAGAGATAAGGAATTATTTTTAAACAAGCAATGCGCGGAAGTGGAAGAAGACAATAGAATAGGAAGGACAAGAGACCTCTTCCAGAAAATTAGAAACCTCGGAGGTAAATTCCAGGCAAAAATGGGTATGATCAAAAACAAAGATGGCAAGGACCTAACAGAAACAGAAGAGATCAAGAAAAGGTGGCAAGAATATACGGAAGATGTGTATAGGAAGGATAATAATATCGGGGATAGCTCAGACGGTGTGGTCAGTGAGTTAGAGCCAGACATCCTGAAGAGTGAGGTTGAATGGGCCTTAAGAAGCATTGCTAATAACAAGACAGCAGGAGACGACGGTATCCCAGCTGAACTGTTTAAAATATTGCAAGATGATGCTGTCAAGGTGATGCATGCCATATGCCAGCAAATTTGGAAAACATAAGAATGGCCATCAGACTGGAAAAAATCAACTTATATCCCCATACCAAAAAAGGGAAACACTAAAGAATATTCCAACTATCGGATAGTGGCACTTATTTCACATGCCAGCAAGGTAATGCTCAAGATCCTGCAAGGTAGACTCCAGCAATTCATGGAGCGAGAATTGCCAGATGTACAAGCTGGGTTTAGAAAAGGCAGAGGAACGAGAGACCAAATTGCCAATATCCGCTGGATAATGGAGAAAGCCAGGGAGTTCCAGAAAAACATCTATTTCTGTTTTATTGACTATTCTAAAGCCTTTGACTGTGTGGATCATAACAAACTGTGGCAAGTTCTTGGTGGTATGGGGATACCAAGTCATCTTGTCTGCCTCCTGAGGAATCTGTATAACGAACAAGTAGCAACGGTAAGAACAGACCACGGAACAACGGACTGGTTTTAGATTGGGAAAGGAGTACGGCAGGGATGTATACTCTCACCTTATCTATTCAACTTGTATGCAGAACACATCATGCGACGTGCTGGGCTTGAGGAATCCAAGGCTGGAGTTAAAATCACAGGAAGAAACATTAACAATCTCAGATATGCAGATGACACCACTTTGATGGCTGAAAGCGAGGAGGAGCTGAGGAGCCTTATGACAAAGGTGAAAGAAGAAAGTGCAAAAGCTGGGTTGCAGTTAAACCTCAAAAAAACCAAGATTATGGCAACCAGCTTGATTGATAATTGGCAAATAGAGGGAGAAAACGTGGAGGCAGTGACAGACTTTGTATTTCTGGGCGCAAAGATTACTGCAGACGCTGACTGCAGCCAGGAAATCAGAAGACGTTTACTTCTTGGGAGGAGAGCAATGACAAATCTTGATAAAATCGTTAAGAGCAGAGACACCACACTGACAACAAAGGTCCGCATAGTTAAAGCAATGGTATTCCCCGTAGTAACCTATGGCTGCGAGAGCTGGACCATAAGGAAAGCTGAGCGAAGGAAGATAGATGCTTTTGAACTGTGGTGTTGGAGGAAAATTCTGAGAGTGCCTTGGACTGCAAGAAGATCAAACCAGTCCATACTTCAGGAAATAAAGCCAGACTGCTCACTTGAGGGAATGGTATTAAAGGCAAAACTGAAGTACTTTGGCCACATAATGAGAAGACAGGATACCCTGGAGAAGAGGCTAATGCTAGGGAAAGTGGAAGGCAAAAGGAAGAGGGGTCGACCAAGGGCAAAATGGATGGATGATATTCTGGAGGTGACAGACTTGACCTTGGGGGAGCTAGGGGTGGCGACAGCTGACAGAAAGCTCTGGCGTGGGCTGGTCCTTGAAGTCACAAAGAGTCGGAAGCGACTGAACGAATAAACAATAAATAAATAAATTTTAACTTCATGTTTTAAATTTGTAATTTTGCATTGCTGCTGTTTTTATCTGGTTGAGCTTTTATATTGTATTTTATATTATGGTTTTATACTGTTGTTTTATACTTTGAATGTTTTTAATTTTTGTGAACCGCCCAGAGAGCCTCGGCTATTGGGCGGTATAGAAATGTAATAAATAAATAAATAAATAAATAAATATTCTAACCACAGTTTAAAATCAATACCATGCCATAGCCACAATACGACCAGCAATAGAATCAGAGAACCTGCACTCAGTCACTGGCCACATTTCCAAAACTGCCAACTTTTTTCTTGCCATCTTCCACCTGGGCAAGTATATGTGAGTTGCATTCCAGGTTCTAGGAACATCAGGAACAACAACACTGCTCCTTAAGCAAGCACCATTAGCCGTTGTGTTGTCCAGAAGCATAAATAACTGGTTCTCTTTTCAATTGACACAGCTCAATTGTTGTCATTATTGCTACATTTTAAGAACTCTAAAATGGTTTTGATTGCCTAGTGCCTTGTGTGTCTTGATTGAAAAGCAGTCCAACATTTTATAAATGAAAAAAGAGTCTGCTTCCTTTTATTATTTAATTATTTAAACATTTTTGTCCTGCTTTTCGCCAAAAAGGCTCCCAAAGTGACCGAAAGATCAATAAAAACAACACAGTCCCTGCTCTCAGGTTTACAGTCTAGTGCTATTATTATTATTATTATTATTATTATTATTATTATTATTATTATTATTATTATTTTATATAGCACCATCAATGTACATGGTGCTGTACAGAGTAAAACAGTAAATAGCAAGACCCTGCCGCATAGGCTTACATTCTAATAAAACCATAATAAAACAATAAGGAGGGGAAGAGAAAGCAAACAGGCACAGGGTAGGGTAAACAGGCACTGGGTAGGGTAAAACTAACAGTATAAAGTCAGAACAAAATAAAGTTTTAAAAGCTTTAGGAAAAAGAAAAGTTTTTAGTTGAGCTTTAAAAGCTGCGGTTGAACTTGTATGAGAATGAGAATGGAAAATGTTCCTCTTCCTGCAGCAGTTTTAGTAATAAGTATTAGATAAGCCAAGAAGGTCTGGTCCTACCTGGAGTGTTTCCGCTTATCAAAAGCCAGATTTATAGCACAGTGGACAGAAAATGCATGGCTTGAGTGTTCTTTGGTTTCTCCTTTTCGTCTCTTATTTCTCCATGCTTTTTCCAATATTCCTACTAGTGGCTTTGCTGCACCAACAGGCTTGTAAATAGCTACTTGCCTGGTAAGCTAAGATTTGTGAAAGATAGCCCTTGGAGACACAGCAGGGAATATTTTGTAAATTGGAAGAGGTTGCTTCTTTCTTCTGCTCCCCACCCCCCAATCAGTCTTAAGTGTGTCACAAACGACTAACATAGGCCTAATCTACACCTGAAGGCCTTCTGAGACTGGGGTGGGGGGGAGGACCTCAGGTTTTCCAACTTCTGGGACCATCCCCCAGGGTCCAAATGTCAGTGTGTCGTCCTGAAACTGAAGAGGGAATGTTCTGGCACAGCGTTGTTGTTGTTGTTGTTGTTGTTGTTGTTGTTGTTGTTGTTGTTGTTTTTAGAGAGCCATCCCAAGGATAGCAAAAATTCTCACCCCCTCACCCCCAGTGGGCATGGAGCCCCCCCCCCCGCTTCGTGCCAGCTTGCTCAGCGCCACTGCTCCAGGGAGAGGGAGGACCCGGGAGCGAGTAGCTCACCGCCCGTGGATCTCGAGGTTGTCCCAGGACCATGGGGAAAATCGGGATATGTGCAGTGGCGTTTATCCCATGACAACTGAGAGGTCATCCCTGGGTGACCCCTGGATCAGCTGTGCATCATTTGGATGCACAGGGACAACTTCAAGCTGACCCCAGGATAAATGGCTGGTGTAGACACAGCCGTAGATAGATGTGAGGTGGGCAGGTTACCATTGTGTTGTCTCATGATCCGTGTTTCCCTGTCCGCTACAAGTGGAGTGGGGTCAGGAAATCCAGAGTCTGATGATGTCATGTCACTTCTTCAAAACTTCTTTTTAATTTTTAACAACGTTACCAGGAAGAGTGGGGAGGAGGGAGCAGATGTGGGGCTGCTGCTTTTCAGTCACCACAAGAAATGAGCCAGAACTTATTTAGGGAGTCAGCTATGTAATATTGTGGTGCCTCTAGGTGCTCGTGTGAAAAGATATGTGAGTGAGCTGCCATCTTAGAAGCGCTTATAATCAGGCCACTTTAGAAAGAGCCAGTGGGCTGTGTGTGTGGTGGTGGAGCCATTCCGAAGTTGGAACTGAATAGTATTCTTCCCCTTCTCCCTTTGCTCTGTGGTGCAGAGTGGCTCACTATTGAAGGGGGACAAGCCAGGCACACCAGGTGGCTGCTGGTTCAAGTCTGGCTGATTCTAAGAGCTTCATCCCACGTACCTGCTTCCCTCATTGTGAAAGAGTGGTTATCTTCCTCTGAATAATGCATGCAACTTCATCCCTACACCCCATCCCACCCCACCCATCTTTGTTCAACTGGCATTATCTTTGTGCAACATTCTTGTGCATGCACACTGCTCCTTGAAGTACAAATTAAAATGTAAGATGGTTGCCATTTCAAATTGGCATTTAAGTTGAAAGGCACAACCACATGAATGGATGCTGAAGTATGTATGCACGGCAATTTCATACATCTTGTGGCACCTTGACAGTTGTGGACTTGACAGTTTTGTATTGCTATACACTTCCATGGATTTCAGCCAACGGTGTCAGATCCAGTGTCAGATCCATCTCCATAAACCCCAGTCTCCAATAATAATGAAATTATATTCTATTATTCTATTGAATCTTCCTAGGAAAATGTTCGGGAAGAGTCTCAGTAGGCTAGAGAATAGCGCTTATAAATAGCAGCTCTCAAAGTAAGTTCTGGAGAACCACTGGGGCCACAGCTAGACCTAAGGTTTATCCTGGGATCATCCAGGGTTCGCCCCTGCCTGAGCACTGGATCCCCTGTGTGTCACCTAGATGAACAGGTTTGACCCTTGGACGATCCAGAGATAAACCTTAGGTCTAGCTATGGCCTGGGTTTCTTAGAAGCTTAGTAGGGGTTCTTCAAAGAGAAGCTCAGCAGGAATGGCCAAATTTCCTTGAAAGACAGTTTGCCCACCACTGCTGTTCTTCTTCTGCAATGCATAGCTGCAGAAAAGCTTTGGATGTATTCTAGGACCCATTCTCACTTCACTGTGAGGTCCAATAGACATAGAGCTTCATCCCACGTACCTATTTCCCTCTAATTATCCCCTACAGTGCTAAGCTATCGCCGTTGTTGTTGCTGTTGTTGCTACCGGGCGGCTAGATCCTTTGCATACCAGGAAATGGGTTTAAGCGGGGAAATGTAAAAAAAACATTAAAAAATCAACGGATGACCCAATCCGATTCAAATTTGGTATGCTTAAAGCTCTCCTTAATATCTATTACTGTGCCATTTTGATGTCTTTATCTTTAAAGCTTACGCAGATGTAAGCATTTATTTAATTTTTCTTCAAATCCTGCTCCTGCGCCCCAGTGGCCACTCGGAAAACAACAAATGATACGCTCGAAAACTAGTAAGAAAATATTGCACTTCTTTTGGTTAAGAAGCGCAATTAAAGAAGGGTGCATGGGAGTACTTCACAATAAAAGCAGATTATAAGCTGGAAAACTACGGAGTCCTTTGCACGCAATTCGCAGTGATTGCACAGTATAACGCTGGTGTGATAAAGCTCTAACAGACACAGCAGAGCCAAACTACAAGAAGCCAAATCAACCCAGGCCAGTAAACAGAATCAGTCTTGACATCCTCCCTGTTCATCGGTACCTGTTACTTTTCAGTACATATTTGTTATCCATAAATTGCTAAGGGACTCTGCAGTCTTTAACGTGTCTCTCACAGAAAGCAGACAAAAGCGACACAAAGCTTTTAAGCTACTTCTAAGGGTTGCCTTTCTATAGCAGTGTCCATAGGGACCAGAAATGTTGTTTTCGGTTTCTTCCCCATTTGGGAAATTGAGCCTCCCATTATTCATTTAATTAAATTAGTTTCTATAAATTAATCAGTGTTAATTGTGTTTATATATGCCAATAATTCCTTTAGGGGCCATTATGTGATGAACAGTTAAATATATATTTATTTAGAAATCAATGGCAGAAATTACAAGTTGTACACAAAGAAGGATGTTGATGGCCATAGTGCAGCAGTTTATGTCAAATTAATTGCAGAGAATTACAATAAACCAATGGTTATTTGTATTGAATGGTGGGGAACACACAGGTGGCTAATAAACAGCAATTTTATTGATGCGTTTGGATGCTCCAATTCTAATATAATCCAGCAAAGGCTTTAGAGTTATATGGCATCTCCCAAGCAAGTGGGGAACAGGAAATGTCCTAAATGTGGTGAAAATCTTTTGATAGGACATTGTGTGTTGTGATATAGAAAAAAAAAACCTCTCCCTCAAATGTCATTACCTATAGAGGACACAATCAGTGGACATTACTGCTGCAGAACCTCCATTGAAATAAATGGTCACAGTAAGGTCAAGGGGTTGGCAAGCATTTGAGTATATTGGTAAGTTTATTTCTTACTACTGATCATCTGGGTAGGGCAGTGCCTGCAGATTTTTACTGGAAAGGTGCTGGAACTTTACTCTAGGGAGGGGTGGGGGAAACAAGAAAGGAAGCTCAAGAGCCAGCAAAAGAGCATGTAAATGGAACATCCTAACGGTGGAACACTCCTTCTCCATTTCTAAATAGCTATAGTCCAGACTTTTATACCAACAAAAGGTGATCCATTGAGAGACATCAGCCTTCCAGTGTTCTGCCTTAAGTTTGTCTTAATGATAACATTCCACACTCCCAGTGAGGTATGATAGTTCTAAACTGGGGGTTTGAGATGTTCCCACGCGAGGATATTTTTTATCCTTATTGTAGGGAGTTTCATTGTGTGCTAGAATCACCTATGCTGACACCCCTATTTCCATATTAAGAGTGTCTCTCCTTCCCACCCCTTGAGGTAATCAGGAAGGACTTTGCTATGAATTCCAGCTGTCAGAGGTTAAATTTCCACTGATAGAAGCAGAGCCTTTTCAGTTGTAGCCCCATTGCTTGGAACAACTAGCTTCTCCCTCACTTGCTTACCTGCTTTCACCGGCCTTTGGCAACTGAAGTAGGAGTTAGATTTGGTGTTTGGTTGCCAGTGGCTAATTATTTTGCCAGCTTTTAGTATATGTGGATTTATTAATGCTTGAAATAGCTTTAGTTATGTTGCTTTGTTTTTATAAGACTCCTTATAAGATAGGGAAGGTGGGATTAAATAGATGAAATAAAACAATACTGCATGGCTTGTAGTCATCCTGTTATGGTCCCTGGTTTTGGTGCAGACAATTGGGGTAAACTTAGTCTTGAGTATGCCTTGTGAGGATTACATATAAATTAAAAACAGTTTCTGAGCCTGCTAAGAGGACTCCACAGATGCATCTTTAATTTCATGGTAGCAAATACTACAAGAATAGCCTAATGTGTTGTTTCTTTAGGCAACAAAATTGCTAATCATCACAGTATCATTATTTGATCAGTTGCCTTTTATCTCTTTCTCATCCTGCTGCATTTGATAACAGAAGCAAAATTCTACATGTATAACTGACTAATTTCTACTGCTTGCAGCTTTTCAAATTTTAGCAAGGTGTCAGAAATTAAAACATGGAAATCTGGATTATGGACTTGATTGCAGTGGGTTAGCTGTGGTGACTCCAGTAAAGACAACTTTTAATTTATTTCATTGTAACTGATACTTGACTTAGGCACCTTGTATTGGAAAATTCTGCCTTCAGTTGCCTGCTTGTATTATTGATGTCCTCTTTTAGAAATACAAAAGAAAGGACCAAAGTTAGCCCTGCTTCTAAAAACAGCTCCTAATCATTTCATTATTGCCGTTACGTTAGGCATTAAAAACATAAAGGCAAATTGCATCTCAGGGGTAAGTGCATAAGGAGCACATCGAGTTTATTAGCAGCAGTCACGTGCATGTACCTGAAGACTGAACTTGGCTCTCTGCCCAAGATTTCAGTAGATCATCGTGTAGCCAGGGCTGTGAGCTAATAGATCCATTCTTTATTTACCGCAGGCAGACACAATGAGAGTAATGTTTCATTGAAGCTTTGTTACGTAAAGCCTTTTCAACAGTGGTGTACAAAGATAACTGTATGGTTGGCTCGAAAGCAACCATGTCCGAGAGATGAAGTTAAGGACCATTTTATAATGGACTAGCAGCACACATTTCCAAGTGTCAGATTCATTCCTTGCCCTCCTGCCACCCCGACCCATTCTGGAACTAAAACTTGTAAAGCAGAATGAGATGTATGGATATTTTCATCCACTGAGATTATATTCCTAAATCTATGTAAAAGCCATAGTGCACACTCTAGTAAGAACTTTTCATTTCAATTGAGGTAGCACAGGAGAACTCCATGTTAGATTTGGTCCACAAAAACTTTATGCTTTATTTTGCTGCTGGTTGAGCAGTTAACGTAGTACAGTCACATCCAGTTCTTTATGAGAAATTTAATCTTATATGATTTTATAAATTTTCAAGACAATATTGATTCAATTGTTAAACAAACATTATGGGTTAAAATCAAAAAAGGTGTGAAAATATAAATTTGCCAGCGCCCCATCAGCACAACTGTATCAAGAGTTGCAAAAAGTTAGATGTGAGTTAAAATAAAATTGGGTCCTGCCGCATTTATTTATTTACATTTATATACCGCCCCACAGCCAAAGCTCTCTGGGCGGTTCACAAAAGCTAAAAACAGTAAACATTAAAAATATACAAAATTTAAAAACCATCAGAGACATAAAAACAACAGTATAAAAGCAGCAGCATCCATTTAAAACAACAATTCTGGGGTCTGTTAAAAAACAAATTTAGCGTTCAGTGCCTTTAAATGCGTGGGAGAAGAGGAAAGTCTTGACCTGGCGCCTGAAAGGTAACAATGTTTGCACCAGGCGAGCCTCATTGGGGAGATCATTCCACAGTCGGGGGGCCACCACCGAAAAGGCCCTCTCCCTTGTTGCCATCCTCCGAGCTTCCCTCGGAGTAGGCACTCAGAGGAGGACCTTAGATGTTGAGCGCAGTGTACCGGTAGGTTCATGTCGGGAGAGGCATTCCATCAAGTATTGCGGTCCCAAGCCATGTAGGGCTTTATAGGTTAAAACCAGCACCTTGAATTGGGCTCGGAAACGTATAGGCAGCCAATGCAAGCGGGCCAGAATCGGTGATATATGTTCAGACCTCCCTGCACCAGCTATCAATCTGGCCGCCGCATTTTGCACGAGCTTCAGCTTCCGAACCGTCCTCAAAGGCTGCCCCATGTAGAGGGTATTGCAGTAATCTAATTTGGAGGTTACCAGAGTATGGATAACTGAAGCTAGGTTATCCCTATTTAATGGGAATCTATTATTATTATTATTATTATTATTATTATTATTATTATTATTAATTTATTTATATAGCGCCATCAATGTACATATTGTTTCAGGAATATCACCTGTAAGCATGGAGCTGTTCAGATTATTTTTTCCTCCCAGCCCTGGGATTGTCCCTGGAGATGGATTATGAATGAGATATTCCCAGAATATAGGTTTGGAGTGGTCTTTGGGATCATGTGCTTCTCCTTGCTCCTTTTCTGCTCCCACCTGCTCCTTTTACCAGTGAAGATGTAAACAACTAAATGCGAGATCCCATGGTTACTTCTCTTACCCTTGGAAAGCCAATGCATTTAAATGAATTTAATTTCCCAGGATTAGGAGAGATCTTTTCAAGGAATATCCTATTCAGTTGTTCACCTCCTCATGCAGTATACAAAGCATGCATAAGGAAACAATGTATAGAGACAGCCTGTTAATAAATTTGGTGTAACCCCATTCCCAAGTCACCTACCGGTTATTTACCTGACATCAGCCAATCTTGAAAGAGCAAATGTAACAGAAAAGCAAACTTGTGTTAACATTACCGTCCAGGTACCTCAATTGTTTCTCATTTTGAGGGACGTCACTCATTTTATTCCCACTTGTCAGGCCAAGTAAATTCAAGATCCCATCACTCTTGTTGCTGACAGTAGTTTGCTTCAGAAATAAAGCAGCCTGAAGTCAAGGTAATGGAAAGAGCTGTTTACACCAAGTGGAAGAGTCCCATGAGATTGAACACTACCTGTAGAAAGAAATATATCTCTGAAGTACATAGAATACTACGTTAGTAGAGTTGGAAGGGGTCTATAAGGCCATCGAGTCCAACCCCCTGCTCAGTGCAGGAATCCACCCTAAAGCATCCCTGACAGATGGCTGTCCAGCTGCCTCCTGAAGGCCTCTAGTGTGGGAGAGCCCACAACCTCCCTAGGTCACTGGTTCCATTGTCATACTGCTCTAACAGTCAGCCACAGCTTATACAATATATGTATATCCGGCAGCAGTTGGGGATGTATTATGTGCTGCACAGAATTGGGTGTGTGAACACGCATGCACAGACATTTGTGTGTGTTAGGTACATGCATATATAACTATATATATATATATATATATATATATATATATATATATATATATTAGCTGTACCCTGCCACGCGTTGCTGTGGCATTATTTGGATGAAGTAAAGCATTTTGTTTGGTTTTTAAAAAAGGATGTTTTTACGGTGAGGAGGTTAGTGGAAACTCCTGGCAGTTACCTTTCTTCAGAACGTGTAACTGTCACAGGTGTGACATCTATATTCACTCAGCCAGTTGTGAGAGAACATGCAAATAGGAGAGGAGGCAGAGGCAGTGGATTGGCCTACTGGTTGGCGATGTCACAATGACCTATAAGAGCAAATAAGAGAGAACATGCAAATAGGAGAGGAGCCGCGTTGCTGTGGCTCAGTCTGGTTAAATTGAAAAGAAAGAAAAGACAAAGCGGATGTTTCTAATATGTTTAATTTCACAATGCTTGTGGATATACAATATTTTTAGTTGTTCCATTGTCTGTGTAGATATAGAGATTGTCTGGTTTGCCGACTCTAGAACACGCAACATATAATTGTCCATGTGAGAAGCAATCTGTGTCTAGATCTAAACCGCACAATTCTAAAGATTGGCCCTGAGCTTTGTTGATGGTGATTGCAAACGCCAATCGAATTGGGAATTGCAATCTCTTAAATTGAAATGGCATATCTGTTGGAATCATAGGAATGCGAGGAATGAGGACATCTTCACCTTTGAACGGTCCTGTCAAGATTGATCTCCGACTATAACAATTGCCACTTCGTCTATAGTTGGAGCATTGAATCTTCGCACATGTTCTCCAGCAGGCGTTTTGTCAGCATGAATAACAATCTTGTGTGTATCAGATGGCATCATGTCAATTGCTGTTTTGAACAAATGTACTAAATTGTTTTTTTTCGTGAAGTAGCTGTTGCAGTTTTGAAACGACGGACCTTTTTATGCCGGTATAAATTCCGCATCATGCATTCAATTCATCATTGCCATCACCAATGAAATACATTTGTAGGAATTTATGTTCACTAGCTTGAAACGGAAGGAAGGAGCCGGCTTTATGATAAATTTGTCCTTTGACTTTGAAAGTTGGCATAAATGGAGCTGTGATGATTTCTGCGCGGAACGACGTCATTTGGAAGCAAGAGTTGTATTTCCTGATGTTAGATAGGAAATGCTTTGATTCTGCGGTATATCCGGCAAGCAAAGTTTGTAATGGCTCTGGTGGTTCTCCAAGTTGAGGCAGTTTAATTTTTCCAGCAGCGCAACACATTCCTTTTGTTTCTCCATTAAATTTAAGAGCCCTGCAATAAGGACACACTTCAGTCATAGTGCCGATGAGAACATGCCACCTCAAACTATAATCATCAGCTGGGTTGTACCGGAATGCAAGGCGATTGTAATCGTGTGATTGTTTACCACGGAGTCGTGTTTGACGTTGATGTGCTGTTTCTCGTTGACGTCTTTCAGCCACTTTCAGCCTGTCGCGTTCATTCTGTTGAGAACAAAGCAGATCTGAAGCTGTAGAACGCGATTGCCGTGCTTGCAATCGTGCATCCTCAAGTCTGGCTGAACGTTGCTTGGCTGGTTCCTTGGCACGTATTTGAGGCATTCTTTTTCTTTTTTTCTCGTTTGCTGATGCCCGTTCTTCCTGAGTCTGATTTGCAATTTCTCGTCGCAGTGCTTCCGCTCTGCGAGTACGACGACCTAAGTGTGATCTTCTGTGAGGCATTATTTGGATGAAGTAAAGCAAATTGTTTGGTTTTTAAAAAAGGATGTTTTTACGGTGAGGAGGTTAGCGGAAACTCCTGGCAGTTACCTTTCTTCAGAACGTGTAACTGTCACAGGTGTGACATCTATATTCACTCAGCCAATTGTGAGAGAACATGCAAATAAGAGAGAAGGCAGACGCAGTGGATTGGCCTACTGGTTGTCGATGTCACAATGACTTATAAGAGCAAATAGGAGAGAACATGCAAATAGGAGAGAAGGCAGAGGCAGTGGATTGGTCTACTGGTTAGCGATGTCACAATGACCTATAAGAGCAAATAGGAGAGAACATGCAAATAGGAGAGGAGGCAGAGGCAGTGGATTGGCCTACTGGTTGGTGATGTCACAATGATCAGCAGGACTGTTTTTGAGGAGGCCTATTTCTTCGATTTTAAGACAAACCTTTGACCCCATAGAGAACATAGTTACATAACAACGCTCGCGTATTCGAACGCAACGCTGTGTCAAAATTTCAAAGCAATCGGTGAAGAACTTTCGGAGATATAAAAGCATGTTTTTACGGTGAGGAGGTTACTGGAAACTCCTGGCAGTTACCTTTCTTCAGAACGTGTAACTGTCACAGGTGTGACATCTATATTCACTCAGCCAATTGCGAGAGTACATGCAAATAGGAGAGGAGGCAGAGGCAGCGGATTGGCCTACTGGTTGGTGATGTCACAATGATCAGCAGGACTGGTTTTGAGGAGGCCTATTTCTTCGATTTTAAGACAAACCTTTGACCCCATAGAGAACATAGTTACATAACAACACTCGCGTATTCGAACGCAACGCTGTGTCAAAATTTCAAAGCAATCGGTGAAGAACTTTCGGAGATATAACGACAGTAACGAACGGTCTTTTTCATTTATATATATATATGTATATATATATATATACACACATACACATCAATCATATATCTCAAATGCAAAATTTGGATCTGTGGTACAAAATACTCAGAACCAGCTTGTCTTCTCATCATTTGCTCTCCCCACCACTCTCTGCGTCCTGCTCCTTCCCAGAGCTTTATAGCAGCATCTTCATGAGGCCCACCTGTTGCTGCTGAGGCTTCTCTCTCCCCAAGCAGGGCTTGGATATCCTTATCAGTTTGAGCCACTCCCAGATGGTGCTCCCTTCTGGCTGCATTCGGACTAGACTTTAGTCAACAGAGAGGAAATAGTCCACTTGACAGAGGGCAAAACCACTGACCGCCTTTGGGCGACATGGAAGTGCCACTCCATGGAGAGGACTGCCCCCTCTCCATTGACTTGTCCTCTCTCCCTCCCCCACATGCAGCCCCTCCCCACCGAATGGTGGTGCTGATGAGGCCTTACCTTACCAAGGGACGGTTTGATGGGGGCTCCTGAAGTGCTCGCCCACACGGGATTATTTTCCCTTTCCCATGGGGCTAGAGCAGCCAGGTTTCTGCCCCTCTTCCCTCGCAATTCTGTAGACAACGGCGCCCCCCAGACGACACAGTAACTAATGGTTGCCTGGATAGTCAACAGAGCAGCTTGTTGCATTTCTCTGTTGATTATTCTGGCAAATTAGTCAACTGTCCATTGCGTGTCCATTATGTGTTGTCCGCCAGACAACACAATAAGCAACGTAACGGACAATTGACTCCCCCCGCCCCCGTTGCTTATCGTGTCGTCTGAACCAGGCCTTTAACTTTATACCAAGGCCCATCTGCCTGCTGCCTCTCTGCCTAGGAGTTTTCAGCAAGAGAAGGAAGATGACTTGGTCCGGTGAGTTCTGGAGGACTGTTACAGGATCCCACCGAGAGGAAAGTCTTGGTGCTTTTTATGTCAGCGACAGGAACACTGCCCCCAATGAAATTTTCTCTATATCCAGAAGGGGATGCCTGGACTGGAGTCTCAGTCCCTTTCTCAGAGGGAAAATGGTGCTGGGTGTGCCTGTTCTTGCCGCCCTTTTTCCCTGTCTCAAGTAAGTGTGGTGGTACGCTTTTGGGAATGGGGAAGGAGAGTCAGAAATACTGGTTTTTCATTTTCATTTCATTTATTGCATTTTTCTACCGCCCAATAGCTGAAGCTCTCTGGGCGGTTTACAAAAATTAGAACTACAACAATATTTAACAATATATTAATCAACAACATCACAATAATATTCAAAAATATACTAAATACAAGTTTACAGCAAAACAAACCAGATAAGAAGATAAAAAGAAAAGAAAAGAAAAGAAAGCTTGATTGGAACAGCCAAGTGCAGGTCCAGATCCTCACCGTTCATCGCCACTTGACCCATGCTCCCTTGTGAGGAAAAACAGGGCCATTGCTTTTATGAGATTCAATTCCTCATCATATGCGATATCAGTGGCGTATGCCTCACAATTCTCCGCAATGTGCTGAGGTGCCTCAGTTGATGAGTCAATGTGAAAAGGTAGAAAGTTTGAAAATGCCGTTTAATACAATTATTGCCTTTATATAATTGTATAAGCCATATGTTTTCAAGCTACTGTGGATTTGCCCAGCAATGGCAGACATTCATGGCAAGAAATGGTACATCAATAATTCCAAATTGACAGTGATTCAATTATCCTTACAGATAGTTGCCCCTGTCCAGAGACAGACTATTTTTCTTCTCTTTTGCTGATTCATTTGGCATCTCCCTCTATATTACTTGCTTAAATAAAAATGCTCTGCACTAATTTTAAATTTAATATAGGCACAGGGCTGGGATCTTGCCTTGAAGAAATGCAGTTGGCTACAGCTGGTTGGCAGCATGCCTGAAGCTTAGTGCCAATTTTATGGGTTATTGATTGGCTTTGACATGCAGTGCTCCTGTTCTCAAAGTAGACTGGCAGTCAGACGTGCAGCCAGGCTTACACCTTGTTCTTAATTAACACTGACAACCTCATGTGTGTGTGTGTATGTGTTGGTGTGGAAGGTGTCTTCTTAGGTTATGGAAGTTTGAGACTGTTCTTTGCATCATCTGCTTGAATGAGGTTATGAGACCATAGTATACTGGCATTGTTTTCTTAGTTTTCCTAAGACACAATCCGATGTATGTTTAGACCAGTGGTTCCCAAACTTTTTCAGGTCACCACCCCCTTGGTTCCACAAACTCATGCCCAGCGCCCCCCTACCCTACACTATAAAAATCATTATTCAGAATAGCGGTTTTCAATGACCCACTAAGGAAGATAATAACAATAAAATTCAAAACAGTAACAATTAATTGAATATTTATTCAAAATATTCATTTTGAATAATTACATTTTTTTTAGTTTATTCAATTACACATAATTGATGATCTTGATCCAGTGATATCATCTTTTCAAAGTCTGATAGTCATTTAGCAAGAATATTAGATATCACATTTCGTAACTAGGGTAGAGTACCTCACTGTTCTGTAAATTCTTAATGTGATGAAGTGATACCAGTTTCCCAATGTAAGGTTTAAAGTCACTTAACATGAATCTTAAATCACCACGTTTAGTAATCTGGAGTCGATTTCTTTGCTTGGAGAGAAGTAGGCAGACCACACTAAAACCACATTCCACCAAATATGATTTTGGAAATTATTTATTTATTTATTTATTTATTACATTTTTATACCGCCCAATAGCCGAAGCTCTCTGGGCGGTTCACAAAAATTAAAACCACAATAAAACACCCAACAGGTTAAAAACACAATTACGAAATACAGTATAAAAAGCGCAACCAGGATAAAACCACACAGCAAAGTTGATATAAGATTAAAATACAGAGTTAAAACAGTAAAATTTAAATTTAAGTTAAAATTAAGTGTTAAAATACTGAGTGAATAAAAAGGTCTTCAGCTGGCGACGAAAGCAGTACAGTGTAGGCGCCAGGCGGACCTCTCTGGGGAGCTCGTTCCACAACCGGGGTGCCACAGCGGAGAAAGCCCTCCTCCTAGTAGCCACCTGCCTCACTTCCTTTGGCAGGGGCTCACGGAGAAGGGCCCCTGTAGATGATCTTAAGGTCTGGGTAGGTACATATGGGAGGAGGCGTTCCTTCAGATAACCTGGCCCCAAACCGTTTAGGGCTTTAAATGTCAATACCAGCACTTTGAATTGGGCCCGGACCTGGACTGGCAGCCAATGAAGCTGGAAAAGGACTGGCATAATGTGATCTCGCCGGCCAGTCCCTGTTAGTGGACACACAGGAACAATCCCAGGGATCGCCCCGGGATAAAGCTCCATCTAGCTAAGGCCTAAGTCATTGTGTAAGAGGAGCTGTAGAGGAATGGAAAGGGAGGTGGATTGAAGGAAAGTTGCTGAAAGGCTGTTTCCTGTGGGTTGTTTCCTAAGTGGAGCCATAACAGGAGGAATCTGATCTCAGAAGACAAGATTCTTTCCATAGCAATAACTTTTCATCACCCTCACAGTAATCTGTCAGCACATGACCTTTGAGTTCTGTAAATTTGATTGCATAGCAAATATTGACTTTTTATGCTGTCCAGTTGGCACACGTGGTGTATCTATGATACTGGGGCAGTATGGTGTGATGCTAGTACTGACTGTGATGCTAGTACTGGCAAAAAAAATCCCCGCTTAGCTGTGAAGCCATTGGGTTTCCTTGAACAGGTCACTATCTGTAGCCTAAATCATCTGAAGATTACTGTGAGACTAAAAAGAATAATGGAGGAACGATGGAGTGCAAAAATGACACATAGAGCTTCTTCAGATGAGCATTTTATAGCATGCTTGTGACTGGCCAATCACAGTTGTTTGTGGGTCATTTTGTCAACACAGTGATCCCCCAAACGCATTTCCTGCCTATCTCCTGTGCCTTCCACCATGTTTTCATTATAAAATAATCCTCAGAAAACACAACTCTTCTGAGACTAAGTGTTCCATCACACCAGTGTTCTATCACACTCTCATCATGCCTGGTTTGCCGTTTTGCAGCGCGGTACTCACATGACACCGTGCCTGTCCTGCAGTCACCCATCCGCTTTCCCTCCATTTTCTGTGTTTTCCTAGAGCAGTGAAAGTCCAGTTTATTTCTGTGAGGGATTAAAGCATCCTTCTACCCCTGTGTATTGCTGTCCTCGCGCTATGTCCTTTGTTGGGGGTGTGGGTGCTTTGAAAGGAGGTCTTGCTGACAAAAGAGGAGGGTGGGGTGCCGGGGCAGTTCTCCTCCTCCAGCATGCCTCTTGAACAAACGGGCTTGTGCTGACTCTGTTGAACGGACTTTTGCTGCTCCAACCCCCCTCTCATTGCCTGCAGAAATGGCACCAGCCGATGAAATGTTCAATCGGTAAAACACTAGACAACAAAGCCAGAGCGAGTTGGGGGGTGGGGGAAGGCTTCCGTCCATCACAAAGTCCTTCAACGACAAGAACCAATGAACTAGAGCGTGGAGAATGAAAGCAAGAGGCTATGGGTACATTCCAGAAGTAAAACTGGCAGGTGAAGTGGGGATAGGGACTTTTCACCAGTAACATGCATATATGTTATATGATGCATTATATTAAGGCTCATGTATTAAGATCATCTACTGTGGCAGGTTTCCCTTTTATCAGTGGTAAGTTGTCCAATCCCAAGGGAGAGGGCTCTTTCAACAAAGGCACTCCCCGCCCCCTAATTATAGAATACCCTCCCTGAAGAGGCTCATCTGGCACCTATGTTGCAGGATTTTTGGCACTAGGCAAAAGCATTTTCATTTACTCAGGCATTTTAAATTGTCATTTTTAACTCTGCTTTTGATCACGTATTTGCTGCTATATTATTGTATTTTATATTGTGTTATACATTTTGATGGCACACGACCATGAATTCCAGATAGGATGAAGGGTGTTATATAAATGTTTTAAATACTTTAAATTTTTTATTGAGTGAGTGCTTTTCAGAAGCAGCATGCTTCTTTTTCTCTGTCTCCAGCTAAATTTAATTCATAGTGCAAAAGTTGGTTCATTACTACTACTTGTACTTGTGGTTGCACAACATGCATGTATTTGAAGACAGTGCAAAAGTAGACATCATAGGATTTTACTCATCATTTTGCAACTGATGTGCTTTTGGCTGATGTAGGACTTTAGAAATTGGAATTGTGACTATTTGGAATTGTAAATATTTGGTAACATGACCTCCTGCATCACCTGGAATGAGTTGTGTTGATTTTGCTTTTGTAGTCTTAACTCAAGCAGCAACTGTGATGCTATTCCATGCTTACAAGGTAAACTGAATTCCTCAACCATTTCTATCACGGGGTGAACATCAGTATGAACACCCCATAGGCAGACTATTCATTTTTAACATGTGTCAAGTTACTTAGGTTATCTACAACAAAGAACAGTAAAAACAAATTGCTGCTATGGGAATCCCCAACCTTGTATAATCTGATATAATGTCACGAACCATAGTTAATTATGAAATTAACGTTTTTTAAATGTTCCAGGAACTGCTCTCTCAATCCTGATCCACTAAGTGTGTGATCATTGGGGAGGGGGCTGGGGGGTAGACTATAGCAACAAACCTAAAACATCTGCCTAATTTATTTATAAAATAGGTTTTTAATTTATTAAATATTAAAATAAATACTTCCATACAATTAAATATATGCCACATACTTGTCAATATCAGTTCTTCATTCAGTGCATTTGATGGCTTATTATTATTATTATTATTATTATTTATTTATTTATTTATTTATTTATTTTTATTTTATTACATTTATATACCGCCCCCCAGCCGAAGCTCTCTTTAATTTAACAACAATTAAAAATAGTAAACATTAAAAGTACACAAAAATTTTAAAAAACATAAAAACAGTATAAAAACAACAACAGCATCCATTTAAAACAACAATTCTGGGGTCCATTAAAAACGAACTTAACGTTATTAAATGCTGCTTAAAATGCCTGGGAGAAGAGAAAGGTCTTGACCTGGCGTCGAAAAGATAACAACGTTAATAATAATAATAATTTATTATTATTGTTATTATTATTATTTCTTACCTGCCTCTCCCTCTGGATTGAGGCAGGGAACAACATTGGATACAAATACCATAAAATACATAAAACTAATTACAACATATAAAACTAATACAATATTAACAGTCAAATATCTTAAAATTCAACTGAGTAGGCCTGCTGGAAGACACCAGTCTTTAAAGCCTTCTTGAATTCAAAAAGACTAAAACTCTGGAAGCTGAGAGCAGGTTAAAGGCACAATCCTATGCAAGTTTAGACAGAAAAAAGTCCTACAATCTCAGCATGGCTGGCTGGGAATGTTGGTAGCTGTAGGATTTGTTTCTGTCTAAACATGCATAGGATAGTTCTCTTAGTGATTTTATTAAAATTGGGTAGATTTTACAGCCTGCATATTTTAATTTATTTATCTGTAAGTAAAAGAGCTATGCTAGAGTGCAATTTTAGGCGTGTTTAGACAGAAAAAGGTGTACAACATTTTGGCTGGTGAATGCTAAGAGTTGTAGGACTTTTTTTCTGGCTAAACCAGTCATAGGATTGCGCCCTTACTTTCTTTTAATGAAAACTGAGCACTCCAGGAAGAAGCCTTGAATATCCGTGATCGCACCTGGCCCATGCAGGTCCCCCATGTTATGGCCATAAACTAACAGATTAACACCACAATCCTATAATGTCTATTCAAGAGTAAATTCTGGGAAAGTGGGTAAAGGATTATGGCATTATTGTGTCGCAACCTTTCAGGATTTAGAGTCCACTTCATCAGATACTTAGAGCTGTATTTCCTCAGTTGCCAGGTATATGTAGACATAAGCACCGAGAAAGAAAAGATTCAATCGTAGAGCTTTACATAAAATTGTCATGACATTTGTTGTACATTTTAGAAGAGATGGACATTCTTTAGAAATAGAAGAATTTTAAGCAACTATTTTTAGTAAACTTTGCAACAAGTGTAAACATGCTACATTAGCAGATAACGCTGGAAAGTGAAGTACAGGCCATGACTGAATAGGATTCACATTTCTGTATTTCTGTACCATTTGGCTGCAATTCTGTGGTCACTGGGATTGCATCAGGGGCCATAAGACATTTTGTATTTCCCATTCCAAAAACATAGAGAGAGATCCAGAGGTTGTCTATACATTCCGAAAGACCTGAGGTAGGTCTGTGGTGGTGCTGCATCGATTATATGATCCAGCAGCCACTTCGAAGCAACTGCAGGGCTTTCCGGAGAAGCTCAGTATTTTCAAAGTCGGGGACTTACCCCAACTTTTCGGGATGGAGCGAGGCAAATACTGCCCTTCCACTGTCTAACCTTGCTCCATCCTCGATGTGGAGGTGTGGCCAGGCAGATGGCGCCCCCTGATTGTTCACCATCTGCCTGGGCAGAGGGCAGGGGTGGAGAGGCCCCACACTTTCACTGTGCTTTGGGATTAGCCACTACTACCCCGATGCAACAAAAGCGTGGGGTGGCAACCTGTTGTCATATAGGTAGCCCTCCAATCTCGGAGAGGAAGATCTGATATCAGCTGCCTCCTCCCAACCTCTGTAGCCCTTACTTCGCCAATATCAGTAGTGGGGAATGACAGGGGCGAGACGGTTGGACTGTTGGGAGAGGGCCGTGGTTATGCAGGAATCACAGCTCTTCTTGTCCCCAGACTAGGGTGACCATATGAAAAGGAGGACAGGGCTCCTTTATCTTTAACAGTTGCATTGAAAAGGGAATTTCTGCAGGTGTCATTTGTATATATGGAGAACCTGGGTAAACTTCCTCTTCCTCACAACAGTTAAAGCTGCAGGTGCCCTGCCCTCTTTTAAATCTGGTCACTCTAGTATAGCTCCTGCACCTTTAACTGAGGTGATGAAGAGGGAATTTCACCAGGTTCTCCATATATACAAATGACACCTGCTGAAATTCCCTTTTCTATGCAACTGTTAAAGATACAGGAGCCCTGTCCTCCTTTTCATATAGTCACCCTACCCCAGACCAGCTCCTGATAGGGATGTATCTGGCCCATTTTAAGCTCAGCGGATTTCCGCAGCACCCCTGACTTGGCTTGCATTTGCTAGCCAAGCTGCAGGTTTCTTCCCAAAATCCGGGAAGTTTTTTTTCCAAAAAAAAATCTCAATAGAAATTTGCACAAATTGCTATTTACATTAAAAACACACAAATGAAAAACCACAAACTGGCCCGACTCAATGCAGATCAAGTCAGGTCAGCTCGTGGGAAAACGAGCCAAAGTCCGGGGGAGCTGAGCTGATGAAAGCTCAGCCCCTGGATGGATTCCTTCCATATTCCTAGCTCTTGATCTGCACCAGCCCTGGAGCTGCTATGGATCAATTCCCTCCCAGTGAGAGGGAATCTGGTTGCTTTTTTAATGGTCTGGGGAGGCGGATGGAAAAGTGGCATTACTGTTGCTCTGTCTCTTCCACCTACTTTGAATTACTCAGAAGCTCTGACATCAGAGCTCTTCACAGTACAAGGTAAGATTACTCTGTAAGCAATTTAGAAGATGAGACTTACTCATTTTCCTGTTTATTTTTTCCCCCTGTCTTTGAAGGGAGATGCAAGAATGCTAGGCCTAGCCCATGTAAGTGAAAGACCAATTGATGTGTTGCTTTTGATTCTCTCCCCACCCCCAAATAGACTGTTACAGAGTCCGTCCCTCACACCACATGTGGTTGTCTGGTAATTGTGGAGTGTGTTAGTCATGCCATCATCACTGCTGCTTGTCCACACCCAGCAATTTCTTTCCCCATGCATTATAGATGTGGCTATCGGTTTTGGCTTTGTATTTGGTGAGGGTGAGGTGGAGAGAGCTATTCATTCTGCTTAAGTCAACTGCCTGGCAGCCAAGCCCTTGATATTTAGTTCACGTTGCATGTGGAATGGATGCTGCAGCATTTGAACATGATATATGGGTGTGCCTGTCCTGTTCACATCATTATTTGTGCATAGGGCCAAGTTGTTAATTGCAGCAATATTCTTAGTTTGGTGGTACATTCTTTTTTCTTGTCTGTGGGGCTTGTATTGTATTCATGCTGCAACTTCTTCTTTTCTTTTTCAAAACCATTTTATCATAGAATCATAGAATAGCAGAGTTGGAAGGGGCCTATAAGGCCATCAAGCCCAACCCCCTGCTCAATGCAGGAATCCACCCTAAAACATCCCTGACAGATGGTTGTCCAGCTGCCTCTTGAAGGCCTCCACAACCTCCCTAGGTAACTGGTTCCATTGTACTATGTGTAAATAGTTTCTTTTATTCACATTCAGGAATAAATGCAAGGCATGTTTATTTAGGCAAATTTTATTATGTGATTTTTAGCTATAAAGTAGCTGTTTTAATTGTTGCTGGTGCTCTTAAACCCCCAGTTATTGTAATAGGGCAACTTGATGGAGAAAAAAAGGACATTTGTTGCTATTTATTTATTTATTGCTCACATTAATATAGCACCATCAATAAATGCAGCACTTTAACAGAGTAACACAGTTGCAAAATGGGGACCACTTCTTGATCCCGTGGAAACTAGAAACATCTGCTTCCATTTTGTGTCAGATCCTGCTGAAGATTGCAAAAATGAAGTCATTTGTTGGTAAGGCTGAATGCATGCAAACATTGAGTTGGCAGACCACAGAAGTGCAAAACAGACATCTGTGCCACCAGCTATTGAGTGATTACAGGGGCCCTTTTTCTTCCTAGGTCAGAGAATTACAGCTCTTGGCACAAGGGTACTAATCCTTCCTAGCCCAGGGTTGTAAAACCCAAGTGATCTGGAGGGTCAGCTTTGACACTGAGTAGGGTGACCATATGAAAAGGAGGACAGGGCTCCTGTATCTTTAAAGTTGTACAGAAAAGGGAATTTCAGCAAGTGTCATTTGAATGCATGTAGCACCTGGTGTTATTTAGTTATCATAACAGTTAACGCTGCAGGAAGCCTGCCTTCTTGACCAGATACGAAAGAGAGAAGGGCACCTGCAGCTTTAACTATTGCGATGAAGAGGGAATTTCACCAGATGCTGTATGCATACAAATGACATCTGCTGAAATTTCCTTTTCTCTACAACTGTTAAAGATACAGGAGCCCTGCCCTCCTTTTCATATGATCACCCTAACGCTGAACACATGCTTGGGGGGCTGCATCCACAATTCCCCCTGACCCCACATTAATTCCCCCTCAATTTGGCAAACCACAATCCCCCCAAACTCTTCTTTCTGCTGCCTATCTCCTAGTCCAAGTATTTCACTTCTTAAAGTATATTTCAACCGAGATAGGAGGGAAAGTAGGCTTTAAAAAATGATCCACTGTCAGCCTACTATCTGGTAAATGTCTGCTCAGCCGCCCAGAATGCAAGGAAGATCTATTTTCTGAAGGTTTGCGTTAAGCCCATAAAGTGATTTAAATGGAAAGCTGAAGCAGATGGTCTACTTGTGAGTAAACATACAAGCCTGCCAGTTGTGGGCTTTGAATCCTGAAAATAGCTGAATGGTGTGGAGTGTGATAGGAGTGCTACGGTCCCTAAAGAGACTGATAAGGTACCAGAGCGTTATGTTTGACTTCCCTGTCACCCCAGGCCTTCGGGTGATTTCATGTCCTATACTGGCTCGGGGAGAGACCCTGTAGTGCAGGGCAGTCACTACACTAAGCTATTGGCCTGTGACTGGGAGACCTGGGGTCATATTCCCTTCCTCCCAGGGCTGGCGTTAGGAGTGGGTGAGCTGGGTGATCGTCAGGAGCACCAAAATGTGTGTGTGTGTGTTGTGTGTGCCTGGGAGAGCTGAAGGGGGCACCAAGATTAACTCAGTGGCTGTGTTTTTTTAATATGCTGTCTGCTACGAAACTGGAAGGCCACCAATTCAAATCTTCCCTCCATTCTGGGCTGACTAGATAGCCTTAGGCAAGCTATTTGCTGTCATTCTCAACTGATTACCACCCCCACCACCCCCAAAGAGGGCCTAATAATATTGACACACTTTATAGGGTTGCTGTGAAGATTACAGAGATGATGTGTATGACAAGATTTGTGCTACAGAAATTCCAAGTGTATTGCTTTTAATTTCTTTGATAGCTGCAGGGAACCCTATTCAGCTTCCTTCTTTCCTCTCATTTTCCTGAGGATTTTCCAGACATTGCTCACAGTCCTGCCCAACTGGGGCTGTTGTGACTCATCACAGAAAGCACAGTTAACAGACTATGAATTATGACTGGCCAGGTGCTTCCCAACTTTACCTCCCCCAATGCAATTCCAGGACAGCAGGAACACTGGGATGTTTATTGAAGCCTCGGTGGGCCTTCCACGGCTCACAGGATGTGTTTGGCATGGTGAGACACAAGTTATGCAGGTCTGGCATGCATACTTTTAAGACTAACTTCACAGCCATCAGGGCCAAAACCTGGAACATGTAGTTTGGATTGTGTGTGGATCAGTGTGGGGTGGAGGGGCGAAATGTGGAGGGCTACAGTGGGATATTGGATTTGGTGGATTGGGTTTCTAGGTCCATCCAACTCAGATTCAGTCTCATTGAAATCAAGCTTTGGCTTAACCTTCCTGTCTGACATAGTATTGGGAAGACAATGTTCATAAATTAAAGGCAACATTTCTGTTTGCTACTCTAATGCCTCTTCACGACATCCATTTGAGTGCTAGATTCATTGCAATAACAGGTCACCAAGGAAAGCCAAATGGAGCTCACCAGCCTACGAATGGTTATTAGGTGCAATTGTAGCTGCTGCTTTCAAGCTAAGGTTATTGTATGCATAATTAGGCTTTATGCACGAGGGGCTGTGGAGGAGTCCAGCAAAAGATCTCTTTCTTCTGTTTGGCATTTCAGGGCAGGTAGAGATGCTCTGATTTTCCTCTGTTATAGTTTCAGGATACACTTTTGGAAACAAAGTAGGGACTTTACCTGATTTAATCATTCCCTTTATACAAGGAATGCTGGCAACCAGTTATTTGAGGGTGATTAAGGATCTTTAAAAAAGAATACTCAGCACTCACAATGAACAAAAATTCACAGAGCTCTTTGGGGGAAGCCATGACAGATAAACTGGTATATAACCAATTCTCAGCTGAAAATGTAGATCTGTTGAGTGAACCGACTATTGACACTGGGCATGTCTACACCTCCCGGCAGAGGGGGGAGGATCTCACAAGAGCTTCAGCTATTGGGCGGTATAAAAATGTAATAAATAAATCAATATGGTGATCGCGAGATCCTCCCCTTGCGTTCACACACAGCTCGTGACGTCCAGGGAAGAAGGAAAACGGTGCGCCCGCCTTTTTTTTTTTATAAAGAAAAGGAAGTTAAAAAGTAATTTTTTTAAAAAAGCCCCAACCCTGCTCCCCTCCCCACCCCGATGGGCACAGTGCCTGGTTCCTGGCTCCTCCTGTTTACTCGTGAGGAGCCGGGATGAAACTGGGATGGCCGCCCACACCTCCTGTGGTCTTGGGACGATCCTGAGACTGCGGGGAAAAATCAGGCTAAAAGTCATCCTGGTTATCCCAGGGAAATGGAGGGATCTTCCCTCCCTGCCCCTGGGTTCCCCTGTGCATCATGTGGACACACAGGGATGATCCTGGGGCAATCCCCGGGATAAGGCATGGTTTAGACCTGCCCACTGAGATGCAACAGTCTGTTGCCTCTCAAGGAGACATAACATGCAGTCTAGAACAGGGTTATCGGGTTATCTGCTCCTATTGCTCCTACAGGTGCAATAGGAGCAGTTGCTGCCTCTCTTTTTGTCCCTTTCTGGATTCCATTGCTCACCTTCCTCCCTGAGCTGTTATTGGGGAGGGGGAAACGAAATTCCTGCTTGCTTCAGCAGATGGGGGAGGAGGGTCAACATTACTGTTCAGGAATGGGAGAGGCAGCAGATGAAGCCTTTCCTGCTGTACAGCAAAAACAGCCTTGCAATAGTAAGTCCACAAAAGACACGAGCCCACAAAATATTTTCTCCCCTCCACAGCCTGCTTTCGCACACATGCCTATGTAAGTAATTTGTGGCAGATCGATGGCTTGATTCAAGCGAAAGAATCAAATATAAAAGTGGTTAGCTCTTTACAAGCCCATGACAAAGGTGAAGGAGATCCTCTTGAGTTTTGCAAACTGTAGTCCATATCTATTATCTTACTGGGAGTTTCAGCTTGATGTCAATTCCAAGTGAATTGTTAGAGATGGGGAACAAAAAGATGAGTACAGCACACAAGGAATTATAACGTTAATAATGTATAATCATCTATTTCAGTATTTTTTAAAATACAGGATAGTAAATCTTGGGTAGTATCCAGTGTTAGCCTCACTTAGAGTAGACCTATTGAAATGAATCAGAATTAAGATAGTCACGAGTAACTTAAGTGTCATTCATCTCAATGGGTCTACTCTACGTAAGACTAATATTGGACACTATTCCCTCTCTCTCAGTGTCATTGCAGTAGCTGGACACATTAGAACAGGGGTGCAGAACCTTAGACCCAGCAGCCAGATCTGGCCCTCCAAAGATCCCAACTTGGCCCTCCAGGCTTCCTCAGAAGGCCATGCCCCCTGGATGGGGGTCTGTACCCCACCGGATTAGAAGAAAACTTTCAGAGGGGTGATCATGTTATTCTGTTGCATCAAAATCTGCACCTTAAAGACTAACCAATGCAGGGTGGCATAAGCTTTTGTGGATAGGGCTGAAGCATTTTTTATTTTTATTTTTTTACTTTTGGCATATGTAAATTAGAGGTTTGGGCTCCTTGATCCAGATCGGCACCACAGCAGGGGGCAGATGTTTAAAGCTCCCTACCCCCATCACATTATGGTTTCAAGGTGGACTGGGTCCATTGTATTGACTTTTGAGTAAAAAAGAAAAAAGACATCAACAGAAGCACCCGACCCAACTGGGGAGGCTGCCTTCCCAACCTGGTGCCCTCCTGATGTTATGGATTACAACTCCCATCATCAATGACTATTGGAGAAGATGGGAGTTTCAGTCCAAAACATCAAGAGGGCATCAGGTGGGGAAAGGCTGCTTTAGTTTTTCGCTTAACCCTTTCTTGGTTCAAGAAAATGGCCTGAACCAACAGTTCACTGATCACAATGTTGCTTGCGCTGTTCTCTAACACTGCTACTGATTCATTTCAGCAAATCTTACAAAATCTGTACAGTTAGAATATAGATACCGTGAAATAAGTATCTATAAGTGTCCTCAAGTATTATCTACAATTTAGTCTCAATTATTTTCCATATCGTAGCGGGGTTGCAGCCTAGGTTGGACCTCCCTGAGTTACTGGGCCCCAGGAAAATGTACATGCCCCCTTATGTTTGTGCCCCATTCGTGGAAAGCTTATGGCAGCCTGACGCTCTCCAGATGTGTTGTTCTACAATGGCCATTCTGGTTGAGGATGATGAGGATTGTAGTCCAATGCATCTGGAGAGCCTCAAGTTGGTGAAGGCTTGCTTATGCCATACTAAATGTGTTAGTCTTTAGGGTGCTTTTTGTTGTTTTATTAGAAGAAAAAAATAATGTGGTTTAGGATTGTCTACATATCATTCTAGAAATAGGGGTCTGTTGAGTTCTCATGACAAATGGCAATGTATTTGTTTGGACTTGCACCCATGTAAGTATGTGAAGATTGCGGAGTTATTTTCTCTGTGATATGCACCTGCCTTTTGTTTTCTGCTTAAGAATGAGGAGTTGAAGGCCAGTATGCAGTCAGTAGCTCTCAAACTCAGCAAAGGTTAGCAAGCAGGTCAGTCCTGGTAATACAGGACTCTTAACAGGAAGCAAAATGTTAAAACAGAGGAATTCCAAAGGGATTATATGACATGCCCGTTGCATATAAATGCACTTTCATGTGGAGAATTAATTCCTCTGCTCTGAAGGCTTTATTATAATCTTCAGGAAAAGCAATTTGGAGTTAGATATGGATAATGGGGAAGAAGAAACATCTCATTCTAAAAAGATTGATGCAGTCTGACTATAAGACGGAGGGAACAGGGCTTTTTCCTTTCCTTTTGGTGTAGCTCAAAAGTGTGTTCCCATCTTCACCAATTTAGGGGTATTTCTCCTAGGATGCTTCCAAATAAATTGGTCCTATAGCACTAACTATTAAAAGGCATTGTGTAGCTATTCCAATTTTTTCTTCTTTCCGTGGTAAGAAAAAAGATGGAAGGGGTGGAGAAACATGGGAAGGCCATGAGCCTTGAAAGTTTGGGGCAGACCAATGGTGTGATAAAAGCCTGATCTTGAAGAAGCTCCAATCAGTCTCTTAGGAGTCCATCAGCTGATATTCAAGAACATCAGCTTGTGTACTTATCATTTCGTGTTTGGCTATCATGGTTAGAGCTGCCTTCCATACATTTGCCCAATGCTTCATTAATGCCATCTTAGCCATCATCCCTTAGCCCCATTGAAATCTGTGGGAAAGGGCTGGCCTCGTCTGACCAACTATGTCATTCTGTGTGATTAAGTTTTAAAAGGTGCTTTTGCCTTCCTTTGTGCAGTGAATTAAACTGCTGAATTTGGCACCTGGGTGTTTCCAAAGAAATGCTCTGGAAAGAAATTTTATGTGCTTCCTAATATTTCTGAAATACTGTTCTGTACAGATCAATCGATATGTATTATTCAGAGAGGTTTGATTTTGAAATATAATGGCATTTTAAATTTAACTGAATGCTTCAAGTGGAGAAAAGTGTAAAATAATTACGTTACAGAGCATATTGAGCATCCCAGCACCTTTCTGCCATTCCCAAAAGACAAACCTGGGTGATGTAATGGTTATAGTGTTGGACTCCAAGCAAGTAGCAGCAGTAATCGCTTGCCATTTTTCTAAACAAGTAGAAAAAAGTAGACAGGTGGACTTTCCATTTGAGAGCATATGTACTACTACTGAGGAGGCTTTATGATATGATTTAGCCAGTCTTAGGGCCAAACTAAATGTTCGTCCAACTGGATTATTTGCTTTAACATAAGCATGTGTGGCCCCAATTCAGATCAGGACCATGGTATTAGGGAGGGGTGGAATTAAGCTTCCCCCTCCCATTTTCATCCTGAAATTCCAGAGAGAGAAAAGTCCCCATTCAAGTCATTTGGAACCAGTGAGGATTCTTTTTTCTTTTTTTAATCCCTCCCCCCGGGCTGCCTGGAATTTCGGGATGAAAATGGGAGGGGAAACTTACCCCCCCTTTCTGAATCACTATGGTACCAATCCAAATCAGGGCCATGCACACTCCCTCAATTAAGCCAATCAGAACATCCAGTTTAGCAGGATATTTAATTTAATTTAGCCCTCATTTGGATAGAAGATGGAATATGCAAACCGTAAAGCATTGATGTGACATGATTGTATTGGCTAGTCACCATTCACAATCTCACTGCCCTGTGTGGTTTTATGTCTTGTTTGGTGAACCATCCAGAAAACGTCTACAATTGGGCAGTAGTGAAATATAATAAGTACATTCATAGAGATGAATTTTCAGATGATTCCTATGCTGGTCTCTCAGAGCGGAAAGAACAGAGAACTGTTATGCCTTAAAGACATATGCTACAAAAGACTAAAGCTGTACCTAGACCTAAGATTTATCCCAGGATCATAGAGAGCATAGATTCATAGAGTTGGAAGGGGCCTACAACGCCATCGAGTCCAACCCCCTGCTCAATGCAGGAATCAACGTACATGGGGTTCCCAGGTAGTCACCCTTCCAGAAACTGATCAGGCCTAGACCTGCTTAGCTTTCTCAAGGTTGCAGCCTCCCATGCCATCACACCAGATAGGGCTTCATCCCTGCCTGAGCGCTGGATGCCCTGTGTGGCACTTAGATGAACAGGTTTGACTCCAGGACAATCCTGGGATAAACCTCAAGTCTAGCTACGGCCCAAGCATGGTTACCTTTTTGGAATTAATCCCTACAGAAGAAACCAATGTTATCTTTATGAAGTGGGAATCTATTAGTGTCCTAAAGAAACATGCCAGGGTACAGGTTTTATGGTGCAATAAATAAATATTAGTCTTCAAGGTGCCACAGAATTCTTTTGTTGTTTTTATTCCAAGAGGGTAAAAGCATTTAGAATTTGGATAAATAGTTGTTTGAAGCTTCTCTGTCCTTAGCCATCAACACAGGCAAGTGCACTGGTGATAAACTGCATGACTAAGTCATTTGAGGCAGGTAGGTGTGACGGGACAATCTCAGAAAGGGGAGGACAGAGAGGATTAAAATGTCCATCCCATTCCAGCTACATAAACTGTCTGCATCACTTAACATGCCTCTTTGTTAAATTGCAGCATTGGCATAGGGATAACTGCATTATGCCAACTTGATTTCTCCTTTCAGAATTCCCTGAATGATAATACATTATCTTAAAATAACTTCTGAGAGACACGTAGAAGATTTAAAAATGGGATGTATCTGTGTGTGGTGAAATAGAAGAGATGCAATTCCAATAATTTGAATTTATAGTGTCCAGCTGAAGTAGAAGGCCATAAATAATCTTAAATTCATCTTCTGCAAGACTTATGTAGCTACCTTAACAAATAAAATACATCTATTTCATTTGGTACACAAACAAGTCATAAATACTAGCTGTCAAGGAGGCTTTAAATTCCATTCCACCTTTTTCATGCCTTGTTTTATTTTATGTAGTTAGAAGAGTCATGCACTGAAGATAAACAATTAAAAGATAAATGCTTCATCTAACTAATGGGAACATTAGCAAACATTTATTGGAAATGACATACAATGTGTAGAACAAAGTATAAAAGATAATTTAAAAAAACAGATTTATGAAAAAATAAAGGAGGTGGATATTATTCTTAGGGTTATTCGTACAGTAATTGTAATTGTAATTTCTTCCAAGAACATATTATTTCTAAACCTTTAACATTTTAGAAGAACTGATGTGGATGACCCCTGAGTCTTCTAGTAAAAACTACTGCAGCAGGCCTAGTCTCAAATGTGTTGTGAACCTGCCAGAACTACACAGGCCCACCCAGAATTTCACCATTCTTGGCAGTCTCTTAGAAATGGAGAGGGCAAAGCCTTTCCAAATTAAAAGTTCTAGCTGAGTAATTGTTGTTGGGAATACACATGCCTGAGCTATCACACTTTAATTTATTGCATTTCTATACCGCCCAATAGCCAAAGCTCTCTGGGCGGTTCACAAAAATTAAAACCATGGAAACAAACAACAGTATAAAAGTACAATATAAAAACACAACCAGGATAAAACTGAGCAGCAATGCAGAGATTAATACAGATTTAAAACAGCAAAGTAAAAAACTAAGATGACAAACTGTTAAAAGGCTATCTCTGTCCAGATAAGGGCACAGTTGTTACAGTATATCAGCCTAAGCTGATAAAAGGTGCTCCTTGCCATGGAATCCTCCTGCACCTCCAGTGACAGTTCTGGATTCAAGAGCACCCCAAAACTATGAGCCCGATCCTTTAGGGGGAGTACAACCCCTTCTAGAACAGGGTGAACACCTAGCTGGACAGACGAACCACCTGCTAACAATACACCCGTCTTGTTTGGATTGAGTCTCAGTTTGTTGGCCCTCCTCCAGTCCATAACTGTGCCCAGGCACTGATTCAGAACAGCCACTGCCTCACCTGGGTTTGATGAAAAGGAGAGGTAGAGCTGAGTGTCATCAGCATGTTGATGAGACCTCAGCCCACATCTCCGGATAACCTCTTCCAGCGGCTTCATGTAAATGTTGAACAGCATAGGGGATAAAATAGAGCCTTGTGGAACCCCATGGCCTAGGTTATTGCACAGAGCAATAATCCCCCAGCACTATCTTCTGGAATCAGCCATCCAAGTAGGAATGGAACCACTGCAACAGAGTGCCTCCAACTCCCAATCCAAACGGATTCCATGTTCAATGGTATCGAAAGCTGCTAAGAGGTCCAAGAGAATCAACAGGATCCACTCCCCCTCTCCCTCTCCCGGCAAAGGTCATCCCACAGGGCGACCAAGGCAGTTTCCATTCCAAAACCAGGCCTGAAGCGCGATTGAAATGGATCTAGGCAATCCGTTTCATTCATGAGTAGTTGGAGTTGTCCTGCAACCACCTGCTCAAGCACCTTGCCCAGGAAAGGGATGATAGCTATAATAAATGTGTAGCTATAATAAATGTGTTAGTCTGTAGGGTGCTTTGTCTAGGTTCTCTAAACACCTCAATTTCCCCATTTTGGCTCAGAAACTTCTAGCATTTCCATAGAAATACCTATAGGGTGTTGTAGCATATGCAGCCAATCAGCTTCATGATTACATCATTGTCATCACTATCACTGGTAGGTGAGAGCAATTTAAATTAAGTGAATAATCACACAGCTCTATTCATGTGTATTCAGAAGTATGTCCCACTGAGTTCAATGGATCCTATGTTCAGAAAAATTGTTATTGGATTGTAGCCAAAGCGAACATTTTCTGCATGAAGTGTCAACATACTACCAAAGAAACAAGCCATTTTGAGCTCTGCTGACAATGTTTGCAAATGAGTATTTTAAGCTTGGCCCAACTCGCACCACTTGTTTCCCTCCTAAGTTGGTGGCATTTCACTTACTTTTACCTGACAGCTTTTAAGAGCAGTGTATTTTCACTCCTCTCATTCCTACACATGAACATTTGTTGGTTGCATGAAGATTCCTTGAACTTGGCAAGACATCATGCCACTTACTTTAGAGCAGTAACGAATTGTATTAACCTTGTTTCACCAGTGTTACCAATTGGGTATGTTGGGCCAGAGGAAGGCTCTTTTGGCAGGAATACATTGCAACATTGCTGATTTAGTTTCTAGGAGTACTGAGGGTTTTGTAATGAACATACATCGGACAAAATCAGACGATATTACTCATGTTATGTTGATTCCTTCTTGTCCTGCCTACCTTCTGACTAATCTTGTAATTTTCCACATCTTCTGTTTTCTCTATGGGTAGTGATTATATGCTGCAAAAAGGAAAGGGCCTGTTAACCATATAAGCTTTTCGCTTTGGATAAATATACATCTGTTTATAGCGTTTGTCACCATTTTGGTGGGTGATGAATTATTTTATTTTGGGCAAGTTCAATATTTATACGTAACTAGCCCATCTGCATGAGATAGATTGACTTTATATTTATTCACTGTTCCATCCTTTTCCTTGAGAAGTGCCTTTTATATAGCATTAGCAGATGTTATATACCTGACTCTCCAATCTTTTGAGCATGCAAAGGTGCTAAGGGCAGTTCACATGGTCATTATCTGCTGTTTGTTTTCTCCATATGAAGTGTCCTCTGGCATTTGTAATCACATGGAGAAACACCATACGGGCAGTTTGTATGCAAATATGTTTGCATTCATTTAAGTCATTATGGAAATCATTGCAAATAGATATCCAGTACTGCAGTGGACCAGGGCTCACAGGGCTGAAGTGCTGTGACTTTGATTAGCAGGGGACGGTGATGTCATCTGCTCATCCCTTCAGCTTTCCCTGTTCCTACTAAGTTTAGCTGCAACCCTCACAGTAGCTGCAGGCTGGGGATGGAATTTTACGGTAACAGCAAATTATCGTGAGCTATTCTCTGTTGTAATGCCAGGTATTTGGGGATGCTTGGTCTTGAATGGGCAATTAAGACTCTAGCTTTACAAAAAGACCTGCTCCTTGTGGAGAAGAAGGCTGCTAGAACTGGTTTGTTGCAATGGATCAACACGGCTGCCTACATTTTGTGACACTCCGCAGAGCGGTAAAGCTGCAGTTTCTGCAGCTGAAACTCTCCCCACGGCCTGAGTTCGATCCCAGCGGAAGCTGGTTTCAGGCAGCCGGCTCAAGTCGACTCAGCCTTCCATCCTCCTGAGGTCGGTAAAATGAGTACCCAATTAGCTGGGGGAAAGGTAATAACGGCCAGGGAAGGCAATGGCAAACCACCCCGCTATAAGGCCTGCCAAGAAAACGTCAACGAAAGCTGGCGTCCCTCCAAGAGTCAATAATGACTCAGTGCTTGCACGAGAGGTTCCTTTCCTTTTCCCTTAGGGTGTGGCTATGCGGACTGTCACGATGAGTGCCTGCACTTCAAAATTTGCCATTGCACCACTGCTTATATCTGTGGACATTGGTTAACACAGTACTTTCTGCATGTGATCATGGGTGATTTGTAGAAAAGAGGCAGTAGAAATCACCAACAATGGGCACATAGGGTAGTTATCATTTCTTAATTTTGAACTGGTGATTTTGAGTCTCCCCCGCAAACCATTAACATTTAGATTGTACATTCCTTGGGGCAGGGACCAATCTTTTTCATGTCATTCTGTGTAACAGCATGAGCACTGATAACTCTATATGTAAATAAGTATAATATTCTAGTTTTGAATTTCTGCTGCAGAATCACCGCTTTGTGGTTCATTGATCCCCCCTCCCCGCTACCCATGTGGGTAGCAAGGAGGGGGAAATGGGCTGGCAAAAACAGAGATGTAGTGGTTCACTTTTGACGCTGGCCCCTCCCACTGCAGGCAGGCAGGCACCCACCAACCTCCCTCCACACACAGATGACATCCAAGGAAGTGAGGCTTCGATAAGAAAAAGGTTCCATCCCGACATACAGCAGGCCACTGTCTCCAGGTTGAATTGAACCAATTTCTCAAAACAGTTCCTGAAAGGTTAACTGAAATATAAATGAAATTATTATGAAGTTTGCTGAGCCACTGAACTTCTCAGAGTTGGTCAGGCTGTATAATACATGTGGGTTGTTGTAGCATTAAAAGCTTCAGCTAGGGCATGGCCAGGGCATATTGTCCCAAGGGGAGATGTAGCGTTAAAATGTGGGGTATTTCCATGTTTTTGCAAATTTTGAAAATTATTGGCTTGGATTCAGCAGAGCTTCTGCAAACAGAAGCAGATGTGAAGGAGGTGATTTTGCTGACTCTCTCTGCAGCCCCCAGGCCACCTCCTACACCATCATAGAGAGTGCTCTTGCCCTCTGGAGTAGAAGTTTTGGAGACACAGTGGACTGCAAGGGGAAGAGGTGAGAGGAGGAACTGCTGCTCGCGCCATCCAACTAGCTTTCCCCCCTCAAACTTGAACGGGTGTATCTGAGATTCATCAGATCCAGAGAGAATACAATTGCTTTAGGGGACAGATCCCACTCAGTGATGGATTTGCAAATCTTTACCAGGTGTTTTGGGCTTCAAGAATTAAAGTAACATGGTAGTCCAGTGGTCCCTGAAACTTCCCTCAAGCCATACAAATATCATAGAATAGCAGAGTTGGAAGGGGCCTACAAGGCCATCGAGTCCAACCCCCTGCTCAATGCAGGAATCCACCCTAAAGCATCCCTGACAGATGGTATCAAAGAATATATTTTTATTGCTCAAAACGTCAGAGGGCCTTGCTAGATGATGGGTTAGCTCGGTGCGAGCCCTGGGCCCACCCCTGTGCATCCAGATGACACACAGGGGATCCCGGGCTCAGGCAGGGGTAACCATCCCTTGGCCCGGGATAACTGGCACCGCTTGTGGCTTGGTATTCCCTGCGGTCTTGGGCTGAGCCCGACACCACGGGCATGTAGGCCAGTCCGCCGCTTTTCCTGGCTGCTGCAATTACTCATGAGTAGCCGGGAAAAGCAGCGGATGGGGTGCAGCGCTCTGCAGGAGCGCTGGGCCCATCAGAGCAGGGAAAGAGATCGGGGGGTGGGGAGATTGCGGGGGGGGGGGAAAGCAGGGATCGCGCAGGGGAATCGCGGCCAGGGTGGGAAAATCAGGGGCGGGGGGAGGGGAATCGGGGAACCCTTTAAGAAACAAACAAAAAACACTTACCGTTGCTGGTGGTGCGCTCCTGCACACCCGGACCTTTAAGTCTAAAAATGGTGGATGCAACAGGGCTTTCCTGTAGCCCGTCGCATCTGATGTGTGGATAGGAGCGACAGCCCACACTACTTGTAGTGGGGGCTGGCCCCTCCACACGCCTGGATTTTTGGGTAGGTCTAGCAAGGGCCCTAATAAGCTTTAGCTAAGATGAGGCAGATCACAAACATTCCTAAATACACACAAGAATGTAAGCCTATGTGGCAGGGTTTTGCTATTTTATTGTTTTACTCTGTACATTGATGGTGCTATATAAATAAATTAATAATAATAATAATAATAATAATAATAATAATAATAATAATAATGTTATAATCACTAGAAGTACAATGAAGATAATAGCAAGCATATTGATAACATTGCAAAACCTAAGTTCTTCTCAATCTAACAGTCAATATTAAAGGTTCATATTTACTTAAATGGAAGGCATGGCGGGTGAAGCCAGCCAAAGGACATATGGCGGGATTCTCGTTCTCCTAGGATCTCTCTCTCAAACGGATGAAACCCTGGTCTTTTATAACCCTCATGATGCCAATGACCTCATCTTTAGTGTTGGACTACCATTCTCATTTTTCTCAATGTAACCAGGTCTGCCACTGGTACCAGTAACACTCAGATGGAGGTATCCCTGCTAAGTTAAGCTATGTGCTGCTACCAGCACTTGACCAACACATTAATGGCAGCTTCCCTCCATTTCCAAGAATATGTTTTATTACTAATAGTTATCTCACAACTCATATATACGGAACTCGTTATACCTACAAGATACAATACTTATCCATTCAACACACTACAATGCATATTCCACTACAGAGGGAGCGGACACTTGAGAGTTCTCCATTCTGTGAATGAAACTCTGCTCACAGAAATTTGGATTTAATCTCCCCCCACCCACCTTACCATTGAAACAGTTGATTTTTTTTTTTTTTTGCCACACCTTGATTAGAATTGAATAAGGTCGTTGAGGGTTGCCCATTGGGCATTCTCTGGAATGGTGAACCTCTTGCCTCCCAGGAAGAACATTGGAAAGGGGAGACGGCCCAGTGACAGCCCCATCATTGGCCAGAGAAGGAACTCCTGTGCCATTGCTTCCTTTCCTCTTCCCTTCCCATTCCTTTTTCCTTTTATATCATGTCTTTTAGATTGTGAACCTGCAGTCAGGGACTATCTTAACTTCCCATATCTCTACAGCACTGCACTTAGAAGTTTTAAGGTGCTTTACAATTATGTATATCATCATCAACAGCAACAACAACAGAAGTAGTAATAATAATAATTTAGCGGTCCACCTTGTAGTGGACTAATAATCCGCCATCTAGTAATCAAGCTATAGATATTTCCTCCTAAACATCTACTTTCTTTGTTCTTATTACTGGCTTTTCATAAACTCTTGATCTTGGGTATATGTTGTAACAATGAATCCATAAAGGAAAACCTGTATGGAATGGGAAAACAAGTATTTGTTTAGTTTCCCAAGGACTTCTTGTATAAAGAAGGCTTTTCTGCATGAGTAATTCAGCAAGATCAAGATTTATCCAGTAGGGGAGGATGAGTCATTCCTTTTAGGCTTGGGCTAAAGTACTTTTATCTTCTTCCTTTCTCTACAGCTTTGTCTTGCCCGTCACATTGCACCTAGGTTAGGTTTGCCACCTTTGTGACAACCTCAGCCATTCTTAAGGCCCTAAATGTGCTTGAGTCAAGGGCAGGTGTCAAACCTGGTACAAGTTTCTCAGCAGCTTTGTATTAAGGACTACGATTGTGCATCTTCCTAGTTCTTAAGGTTTGTTATATATACACACACAGTGTTTTACTTAAAAAATTGTTTGCCATTTCTTGTAGTTTACATTTTATCCTTCATTTTAGTGTTGGACATATTCGTCAGCAGCTTTATCAATCTTTTCCCCACCAACAGAAAACTATGAATTAGAATTAAAATAGCAAAATGCTTTATAACTCAAATAGTCATGCGCTAAAATGTTTTTCATCGGTTATCATATGAGAGTAGCTATCATTCAGCATTTGCCTGGGGGATGAGGAGAACCAACCCAGGAAATAATCTGTCTGTCCCACAGTATCTACTAGCTAGGTTTGCCAAGTCTCACAATTTGACTGAAGGTTCAGGGTTTTAGTCTTTTTGGGCACTGCAGGGAAAGGAACAAGATCTGAAGGTGAAGGGCTGAAACCGGTGGTACAATGGAACCAGTGCTTGGCTAGCACTTATTAGCAAGAACGCTGATACTACTTGCCACCCCTTCCGACTGAGCTTATCTGCAGTAGCAAGGAGGAGGAATAACAGACCCCAAGGCTTGTAACAGGTTGAGACGTCTTCCCCCCAAACCAATGAGTGAACAACAGCCAGGTTGGATACGTGAAAAGAATATCATTGAGAAAGAGACAATGTGATGGATTTGTTGCCAGGTTGTGCCATTTCAGACTCCAGAGTGAGGGATTAATGTTCATTTATTTATTTATTTATATTTATTACATTTTTATACCAACCAATAGCCGAAGCTCTCTGGGCGCTTCAAATATTCTCCTTCATAAAACATTGCCCAGTATTCCCACAAGTACAAATTTAGCATGTTGAGAAGAAGGATCTTGGCTAGGCTTTCTCCTTATATGCTGGTGCTATAGGTGTAAAGAGTTTCTTATGTGGGAGAGCATTCAGACATTCAACCCTGCCTGTCATCTGAAATGGTACAGCTCTGCAACAGATGCATTATTCTGCTTACCCTTGTGGACCTTGAATGACTAACAGATTTATTGTGGCATAAGATTTTAAAGAATTAGAGCTCACTTCAACAGATGCATCAGATTTGTAGGAACCACAAGCCTCCATTTTGTGATTGCGGCAAGATATTAACAAGGCAACCAGTTTGGAATTTCTCATCCTTCTCTTTGCCTGTTTTAGCTCCAACTGTCTGTGTAATCCTGTCTTGGTGTGTGGTTACTGCCCTCTTTGTTGTTTCTCTCTAAAATTCAGCCTTACCACTCCATGTGCCTTATAGACCCTGTAATAAAAGGGATGAAGAAGGGCATCTGCTCCTGATACCCTTTAGAGCGCCCTTCTCCAACTTGGCACCTTCCAGATGTGTTGGATTACAACTCTTAGTATCCCCCAGTCACCATGGCTGCAATTCATCTGGAGGTTCAATACATCAATACAATAGTTCAATACATCTGGAGGGCTGCAGATAGGGGATGAAGAAGAGCATCTATTCCTGGATCAGGTCAATAGAGATCCTTCTTGTTGTGTCATGTTTGGACTGGATGACACAGTTTCTTTGGCAGATTTGTTCTGGTACATCTTATCTACAATAAATCCTAAAATGTATGTTTCACGTCAACAGAGATGCTATTCTTAATAAATTATAATCCACCATTACAATGAGCAGGATTTTCCTTCAGTTTATCTAGTATATTCAGGTACTTGGGTAGCTAACTTTCATGGCCAACCATTCTCCCTATCCTACCAAAAGAAGCTAACCTCTCTCAGACAGCCTTTGGCAAGGGGGGAGGGTTATCCTGTTTATTGCTGTTGGATCATATATGCTCTGGTAATCTCTCTACCATGGGCACTCCCAATTTTCTGACCTTGTTCTCTCCTCTCTTCTTTTGCTTTTCAGGGGGATTTCTTTTGGCTAGGCATCTGTTGATGTGGGTTGCCATAGAATTGCCATTGTTTAGTCTTTTTCTTTGGGTGGAGATACATGTTTGAAGGTTGGGGGCAGGGGAGAGGTGGATGTGCCATGCCTATTCTAATCGAACAGTGAAATACTGCGTGGTGCATGGAATGCCATTTCACACACATTGCAGCAAGGAGGCACTGTTGATCATATATTATGTGAAATGTTTTGTATCTCTCCCCCCCACCCCAAAAAATGAACCCTGCATCCCCTTTACTTTTAAATCCATGCAAGAAAGACTGACTATTGCAGGGTAAATGAACGTAGTACAACACAAGTCAGCATCCTCTAATAAGAATGGGGAATCCTGATGCAGTGACCTACTTGTGAGAATGGAGGCCTGACAAATAGAAAAGTGTGAAATGCTGGTGGATGGGTGATTGTGGGGTTGCTGCTATTGGAGAGACAGAATGTATTGCAGGTCCGGCTGCTCCTGCAGAGGGTATTATCATTGCAGTATGAATACTTGTGCAGCTCTAAATACTATCAAGAATATTATGATCCTGCAATGATGACGAAACCCCAAGGATAAGCTGGATGATTCTGAATGCCTTCAAAAGCAGCCATGTGTCTGGCAGCAGCAAGGGTGTTAGCCGTTCTGAAGGGGCTACTTAACCTAGATAGTAATCCAGACAGCTATTTCTGTTACACCCAGCCTGATGGCAGTAGTTTTCAATGAAACCCATGCGATTCAGGGAGACCAGTCTGGTTGGAAGAAAATTTGTCTGTCGATCGATCAGAATCTGATCAAGGAAAGTGAGATGAGTGTGGAGGAGACGATGGTTGGAAAACTGGAAGCAGTATGTGCTGAAACAATAATTCAGTATAGCCTTCATTATTTGGATCCTTAAAATATGTTCCTCCGTTATTTTAAAAATGTCTTCCATGTTCTGGCACATTCAACACTGCATTGCATACATGTTAACTGAGATCTCAGAATGAAATTTGGTGTGTACCTTCAGGACAGAATTCTTCGTGAACACTCCTTTCTCCCCCGCCCCCTCCAAATGGAGAGAAAAGATGGGGAATATATTGTAATGTGACCTGTGTCTTGGAAGACTGAGATGTCTGGATGAAATTTGATTTTCTATTAGGGCTGAACGAAAACAATCTCACTCGCATAAAAAGAAGAAATACCATTAAAAGCCACAGCCTTCATACTTATTTCAGAACTAGTGTGATGTGAGCTATATGGCTTTTTAACAAAGCCTTTAATGGTTAAATTCAACAGGCTTGCACATTGTTTTAACTGTTTTAATTGTTTTTACTGCTTTTAAATTATATACTGGTTTCGGTAAAGCAGCAGTTTCTGCAGCTGAAACTCTCCCCACGGCCTGAGTTCGATCCCAGCAGAAGCTGGTTTCAGGCAGCCGGCTCAGGTCGACTCAACCTTCCATCCTCCCGAGGTCGGTAAAATGAGTACCCAGTTAGTTGGGGGAAAGGTAATAACGGCTGGGGAAGGCAACGGCAAACCACCCCGCTATGAGGCCTGCCAAGAAAACGTCAGCGAAAGCTGGTATCCCTCCAAGAGTCAGTAATGACTCAGTGCTTACACGAGAGGTTCCTTTCCTTTCCTTTAACTTGATTAATGGTTTAATTTGTTTTTAGCTATGTATATTTATTGTTTATATTGTATAATTTTATCTGTATGCTGCCCTGAGATCCTAGTGATATAGGGTGGGGTAGAAATGTTTTAAATAAATAAATAAATAAATAAAAATAAATAATATGACCAGTAGCAGTTAGTAAGCTAGATGCTGCATTTTGTTCTAACTGAAGTGTCTGACTAGTTGTAAAGGTCAGCCCCCTTTTCAACTCATTACAGGAGTTGAAAGTGGGTTTGTTTGTTTTTCAAAATGGCAGTCATGTATCCTGCTTCACAATAGTTATTGAAGCCACCACATATTTGTATAGACAGAATTACCTGGAATCTTCTGCTGCTGTAAGGAAATGCACCAAGTTAAAGCACATTAATCTCCCTAAAGTTATGCTAAGCCTTATTTATAACCTAATGTTGCTCCCTGAACACACATCACATTGCACACATTAATCTATATACATACCCACACTAAGTATTTCCTACTTTGGTGTTATACCCTGAGAGATTAATGTCTTCTCAAGATACAGCGTCTCTTGCTACCAGTGGAATGGAGAATGACATAATGTGGGTATTAAGGCACCACTCAAAGGAATCTTATCTCTTTAAAATGCATGCTAGATTTGTTGAAAAGAAATCAGTGTTTGATTTATACATTGGAATGATGACCACAACTTTTCCAGATCGATAGGAAGGATTTTCTCATGGGTCTTTAACATAATGCAAAGTATGTTAGACGTTTCAAGTTAAAATAAATATTTCCTTGACATATTTTGCCTCCTGCGTGTTAATGACAAGCCCACCTGTTATGCAACCACATTGAAATGTTAAGGAATAAAAAATGTGTGCAGAGAAAGAAAGATATACAAACCTTTAGAAAAATGAAGCTCTTGTGAATGTAGCATACATTATATTCTCTACATTTCATTCTCACAACAACCCTATGATGTGAGTTGCGCAGGGATGTGAATGTGGGGCCATAGCTAGATGGGGCGATATCCTGGGGTGATCCCCGGGATCGTCCCTGTGCCTCCACATGACGCACAGGGGATCCAGGGATCAGGGAGAGATGATCCCTCCCTTTCCCCGGGATCTTGCCCTACCCTTTGAGCTCGTTTTTTCCGCAGTCCTGGGCTGATCTTGAGACCTTGGAATGTGTGGCCGGGCGTCGTGGTTTGTCCCAGCTCCTTGTCGTTACTTGTGAGGAGTCAGGACCCACACATGGGCTGCTTAGGAGCTCTGCATCCATTGGGAGTGGGGTGGGGTGGGAGAGCAGGGAAATTATTATTTTTAAAAAAACACTTACCTTTGAGCGCTTGTGCGCATCTTCTGTTTTCTTCAAAAAAAGAAAATGGTGGGCGCGACGTCCTCTCTCTCTGAGGTCGTTGTGCACCACGTGTAAACAGAGGGGGAAAACTTGCGATAAAAATATCGTGAGATCTTCACCCCTCCGTCGCTCTAGACCCATAGGTCTAGCTGAGGCCTGGGTCTTCTCCAATGAGCCTCCTGTTTGAGTATGAATCTGAACCTGAGTCTTCCCAGTTGAATTCCAGCACTACCCACCATACCAACTTTCAGTTACTGGGCATGTGGAAACTTGCATTGAATTCCACAGTGAAGCAATTGATTTGACAGTGCCATTTGGGCACTCGGTGACATAGCCAGAAGAGTGTCAATGCACGTTGGGACAAACCCCCACTCCCCAACTTCAAGTATAACCTGATGGGATCTGAGCTGGCGGTGACGGAACAAGAAAGAGATCTTGGGGTTGTGGTGAACAGCTTGATGGAAATGTCAACCCAATGTGCAGCCGCTGTAAAGAAGGCAAACTCCATGTTAGTCATTATTAGAAAAGGAATTGAGGATAAAACTGCCAGTATCATATACTGCCTTTATATAAATCTATGGTGTGACCACATTTAGAATACTGGGTACAGTTTTGGTCACCACACTTAAAAATGAGGCTGTAGAGCTGGGAAAAGTGCAGAAAGGGGCAACTAAAATGATCAAAGTACTGGAGCATCTCCCCTATGAGGGAAGGTTACAACAGCTGGGATTGTTCAACTTGGAAAAAAGGAGGCTGAGGGGAGACATGATAGAGGTGTACAAAATTATGCATGGTGTGGAGAATGTGATAGGGAGACATTTTTCTCCCTTTCTCAAAATACAAGAACCCAGGTTCATCCCATCAACTGATTGGTGGGAGATTCAGGACCACTAAAATGAAGTACTTCTTCACACAGCACATAGTTAAACTCTGGAATTCACTAACACAAGATGTGTTGATGGCCACCAGTTTGGAAGGCTTTAAAAGTGGGTTGGATAAATTCCTAGAGGAGAAGGCTATCAATGGCTACTAGTCCTGCTGGCTAAGTGCAACCTCCAGTATCAGAGGCAGTAAGCCTGTTGCTGGGGAACATGGGTGGGAGGGTGCTGTTGACCATGTCCTGTTTGGGGTAAAAGACACAAGCATATAGAACTACCCAAGTGCAAAGACTGTCGTGTGTTGCATCCAGTCTCTCTAATGAAGAGTTAAATAGATGCTTTCAGACGGTTACAATTAGGGGTGTGCACGGACCCCCCGCTCCGCTTCTCTTCCAGATCCGCGATTTGCAGATTAGGCCGCTCCGCACCGCCCCCGCTCCGCCTATGTCCGCTCCGCTCCACTGCGGAGCTTCGGATCCGGATCGGAGCTCCGTTTCCCCCCCCATAGGCTTGCATTGAAAGCTAAAAAAGTATACAACTTTTTTTCTGTGAAAGTTAGAAATCTCAAGTTTGGCACCATGACACCTCATGGACGTATACACACGCACGCCAAGTTTCAAGCCATAACCCCAATTCACACCCCTTTTGATAGCTCCGTCAATTTTTACGTTAGAAGCCTCAAAATCGCTACCATGATAGCTTATCCATGTGTCCACATGGACGCCAAGTTTCAAGCCAATCCCATCATCCCCTGATTTTTGGGGAATTTTTGAAAATCGGGCACCCCATTCACACCCCTTTCGATAGCTCTGTCAATTTGCATGTTAGAAACCTCAAACTCGGCACCATGATAGCTTATCCAGGGAAGCTATGCACATGCACGCCAAGACTCAAGGCAATCCCATCATCCCTTGATTTTTGGCGGGGCTCTAACCTTTTAACTCACCCCAAATCAAGTCCCATTTTACAACTACGTCAATTTGCATGTCAGAAACCTCACCTTCAGTCCTATGACAGCTTACCCATGTGTCCACATGGGCGCCAAGTTTCAAGCCAATCACATCATCCCCGGATTTTTGGGGAATTTATGAAAGTCGGAAACCCCAGTACCTGCAGACAGCTCAATGGGCCCATTTCAAAGGAAATCCCAACATGCCATGAATTGGGGAGTAGAGATAAACCTAAATATGAATCTTCTTCCAGACTTGAAAAATTGATTTGGAACTTGAGCACAGGAAGGACTTCTCCCCTGAGTCAAAGCAAGACACACAAAAACCATCCCTGCGAGGTGGGCAGGGGAGGAGGGAGGGAAGGCAGGCAGGCAGCAGACATTTCTGGGGGCACAAGGAAGTGAGCCAAGGATAGTTTCAAAGCCAGTAATGCATATAAAATGGAATAAATAAATAAATAAACAAAGAAACAAAGAAGGGGTGGAATTAAAAGCAGCAGTGTTGCTGAATAAACAACAAGAAGATTTTTTTTAAAAAAAAGGCTATATCTGTCTTTTACCAGTAAGAGGGGAGTGGACGTGCCCAAGAGGAGGGGGAATCATCTGCCAATTTGACTGGTCCTGTCTAGGTACCAGTCTTTAAGAAGCAAACGATCACTTCAACTCATGATAGGCATTCACTCCAGTGATTTACCTTTGGAGGGCTCTGATGGCCCTCCAAGGACAGGAGAGTGCACAGGGCACATCCTTGCCCTAGGGGAGCTCATCCCCTTGCACCACATCTATTCAGTTGTTCCCCAAAGTTAGGGTGGGTAGCAGTGCTGTTCTTTTTCTATCTCTTATTATTGGCTTAGTATATGATTTCAGGTTGTGTTTGTGCATTTGGTGGGGCTACTGTTTTAAAAAACACTGGGAAAAGTCCGTTCAGACTAAGAAAGAGAAGTTCCCAGAATCCCAAGTTACCTGTTTTGCCTATCCCCTCCTCCAACTTTGGGATCATGTGATCATGACCGGGAGTTGACTCTGCCCCTCAGCCCTTCGAAAAAGTTATTTCCCCGCTGTTTTACCCGATTTTTCCAAAAATTCTAGCAAGCGAACTGCAGCACACAGAGAGCTGAGAGTAGGCTCAAAATGACCCCCAGCCATGACTCTCTAAGCACAAGAAGTTTCAGAAAGATAGCTTAAAAAACAACACAGTTATCCCCCATTCTTTTCCGCAATGCAATCCTATGGGCAAAATGTTTCAAAATGGCGATCGGATCACGCCGCAAAAAGAGAAGCGCTCCGCGTATGGCCGCTTCCCTTCGCCGTACTTCTACGGGTCCCCGGTCCGCTTCTACTCCGCCTCTTGGCAAGGCGGAGCAGGCCAGTTCGCTTCTGATTCTACGCTTCTAATCGGAGCGGAGCACATACCTAGTTACAATCTCAGACATTTTGCACGATAATACCTGTGGGTTTTTTCTTTTCTTTTCCCTCCCCTTTTTCTTGGCTCCTTGTCAGGACCAAGCTGGGACTGTGGGTAAGCAGACCCAAATCTAAACCTGGTTTCAAGCTCAGGGTCCCTGAGGTTAGTGGCTTGAACTATAAAATGGAGGGTGAAATGAAGGAAGCAAAAGTATCCTTCATTAACCAGGAAAAGGCAGAAGGCCATGCTTTCAATATTTGTTCCAGTTTGACCAAACCAGAAGATTCTTGTTGCTTGTCAATTGTGGGGACAGATGTTACAGACCCCTATTTCCTTCGGGGCCTTAATAGGGCTTTGCAATCCACACACAGTCCCAGTCACCTTAGTTGGCAAGGCCGAAGCTTCCAAGTCCTGGGATTTCCCATTCAGATCCTGGAGTTCCAGAAAAACAGCATGACAGCTGTCTATATCAAACCTGCCATTAGTTTTGCTTCTTTGGAGATGGCTTCTCTTCAGATACACAGAAACATTTCATTGCAATGTGAGTGTTTCGTTCTCTCACTTTATATTACTTTATATGCATAAGTGGGCTGCTTGAAGTGCGACTGATGTTGCATTTCCTATCTTGCTCGTGATCAACCGTTGCTAAGAGATGTTCACACATATTTGTTGTGAGAGTGGAGTGCATCTCAGTTCCTGTGCAGATTTTTATAGCACAGTCTTCTGTGAATACATTGGCAATGAGAGGGAATGCAGGGCCAAGGAATCTTTGGCCCTTTCTACACCATATGGGTGTAGAGGGAGGGGGGTGATCCCGGACTTACCTTCTTCCAGGATCATCCCCCGTGTCCAAACGGCCAGCACAACATCCGGGATGGGAGGAGGGACATCATGCGAGTGGAGGCGGCATTTTTTTTAAAGCTGCACTCACGCTCCAGTGCACTCACGCTCCAGCGAAACTTAAGGTAAAATAATAATAATAAAAAAGTCACTTGTAATAGACTCCCCGTCCCCCCGTCCCTCTGATGACTCCCACTACTTGCAGGGAAGAAGGAAGAAGCCAGGAGAGGTGCCCACAACTCCCGTGGTCCTCAGGATTGGCCTGGGACCATGGGTAAAACCGGGATAACAGGTCTCAGTTATCCCAGAGAAATGGAGGGATCACCCCTCGCTGATCCTGCAATGCCCTGTGCATCATTTGGACGCTCCCTGGAAAAATCCTGGGTGTAGAAAGGGCCTAGATATCATTTTCTCCCTGACCCCACTGTCAGTACCAATGGTAGGAAGTCTAATTGTGAGTAGAAGTCTGGTTTTGTTTAATCCAATCTTGTAAATAAGTCCATATAAGTTTTATATCTATAGCCCACCTGCTGATATACAGTCATTTGTAATAGGTTCCAGAGGGGTATAGCGTTAACCTGTTTCAGCAAAAACAGTATTGTGTCACCTTAAAGACTAACACATTCCGAGGAAGTGGACTCTGGTCTATGAAATCTTACGCTATATCAGATTTGTTTGTTGTGAATCTGTGGGATTCCACAAGACTCTTTGTTGTTTTTACAGTCAGTTGTGACACATTGACAGCCTGAAAGAAACACAGCATCAATTATCTCCCAAGTCTGGAGTTATTTCCTAAACGTTCCAAGAAAGTGTCTGTTTCCAAATAAACCTTTGGAATTAATTGCGTATACAGAGAGGGTGTGTCAAATGTGGCGATAATACGTTCTATATAGTTCGTTTGCCACGAAGATCAGTACCTGAACTTCCTTTACAATGACGGGTAACAAAGGTAATATTGAATATAGTTTATCTAGGCATTACAGTCTGGTTATAATAACCTGCTCACTGCAACTTTTAGTATGCTGTTTCTTTTGCTAGTCTGATCATTGCCTCAAAAATAATTTCTTTTGCGATTATTTCAAAGTTTGCATTTTCCCCAATCTTTACCGGACTGTTATGTTGTCCAAATAATTTATAAAAGGCTCCTGAGTTCCCAAGAACAAAACGGGACAATGCCATATATGTTTCCCAAAGCTTCTTGGAGCAAGGAGAGGATACCATTTGATGAATAAAGAATGAAACTTATTAAAGAATGAAACTGTAAAATGAAACTGTAAAAATATGTCAAAGGGTCAAGCCTCACCTCGCATTTACTTCCTGTCTTATCTCTTGTTCTGGGGAGCCAACTTTGTCACAATTTTACCTAAATAAAAAGGTGAAACTGGAGATTTCAGCTTAGGCAAACCATCATGGAATTTCAAGGGAAGAATCGTTATTGGAAAAAAACTAATGGACTTTCTCAGCAGGGAATCCCACACTTTTCTCAGCTGCCCCCAAGTTTGGCCCAAAGCAAAATTTTGATGCAAGTGTGGAGGTTCCTGCTTTCAGTAAGACCTCTGAGGGAAACAAAAACATTTTCAATAAGAGTAATGACATTTCTCTGGATGGTTCAACACTTCCAAGATTTGGAGCTGGTGAAATGACCAGCTGAGCATAGTTAGATGACGCAAATGGGGTGGTGGGCAGGGGGCAGAGGTCTTTACATCAACTTAGGCCTCGCCGCTCTGACCATGTTACTCCACTTCTGAAATCTCTTCATTGGCTTCCAGTTCACCTCAGAATCCAATATAAACTTCTCCTGTTGACCTACAAAGCTTTTCACAGTCTAGCTCCTTCCTCTCTTTCCTCTCTCATCTCACACTATTGCCCCGCTCGTGCTCTTCGCTCCTCTGATGCCATGTTTCTCACCTGCCCAAGTGTCTCTTCTTCCCTTGTTCGGCTTCATCCATTTTCTTCTGCTGCCCCTTACGCCTGGAACGCTCTTCCAGAACATCTGAGAACTACAAGTTCAATCGCAGTTTTTAAAGCTCAGCTAAAAACTTTTCTTTTCCCTAAAGCTTTTAAAACTTGATTTTGATCTGACTTTTATACTGTTAGTTTTACTCTACCCTGTGCCTGTTTGGTGCATTCTCTTCCCCTTCGCATTGTTTTATTATGATTCTATTAGAATGTAAGCCTATGCGGCAGGGTTTTGCTATTTTATTGTTTTACTCTGTACAGCACCATGTATACTGATAGTGCTATATAAATAAATAAATAAATAAATAAATAAATAAATAAAATAATAAGAAGACAGGAAAATGGAACTGCTGAATATACATTGAGGTGTGAAAAGGCTCTCAGTGCACGGTTCTGCAGAGTGTGGAAAAGGGAGGCCATGGCTAGACCAGGTCTATATCCCGGGTTCGTCCCGGGATCATCCCTGTGCATCCAAATGACACACAGGATACTGGGAGCAGGCGGGGACGACCCCTCCATTTGCCTGGGATAATCCTTAGGTCTAGCTAAGGCTGGAGAATTGGATATAGATCTGGCATATGTAAAAGCAAATCTGAATACCAATCATACTACATATCTATAAACCAGCATTTCCCCTTTTTCTTCCCTTTTCATATTTGGTTTCTTACCAGTCTTTTTAAAGGTCATACTAAGTCAAAGGGATGAGGGGGCACTGCACTATTGTTATTCCTGTATGTCAGCAAAATACAGAGAAATCAGTTTAATTCCCATCTATTTTAAGATGCATGCTTCTCACTGAGTGCACCAAAGGGAGTCGTGTTGAAAAATGCTTGTTCACCTCTGATCTTGTAACCTTGTCAGTATGATCTCTAGAAGCTTATTAAAGTTGGGGGGAGAGTAAAAAGTAATATTGTGGATAAAAAAATTAATAATCCTGGGGAGCCCCGGCATCTACTATAATGTGTAAGACATTAAAAAAAAAAAACTTGTGTAAGACATTTAAAAAGCTGTTGTAGCTAATAACGTCATGAAAATGTGTCTATTAGAAAGCTTTGGTTTTTGATATTGGTAGAGAAAGCTGAATAAATTGGTGAGGGTAGAGAGAGGGTGACATTGAGGCTTGTCAACAATCAGAAATCAAACTTAAATGTGGTCCAGATGGCTGATGGCTATTGTATGTGCTGTGAAGTCTGCTGACAGATCCCTTTGCTATGCCTTATCATTTGCAAGGGATTCAAACACCAAGCCTTTTGTCCGAAAGAGGTCTCCAAGTGGACATTGTCAACACTTCCAGGTGATAATGTGATCCCTTCCCTGTGTAACTCCTCTAAGGCATTTCCTGTCAGACAGCCGAACCACTTTGATTAATGAGATGATGAAGCTCCTATTGATTGATGGTGTCCATTACTTGATAAGCGGCAAGTCAGCCCTGTCTACCAAAGCCTTTCATGTAGTACTTATGTCTAGAAAATTAAACACTGTAATGTCATCAAATGCCACCCGCAGCAGTTGGGTCATTGCTTTCTGCTTAGAAACTGTGGTGAAACAACATCCTGGGTCAGCTTGCAGTGTCACCACCAACCCTACAAGTTGTGATATTCAGCCAGCATTGTTTTCCGTGTACACCATTTTGCAATGATTTGCTGACAAGTCTCTTCATAAAAGCAAGCTGGCAGGCTTAGAAGGCCCAGGTGTTGAATACACGTGTGATCTGAATGGGATTAAGAGACAAAATACACAACTGGATTGCAGGTGTGGCGATGGGAAAGTTTGAACACATCCTCATCAGAAATATTTACCACAAATGCACAACTTACGTTGTCAAGGGGAATATTTAATCTTAGTTTGCTCACTTTAGATTTGTATTTTGAGGATGCAGGATATTCAAGCATGCAATCTCCCACCTGCAATAATTTGAAGTGGTACAAGCCCAATAAATAGGGGCTAATGAAGAGCTCTCCTAACATATGTTGCCTTCATAGAATCATAGAATAGCAGAGTTGGAAGGGGCCTACAAGGCCATCGAGTCCAACCCCCTGCTCAATGCAGGAATCCACCCTAAAGCATCCCTGACAGAGGGTTGTCCAGCTGCCTCTTGAAGGCCTCTAGTGTGGGAGAGCCCACAACCTCCCTAGGTAACTGATTCCATTGTCGTACTGCTCTAACAGTCAGGAAGTTTTTCCTGATGTCCAGCTGGAATCTGGCTTCCTTTAATTTGAGCCCATTATTCCGTGTCCTGCACTCTGAGAGGATCAAGAAGAGATCCTGGCCTTCCTCTGTGTGACCACCTTTTAAATATTTGAATAGTGCTATCATGTCTCCCCTCAATCTTCTCTTCTCCAGGCTAAACATGCCCAGTTGTCTCAGTCTCTGTTCATAGGGCTTTGTTTCCAGACCCCTGATCATCCTGGTTGCCCTCCTCTGAACACGCTCCAGCTTGTCTGTGTCCTTCTTGAATTGTGGAGCCCAGAACTGGATGTAATACTCTAGATGAGGCCTAACCAGGGCCGAATAGAGAGGAACCAATACCTCACGTGATTTGGAAACTATACTTCTATTAATGCAGCCCAAAATAGCATTTGCCTTTCTTGCAGCCATATCGCACTGTTGGCTCATATTCTGTATGTAATGTGGGGGAATGCACACTCCGATTCCACCATCATCTAACTAGGGATTGAGTTTGTAAATATGTATGTAAATAGCATGTAAACAGTGATTGATAGTCAAGAGAGTGTATGAATAAGCCTTATGAACTGTTGAACCTGCAGATAGTTGTGCAAGATGGGGTGCAAGGACTACTTGTTGTGACTGACAAATACAAAGGTCAATGCTGACGCAGAAATGTTGTTGGGCAGCAGCAACAGAGCACAAAACCTATATATATCTATATCTATACCTATATCAATTATATGCATATTTAGAAATGAATAGAGAGTTCAAAGATGGGGAAAGATTGAAGATGTTGTTTTAGGCCCCCTCATTACATGAGCCATGATATACAAACCATGATTGATATAAAACAGATTCCCTCATAATCATGATATACAACAAACCTACTTCAAATCATGGTTTCAGTCTCCACTTTACAAGTTTTATAATGGCACAACTAGAAGTACATATATGAGACTGATTCTGTAAATAATATTCAAGGCTTTGTTAAACTAAATCTGTAACAAAGTCGTTGTATTCTAACTGAGAAAAAGGGAAAACTTGTAGTGATAACATTCAGGGCATGTCTACACCAGCCGTTTATCCCGGGAGTAGCCCTGGATCATCTCTGTGCATCCAAATGACACACAAGGGATCCCAGGAGCAGGCAGGGATGACCCCTCCATTTTCCTGGGATAATCCTTAGGTGTAGAAAGGGCCTAAGATCTTCATCAAGGTTGCCTTGAAGTTTCTGTATCTTGCTGTGAACATCCAAGATAGAAATTCAAGTGTTTTTTATTTCTTTAGTGATGTTTACTACCAGTTGGGATGAAAGCTACTTCAAACCATGTATAATACAGACTTTGCAATTGTTTTATCCAGACCATATAAGGCATTTGTGAACATATACCCATAAGTATCTAACTAACAAATAAACCAAACATAACTCAAAGCCTAAGTAACTTATGCCACAGAGGGCTCTTTTGGTTTAAATATTTGATTTTTCAGTAGAGGTTTTTTAAAAAAATCATTAACAAATTAGTTCTCAGGAGAACATTAAAAATTAGACCAAAGCAGCACATATGATGAGGTTCTTTCTGCCACTTTTTCAATGCCTATTTATAGAGGGCCCAAAGTTCTTCTAAAGTAATAATTCTTTCACAATATATGCACAATATTTATTGAAATAATATGTACGGGGTGGCAGATGATAAACTACTATGAAATACAGAAAGATACTAATTTGAAAATGTATCAGTTGTACACAGCAAAAACTCCTGTACCTTATATTCCTTGTCTGAGGGCCTTGCTAGACCTACCTGATAATCCATCTGGGAGGCGGGGTGACGGTGCGCTACAGCTAGCGTGCGCTATCGCCCTTTTCCAGACATCAGCACGCGATGGGGCAAGGGAAAGCCCCGTTGCACGCTCCGTGTTTTCCCCCCTTAAAGGGCCATGTGCGCAGGAGCGCACTGCCAAAAAGGTAAGTACTTTTTTAAAAAAATTAAGGGTCCCAGCTCCCCCTGCCCCTGATTCCCCCCCACAATGCCTGATGCCCCCCTGCCCACTCGCTCGCTCGCCTGTCCTCCCCCTCCCCAATACCCTGTCCCCCATCCTTCTTCCCCCCTCCCCAATGCCCACTCGCTCGCCCGTCCTTCTTTCCCCCATCCCCGATGCCCTGTCCCCCATCCTTCTTCCCCCCCTCCCTGATGCCCATGCCCGTCCTTCTCCACCCCCTGCTGGGTCTGGCCTTTCCCCCAGCCCCTATCTCTCCCCCCCATGATTCCCCCCCCCCAGCCTGATGGGAACAGCGCTCGTATGAACGCTGTGCCCAGTCCGTGGCTTCTCCCAGCTACTCACGAGTAAGCGAGCATCCAGGAAAAGCCACGGACCCTGCTAGACTTTCTGCAGCCCTGGCCTCAGGCTGGGGCTGCGGAAAAACGGGGCCATAAGCGAATCCGCTTATGCCGGTTCAAGCGAGGTCTTAGCCCGGCCTGACCCCGGAACCCCCTGTGCGTCATCGTCTAGCAATGGCCTGAGACTCAATTGACAAAACCAGAAACAAAGGAAAGGCACCTAATCGTGCTTGCTCATAAAGAAAGGAATAACAAGTGACCTTTTTTTTTTTATCACTTTGATATCAATTACAAATGGAAGCCTTTCCTTAAAACCCCAGAGGAACTAATTTTAGAAGATGAATTATTTCTTCAGTGATTGGAGAGATTAGCATCTGGGGAACATGCAGGGTACTGGTGACTGCACACTTCTCCTAAACACTAAGGCTTCAGGGAGCTGTTAGATAATAGACTGCAGGTGGGGTGGGGTGGGGTGCGGGTTGGATAAAGCCATTTCCTTTTCATGATGTTTTTGGTGGGTGAGAATCCCTTGCTACCATCCACAGCAATTATATTATCAAGGACACTTTAACGGACGTGTTTGAAGACTGGATAGAGAATGATGTTATGTTACAAATATTCCTCGATCACCAGTTTCAGAGCAAGTAGACACTCTCAGGGCATGCTATCTCCCACCTTTGGCATCCTGACAACATTTGGCATGCAATAAACACTTCATGGGATGCAAAGCCATGAAAACATGCACGTAAATTCTAATAGCGAATCCAGGAGAAGCATGGGGCTGTCAAGAGCGGATTGCATTGGCATAGCTCTAGGGGGGCTGGGTATCCTTATGCATGGAAATTAGCCCCCTTCGTTATATGGCCTCATCGATGGTGATCTATGTTCGATAGGTAACACTACAAAGGAAGGGAGAAATTGTCCTGGAGAGGGCATAAGGGTGAGGGAATGTGTGTATATTCTTGACATTAGTTCAGGAGTAGGCAAACATTTTGGATCCGCAGGCACATTTCACATTCTGAAATGTGTCTTCAGGCACCACCAAAAATTGCTGTTGGGGTGCTTGGATTCATCTTCTTTTCCCTCCCCCTCCTCTTCCCCTCCCTATTTCCTTCCTCCTCTTCCCCTCCCCCTGCTCATTCCCCTCTTTTATCCCCCTTGCCATGCACCCAGGAAAGGTCTGAAGTCCAGCGGCCACACTTGGGGGTCTTGGATAGCACAGGTGTGTCTGTGGATGCTGCATTGCTAACCCCTGCATGAGTGAGACTTAGGCCGTTGCTAGATGAGGGTTTAGCCTGGGCTGATACCCGGGCTCACCCCTGTGCATCCAGATGACGCACAGGGTATCCCAGGGTCAGCCCAGGCTAAACCCTCCCTTGGCCCGGGATAACTGGCACTGGTTGTGGCCCGGTATTTCTGCAGCCCCGGGCTGAGCCTGGGGATGCGGAAGGTCTAGCCCGTTCCATGGCTTTTCCCGGCTACGCAGCTTACTCACAAGTAGCCGGGAGAAGCCACGCACTGGGCACATTGGGCCGGGGGTGGGAAAATCATGGGGGGAAGAGATGGGAGCCAGGGGGGAAGAGTGGACCCGGTGGGAGAGGTGGGGGAGGAGAGCAGAGCCAGGGGACATTGGGGGGGAATTGCAGCCCTGGGGCAATGGGGGGGATCGGAGACCACAAGTGGGGGGGCATCGGACATGGTGGGTGGGCGGGGGCATCGGACATGGCGGGCGGGGGGGCATCGGACATTGCGGGGGGAAATTGGGGGCAGGGGGAGCGGGGAACCCCCTTTTTTTAAAGCCTACCTTATTGTTGGTGCACTCCTGCGCACATGGCCCCTTTAAGCTGGAAAAAAATGGCCGACACGACGGGGCTTTCCTTTACCCTGTCACGTGTCACGTGTGGACAGGAGCAACAGCCCGTGCTACTTCTAGCGTGGGCTGGCCCCTCCACACGCTGGGATTTAAAGGTAGGTCTAGCAAGGCCCTTAAATGTGCTTATGCCTATTTTCAGTTGGATTCTGAAAGTGATGAAAAACCATGCATTGGCTTATTTTGTATCCTGTCCTATCCCAGTGCTATTGCCAGCATTCAAGTGCCTAACTAGTTGTTGAATACTGCATGGTAGTTAGCTTGAGATACCTCATGAACTATGATATCTTTCACACAAAATGTACCAGTTAATGACAATGGGAGGAAGCAATAAAAGTTGATCCATAGAGGTGTGGCCTGCTGCTTATGTTTTTCACCCTTGCCCATTGTAATTTATTGTATCCAGCTGGGCAGCGGTGATTTATTGGGTCTGGAAGACAATTCATGCTGGGTTGAAAGAGGGAGATGGTCATGAGATTACTACTGAACAAACCATCTCTGGACCCAGTAGACCTTGGCAATTATTGGTGGGAATGAGACCTTGTTAATTTTCTTTCACCTTTCAGTGATCATCCTTCTGGACAAACTGCCTAGGCTGGAAATGGGGAAAAAATCACTCTTTGTCTTGATTCTTACCTGAATGATTGGTACAAGAAGGTGTTTCCGGGAGACAGTTGCTGTGCACTATGGCATTTTTGCTGTGCAAATCCATAAATTTCCATATTGTGTCTTGTGCTGTTTAGCTTTTATACTGGGGCGGGTTGTTTGATGAGTTAGAGTGAAGTGATCCAGTACTATTTCTTCTGTACATCAAACTCAGGTGAGGCACTGAACAGCTGTCAGTAATGGACTGGGTGAGGTCCAATAAACAGAAGTATAATCTAGACAAGACTGAAGTACTGTTGGTAGTAAAACTGAGCAGAAAATGGGCTTTGTTTTGTTTTGCAGGGGGTTGAATTCTCCCTAATGGATCAGATCAGGGGTACAGTTCTTCAAAGCTCTTCTCAGATTAACTCAGGAAAACACAGGGCTCATCTAAACCAAGCAGATATTCTACTATGAAAGAGGTATGAAAACGGTATATAAAAGGCAGGAGCCACACTACTGCTTTATAGTGGTACTGAAGTGCACTGACAACTGTTGGGACCCATGACACATACCATATACCGCTTTCATACCACTTTCATAGTGTTATATCCTGCTTGGTGTAGATGTGTCATGGGCCCCAACAGTTGTCAGTGCACTTCAGTATCACTATAAAGCAGCACTGTGGCTCCTGCCTTTTATATACCGCTTTCATACCGCTTTCATAGTGGAATATCCTGCTTGGGGTAGATGAGCCCACAGATCCAAGTTAATCTGGAGGCTTGGAGCAATGTCCCTGGTTGTGACATCCTTTAATCTTTCCCCGCTAGCTTCCTAGCCACTCAGACACAGGTTCTCCTGTCTCTTCACTTATCTGGCAAGTGGCATTAGGAGCAACCAAAGCAGATATATGGGGAGGGGATGGATATCAGTCTCTTTCTTCTCTCCCTCGCCAACTGTGCCAGGGTGTAACGCCCAGGGGACAATGGAACATACAGTTCTTCTGAGCACTGCTGCTCCTACTGCTGCTACCACTGTATAAATAGGCAAAGGGAGGAGGCAAATACGTTTGGTGGCTGGTGGGGAGGACTTCTGGGGACAGTCAGAGTTGGTGGTGATGAGATGGAGAGAAGGCGTGAATCTGTAAGGACAAGAATTCAGGGACTTTAACAGCTCACCTCTCATTTGAGGTGAGCGTTTGCAAATCCCCAAATTTCATATCTCGGCTTGACTTGGGGAAAAAAAGCTAGGATCTTCAACTTCATGTAGCTCTGCAGATGGAGACAAAGATGTCAACAAAAGCTTGTAGTACCTTTAACCAGCTATGTGTGGTATGCTAGCCATGCCTGTTCTTGGAAAAGAGTGACATTGTGATAGTTATCCATGTTGTGGTTAGCTTACTGCCATTGGTCCTGTATTCGGAGCAGCCGAATAAGTTGTCAATTGGAACATCTAGATATGCTCATATCTTACCACTTCTTAAAGATTTTCACTCACCACCAGTTTTTTTCGAGGTACAATTTAAAGTGGTGCTTCTAACCTTTTAGATCACTAAAACCAAGGTCTTTGAAGGACTAATTGCCCCCATACAAACCTGGCCTACTGCTAAGGTCAGCATTGGTGGCTTAGTTCTGGGTGCCTCCACCTTGTGAGTTGAGGTGTGTAGCTATCACAGAGAGGGCCTTCATAATAGTGGCACCTCCATTATGCTATTGCCTCCCTTTATCGCTTGGCCTGGGTGAACTTGATTACCTCCAAGTAAAAACTGTTGTTTCCCCAGGCTTTTAATAGCTCTCGATAGCTCTTATATGCTGCTTTTTATTGTTGTTGCTTAAATTGGTGTGTGTGTTTGTCTGTGTGTATGATGGTTTTTTAAATTATGTTTGCAGCAGGTAGGTTAGAATATTTTACATAAATTAATTGCTTTGGGGGTGTTTTTAGAGGTGCCCTTTAAAATCAGGACAGCTAATTCAATTAACTTGCCATTCTGAATCATGACCCAGTTTGAGAATCTGCTAGGCTGAGAATGCAGGAACAAGATCTAAAATAAATTTGGATATAGTGTGTGTGTGTGTGTGTGTGAGAGAGAGAGAGAGAGAGAGAGAGACAGACAGACAGACAGAGGCGATCCCAAGTTAGTTATTTCTATCTGTATTTCAGAAAGTATTTACCTAGTACTCTCTCTGTACATTTTGATTCATGCTTACTTCTATTACATAATGCTTTATGCCCCAGCATTTATTATTTTCACATATGTATCACTCGTCCCTTCCTCCAATTTATTTAGGGTTAGAGGCCTAATCTACACCAAGCAGGATACTGCATTACGAAAGTGGTAAGAAAGCAGTATATAAAAGGCAGGAGCCACACTACTGCTTCATAGTGATATTGAAGTGCACTGACAACTGTTGAGGCCCATTGACACGTACCATATACTGCTTTCATTCTGCTTTCATAGTACTATATTCTGCTTGGTGTGGCTCCTGCCTTTTATATACTGCTTTCATACTGCAAAATCCAGCTTGGTGGGCTCAAGATGGTCCCATTTTATCCTCTTTTCAAGCCTGTGAGATAGGTTAGGCTAAGAGTGGGTGACTGGTAGAAGGTCATGCCATATGCTGAATGGTGGGAGATTCAGGATAGATAAAAGAAAGTGCTTCTTCTCACAGCGCATAGTTTAACTATGGAATTCGATACCACAAAATGTTGTGATAGAGACCAACTTGGATGGCTTGAAAAGAATTTTTTTTACACATTCATGGAGAATAAGGCTATCAATGGCTACTAGTCACAATGTATTACTCCTGTATCCGCGGGAACACAAGTGGACGGTTCTGTTGCATTCACATCGTGTTGTGGGCTTCACATAGGCATCTGGGAATAATTAGACTATTGAATGGATTGAATTGAATTATTTATCATGGTCACAGACCCATACATTTTTTTATACAAAAGAAAGATACTACTGATTAAGACTGGTTAGATGAAAATAATAAATTGTAAAATGGGGCTAGCATACTTCATCCAATTTGCACTGAAATAAGAAAGAAACCTGCCAACTTTTGTAGTGATATAGAATAAATCATTCTTCAAACAGAATATCACATGCTTTTTAGAAGGTTATCCCAGGAATAACTAGACTGGTTAGGCCTTCGGTCTGATCCAGCATGGCTTTAATTCATTTCATTTCTATACCACTCTCTGGGCAGTTCAAAAAAATACACTCCACAATACAAGATTGTAAATACAACTCTAACATAATACATTTAAAATAATTTCAACAGCCAAAACAATTACAATAAAACACTGGATCTGTTAAAAACAACTGATTTAAATACCCCATCATATGCCATCACTCTTAACCCGGTACTGAAAAGATGACAGTGTTGGCACTAGGCAGACTTCAGTGGGGTAAGCAATCCATTACCAGTGGGCAACCACTAAGAAATTCCTCTCCCTTCTTGCCACCCTTCGAGCCTCTCTCAGGGGAGGCACTCAGAGGAAGTCCTGTGATGTTGATCATAGTGTCAGGAGAGGTTCCGGTCAGGAGAGGCACTCCATCAGGTACTGCAGTCCTGATCTGTATAAAGCTTTATAAGTTAAAACCAGGACCTTTAATCAGGCTCAGAAATATATAGGGAACCAGTGCAAGTGGGCCAGAATTAGTGTTTCATGCTCAGACCTTTTGATCTGTGTTATTAATTTGGTTGTCACTTTTGGCACAAGCTGCAGTTTCTTAAGTCTTCAAGGGGAGCTCCACATAGAATGCATGTCAGTAATCTAACTCAAAGGTTATCACAGCACAGACTACTGAAGCCAAGTTATCCTTGTCCAGATAGGGGCATAGCTGGGCTATTGTCTGAAGCTGGTGAAAGGAACTCAAGTGACAGACCAGCTCCAGACACTCTTGGACCAAGGCTTTTTCTGGGCCAAAATCCAGCCTGAATGGACTCAGATAATCATTCTCATCCAAGAGTGTCTGGAGTTGGCTGACCACCATCCACTCAAAGGCCTTGCCCAGGAAAGGAACATTTGCCACTGTCCTAAATTTGTTTAAGATCTTCTAGGTCCAGGGAGGATTTCTTCAAGAGTGGTCTCCTTAGTGCCTCTTTCAGGTGGCTCAAGTCTACACCCTCTCCCAAGGAGGCTTAATCACCTCCCTGGATCAGCTGGTTGTTCCCTTCCTGCCATTTTTTATAAGCCAAGAGGGCAAGGATCCAATATGGAAGTGGTTGCTTGAACCTGTCCAAGCACCTTCTGGACAGGTCTCTGCTCTGGATACTTCACCAGATTCACCTGTTATAACACTGAGTCTAAGTTCTGGTGAATGAAAGAAATTTTATTTTGGGAGTGCCTGGCAAACATATCACAATGGGCCTTTGATTTATTTATTTATTTATTTATTTATTTATTACATTTCTATACCACCCAATAGCCGAAGCTCTCTGGGTGGTTCACAAAAATTAAAACCATAGTAAGACAACCAACAGGTTAAAATTTAAATACAGAGTTAAAACGGTAAAATTTAAATTTAAGTTAAAATTAAGTGTTAAAATAATGAGTGAATAAAAAGGTCTTCAGCTGGCGACGAAAGGAGTACAGTGTAGGCGCCAGGCGGACCTCTCTGGGGAGCTCATTCCACAACCGGGGTGCCACAGCGGAGAAAGCCCTCCTCCTAGTAGCCACCTGCCTCACTTCCTTTGGCAGGGGCTCATGGGTGCACAGTGTCCTTAGGGTCACTGTGGACCTAATTATGTTCTTATTGGGGTCATGGCTAAGCAGTCCACGTGCTGCAGTGTAGCCAGTATACCATTCGTACTCTCAATTGTCTGAAATGTAATGGAGACACACTAGGTTGTTCCATGCACATTTAGGAAAAGGCATGGTTCTGAGGTGAAGCTGACCTGAGCCATAGCTAGACAAATTAAACAGTAAAAGAATATTTTATAAAACACTTTCTGAGGATTGCACATTCCCTGCGTTATTAGATTCCGGTAATAAACATTGTTTTCTAAGTCCCTCAAACTCATTTTTGGGCATGTCTATTTTGCATGCTGGTGCTAGTTTTTGGCAAATTAAAGTATGTACACTGACTGAAAGGTATATTTGTAATTGCTAGCATTATCCAACTCAGTAGAAATATGATGGCTTTGAAGGCACAAATTCAAATTAATGTGTAGGCAGCGTGAGCTCCTTAATTGGCACATGTACGTATAGGCACTTGTTCATTTTAAGCACAAATAGGTGCGCACACAGTTTTTCGGTCTTTTTTTTGCTGTTTCACAAAGGACGTTCTTGGTTTCGTTGAGCAAGATTCAATTACATGTTCCTCCTGACAAATTACTTGTGGCTTCTGAATAGTGATCCTGGCATTTTGAAGAGGCATGTTGTTTGCATAACCCAACATTTGCAATAGATTTGAGTATGTTCGTACAAAACGTTATATATATTCAAATGGAGTTCCATTAATTTTGTAGAGGGGAATAAACTACGGTACGAATCAAGTAAAATAGGAACGTTTCCTCCATTCATTTCCTTTTGAATGAGGAACATTTCAACTTTACACTTCTAGTTTCACTGGAAACTAAAAGAGAAGCCAAAGGAAGGGACTGGCAGGACCTTGCTCTTTTAAGCTGCCATCTGTCACTGTATGCCACAGTCCAATGGAGTTTTGCTTTTGTAATGAACCCACAAGTTTATGCAGTAGGTCCATTATAGTGAGAAGTTGCATTTTAAACTGGGGAATGCTGAGAATTGTAGGACATATGTTTCTGTCTAAACAAGAATAAGATTCTGCGCTTAGGGCACCATTAAAGGTGGGCAACATGATTTTAAAGGCATCAACGTAGCATCATCAGTACGCCAAATCAAAGAGAAATTAAAATGTAAACCTCTGTTTTGTTGTTGTTGAAAAAGTTCCCTTCTTTGGGCTTCTGTAAGACCTTGAGCAAATTAATTAGATATTAACCCTCTGCTGTTATTTTATGTATACTTTAGTACATCAGCACTGTAAAGTGCATCTATCGTGATGTTTTTTTAGAGGGATGAACACCACGGTAGTATCTGTCCTTATACCCTACAGCAAGGCTATATCCCCAACCAGTCTATTGCCTGTGGACTGGATACTGCAGCAGTGTCTTTGAATGGAGACTGACATATAAAGACTATGGGCTCATCTACACCAAGCAGGATATTCCACTATGAAAGCGGTATATAAAAGGCAGGAGCCACACTATTGCTTTATAGCGGTATTGAAGTGCACTGACAACCGTTGGGGCCCATGACACAGACCATGTACCGCTTTCATACCACTTTCATAGTGTTAAATCCTGCTTGGTGTAGATGTGTCAATGGGCCCCAACAGTTGTCAGTGCACTTCAGTACCACTATAAAGCAGTAGTGTAGATCCTGCAGTATACTTCAATACTGCTATAAAGCAATAGTGTGGCTGCTGCCCTTTATATACCGCTTTCATAGTGGAATATCCTGCTTGGTGAGATGTATTTCAGGTGGGACAAGCCTTTATTAGTGACTGACTGGTCAACCGTTTGTTTTAACCCATCCAAAGTAACAAGTAAATTTAACAAATGATTCCCCCAGATTGTTTTAGAGTACTGCACTGTGCTGAATGAATCTCTGGCTTCTTAATACATTACTGTGTAGTGAAAAGGAAAGTGCATTTCTTCAATGAATCCCCTTAGCTAGCCAAGACGAAATGGAAAGGGGAGAACAGAGAGGAAGCATTAGTAACCACTGAAAGTCTTAAAAGAAAAAGCTCTCATACAGGATTTAGTGATCAGAGTGGTCAGAGATGTGGTCAGAGATGCAGAAATGTCAACAGTTGAGTTTAAAAAATATCTGGGGAACATTATTGCTTCAGAATGTGTCATTTTTACTCTCAAAATAGATACACCCAATGGGCGATACTTGTGACTAGATCCCTTGAAATCAGTGGCCCTGTTCAGATGACACGGTAAGCCACAGTGGTTAAACATTTTGAGCTCAATTTTATGGTTTAGCATGTCGTGTGAACCATGGCTTAGCGTGTCATGTGAACCATGGTGGCTACATAACCACAGTTGAAACACACTCGCCATTTGCTGCAAAAGGTTAACGGCCTAACCTGGGCTTAGTATGTTGTCTGAACAGGCCCAGTGAGACTTTAGTTCGGACTATAGATTCCATTCCATTGCTTTCAAAAGTGTTGAGTAACTTTGCGTGGATCGCGCCCCATTTGAACGTGCAACTCATCGCTATGTGAACAGTTTTCAAAACAATTTAGTCAGACAGAAAGATATAGGTCAGTAGAGCCTTATTTAAATGTCCTGCGTAGCTTAAGAGTCCTTAGCTCTCCCCTTGCTTGCTGTTTTTCTCCTGCAGTCCCATTCAGCCCAGCCTATTCTGGTCCATGGAGTCCCATTTATGCCCGTTGGCCACAGATTGTGGGTTTTTAATATCGTGTGCATTGCCCTGGTCACTTTCAGGTAGAAAGTAATGGAGCCAGTGTGGTGTAGTGGCAAAAGTGTTGGACTGGGAGTCGGGAGATCCAGGTTCTAGTCCCCCCTCAGCCATGGAAACCCACTGGGTGACTTTGGGCCAGTCTTAGGCTGTAGGGATAAACCTTAGGATCATCCAGGGGTCAAACCTGTTCATCTAGGTGACACACAGGGATCCAGTGCTCAGGCAGGGGCAAACCCTGGATGATCCCAGGATAAACCTTAGGTCTAGCTGTGGCCACAGACTCTCAGCCCAACCTACCTCACAGGGTTGTTGTTGTTATTGTGAGGATAAAATGGAGAGGAGGAGGATTATGTATGCCGCCTTGAGTTCCTTGGTGGAAAAAAAGGCGGGATATAAATGCAATCATAAAATAAATAAATAAATAAATAAATTGATTAAAATAAAATGTTGGTGAGGGAAGAGTTGCTGCTTTTACTATTTGGAGAATCCTGAGTTTGCTGGGCTTATATTCTTACTGAAAAAGAATCATAAAGGGAATAAAATGTCCTGTGATGTGAAGCCTGTTATCATGCAAGGAGACAAGCCGTTGATTTTTTATGGTTCACGATTTCATTCATAGATCCTGATCTATATTGGATGCTTAATAACCTGTCACGCTTTCTATAAATCTCTCCTCTCTTTCCAATGGCCAGTAAACATAATTATGCTAATGGGGGAAGAGCTTTTAAGTATAATCACAGTCTATCACTTTATTAATTGCTCATAGCTGATACAATGTGCTTTGGTTGTTCTAAATTTCAGGCAAGCCCCCACTCAACCCCCGTCACTGCCTCGATAATAGTAGGGCATTGCACCATCATGCTGTGCCATTCTTTCAGCCATGGGGAAGCTGAGTGATTGATGCAGAGAGACAAGCTCTGGTGCTGATAAAAACAATATTTTCTTTACTAAATTCCTCTTTAATTAGCTCAATAAAATCCTTCAGGAAAACACGAGTTGTTAAAATACATAACAAGTCCTTAGATTTTTCTTTTGGGTGTCCCTGCTGAGAATTGCACTCTCAAAATCAATCCTGCTCCATTGCTCTCCAAAGCAGGCTTGAATACACCTCCCATTTGGGATCCACAGAAGATATGGGCAGGGGATGCATTGTTTCAGGCTGCTGGGTTTTATTCACTGGTTTATTCCATTCTGTCATTTATCTTTTATGCTGATTTCCTGTAGGGAAAAAAAAGCTTTATTATGCTCCTCCCACTTTTGGCAGAGTTTTGATCTTTAACTGCAGTCCAGTGCCTAATGGAAACTGGAGAGGCTGACAAAAAGCAGGCAGACGAGTAATCAAGCATGTAGAAGGTCCAGGCATGCATCCCCAATGAAAGGCTCTCAGGAATCATAGCTGGGAAATACATTCATTCATTCATTCCTATTACTTTGCCCCCCCCCCCAGTCTTTGAAGAGCTTCTACCAGTTAAAGTAGCAGAAGGTAGTCATAGAATCATAGAATAGCAGAGTTGGAAGGGGCCTACAAGGCCATTGAGTCCAACCCCCTGCTCAATGCAGGAATCCACCCTAAAGCATCCCTGACAGATGGTTGTCCAGCTGCCTAATGTAGGCCTCTAGCGTGGGAGAGCCCACAACCTCCCTAGGTAACTGGTTCCATATAGTAGAGTATCTGGAATAATGGTCCAATTCAGTATAAGGCAGCTTTATCTGTTTAAACATATTACTACTGCATATGCAAAAACCAAAACCTCTGCATATGTCAGAATAATAGAACAGTATTACTTGGTATTTGTAGGGTGCAGCGCCTAAAGTTCAGGGGCATGAGGGAAGATGTTGTTTAATGTAAATGTATGTCCTTTGAATGGCTCTGAGGCACAGCTGAAAATCAAACGGGGAGGCCGTATACCAAGACTTCTAATAAATAAAGAACTGCTACTGAAATAGTTGCTGCACGTTCATCCCACCCAAAATATGTAGTGAAATGTACCCATGGCCTGACATCATCACACTGGGCTCTATATCATTGGCTGTTGCTACCAAGGCCAAGGCCAAGGCCAGCATTGTTATTACAGCATAAGAGTCATTCCCCCCCACACCTTCTATTGTGACTTTAACAGAACAGAATGGAAAAGAAATCGTGGGCCGGGGGGTGGGGAACGGGACGACGACAAAAATTCCATTCATAGGAATGTTAATTCCCCCCATCAAATACACCATTAATAAAAAAACGGAGAGAGTTATGCATAGGTTTCAAGAAAAACAGACCAAATATCCATGTATTTATCTACCTGCAAGTGGCGTCTATATACCACTCATTCAAATGTTAATAACATTGCCACATCTTAGGCCATAGCTAGACCTAAGGTTTGTCCCTGGATCGTCCAGGGGTCAAACCTGTTCATCTAGGTGACACACAGGGGATCCAGTGCTCAGGCAGGGGCGAACCCTGGATGATCCCAGGATAAACCTTAGGTCTAGCTGTGGCCTTTGTTTCACCTTAGTGATAATAGGTATTAATCTCTTCGTAAGTTACACTAGATGCCGTTCTGGAATGTAGTTGAGGTTAAAAATATTATTTACAAATGTATTATGATCACTTGTGATTATTTCCTGCTTTGTGTATCTCATAATGCTACCCAGTAGTCATGCAATTGGTAAAAATCATCTTCGCTAAGAAATGTATTGATTTTATACAAGTTTAACTTTCATGGCTTCCCCAAAGGATGCTAGGAATTGTAGTTTGGTGCTGGTGCGGAGTATTCTCTCTTAGAGATCGCTGGTCCACTCACCTTCTCATATAACCACAGGTCCCAGAAGTTATTTTAATGACAGTTAAACCGGTTTAAATTTGTAGTGTTGATATATCCTAAATGTGCCTTGCCTCAATGACCCATGATCAGTAACAATGTGATGGACTGTCACAGTGTAATCTGCTTTGGGTTAGGAATTCATGAGTAATGCCATTAATTTGCATCTAGGATAACAAATCATGGTTGTGGAAAGGTCAAGATTTGAAGCTGCTTATTTGTTGAAATTTACGCTCTGTGCCATTTTAAGAAATGGCGTCAGTTTGGCTTAATAGTGGAGAATACTATATTTAAAACAACGCTCTCTTGAACTGAAATACACACATGCATTCTCTCATTATTTCCCAGCGGTGTTCGGCGTGGTACTGAGCTGTTTCACTTTCTAGATCTGATCGGATCTAAAAGTATTTTAAATGGAGGAAAATCTCCTCTATTATTAAAAAGAGAGGGATGCCAGCATGGCCTAGTTCTTTCATGGGGAGAATTTGAAAGTGGCTAAATAGCTTTGGCAGAAGGTGGGTAGACCAAGGAGAGGGAGTCTTATCATGTATTCCTTGGAGGCTTTTGAAAAATTATCCAAAGGTTTACAGTGGCTGAACTTCTTCAGCTTAAGACTTGGATGCCAATACAACCATACGGGTAAGAATAATTGACTTCTCTCTCCAGTAGGGTTGTCATATTCTGAATCCACAAAACTGGGACAATTTTTTGGGGGGGGGGGCTAGGATTTTTTTTTTTAAAAAAACAGCACTATATAAAGGTCTAGGGAAAGCCCAATTTTTGCAAAGCCCAATTTTTCAATTAAAACATCAACAACTGTAAAACCAGACATCTTAAATCCAAGTAACAGATTTGAGGCTTGCAACCCAAATCCATGGAGGTGGATTTTTGAAGGGCATTTTTGGGGGGAGTGACTTTCCCTTCCTTTCTCCCCTCTCTCCTTTCCTCTCCTTCACCCCCTCGTCCCCCACTCACTCACTCCCATCCCCCACAAAACTCTCTTTCTTCCCCCACAAATAACCCAGCAGCTCCGCCCTGCGCTTACCCTAAAGGTCTGACCACAACCAGCCAAGCTCACCAAACTCCTTTGCATTGCATGGAACTCAGGTAGCCTGAGGAGAGCATGTGTGCCTTTCCTCGCTGATGTTCCTCTTCTACGCATCCGCAGGCACAATAAGGTGAGTCACAGTGAGTGACTCAGATGAGCCTGTGGTGATGCTCTGGAAAAGGCGCCAGATTGATGCATCTTTTTCTCTGCTGCTGCTGCTCCACTGAGCAGGCTCAAGGCACCATTTTGGAGGTCAGAATTTCTCCAGCCAGCTGGGACCAGGAATCCGGGATTCTTGCCCAGCCGGTCAGGACATTTCAGAATCTCCTGGAAATTGGGACATTCCCAGTTTTCCGGGTCATATGGCAACCCTACTCTCCAGCAGGTCCTACAGCTATGCTTTGTTCCAACCCCAAATCCCCATGACTCCGGGCAAGTTTCCTCTATTACTGGGAAACCCCCAAAGTTGATTCAAATGTGCATATAGACAATGGAACTAAATAGTTCAACATTCCATCCCATTTTACTTGCTCTGTGCTCGAGCATTGTCCACAATTATGAGATAAAAACCACATCTTGAACACTGATTGTTTAAGTAAATATAAGTGCACTGTTTTCGGATTCTTTGAGTATTCTGAGCATCTTAGCCGATTGCCGGATTATCCTGTTTTATTGTGAATAAGCTATGTGCTAGTGCATATAGCCCATTTGCTCCTCGCTAATGCAAATACTAAGCAAACCAGGAATGTTTGGTTTAATATGTCATCTGAACTGGTAATGCCAGCTTGTGACTCCTAAACAAGCCAGGATTTGTAAACCAAGAACAAACTCTGGTTTGAGATCTTGACTTGTCAAGGGAAGAACAAGCCAGGATCTGTAGTTACAATGACACACTGAATAATCTATTCCTGGTTTGCTTAGTGTTTGTGGTTGCAGTTATGGGGAGGAACGAATGGTCTGTGTGTAATAGTGTGTAGCCAGGATAAGCCAGGATACTCCAAGATAAGCCTGGATGATAAACCAGGATACTCCAGTATCCTGGTTTATTATTCCATGTGAATATAGCCAATATGTATATGAAATGAATTGATTCCATCTATGAATTGCCCTACAACTGTGATATGTCTAGTTAGTGCCTTAAAGATTTTGGAGTATAATTATTAATTAAACTGTGGGAACCATTGTTCCTATGGCTCTTTCCCACTGTAGAGATAATATGTGGTTTCAGGTCAGGCTTGCAAGTTTTCTGGATACATTCCCCAAAAATACTCAGAATAAGGCTGCTTCAAACTAGCCCTGTTATTGTTAAATTAATTGCCTGCCCCTTGAAAAGTTTTCTCATTTGGATATTATCTGTAATGTGCATTATGACTATTGATAAACATGTTTTTTTTTCTGAGACCAGAGATGTATGCATTGAGTTAATTCCAGAAAGAGTTGTTCGTAACGGAGTGAACGAATGTTTATTAATGATACGCTTCCAAGAGATCTTCTTGTCTAGTTGCATTAACATGCTGATCAAAACGTTGTGCATTTTGTTTCACACTTCGGCATGTCTATGCACTTTTGATTGTGAAGATTAAAAACTGGGAAATGCGTTAGAAACAGAATTCCTGTTGTAATATTGTAAGGTGTTTTAGGGTGAAACTAGATATTACACTCTGTGGGTTTTAATCCTTTTACCATCAGCAGCGATTTTTATTCTCGAAATCATCACCCCCCCCCCATTTCTCTCTCTCTGGAGTAAAAGATACTCTTTTCTACCCCCACCCACCCTTGCTGCTCTTTTTCTTTTATTTGCAGCCTCTCAAGTCTGCTTTAAAAAAAAATCATAGGAATGTTAAATGCAACTGCATGTAATGTCTGATTTGATTTTTGGAAGCAGTAAAGTACAATAAGAGGGTAAAATTCTAATCTTGAAATGTGGAAACAGTCGAGCAACATAGACTGATCCCAATTTACTGGTACGTGACAAGATCTGGTGAGTGGGTCATTTTAATATACATGAGAGCCAGAATGAAAGTTCAAATAATCCACATCAAATTCTCACATCAGGTTTTCATTTGTAACATTTCTCCCCCCCAAGAAAACCCTGCAGAGAGATGTTAATTTTTGAAAGATGTCTGGGGAGGCGTTTCCCTCATTCACTTACTCATTTTAAAAAAGAATTATCTGGATTTTTACCAAGTGGATCTGTCCTCCCCCACCCCAATCTCTTTCACCTGACAGGCTATTAAAGATAAGATTGATAGGGAAGATAAACTTTGTACTGAAGGTTCAATCAGTGTGATTGTTAGGACTGTCAGAAACCAGATTGGAACAAGAATTGCCATGTTTTGCTGAATTTGCCCAATAAGTAGAGATAATGGTTGAAAGGGCTTTTCTAATTAATTAGTTAGTGACGCACTGTGAGAAATGTATCGATTGGGCTAATTTACTCACCCTGTGAATTTGAATTTAGGTGTAAGCGGCTTTATGAAGTATATTGGCTGGATCTTCAAAAACAGACAGGTTTTCAAAGGTCAGATTGTTGCCAGAAGCAAGGCTTTGGACACCCTGCCATGATCTGTTATGCCAGTCTCAATCAGTGTTACCCTGTCAGAGAAATACAGTTCCATGGAGAGAAGAAATGGGCAGTAAATGACCTTAAGTCTAATACATGCTTCTTTAGCTGGCTAGAACTTGACTGTTTTATAAAGTCCTTTTCTAGCAAATGATGGCATTGCAGCTCCAGAGCGTCATTCCACAGCAACAACAAAAGCTGCTGTTTCGGCATGTAATATAGGTGGGACCAGTTCAGATAGCAATGATGGTATTGTCAGTAGCTGTTGGGGAACCTGCCAAGAGGAATTGCTTATTCAGAGCTTTCCAGCTGCCATTTAAAATAACCTGTACCCAGAAAGGCTTCCTCGGGGCGTCTCCCAAGAGCGTTGATTCCTGTGTCTGTTCACCACAGATGGATAGCGGGTGTCCCCTGTTCCATTTTCTAATTTTGTTACGTGGATTGGATCTGCCTCATGTTCTGATGACCTTTCGGTTTAATTGCTAAAATTAATTTCAGAATTGGTTCATGTGCAGTTCAGCTGCAGTTTTTAGTCCACATCTGTGTTTTTCTTACTGGTTATCAATGCAAACAAGCACAGATGCGTGTTGATTAAAATGCTGCACAAAGAGGAATGTTGACTATGATTGGACATGTCAAAATTCCTTTTTGTGCATAGTTCAATCTGTGTGAATCAGAAACCTGTAAATGGACGAGGGAAAGATGTGAACCAAAAGCTTCAGCAAACTTCCGAAATTTTCAATGGGGAGCGGTATATAAATATTCTAAATAAATAAATAAATAAACTGAGCAGTCAGAATCAAATCAGGAAATTATTATTTTTTTAAAAAAAAAAGAATGGCAGATTGCTAACTCATTGCTGAGGCTCCACAGACCAGACAGGTGATTCAGAATCCTAAAATCCAGATAGAAGTTCAGGCGGGGAGAATTTTGTGTGCCTCTCTACTGTTCAATGTGTTTCATCATCTAGAGTGGCTGCAGGAAGTCATTATAACAGCCAATATGGTCTATTTGGCCATTGGGCCATCTTCTCAGAGAACTTTTCCACAGAGATCTGTCTGCTAAAGAACCCTGACTATGGACTACGAATCCATGTGCATTGCAGAAAATTATAGGTAGCATTCCAGCATTTGAGTTCACTTGGGGTGCTGGCCAGACTTGTTGGACCCATGAACTTAAACAGGGCTCTGGAAGGCATCCAACTTCCCTCCTACAACTGTATATTTTGGAAGAAGATTAGTAACAATGAACAAGCTGCCTTTTAATTACATGTCTAAGAATCTACAGGTTTCTTATAAACACAATTTGAAAAGCACTGTTTTTAGGTTATTTAAACTTGAAAATGCCTCTTTATCCATGTCTCAGGGGTGGATTATGTAAGTTATTTTCTAGAAAGACTCAGCAGTTCCTACATCAAAACAGTAGGAGAAAAGCGGGATATATTTTTGATCCTCTTCAAAGTGTTTTTGGGAAAAGTGTTAGAACCTTGTGAGACCATGGCTGTAGCTAGACCTAAGGTTTATCCCAGGATTGTCCTGGGGTCAAACCTGTTCATCTAAGTGCTACACAGGGCATCCAGCACTCAGGCAGGGATGAACCCGGGATGATCCTGGGATAAACCTTAGGTCTAGCTATGGCCCATCTTTTGTCCAGTTTTGTAAACTCATTTTGTAAATTGAAAAGTGTGCTGGTCCCTTATGAAGAGTAGGCTTTTGCCCATCCAACACCAAGTCTTCCTCTTGCTGAGGACCCTTGGACTTTCCTGAGGGTCAAGGAAGGGTCAAATTTGACAGAAAATGGATGTTTTTCTGAGCCTCAGGTTGGCTTGGAAAGTGACCTGAATTCTTCTCAACTTTTCTTTTCTAAAGTGAATGGGAGAGAGTGCACCCATCACTATTTCTTTCTGGTTTAAAATAAGAACATAACAAGAGCTCTGCTGGTTTCAACCAAAGTCCAGCATTCTGTTTGCACGGTGGCCAACCAGATACCTGTGGGAAACCCACAGCAGGACAAGAATGCAATCGTACCCTCCGACTTGCGTTCCCTAGTAACTTGCAAACAGAAGCATACTGTCTGTGACACTAGCAGTAATATATAACCATCATAACTGGTAGCCATTGATAGCTTTATTCTCCATAAATTTGTCTAATCTTTTAAAGCCATCCAAATTATTGGCCATCATAACATCTTGTGTTAGTGAATTCCATTAGACATAGTGACCGTCACCAAGTTGGACTGATCAGGATTTGTGTACAGATTCAATAAGATGCCCAAAGGATCCCAAATCTATGTAGTTGCTGGACAATTGTTCTGCAGATTGACAGAGTGTGTGTGATGCAGCCAGTGATTGTTTTTATATTTAATTATGAGGAAGTTTGTGAGATACCTGAAAATGGAAAGAGTTTTGATCTTGCCTCCCTTCAAATATTTATGTGAAAGGAAGAACCTTTTTAATTTTGAAGTTGTGAATCATAGAATCCAAGGGCTTCGCAGTTTGCCAATTAAACCTCTCCTGAGTGGCTTTCCTGTCTGCCATTTGGCCTTGTTTATCTGGGCAAGGAAGACACACATGCTACCTGGTGAATAAGCTCTCTTATTTTATTTATGACTCCGCAGTCAAGAATAAGCTGTTCTGTGCATTAAACGCTGTTGTGGGGAAGAGAGAACTAGCAAATGGAACAATTTATTATGATTTGGACACATTGATTATTTTGGAACTGTGTTGCTGCTAATTCTGATGGTAATGTATTATGGAGGACAGTGAGGTAATCTATATTTCTGTGATTTTAAATTTTTTATTTAAAACATGTGCACCCAGCCTCTCCAATGCATGAGACACAGCTTCCAAAAGAGAATAAACAGTAAAACAGCAAATTACAATAAAAGGAAATTAAAAACATTACTACAACACAATCAATGACAGCAGCAACATAAATGTGTGTCTATATTTATTAGTAGTATTTTTTTATCCCACTCCTTACCCAAAAAAAGCTTTCTTGAGTGCCTTACATGCAGTCAGTTCCTGACCACAGGGTTACAATCTAAAACTGCACAACACAAACAAGGAAAAAGCGACCAGAAGAGAAGAGAAGAGGCAGAAATGAAGTCGACTTTTCAGCAGGGCTGGTGAAAGGGCCCCACTTCTCATGTCCCTCGGTACACCCTGCTGGAAGGGATGCTGGACGTTGAGCCCCAGAACAGAGTGGCTACGTATTGCATTGGGAGGCTGTTCCACAGACTTTGAGCAGTAAAGGTCCTGTGTCTTTTCACAGCTGTGATTAGCTGTACATGATGCAAGCACACAGAACAGAACAAATCAAGCAGCTGGATTCATTATGGGGAGAGACAGTCTCTGGTTGATGTGTCCCAGGCTATGAAGGGCTTCAGAGATAAGAATCAGCACCTTGACTTGGTCCAGGAGATAATTGGTTATCCATGCACTTGCCACAGAATTGGTTGCCTATTGGTTGGACTCAGACTAAGGCCTTAGCTAGACCAGGCTATATCCCGGGGCGAACCCCGGGATTGTCCCTATGCGTCCAGATGACGCACAGGGGATCCCGGGATCAGGGAGGGATCATCCCTCCCTTGCCCCGGGATATAGCCCTCCCCTTTGGGCCTGCTTTTTCCACGGTCTTGGGCTGAGCCCGAGACTGGGGAACATCTGTCCTGTTTCCACAGCTTGACTCCACTCCGTGTGATTACCCGCGCGGAGCCGGGAGCCGCGCATGGGGCGCAGCGCTCCTCAGGAGCACTGCGCCCATTGGGATTAGGGTGGGGGAGCGGGGAAATAAAGTTATCTTTTAAAAAAGACTTACCTCTTTTTTAAAAAATGGTGGGCACGACACCTCTTTTCCTGAGGTTGTCGCGCCTTACGTGTAAATGGGGCAGAGATCTCGCGTTAATCCCAACGCGAGATCTCCCCTCCTCTGCCCTGGACTTTCAGGTAGATCTAGCTAAAGCCTTAGTCATACAGTGAAATTAATGAGACAAGCTAATCATGAGTAACAAGCCCCATTGATTTCAATGGGTTTACTTGTAAGTATGACTTAAATCTGGATCCAACCCTATATATCCACTATCCAAGATGTACCAAGAAGTGGGCTGTAAAGTTCTGGACTGGTTGAAGTTTCTAAGTCATATTCAAGACTGGGCTCACTTAGAGCACATTACAGATAACTAGAGGATCAGTGTGGCATGATTCCTCTTTACCAGAAAGAGACATAGCTAAAATAACAGCTGAAGCTGGTAAAAGGTGCTCCTCCTGGCTGCTACCCAACAATTGCATAGTGAGCAAGTGGATTTTAAATAGGCAAGTGCTCCGCTCCGATTAGAAGCGTAGAAGCAGGAGCGAATTGGCCTGCTCCGCCTTGCCCAGAGGCGGAGTAGAAGCGGACCGCGGACCCCTAGAAGCAAGGCGAAGAGAAGCGCCCATTTTCGGAGTGCTTCTCTTTACGCGGACCGATCCGATCGCCATTTTGAAACATTTCGCCCATAGGATTGCATTGCGGAAAAGAAAAGGGGATAACTGTGTTGTTTTTGAAGCTATCTTTCTGAAACTTCTTGTGCTTAGAGAGTCATGGCTGGGGGTCATTTTGAGCCTACTCTCAGCTCTCTGCGTGGTGCGGTTCGCTTGCTAGAATTTTTTAAAAAACCGGCGGGAAAAATACCTTTTCCGAAGGGCTGAGGGGCAGAGTCAACTCCCGGTCATGATCACATGATCCCAAAGTTGGAGGAGGGGATAGGCAAAACGGGTAACTTGGGATTCTGGGAACCTCTCTTTCTTATTCTGAACGGACTTTTCCCAGTGTTTTTTAAAACAGTAGCCCCACTGAATGCACAAACACAACCTGAAATCATCTACTAAGCCAATAATAAGAGAGCACTGCTACCCACCCTAACTTTGGGGAACAACTGAAAAGATGTGGTGCAAGGGGATGAGCTCCCCTAGGGCATGCCATGTGGACGTGCCCTCACTCTCTCCTGTACTTGGAGGGCCATCAGAGCCCTCCAAAGAGAGTAACCCGGTGGAGCAATGCCTATCATGAGTTGAAGTGAGAGCATTGCTTCTTAAGACTGGGTCAGAGCCCTCCAAAGTAGCGTGGTGAAGCAATGCCTTTCATGAGTTGAAGTGAGAGCTTTGCTTCTTAAAAGACTGGTTCTTAGACAGGACCAGTTAAATTTGCAGATGATTCCCCCTCTTACTGGTAAAAGACAGATATAGCCTTTTTAAAAAAGTTCTTCTTGTTGTTTATTCAGCAACACTGCTGCTTTTAATTCCACCCCTCCTTCGTTTATTTATTTATTTATTTATTTATTCCATTTTATCTTTGGCTCACTTCCTTATGCCCCCAGAAATGTCTGCTGCCTGCCTGCCTTCCCTCCCTCCTCCCTTGCCCGCCTCACAGGGATGGTTTGTGTCTGGCTTTGACTCAGGGGAGAAGTCCTTCCTGCGCTCACTTGGAGTTTTGGAAGTTCCAAATCCATTTTTCAAGTGTAGAAGAAGATTCATATTAGGTTGATGATCTCTACTCCCCAATTCATGGCATCTTGGGATTTCCTTTGAAATGGCCCCATTGAGCTGTCTGCAGGTTTAAGCCCCGCCAAAAATCAGGGGATGATGGGATTGCCTTGTACCTTGGCATGATTGTGGGTCTAGATGGCATCTGTGAGTGTGCCCACTTCCCTTTTTTTTATCTGTCCAAATGTCAGAGAACAGTCCACGTCTGCAAATGGGGTGCCCGATTTTCATAAATTTCATAAATTTTCATAAATAGGGTTAGAGGTTAGAGCCCCACCAAAAATCAGGGAATGATGGGACTGCCTTGAGTCTTGGCGTGCGTGTGTATCCCTGGATAAGCTGTCATGGTGGCGAGTTTGAGGTTTCTAACGTACAAATTGACGGAGCTATCGAAAGGGGTGTGAATGGGGTGTTGGATTTTCATAAATCCCCCCAAAATCAGGGGATGATGGGACTGCCTTGAGTCTTGGCGTGCATGTGTATCCCTGGATAAGCTGTCATGGTGGCAAATTTGAGGTTTCTAACGTGCAAATTGACGGAGCTATCAAAAGGGGTGTGAATGGGGTGTTGGATTTTCATAAATTCCCCAATAATCAGGGGATGATGGGACTGCCTTGAGTCTTGGCGTGCATGTGTATCCCTGGATAAGCTGTCGTGGTGGCGAGTTTGAGGTTTCTAAAGTGCAAATTGATGGAGCTATCGAAAGGGGTGTGAATGGGGTGCCCGATTTTCATAAATTCCCCAAAAATCAGGGGATGATGGGATTGCCTTGAGCGGAGCGGAGCGGACATAGGCGGAGCGGGGGCGGACCAAAGCGGCCTGATCTGCAAATCGCGGATCTGGAAGAGAAGCGGAGCGGGGGGTCCGTGCACACCCCTAATTTTAAATCACTGGTTTCAAATACTGAAAAGGATTGATATATATGAAAGTTTCAAATCAAGTTTTTAACTTTCTAATCCACATTTTCCCTGAACAAGCTTGCATACTGATTGGTTGCTTTAATAGCAATTAAAACATATGAATATGAATCTGAATAAATCCTATACATGAGCATAATCCAAATGTCTTAATTACGAAGTCAACATACATACTTGCTCTAAGCAGAATTTATATTTGCTTAGGGCGAACCGTTGTGAAATGAATTATTCCATGGCTGTCTCTTTACATAAGGAAGGACACAAAGCCAGTTCGCTTACTTCAACACCAAAAGCATGGATTGTTAGTAGATAGGCAGAATGGTCTTTCTCCATGGACATTTGCACAATAATAAATAGAATTCGTGGCACATTTATAATGCTTGTCCACAAAAGAGACATATTTTTGATCCTAGCCCCTTCTTTTACATAAAAAAGCGAACTGTAACTCAATTTGACAGTGTCTAAATGTGTATCATTTGCACCTTCCCACTTGCTTGAGGAGGGGACTGTGTTTTCTGGACAATGGAGGTGCTTTGGGCACTCTTCAACTACTTCAAAGGTTGTCACACAGAGGAGGGCCAGGATCTCTTCTCGATCCTTCCAGAGTGCAGGACACGGAATAATGGGCTCAAGTTAAAGGAAGCCAGATTCCAGCTGGACATCAGGAAAAACTTCCTGACTGTTAGAGCAGTACGACAATGGAATCAATTACCTAGGGAGGTTGTGGGCTCTCCCACACTAGAGGAATTCGAGAGGCAGCTGGACAACCATTTGTCAGGGATGCTTTAAGGTGGGTTCCTCCATTGAGCAGGGGGTTGGACTCGATGGCCTTATAGGCCCCTTCCAACTCTGCTATTCTATGATTCTGTGATTTTCCTATGCTTGCCAACTCTGCTAGGAGCTATCTTGGGGAAATCTCAGGCATCTTTACTTCCACCTCAGAGCTGAAGTTTCTGCCCTTATACAGGCACAGAGGGGGCCATTCTAAGGGCCATAGATAATGGATGCAATCAGTATGGTGTCTCAGTTTTTTAAGGCACACTTGCACCCGTCTTGCAGCACACTAGTTTTTTTATTTATTAGCTTTACATTTTCATCCTTCTCTATCCCATGGACTCCAAGTGGGTTACAGCAGTGCATTGGCAAAGTTTCAGAATCATTGAGCTAAAGATTGCAAATTCTGGCTGCTAAGCTTTACTGTTTGCTTCTTTAAATGCAGTTCTTCAGCTGAAGACTCTCAATGAATTGAAAACGCAGCAGTTTTATAACTCTTTTGCTGCAGTACGTGTGATGGGGGGGTTGGTGGCTCCCCCCCCCAGATTATTGATCTTGTAGCTTGACTTGGTACTACTAAGGGAGTTGTGATATTGCCTCATTTCATCATATAGACTGTAACATCTCAAACTGCACCTTTCTAATTTATTTTTCTGAAGCAAAATGTCACTAAAGGCTGAGTGAATGGATAAAGAAAAATCAAGAGGGATGAATGGAATTGACCTAGTTTTCATAGATGGAGTAGGACTGAATGGCAGAAGTGAATGTCTTTGTACACTGGAAAATGGAAAGAACCACTAACGTAGGTAGAGATATCATATGAGAAGTTGCTGCCCATCCTGCTCAGTATTGCCTAGTCTGGTGGGCCACAAGTGTCCATGGTCTCAGGCAGAGGTCTTCTTCCCTAGCATCTACTGCCGCTTGAGACCCTTCTCACTAGGGATGCCAAGGGTCTGTGAAGGCTGGTGGCTCTGATTTTCACTGGGGCTGTGAATCCATTCTGGGTGTCAGTCAGAACCATCCAGAACTCTAAAGAAACTATCCAAGGTGCTGAACCCTAGCCCCAAAATAGGTACAGCACCTTGTCTCCAACTCCTTTAGAGTCCTGACTGAAACCCAGAATGGCTTCACAGCCCCCACCGAAGTTGGAGCCACCAGCCTACATTGCCAGGATTTGGAGCTGGAACCTTGTGTATGTGAATCAGGTGCTCCACCAATGTATTATAGCCTTTCCTCAGTGTACCTTGCTCTGTAATCATCAGAATTTGTTGTTGTTTATTCGTTCAGTCGCTTCCGACTCTTCGTGACTTCATGGACCAGCCCACGCCAGAGCTTTCTGTCGGCCGTTGCCACCCCCAGCTCCCCCAAGGTCAAGTCTGTCACCTCCAGAATATCATCCCTCCATCTTGCCCTTGGTCGGCCCCTCTTCCTTTTGCCTTCCACTTTCCCTAGCATCAGCCTCTTCTCCAGGGTATCTTGTCTTCTCATTATGTGGCCAAAGTACTTCAGTTTTGCCTTTAATACCATTCTCTCAAGTGAGCAGTCTGGCTTTATTTCATTAAGTTTCCAAAATATGTATTTTATGTGATGAGAAGGTGTTTTCATTGGAAGTTGAATATGTAATCTTATTAAACTGCATGTGCCTCTTTAAAAACTGACTTTGAAAAGGTATCCTCAATCCATATAAAAGTTGGAGAGTATACCCAATACCCAATATTTACATTTTTGAAAGAAAAGTACTTCCTCCAGATTCATAGATGACAGCTGCTTTTCCCCTCTGTAAGTGTGGGAGACCTATTAAGATGATCTGCCTCTGGAGACCAATGGATCCAGATGGTTTCCAAAGGGCTCTGGGAGATTTCTGACTGATAGGACTGGAGCCTGTTGAAACCCTGGTTGATCTGTGGAATGCAGAAATGACTCGGACGGTTGACACAATTGCTCCTGAGTACCCTCTTCTGAGTAGAACTCGTACATCTCCATGGTATACTGAGAGCGATGGGAAAAAAAATAGGAGACAGTTTGAGTGCAGATAGAGAAGAACTCCTAGTGGATGCAGTCAAACTCTGCCTATGGTAAGGTATAGTCAGAGGCAGTGGGGGTGGCAAAAAACAATACCTTGCTGCCGCTATCAAATCATCTATCTGTTGTCCAGCGGAGCTTTTCAGAGTCGTCTGGGTGCTACTACATGCTGGCCCCAAGGACATTGTAGAACCATCTGAGGCCCACTGTAATACATTTGCTAGGCACTTCCAGAATAAAATCTTTGGCATCCACCAGGACTTAGACTCCAGTGTTATAGCAAGTGAATCTAGTGAGGTATCCAGAGTACTGCCTTGTCCTGTTTTCTTGGATGAGTTTCAGTTGGTACAGCTTGAGGACATTGACAAGGTGCTTGGATAGGTTCATGCAACCACCTCCATATTGGATCCTTGCCCCTCTTGACTAATAAAAGCTAGCAGGAATGTAACAGCCGGCTGGGGCAGGGAAGTGATTAATGCCTCTCTGTGAGAGGGAGTGGCCGCAGGCCACTTAAAAGACGCAGTAGTGAGACCACTCCTGAAGAAATCTTCCATGGACCCAGAAAATCTTAATAACTATAGACCAGTGGTTGCGGGCCACCTCCAGACACTCTTAGATGAGACCGATTATCTGGATCCATTTCAGTTTGGTTTCAGGCCTGGTTTTGGCATGGAAACAGCCTTGGTCACCCGGTATGATGTTGGGAGAAAGACAGGTGGGTGCATGACTCTGTTGGTTCTCCTTGATCTCTCAGAGGCTTTCGATACCATCGACCATGGTATCCCTCTGGGACGACTGGCTGAGTTGGGAGTTGGAGGCACTGCATTGCAGTGGTCCTGCTCCTACTTGGCGGGTTGGCTCCAGAAGGTGGTGCTTAGGTAACATTGCTTGGCCCTGTGGATTCTCCAGTATGGGGTTCCGCAGGGGTCAGTTTTGTCCCTAATGCTGTTCAACATCTACATGAAACCGTTGAGTGTGGTCATCCGGCATTTTGGAGTGTGTTGCCATCAGTATGCTGATGACAACCACCTCCTTTTCAACCTACTTCTCCTTTTCATTTTCACCAGATGAGGCTGTGGATGTGCTGAACCAGTGCCTGGCTGCTACAATGGACTGGCTAATAAACTGAAACTCAATCCAGACAAAACTGAGATGCTGTTACTGGATGGTTCTGCTAACTGGATGGAGGGTGTTCAACCTGTTCTGGATGGGGTTACACTCCCCCTGAAGGAGCAAGTTCGTAGCTTGGGGGTTCTCCTTGAACCATCTCTGTCATTTGAGGCTCAGGTGGCCTCGATGGCACATAGTCCCTTCTACCAACTTTGGTTGGTGGCCCGGCTAAGCCCCTATCTGGACAGGGATAACCTGGCTTCAGTTGTCTATGCTCTAGTAACTTCCAAGTTAGATTACTGCAATGCACTCTACGTGGGGCTGCCTTTGAAAACGGTTCAGAAGCTGCAGCTTGTGCAAAATGCAGCAGCCAGACTAATAATGAGGACCAAGAGGTTCAAACATATAAGACCAACTCTGGCCTGCTTGCGTTGGCTGCCTGTACGTATCTGAGCCCGATTCAAAGTGTTGGTTTTAACCTATAAGGCCTTACACAGCTCGGGACCACAATACCTGGTGGGATGCCTCTCCTGACATGAACCTTCCTGTACACTATGCTCAACATCTAAGGTCCTCCTCTGGGTGCCTCGGAGGATGGCAACAAGGGAGAGGGCCTTCTCAGTGGTGCCCCCCCAATTATGGAACAATCTCTGATGACACACTAAGCCATAGTGGTTAAGCATTTTGAGCCAAACATTACAGCTTAGCGTATCATGTGAACCATGACTTAGCATGTTGTTTGAATCATTCCTAACCATAGTGGCTACATAACCACAGTTTAAACACGCTCACTAACCATTGGCTGCAAAAGGGTTAGCGACATAACCATGGCTTAGTGTGTTGTCTGAACAGGCCCTGTCTATTATCCTTGACTGCAGTACTGGGCTAGACGGACAAATAGCCTGATTCAATATATAAGGCAAGTTCATACATTCTATATTTAAACATTTCTTCTGAAAAACAGGGATAAGATGTTTCCTAGGGCTGCTGGTTTCAAGACTTTCCCAGTGAAGTATAGTTCAGACAGATTGCTTTGAAGTCCCCAGATGAAAGTGTTATTAGAAACTTGCAAAGGTATTAAAGTCATATTGTAAGAACTGCCTCTTTTTTGTACTGCTTTTTTCTTCCATCATTTGTGAATTAGAAAGATGAAGAGTTACCATAATTCTTCACTATGGCTTGATTTCAACTGTGACATGAGGTGGAATCTATTATTATTATTTATTACATTTATATACCTTCCCATAGCCAAAGCTCTCTGGGCAGTTTACAAAGATTAAAAAATTGAACATTAAAAATCAGATATAAACAAAATGGGCAATACTTTACAATACTTAACATAACAAAGTATTGTAATGACATATCCTATATTTGACATTAGGGCTGTGCACGTTCTCCCTGAACCTCTTCGGATTCCAATCCGGACCTTCCAGATCAGGCCTGAACCTGTTCAGGTCGATCTGGACCTACCCTGATCCGTTCCGGAACTGGATCCGGAGCGAGATCCGGAGGTCCGGATTGATATTTGGCCCCCACATACTTGGGGAAGGGGGGACAAAATGGGGGCTGAATAAGCTCCTCTCCCCCACTTACATGGCTCCGTCGTCCACCAGCCACAGTTAATGAAGTGGACTGTAGTCCACAAAACCTTATGTCATAATAAATTTGTTAGTCTTTAACATGCCATGAAGATCCTTGATGTTTTTAAGGAACTAAAGATAGTAGTCTCTGATTATAATCTTTAGTATATCATGGGTATGCTTGTGCAACAACTAGTGTAAAACAGCTATCTAAGGAATTATAAATTATATAGCATAAATAGTGTGTGTGTGTGTGTGTGTATGTGCATGCGTGTGTATCATGGTCAGAAAAAAGTACAGGCAACGGTACTTGATTGGAGTTTGATCAGAAATTTGAAGGGCTTTTATATAGGAAATCAATTAAAACCATGGTACCATGCTGACTCTTTTGAAATTAGGATTCCTTGCTTGCTGCACTTGCTGAGTATGTTTGCACATCATCATAATCTCCCAAATTTTTATCAATCCACTGCCTTATCTTTAAATAACTTCAGAGACTTTGAGGGATTAAGCCTTCTTTACTTTTCCTTTCAATTTCCTATTTACTAATTCCTAGGTCCTCAGATATATATTTTTATATGAATTCCTTCTCGTGAAATTAAATGTGTTCGTCTTTCAATTTCTCTCTCACATATATATGCCAAATCTGATAGTATTGTGGTCACCCTTCCCAAATGGTTGGATAACAATTACATCTCTAACCTGATCTTAGCACTGCTAAATATTAAACCAAGGGTTGTCTCCACTCTTCTCAGCTGCATGGCTATTATAAGGCAGTCATTTATCGTATCTAGAAATTTTGTCTGTTTGACATGGCCTGAATGTACCTTTACTCAGTCAATGTGAGGGTAATTGAAGCCATCTATTATCACTACATTTTCTCTTCTGGCTGTCTCCTGGATTTCGTTCTCTAGCTCACCATCAGAACTTTTGTCTAGGGGATAATATTTTATTCCCAGCTCTTTATTACTGTTTCAGCCAGGTATTTCTACCACAGTGATAGTGTGACTGAATTTGTTCTTCCTAAGGTTTCTGATTTATGGCATTTCATGTCCTTAATGAGCTCAACCTGTACCACATCTTATGTTATGACTAATTAAACCGTTCTCACTCTAGGACTCTTTATCCCACCCCAACAAAGGCAAAGCAGGGGTTTTCTGTTCCAGTTGTTGTAGTTCACATGTATAGGTACATGACCTGATATCTCATGAATATTGATCATGTGAGTCGCAGCTAAATCTGTTGAACTGATCCCCATGAAAAGCTTGTGTTTGAAGTGATGCGAGATGATGTGAAAGTTCTATCTGTAATGTTCAATCTGTGATAGCTCAGTCACGTAAGCTGCAGGTCTATAGGGGCTGGTCTACATACGTAGCAGACTGAGGTAGTTGACTGAATTGCACTATATCAGACTGCCTGTGAGGACCAATCACATTTTTCCATAGTTATATTCTTTATTTATGAGAAAACCCCCAACCAAACTTATTTGATATCAGTATAGATTAGTACTGAAATTAGCACAGCAACAGAGCCAAATAACAAAGAGCTTGTTTATACGGCTTCTTTACCCTGATATAAATGTGCAGATTCACATTTTAGGACACATGACGCAGCCGTCCATTCGCCGCAGCACCGTGTTTTTAATGTTATAATGCGCACATTCGCATTTGCGATTTACGGCGACTTTTGGATCAACGTCTGAGTTTGCATCACATTAGAGTTATGTGTCCTTGGTGGAGTTAAATCACATTTTGACATGTGGGTGTAACTTTGAGGGCAGGACAAAGTGATTGGCCGATTTTCCACCTTCCCATCTATCATGTCCTCTGGCTGCCTTGTTCCTTCCCGCCGTTTTCATGTTGAACTATATGAATCTGCGGAGGTCCGCAGATGGAGCTTTTAAAATTAAAACAAAGAGGGGGGGATGGGCAGCAAGAGGGAAGAGACATGTTCAGTCCCCCGTTTGCATCCTCTGCTGCCTCATTCCTTTAAGACCTCGGTTTTCCTTTTCTATGAATCTCCAGAGCTCCGCAGATAAAATTTATAGCATCACTCATCTATACATAACATTGTATATGCGATAATGCACATGTGTGCATTAATAACTGCACTACAATAAAATCAGGAGATAAATCACTGTTGCTGCTGCAGTGTGACGCTCTTTACCTAGATTTGAATCTACAAAAATTTGGGTTTATATTCAATGAGGAGCAATCCTGTTGTCGTATAGACGGGAGCAAGGAGAAAGAAAAAAAATCACAAAAATGTAAGCACTTTTAAGTGAAAACAAAGAAAACTGATTTATATTATTTTGATAACTGTTGGCCCAATAACTGATAGAATCAATTTTCTGACAAATGTATATGTCATGGTTCCTTCTCTTATTTTCAAAATTATATGTATATCCATTTTCCTACAATTGTATCGATGGAGGGTTTTTTCTCTCGTTGTTTGTTTTTAATTATCATATGTTAATTTACAGAGGCAGGTCATAGATAATATTTTATTAATCCATTCAAGCACAGATGATGTATCCTTATTTTTGCATTTAGACATTGTCAGGGATAGACAAATATGTCAATTTTAGATTTTGACAGTTTCTCATTGTTTCAGTCTTATAGGTCATATGAAAACTCATATGTATTTTGTATGCAATTTTGCCTAATATACACATTTTTGAAAGCAAATTTCCCAAAATATTGAATTTTGGAGCATTGTTTTCACTAATATACACATTCCTTTGAGTGCGTTTTTTAGTTGGAGAATTCCACTGCAAGTATAACTGCATTTCAGTTTGTGTATTGGTTCAAAATTGTAAAATTAAAATGTGAACCATATAGGTTTCTCTCCCATCCCTAGACTCTATACATACCCTAGCAGCTATTTGATGTGACTATTTATACATATTCTGTATGTTATCTCACATCCTGTAATATTCTTTTAGAAGAATTTCCTTCCAAAAACATATAATCCTCAGTCATTTCCCTACCAAGCGTGATAAATATCAGGTGCCCCCTGCCTGATACTTTCAGCATGAATCACCCTGAAGGTTATACATTTCTTTCAGTTGTCTTGGCCATAGATACTATCTGAAGTCTCATTTATATAACCATTTTCCCAGGGGGGCAATAATATTTTTGAATGCTCCTTTACGTTAAAAATTGATCACAAATCGAAAACCAGCATAGGAGGCAAATGATTGGCCTAGGATATTTCTCTCTGATGGGCTAGCTTTCTGTTTGCAGTAAAGCCCCCCCCCTTAAACAAAAATCTGAAGCATTCAGGAATGGTATCCCCCAATTTCAGTCTGAAGTGATGCTGTCAGTCTAGCACAGGGGCGGCCATCTTGTGGCCTTCCAGATGTTTTGACCTACTACTCCCATCAGCACTAACCAAGATAGCTAATAGCGAACGATGATGGAAGTTGCAGGCCAAAACAATTGAAGGGCCACACGTTGCCCACCCTAGTCTAGCCCTTCAGCAGTTCAACAGCTCAGCCCCACTTCATCTTGCTGCTTGTGTGGACCTATCTATAGGCTGTGTGCATCAAACGATGAACATGTACATAGAAAGGAGATACTAGAATCAGAGTGATGACAGCTAAAGTGTGAGACTTATTAGAATGTCCCCTTTTCCAGCAAGATAGCCGTTCCCTCAGGGGATATAAGAAGCTATTTTGCTAGGTGTAGATTGCCTCTGACCTTTTCACAACATTAAGTTCAGATTTCAAGACCTCAGATCTTTCTCTTGGGTTCTGACTGACACTATCTTTGAACTAGCTCCCTGATCGTGGGGCAGAAATGAATGCTCAGAATTGTCCTCTGTCAGGAATAACTCCAAAGCTACTAAATGTACACTTTGGATTTGTCCTGTCCTTTTGTCCATTGAACACATGAAAAGGTCTGTTTAAAAGGGAAGAACTTTAACATTTGTGCCTTCAGAAATTCCATTGCATTTCCTCTTAAGGGACTTGAAAGTGGTTAAGATTACAGAAGCATGTTCCAAATGTTTACATAGTTATATAAATAAACCATCCTGTATTAAATTACCTCATAGGAGCCTGAAATAAATGTGATTGTCACCCAGAGCTTTTCTACCCAGGTGAAAGAGGCATGCCCCTTTGTTTAGCTCCCTCATCCAAGGAGAAAGTTGTTATTCTGAGAAGTTCGTAAGCATGAGATTTCTCCATCTAAAATCTTTTTAATGGTAGACATGGCCTGCAGAAGAAAAATCATTTCCCCAGTGATTAGGATCATTTGAGAAATGGTTCTATCCCAGAGATACTGAATTGTAGGTTAGTAGAAGTATCTCTGGCATCTCAGACTTTTAAAGCTGTCATTTTAAATGTTTAATGTTTTAATATTGGAATATATTTAATATATTTTTTAACTTTGTATATTTCTATTTATAGGTTTTAAATGTATAGATTTTAAAGTTTGTAATGTTGCCTTGAGGCCCAGCATTGGACAAAAGGCGAGACATAAATAAATATAATAATAATAATAATAATAATAATAATAATAATAATAATAATATACATGATGTAGTATTATGAAGTCAGATCACAACTTAGTGTCTTATGTCTCAGTTTCATGTGATTTGTATTCAAGAGATTTGATTACGAACGTAAGAAGAGCAATGTTGGATTAGACCAACAGCCAATCTAGTCTAGCTTTCTGTTTGCACAGTGGCCAACCGGACGCCCATGGAAAACCAACAAGCAAGACATGAGTACAATACAACTTTCAGCTTCTGTTCCCAGCAACTGGCATACGGAGGCAGACTACCTCTGACACAGACTTGTTTTTATTTCCTGGTTTTTTAAAAAGTTGAAAACGCTTGAGTTTCTCTCACACATTTTCTTGCCCAGTTTATCTTTGCCTGTCTTTGCTGCATCATTCATATGGATATTGCACCTTAGTACAGATGAAGAATTAGTGGTTTACAAGGACTACACAACAAAGCGGGATGTCTTTGTTCCATCTTAACCATGCTCGCTGAGTTTCTCTGTCTCTTAAACCTAGGGAGGATTACTGCGACATTGGCTATGGCTAGACCAGGCCTACATCCCGTGATTGTCCTGGGATCATCCCTGTACATCCAAATGACACACACGGGATACCGGGAGCAGGCAGGGATGACCCCTCCATTTGCCTGGGATAATCCTTAGGTTTAGCTAAGGCCACAGATAGAGCTGAGACAAAGTGATGTGGGTTTCAGTTTTTTCCATTGAAAATGGCCTTTTCAGCAAAGTAGAAAAAGTACTCAGATGAGCAGAAGAAAATCAGAGTTTTTGAGCTAGTTGTACAATCCCTGAGCTAGCCCCAAGGTGCCAAGCTCAAGGAAGTTTTAATTTTAAATGCATTCAGTTTTAATACAGTCCAGCTTTGTGAAACCCTCCCCTTTTTGGATTCTTCCCCACCTGCCTTCTGTTGGTCCCATCCACCATGAAAGTGCTAAGAAGGAAGTGAGAAAGTATAAGGATAGGCTAATGAACTGTGGACTCCCGCCCTCAATAGTTGTCACCAGACCCTTTGATTCAACATTCCGAGTAGAAACTTTCTGTTTACTGTTACTTATCTTCTTTTCTTCTTGAAAATTCTGCCATGGATTCAAAGACTGACCTTGGGGCTCGTCACTTATTGCAATGCCTCAATGATCCTCATCTATAAAATGGGATCACTGCTCTTTAAATAGTATAAATGCTATATAATCTATTTATTTATTTACAATGTTTATATACCACTCCCTACCTGAAGATTTCAGAGCAGTGAACAAATAGAATAAAAATGTAAAAACAAAATAAAAACATCATTAAAAATTACATTTTAAAAAACAAGTCTCAGATAAAACCACAGCTGGTTATTTAGGGAAAGTTTCTTGGAACAATAATGTTTACAGGAGGCACCAAAAGCAATACAATGTTGGCACCTGCTTGACTTCTAAAGGCAGGGAATTGCATAGGAAGGTGGGCATCACACTAAAGGTTCTTCTCCTCATGGATTCCAGTCGGACTATAGATCCATGTGGAACCACATATGTTTGATTTGATTTGTGGCTGGCCTCACTGCTTTTGTCTTCTGGAGCCATCTACCTGTAAATACTTTTAAATTCTGTTTGTGGCACATTTGAGTCTGGATTGTATTAGCCCTGTCATTGTTTGCCAGAACAGGCTACTGACCAGTCAGACTCTCCCCCCAGGCCCATGACATTCATGAACAGGAGTGCCATTTTTTTCTTCATTGAAATGTTGGAAGACAGGCAAGCCAAAAACATCACCCACCCACTGTTTACTGTGGTCTACCAGGTGCTTCGCAGGCCTCTGATTTTGCAGTCCTAGACAGGCAACAAAACAGGAAGCTTACTGAGGTCTTGTGGGGGCTGCATTCAGCTCCCCCCCTCCGTTAAACTTGTTCCATCCCGTTTCCACATCATTTATTTATATATTTCATTTCTATACCACCCAATAGCTTGAAGCATCAGTTTGCAAATTTGGTTTTTAAAGTCCGCACAAAGTTTTGTATTTTGTGTGTATTTATCTAAATGTACATATTTTTGCAAGCACTTCCCCCAAAATATACATATTTGTATGCCCTTTGTTAAATATATGCATTTCTGCAAGGAATTCTATTTAATATACTTAATGCACTTTACTCTATTTATGCATTTTTGTGCAGATCTTCAATCGTATGCATTTTTGTGTGCATTTTTAAATTTTGCAAACTGCATCACAAAATTTGGGAGTTTCCAAATATCGTCGTATCGCGGCATTTTGGTTCGTGCAAAGGTTTGGGAAGTGTGAATTTTGTAAGTTTGCCTAGTCACAAGTATAGCAGACCTAATTTTCACTGCTGTCAAACTTGGGTACATTTTCTACAACATAGGAGTTCAGACTATAGATCTGGAGAGTTTAAACAATGCAGTTTTATGTTGATAGTATCTGGTAAATTCTACATGCTATCAATTTTTTCCCTCCCATCCCAAATGAGACCCCAGACTCTCTAGAGCAGCCTTCCTCAACCTGGGGCGCTCCAGATGTGTTGGACTGCATCTCCCAGAATGCCCCAGCCAGCTGGCTGGGGCATTCTGGGAGTTGTAGTCCAACACATCTGGAGCGCCCCAGGTTGAGGAAGGCTGCTCTAGAGGCTGTTGCAGATTTATCCTTTACAGCAGGCCTGCACAATTTGTGGCCTAGCAAACCAAATGTAGCCAGCTCAGTGGAGCTTTTGTTCTTTTCTCTTCCCTAGGACTGCAAAAGGTGGGAAGGAAGGGTCAGTCCCCATCGGGCTGCCATGTATGGCTGAGGGATTTGTTAACTTGGGCCGTAGCTAGACCTAAGGTTTATCCCAGGATCATCCCGGGTTCGTCCCTGCCTGAGCGCTGGATGCCCTGTGTGGCACTTAGATGAACAGGTTTGACCCCAGGACAATCCTGGGATAAACTTTAGGTCTAGCTATGGTCTTGGTGTGTCCACAAATTGTGTGGGGGCTGGCTTCTCTAGAGGTGGAAACACTTTGCCAGTGGTATAAACTGAACCGGAAACTTTCATTTCGACATCTTCCTTAGTAAATAAACCAGTTCTCCAAGGCAGCGTTAGGGCAGAGGAGGAAATCGTTTCCTCTCTCTCCCCTTTGTGTTTGGTTATGAATGAGTGACATTTTCCATTTTATTTATCTAGTGTTGGTTTGCTTGGCCTGTAAGGCTCAAACTACATTTCAGCAGAGTTGCACATTCTTTTTGTTTGTTTTTATTTAGTCCAAGGAAGCCTGGGTAGGAGAGAAGGAAGGGCACAGAGAGAAGCCGTTTTACCCTTTACTCTCTGGTCTCTTTTCTGCTATCATTTCTCAAGCATTGAGTTGACAGAAGACCGGATGAAAAAAGAAGAATTTAGCAAAATCTCTAGAGCCCTTGTTTCCCCACTAAGGGCCAAAGCAGAGGATACCCAGTTTGGGCCTCTGGCATGGCAGGAGAGGGGTTAACCTGTTTCCTCACCATGTAATTTTCCAGATCGAAATCACCCTGAAACATTATTTGCTCCAGGAGATAAACTGCTGCAAGTTTAAATAACAGTTTTCTGTTTGGGGCAAAAAACAAATTAATCTGCCCCACCCCTGCCCCATGGTTATGGTCTCAATTGGAAAACTCCACAACTGTGGGTTTTTTTTTAAGGGGGGGACCTTTATATCAATTGATTTATCTATTTATTTCAAGTAGGGCGACGCTATGAAAAGGAGGACGGGGCTTCTGTATCTTTAACAGTTGTATAGAAAAGGGAATTTCAGCAGGTGTTATTTGTATGCATGCAGCTCCTGGTGAAATTCCCTCTTCTTCACAACAGCTAAAGCTGCAGGAGCCCTGCCCTCTTCTATATCTGGTCAAGAGTATTTGGTCAATCTGGTGTGGTGGCATGGGAGGCTGCAACCTTGATGAAGCTAAGCGGGTCTAGGCCTGGTCAGTTTCTGGAAGGGTGACTACCTGGGAACCCCATGTACATTGATTCCTGCATTGAGCAGGGGGTTGGACTCGATGGCCTTGTAGGCCCCTTCCAATTCTATGATTCTATGAAGAGGATAGGGCTCCTGCTGTGATGAAGAGGGAAATTCACCAGGTGTTGCCTGCATACAAATGACACCTGCTAAAAAATCCCTTTTCTACACAACCGTTAAAGATACAGGAGCCTTGTCCTCCTTTCCACATGGTCACCCTATTTCAAGCATTTTATGCCACCTTCCCACATGCAGGCCTCTCAAGGTACCATACAACATGATATAAACTGCAAAACTGAAACAATGTGTAATTATTGAAATGTTTTAAATTACAAAATGCAGAAATGTGATCATGTTTTTAATCAGGGGTGAGCAGCTTTGGGTGGTTCAAAGGCAAATTTCCATCTCTGGATCACACACTTGCTGCTGCACTGTGTGTGTGTGTGTGTGTGTGTGTGTGTGTGTGTGTGTGTGGAAGGCCACCTTTAGCTTCGAAACGAGCTAAACTCGGTACTTTTGAGTCTCCATAGAAGTTCGCCACCAAATTTCTATGGCAAATGGCCGGATTTTTTGCTGTTATTATTATTATTTATATAGCACCATCAATAGTGGTGCTTTATAGTGGGGGGCGGCAGCAGGGACAGCAGTAGAAGTGGCAGAAGCCACATTCAAGACTATAAGAGGATATATACATGATTACCCACCCCTACTTTTAATATATAATCTACTTTGGCCTTCATATGCATTCTCCATGTGACTGCTTTGCGTTTAAAAAAAACAGTGCAGAGGAAAGAATCACAGAACTGTGCGTATCCAGTAGTTTGACCCCTGTATCAGTGTCCTTAAGCAATGTAAATAACTGATAGACATTAATAATGTCAGGAGTAGGCACCTTGAACATTTTGCATGAGGGCAACTACAGTTCCCAGTCAATCCACCCCAATCTAAACTCTGGCCAAATTCTTTTATTTCCTTCCACTGCTGTTTGGATGTAGCTACTCCTAACAGGTAAGCAAGAGGTGCTAGTTTTATTATTGTTCATTATTTCAGTACATAGCCCCCATATCATTAAATTAGGGCACAATCCTATGTATGTTTAGACAAAAAAAGACTTCTACAACTCACAACATCCTTTCAGCTAGCCATGCTGGGAATTGTAGGACTTCTTTTCTGGGAAAAGATGCATAGTATTGCGTCCTTAATATAGCAAACATTCAGAGCCTGTCTCTTGTTCCTTCCTTAAATGTTATGGGAATGTTACACATTCCATACAGGGAGTGCACTTTTTATGGATAGGAGGAGCTAACGTAACTTTCCATCGCAGAGTAGTTGATTTATTTCATAGTTCATCTTTCTCGCTCTTACCTTTTTGGGAAGCAACTGATTAGGGGAAAATTCTAATAATTTTAAGGCGCAGGCTAGAACTGGCTAATTATGAAAATAACTTTTGGTGACCGAAAGGAAGGTTCATGTATCATAGAAATAGTGAGATTAGCTTGTTCCAGACAATTGAAAACGTGTTCAATGAAAGCTGTGGGGAAGAAGAGGGGGAGGCTTGTCCCTATTAATTGTATTTATTATTACATCCACACAGTCTCCACAAATATATCTCCACAAATATAACTTTTGCAGATGTTCTAGTGAATGTGCAGAAGTTGGGGGCAGAGCTCCTGCCCTCTAGTGTGCACTCATTGAACATGCTTTTAAACAAATAGCTACACATTTCTGGCTGCTACTGGGCTGCTTCAAGAGTGTGAAGGAGCAACAGAATTTCCGCAGTACGACAGTCCCTCCTGTGTGCCATCTGATATGCTCCTGGGCCTGAAACATGGTATCCATAGGCACCAAGGTGCTCCTGAACACCTCCTGTCACTCTCCAAGGTCCTGTGCCCCTCCTGACTTTGGTTCTTTTTTTAAAAAATCATCATCATCTGCTGCTAGCACACTGGAAAGCAAAACTCCACTCTCTAGTGACCTGACTCTTCCTTTCCTTTCCTTTCCTTTCTCCAGAATGTCTCTGGGTCTCATGTGGGCCCAGAGATATTTATAGAAAAGGAAAGGAAGAAGACAAGGGCACTGGGACCTGGACTTTGTGCTCTAGTGTGTCCAGACAAAAAAGGCCTTTTTTAAATAAAGAAAAAGAGTCCCTCAAGATAAAGTTGGGTGTTGGAGAGCAGGCACTAGGGAGCATCCTGGGTGGGTGGGAAGGGCAGCAGGAAGTGGCATGGGGGGACAGTAGGGAGTTAGAAGTGGATTGGGGAAACAACAGGAAGCATCATGGGGGAGGGGAATGACGGGGAATGATAGGGAATGTTCTGTTTGTATGGTTTATTTGTTTGTATTTTGCCTGTCTTGGATTGTGTGGTGCAGTCTGGTGTGGTGTGTGTGTGTGTGTTTGGGTGTGTATTTTGCCTCTGTGTGTGTGTGTTTGGGTGTGTGTGTGTGCTATTTTTCTCCTACTGTAAAATGGATGTTTTTTGTGCTTTGTAGAGGCAAAAGAGTGGTTTTACATTTAGGGGTCAGACCCAACTCTTTGCCTTATATTCATTTTCTTGAGCACGTTATTTGTCCTTTGAGACCACCCAGCCCCCTATGCAGGTCCAGCGTCAAGGGTGGGCATGGTCGGGCACCTGCTGAGGACCACCACCTTAGCATGGGCCCACTGATAAGAACACCCTGGATATGCCTCTGTTCCTGTCAAGCAAGTAAATCGTAGCAGTGATGAAAGAGGAGCAATAGCAGCTAGTGACAATGGCGGTGAGAAGGTAGACTCACTGAGGGAGAAAGTGTCTTGCGCAAGGGCCCTCAAAAGCCTAGAGACAGCACTTCCCCAAGGGAACCATTTTGTGACTAATCATGACACCTGATGGCAACCATTTTGTGGTTGTGCCCATGATGGATTCCCAAATTTCAAATTGTGTTTATGGGCCCAAAAAGGATTGGAGTCACATTGTGCTACCGATTGTTCTGAGGTAAACATCATGTCCTGAAGTGTTACTGTTCAATGAACAAGTGTTTTCTTTCAGCTTTCACTAGTATTGGGCTACATTTATATCAAATTTAATCTTCCTAAATTATGTAGTACTATCATAACAATTTTGACTTCCCCATAAGTGAGTGAGTGGATGAATGAGGCAGTCAGTCAGTGAGGCACAAATGTAGTTTTGAATAACTATATATACAAAATTGTATTACTGATAAAAAATATGTGTTTTTTTGTACTAGCTATAGATTTCACAGGTGACTATATGTTTGAGTATATGTTCTCTTCCTTAAAGTATATCTACAAATTTTTTGCAGGGTAAATCTGCCTTTAACTTTTTTATGATGGATGATTGTAAAGCAATCAGAAAGCCTTTCTATTTATAGATATTTTAGCTCTTTAGAAACTTATATATAATATTGAGGTGTCTTCTTTGTGAATGGTATCTTCAGACGTCCCTTATTTTGGCACCACAGATTTATCGAGTCATTATGTTTAATGGAATGAGGCAGGGGTAGTTGCTGCTTCCTTGGTATTATCATGCATAGTTGAGACACATATTGAATTTGATGATGGTAAACTCTCAAAATTGAACCACCGACCCTGTTCCAGCCTTGCAGAAATGGCCACTTAAGGTGTAATCCTGCTTTTATTGAAGCAAATTGAAAAACTCTTATAGATTATGGCTTTATTTTGTGAACTTTCCACTTTGTTGTGTAGAAAAAGTTTCAACAGATTCTATATATGATGAAGCATTAATCATTTGGAAGCAAGTTCTCACTGGGGCATGAACATAAAAATCGTTTCATATTACTGAATTTTACTATATCATTATATAGATAATGATACATCATTTGGTTCATTGGACATTATACACCTCTGCACCGCTTGTGATCAAGCACAGTCCACCATTTTTTCTTTGTTATGTAGGCCTAGTTTTACTGAGCACATCTTATTTTCAATATTTCATGTGGATTGTTGATGCACAAAATATTTTAGACACTCATCTCCTTTGTTCTCACAATAACAGTGTTGAAAAAGGTTGTGTTAAGTTTAGTTTTATATTTCGGAAACTAACGTGTTGTCCTCCAGTTGTGGTTGGCTGCCAGCATAGCCAATGGTGAGGGATGATGAGAGTCGTAGTCCAACAACATTCCTTATCCCTGGTCTAATGTGAAAGGGCAATAGTGCAATCATAGGGTAATTTCATTTCATCTTTTATGAACTAATCTGTGAATTAGAATGTAGTTATCCTTCGGAGAGCACATTTCTCTGAATTTTGCAGTGCTGTTGTTGGTTCAAAAACTGTGCAAAGAGGGAAAATGCATACAATTTAAATGCACGTTTTTGTGCAACTTTCTAAAAAAGTAACCGAAAATGGGACAGAATGCATTTAGAATTGAACATGTGTGAAACTGGCACTGTAAAACTGAAATAGATTGAACACATGCAAAACTAAAATAGATCTGACCATCTCTATGTAATCACTACACTACATAGCATATTTAGATACTGTAGCGTTTGAACTAAGGACGGGGGCCTAATTTGTTTGGTTTACATTTTAATACAAACTTACCTAGTTCACACTTCTTGAACTAATATGCAAACTGGAATGCAATTATCCTTTGATTTTTGCACTTCTCTGAATTTTGTGATGCAGTTCTCAAAAACAAAAGCATACAACAAACATAAATTAGGGGGAACTGAGTACAAAAAAGCCCGGATTAGGGGAAAGTGCCTGCCTGCAAAAAAAAAAAAAAAAAAAAGCAGGGGAAAGTGCATAAAAAATGTGTACGAATTTTTATGGACATAAAAATGGATATGATTTTCATGCTGACTTAAAAAATTGCAAGCTGATGAGGAAACAGGACAGAACGAACTTATACTTGAAAAAATGTGAATGTTATTAAAAGTGAAAACAGGCAGATTTCCCCATCCTTAATTTGAAGTGCTTGGGAAAACTGGTGTGGTATAGTGGTTAAAAATAGGGGTGTGCACGGACCCCCTGCTCCGCTTCTCTTCCAAATCCACAATTTGTGGATCAGGCCGCTTCGCTCCGCCCCCACTCCGCCTATGTCCGCTCCGCTCCGCTGCGGAGCTCCGGATCCGGATCGGAGCTCCGTTTCCCCCCCCCCATAGGCTTGCATTAAGCTAAAAAAGTATACAACTTTTTTTCTGTGAAAGTTAGAAACCTCAAGTTTGGCACCATGACACCTCATGGAGGTATACACACGCACACCAAGACTCAAGGCAATCATCCCCTGATTTTTGGGGAATTTATGAAAATCCAACACCCCATTCACACCCCTTTCGATAGCTCCGTCAATTTGCACGTTAGAAACCTCAAACTCGCCACCATGACAGCTTATCCAGGGATACACATGCAACGCCAAGACTCAAGGCAGTCCCATCATCCCCTGATTTTTGGGGAATTTATGAAAATCCAACACCCCATTCACACCCCTTTCGATAGCTCCGTCAATTTGCATGTTAGAAACCTCAAACTCGCCACCATGACAGCTTATCCAGGGATACACACGCACACCAAGAGTCAAGGCAGTCCCATCATCCCCTGATTTTTGGCGGGGCTCTAACCTCTAACCCTATTTATGAAAATTTATGAAATTTATGAAAATCGGGCACCCCATTTGCAGACGTGGACTGTTCTCTGACATTTGGACAGATAAAAAAAAGGGAAGTGGGCACACTCACAGATGCCATCTAGACCCACAATCATGCCAAGGTACAAGGCAATCCCATCATCCCCTGATTTTTGGCGGGGCTTAAACCTGCAGACAGCTCAATGGGGCCATTTCAAAGGAAATCCCAAGATGCCATGAATTGGGGAGTAGAGATCATCAACCTAATATGAATCTTCTTCCACACTTGAAAAATGGATTTGGAACTTCCAAAACTCCAAGTGAGCGCAGGAAGGACTTCTCCCCTGAGTCAAAGCCAGACACAAACCATCCCTGCGAGGGGGCAGGGGAGGAGGGAGGGAAGGCAGGCAGGCAGCAGACATTTCTGGGGGCATAAGGAAGTGAGCCAAGGATAAGCCAGTAATGCATATAAAATGGAATAAATAAATAAATAAATAAATAAATAAATAAACGAAGGAGGGGTGGAATTAAAAGCAGCAGTGCTGCTGAATAAACAACAAGAAGAACTTTTTAAAAAAAGGCTATATCTGTCTTTTACCAGTAAGAGGGGGATGTGCCCAGGGGAGGGGGAATCATCTGCAAATTTAACTGGTCCTATCTAAGAACCAGTCTTTTAAGAAGCAAAGCTCTCACTTCAACTCATGAAAGGCATTGCTTCACCACGCTACTTTGGAGGGCTCTGACCCAGTCTTAAGAAGCAACGCTCTCACTTCAACTCATGATAGGCATTGCTCCACCGGGTTACTCTCTTTGGAGGGCTCTGATGGCCCTCCAAGTACAGGAGAGAGTGAGGGTACGTCCACATGGCATGCCCTAGGGGAGCTCATCCCCTTGCACCACATCTTTTCAGTTGTTCCTCAAAGTTAGGGTGGGTAGCAGTGCTCTCTTATTATTGGCTTAGTATATGATTTCAGGTTGTGTTTGTGCATTTGGTGGGGCTACTGTTTTAAAAAACACTGGGAAAAGTCCGTTCAGAATAAGAAAGAGAGGTTCCCAGAATCCCAAGTTACCCGTTTTGCCTATCCCCTCCTCCAACTTTGGGATCATGTGATCATGACCGGGAGTTGACTCTGCCCCTCAGCCCTTCGGAAAAGGTATTTTTCCCGCCGGTTTTTTTAAAAATTCTAGCAAGCGAACCGCACCACGCAGAGAGCTGAGAGTAGGCTCAAAATGACCCCCAGCCATGACTCTCTAAGCACAAGAAGTTTCAGAAAGATAGCTTCAAAAACAACACAGTTATCCCCTTTTCTTTTCCGCAATGCAATCCTATGGGCGAAATGTTTCAAAATGGTGATCGGTTCGGTCCGTGTAAAGAGAAGCGCTCCGAAAATGGGCGCTTCTCTTCGCCTTGCTTCTAGGGGGCCGCGGTCCGCTTCTACTCCGCCTCTGGGCAAGGCGGAGCAGGCCAATTCGCTCCTGCTTCTACGCTTCTAATCGGAGCGGAGCACATGCCTAGTTAAAAATGTATGACTAGGACCAGGGAAAAGGAAAGGAACCTCTCGTGCAAGCACTGAGTCATTACTGACTCTTGGAGGGACACCAGCTTTCGCTGATGTTTTCTTGACAGGCCTTTTCTTGGCAGGTTTGCCGTTGCCTTCCCCGGCTGTTATTACCTTTCCCCCAGCTAACTGGGTACTCATTTTACCAACCTAGGGAGGATGGAAGGCTAAGTCGACCTGAGCCGGTTGCCTGAAACCAGCTTCCGCTGGGATCGAACTCAGGCCGTGGGGAGAGTTTCGACTGCAGAAACTGCTGCTTTACCACTCTGCGCCACACGAGGCTGCTAGGACCAGGGAAACCCAGGTTCAAATCACAACTCAACCATGAAGCTCATTACCTGCTTCACGGGGTTGTTTTGAGGGTAGAATGGGGATCAGGAAAGACCATGCAAGCTTCTTTGAGGAATGGAGGGATCAAAACAAAATTCTAAAAACTAGTTCCCAGATCTTCAACTCTTGGGGCCACTGCAGACATGACACAGGACATCCGTGAACAGGATCTCTGGCAGATATTTTTAAAAGAACCTGGGTACCCTCAAACTGAATTTATCTGTGGTGCTGGGGAAGGCAGGGCTTAACCCTTCCATCCAGCATACACACTGATTTCCTAATTGAAGCTATCCCCCCCCCCCCGAAGCAGCTATTTATCCTGCTGGAGTTGAAGTTGCTTAGCATTAAGTGAAAGGCACTCTGTGTACACTCAGACATCTCTTTACTTCTGTGGGGAGGGGGGAACTGCAGTTGCTCAGTTGTAAAGGGAGGTGCTTGCATATGATTAGAGGTACTCTCTTTTTTTGTTATGCAGAACAGATAGTAGCTTGGGGCATTATTTAAACTGAGGAATAGATGTGTGTCTAAAAATACTCAAAAGTGGATAACAAATTGCATTGAATAAAAATATAAAACATAGGACTGTTAAATTCATCAAAATAGTCATTACATTAAGGGCATGTCTACACTAGCCATTTATCCTGGGATCATCCCTGTGCATCCAAGGCCTTAGCTAGACCTAAGGCTTATCCCGGGATCGTCCCAGGGTTGTCCCTGCCTGCTCCTGGGATATCTTGTGTGTCATTTACATGAACACGGATGACCCTGGGATGATCCCGGGATAAACCTTGGGTCTAGCTATGGCCCAAATGACACAGGCAGGGATGATCCCTCCATTTTCCTGGGATAACCCTTAGGTGTAGAGAAGGACTAAAATAACATGCAAAACAAATATTATCAACAGCTAAAAATATATGTAACAAAAGAATAAATAAATTGTAACTGTTCTTCAGAAGGCAAGCTAAAACTTAGCCATGCTCAATTCCTTGGCAGGACTTTCCATAATCAATTTAGTACTTTAAAGGGTTCAAAATACTTGACATACATTATCCCAGTAGTCCCTATAAGAACCCAGTCAGGTAGGCCCATGCTATTATTACCATATTGTAGTGTGGGGGGGGGGGGACTGAGGCTTGCCTAAGGTCACCCAGTTAATCCATTGCAAAGGCAAGATTAGAACCAGCTGCTTCCTAGTTCATGGCTTGCTTACAACACTAGCCTGTGTATGTTTTCTCAGAAGTAAGTACCACTGAATTAAACGGGGTTACTCCCAAGAAAGCATACATAGGGCTGCAACCTTTGCTGCTATGCAAAACTAGCTTAGTTCCATCAAATCCATGTCAAGTGGTATGATTCCATTTGAATAGGCCTGTGCAACATTTAGGGCACAATCATATGGGATGCGCCCTGGGAACTCAAAAGCTCTGAACTCAGAGGCCTTATGTGTAACCTCTGCACAGCAAGAGCACCTTGCATCTCCTGCACCTCCATTTTAACTAGACGGGTAATTTTGCCCATTTAGCAGAGGCTTCAGGGAAGGGGGGAAGGAGGCTGAGGATTGCTGGGGATACCTCGTAGCCTCAAATCTTTAGTCTCCCACCTTCCTGCCCCCGGGAACACCTCCTTTCCCCCATCTCAGCACTCCATTTTGTCTGCGTGGAGAGGTAGCTGGCGCAGTTCTCTCCATGGCGTCTATAAGGGGGTGCGGCAAGGTTTCCTGGTTCTGAATAGGAAACTGTCCTACGTCTCCCCAAATGCTATCTAGGGGACACAGGATTTCTCCCTTATGCTGATAAAAGGAAGAAAACTTCCTCCTTGTTCTTTGGGAGGGAAATGGAATTATCCAAAAATGGAATTGCTTCAAGAAATGCAAATCAACACTGGGTATTATTTTGACATACAGTTAAGAAGCTAGAAATCTGAATCAGTGCTTTTACATTAACTTACATTAAGTGGCATTTCTACAGCTGTATGGAAAAAGAGGCTGGATAATGTAATTTTTGTAAGTATCAGTTGTTTTACTCAAAAGGGAGAAAAGGTGCCTTTGTATTTCAAGCTGTAGTGGCCAATTAGCTATCTGTCTGTCGTCCAGCTAATCTTACTGGCTTTTCAATAAGCTTAAATACATATATACAGAATGATAACAAAAGGAACAGCCCTCCTAGGGGCAATGTATGGCTGTGCTAAACCCTCCAAACCTACTGTATGTCCTACATATCTGTCTTCATATTATTAATGTTCTTAGTTCGGAGTGCTTGTGGCAGGGAGAAATAATTACTTTTTTTAAAAAAGGAAATGCATGATTAATTAAAAAAGGAAATGTTGGTAGCAGCTGACCAAGAAAAGGCTGTTGAACAGCTGCCACCACCTTGATCCTAAACATTTTAATGTTGGGGTAACTGTATGGTTACATTTCTGTAGTATGGGCCCCTGCTCTACCTCAGCCTGGGAGACAGCAGGATTTTATTGCACAAACTCATCACAGACCTTGCAAGGCCACAAAGCCTAAACACATTTTCTTAAAGGTACAGGGCCCTGGCATAGAAGACTAAAGAATCTGACCATCCTGCAACTAAACTATTCAGACTACAGTACTGTGACATATTGTACTTCCTGCCCCCCTTGGCCAGGTTTGTCTGGGATTTTGAAAAATGTTGGTTGGAACATTCTGGTATAAGCACTACTTTGATGGTGTAGCTGGAGGTGCATAGAGCTTTTTCTAGGGTGACCCTATGAAAAGGAGGACAGAGCTCCTGTGTCTTTAACAGTTGTATTGAAAAGGAAATTTCTGCAGGTGTCATTTGTATATATGGGGAACCTGGTGAAATTTCCTCTTCATCACAACAGTTAAAGCTGCAGGTGTGCTGCCCTCTTTTAAATCTGGTCTCTGGTATAGCTCCTGCACCTTTAACTGTTGTGATGAAGAGGGAATTTCACCAGGTTCTCCATGTATACAAATGACACCTGCAGAAATTCCCTTTTCTATGCAACTGTTAAAGATACAGGAGCCCTGTCCTCCTTTTCATAGGGTCACCCTACTTTTTCTCGTAATCACATGTTTAGTTCCATTCTTGTTCATGAAGCCACAGAATCATCTTAAAGCATGATATTTGTTCACATTATAATGTTACTTTTTTTTCTTACTATCCTGCTAGATTTACTCATGCCAGCATGTCAGCAGCTATCTACACAGGATTCATCTCTTCCTCATTCACTCGGATCGTTCCCACTCTCCCTGAGTTATCCTACTTGCTCGTTTATGAATTGATGAAGATTAAAATATCATAGGGTGAAAGATGGTATAAAACATAAAGCAGTAGAGAATCATGAAATACTGCAAATTCACATTGCCATAGAAGCATCGCACTGCTAACATATGGTCTGATTCATTCCGAGCAGTGTTGACAGTACCTTGAAGAAGTGACATTAAAATTGTAGAAATCTTTGTTGGGAAGCTGCATTTACATGTTTAAAAAGGTCATATGTTCTCCAGCCGTGAAGATGTGATTGCAACAAACATCGCTGAAGATTGGGTTGTGTCGTGCTTTAGACCCTATCAACAGGCTTATACATAAAAGAGTCCTACCAAAATCCAGCACCTCATTCACCTAAAGTTCCACTGAGGGTGAAACATGCCCCCCCCCCAATATTGAATAGAGCTGCATGTATTCATAACAACATTGTTTTAGTAGCCAAAAGGAACATCTTCAAGTGTTTCATGATGTCTCTTTTGACCACTAGAGCAGATCAGTGGATCTGAAGCACCTGATATTTAGTGAGTACCCAAAGAATAATCCCAGAATTAAATTATTAAAATTAAATTTTGCTGAAAAAGAGAAAAAATAATAATCTTAGCTCCTATATTCTGCCAAACTTCCACAATTTTAGGACACCCCCAAAACATTTGAGCCAAATTGGTATTATGTTCATGGCAATGGCAACAGACACCATTACCAGTTAAGTCCATGATCAAATTGCTGTTGCAAGTACACAACTGTACATCCATGTACTTGCAACAGTTTTTTGGGTGGATAAGCTGCACATGTAAATCTAAGGTAGTTAATTGCCTAGAATGAAGAACGTTTTGCCATTAGGTCATGTACTGGAACAGTTCATTCCAAATTTGAATAACAACTAGGAGGGATTTAACGTTGATTTTTGAGACATTTGTAAGCTAATATTGTGGGTATGGGGAGCTTTTTGAAGCTTCAGGACCAAAAGTAGAGGCAAGTGCTTCAGCCATGAATGTGTTATTTATCAGCCCTGGCTGGAATGTTGAATTCATTCCAGCTTGAAATTAGCAGCCTGACCCATTACTTGGGATAAAGTCATAAGATTATTAACTCCCCAATCCTACAAAACAAAACAAAACAAAATACCTGCCCCTTATTTTAATTTCAGTGTCCAGTCCACTGATGTATAAGGATTTAAACCTAGATAGAAGATACTTGGATCAAACACTCTGAATATCCACTGAAGAGACAGGCTACTTTCCGGTGTAAATTTTAAAACTTAACCTGAAAAGGACCTTGCCTCTCCAGCAATGCAGTTTGATGCAGTAGAAACTTAAAAAAAAAATGGAAAGATGCTAAATGAAATGAAGTAGAGAACCAAATGCGTGGAAGAAGAGCCATTCTCTAGCTTAATGAGGAACTGACAGTAAATCTGCACCTTGATGGGATATATCTGTGTGCAAGGATGTCCCTTTCAAAACTGAAAGTGAAAAGTGAAAACAAGAATGCAGCATCAAGTAGGTTGCAGAGGGTTTAGTATTTATTTGGTTCTTTCTACCAGTCAGTTGCACACTAAAATTAGTATATGGAAATAAGGGAAGCCATCACTGAGTTTTAAAATGAATTGTGTGTGTATGCGATGGGTGTGGAAATGGTGTGGTAGTATTGAACACAGCCTGTGAACGAAGAATAATTTTGACTAAATTTGAACATTGAATTATTTAAGAATTCCACTGAGGACCAACTCAGGTTGCTATTTAATAAGGTCACTTTTCTTGTTAGTACTCTAGTACTGAATTCATGTCCTTAGAGAAGGATGTTCTGATTTCTAGAGGTTCATTTCAGGCACAGGTAGTCATACCTCATCACACATCTCTTTCTGAGACTTGCCTAGTGAAATAACTTCATTGGGATGTCAACCTGGAAGGGCTGTTCATTCATTTGCCTTTCTGCAGATTATTCATATCAAAGATATCATGTAGTGGAGTGATTAGGGTATATATTTTAACCCAATTTCATAAACATTTTGTAACGTTCTATAGCAGAGAGTTCCAGAGGTCGAAGAGCAACTTGTGGAAAATCCAATTCGTTTTGCTGTTCTTAGACTTGTTGCAAGTCTTGGGGCTCAATGCTTTGCATGTTTAGACAGAGAAAAGGCCTACGACTCCCAGCATGCTCCAGCCAAAAGAAAAGGCCTACAACTCCCAGCATGCTCATGCTGGTCAGAGCATGCTGGGAGTCGTAGGCCTTTTTCTATCTAAACATCATAGGATTGCACCTTCACTTTTGTTTCATAAGGTGCCTTTGTATTAAATCATAAGAGCAAGAGAAATGTCACACATTTTTGGTGTCTGAGGAATGGAATGCAAATGGCACTTTCCCATGAATTAACATAGGACACAATTCACAGGACAAACCTCAGTGAAATGAATGGGAATGCTAACGCTCTTGTGAAGGTCCCATTCAATTAATAGGGACTTTTGCATGGGGAATATCCCATTGTGCCCCATAACTTACACTGGTCCATCTACTTTTATGCCTTTAATAGCACCCAAAATTTCCTGCCTAAAGCAAGCTGTCTGACTTAGCTTCTTGATAGGCTGCTTCACACTTTCCTTCCTACCCAATAATTTTTATTTTCGTAATGGGTTTCCTCCCAGCCACCTCATAATTGTTCTTGCTAAATGGGGCTGGCCTTCAAGTGGGGCTGATACTTGTGATGTAACTGATGTGGAGAAATTGCTGTGTTTGGACTCCAACAGAAGCTGCTGGTTTCAGTAAAGCACAATGGAAAATTGTACACTGAGTAACTGACAGTGCTTCTGACTATAAACCTGTGATGGTTCTGAACCAGAAAGCTTTCTCTACTGAACGAGCTTATCATTCGCAAAAGAGAGCCAAAGGTGTAGAACTCACGCTACTTAATTTGGAAAATGCTGCTTGAAAACAGTGCCCTTGTTGCTCGTGTTGCATTAAGGACATGCCCGGGGTGGGGTGGGGTGGCTCTGTTAAGTCAGACTCCTGAGGTTCACTTACAAGTGATGCATAACCAGCTTTCACATAAAAAAAGTGGATGCAGTGCGCTTGGTTACATGTGCACAAACCTCCCTGTCGCAATCTACTCAATGGATTGTCAGTGTTTATACTCAGCTGACTCCGAATTTAGCAGATGAAGCTTTTCTTGACACAGAAATTTAGGTTTTGAGAAAGCGTCACCTATGAACTATCTGTATATTAGTTTGCTGCTAAGGCACAAGACCAGGGCCAGTAAGAGCTTGGTAAGCTTCCTGCCCTTGTCCTTCCCTCTGCATTCTGCTCAGAATTTTGCTCCTCTTCTTGGCTAGTCTATAAATGTAATAGATCTTCCTCCCAGAAGGTGTATGTCCACAGAGCAAATGGGCATATTCTCGGTGGTGAGATCCTCATATATTTACTCCTTAGCTGTGGCCCTTGTTAGAGTGTGGCCCTATTACTTAGCATAATAGCTTATCTAATTCTGCTTGCAGTGAGGAGTGAGTGAAACCTTGGAACCATCAATAGTCTGCTTCCAGAAAATTGGCACTTAATTTTATTTGGGAATTAATTGAGTTGGCCTGGGTACAAGCTGTTTCAGGAGAGGAATCTTGAGTTCTGATTCTGCTTTTCATACAGGACACTTTGTGCTGTCTTAATGTTTGTCTCTCAGCATTTTCATCTCAAAACACGAGGCTAATGATGCTGTACAGTTGTGTTGCATAGTTTAATCAGCTCCTGTTCTCCAGGTCCTTATATGGTTTCCATTTTGTACAGTCTGAATGTTTGCAAACTGCTTTGGGTTGATGGTTTGTGATGCAGCACAGAAAAAGCAAACTGCTTTGGTAGTTAAAATATAATTTCAAAGGCAATGCCGCCACAATGTGAGAATTCAAAATGTCCATTCAGTTTAGTAATAAAATATTTAACTAATAAAATCTTCTATCCAATTTATGTCTGTAGTATAGAGCCTGTAGTATATTATAATCCCTTGAGATTATTTCTTTTGTTATACTTACAATATAGCTGCAAGTTCATTTTATTGTAAAATGGTTGCATCAGATGTAGAGCCTGAAAAGCTAGCCAGTCAAAATCTAGTTACCCATATCTTCAGTCTGAAATTATTTTAGTATCAATTTCTAGCATGGTAGCATGCCAGGAATGTTATTGCAACTAGCAGCTCTCCAGATGTTTTGGCCCACATCTGCCATCAACCCTAGCCAGCATAACCGATGGTGAGGGATCATGGGAACCATAGGTCAAAACATCTGGAGGGCTTCAAGTTGCCCACCCATCCTTTAGGCAATATTGAATTTTGCCCAGAGTTAACTTCAGGCAAAGCTGAGCAGATTGTATTTTCAATTGTAATATTGCTTACAATCCTAATGAAAATGGATTGCAGATGCATCAAAGGCAGAAAAACCACAGGCCATTCTAATGCCTAGAACAGTCCACTGAAACTGTATAGAATGTGTGGATTGTCAAATCAGAAGACTGAATGTATCTTAACTATAGTAGCTTGTATTTTAAAATGTTGCAATATTTTATTGTTTCATCTTAACTGGAGGTGTGGTTTTTGAAAGATGATATTTTAGCTTCTATCCTGTTAAAAACAACACATTTCCCTGTTCAGGACTGCCAAATTTACCTACTTCTGAGAGACTTTGAGACCAACTTCCTTCCCTGTTAATAAAGAGAAATGTGTGTGTGTGTGTGTAAGTGACTCATTAGCTAGGTATCGGTTCTAAATAGAGCTGAAATTGTTGTGCATGTGAACAGGGAGGGACCCCCAGTCACATTTCAGATTTACATATGGAAATAGGGATTTCAAAACTGGATATCCCCCCCTATATGGTCATTTGTTTCTGTACAGTCAGATCCTTAGCTTCCTTGCTGCAACTGCACTAGCCTCCTCCCAAACTGGTGTCTTCCATATGTGTTGGTTGACAACTTCCGTCATCCCACAACTAACATGGCTATTGGGCATGACGGCTTGATTGTAGTCCAACACATTTGGAGAGCAACAGGTTGGGAAAGATTGTTATACGCAAATGAGGCAAGCATATAAACAACCATGCCTATTCTGGCTCTCAGTAAACTACTATGAGAGAAATACTCTTATTTTTTTCTCTCACTTACAGGACTAGTACTTGAATTTATTGGTTGGGCATTCATCTGTTTGTAGTAAAAACCTGTCAATTACTAATAATGTAGGATTTTAAAGGCCAGACACATAACTTTTCTATCTTGCAAACATGCATGCCAGACAGGCTTGTAGTGCATATCATTGTTTCTCAGTAATTAATCTCTTCTTTGTTACTTAATGGCTCCAGCTTTTTAGTCTCATTTTTTAAGTTCACAAATAAATTTGCTCTATGCTGAGTAATTTGTAGTGACAGGAAGATATTTTGCTTGTTTTTCAGACAAATGTTAAATCCCTTCACAACAGATTTGTTCTCTTTCTTATTCCTTCCAAATTGTTTAGCAGGGGTAGCTACATTTCTTTTTGGACTTTATAGCCTCCGTTTAGACTGGCAAATGGCTGTTTTAACACTGACAAGATTTAAATTAATGTATAGGCCTGGTATATTAGAAATGATATGAAGATTCAATATTTTACCAGTGGAAGGGGTGGGGAAGGCAATTTTTTGCTTATTCTCTCATGAGGCTTATGGGAAAAGGTGGAAACAGTAACATTTGTTCGTGTGTCCCATCCCTTCTCCTTCTGCTGGCCGGACCATTCTGTGAGTGGAACTCTGCTCAGGGAATGTTCCAAACAGCAGAAGCAAAGTCAGGATCCTTTCCAATGACTGCAATTTATTTATTTATTTATTTATTATATTTTTATACCGCCCAATAGCCGAAGCTCTCTGGGCGGTTCACGAAAAATTAAAACCATAATAAAACAACCAACAGGTTAAAAGCCCAAATACAAAATACAGTATAAAAAGCACAACCAGGATAAAAACACGCAGCAAAATTGATATAAGATTAAAATACAGAGTTAGAACAGTAAAATTTAAATTTAAGTTAAAATTAAGTGTTAAAATACTGAGAGAATAAAAAGGTCTTCAGCTGGCGACGAAAAGAGTACAGTGTAGGCGCCAGGCGGACCTCTCTGGGGAGCTCATTCCACAGCCAGGGTGCCACAGCAGAGAAAGCCCTCCTCCTAGTAGCCACCTGCCTCACTTCCTTTGGCAGGGGCTCATGGAGAAGGGTCTCTGTAGATGATCTTAAGGTCCAGGCAGGTACATATGGGAGGAGGCGTTCCTTCAAATAACCCGGCCCCAAGCCATTTAGGGCTTTGAATGTTAGTACCAGCACTTTGAATCGCGCCCGGACCTGGACTGGCAGCCAATGAAGTTGTAAAAGGACTGGCGTAATGTGATCTCGCCAGTCAGTCCCTGTTAGTAAACGGGCTGTCCTGTTTTGTACCAGCTGAAGCTTCCGGACCGTTTTCAAAGGCAGCCCCACGTATAATGCATTGCAGTAATCCAAACGAGAGGTTATCAGAGCATGGATAACTGTAGCTAGGCTATCTCTGCAAGGCATAGCTGGGATGATATGGGGTGCCTTTTGGATTATCAGTTCTTCAACAGGGCAGTTCACACCAGATGAAAAGCTCAGGACAGGTATGAAACCCTCGACAAATGCTTGATTGTTACATAAACATATGTTACATAAAAAAAAGACTTTCTAAACCATGTCCTGACATGTACTATGAATGTATTCTGCAAGCCTGCAACTGTTTATTTGAGTGTATTATCACAGTAATTAGCATGACAAGTAGTGCAAACATGAGACTTTTTATAATCCACCTTTTGTAATCATTTTCTAATGATTTTGGAGCAGACTTTGCGAGCAAGCCGCTAATGTGGAGTCTAATAATTGGATCCCGAAATCTCTAGTTGAAAGGACCTCATGTAGCAGGGCTGGGAAAGACCTTGGTGGACCAGAGCTAGATGACTCAGCATACAGCAGCTTTTTGTATATTATTATTATTACTATTATTATTATTATTATTATTATTATTATTATTATTATTATTATTATGATGATATGCAATCTATCAAATGAAAAATAAGAAAATCACTTTATGAACAACTTCATGTTGGGGATGTTACTCTATAGGGTTCCTCTGTATGAACAAGGAAAAGTACGTATTATTAATTGTGAATACACACAATACAGCTCTAATGTTACTGGAAACTCTTTGTGAACAGAAAACCTTTGTTTTATGTAATATATTTCCAGTCAGTCTAATTCTGCTCATACCCATAGTAACTAAGTCCCAAAAATAATGATGGTGCCACGTTTGATTTCAGTGGTGTCCAGACCTTGATGAAAAAGAAATGCCTGTTATGTCCTTTCTTTCAAGTGCAACTTTGTAATTGAATGGGGGCTTTGGGGGACTATTTTAAGTAATAAGTTTTCTGACTCTCCTAATAAACTGGGTTAGAAAGTAATGTTCTGATTTACAACACAGAGGAGATGAGTATATAACTGGATCCTACTTCAGAAGGACATTATGTGATTTGAAATTTTTGGCCCCACGGTAACGTCCTTTTTCTTGGAGACAATAAGCCCTCATCCACCAGAGCACGCCTGGTACCTTGCAAATGGTGTTATGTGAGAGCTAGAAGTGTGCATTCTCAACACCCAGTAGTCTCCACTGTGCAAAGGACACTGTGACCCAAGCTTTAGAGATAGTCCATCTCATCAATTCAGAAGAATAAATACTATTTGACTTCAGTTAAATTTAATTTACAGTTAACTTGAGAGAATGGAAAATAGTTGCAGTTGAATGCTTTTTCATATATCAAAGGACTGACAGCAAAGCACACAGTAACAATCTCCAAGGACCTGTTTAGATACACATGTATATTGTTTGATTTCTTATTGTTTGATAGCTCACCGATCAAATGTATGAACTAACTTTCTGTTGAAAAACATAGTGGTTCAGGAGAGGATATGGATGGATCACACAGATGCACAAGTCACCACTTAATACTGCAGCCATCCAAGAATCAACATGTAAATTCCATGCTATGTTTCGTTAGGAAAGGGATTGTAAATAAAACTCACAATATGATAGAGCCCGTATACAAATCTATGGTGCAACCACACTGTGTACAGTACTGTGTACAGTTTTGGTCACCACCACAAAAAGGATATTGTAGAACTGCAGAAATTGCAGAAAAGGGCAAACAAAATGCTCAGTGGAATAGAGCATCCTTTTTGAGGTATGGGGACCAGAACTACACACAGCATTCCACGTGTGGTTGCATCAAAGTATTATGACATCGGCAGATTTATTTTCAATACCTTTCCTAATGATCTGAACATGCTGAATATGAGCCAACAGTGAGACGTGGCTGCAAAAAAAGCAAATGCTATTTTGGGCTGCATTAATAAAAGTATAGCTTCCAAATCGTGCAAGGTACTGGTTCCCCTCTTTTCGGCCCTGGTTAGGCCTCATCTAGAGTATTGTGTCCAGTTTTGGGCACCACACTTCAAGAATGATGCAGACAAGCTGGTGCGTGTTCAGAGGAGGACAATGAGGATGATCAAGGGTCTGGAAACAAAGCCCTATGAGGAGAGACTGAAAGAACTGGGCATGTTTAGCCTGGAGAAGAGAAGATTGAGGAGAGACATGATAGCACTCTTCAACTACTTAAAAGGTTGTCACACAGAGGAGGGCCAGGATCTCTTCTCGATCCTCCCAGAGTGCAGGACACGGAATAATGGACTCAAATTACAGGAAGCCAGATTCCAGCTGGACATCAGGAAAAATGTCCTGACTGTTAGAGCAGTACGACAATGGAACCAGTTACCAAGGGAGGTTGTGGGCTCTCCCACACTAGAGGCCTTCAAGAGGCAGCTGGACAACCATCTGTCAGGGATGCTTTAAGGTGGATTCCTGGATTGAGCAGGGGGTTGGACTCGATGGCTTTATAGGCCCCTTCCAACTCTACTATTCTATGATTCTATGATCTCCAATATAGAATCTGTCTTTTTCATAGTAGCTACATACAGGGTCAGTAATTTCATTGAGCTAACCACCACAATGCTGAGATCCCTTTCCTGGTCAGTCACTGCCAAACCAGTTTCCATGAGCATATATACGAAGTTGGGTTTGCCAATAAATGTGCATAAGTGCAGGTTATATGAATTAAAATCCCTTTTGGATGCAAGATTTCTCAAACTGCCAAATTTGCAACTAGTGCATTTCATTGGTTATGAATATTTTATAGGCAGAAAACGTTTAGTTGTTTCATCAGATACGTTTTCCACTTGACTCGCTGTTTCCCTTTCGTCACTGAAAAGAAGAATGTTTTCTTCTTCTTCTGGGTATCAATAATTAATCCTTTAAAACCAGGGGTACAGTATGATATCTGACGTCAATGCAACCTAATAAGAGCTCAACACATTCAAAGCGAGAATGGTGGTAACCCAGTTTGTCAGCCAGTAGTCAAAGCTGTTAAGTGACATTCAATCACTTTTAGCTTCACTGCCTTTTATCTTCATGCAAAGATGTTTTGCAAATTCCTCCTTCTCCTGCCCTGTTGTACTCTCTATGATACCTTTGGCTGTGAATATTTCATCATCAGACACACATAGATTTTGTTTTTATCAAGTGAACTCAGCAGACGTCCAACCTGGTCTGATCTCATGCAGTACCTGTTTTTTCTTTCTTTCTATACATTTTTTTCTTTAGTGGCAGCTCAGGTTTATGCATACATACTTGGTACTTTCAGTGGCACTTTGAAAACAAATGGTTGTGGTGCTTTTCAACTCCGAGACCTTATTTCCTGGCTTTAGTTTAACTGGAGCTTGCAGTTACAGGATGAAGTCATACCTTTGCCAAAAGATGCAATCGCAGTTGGACATTGAATTATTTAGAGTTCCGTTTAACTGTTTGCATGTGCTCAAGCAAGAGTAAACATAGCCTCTTACCCTGTAGGCAACTGCAGCTGTTAATCAAAAAGAAAAAGCTCTCTCAACTCAAAGCCTGAGACATTTTGAAAAGGAGGAATGAAGTTCTGAACCAGTTGTGGAGAGGCATTCCTTAGGCTCAAAACTGCTCATTTTTAAAATGTGGAGAAACTGTTTCTTAGGCAGTGTAGTCAGGGCAGTATAATGGCTGATACGAACTACAAGGGGTCCCAGTTGAAATTTTATCCCAGCTAGAGATTGACTAGGGGGCCTTAGGTAGGGTGACCATATGTAAAGGAGGACAGGGCTCCTGGATCTTTAACAGTTGTAGTGAAAAGGGAATTTCAGCAGGTGTCATTTGTATACATGGGGAACCTGGTGAAATTCCCTCTTCAACACAACAGTTAAAGCTGCAGGAGCTATACTAGAGTCAGCAGATTTAAAAGAGGGCAGGGCACCTGCAGCTTTAACTGTTGTGATGAAGAGGGAATTTCCCCAGGTTCTCCATATCTACAAATGACACCTGCTGAAATTCCCTTTTCAATACAACTATTAAAGATACAGGAGACCTGACCTCCTTTTCATATGGTCACCCTAGCTTTAGGCAAGCAGTCATAATTTCAGCTGGAGCTGCCCATCTGGATAATAGCTGTCTTCTCGATCCTCCCAGAGTGCAGGACACAGAATAATGTGCTCAAGTTTCAGGAAGCCAGATTCCAGCTGGATATCAGGAAAAACAATGGAATCAGTTACCTAGGGAGGTTGTGGGCTCTCCCACACTGGAGGCATTCAAAAGACGGCTGGACAGCCATCTGTCAGATATGCTTTGAGATGGATTCCTGCATTAAGCAGGGGGTTGGACTCGATGGCCTTATAGGCACCTTCCAACTCTACTATTCTATGATTCTATGAAAAGGATGGTTGTAAGGATTCCTGAAATATTGTATATAAAATTCTTTGAGATCTCGAAAATATATTACAAATGCTTTATTATTATTATTTTGCAGTTACATAACCAGCCAGAATCAGACACTGATTAAGAATGTACTCTGTGTTATGGGAGAAGTGGAGGGGAAAACGATTGACTTTCTCCACACCATGACACAGCAGATCTGCCTTTTAAAAGTGCCATGGTATCAGTTTAAAGGGCCATCTTGTCAATTCATAAATTCTACAAGCCCCAAATGGAATCAGTCCTACATAGTGGCCTCCTTTGTTGGAATTAATTGTTAAGACTGTTAAGACCTCCACCTTGACCGCACTATCTGTGTGACATAAAGGTACATAATTTCACTTGGCAAAATCCTTCCAGCTACGGAACCACCCAGAATGCTCCTTTTATTTGTACAGTTATTAACAATGATAACGAAAACAGCATTGCACCAGCACTGTAGATGGTGCTTGACAGAGTACAAGAGGATTTATAAGCCCAGAGCACTATCACTTATACTTTTTAAAACGTATTAACAATTTGGCATCTAAAGTACATGTCAAAAAAAAAAAAAAATGCAAGGAACACTACAGTTCAAAATAAGCCACAGCTCTCTCCCTCAACTACATTTCACCACAAAATCCCCCCTTTTATCCCTTTCATATAAGGCTGTCCATCCTATTCTCTGCCAAAGGAGACATCATATTTGATATAGAGGACACAACAGAGGAAAGGGAACAGAAGGGACTCAAGGTCAACAGGGAAAGGATATACCATTCTGGAGAAAGGGGAAGGTAGAGATTTCATAAATAAATGTGTTGGTGTTGGTCAGTGAATTAGAATTTCAATTCCTTTGCATTGGTGTGTGTGTGTGTGTGTGTGTGTGTGTGTGTGTTAAATATATTGTATACTAGTTTCTATTATCTTGTAAATAACTTTGAGCCTTGGTGACAGAATGAGAATAGAAAACCAGGTTCATAAAGAAAGATACATACTCTAAGCATCTTAAACCTATTAACAGTAACTCCTGGGGTCTGGCACAGCCTCAAAATGGATTTCAAGCCACATAACTCTTAAGTCAGTGGTTCCCAAAGTGGGCGGTACTGCCCCCTTGGGGGCGGTGGGATTGCATAGGGGGGAATTAAGAGGCAAAGGGACAGCAGGGGGCACTAACAGGCAAAGGGGTGGCAGGGGGGCGCTCGAGGTGGTCTCTCCAGAAGGTCCTAAAACCCAGGGACTGATCAGGGCAGGATCTGCACTACTGCTTATAACAGTTTATAATGGTTATGACAACTGTTCAGGCCCAGGACACATTACATATACCATTTTCATACCATTTAAAAAGTGTTATATCCTTCTTGGTGTAGATTGGCCCCTGAAAGAGCGGCAAATTCAGCGGCTCTCCCCACACCGCTCCTGCTCAGGAAGGACTTTCTCACTCATGTAGCCACTTTCTTCTCCTATCTCAAGCCCACAGCGGCCCCACCAGAAGTAGGGGGTGGGGGAAGCGCCCACAGGAGGCAGCAGAGCAGGAAACAGCGGCGAATTCAGCTGCTCTGCCCACTCTTCTCCTGCCTAGGAGGGCCCAGGGCTTCTTTCCTGCTGGAGCCACCGCCACCCGCTCGCTCCTGCTCGCTCCCTCCCTCCCTCGGCCAGAGCTGCTCCCTCTTACAAGCTGCCCCGGCAGACTTCTCGTGATAGTTGCGGGAGCAGCAGCCCTGTGGCGGAGAGGAAGGAGCATGTGGAGGACAATGGGCAGCAGAGCACCTGCTAAGAACAGCGGCCATGCTGGCTGGCTGGGGAGCAGGACTGCTTGTGCTGCTGCAAGGTATCACCAGGCTCCCTTCTCCCCATCAGGAGTTGCAGATTGGGGCCATCTCCCCTCTGAGCTGCTGCCCTCCTGTCCTAATCAGCCCGGCAGCTTTTGTGAGGCTTGGGGGGAGTGGGGGTTGGAGGGAGAGAGAGAGAGAGAGAGAGAGAGAGAGAGAGAGAGAGAGAGAGAGAGATGCTGTGTGTGTCTCTGTGTGTGCTCCCACCCCCCTAAAAATCTGGACTACAACAGGATTGGGAGAGAAAAGAAAAGGGGGAGGGAGAGAGAATGGCAATTCCCCAGGTCCTTCCTGGCTAAAGAAGATTCATCAGCACCTTTTTCCAGAATGCTTGCTGAAACCATTCCTATCTGCCCTTGCTTATTTCAGGGTGTCCAGCCCCCTTTTTTCAAGCGTTCTTTTGGTAAACATGGTATGTGTGTATCTTGTATCACCATAAAAACAGAGCTGCAGCACAATCCTAAGTATGTCTACTCAGAAGTAAGCCCCACTGAGATCAATAGAACTTACTCTGAGGTAAATGTGCATAGGATTCAGCCTGAAAATGAAGAGAGGGTGAAGAAAAGGCAGGAGAAAATGAATTGTAGAAATAGAATAGCAAGGTAACTGTGGGATAGTTAACCATATTTAAAGACAATAAGTACAGTAAAATTAGTGCCCCTCTACTTCAGTCCCAGCCAGGTTTTCCATAGGAAAACTCTGTACTAGGTGGCAGATAATTATTTTAAAATTTTAATTAAAATACATTATCCTTTCTTATAACAAAATGGTGCTTACTCCTAAGTAAGTGTGTTCCACTGAAGAAGGAAATCCTATTTGATTCCTGTATTCATGCTAGTGTGACATGATAAGTTAAAGGCACAATTTTATGCATGTTTAGATGGAAAAATGTCCTTCAACTCCTAGAATCCCCTCTAAATGGGAAGCACCCGCTCCAGGCTTGCCAAAAGAGAGCGAACGCCTCTGTTTGCAGCCAGCATGGCAGGGCACACCAATTGGATTTTGAATAAAGTATTCAATTAATTGTTACTGTTTTGAATTTTATTGTTATTATCTTCCTTTGTGGGTCGTTGAAAACCGCTATTCTGAATAATGATTTTTATAGTGTAGGGTAGGGGGGCGCTGGGCATGAGTTTGTGGAACCAACGGGGCGGTGACCTGAAAAAGTTTGGGAACCACTGTCTTAAGTCTTCTCTCCTGATAAATATGCAGTCTCTCTCCACCATTTACAAATGTAAGAGAGTCAACATTACACCAAGCAATAGATACACCCTCCCACTTCACTCTATTTATATGTTCTTGTCATCAAGCAATTAAAATAATGAATACTTTACAAAACAACAGGTAAGCAGCCTGCCTGCATAAAGATAGTATTAGTTTAAAATGTACCTGCCGTGCCTCTAAATAAGGCACCAATTAAAACTAGAAACATTCTAGGTTTCTTGAAATATTCATTTTTCTGGCTCACGGATGGCTGAAATATTATTTAGTTAATTCTCTGGGGTGACGAGAAATAGCAGGGCAGACCTGCACCGTTGATAAGGATGGAATTCAATTTCTCATGAAGGTTTAGAGCACATTCACAGGCAGGCTACAGGGAAGGAGCCCAGATATTTCTAATATACGAGTGTAAACCCCATGTTGCCACGGAGGATAGTAGTGTGAGAATGATAGGATAAAAATGTGCTTCCATTCCAAGTGGAAGAACTGCAAACTTTTTTTAAAAAACCCTCTACTACAAATAAGATGCCAAAGGTGAAAACAAAGGAAAGATTTCTTTTTTAAAATGTGCATTTAACATTTCTTTAAGTTGAAAGGCTAAACCTCCAGAGCCACAATTCCCAGAGTCCTTTGCACGCTCCTTGGCAGAGAATTACTCCCCACTACCAACAATGCCAGTGGGTTTTTTTGTTTGGTGGTGGTGGGGGTTTGAAGCTTGCTCTTTGCTTTCATAAGCCTTCGCCCATCCTTCAACTTCCTGACTGTTAGAGCAGTACGACAATGGAACCAGTGACCTAAGGGAGGTTCTGGGCTCTCCCACACTAGAGGCCTTCAAGGGGCAGCTGGACAACCATCTGTCAGGGATGCTTTAGGGTGGATTCCTGTATTGAGCAGGGGGGTGGACTTGATGGCCTTTTAGGCCCCTTCCAACTCTGCTATTCTATGATTCTATGATTCCATGACTACCCACTGAAAACTACAACTCCCAGAGCTCTTTGCGCTTGCTCACTTAGATGACTTTACCTCAGTCTCTTGTGGCTGGGCTGGACCCAATCATGGCACAGCTCCTCCTCCAGCTGCAGTTTGTCTGTGGCGGCCACTTTCTTGGGGGCCTTCTTCTCCGAGCTGGCCTGGGCTAAGTGCTTCAGGGTAGGCGCCGGATGGGGCTGAGGAGGCCATGCCGTTTCTGCTGCACCTGGGCAAGCAAGGGCAGCACATGGGTGGGGCTCCTCAGTGGGTGCACCTCTCTCCAACCAAGCGCTACATTACCCCAGGCCAGTCTCAGCAGCAGGAGGGAAGCCTGGGCCTTCCTCACCAGGGTCTCCATGTTGGCTATGGGCAGCAGCAGCTACAGAAATGGAAATATGAAGGGTATCGTGAGATTTCCATTGCCAGAGGAATAGAAGACTCTTTGGTGTGTAGCCAAGAAACATAGTGTTTTGATACTGAAGCTTGAGCTTTGAACTTTTTTGCAGTTTCAAATATTTTTGCACGTCTACTCTGCTCGAGATTCAAATAAAAGATTATTAAAAGCAGTCTGACAGATCTCAAATAAACTTTACACTTTTAAAATAAATGTACTACAAATAAACTGGCAAAGGTTTCTTTCTTGACGTTTCAGATCGAAAGAAAATGATGTGAGATGTTTCTCTCTCTTCCCCCTCTGATGTCCTTTCAACTCTTTCTCCTTAGCTTCTCTTCCTCCTACTCTAACTATCACCAACCGACTTTCCTTCGGCTCCTTTCCCAGCATTCTGTGCTTGTCATTTCATTGGCCTATTAGGCTATACTTGAAGTTGGGGTTGTTGTTTTTGCCCCAACTTGCATCACCTTACACTTGCTTACATTGAATCGAACCTGCCATTTGGACACCCACTCTCCCAGCTTGGAGAGATCCCTTTGGAGCTCTTCACAATCCCTTTGTGTTTTAACAACCTTAAATAATTTGGTGTCATCAGCAAACTTGGCCACTTCACTGCTCACTCCTAATTCCAGATCCTTTATGAACAAGTTGAAAAGAATTGGTCCCAATGCCGATCCCTGTGGGACCCCACTATTTACTTCCCTCCATCGGGAGAATTGACCATTTATTTGCTAAGGTTCCCCAGAAGACAGTTTGAAAACTACTGTTCTGGAGCCATCTGTGAATAGCAAGCCTAATGGGACTATGTTGGTTTCAGAGAACTTGTGTTTCAACAACATTTTCTTAGGGTATTTATTATTTTGGCTACATGTTCAGAACATTGGCCAGCCTTCCCCAACCTGGTACCCTCCAGATATTTCGGACCAACTCCCATCAGCCCTAGCCAGCATGCCCAATGGGAAGGAATACTGGGAGTTGTAATCAAAACATGTTGACTCCACCAGTTTGGGAAATGCTGACATAGGTGGTTGTTTGAGGTCAGGTACAAATTTATGCCTTGCAAGAGGTTGGCTATTGACCTGGTGGGGTGTTCTCTCCTGACTTGTAGCATCTTGGTTGGCCACTGTGTGACCAGAGTGCTGGACTAGATGGACCCTTGGTCTGATCCAGCAGGGCTCTTCTTGTGTTCTTATCTTTAGCTCAGTCATTTGCATGCGGAAGGTTCTAGGTTCAGTCCTTGGTATGTTACGATAGGGCTTGGAAATCTCTGCCTGAAGTCTTGGAGCAAGGTAGACTCATTGCCTGACTCAGTATAAGATGATTTTCTGTGTTCCTACTCTCTTCCTGCTCCTGCACTCTGCTTCTGGTGTCCAATACTCATGGGTTGTGGTGTGAATGCTTTCTGAAGACTAGTATTTTAAGAAATTTGCTCTGCTGCACAATCCTGTGTATCCTGACTTAGAGGTAAATGTGTGTTGTGCAGGGCAATCTATATGTGCTTATTTATTTATTTATTTATTTATTTATTACATTTTTATACCGCCCAATAGCCGAAGCTCTCTGGGCGGTTCACAAAAATTAAAACCACAGTAAAACACCCAACAGTTTAAAACACAATTACGAAATACAGTATAAAAAGCGCAACCAGGATAAAACCACACAGCAAAGTTGATATAGGATTAAAATACAGAGTTAAAACAGTAAAATTTAAATTTAAGTTAAAATTAAGTGTTAAAATACTGAGTGAATAAAAAGGTCTTCAGCTGGCGACGAAAGCAGTACAGTGTAGGCGCCAAGCGGACCTCTCTGGGGAGCTCGTTCCACAACCAGGGTGCCACAGCGGAGAAAGCCCTCCTCCTAGTAGCCACCTATTCATTGAGCTCAATGGGTCTTACTCCAAATTAAGGAAATGTGCATAGGACTGTGGGCTTGAAAGAGGATACTGGACTAGATTAGTAATTCTATCCATCTGGTCCAACACTACCACTCCCTACTCTTTCTCCCTTCTCCCCACCCAGGCATTTTCCTTTGATGGAGAGCTTGGGAGGAAATGTATCAGTTTTTGGAGACACACTTGTCTCCCTTTTTATGTCCCTCTGAGTTTCCAAATCACTTAAAAATCTATAGGAAGATACAGATTCATTTTGGAATGATTTAGAGGATTTCTGCTTTGGTTCAGACAAATCTAAAACCTCTCTGAAACTGCCCAGCTCAGCTCAGAGGTAGTCAGAATCCAATGCGTATCCCTAATTGAAACTGATCTAGATTCAGGGGCAGGCAAAATAAAACTTAACACAGTTTGTAATGATAGAATCTGCTGCTGCGAGTTGTGATAATTTCTGCTGCTGTAGATAGTTTTTAAAAGAGGAATTATAAATTGTTTTGGAAAACAGATCTACCAGTGGCTATTCATCATTGAATGGAACCTCCAAGCTCAAAGATAATGTAATTTGAATCCCTGGGCAAAGAGTAGGGGGAGGTTGTTGCCCCCATATGCTCTACTTCTAGGCTTCCTGAAAGCAAATGGTCAGCTATTGTAGAAAACCTGATATTGGACCAGATGGATATTTGGTCTGATCCAGATGGGATCTTCTTATGTTCTTACATTCACAGCCGTTTTTCCAGGCAGAAGTTAATCTCTAGGGAATTACTTTTGTTTCAAAACCAGCATTTGTCCAAAATCAGTGGGCTAATTTTTGTGGGATGTGTCATTCATGAATGTTGAATGCAGAATGTCTGATTCATCTTTTCTATAGTTATCAAGTAATGAAGGCTATACATAATTGAAGAGGGGAAATTACTTTTATCCCTGCAACAAATGTTAGTTCGGGGGCAGGAGTTACAGAGTTGTGATCTGAATTGTAATACTTTTATACTGTAGGGTTTAAATCTTTCATAGCAATATTGTAGGTGATGATACATTTCAATTTGTTTTGAGATAGAGCATGAACATGAACAAAAATTCTGAAGTGTGGTGGAAGGCTGTTTGTATACTTTTTTTTTTTTTTGCATTCTGGGCCATTGTTTTCAAGACAGAGAATGTGTGATCAAATTACTTCCATCCCTGCAAAGGAGAGGGGAGAATTTCTGTGACTTTAGGGACAGCTCTGAAATGTTTGAGTGGTAGTCACTATCAGATGAGGTAGCCCCTGGCAATGATAGTATGTGATCATTGTACAGGGGAGGAAATTGCTGCCTCCCTGGTGTGATGGGATAAACTATTCATAAACATTCAATCTCCTCAGAGAAAAAAAAAATTGCAGTCCAGCTTCTGTAAGGGAATGGAAATTTGTCAATTAGGCTGAGACAAAAACCTTGCACAGCCTCTAGAGTCATGAGTAGCTTTTTGTGGGACAGGGTAAGGACTGGTTGAGGAACCTTAAGAGAAGAAAATTAATTGGTTAGGTGTCCAGAGGCAAGAACGGTAAAGAAGGTGTGCAGAATAGGTAATAGGCAGAAAAACAGGACCCTGGTGAAGAGGAGAAGGAAGTTTGATGTAAAGGGCAGAGGAGAGGAGATACTGAACTGCCCGCTGAGTGAGACTGGCTAGTTTCCTTCCTGTTGACCTTCCACCAGCAGGCAAAGATGTTTTTATTCAGGCAGGTCTTTTGGCGTATAAGCTGATCTGTTGCTGAAAAGGTTTTTAATTGGTTGATGCTGTTTATTTCTTTAATTGTTGTGTTTTTTTTAATTTTGTTTTTAATTTATTTGGCCAAGACACTGGGTAAATAAAGGAGGTTTGATGAAGTGAACCGCCCAGAGAGCTTCGGCTATTGGGCGGTATAAAAATGTAATAAATAAATAAATAAATAAAGTATGCAGTAGGCCAGGGGTCCCCAACCCCCAGGCCATGGACCAGTTAGGAACGCCCTGGGTACAGGGCGCCATCTTGCCTGCCCAGCTGAAGTGAAGCCAGGACGCTGGGGTGAGGTGGGCAGCATCGGAACGGCGTGCCTGGCCGGAAGCCACTCTGGGAGAGCGACTTCCAGGTGTGCCGTTTTGAAGCCTCCCGCCTGCCCCAGCATCCTGGCTTCGCTTCGGCTGGGTGCCCACCCAGCTGAAGCAAAGCCAGGATGCTGGAGTGGGGGGGGGGCGGGCATGGCTTCCCAAAACCATCCCTTCACACACCCCGGGACTGTCGAAAAATTGTCTTCCATGAAACTGGTCCCTGGTGCCAAAAAGGTTGGGGACCGCTGCAGTAGGCTGAAAAGCATGGACCTGAGGAAACTCTGGGTGGGGAGTCATGGACTGGAAGAAAAGATGCGTCAAAGAAGAAGTAGGACAAAAAATGTCAAGAAAAGGAGGGAACAAGCAAGGGATGGTTGCAGGGCTGGTAACTCTTTTTGTCACTTGTGGCTTCTACTGCAGCATTGTGTTCTGGTAACCTTACGGATGCAATGAGGAATGAAAAGGGAATGGGAGGAATTGGGAGCTGAATTTCACTTATTGATCTGAATTAACCACCCACATCTTTGGCTTGAGCATTCTGGTATTTCTCCAAATTTTCTGTGCTATCCATGAGTAAAGCCACATTGGATTTGGTTATAGAAACACAGCTTTTTTGTACTAGCAGTACCCGCAAGTGCTGAATGGGAATGGCTGTGGTGACTCACCCAATAGTGACTCACCCAGCGTAGCTCTGCTAAAATGCTCTTCTTTGATTTTCTGCTTCCTCTCTCCCTCTGGTGACTCAGTAAGGGCTGGTGCTCGCAGACAGAGAGGGGTTCCTCAGATGAATCACACAACTCTCTTTGCAACAGTGGGTCTTTGACAACCCAGCAGCTTGCTGGAAGATTGGCAGCTCTGCATTTCATTTTTGTTTGGTGTTTTAGACTTCACACACCTCCCCAGTGTGAGCTTCCTTGGAAAACTAATTCTAGAAACCATAATTTAAAATGATACATGACTAATATTCACATTCACCGTGTGTTACTTTTAGGTTAATTTTGTCTGCGTACATATTTTGCGTTGAGGTTTGCATACAAGACCATACAAATATGTGGCTGCATTCATTGCAAACATTCCAGGTGCCAGTTATGTGGCACATGTGAATTGAGAAAGGAACCTGTCATCCATGTTGTTAAAAATACTTACAGGGTCTCTCTAGCAACCTTGGAAAAATATAACTCACTGTATGTGCATTGGGCATAGAACTTGAAAAGAAAAATGTCAGGCTATTCTGAAAGGTATTCAACCTTGGGAGTTTCTTTGCTGTAGATCACCGTATTTTGCCCATTAACTCCATCCTTATTTTCCTCAAGCTCCCTCCATGGGTGCGCCATTACACTGCTCATTATGAGTGGAACTTATTGACAGTCCAGGACATTTTAATGCCTGAATGGTGCCTCCTGCCCTACTAGGGCCAACACTTCATAGCTGGGATGGAGAACCATTTTTAGACCCAGGGACATCATAGTCCATATGCCAGCAGTGGGAGGGGCTACTGGCAAATGTGGGTGGAACCACTTCTGGCACACATGTTTAGCCTGGAGAAGAGAAGATTGAGGGGAGACATGATAGCACTCTTCAAATACTTGAAAGGTTGTCACACAGAGGAGGGCCAGGATCTCTTCTCGATCCTCCCAGAGTGCAGGACACGGAATAATGGACTCAAGTTAAAGGAAGCCAGATTCCTGCCTTCATCTCCTCCCCATAATGGTGCTGCCTGAAGCAGATCGCTTCACCCTGCTCTATGGGGTGGGGATGGGGTCAGCCCCGGTTGAAAGTGTACTGTACCGATTTTCATGTGGTGACTTGGTTTGGGAGGGTGGGTGTTTTTTTTCTTTTTCTTTTTGCAAAGTAAATAGAGTTATGGCTAAACACAAAGCTTTCCAGTTTGAGGGAGCATAAGTGGCTTATTGCAGAATTTCTTGAGGCTCGCTGCCTGACAATTGTTATTAACAGAAAGATTCTTCTTTATCTGCTAGAAGGCGGGGCTTTCCCCTGATTTTGGCACTGTACGTTCTGACAATAAGTCTTGCATTTATCTGGTGCTCTGGTGATGATAACTGATGACATTCTAACTGTTTCTTCCTTTCCACTTTACAGGAGGTCCAGAAGATAAATGGCAATGCGGAGATCCAGGCAGACGGGGAATTGAAACCCACAGACGAGAAAGAGGAAACCGTGGCAGCAGCAGAAGTGGGCTGGATGACCTCTGTTAAAGACTGGGCAGGGGTGATGATTTCAGCCCAGACCTTAACTGGCAGAGTCCTTGTGAGTTTACCTATGTTTGCTTCAGTTTTTCGTCATCCCCCCCAAGGGTGGATTCAAATGGCTAGCTAATACCCACCTCACCCCCTTTAAAAGTGTGGTAACCTCCACATAGGCAATCATTTCCCTCATTGATAGTAATTTGCTACCACATGCAGAAAATGGCTTCATGGGGACAAGGACAAGCAATAAAAGATAGAACCTTCAGACAACCAGGTTCTTGGTTGATACTGACAGTCATCAGGTGAGAAAAGGCAGCCATATGGATCCATTCTAACTCTGTAGTCCTAAGTATACATATCTGGGAGTAAGTTCAAATAAAAGAATGGGCCGTTTCTTCCGGATAAACATAGGGCATGTCTACACCAGCCCTATATCCCGGGATCATGCCAGGACCGCTCCTGTGCACCCAAATGCCACACAGGGGATCCCGGGAGCAGCATGGATGATCCCCCCATTTTCCTGGGATAACCCTTAGGTGTAGAAAGGGCCACAGTGAGGATTATGGTGCTATAATACCTGACTCTAACAAACACTGAACTTGCCACTTTACACTGGACTCTGCTAAACTAATTTAAGCCCTGCAAATTAAAAGAGGGCAGGTTTATTCCCACTGCAGGGAAATTAATTGGTTCTGAGCACCTAAGGTATGAAAATTAACCTATTTCAGGGAGAATCTAATTTAGATAGGTCATCATTTTTGTAGTTGTAACTTCCCAACCACCTCCAGACACAGCAATTCTTACCCCATCATTTTGCATGTATGCCTCATAGTTATATTACAAAGGTTTGGGGTTCTTATAAAACAGTGATGATTTATAAATCAACAGCAACCACTTGTGGCTCAGAAAAATGCATTGTTTTAGATAGTTTGATTTCTTGAAACTATGGATTGAAAGGTGGGTTGTTTTGTAGTTTAATAAGAAAATCAGAAATATGGAACATTTTGTTTCAGTAAAATTTGTGGCATGAAGTTACTGTACACTGATGTCTGAGCCTTTTGCTTCAAAGCCTTCTGAGCCTTCATTTGGGCATAACAATTTTGGATGCAGGCGCTGTGGCAACAATGTTGTATTGTAATGCATAAAGCAGTTAGGTAGGATAGGTGAAAAGTGTCCTTCTGCTAGGACATACTGTAGCCGACAGGCTAATTAGAGTTAATCATTGAGATGTAGAGCTTTCATTGTTAGTTTTGGATCCAAATCTTTGAATCATGAAGAACATATTAGAATGGGTTTTAAATCGTTTTACCATTAACCCCTCCTCACTCCTGTAAAAATCATTGGGTTAGACCCAGACTTAGGAAACAATCCTGTGCCCTCCAGACAGCGTAGGTTTGTTCAGTTTATGGGCTCTGAGGTCAGAAACAGGACTCCAGCCTCGGAGCCCAGAAACCACACTACCTGCCCTCTCCCCTTCGGACCCAGGGCCGGCTCTTGGAAGTAGAATGCAGAGACAGGAAAAGGGGGGGTGGGTTCCTGGGGGCAGGGACAAGACTGGAGCTTTGGTATGGCGGCGGATGGTGGAGCCAGGTAAGCCCCCCCATTTTGTCCCCCCTTCCCCACTTACCTGACTCCACCATCTGCCACAGAGGCAAGTAAATGGGGTGGGGGTGGGGGCAAAATGGCATCTGAATATTGATCTGGACCTCTGGATCTCGCTCCAGATCTGGTTCCGGAGCGGATTGGGGGAGGTCCGGATCAACCTGAACCAGTTTGGAGGGTCCGGATTGGGATCCGAAGTGGTTTGGGGAGGGTGTGCACAGCCCTAATTGAAACTAATGGGACTTAAGTTAGTAACGGCTAATCTTTCCCATTGATTTCAGTGAGTTGATTCTGAGTACGATAAAGACAAGATGCAACCCATAGTTTTTGTTTTCATTGTTTGCAGCCACCATGGAGCCATTTGCAACATATGTAAGAAAGGCACTATGATAACTTGCAAAGAATAAGGTTGGGCTAACATCAATATAAACTTAATCACTATGCACATGGCATGGTTATATTAAATATATACTATTTCAATAATATATATTTAATAAAACCATGCTATCTGCATAGTGATTAATCTCTCTCTCTCTCTCTCTCTCTCTCTCTCTCACACACACACACACACACACACACACACACACACACAGTTCAAAATATATAACAGGGATTTTTGAAGAATATAATACATTTGTATAGTGCATTGCCTGGATATAAAGTTGGTTTGAGTAAACTAGAGGTAATGGGGAGGAGCAGAATAAACTTTGGATACAATTAGCAATTTTTTAATGAACAACTTAGTAGGGTGTGTTGGTATCTTTGTCACAAACGGCATCAACAATCTATTTAAAAACATTTTTGCTCTACAAATAATAAAAAAGGACTGGGTACCTAGTTTCAGTCTTTACTATCTCATTCCATTCTTTCCTTTATTGGTAGAATTATTGCAGCCAAAATGAATATTCTACCTTTTAGTTTATAGGATTTTTTTTTGTGTTGTGATATATCACTAGTACTGGCTATATCACCATATGTCAGTTGCAAATCAGCTTGTCAAGGTTCTGCAAATTCCATCTCAAATCTCATTCTTACTCATATCTGTACCAGGCTGCAAGCTTTGGTTTTTCCTCTTTGCATGAAAATGTGTGCATTTTTGTGCACATTTCCCAAACATTTTTGAAATTACACATTTTTCTCCTATTTTTCAAACTTTTTTTTTTAAATTATTCTTACAATTACATTGCAAACTCAAAAATGTATGGACTCAACTGCAGATTGTGTTCAGGTTTGCATTCAGTTTTGGGAGCTCTGAACTGGGTAGATTCTGGTTGAAAATAATCTAATCAGTAGTTAAGGAACCATCTTTTGATCTAGATTAGCTTCTGGGTTGCTTTGCTTTATGTAGAAAGTACAAATTAGACCATTGTATGCATTTTTGTGTTTTGTTACAATGCAAGAGAATCAAACAGGTAGGAAGAATATACTTTTCTACTTTTAGTGTTTTTAATTTGGAATCTTTTTAAATACAATACTTTAGGGGGAAATATATTAATTGGTAGCCCTGATTAAAATTATATTTTCTCTTTCAGGACATATTAGAACTTCAAAAAAGATAAATCCTCAAAACAAAATGAAACTCCTTCAGTCTACTATTTAAGCCAGACTTCCCCAACCCAGTGCCCTCCAGATTATTGGACTGCAATTCCCATCACCACAGCCAGCATGGCCATTGGCTGAGAATGATGGGAGTTGTGATCCAACATATCTGGAGGGCACCAGGTTGAGGAATGCTGCTTTTATCTCAACTTAAAATAGTTCAAAATGTCCTTAACAACATAATGTGATTGTCTATATGTTTGGAAATGGAGCTTACCTTTAGGTAGTATTTTGCATTCAATTCAATGTGTTTGCAGGCATTTCTGCCAGTGATTTTATCTGCTGTGGATCTTCTAAGACTGCGGTGAAAGTTAGGGGGAGTGCTACCATGTTGATCTTCTTGGATCTCTCAGCGGCTTTTGATACCATTGATCATGGTATCTTACTGGATTGCCTCTGCAAGATGGGAGTAGGAGGCACTGTGTTGCAGTGGTCCCACTCCTACTTGCAGGGCTAATTACAGAGAGTGGTATTGTGGGATTCCTGTTCCACCCCATGGCAATTAAGCTGTGAGGTGCCACAGGGTTCTGTTCTATCCCCCATGCTGTTCAACATCTATATGAAGCCACTGGGTGAGGTCATTAGGAGTTTTGGGGTTGGGTGCCATCAATATGCAGATGATACTCAGCTCTACTTCTCCTTGTCCTCGGAGTCAGCTGGTGCTGTGAAGGTGCTGGACCAGTGCCTGGAGGCTGTAATGGGCTGGATGAGTGCTAATAAACTGAAGCTAAAGCCTGATAAGATGGAAGCTCTGTGGATTGGTGGTTCCTGAGTCCAGGAAGTGGGTAAGCTACCTGTTCTGGATGTGGTTGCACTCCCTCTGAAGGAGCAGGTGCATATCTTGGGAGTACTCCTAGTTCCATCCTTGTCGCTGGAGGCCCAGGTGGACTTCGTGGCCTGGAGTACTTGGGGCCAGCTACAGCTGATCCACCAGCTACGGCCTTTCCTGGACAGGGATAACCTAGCCACAGTAGTGCACGCACGGGTAACTTCCAGATTAGACTATTGCACTGCACTCTATGTGGGGCTGCCCTTGAAGACGACACGGAAGTTGCAACTAGTGCAAGGTTTAGCAGCTAGGCTGCTGACCGGTATAGCACTGCTCTTAAATGAATTGCACTGGCTACCTGTTCGCTTCCGGTAAGAATTCAAGGTGTTGGAAATGACGTTTAAAGCCCTAAACGGCTTGGGACCTCGATACTTGAGGGAGCGCCTCCCCCAATATATGCCTGCCTGGGACTTGAGATCTGTTGGAGGAGCCCTTCTCCGCATCCCACCAATGTGAGACATACATTATGGTGGGATGTGGGAGAGGGCATTCTCTGTTGTGGCACCCCAGCTATGGAATGCCCTCCCTTAGAGGCCTGACTGGTGCCAGCACTTGTTTCGTTTTGGAGCCAAGTTAAGACAAAGCCTTTGATGGCTAAATTCACCAAGCCTGTACATAGTTTTAATTGTTTTAATTGGTTTTACTGTTTTTAAATTCTATACTGGTTTTAGCTTATTAATGGTTTAATTTGTTTTTAGCTGTGTATATTTATTTTTTTAGATTGTTTGTATGCGTTTATCTGTACACCGCCCTGAATTCCTTGTGATATAGGATGGGATACAAATGTTTTAATAAATAAATAAATAAATAAAGTAAAATCCCAGCTGAAACCAAGGTCATAGCTATTGAAGATCCTTAAAAAATATTTAGCCTCTGTTTCTTAAAGATTTAGCACAGTGCATTTCTGAAAAATCTGATTGTTCTCTTCACCCACCCCCTTGCAAACCAACTGCAAAAATTTATGTTTTATTGAGTAAAAGATTATGGCGTTTTGTAGGTCAGTTGCAGATCAAAATTAGATCAGCTAGAGTGGCAGATGAAGAAATTATAGTACCTTTTCATACTGCAGGCCACAGTTTAAATCAAAATCAATCTTCCACATTCACTATTAAATAACCTTTAGGAAGTGGTTCACTGAACACTTGTGTTGAGGGGGAAGGAAAAGTAGCCATTGATTTTTGGTTTGGCGTGCTTACACAAAGAAAGCTGTTGTATAACTACTGCCTAGATTTATCTGCTAAGTAAAGAAGAAAAAGTTAACAAAGATGTGGTGTGAACACTGATCTAGAACAGGTCTTCATGAATGTTTCTTTCTCCTCCCCCAAATCTTCCTTTTCCCAATCTTATATGATCACTCATTTCCTTGGAAGAGGCTCCAATAAGAGAACACCAAGCTCTGCATGTGTGAGTCCAGGGTTCTATCCCTGGAAGCTGCCTTCACTAAGTCCACTGTCTGAGATGTTGTAGACAGTACTTGGCAGCATGGACCAGTGCCCTGACCCATGTAAGGTAGTGCCATATGTTCATATGACTCATGACAGAAGAGCAAGTCCTGATAAGTCGAATAATATCAGGATTTTACATCATGTTGTGAGATCCTGTCCTCTGCTCCACAATCCTAGAGGCCACACATGAGGAAGTATGGAGGTCCATAGCATGATGGCTGAACCACATAGTAAGGTTGTCTTTATCGCATGAGCGGAGCAGGGACTAGCCCCCAAGACATCCTCTTGTCACTTCTAACATGTGGTCTGTCCCTGTCACACATCCTGGAAATGCATAATAGTAGCACACTCTTCTTTTCCCAGAGTAATTTGCAGGCATGCTTAAATTATGTTCATGGTTGCAAATGTGATTATATAATACAGAATTGTCCCAATGGACTAAGATCTTCTAGTATAAGGCACTGTGGAAATGCAAGCAGTCATAAAAGAGACACTTACTAATACTACTAAGAGTTGGAATTGTAAACATAAGATAGGAGCCAAATGTGAGATGACAGAAAGGGGAGCATAAAAAAATTAGAACAAGCTTGATAGATTGATTTGTCCTACTGGCTGCTTAACTCCTGACACAGTTGCCAGATTGACTTAACTTCATATTTCTAAGACACTGAAGAGTTAAACATCCTTAATGAGTAAGAAGCTAATCTCTATTCCAACAAGCATGCTGTAACTCCTCATAGATTTACATGACTATTTCATGATATTGTAAATTATATCCCCAAAATTGACACCATTCACAGATAGGATCTTCTTTAGGAATGCTTATGAACATTCTCCACATCTGATTTTCTCCTGGATTTTGAGTGTCTAAATTACCTAGCTTTCATAGAATCATAGGCCTTATATACACCAAACAGGATATTGCACTATGAAAGCGGTATGGAAGCAATATATAAGAGGCAGGAGCCACACTACTGCTTTATAGCACTATTTAAGTGCACTGACAACTGTTGGGGCCTATTGACGCATACCATATACCACTTCCATAGTGCAATATCCTGCTTGGTGTAGATTAGGCCACTAAATAGTAGAGTTGATGCATCTTGAATGCCTCTAGTGTGGGAGAACCCACAAACTCCGTAGGTAATTGATTCCATAGTCGTACTCCTCTAACAGTCAGGATGTTTCTCCTGATGCCAAGCTGGAATCTGGCTTCCTGTAACTTGAGCCCATTATTCTGTGTCCTGCATTCTGGGGTGAAGTGTGACAATCTTTCAAGTGCTTGAAGAGTGCGATCATGGCCTTCGCTAGACCTAAGGTTTATCCTGGGATCGTCCCGGGGTCATCCCTGTTCATGTAAATAACACACAGGATATCCCAGGAGCAGGCAGGGACGACCCCAGGATGATCCCGGGATAAAGCTTAGGTCTAGCTAAGGCCCATGTCTCCCCTCAGTCTTCTCTTCTCGAGACTAAATATAGCCAGTTCTTTCAGTCTCTTCTCATACGGATTTGTTTCCAGACCCCTGATCATCCTCGTTACCCAACTCTGAACATGCTCCAGCTTGTCTGCATCTTTCTTGAAGTGTGGTGTCCAGAAATGGATGCAGTACTCAAGATGAGGCCTAACCAGGGCCAAATAGAGGGGAACCAGTACCTCACATAATTTGGAACCTACACTTCTATTAATGCAGCCCAAAATAGCATTTGCTTTTTCTGCAGCCACATCACACTGTTGGCTCATATACAGTTTGTGATCTACAATGATTCCAAGATCCTTCTCACATGTAGTATTTCTGAGCCTAGTATCCCCCATGTTGTAACTATGCATTTGGTTTCTTTTTCCTAGATATAGAACTTGGCATTTATCCCTATTAAATTTCATTCTGTTGTTTTCAGCCCAGTGCTCCAGCCTATCAGGATCACTTTGAAGTTTGTTTCTGTCTTCCAAGGTAGTAGCTATCCCACCCAATTTTGTGTCATCTGCAAATTTGATAAGTGTTACCTGCACCTCCTCGTCCAAATCATTAATAAAAATGTTGAAGAGCACTGGGCCCAGGACTGACCTTGCAGTACCCCACTTGTTACCTCCCCCAGTACCATAGATAAGCACACTTTGGGTCTGATTCTGTAGCCCACTGTGAATCCACCTAATAGTTGTTCCATCTAGCCCACTTTTAGCTAGTTTGCTGATCAGAATATCATGGGGCACTTTGTCAAAAGCTTTGCTGAAGTTAAGATATATTATGTCCACAGCGTTCCCACAGTCCACAAGGGAGGTAACCTGATCAAAAAATGAGATCAGATTAGTCTGACAGGATTTGTTCTTGACAAATCCATGTTGGCTTCTAGTAGTCACTGCAAGTTTTCAAGATGCTTACAGATTGACTTCTTTATAATCTGCTTGAAAAATTTCCCAGGGATGGATGTCAGACTGTTGTTCCCAGGTTCCTCCGTTTTGTCCTTTTTAAAGATAGGGACAACATTAGCCCTCCTCCAGTCCTCCTGCACTTCACCCGTGCTACATGATTTTGCAAAGATCATGTTCTTCTGCAAGTTCCCTTATTTCTCTAGGATGCAGTTCATCGGGCCCTGAGTTGAACTTGTTCAAGGAAATTAGGTGTTCCTTGCCCTTTTGTTTATCAATCTCAACTGCAATCCTGTCACTTCAGCTTGAACTTCATGTTTACCAGGAGAGTCATAGACCCTCTTTCAGGAAAAGACTGAGCCAAATTAGGAATTGAGCACTTCTGCCTTTTCTTTGTCATCTATTATCATTTTGCCATCCTCATTGAGTAGCTGAACCACCATTTCTTTCCTCTGTCTTTTACTATGCACATACCTGAAGAAAGCTTTTTTGTTGGTTTTAGCATTCCTTGCTAACCTCAGCTCATTTTTAGCTCTAGCCCTCCTGACACCATTCCTGCATTTTTATGCTACCTGTCTGTACTTTTCCTTTGCAGCCTGGACCATATGTGTCCTTTTTTTCATGTCATCTCTAAGCTTTTTGTGTAGCTACATTGGCTTCTTCTGCTATCTTCTACCTTTTTTCCTTGTTGGAATTGTTTGTAATTGTGCCTTTAAAATTGCCTTTTTAAGAATTTGCAACCCATCTTGGACTCTGTTTCTCATTAGGGTCACTTGCCATGGGGCCCTACTTATCATTGTTCTGAGTTTATTAAAATCGACTTTGTAAAATCGAGAGTACGCGTATGACTACACTCAGTTTTTGCTTCCTTTAAAATCAAAAACTCCAGTACGACATGGTCACTTTCCCCCAGAGTTCCCGTAACTGCCACTTTATCCACTAAATCATCTCATGGAAATGTTCTAATACATTACTGAGCCACCATTCTTCAGTTTTGATTTCCAGATTTAGATCAGACTGCTGCATATGCACAATTCACCATAAAGTTCACTTTACATTTTCTTTCTTTCTTTACTGGTTACTAGAGCATATGAAGACTTGAGCACATTCATTAAAACACTGTGCAAGAAGGAATCTTGATGTGATTGCAGTTTTTGTGTGTGCAATGTTTTAATCAATGCGCTTTTGTGCTTGTAGGTGTCAATAACTTGTGAGGAGAAAAAAAAACAGAAACAGAAAACTGTGGCAAACTGAAGACATTCCAATTCAAAAAAAAGTTTCTATGTTCAGCCAGAAGGCAGAAGAGTAGGGCATGAGGCAGAAGCAACTCATGGAACAATAAAGAAACAAAATGAGGGATATCCGTTCATCCCTAATCTCTTTTATTTTCACATTACAAAAATTAGAAAACTTGTTAAATGTGTGAAAATTATTTAAGGTATGACATTCTTTGCCTGGGCATCTGTCAAAACTAGGAACAGTTTGTGAAAGCTAAATTAATCCCGAGCATTTCCCAAATAAAGCTGTTGAAAGAAAACAACATTCAAGATGCTTTTTATAATTTGATGGCTAGAAGAGAGACATTTGGGTATTTTGTGCATAGATTTTATGCAGAATTATTGGCATTGGCTTATATTTTATGGCCCTTGTGATGGATATGCAACAGCCATTGTTTAAAGCAAAGTATGAAATCTTGCTTTACTGAAACTGCAGAACAAGAAGAAACTTTAAAATGTATTTAAGTAGGATTGTTGCTCTATTGACTGATTAGGAGGACTGTCTGGGTGGATGGCATTTGGGGGGATACTGAAGGGATTTGATATCCTGTCTGCTGATCCATGTATGCAGGGCCACAAAACGGTACACGTGTCAGGACATGAAGTATTCAAGTTGCTTTGTATACAAGACAAATGCCTAAGGAGAAACTTAAATACTCATTGTGGCCTGGTCGGAGTGTCACTTTCTGTCACTTTCAGTATCATTGGCACTATCTCTGAAGTAGGACCCCCCCCCAAAAAATTGTCTGTAAACATTTCCCCAATGTAATAGGAACAGCAGGAGAGATAGCAAGAGAAAGAGGAGGGCAGTGGAAGAATTCAAGTTGCTTCCTAGAACAGGGTACCCAACATTTTTGGAGCGGTGGGCATATTTGGGAATTTGATAAACAGCTGTGGGCACCACCACAAAATGGCTCTCATGGAGGATACTGCAAATCCCATAATGGCTGCCTAAAAGAGGGCGGTGGGGAAATACGGAGGCTAGAAGTGAGAGGAAACGCTGAGGTAAAGGGTTGGGGGAGAAATAGCAAGGCCAGAGGCAGGAAATGGAGACAAGCCGTAAGATCAAGGGGTGGGTGGCAGAGAAAGAGCAATGGTAGGGGCTAGGAAGGGAGAGAAGAAGCACTTGGCATCCTAAGATTTTTTGCTCACTGAACAGCTGATCACCAGCAGGTTCAGGAATAGGAAGAAGCACCTGGCATCCTACCATTTTTTCAAGTTTTTTAAATTAAAAAAAATGTACTTCCAAATACTCAATTTAAGATATTTAAAGAGCTGGGCGTTCCTTTAACAAACAAGCACTTTAGCTATCTGGGTGTGTATCTGACTAAGAATCCAGGTACGGCACTGGGACATAATTATGGAGTCATTTGGAAGAAATTCTTACAGATCTTAAAGCATGGTCTAAGCTAACACTCTCTTTAGCTAGTCGCATAACATCTGTTAAAATGTCAATATTACCTAATTTGTCATACTTATTCTAAGGGCTCTCCACTGAGGTCCCTAATTCAGTTCATGGCAAAGGAAGGTGGAATTTTTCATATTTAAGAATAAACATCCTAGAACTATTAAGGTACATCAGTACAGGCCTATGTCAGAGGGGGGATGGAGCATCCCACTATTTAAAACATATTATGAAGCATACCAGCTCCAACGTCCGATCTCTTTTCTTCTACAAGGTTGCCACCTGCATTGGGTGCAGATAGATACAACTCTTTTAGATGTAGAGCCTCCTGAAAGCATCCCATTTATAAAACAATTATCACAACAAGTGGCTGGGAGCCCGGTATCCACTTTTATAGGGCCATTTAATGTTTGTATACGATGGTTGGATAAGTTAATGCCAAATCTCTCTCCGCTACTCCCATTATATTATCACCCAGTATTTATTAGTAATGCAAGGCAAATCAGAGTAGAAGCATTTAAGAGAGCAGGGCTGTATAGAATGTGGGATTTCTATCACGATAACATCCCTCTCTCTAGAAAACCCATTTGAAGGACTTCAATATTACATGGATGGAGTGGTGCCAGGTAGACACATTTATACATCAGCTACATGTTAAGGAATGAGCCACACGTCCCCTTACACAGTTTGAATTCTTAATCAAGTCCTCTCCAGGTACTAACTCAGGTCTCGTGTCATGACTATATTCCATTTTTCTTAATGCCAGGATGGGCAGCTCTGAAGGTCTATAGAAAATATGGTAGTCAAACTGGTCAATCAAAGTAGAGGACACAGATGGTTCAAAATTGTTGAGCAAATTCCCATTCAGATCTGTCTCAATGACTACAAATGAAACAGTGTTAAAGATCTTGCAAAAATGGTATCTAATCCCCAGTAAGGGTGGCACAATTCAAGCAAACAAGTTTGCAATATTGTTGGAGGGGTTGTGGGAGAGGTAGGCACTTTTCTGCATATGTGGTGGCATAGTGCTAAAATAAAATAAAAAATTGGGACTTAATTATTAAAGAAATTGAAAAGATAAATGGGCAAAATTTTATTAAATCCCCAGTATTAGCATTGTAAGGATTATTTCAGGAGGACAATAAAAAAGTTGGATCTAAGCCATTAATAGGATCTCTGTTGGTTGCTGTCAGATTGGTTATAGTTAGATATTGGAAGGATTTGGCTGGCGCCACGCTAATAAATTGGTATAGTAAGGTTTGGCACGTAGCCTTAATGGAGAAACTGAGCAATAAACTGAGATTGATAAGAGGAACAAGATCTAAAGACACATTTAATATGGATTGGCATTGCTTCATGGTATATACAAACTCGTAGGAATGGGAGAATAAAATCCCCAAAGTATTTAAATCCTTTTGGTTGGCATAATGAAAGATATATCTCCTGTGGTTGGTTAATTTATGATATTTTTTTCTAACTTAGAAAGACAGGAAATATTTAAGATCTGAAGAATGATATATATTTTGATATATATAATAGCTATAATAGCATCACTGATTTCCTGGGGTAGGGGAAGAGGAATATTTATGTTAAAGTTTTTTTGTTCTTTGTTCTTTTTTCAGTATGAAATTTAAAATAAAAAAGTTGGGGGGGAAACAAAAAAGGGGGGAAATTAAAAATAATTATTTGAAGGGTCAATGAGTGGAGAGCTTCATGGGTGCTATTGGATGACCCCATGGATGCCATGGTGCCCACAGGCTCCACATTGGGGACCCCTGCCTTATAAGGTCCCCTAGTATGAGATGTACCACATTGAATGCATATCCAAGGCCTCAGCTAGACCAGGGGATTGTACCGCGATGACCTCATGATTTTATGATTTCGAGATCGCCATACTAGACTACACATGGCGCGCGACATCGCGGCCGCCATTTTTGTTTGTTTTAAAGAAGAAGGAGTGCTCGTGCGCAGAAGGTAAGGGTTTTTTTTTTTAAAAAAAATCCCCCACTCCTCCCACCCCCGATGGGCACAGAGCTCCTGAGGAGCTCTGCGCCCCATGTACGGGTCCTGGCTCCTCGCAAGGAACTGTGAGGAACCGGGACAAACCCCAACGCCTGCACACACATTCCACGGTCTCGGGATCATCCCAAGACTGTGGAAAAAGCAGGCTCGAAGGGGAGGGCGAGATCCCGGGGCAAGGGAGGGATGATCCCTTCCTGCCCCCGGGATCTGCTGTGCTGCATGTGAATGGACATTGATGATCCCCAGGATTGCCCTGGGATTTCACCCTGTCTAGCTATGGCCCAAAAGTCACCTGGACAGACTCTTGTGGAGAATTCCTGCAGGAGGCTTTCCACATCCCTAAGGGCACAGCTCACTTTTCCAGTCCTGGCTACATGGGACAATAACCAAGTGAGAGTCAGGCTCTGTCTGCTGGAAATTCTTAAGGCTACCCTGGAGAAAGGCAGAGAAATTGGGAAGTATGGTAGAACTACCAACATGGCAGCTTTACTCCGCCTTTGCTTATCCAATCTCCTTTTTAGTGGCTAATTTGCCTCCGGGGTTGGTAAGAGGAGGATGTACAATCATTGGCGTGCGCACAGCAGGTTCAGGGGGTTCAACTGAACCCCCTAATGCGCTGCCGCCGCCATGTTTGCCCCGCCTGCACTTGAGGGAGAGAGGACAAGCGAGGCGCCGCTGCTCTGGCCCAAGCGCAGCTAAGCGCAGCTCAGCCCCGCAGCTGCTCTGCAGCCTTGTTTCCCGGCTGCCCAGCCACAGGAAGTAGGAAGTCTTGCAAGAGTTCCTGCGAGCCTTCCCAGCCAGCAGCTGAGATCTCGCGCGATTCAAGAGCGCGCCGAAGACCCCGGCTGCTGGCTGAGCTGCACGGCAAGGCTGCTCTGCGAGCGGAAGCACGAGGCGCGGCGGCGGGAGAACGAGTATCAGGCGGCGCGAGGGCCAGAGCTGTGGGCAGCGCGAGGAGGGAGGATGAGAAGCAGCAGCACCAGCACCTTACGAGGCAGAGGGAGGAGCAGCGGGAGGCCAGCAGCGCTGCCAGGGAAGGTACGTGTCTATTCCCCATCCTCAGCTACTTGGTTTTCCCCCGCCTCCCCCTCAGCAACCCCTAATGATGCCAAACCCAGATTGCTTCTCCTGCACAAGCCCCCTAGAACAAACGAAGCTCTACTCCAAGGGAGGCTTTGTGTAGGAAACGTGGGCTTTGGATTGTGCTTGTGCCCTATTGCTATCCTGGGGATGAGCACACGTCAGGAGGTTCCCACCGTCTGTATCCCGCTCTTTCTCTTTAATGTAAAATGTCTTGTCTTCTGTGAGCTCAGCTTAAAAACTTTCCAGAGAATAAAATCTTTGCCTATTCTTCTGTTAAAGGATCATGCTTTGGTAGAAAAATACGTCTGTTATATTTTTTTTCAAAAGGTTGCCGGTGGCTTTCTTTAATATGCTTTGGTAATCTTCATATGTGGTAATTAGGTTCCCAATTCTGACAAATTTGGGAGAGATAAAAAGCTGTGTTTTATTTTTGTTTTTAATTTGACAAGTATTTTGGTAACTTTTCAGCATGATACTGTTTTTAATAACCACTACCACCACTAAAATGGGAGTAACTGCTGCAGCAGCTGCTGTGGTTGTGTTAATTGTGTAGGCCAGGGAATGTCTGTGAAAGGCACTTCAAGGAGTAGGGAAGCTCAAACAGCACAATGGGCCAAAGTTTTTATTAAAAGTGTATATAATTGCATTTTTTTTAAAAAAAAGAAACAAAAGCAATGTTATAATACGCTTAACTGCTATGCAGAAAGCGGAAGAGGGCATTATTCAAGCTTGTGAGACCCTGCTTCTGATTTTCCAAAAGCACCAAGCTAATTAGGAAACAAATGACTATATAATATTTCTGGCTTTGCTTAGGAATCAAATTTTATTAAGGGTTTGGCCACAATGGTTTGTTTTTCATTTATTCCCCCCCCCCTAAGAGCATGATGTGACACAAGCCAGCAAGGCCAAAATTGTTAAAGGAATAACATGGGATCTCTTCCTTGTAAAACTTGTACAGTATGTGGTGACTCTTTTGTACATGGTTTAGAGACAAATATTGAACATGAAATCACCAGACTAATAGATTATAAATAATTCTGTAGGAACTTAACTTGTAAGAAATCACTGTAGTTGCTTTTAAACAATTTCAAAATACGTTTTGGGGTTCTGTTTTTGTTTTTTTCTTCTTCAGACTGTGCAAAGACTGAAAGCTAAGTTTGCATTTCTAAAATGTTGACTTATTCTGCAAGAGTTCTTAGTAACTTCTTGAGTGTGGTAGATCTTGGAAGATGTCAATTCTTTGCTTGTAATGTTATCCTGTAGCTAGGGTGTTTGGCAAACATGTTCAGAAATGAAAATATTTTAGAACATGGTTTAGTTAGAGAAATCATTTTCTTACTTCAAGAATCCTGCTGATTTAACTGTACAGCAATCAGGATGATCAGGGGTCTGGAAACAAAGCCCTATGAGGAGAGACTGAAAGAACTGTTTAGGCTTGAGAAGAGAAGGCTGAAGGGAGATATGATAACATTCTTCAAGGACTTGAAAGGTTGTCACACAGAAGAGGGCCAGGATCTCTTCTCGATCCTCCCAGACTGCAGAACACGGAATAACGGGCTCAAGTTATAGGAAGCCAGATTCCGGCTGGACATTAGGAAAAACTTCCTGACTATTAGAGCAGTACGACAATGGAACCAGTTACTTAGGGAGGTCATAGGCTCTCCCACACTAGAGACCTTCAAGAGGCAGCTGGACAACCATCTGTCAGGTATGCTATAAGATAGATTCCTGCATTGAACAAGGGGTTGGACTAGAGGCCCCATCCAACTCTTACTATTCTATGATTCTAATTTTAGTACTTTTTGAACCACTTACTTTCTCTTGATTTCAGAATAGCAGGGCATCTGTCATTCTTTTCAGCCAATTTTCTTTAATCAATTATCATTTTTTCAAAGGATGTGATCTCTGCATTAAACTGGATGTGCAGTATCTGGCAAAAGTCATGCTCTCCTCTGCTGTTCTGGTGTGCCCTGACACAGAGCCCTCAGCTATTCTAGCCTGTACTACTGCAGACTCCTCAAACTATTTCGACTACTCTTGCAGATTCCCCAACTGTTCTGGCCTGCCCTATCACAGACCCTGTGACTATTCTTGCCTGCCCTAAGACAAGTGTTGGATTCAATGTGTTGTTTATATTTTGAATTTTTCAAGTATTTAAAAATGCAAGCTGTATATATCTACTATCAAGGTGCTCTCCATATGCCAAATGTGGACTTGCTTGGTGTTGAAATCTGCACCCAATGAGTTAAAATACACTTGATCTTTGAACCACAGCAAGCCTGATCAAGAAACCTGAATCTGTTTTAGTAAGTTTGGATTAGGTCATTATCTGATTAAATTTAAAGATGGTGAAAATTGACTATCTTTATAGTTATCTTTATGGTTATCACTACAGCAAAAAAATATTATTCAGAGTCTCTGTTTTAAAATGTGTATTTTTAAAGTACAAATTACTTGTTAATTAAAAAAAATCCAGTTTACTTCAGTTTTCGTTTGTTCGATGAATGAAAAAAAGTCCTTTATTACTGTATGTTCAATCAATGTTTACCTTAAAAAAAGTATCCCTGGCTGAACCCCCTAATGAAATGTGCTCCGCACGCCTATGTGTACAATTAGTTGCCTAGGTGAGATATGATCAGCAGACAGAGAAAGGCAGCAAATGGCTCTACAATCTTCACCAGTTTCTCTGCTTGTCTCTGGGAGGGATTTTAGAATTCTTAACAGCCAGAGCCTCACTTACATATCACATGTCTGAAAGCCGCGCAGAACTTCCCATTTTTGGCATAGTGGGTGTGATGTATGTATATCCAAACTCTTATCTTTGGAGCTGGTAATGAAACTGCCACTGTGTGCAGTGCATCACTATAGGAACCCTTTTCGTTCTTTGGGGACAAAGCTGTGTAAAACGTTATAATTTCTCCTTTAGAGAATACATCAAAGTTTTAAGGATTATTATGTAGCGAACAAAAAACAACAACTGTGCACCTGACTCCCTTAGAAAAATCCAAGCCTTATTTTGCCAACCTGCAGAAATATGCAGATGTTGTGAAGTGTAGCAGAATAGATAGCCCTCCTGCTGAAGCAAGCAAGCAGACTAGTTCTGTTTGCTGTCCTGAGCCAAGACGTTGCATCACTCACAAATGCGAGGCAGTTTAAAATAATACCTAGTGAAATTCACCCAGGAGATATCCAGGGTATACGAGAAAAATCATGCAATGTACATTTGTGGTAATGGGTCTTACTCTAACTCAGCTAAGAATCTGTTGGATGCTGGCAAAGTTACAGACCTGGAACAGAAGCCAATAAGCAATAAGACTCAGAGGGCAGCAGCAAGGAGCAGATCTCTTTAAAATAGCAGCTTACCGACTTCTGGCTAGAGTGAGCATTGCAGGACTTAAGAAAATTCCCATGGATAGTCATAGAAATTAAAAGATCAGAGCAGCCTGGTTGCCCCCCCTCCCCCCCGTTTTGGAACCATGACTATTATAGGATAATAGCAGTTATCTGGAGACCACTATGTTGTGGGGAGGCTGGATCAGAGTAATGCATTTCCTCTGCCTTCCAGTTTGATGTGAGGTCTCCATCATTCTCTTTTATGATGAAGTCCTCTGCATGTTTAAGTAGGAAAAAGTCCTACTACTCCCAGCATGCCCCAGCTGCCTAGGACATGCTAAAAGTTGCTTATCTAAACATGCATAGGATTGTGCCTTTAGAATGGTAAGAGCACAACATGTTTGTATACAAATGGTTGGAACACATAACCTTGGAAGCATTTCTGTCTCTCTCAGCCTCAACTCCACCCTCAGCTTGGTTCACACATAATGATAGGGTGACCATATGAAAAGGAGGACAGAGCTCCTGTATCTTTAACAAGTTGTAGTGAAATGGGAATTTCAGCAGGCGTCATTTGTATATATGGAGAACCGGGGTGAAATTTCCTCTTCATCACACCAGTTAAAGCTGCAGGTGCCCTGCCCTCTTTTAAATCTGGTCACTCTAGTATAGCTCCTGCACCTTTAACTGAGGTGATGAAGAGGGAATTTCACCAGGTGCGACATGCATACCAATGACACCTGCTGAAATTCCCCTTTCTATGCAACTGTTAAAGATACAGGAGCCCTGTCCTCCTTTTCATATGGTCACCCTACATAATGACAACCCAGAAAATGAATTGAATAAGGGTTGTTGTTGAATAGTTGGGCTATTGTTATGTGCTAAACATGGACTGTGTTTTAACTATGGGTTATTAACCACAGACAATCCCAGGTTGTTGTTGGATTGTGAACTCTAGATTGTTTGTAGTTAACAGTCCATAGTTAAATCATAGTGCCCAGTTTGCATGTAACAACAACCCATGGTTCAACCACCGACAATTCAACCCATTTTTCACCTGTACTCTGGGATGTCATTATGTGCTACCAGGTCAATATGGGAATATTTGTATTTCAACCCACCCCCAGCTCAAAACCTTCCAGCATCAGTAGGCAGAATTCCAAGCTCTATCAGCAATGCTAGCCTTACTTTTAAAACTTTGAATTAATAGACACGCACATTGTAATTCCTGGAATGATAGCTTTATTCATCATGTAGAAGGACTGGCATTATATGTTGCATGGGAGTAAGTAGTGGATATAGATCAGCCTCTGAGCTGTAGCAGTTCATTGGACTAGTGCTTATGGCTAACACTTACTTTAGAAGTTTTTCTTCCACTCCATAACTGTAACTCTTGAAGCAATTCAGGACTCATTCATTTTCAGCTTCCCCCATATCTGTTCCTGCCCCTCACACTATGCGGCAGGGTCTTGCTATTTACTGTTTTACTCTGTACAGCACCATGTACACTGATGGTGCTATATAAATAAATAAATAAATAAATAATAATAATAATAATAATAATAATAATGCTGTATCCTTGCAGGGGAAAAGTATTCAGGAGGGCATAGTCTGTGTTGGGCATACTAGCACTGAGTCTCTAAGAACTGGTATAATAATCAGCTGTAGAGCTCCTATTTACAAGGTAAAATAACCCAGGGGGGGAAATGACTTTTGAGATCCTTAACAAATGGTAATAGTGTGTATTAATGAAATGAATTTGATGGAACAGTTATTTTGAGCGTGTTAAACCTTGTAGTGTGTTGCCATGGGGATTAGGCACAATCACTTCCTAGGAGATGTTTGCATGTGTTAATCGGCTTGCAAACACTTCCTCTTTCTTTTCATTTAATTCATAGGCTGAGCACCTTTGCTGGCCCTTGGGGCTGCTATTGATGCCTAAGGTGTATGTCCTTTTCTCTGTATGCGTAAATCTCTGGTAGCTCTCAATATGAAAGATGGCTCATTGCTGAATTGAAGATGTGTGCTCCAGTTTGCTTTAATCTCCTGTGACTACAGTGTGGGCTATTTCCTAGGTTTCCATAGGGACAGGAACAATGCTTCCAGTTGGGTTTCATCAGCCACAGAATGATGATGGGAAGAAGTACACAGTGTTGAGTTGGTCTCATTGGTTTCTATGGTAACTGCAGCTTCCTTTTATCTACCCTCTTGCTATATGTGTGTTTTTTCTTATTTTTCATCTGCACTAATATTATTGCTAAACCTATAGTGCATTTGTGGAAATTCCTTTTTTGATTGTATGCGGTTTGTGCAAGCATAATTCTGGGGATGGTACATCAGCAATGTATTTTTAGCACATTTTCATTCATGGGGGGAGGGGTACCTTGTTCCTTCATTTTAGAAATCATAACTAAACTACTATTTGACTTTTAGTGTTGCCATCTGTCCCACATTTTAATGGGGCCATCAGAATATTTCTGTGCCAGGATTTGAACATCTCCAAACTGTGTCGTCATTTTTTTTTAAAAGCCCAACAACATGAAGAAAGAGAAAATACGTAAATAAATAAAACAGGATGAATCATAACATGATTCACTGTTGTCATTTCATGGTGTTACGTTGTGAAATGGAGATATGAAACTAGAAGGATGCAATGACAGACTGTTCTGTCAGTCCCCTCTGTGACCTACCTATATGTGTGTACATCTGCATGATGTCATTTCTAGATATCATCACAGGTGATTCATAACAAAGGTAGACAACTCGGGGGTCCTCCAGATGTTGTTGGACTGCAATTCCCATCAGTCCTAGCCAGCATGGCCAAGGTTGATGGATGATGGGAGTTGCAGTCCAACAACATCTGGGAAGGGCACATGTCCCCCATCCCTGGGTTAAGCTAAGTTAAGCGGGTTTTTGCTCCCAGAAGTTCTACAGGTAAATTCTATTTAGTTGCTCACCCCTCATTTATACAAATGCTCCTATCAGGGTTCATTCACTTTGGCTGGCCTTGGTAGTCAGGGCAAATTTGTCACTGATCCTGAAGGATGGTGAAACAGGTTTCTGTCTGTGACATCCTATTTGGGCTTTGGAGGTGCTTCAAGCTCAAGAGAGTCCCAACAAGATTCTCCTCCACAGAGTAGAAGCGCAGGAAGATTGTAAGAGAACTGGTACTGATCTTCTGGTTCCAGAGATGTGGGACGGGGCTCTCGCTACAAAAGTGGGCTCTCATGCAGTCATCTCTTTTTGGTAAGGATCTGGCCTTGTGATAGGGCATGCCTTACATTCAGCGAGCAAGTTACCAACCTTTGATACATTGATATAAAAAAATTGGGAAGGATTATATTTCTTTTTGCCTCTCCCCCAAACACAAAATTATTTTGGTGGTAATTTTGTGGTATTATTTAACCCTTAAGATTGTTTTATACAAACAGACCAACCCAAAAAATATTTAGATGACGCATAATTGACTTATGGGATTTACTCCCATGATGACCAATAGCTGCCTGAGATGGTTTTAAAAGCGGATTAGTCAAATTCCTGGAGGGCAGGTCTACCAACAGTGATTAGCTATGACAGCTGACTGGCACCTTTAGATTTAGAGGCAGTTTAACTCTGAATATCATCATACCCTGCTGGTAGGTTTCCTGGAAGAATCTGACTGGCCACCGTTGGGAACAGGATGCTAGGCCAGATGGACATTTGATCTGATCCAGCTAGGCCATTTTTATGTTCTTACATTTTGCTAGGAAGCTGTAGGATGCAATATTCCAGCCTCCTACAACTCCCAGCATTCCTGACCATTGACCGTGCTGGTCATGACTGATGGGAAATGAAGATCAAAACATCTGGAGGACATCAGGTTGGGGAACGCTGCAGTATGCAATAATAATCTTGAATTGATTTCAGTGTCCTGTCCTTTCCAAAAATGTGTTTTAAAGCAGAGACACAGTGTGTTGGATCCTGCATTAATTTCACTTTGCCCTTACTAGTTGATAAGTGTTGTCATGTAGAAGAAGATTAGCTGTAAATACAATAACTGTACTTACCTAAATCAAGCAAGAAAATCATGGATGTAATAAGGCCAAAGTATATCTCAAACGTTAAGAATGCTACCTAAGAAAGAAGCAGCAGCAGGAATAGTTGAAAGTTGGGCGACAACAGAAGCAAAGCTTTAGCTAAAACACACACACACACACACACACACGAGAGAGAGAGAGAGAGAGAGAGAGAGAGAGAGAGAGAGAGAGAGAGAGAGAGAGAGATGCAATTAAAAAAAGGAGAAGGCAAAATAAAACACCTTTACTAGCAAGTCTCTATTACCAGTGTAATATCTATAGCAAATGACTCCCTCTAGAGTCCAAAGTGCAAAAGAAAACCATTCATTAAAAATAGTTTTGTTTCAATGTCGGTTTTCTTGCCAGTGAAGTGTTAAGCCTTGTATTCCAAGATGATCTGTGTTCTCCTTTGGAGACTATGGTTGTGTCACAGATATGATCATTCCTATTGTCTGAAGACTTTCTTGTTCTGTCTGAAGGCTTCCCAAAAAGCACCTGGTTTGCCAGTGCTGGAAGCAGGATTCCGTGCTGCTTCTCCAACTTGCTGCCCTCCAGGTGTGTCGGCTGCCAACTCCCATAATTCAGAGCCAGCCTGGCCAAAGGGCAGTGTGGTTCAACAGTTTTGTGGTACAAGTTTGGGAAGGCCGAGGTAGACCTTTGGCCTGATCCAGCAGGGCTCTTCTTATGTCAGCCAACTTCTGCCTTTCAGCCATCCACTGTTACAGTTCCACCAGTACGAGCACGAGAGCAAAAAGAAATGACTACAGGAATGTCCATATCGCTACAACGTCCTAATTACAGAACAGTTTAACAATGGAATGAGCTGCCTAGCCAGGCTGTGAAATCCCCTTTCTTGAAGATGTTCAATAGGGATGTGCCAGCGAAAAGAAGAAAAGCCTTACAATCTGCTTTGCTTCAGCTTGGCGGCTCTGACTGACATCACACTTTGCCTCACCTCATTTTTGGATGTCATTCCCTTTTTACCTCTTGGCAAAACGTAATGAAATTTGTAGGCATAATATTCCTTTCCAAAGGAATGCAGCCCCCCTCATTCTAGGCAGGCAGGTGCAGAGTTTTGTACTAAACACCATTCACATGGGAGTTTTTTTTTTTAAAAGGGCTGCCCCCACTCTCTGTGGTTTCATGGGCAATTTGTATGAAGAGGATACAGAAAGTAGAGGTGCCTGTAAATTCCCTGCAAAAGAGCAGAAGGAGAGAGGCAGGATTTTGTGCAAGGGGAGCCTTTAGAGTTTGGGCAAGGTGTTTTTTTTCCCTTAAAGGATGCCTTTCCCTCCATTGGTTTTATGTGAATCAAAAAAAGAGTAAAACATTCCCTCCTTCCTGCGGTTTTTTGGTGGTGGTTTGTCCCCCCCCCCTTAAATTTGGAGCCCAGTCTGGTGTGCTACATGACTTCCATTTGGCTCAGTGTGCTTTTTTTTTATATAAGAGGATGAAACAGTAAAGAGGAAGGAAGAACCTGTCGCTTCCCACATGAATTAATGCAAGTCATTTTAAAATGGAAAAAGACCAATAAATACAAAAAGAAGAATGACTGATGATGCAGAGTCATAAACTGCTCTAAAACGGTAAACGCTGGACCACACATTTTAAAAGGGAAGGGTTGGTTCATGTAAATTTAGCCTGTATGCACTTTAATGGACCACCTGTAGGAAAATATTTTTTAAGGATAGTTCTCAATGCATTGGGTAAATAACTTGAAAGTAATATTCAAGCAAGGATTTCTATGATGTTTTCTAACAAATCCCCAGTGGGGATTTAATTGACTTTGAATGGCTCCCCCCTCAACTCTCTGCTTGAATCTTAGGCTCAGTTCTCACAGAAGTCTGGACTGTACCACTTCTGATAGCAAATAGAGGCTTGCATAATAAAGAAGAAATAAGACCTTGCAGGTAGGAAACTAGCAGGTCAGGGAATGGCAAGGGTAGGGTCTTTCAACCTGACATACCAGTTTCCTATGTGAAGGATTATCTTATTTTTTGTAACAGAGGGACTTTCAGTCTTAATAACCTCCACCCACAGCCTGAAGTGGTACAGCTGGGAATCACATTTACTACTTCACTGAGATCTAGGACTAAGAAATGTGACAAAAATTTCTTTTATTTAAAGCATTTTTGTCTCACCTTACCATCCATTCAGAGTAGCACACAAAATGTAACATAATAAATGCAACACTGTAACATTACTATACAGACAACATTACCATTGTTTATGTTTGGTTGTTGTTGTTTTTGAATTCTTTGGTTAATATTGTCTGGGATTGTATTTTGATTTGAGTTTTTTTAATATAAAATATCTTTGAATAAAAACATATTTATAGTAGTTTCCCGTATTTTAGGCTTCAGTGGGAAAGTAAGTATCAGGAGTAGCCTTTGACTCTGGCATCTGAGTTCCCCTGGAAATATCAACTGGTATTGTAGGGTATACATTTTAGAAAACAAACAATACAACTAGTCTCTAGATAAATTTTGATTTGCATCTGGATTTGCAGTATTGAGTAGGGTGACCATATGAAAAGGAGGACAGGGCTCCTGTATCTTTAACAGTTGTATTGAAAAGGAAATTTCAGCAGCTGTCATTTGTATATATGGGGAACCTGGTGAAAATTTCTCTTCATCACAACAGTTAAAGCTGCAGGTACCCTGCCCTCTTTTAAATCTGGTCACTCTAGTATAGCTCCTGCAGTTATAACTGTAGTGATGAAGAGGGAATTTCACCAGGTTCTCCATATATACAAATGACACCTGCTGAAATTCCCTTTTCTATGCAACTATTACAGGAGCCCTGTCCTCCTTTTCATATGGTCACCCTAGTTTTGAGCTTAACATTGTTTTGTCTGTATTGATCTATTTCATCTCTTTATTAATGGTAACCATTTTCTCTATATGTGAAGAGTCCCATGCAAGAAAGTGGGATGCCGTCCCGTGCATGTTCCACATTGCGCCATGAAACTGTTTCATTCACAGGCCCCATTCAGAAGACATCTTAAACCATGGCTTTAATCACAGTGGTTAAGCCAGAAAGCCAGGCTGTGTTCAGAAGACACCTTAAACCACAGCTTTAACCACAATGAATAAAGCAAAAAGTCTTAATAACCATGGTTAAAGTCATGGTTTAAGGTGTCTTCTGAACACGGCCTGGCTTTCTGTCTTAACCACTGTGGGCAAAGCCAAGGTTTAAGGTGTCTTCTGAACACGGCCTGGCTTTCTGTCTTAACCACCATGGGTAAAGCCAAGGTTTAAGGTGTCTTCTGAACACGGCCTGGCTTTCTGTCTTAACCACTGTGGGTAAAGCCAAGGTGTCTTCTGAACACAGCCTGGCTTTCTGTCTTAAACCACCGTGGGTAAAGCCAAGGTGTCTTCTGAACACGGCCTGGCTTTCTGTCTTAACCACCGTGGGTAAAGACATGGTTTAAGGTGTCTTCTGAACACGGCCTGGCTTTCTGTCTTAACCACCGTGAGTAAAGCCAAGGTTTAAGGTGTCTTCTGAACACAGCCTGGCTTTCTGTCTTAACCACCGTGGGTAAAGCCATGGTTTAAGGTGTCTTCTGAACACGGCCTGGCTTTCTGTCTTAACCACCGTGGGTAAAGCCATGGTTTAAGGTGTCTTCTGAACACGGCCTGGCTTTCTGTCTTAACTACCGTGGGTAAAGCCATGGTTTAAGGTGTCTTCTGAACACAGCCTGGCTTTCTGTCTTAACCACCGTGGGTAAAGCCATGGTTTAAGGTGTCTTCTGAACACGGCCTGGCTTTCTGTCTTAACCACCGTGGGTAAAGCCATGGTTTAAGGTGTCTTCTGAACACGGCCTGGCTTTCTGTCTTAACTACCGTGGGTAAAGCCATGGTTTAAGGTGTCTTCTGAACATGGCCTGGCTTTCTGTCTTAACCACCGTGAGTAAAGCCATGGTTTAAGGTGTCTTCTGAACACGGCCTGGCTTTCTGTTTTAATCACTGTGGGCAAAGCCATGGTTTAAGGTGACTTCTGAACAGACCCATAGTGTAGTTGGCTGAGTGGGTGGAGTAGGAGCAGAACTGCTTTTAGTACTCTACACTCTCTCTTGTGTATTTGAGAAGATAACTTGCACTGCATGAAGCAGGAGTTGAAGGTATGATTGAGAAGGGGGGCGACCCTGAATAATGTGGGGCAGGGCATGGGACGATCCTCTCCTGCCCAGCAGCTCCCTCCATGTCCCTTCTCATACTGTTCTGGAGGACCCTTCAAGGGAGGCTTTGGGGAGGGGCTGGTGCACGTAGCTTCAGGGAGGAAAATTTCCTTACCAGCATCAGTGGAAGAAAGTACTTTCAATTTTTTTTAAAAAATGTTCATCTTGATGGTAAACTGTGACAGTGAAGAAAACCAGTGAAGGCTGGTGGCTCTAGTTTAGGTAGGACTGTAAACCCATTCTGGGTTTTAGCCAGAACCAGCCAGAACTCTAAAGAAGCTATCCAAAGTGCTGAACCCTATCCCTAAAATAGCCCCACCACCTTGGATCACTCCTTTAGTAGTCTGACTGGTTCTGGCTAAAACCCAGAATGGGTTCACAGCCCCACTGGAATCAAGAGTCATTAGATTCCAGTGGGAAAACACTGCCTTTAGACAGACTCTTTCTGCCTTTCACCCCCTCTCCTTCATACTTTTGTTGCAGCTCCTAGCAGTACAAGCATTTATTTGCATTTGGCACCAAGGCTTTTAGGAGGGGAATTCAAAGGGAAACGAGCAAAAATGGCTTTAAAAGAAAATATTTTGCTAGTTTGTGTTCACAAGGCAACTGTTATCGTTTCTGACATCACCGTAACTAATGAGTATCCAAAATACAGACTGTGTATACACTGTCTTGGTAGGCACTTGCTTTGTGATACCTACTGCTGGAGGGAAGAACAGGCTGCGTAATGCTTCCAGAAAAGCAAGGTGTTTGGTGGATGTGCTTTTTCCTGGGAGAGGTCTCTAAAAAAAATGTTATGGACTTGGCTGAAGGAAATGTGGCCATTATGACGGGAGCAGTGATTATCCAATCCCCACATTTGTCTCAGTTATTGTTGCACATTTCTTTCGGTGTTGTCACGCTCCCACTGGATGTCATGCTCCCACTGGAGGAGTCCTCAGAGGAAGGGCAGAATGCCTCAGAAGTCCAAGAAGTGCCACCAGACCCACAGGAGCCTGAGCCCTCAGGGGAGATGGTTGCAGGACCATCCCTGTCAGGGGAAAGGGATTGTGCCTCAGGGGCTGAGCAACCCCCCGGCCCCCGGAGGCAGGCTAGTAGGGCTCCCGTGTGAATGAGTACTTGCCTCCAGAAAAGGTCTCCTCAGGAGAAAGTGACTCCTCAAGAGTAAGGCTCTGGAAAGAGAATCTTGATTACTGCAGCTGAACTCTGGGTGGGTCCACCAGGCTCATTTTTAGCTCTAGCCTTCCTGACACCATTCCTGCATTTTTATGCTACCTGTCTGTACTTTTCCTTTGCAGCCTGGACCATATGTGTCCTTTTTTTCATGTCATCTCTAAGCTTTTTGTGTAGCTACATTGGCTTCTTCTGCTATCTTCTACCTTTTTTCCTTGTTGGAATTGTTTGTAATTGTGCCTTTAAAATTGCCTTTGTAAGAATTTGCAACCCATCTTGGACTCTGTTTCTCATTAGGGTCACTTGCCATGGGGCCCTACTTATCATTGTTCTGAGTTTATTAAAATCGACTTTGTAAAATCGAGAGCACGCGTATGACTACACTCAGTTTTTGCTTCCTTTAAAATCAAGAACTCCAGTACGACATGGTCACTTTCCCCCAGAGTTCCCGTAACTGCCACTTTATCCACTAAATCATCTCATGGAAATGTTCTAATACATTACTGAGCCACCATTCTTCAGTCTGGGTGGGTCCACCAGGCTTTGGATTTAAAAGCCTTCACTGAAAACTCAACCAGCATTGGACCTTTGCCCAGCTCACCCTTACTGTGTATCTTGTCTCCTGAACTGTGCCCTGTGAGTGATGGTCTGTATTCTGACCTTTTGGACTGCCTAATAACCCTGCTTTGGGACTGTGTAAGGTACTTGACTCATTCACAGTGTTTGTTGCTTGTTATTGTGACCAGTCCTGCTGTTGCCTGATCCTCATTGTCTGCCTGCCTGCCTGTCTTCTGACTTCTGCCTGGATTTAGGTCATCTCTGTTATAGCCTGAACCCCACCGAATAACCAACAGTAGGCTTGAAAGTTTGTGGGCTTCACTGCAGCTAGAGTCTGCTATAGCCCAAGCAGGGCAGGTGTGTTGGTTGCTAGGCATGCTTATTTATTCAAGGACTGGGATTGGAGAAAGGGCTGCTGATGTCACAAAGCCACTGGCTTGAAAAAAAGAAGAAAGAAAGTAGCGCAAGAAACCATTACAACAGTGCAATCCTATAATAATGTCTTCTCAGAACTAAGTCCCATCGAGTTAAATAGAATGTACTCCCAGGTAAGGGTGCATAGGATTATAGCCTTTTCCTATATGGTTCGTACAAGAGAAGGGGCGATATCTGGAGTTGGCTCCCAGATAAGAGGCTACTGTAGGCCCCCTGTTTCTTAGCTTTTAGTAGGCATTTTCCATGCATCCCAGCAGGAGACGGACAAACAGACTTAAAGAGGTGTGGAGTGTTATTGTAGAGGACAGCCTGCAATGAGTCTAATTGCCCTGTTGATTGTGGCACTGCCCTTTGGCAAGTGAGATGAACAGCCAGCCTTCCTCCCAACATGCAAGCTGCGGAGTTGGGCAAAGATCCTCCTGCTGGTTGCGTGTGGCAGATTCCTCCATATTTGGGAGGAAGGCTGAGGGTTGTTTGAGAGCTGTGCAACCAAGCTGACTGCAGAGCTTTGGCCTCCTGGAGTTGGGGAACCTTCACCCAGCATCACCCAGCCTGGTACACTTCATCACACCTGCTTCTCTCAGATAGGGTTCCAATGTTCTGGAGCCTTGGAAAAGGCTGACAGGTGGCTTTCTGGAAGGTTGTATGTGGCCTTGAGCTGCAACTTTTGGCTTGGCCAACGAGGCCAGCCAAACTCTGTAAGCCCTTGGTAGAGGATGTTGTCCAGATTCTTGCGGAGAGGAACATACTGAAGTTGGGGGACTCTAGAACCTTGCGTATTATAGAGCTTATGAAGTTATATCACTATCTAACCTCTAATGCCGTGTGTGTGTGTGTGTGATTTTAAAGGTCTCGGATGCTGACTGGTATTGTTTTGACTGCTGCAGTTACTTTTTATAATGTTGCTTTTTTGTGTTTATTGATACTCTTGGCATTTGTCTTGCTATTGCTGTAGACCATCCTGAACAATCACATACAGAACAGGTTCCCAACCATACTTGGCGGACATGATAAAACTATTTTGAAAATATGGTTGCTTGCATAAATTTGAGTCAGCCCTTGAAAAGTTTTGATATGTAAGTATGTAGAAAGGTTTGGGGCTTTTTACTATTACTGTTTCCAGGTTTCAGGAGCCTCAGTTCCCCGGAAGCAGGAAGAGATTGGAAAATAAAGGGGAGCCCACTGACAAATTGTGGGGAAAGGTGCCTACTTGGGATAGGCTTGGAGCTTAGTAGCACTTGCTGGGTCACAGAGCACAACTCGTATTTGCCTGGTGAGTCAGGATAGGAGGCTGATAGACGTGCGAATAGAGCTAATAGCAAAGTTTCACAAGCCATACCAAAATTAACCTGTCCCCTTGGCATGGTCCCCTCATCCTATGTTCTTCTGGAGGGGCCCTGTGGAGACAAAACCCTGACACGTCAGTTCAGACCCCATTGTTTATGCTTACCCATATATGTGTGTGTGTGTGTATGTATGTGTGTGTGTGTGTGTATATATATATATATATATATATATATATATATATATGTATTCATTACCTTGATATTTGCAGACATGGTTTATGCAATTTTTAAAAAAGCTTAAAGGTTATATTTGTAGCTGAAATTAGACCTTCAGCATTCCCACAGAAACCTGCAAGTTGCACAAATGTTGTCTTGTTATGAACATGTGGGTAGCCTGTGAGCTGTGTGTTCCTTCTCATGGTATAAATAGCTGGAGGAAAAAAGTGGTTCTGGCCGGGGATGGGGGAGGGAGATCCTCCTCTCCCGATAAATATGCGAAGATATTTAATATATAGTTAATTGTTTCATTGTTGTTTTACAAAGTTAGACATATTCATTTGAATCAGATCCATACTGGAAGGCTATACTAACGAGTCTTACCTTCAAACCGGCTGTAATAATTAGGCTTTGCACGGAGCACATGGAAATGCCCTAAACTGTTGCTTCCCATTGTACAAACAAGCATGTTTGCAGAGCCTCACAGATGGCTCCCCTCGAGGCACCATGGCCTCTTCATGCAGAGAAAGCAAAGCTCTGACCTTGCAGTTAGCAACACTTTGTTTAATTGTTACATACTATATTTACTCCTGTTGAGCAGCAGCGTGCCTGCATTTTCCAACACAAAAGTGATATCTTAGGATAACGAACAATCTCAGGTGTGGTTCTCATGGTCGTTCTGTTATGCTTTTGTAACAATAGTTGTTGGGGGAAGATGTGAATCCAGGTATTTAGTAGAATGAAGTGGGGAAACTCTGGCCTTTCTGTAATGGTAAGTTCCTTATGGAGCAGATCAGGGATGAACAGTTTAAGTTCATGGAAATTGTATTTATTTCCTTCTATAGTTGTGGACGGTAAAGCTGGACTGATCCCAAGCAACAGGGTGTACAGAATCTAGAGTTTTTTTGGTTTTGAATATAAACCCTGCTTTACAACCTTAAACCCTCAAAGTGCTTAGACTTCCAACAGGATCCAAGGAATGTATTTAGGGGTGGGGAGAGAGATCACTGTAGTTTGGGAGCCAAAAGTGTTACTTTCCAGAACAAATTAATCCCTCTTGTAGTCAATCTACACCAGTGGTAGGCGCCTTGGTAACCAGCAGGTGTTTTGAACTACAATGACCATAATCTCTAACTATTGACCATGGTAGCTGGGGCTGATAGGAGCTGTAGTCCAAAAGATATAGTGGGGTCCAAATTACCTACCTCTGATCTATACAATAAGCTCCTAGTAGCTTTCAGTTCCATAGGAAGTATCAAAGTGGGGTGTAACATTAAGATGATGGCATTTGTGCATATCCTTCCCTGGTTACTCTTGTCTCTGCCTTCTTTCCCTGCTCCCCCGTTCTCCCCCCTTCTGTTGAAGGGCCACACAAAAGTGTTTCATGGGCCAGACCTTCCCTCACAGACTGGCCGTTGGCTATCCCTGAATTAAGCGAGGCAGACCTAGGAAGAGTTCTGCCTTGCTTAATTAGCTAAAAAGCTCACCCAAGATAACATCTCCAGGGGGTGGCATAGATAAAGTTGGTTGAGAAAGCAGCAGACTGCAGGGCAAGCCTAGATTTGGGAATCGGGGAGCCAGATACCAATTGGCAGACAAGTAGTCAGCACGATGCTTAATTCTGAAAAGCAGAGGAGTCAGCATTCAAGAGTGTTGGGAAGCATTCTGTCTGTTCCAGAAAACCTTACCCCAAATCCCAGAGGTATGTGTGGTGGCCGTGGATATTCAGTGGTGTGGTGGAAACCGCGTTCTACATGTTTTCAGAGGCTCTCTCGTCTTCCATTATTACATCAGGTATTCTGAAGTCCTCTGTGGCCTGCCACTGGAGACAGGCTTGGAACGCTTAAGGTGACCCGAGCAAGGAAAACATATTCTGAAAGGTCTGCCCTCCTTCCCTGCAGAAGGCCCAGTAAACTGCTAGAGGCTTTCTGAATTCTGCAGCGTGCCAAGAGTGTTGAGTTGGTGCAAGTAAGAGCCAGGTCTAAAGTACCTTCCCATAGTAGCGAAGATCTTGAGCAGAACCTGAATCCTGAGAGTCTGTGCACACCTCCATTTGTCCAAGTCTTCTTTCCCCTAATGACAGTTAGTTGTAGGGCTGAGGCACATGTTCTACCAGATAACCTTTCCTTGAAAGGGAGGCTGCCGGGGGTGGGGAGGAGGGCAAAATAAATGCCCCCTTGCTTACCCCCCCACCCCTTTCTTTGCTGCCAGTTCATGGTGCTGGTGGGAGCTATATCCTTAGTATGATTTGGCTGTGGATGCCATTAGGGGAAGGGTGGGAGAATTTATGCTGAGCAGCTGCAGGGAAAGTAATTTCTGCCAATGGCAAGTTAGGCAAGCGTTTTGTCACTGTTTGCAGACCCCCTGAAAAATTACTGAAAGTTGGCCCTTATTCACAGTCTGCCTTATGGCTCACTTCTAGGTTCTTGTACTGAGTCAGAGGTTCTTCCAAGAATTGGGAACAGACTGTCAAGTAGACAGGAGCCTCAGGAGCCCTGTGTGGCTGTTTGGATTCTGGTCATGAAAACTTGTTGACTGGCCCATAACACTCCAGAAATCCGTATTGCATGTAGCAATGGTATAGAATTGCTATCCTTTCTTTTCTTTTTACCCAAGCCTGACACACACCCAAATTAGCTTTCTTCATGAATTGATTTCTATGTTAGCAAAAGCATCTTCTGCTGTGTTTTGGTGTGTGTAGCAGCTGTAAAAGCCATAGAAGGAGGGTCAGTAACCCCCATCCACCCACCCCAAAAAACTGGCAGCATTACTATAAAATGTTTCATGGCATTTTTTTCCAGGTAGAGGTGAATGGGACGTAGTCCTTGTCTGGAATATCTATTTTCCCCCATTATGATTTGCTTTACTGCAGAGGAATGTTTGCTTCAGTATGTAATTGGCCATGTAAAGATATTTTTGGAGTGTCTGTGAGAGATGCGAGTGCTTCAGAAAACAGAATAATTCAGCCTAATGAATAAGTCCGTAGTCAGCACACTACATGTAATATGGCATTAAGCTTACAGAACAGTTAATTCTATTCCCACGTCAGCTGTTGCATGAGGAATCTTGTTTGAGATAATGGATGAAAGTGACACATCCATAGCAGAGGTGGTAATATATTCAGGTATGACCTAGGATTTTCCATTGTGATTGCTGCTTCCGCACCAGGGATTTACTGTGGAATAGCCACACTTTATTCACTTAGTTTTTTTACAGGGCATCTACATGATGTCATCAATAAATCATTGTCTTCCCCGTTTTCCGTTTTTCAGGCTGCAGAAAATACATCTTTAAAAAAAAAAAAAACAGAAGGGAAAAATAGCATGATCCACAGATGTGATAGATCACTGTTAGTGCCACTCTGCCGTCTTCTTTAAGAGGCATGTTTTTGTCTTATTAGGCAGGTGAGCCTGTCACCATACATCTATGCCTTGGGAAATCCTCACTGTTGCCTGTGCAGTTGACACCATTCTAGTCACATATTTTTAATCAGTCTTCAACTATTTATTTACTTGTATATTTTTAAAACAATTGTACAATGGCACTTTAAAAAGCATTTTAATGCATATTTTAAAATTGATTTAAACCCCCCCCCCAAACCACAGCTATTCTGGCCTTTATGGTAAGCACCATTTTATCATTGTGTTTATTTCATTCTTATACTCTTTAACATCGAGGTAATTTTGCAATTGTGCTGAACTTTAAGAAGTGCTTTGACACAAATTTTTTAAATGAATTGTCCCTTCCCGAATGGCTAAGTCTTGCCCATTAATGTGGATGGCAGACAGGAGGATGTATGCATAGTACAAGGTGTTATATCCCCTAAGTTTGGAAAGTCAATTGCAATTCCACATGCAGCTTACAGCAAAAGATCAATGACTGGAAGCAACCTACATGAGTGAAGAATCATTGGGAGGGAACTACATGTAAACACCACACTACACAGAGATGTTGTTGCATGGAAAGGCACATACACCGTGGCCCACAACATAAGCTTGGCTTGTTATCACTCGCTAGATGTCCTTGCTGCTATCCACCCTGAGTCCTCTGGTATGAACAGAGGCAGGGATTTCTCTCATTCGTGCTGTGCCATGAGAAAGAGAATAAACAGCAGGAGTCTCATTTGCTGTATTTTCCCTTCTTCAAACTGCTGCACATGTTAGAGGAGCCTCCACCTTTTCCCCCAAACCCTCCAGCAAACATGGAGGGCTTAAAAGAGAGATGGAGTCCTGTCTTACTTACATGTAGGCTTGGATAAGAAACAGCAAAAGAGACTGTTTCCAGATCTCTGTTTCTTCCATAGTATATTCTCTCCATTATAGATCACAATAGCAGCAATTCATTCCCTGACATGCCTCAGCACTCACAGACTTCTAAAATATGAGAATTTTGTTAACTTATCATCTGAAGAGAACGGAATGGTCAAAGTTAGAATCAAGAACAACCAGGCGCCCCTGAGAAGCTCACAAACAGCAGCACGGTGCATATGGGCATGCTGTTCTCTCAAGGTCCATGCCCAGTCCCTGATCTACACACACCCTTCCCACAGATTTATAACCGATTGAGTATTACCTATCCTACATTGCATCATTAATGTACATGATATTTTACAGAGAGGAAAATGAGCAAGGGTCCCTGCCCCAAGGAGCTGACACTTGAAATTTTGACAGGGTGGGGAAACAAAACAGAGGCAAAGAAGGGAAAAGTGAAGAAAATGTGACAAGACAGAAAAAGGGGAGTAACAAGAGATGACCGTGAGCAAATTCAGCTACACTTTATTTAGGTGTTGTTTCAATTGAGGAATGGAATAAAGCTTCGTTGTTATCTGGGCTGGTAAAACAGGTGACTGAGATGGCCCTGAAAGTTTTCATTGGTTGGGGAGGGGGCTCAGTTTTCTCTATTGGGCTTTCATCCTGAATAAATATCCCGTTTTCTCATTGAACTAGTCATCCCTATATGCATATATGAAGCCACATGAACTACAAAACATTTTAGTCTGAATTTTCTGAAATACTGTGTGTGTGTTTCTCATTTTGTTTTAACAAAGCAGGATTTCTCCCACAAGTCATTGTGGTGTCCTGCATAATTGTGTGAAACTGTTAACATTTTGTCTGACATTGACACCAATTACAATGTTGTTCTGTAAGTAAGCCTATAAAAAGATCCCCATTTTTAATAAGCAAAAAAGGCTTCTTTTTCCTGGTCACCTTTAAATGTTCTATGTATCCTTCAGTTTACCAAGATAATATAATTTCTGGCCTTCTAAATGTAGGTTGGCATGCTCCCGTTTGCCTTTCAAGGCGATGTTTTAAAAGTTCATGCTATAAATTGTGTGCTCAAGGGAAGAAGTGATTCTCTCCCCATGAAATTTCTCAACTGAGTCACGAATCCCATCAAGAGTTCTGAACATCTCTTTCTCTGTCTTTATTTTCCTTGGTCTTTGTTTTTGATGGAAAAATACACGAGAGAAAGCATTTCATGATTCAGGATAGCTTTTTTTTTAGTTAGTATCTAAGGAATTAAGTAGGTGGGTTTAGGATGGCCACTATCCTTCAGCCTTAGCCCCCCATCTGGAGTACAATTGATTTAGTTTACAACGTTTTGCCAAAAAGCCAAGGGCATAGAAAAAGGGTTATTTAATGTAAAAGAGCTCTGATGCATTTCAGACCTTCAGGTCCATCTTAAGGGTATTATTTACTCCACAGTTATGTTCAGTCTCCTTTGTTATACTTACTTTACCAGCTTGCAAGGATTGCTGGGATAATTATGCGAAACTTTCTGATTTCTTTGGATTGCATCCTTACCTTAAAATTATACCCACCTCAAGATGGTTTACAACATTGTATAATAATTAAATACATTTTTTTAAAAAATGTATTTAATCAACTCCAGTGATTATCCCCTGCATGGAGAGGTGTGTGTGTGTGTGTGTGTGTGTGTGTGTGTGTGTGTGTGTGTGGAGGGGGGGGAGATTTGTATTTTGGGCTGAAGGATTAGTTCGTGGCCCTATGGTGCCACACCTCTTTTGAATCCCCAAATAGTTTTAGGATTGAAGAACAATATGTGCCTTATTTAAATCTACTTCTTGCTAAACACCCTGCCTTTAAAAAGTAGCTTGCATGATTTCTAGAGGATGTTCAGGTACCAGGATGAGGCGGACAGCAGAAGAGACAGAACTTAGCTCTGAGGGGCAATCACTGAAGATGTGTCTCAGCCTACCACTGCCTTTTGTTACCTGACACTACCAAGAGGCCGTTCTGGAAATTCTGAAAGGGGAATAAATTTTATCTTGGTTTCTGCAGAAAGGAATAATTCCATCCCATTTTCATTGGCTGCATTCTGAAATCTTTTGCAGACCGAGTGCTCAATATGCCAAATACATTGAAACACAGCAATACTTTGCAAAACACACCCATACTCATATGTGTGACCTTAATCTTCAGAGAAAGAGGCTGGGAATACCTTTTAAGATCCTCCTTCTTCAGTAAACTATTGCAAAGCTTTTATCTTACTAACCATGCTTGGTTTTTCTGCAGCATGTTTGTTTCAGAAATTGCAACAGCCCCAAAACATGGGCCAACATTGTCAGCCCCATATAGGAGAGAGGCCGGGGTATCCTGATTCACAGCTTAGTTCATGGGTAGACAGCCTGTTGCCCTCCAAATGTTGTGGACTACAGTTGCCATAATGCCTGACCATTGATCATATTGGCTTGGGCTGGTGGGAACTGTAGTCCAAAACAGCACCATGTTGCCTACCACTGGCCTAGTTACTACATTTCAAGAGCTTTCATATGGTCTTAGTTAATATAGTTTTTTTTTTACAAGGCCATATGCTAAATCCTTGAGAAATGTTTGCCATCTCTTCTCACCAGGACAAGAAATTTATGAGGGCCAGAAAAGCCTGTCTCATCCACTGGCAGAAATTAAGGATACTACCTGGCCAGATGCAAAGGAAAGGGCTCCTTTATCTTTTGTATAGTTGTATAGAAGGAAGAGTTTTGCCATGTGCAGCTTGTCAGGCAGGGGGAAATTCCCTTTTCTGAACAACTGATAAAGAGACAATGCCTGCTTTGTATCTCTCGCCACTCTGTATATATCTAACCCAGCTTTTTGTTTCAGTTTCAAAGGGGCAACAGCAATAATCATAAGTTAAGTAGGTTGAAGGAAACAATACTTTAGCTGAGATAAAGCAATAACTTGCAACTGATAAAGTAATAACTTGCCTTTCGCGCGATTAATCAATTAAACTTAAATCTGGTCTGAAATCAGTGACTCTAGCAACAGGACCAGGCAACTTACTCCTTGAAATCACGGTGATAGCTTGCTAGCCATCTCTCCGTATGCCATATTACCACTACTCCAAATGGACAAAGGGAATATTGTAGGCAGTTACAACGGCAGGGATCAGGGTTCACAAGAAGTTAGTAGGGTTCCTCCTTCTCCTATATGGCTAACTCAGGCATTGACTGAGCTGTTCTTAGATGCCCAATTCCTGTTTGTGCCCTCTTGACCACCTACGTGCCTCTAGCTCACGAGCCTCAACAATAGACATATTACCAAAATAAGGTGTCACTCCTGGTGTCACTCCCGTCACTACGTTCAACATCTAAGGTCCTCCTCTGGGTGCCTACTCCAAGAGAGGCTCGGAGTGTGGCAAAGAGGGATAGGGCCTCTTCGGTGGTGGCCCCCAGACTATGAAACAATCTCCCTGACAAGGCTCACCTGGCACCAACGCTGCTATCTTTCCGGTGCCAGGTTAAGACTTTCCTCTTTGCCCAGGCATATGGCGGCACAACTTAATCACCCACATGTTTAATTTTTTAACAGTTTTTATGTGTGTATGTTCTGTGTTTTAGAATTTTAAATTTTGCATACTCATTTTTATCTTAATTTTAGAATTTCTGTAAACTGCCCAGAGCGCTCTGGCTATGGGGGCGGTATATAAGTGTAATAAATAAAATAAATAAATAAAGGGGAAGCCACCTGTTCTTTTCTTATTCATTCTGTATTACAATTGCACACCAGAACCAGAATAGCCCAAATAACTAAAAAAGGGCAACTTTTAACTCACAGCCTCGATTATTAAAATTTTCTTTTGGCAGCTAATCAATGAAATCTTTAATCGATAGATCTACTGATTTAAACCTATTCAAGTTTGCTGCCCTAATAAAAACGTTACAGTTTGATAAAACTGAAACATTTTCTTGGGGTGTCTGAGCAGGTGTCGCCCATCTCTATTTTCCCTTTGAAATACGATGAAATGATTTTCAAAATGTCTTTGAAAGAAATCCCCCCCCCCCCGAAAGTTGGGGAAAAATCTCTTAAGGTTCTGGAATTATTGGATTCCATGTTTTGTTTTGTTTCATTTCCCAGTTTTCTAGAGAGCAGAATGATTAAGCAGAAAAGAAAAGGGAAGCTTTTGACTGCCTTGTGTGAATAACTTTCCCCTACACATTTCCTTCATTCTGTGTTTACTTGTTCTCAAAATGCAATTGTGGCTTCTGCGAAATATCCTCATTGATATCAAGCTGAATTGCTTTTGGGTGCTGCTGGTGCTTGCAATATTGATGAAGGGCAATGGCTTGAACTGTGTGGAAAGGATATAAAAATGTCACAATCTTGTTGCTTAATGGACTTTCCTGCAGGGGAAATAAGTCTTTTAAAAACAATTTCAGAAAAAGAAAAGGAAGCATGAAGTATCTTGTTGATAGTATTATAAAATCTTAAGATGCATTCTGTGAATACGGCTGTAGCAGTTGTTCATGCGTGGGGTTGGGGATTACTTACTTAATGTACTTTTCACACATTTTAAGAACAAGAGAGTACATAACATATTCAGGGCCAAACTAGGCATGATGTTAAACTTGGCGTTGTCTCTGTTTTTCTTTTCTTTCTTAAATAGCAGCTTTGCTTGGGGAGGTGTGGGGTGAATCCAGATTCGCCGACCTGGTTTGCACGTCACACTAAGCCACCATGGGTTAATTTGCCTGTGGGGCGCCGAGACATGTGCTGGCCGCCATTTTGAATATGCAGGGGTGCATCTCAGCTTGTTGTGCAAACCCAGTGTCATTGGTTATTTGAGGTTTAAACAATGGATAACCCTAGGATAATCCGTGTGTGTGTGTGTGTGTGAGAGAGAGAGAGAGAGAGAGAGAGAGAGAGAGAGCCAGCCAAGTGGAAACAGAACAAACCAGCATTTTCCAGGAAAGATGCACATGCTCCAAGTCTGGAATTAATTTTAATGGTTCTTCTTCGTGGTCTCTGTGCATCACACATATGGGCTCTGCGCCTGCGCAGGGCCAGCTTCGGAAACTTATTTATTTATTTATTTATTACATTTTTAGACCGCCCAATAGCCGAAGCTCTCTGGGCGGTTCACAAAAATTAAAACCACAATAAAACACCCAACAGGTTATATAGCTGAAATCTTTTTAGGCTGGAACCCCTCCCCCACCGTCCACTGAGCATGCTCAGGGGTTCCCGCCTAATCCCCTCAGTTCTCTTCAACCGCCTGTAGGGTCAACAGCGTTTGGAGACTTCTCTTGTATTGTGGTATTTTACCTCAGCTGAATCTACTATTTTCATCCTTTATCTTCTCTCCAGTTTTTCCAACTTTTTCTATATAGTTATAATAATAATAAAAAAGAGAAAGAGAGATTTGTTTGTTCGTTAGTTTAGCCTTGGTGCCTATGGCACACCAAGGCCTCTTCAAAAAGTGCTCCGGTTGCGGGCAGAAGATATCACAGACCGACGGACATTCCCTTTGTTTGCTTTGTTGGGGAGACGCATGTCGTTGACTCCCTTGTTGGGGAAATGCATGTCGTTGAATCCTGTTGCTTTTGCCTAAGATTCTCTAGGCAAGCCAGGAAAAACTGCTCAGACTGCTTTCGAGCGTTACTCTGAGAAAAGGCGTTGGAGGCAGTGGAGAAACCGAGAACATCTCGACGCTCCAAATCTCCTAATACAATGGAGTCTATGCCCCAACCTCCTCCCGCGTGGAGTGATGCCTTATCGGTTCCCCCCCCTCCTCCTCTCAATCTGCATCTTCAAAGGATAAGAAGATTGCTAAGAGAGTCAGAGAGCATCCTGGGGCAGAAGAACCCCAGAAGAAGATAAGCAAACTCAAGACAAAGATGGGAAGAAAAAAACATCGAAACCGATTTTGTCGGTACCGAGAAGACCGGTACCGAGCACTTCGCTACCGTGGCATGCGGCAGGGCACAAAAGCCGATACCGAGCCTTTCATTGCAAAGGTCTCCGCCGCTACCGATAAGCTCGATACCGAGGCTATCGCTACTGAGACCATACTCGATACCGAGATGTGTGACACAATCCTCACCGCCGGTATCGAACCCGCCGCTCCAGGCAGAGCACGTTACCAGCTCACTGGTACCATCCCCGCTGCAGATCATCACGGTACCGACAGATGATCCCAGCGTGAGAGCATCGGTTTTCTGAGGGCAAAATTAGAGGTTCCTCACTGGATAATTCTGTACCGGATCGGGGGCCCATTTCCCCTCGGTACCGAGAGGAACCACAGCCCATCGATACCGACGGACGTCGGTACCGACAAGTGCCCCAGCAACCGTCGATTGATACCGAAGGCTATCGGTACCTCGTTCAGGTCGCCAGTATGCCACCCATGGCGAACGACCTATGTCCCCTCCAAGAATGCGGGACTGTTACGCTGATTGGCAACCTCCCCAGTATCCTCCATATTATTATGAGGATTGGGGACACAGAAGGCACCTAGATTACTATAATCAGTACCCACAACCACCCTCCGACGATGTCATGGCCATGCCACTGCTGCCTCTACCATCGGTACTGAGGCGTGCTCCGCAACGGACGCAAACCGCAGTACCAACCGCGTGGTACCGTCGCAAACATTGCAGACGTGTTGCCTACATCAGACGTGGGATTGGATGTTTCATCGGAGGAGGATTACCAATCGGACTCCTCACAAGATACATCACCGCCAGATGACCTCGTGGTCACTGCAGACGTGGTGTCCCCTTCAGAGGACTTAGCAAACTTTACTGATCAGGTACAAAGAATGGCAACGTCCCTAGGGACTCACCCAACCTGCAGAGAAATTTAATGACCCAGTTTACGATGATGTATACTGTGGGTCATCAACCCCAGTGGCTATTCCATATTTGCCTGTGCTGCTGCGCACAGCGCAACAATCATGGAAGCTGCCCTCCTCTATGCCACAACGTCGAGGAGGCTAGACAACATATATTTTATAAGATGCAGGACTAAATTGTCCCGTTCCTATTTACATACAAATAATGCACCAGTGGACAAAGAAGGCCGTAGGTTGCACAGCCTGGGGAGAAGAGTATACTCTTCTACAGCTTTATCCCTTCATGTGCATAATTACCAAGCCACAATGGCAAAACGTAAGCTCTTTTTATGGGGGAAGATTACATCTCTCTCTGGATTCTTGCCAGATGACCAAAGGGAACTGGCAGATGTTTTTGTACTGAGGCTATGAGACTTTCTCGACAATAGCTTAATACAGCACGCCATGCTACGGACTGCGCCTCAAAGCCATGGTAGTTTCCATTGCGCTACGAAGGCATGCGTAGCTGAGGTCCGCAGGGCTGTCCCAGTAGGCACGCACCCGCATAGAGGACCTTCCGTTCGATGGAAGCCAGATCTAACCACTACTGTTAGAGTCCCCATGGCTAGTCTCCTCAGTAGCAATAATAACTAGGTTCTTCAGTACACTGAAGCCTCTCGGTACCGAGACTTGCAACAATATAACTAGCTTCTTCAGTGCCTAGCCTGTGACCTCTCGGTACCTAGATTGAAGCCTCTCGGTACCGAGACTTGCAACAATATAACTAGCTTCTTCAGTGCCTAGCCTGTGACCTCTCGGTACCTAGACTGCTCTCAATACCGAGAAACAATATAACTAGCATCTTCAGTGCCGAGCCTGAAGCCTCTCGGTACCGAGTCTGGCAACAATATAACTAGTTTCTTTGGTACCAAGAATGAATCCCACAATGCCGAGACTGGCAACAATGTAGCTTCTTCGGTACAGACTGGAGCCCTCGATACCAACAGTGGCAATTACATAACTAGCATCTTCAATGCAGACGCTGGAGTTCTCTATGCTGACACTGGCAATGAACATAACTGGCTTTTTTGGTACCAAGGTTGAAATTTTTGGTACTGAAAATGACAATAACATAACTGGTTTCTTCGGTACCAAAGCTGGAACCCTTGATACCGAGATTGGCAATAACATTAATAGCTCTTTGGTACAAACGCTGAGACTCTTGATACCAAGAGGGCATCTCGCATGCAGCTTCAATGTCAGAGGATGAGATGTAATATCTCTCCCCTCCAAAGCCAATGGACATCTGTCCACCACATCAGGCAGTGTATACCTTGCAAGCTAACCACCTATTTCAAGGTCCCCATTCCAGAGTCTCTACGCTCTGAGTGCTTTGCTTTCAATGGAGAGCGTTTTATTACCATGATGTCTGATGTCATCATTCTTGGGGCTCCCCCCCCTTGGAAGAGGAGGGCATACAATGTTAAATGGGCCACGTCTCCTGAGAATACCATACAAGCATGGATACTGGCTTTAGTACCGTGATGGGGATACGTACAACCGTGATCACTGTCATTGCGACCGATACACAGGGCTCAGTTGTTACAGCCACAATGCGTCAGCACAATTACTTAGCTCTTCCCCATTCCACCCCCATTCCATGGGACATTAGGAGATCAACTTGGGGAAGATGAGTTAGAGCATAAGAATAGACCTGATTCCCTTCAATCCTTTGAGGACTATCAGTCGGTCTCAACATTGCTCTCTTCTGCATCACCTACACAGGGCAGAACCTCCTTTGGAGGACTTATACCACTTCCTGGTCATTGAGGATGACCAGGCTTGGTATTGAGACACATAACTAGGTAAATAAAGTGCAGGTTTTTGTATCTCATGCTGTATGTACTGAGAAGCCAACTCCAGTGTCAATATTTTTCCTCCCAGCACTGCTTCTGACAGTTAAAAATTCCTGGAAGGGCCCTTCTTTGATGGCTCTGACATTGGAAAGTGCAGAATCTTTACATAAGGTCCAGTAATGGACATGGGTTTTTTTCTTTATGCACCCGTGTTCCAATTCTATATTAGTTCAGTTAGCCCCAAGGGGAGTTTTCAGAACATATTCATCTACTTTGGGCCCCACAGTCATACACTATCTAGTTATGATGTCCAGATACAACTTTTCCTTTTGTCAGCAACTTTACATGACCCGTCACTTCACTGTGAGTTGAGAGCGATGGTGCGCGCTCTGGCGCTTCGCATGCATACCTATGATTAGCAGGTCTTACTCTGTGAACTAGATTGAGGACCTACCATCCGATGGTGAAGAATTGTTCATTCTCATTGCTCATCTCGTTTCCTGCATCAGAATCAGCAAATTACAGATGACACACTGTCTTTCTTAATGCTGCTCCTCAAGAAGGGAGTAGGTTTTGCCCCATACACATAAAGTATGCATACTTCCATATAGCCATTCAGAACACTCGCCAGAGGTACCTTGGGTTTATCATAGGTACCGATATGTCCCTGTTTGGGTGCGTCTATGGACCTAAGCACAGCCCACCGAATGTTTGCAAAATATATGGCAGTTCATTTGCCTACACAGGGAGAAAGTCTACCTATATTTAGACAACTGGCTTCTAGTGGCATCTTAGAAGAGGATGCTATCGAAGGCAGTGGGAGTAATCCTCAATTTATTGAGCTCTCTGGACCTCATAGTAGAAACCACAATGTTAGACTGTCAATCCTTACCCCCTGATATATGGGACATAATTCTAGCAGCTAAGAAACTAGCGACTAGAAAGTCATATGCTACCAAATGGGAAGCTCACTCCTCCTTTGCACTAAGCAGGAATGAGAAACCCCTTTCAGAGCCTATTTCCACCATCCTCATTTTCCCTTTTTCCTTGTTAAAAGAGGCCTTAAGTTTCCTCACTTAGAGTTTATCTGGCAGCGATTCTGCCTCACATTTATGGATTCAGGGCTGTTCGGTCTTCACTCATCCACTGGTTAAGCGCTTTATGAAAGGGATGAAAGATACAGTTCCACCCCTTCGTTCCTTTGTTCCGCAATGGAGCTTTTCCGTGGTGCTCAAAGCACTGTCTGCCAAGCCTTTCGAACCGTTGGCAAAGACAGATTTGCGTTTAGCGACATTAAGGTGGTATTCCTTGTTGCCATAACGTCTGCTAGATGTGCATCAGAGTTAGCGGCACTCCGTATGGACTCACCTTATACGAGTTTTCATGCCGACAAAGTGGTCCTTAGACCGGACCCAGCTTTTTTCCAAAGGTTGTTTCTCCTTTCACCTTGGGCAGGATTTTACTCTGCCAAGCTTTTTCCTTGCGCCGACAACTCTTCTTGAGTCAACACTACATACGCTGGACAGAACAGTGACTCTCCGGAGATCCCTAAGATTTTTTGTTTGTTATGGGTCAAACAAAAGGGACTCCAAGCATCTCCGCAGAGAATATCTGCTTGGGTTTTTTCAGACTATTAAATTAACCTATGAACTTGCTGGCCCCCCACTGAAGGGGAAAGTGCGCTCCCACTCCACCAGAGGAGGGGCCACTGCTACAGCTTTTGAAAGAGGTATTGCCATACCGGACCTCTGCAAAGCGGATACCTGGTCGACACCTCTGACTTTTGCCAGTCACTACCGTCTGGACATCAGAGCGTGTAGAAACTGTGCCTTTGGGAGTGCCGTCTTATCGGCAATCCGTTGAATTTTCATCCATCACCTGACACCACCCACCTCCGGATAGTCAGCTTGTTATTCGCCCATATGTGTGATGCACAGAGACCACGAAGAAGAAAGACAGGTTGCTTACCTGTAACTGTAGTTCTTCGAGTGGTCATCTGTGCAGTCACACAACCCTCCCACCGTCCCCACTATGGTGTCATTATTTTTTGATTACCTGGTGGTTCACCTCAGTGAGACTGTTTAGGCGGTTTCAGGAACTGAGGGGATTAGGCGGGAACCCCTGAGCATGCTCAGTGGACGGTGGGGGAGGGGTTCCCGCCTAAAAGACTTTCAGCTAGAGAAGTTTCCGGAGCTGGCCCTGCGCAGGCACAGAGCCCATATGTGTGACTGCACAGATGACCACTCGAAGAACTACAGTTACAGGTAAGCAACCTGTCTTTCTCGTTTAACAAGAATTCAGGAGGAGTGGAATGTAGGGTACAAGGAATCCATGGATCAGCAAAGGAATAAAAAGGGAAAAGCCACTTACAATACAAAGGAAGGTTTCACTTGTTCAAAGTGCAAGATTTTGTCAGGATAGGATTTTTACCTAGTCAATTCAAAATTGGCTTAGTTAATCCCTTTGCTTCCTAGCCAGGGTCTCCCCCACTCCAGTAAAGCTATGAGCAATGTTTGGGCTATTTTCACTGGCTCTACACCTGTATAAGGCACTGCTGACTTCAAACTGGAACTCTGACCAATAGAGCCTGAGTGCCTGCCACCACCATGGCAGCTGGTTAGTCTGATTTCTGCTTCACTGTCACTGTCACCAGAGATGGCTGGAAGGTGGTCTCCATCCTCTAATTTGCCAGAGATCGGGTGATACAAAGGGGATGATAATGGTCCTATCATGTTTGGGTCTAAAAACCTGCTGATTCTGGCTTTTCATTGCTCAAATGGACTCTCTACTTGACTGCTTGCCTGTCTCCAAGCCACCAGCCCTGACAATCTACCTGGGATCAGTTTGTCCTGAGAGTTCTGATTGTCATGGCAAATTGCCATGTAATTCAAGCGAATGCTTTTTTGTTGGATGTCAAAGTTGATAGAATAGGGTAGCAAGCCTAGTTTTGAGGAACATTAATTGTTGCAGTTGGTGGCGATGATTTATTTCACAACCTTACTTCAATACTTCATTTAGAGTGCAGTTCTGTGTGCTTTTAGACAGGAAAGAGCCTTACAGCTCCCAAGATTGAATGGCTGGCCTGGGAATGCTGGAATTGTAGGACTTTTTACTGTCTACATCTGCATAGGATTGCGCCTTTACGGTGCAATTATTATTTTTTCTATCTGGACATGCATAGGATTGCTCCCTTGTTTTTTCCAACTACAGTAAGGAAAAAAGAAGCCCCCCCCCCCGAAATGAATGTCCAATTTATTAAGTACTTTATTAAGTACGTTTAAGTACTTTAAATAATATTGCTGATTGTGAAATCCTACTTTAACCTTTAAATTCTCTGTGAAAGGTGTGCATGGTTGAGACACACTCTGGAGCCAGCTGACCTTTCTGCTGCTCTGTTTCCCTTGCGCTTTGAAGAACTTCATCAGTTTCCATTTTCATGCTGTGCTCACAGACTGGACAGCTTGAAGAGGCATTAGGACTGCATGTAAATAACATAGCTATGTGTTGGGGATTTTAAACACTTCTCATAATAACCTTCAAGGAGAGAGATTGCAAGGTTATTTTGAAGCGGCTCTGAGCAACCCATCTCAGAATTAAATATTTAGCACAACTGCACAAAATTCCAATTACATAACATTCAGGAGTGTTATACACTGATTTTGAATTCACTGAGTATGTAGAACAGCAGTGATTGAAGGATATTGCACATTGGTTGCAGAACAGTCATCTTTCTGTCTGTCTCTTGAGCTTTCCTTGCGCAGAGGAGAAAGTGGTGGAGCGGGGCAGAGTAGTTACACCTTTAGATTCATGCTGACATTCTGACATTGTTTAGAATTACGCTGGCTTCTTATGGAATGATCTAATTAGTGGGTTAAACATCATTGCACTATCCAGGGTTGCTTGTCCTTTGCAGACTTCCAAATTCCCTTATCTTACAGCCACCATATGGGAGGTTGTTTAATAGGCTGCTTTCCTGCTGCTTTTCAGTGTGCAATTTAACATTGGTATTGATAAGTGGGTGCTTCATTACCATCCGCTGGGAAACTCCAAAATAAATAATAACAAATCAGGCTCTTCAAACACATTATTGTTTTCTTTGTGGCCTTGGAGATAATTTGAAAGTGCCTGTGGTGGTCCTAAGATCAAGAATGACTGATCTAAACAAATGCAAAATCCCCTGAGTAACAAAATATTTGCCACTGTCATGCAAAACTAGCATGAGTAGCAGACACTTAAAAGTAAACACTGCTAAATCTGATTTAAAGTATCATTGAAGTGGCAGTGCAAGGGCTGATCCACACATTATGGTTTTATACCTAAAATGGTTTGTGTACACCTGAAAATATAATGTGTGAATCATGCAAGTATACAGTCGTCTGAGAGCCAGGATTGGCTGCACATTTCTTTCAGCTGCATAGTTGCTCACAAGCCCAGGTTTTCTGCTATATGTTATACGGAAAGGCCTCCAATGTGGTTGAAGCTGGTAGGGTGCAAAAACTTAAGAAAGGCACAATGGAGGATTTGCTGCTTGGGGCATTTGGAGCACATTAGAAACATGCTCTAAAATGTAGGAGAATACTGATATAAACTAGTAATAATATGAACAACCTTTGGTGTTAAGCCCAGATTGCTGTACTTCCTTGTTGTTTCTTGAATGCCACTGTGTCCTGGGGCCCCTCAGCAACTCCTTAAGAGGCCCACCTTCCTTCTTTTGCCTTCCCCTTCCCAGTAATGTGGGGTGAGTGACACTCTGGATGCTTGTGGCTTAACACAACTGTTTATTAGTGAATTAAAACAAGCAAATTACAGTTAAAGGTATTTAGTCAATAGAGCTGAGCGATACAAAAGGCAGTAAAAGGGAATACAAGTTGCAAAACCCCTAAGCTGCACCTAGACTTCTTCCGGCTGCTTCTTTCTGCTCCTTCCTCATACTCTGCCTTCCCACCTTTCTTGGCCTGGATTTCTCCTCTCTGTTTATACCCTCTTTCCCCAAAACGGAAAGTACTGTTTGAACCTTGAAGAAATGAAACTTAACTGGAGAAATTAAACTTAACCAGAGAAATAAAACTACTCTCAGGGATATCCCCTCCCAATAGAAAAGCCCCAGGCCTCTAAGACTGACTTTATTACCTTGCCTCTGTAGGCCTCAAACCTTCACAGTCACTCTCATACTTCCAATATACAATATAATCTAAATTTGTTAATCGTTCACATTTAAAAATATGTTCACATATAATAAAGGGCTTTTAAAAAATACACTTATTATTTGCAAAAGAAAAAATGAGTATGTTTTTACAAGATCATTATAGTTGCTAAACTGCTTTCTTTATGTCTTTGACAAAACAAAGAATCAAGAACAGCCTCATGTTTCAGAGAAGTGTGAATGTGTTATGAAAACACACACAATGTCTTAATCATTTGTCCTGGAAGCAGACCTTAGACGGTATTCTACTGACAATGAAGTGATCTGGTTAGTAAATGCCTTCAATTAACATTGTCTTGCTATAGAGGGAAGCTTTTTGTCCTCCTTTCATTGTTACATTGAAGCATTCTTATTCTGAAGTTTTTATTGCAGCAGGACTGCTTAATTAGAATCTTGCCACTTGAACCCATTTAGGCTGCCAGTGCCTTGGTGCCTAGTGGTTATCACAGATGCTCACTGTATATTGTCTTCATGCAGGGAAAATATAATTGCGGTCCTGGATTATGAAGCCACTGTTGTCAGGCGTAAAATGCCTGTATCGTTTACTCTGCCAGGGAAATTTTAGTTCTACAGAACATATATTAAAGACATTGTTTCGGATATAGTGAAGCACAAATTAACCCTAAAACTGCAGGTGATAGATATGACCCCCAAAAGCTTCTGAGATCAGTGGTTCTTAAAGAGAGAAGCAACATGCGCCTCCATGATTCAGATGGCTTCTCTGTTTCTGTCAGAATGCCCATGCATTCCCTCTCAGGGCACAGGAAGATGATAAGAAATATGAGACTGCTACCCCAAATGGTAGGCCTATGTTTTGTTCCAGCCTGTGTACTGCAATGCAATGTGTCCTTGCAGCCTTTTGCTGGGTATTTCCCAGACTGCCTCTAGCATGGACTGGGAAATGCTCAGCATAATGGTATGTGGAGGACTCGAGGCAGGTTAGAATCTGAAAGATAAAAGGTTATCAAGAGATCTGGGGTGATTACAGCAGGTTGTACTGCTAGTTCAAACTATCAGCTGTATTTGAAAAAAAAATGTTTAAGTGGAATAGTTGCAAACTTGCATTTCTTTTGGAAGTATTGAGAAGCCCCATTCTATGTCCCCCCACCCCCAAGTCTTAAGAAGAGCTCTGCTCTGGGGCCACCAGCATTTTCTATAGCCCTGGTGAGGAACGTGGTGTTCTTGGTGCTGCTGCCAGTTCAGCAGTGATTGTCAAACCATGGTTTGATGCTTGGGCGTGCCCCAACAGGCTCATACACTCCCTCCTTGTGATGATGTCTGCTTTCTCCTGTCTTTTCTGCGACATGTCCCTAACCAACAGACATGCCCAAGCTTGTCCAGATGTGTCCCAGTCACTGTAGGCACCTAAATCTACACAAATAGCCACTGCAGGCACCAAAACCTACTATACATCTAAACTTTGACTCTTCCTCTTCCTGCTCCCCCACAAAAAAACTCAGCCATATATTAGTTAAGGTACAAGCAAGAATCACCTGGAGGATGCACCATCCCCTCAGGCTATTGATTGCTCAGTTTGAATTTCCAACCCTTCTCTGGAAGTTGCCCACCCCCAGAAATGCTTTAGAAGGGGGTTGGAGAAAATCCTGGAGAAGAAGGCTATCAATGCCTACTAGGCCTGCTGTCTATGTGCTACCTCCAGTATCAGAGGCAGTAAGCCTATGTGCACCAGTTGCTGGGGAATATGGGCAGGAAGGTGCTGTTGCAGTCATGTCCTGCTTGTGGTTCTTGGTTCACAGCTGGTTGGCCACTGCATGAACGGAAAGCTGGATCGATGGATCCTCAGTCTGATCCAGCATGGTTCTTAGGTTCTTAAGGGTTGCACGCTGCAGTGCCTTGCCTCCCCCATGAATAGCAGAAGCCGTATAAATCATGCCGAGTAAGAAAAATTATGCAAAATGCATAATATATGATCACAGAACCCACCATTTCTTGAAGTAGGAACTGATCTCCCTTAGCGCAGTTGCAAATAGTGACTTTTTTCCAGAGGTCTACTATGGAATAATTTCCCCAAATGGAGAATGAATCTTGTAAATAAAATGTCAGAGTTAATTCATACAAATATTATATAATGATGAATGCAAACGTTGTGGCTAATACATGTTCTTTTGTTGTTGTTGTTCTCTTCTCCTTTTCTTTTGGATAAGCAAGGGTTTAACAAGTTTGTCAGCTTTAAACAAGTCAGAAGAGCCCTTAAAACCAGCCAAGCTGTCATATATATTTTTTCTTGCTCCTGACTTCTTGACAAGTCTAATGTGATCTCAAAGGGAAGCCTGACAGGCCCAGTCAGAGTATCTGAAGAATGCAGTTAGAAGGAACATTGTTTGGTTGGAAACCACAAAACACTCTAAGGATTTTCACTCATCCTATGAAACCCCTCTTGATTTTTCAGATATTTCACCTGAGGAACTTCCAGATTGTTTCAGGCAAAATCTGGTGACAATTGGAAGGACATTGTATTCTGTTAGGTTCAATTTCTGATGCAGACGTGGTTGTCTGTCTGGTATGGACAATTATCCCAATCTCCCTTATCTAGTTCAGTCTGATTTATTTTCCAGTTGAGAAAAAGTATTAGGACTGGATGTGCAAACACTTGAGCAAGCCAGGTAAAGTAAGTGTGTGTGTGTGTGTGTGTGTGTGTGTGTGTGTGTGTGTGAAACTAGGCTGAACACACATCTGCATATGGGGGCCTGTCAGGATTGCAATTTCTTTAATCCACTGAGCATATTCAATGCTTAACTGCACATTCCCATCCACAACAAATGCAACTAGTCAAAACACACATGTTGCTGACTAGTGTAAAGTGCATCAGTTACTGCAACTGCCTTTTCAGGGAAGGGAATTTCATGAATCCCTTATGCACATAATTTGTAAAGAAAAGCAAGAATATCTGAGATTTTCCACAGACATTCCATGAATACCCAAGATCACGTGGAGGTAAAGCAAAAAGGGCTGTGATTATAAACACAGGTTTGGCACATTGATAAATGACAACCCAAGGGATATGTGGGGCTTTCTCCCCGCTTGAAGACATGCTGGTGGTCTTGTGAAAAATTCTTTTGGCTCCCCTTGAAATACTTCAGATGCTTTGCTTGCAAAGAAGATTCCAGAGTTGATTTTAAATTTACTTTAGGTGAAATTTGGGTGGCAGCTCGACTCTTTAGCATAAGGACAGGAAATAAATTGCTGTCCATCTTTTCCATTGTAAGAGCAACTCTAGCCCTATTTGGGAGTTCAGAAATGACCTGTCTCTATATGCCAGTTGGGAGCGGGGCCGGGCAGCTCTACCCCAGGTGCTGCTCTTTGTGAGCTTGCCTCACTTCTGCAGACATTTGCACTATATGTGCAAATGGCTGGAGGTGGGTGGGTGGGGCTGCATAATGGGTGTGGCCTCACTCTCTGCTTGTGTGTAGAGGTAAGACCCTTTCTAAATGACTGGGCATGTTTAGCCTGGAGAAGAGAAGATTGAGGGGGGACATGATAGCACTCTTCAAATACTTAAAAGGTTGTCACACAGAGGAGGGCCAGGATCTCTTCTTGATCCTCCCAGAGTGCAGGACACAGATTAATTGGCTCAAGTTACAGGAAGTCAGTTTCTGGCTGGACATCAGGAAAAACTTCCTGACTGTTAGAGCAGTATGGCAATAGAACCAGTTACCTAGGGAGGTTGTGGGCTCTCCCACACTAGAGGCTTTCAAGAGACAGCTGGACAACCATCTGTCAGGGATGCTGTAGGGTGGATTCCTGCATTTTGCAGGGGGTGGACTTGATGGCCTTTTAGGCCCCTTCCAACTCTACTGTTCTATGACTGGCTACGGCTTCTGGAGCTCAAGATACCAGCCAATACTGAATCAGAATTGATCCAGAAGTGAAATAATTGCCCAGATCCTTTTTGACCTGTGGGATCATGGTTAACATGCCCTAGTTTTTATTGCCTATGGGCTGAATAATATCTGGTATTTAACACTATTTGGGTTTTTTCCAACCCAACAATACTTAAGCTCAGCTGAGGGTGTTAATGATACTATTTTTGTGCCCATTTTGGAAAGCAAGAGCATGAAGAGAGGCAGTATCAGTAGCTGCCTTTTATTGTTGTGACTGTAACGTCCTTTGTGCCATAGACAAATAAAATGTATTTTCAAAGCACATTTCAGTAACTTGACCTCCCCCACCCAACTGTGGGAGTCCTTGCTCCTTCTAATCAGCCAATGTTAGTACATTTTTTTAAAATGATGGCACAGGTTCGGAGTTCACTGGTGTATTAGGTCCGCAAGAACTAATAACACTCTTACTCCCATATCCCAGCCAAAAACATGACTGAGATGCGTCCAGATAATCAGTATTGTCCAGATACATCTGGAGATAGTGCCACCATTTTCATGATCACCCAACCTAGAATGGTACATTTGAGACTAGCCTATAGTTAGGCATATCCCCTGGGTCAAGGAAAGGTTTCTTTAGTAAAATCCTATTACAGCCTCTTACCCCTCCTGTAAAGATGCATTAATCACTTCCCCTGAGCCAGGTCATCAATCCTGCATTTGCTGATTTAACCAACCAAGAAGACAAGTGCAGACGCACATTATTTCCAATGCTGTGCCCACATCCTTGAGCTCTACAAGCTGAAAAGGATCCAACACCATTGGACAAATGGCTGCTGAGGTTCTGTCAGTATGATCTGGCCTAATATTGGCATCCAGGCTGAGGAGAATCCAAGTGACTTTACCTGCAAACAACAAACCAAATAGTTTGTAGTGGTCTTGCTCCCCTTTTCCAGCATCCTGGCAAAGGAGGCCTCGCACAATGTGGAGATGCATAGCCGATCTTTTCCATGGAGACGCAATGGTCTTTCACCTGTGTTTGGTCAAGTTTGTCTTGAGTGTTTCCCCAGTGATGCTTTAGCCAATCAAGTGATCTGATAGTTTTATGTATTGGTCATAGAATAGCCGAGTTGGAAGGGGCCTATGAGGCCATCGAGTCCAACCCCCTGCTCAGTGCAGGAATCCACCCTAAAGCATCCCTGACAGATGGTTGTCCAGCTGCCTCTTAAATGACTCTAGTGTGGGAGAGCTCACAACCTCCCTAGGTAACTGATTCCATTGTCGTACTGCTCTAACAGTCAGGAAGTTTTTCCTGATGTCCAGCTGGAATCTGGCTTCCTTTAACTTGAGCCTGTTATTCCGTGTCCTGCACTCTAGGAGGATCGAGAAGAGATCCTGGCCCTCCTTTGTGACAACCTTTTAAGTATTTGAAGAGTGCTATCATGTCTCTCCTCAGTCTTCTCTTCTCCAGGCTAAACACGCCCAGTTGTTTCAGTCTCTCCTCATAGGGCTTTGTTTCCAGACCCCTGATTATCCTGGTTGCCCTCCTCTGAACACGCTCCAGCTTGTCTGCATCCTTCTTGAATTATGGAGCCCAGAACTGGACGCAATACTCTAGATGAGGCCTAACCAGGGCCGAATAGAGAGGGACCAGTACCTCATGCAATTTGGAAGCTATACTATTAATGCAGCCCAAATAGAATTTGCCTTTCTTGCAGCCATATCGCACTGTTGGCTCATCTTCAGCTTGTGATCGACAACAATTCCAAGATCCTTCTTGTTTGTAGGTTGTTTCTGTATTTCATATAAAGCTTTTTATTATATATGGGAAACCCAAATGGGTGAAAATGTCTCTGACTGCAGTTTGAACATTCTCTGGCCTGAAGCTTTTCCATCACTTTCTTTATTTCTGCAATGCTTGTTTAGACTTATTGTGCTTATCAGGCTGTTTTCCTTAGAATATTTTCAAAGGAGTTGCTATTGGGGAGAATCACATCTGACAGTCTTCTAAGATGCACTCCTATTCATGTCAGACAGAAAAAAACACCTACATTGTCGGCCCTTTTTCTGTCTAAACATGTATAGTCCTAGGAGCCCTAGTAATCGGTTTTGTCACTAGATGTCACAGTTTACAGTTGTTTCTTATTTTAGGAGGACAATATGGTTTTCTGTCACTAGGTGATGCTGTTTGAGTCTTTTGCCTGTAAGGACTGATGGTGTGTCTGAAAAGATAAAACAACAAAACAATACATAAATTCCACTTATATTTTTCAATGCAGAGACTGAATTGTTGCTTCTGCTTAGCAATGTCACACATTTTCTTTTTTTCTTTTTGCATTTACCTAGAGTTTACATGCTAATAAGAAAATATTTTGTCCTCTAAAACATATTTTCAAATTTCTGTATGTGAGAACAATGCTGACTAAAAATACAAATTGTGTGCAAAATACAAATTTTCTCTGTAGTCATGGAGCATAAAGTGTGAAAAATCTGTTCCATTGCAAAGTTAGTTCTAAGTGTATAGAGATGGTGTCATTTGGTTCATAGTTGAAGAATATCGATGGTGCAATGCTCTCATGTGTGACACAGAGCTGCGACTGTATAATCAAAATGGCTGCCATAATAAAAAGAAAAATGTCACTATCTTGGTAGCTATTCCACAAATATTAACGTGTAAGCTGTTGTTAGAAAGGTATCTACGTAAGCTAAACAAGGGCTTCTTATAATTTGTAATGAATATCTTTTGTTTTCTAGAGAAAAAACTGGTGGAAAATGGTTGAATAACATTTTTGGAGATATTGTGAATAATGCAAGAAAAATACTTCGTTTAGTTATTGCATTCATTTTAGTTATTAAGCTTTTACTTATTTACTCATTTGTTATAATTTACTTTAGGTACACATTTTCATTTGTGTAACTCGTATTTTTGTTTGCCATTGATTTCTATAGGAGACTCAGCCAGTCTTCTGCTGCCAGTTATCTGAGGTATACAGATAATTGATGGGAAGACCTGGGTCGCTATTTGCATCTGGTTTTGGAGGCATTCAGTAACAGTAAGAGTGAATGTCTAAAGCTCAGTGTGATGTGAGATTGACCCCTCCCATGACTTCCTTGTGAATTCCAGAGAACTCGGGAGAGGGGCGTCTGCTCAACCTGGCATAAAGTGAGACTCCCTATTCCCCCAAGTTCTTTAATGCAGGGAGGGAGCATGTATCCGTGCTGGGCTTTCAGGGGCAGGTGGCCAACAGAGAGAGATTAATTGCAGGCTGCCTGATTATCTGTTTGCCACATCACCACAATGTTCACCACATTGCAGATGTGATCATGGTGGCTTTGAAAACTTCCTTGATTAATTTCAGGTGCATATATAGAGATTGTGTGGTTGTGCTGAAGTGTGGTTGCCTAGGACAGAGCTTTGTGGTCTTCCAAAACATTACGCTCTTCCCCCTGTGCTTGAAGAATCAGACAAAGTCACCCAGTACACTTCCTCGTGGCACCCCATTCCTTTCAACGCCCTTAAAACCTGGGGTGGGGTTAAGGCCTTTGGAAGTGGTTGCAAGCTTTCCAGTTTGTGTTTAGCCTGAGAATAATACACATTTCCATGGTAAGCAGTCTTCTTCATTGCACTGTTATAGACTTTTAGATCTCCCTCTGCCCCAATAATACACACATCGTGTGAGGATTAGATCCTTTAAGAAGGATGCTGGAAATCAGTTTGGGAGGTCAAGTCAAAGATACTGCATCAGCTAACTCTAAATGCTGATTGCCCTCTGCACGCCTGAGAGATAAGAATAGACGAAATGAACAGAACACAATGCTATTTCTGGCTCTGTCTGAACTCATAATTATCCTTCAGGGTTACCATTGATATTTTGATTAGATTCCATTACAGCTCAATATATAATGAGAAAAGGTATTGAGCAGACATTATCAGTGAGCAAAGTAACAGCGGTACGAAACTGTATTCTCAATAATCCACAGAGAATAAAGCACTCCAAAGCTGCAAAATACATCAGTTTAGCTCACTTTGCAAGATTGTGCTTGATGCTAATAGAGCACATGGATTCAAATTGTGGTCTCTTATTCATCTCTTATTGATTCTGACATAAGCCTTGCAAGATTGCCTCTTAAATTTCCACTCTGATTTCATTTATTGTAACGTTATTGGGGGCGTGGGGATCTATAGCACCCCATTATGCATTTATGTATGTAATTCAGCATTGCCCTCCTGCTAATCTCCTTTTTAATTTCTGGGCAATTTCTAGCAGGCTGTTCTAGTGTAGTGGCTAGAATGATGATGGACTGAAGGGAGTTCAAATCCTAAGTGTCACTATCTCTCAGCCTAACTTAGCTATGGAATTCAAGTGAAGGGGGAAAGGTTATAATTCTCTGTCTGGCATCCTGAGTTCCTTGGAGGAAGGGTGGAATACAAATAAATGCAAATATTGATAAAAGAATAAAATGGAACAAAGCTACAATCAGCTTATTTCAAAGGACCAAGAGAAAACTCAAATCAAAACAGTTTGGAAGGTTTCTAAACAATGCTTGGGTGCCAGACAAAGAAAGATTCACTATAATGGGGCAACTTTGTGAATTCTTTCATTGATGCAGATAGAAAAAATATATGCAGAAGAATTGCAAGCTGGTATGTCAGCTCTTGCGAGCATCTGTTTGTGGGCAGAAGGACCCAAGATTGATTCCTGGCATCTCCAGTTTAAAAATAGGATGAGGAAGCAGGGGATGGGGGGAGAACCTTTTCCTCCTGAGACCCTGGAGAGCCACTACCACTCATAGTAGATAATACTGGGCAGAGTAGGCAAATAGCCTGCAGTGTGGGTTGGTAGTTGCAATTTTGGTGGGGCTTTTAATTCATTCTGGGTTTCAGTCAGAACCAGCCAGAAGTTTAAAGGAGCTATCCAAGGTGCTGAACCCTATCCTCAAACTAGGTTCAGCACCTTAGATAGCCCTTTTTAGTGTTCTGCATAGTTCTGACTGAAACCCAGAATGAATTCAAAGCCCCACCAAAATTGGAAGAAGGACGCAGACAAGCTGGAGCGTGTTCAGAGGAGGGCATCCAGGATGATCAGGGGTCTGGAAACAATCCTATGAGGAGAGATTGAAAGAACTGGGCATGTTTAGCCTGGAGAAGAGAAGATTGAGGGGAGACATGAGAGCACTCTTCAAATACTTAAAAGGTTGTCACACAGAGGAGGGCCAGGATCTCTTCTCAATCCTCCCAGAGTGCAGGACACGGAATAACGGGCTCATGTTAAAGGAAGCCAGATTCCAGCTGGACATCAGGAAAAACTTCCTGACTGTTAGAGCAGTACGACAATGAAATCAGTTACCTAGGGAGGTTGTGGGCTCTCCCAGGCTAGAGGCATTCAAGAGGCAGCTGGACAACCCTCTGTCAGGGATGCTTTAGGGTGGGTTCCTGCATTGAGCAGGGGGTTGGACTCGATGGCCTTGTAGGCCCCTTCCAACTCTGCTATTCTATGATTCTATGGAACTATGAACCTGCACTGCAGTCCATTTTTCTGCTACTCCTTTTTTCATGAGCTCCAAGATATTCCTGCCTTGAGCAGGGGGTTGGACTCGATGGCTTTATAGGCCCCTTCCAACTCTACTATTCTATGATCCTATTCTATGATTCTACATTGGTCCTGCTGAAATTAAGTTCTGGATATAAAGCTTACCATACCACGTTGACTGTCCAAGCCCCTCTATGTTTGTCTTCTGGTCTCCATCTTTCCGAAATACATATGGGCCTTCTGATTTTCCTGGCCAAGTTTTGTTCTGTTCTGTGAGGGAAAGAGACACTTGTTCTTGCATGAACAGCCATTAATCAATTTCTTCAGTTGGTGGTTGCTGAAAGATGACTGCCCAGCCCATGGTTTCATTTTTTAGGCCATCCCTGGGGATGACATTTCATGCTGATTGCAGGTGATGATGCTACATGTGCAGGCAGAGGCAGAGATGCTTGGGGCTGAGAGGAAAGAGAGATGTTTTTGAAAGCTAAGGGGCCTAACTGAGAAATACTAAGGTGTTACACACTTTTCATGTTTTAATCAACATTTTGCTGCAAGAGGCTAGGTAGAATGGAACGTTAGTGAAATATTGATCTCTGTGTGCAAGATAATTGGAAAGCTTTTGTTCCTAGGACAGACAAACATTACTAGTTTTGCATGACTGCACCTAAAAGATTGTTCAAAACTGTAGAAGCTCCATTGAGCTTTTTAACTGAGAAGTCTTTTATGTAAGAAAGAACAAGTATCTGTGATCTCAAAATCTGTTAGTTCACAGTAAACAGCAGTGATTGTTTCTCTTCCCATTTTACTGCAGAACTATCTATTGCTTGACTATGGGAGGAAATAAATGTTCATAGATAGATGAAAATAAAGGTGATTAACATTGTTCAGTACATTTGTGGGTTGGCTGTGGGGCTGTGCCTGTTGCTATGCCACTTCTGAAGTGCAGCTCTGCCATCTCCATCCACAAGTTGGGAGGGTTCCAGGACGCGAGGAAGCCCTATTTGCATCGATTATTATGGCTTTTCCCTTTTGCATGAACCCCGTGGCTAAAATAGGTTGAGAGGTAGTGACAGTGTAAGGATTTGAACCCACCTCTCTCTACAGTCTGTCCACCCATAACTCTAGCTGCTACATCACATCAGCAGCTAGAAATTAAAAAAGGAAAATAGTAGGAGGATAATTTTGTATGTATTTGGAGAATGGTATGAGAAAGCAGTCAACAAACCAGCAAAGCAATATAAATGGTTTTGGAATGGCATAAGCATGGTTTTGAAATGTCATAAATTGAAAAGCAATTTAACCAATCTGAATATTAATTTTAGGCCCACATCTCCAGAAGTTTCCTGGCTCTTTTAAACTATTCCACCATGACAGTGCAGTGGGTTACTTATCCTTCCAAAGTAATCCTGAAGCCTTTTTAATATTGATCAGAGATGGAATCATATCATATTCCAAGATGTCAATTTGATAATGAAGCATGTCGGCAGACATGTAAATTCAGCAAAAATTTCCAAGTCGTTTGCACAGAACTAAATCTTTCCATAGTTGTCATTCATCTCAGTATCATGGCTGCTCTAGAGTTCGCAGAATCTAGTGGCTCTTTGGGCCTACCAGGGGCAGACAAACACCCTGGACTGTGGTTAGGAGGGGGTATCATGGACCAGTACCCTCAGAACTTGATCTGAGTAGAAGAGGCTCTGGAGTCAATGGTTTAGGGAAAGGAGGTGGTCAAATAAGGCACCATGAGGTTTCAACTTCTCAAGAGCCCTGCTCCCCAGAAAGATTCCAGGGGCCGGCTCTCCGACATACAGAGGAGGTTGCTTCGTTGCCTTTAGACTCTGGCCACGAGGACACTAGCATGCCACCACCACTCCCATGTTGTCACAGGCCTCTTTAAGAGACAAAGCCTCAGTCAGTGTGGAGGTGAAGCTAACAAGTCTTATGGAAGCCAAACTCTTATTTAAAGCTCCCTCTTGATCTGTTTCTTGTTGAAACATCATATACACAACTCTGGCTGGCTTCCAGCCTCAACAGTAATGGGAGCTTTGTTCTGGTGCTTCCTTGTGAAACCTAATCTACTCAGACTCCTGCTAAAGATCTCACCCCATCCAAGCTATAGCAACACACAGCATTATGAAACTTATCACCCCAACTGAAACAGCATAAGGCATCGACAGCCTGAAATGGTACAGTGATATAGCAGGTTGCAGAGTAGAGTGTCACACTGTGAGGGACATTGGTACAGGGTTCGTTATCCCTCATTTTGAGGGAGATGTGAGAATTTGTTTAGGGTTGCTGGCCCGAAGAGTAACATGGCAAGGGATCCAAAACCAGGAGACAGGTGCAGTCAGCATAGTGGAAGCAGGCAAATCTCAGGTTCCTGATGTTCTGGCTACTGAGCACATTGCTGGCCAGAGGCAAGCAGTATTGGCTGTGTAGTGGGGAAAAGGTAAGAGTTCCAGAGCCAGAGTGTCTGGGAGGCACATAGGCTGCCAGGATCTTCTCACTAGGTGCCAAATTGCTCAGATTGATGAGCAGAGCCCAAAGTGTTATGGAGTCAAGCAGTGCTGCATTCATTGGACTGGACTGGATGCTGAATTGGCTGGTATGGCTTCTGATGTTTTGAAGTAGCCCCTCTCAGTGGCACAACCTGGTCTGCATCTCCTTCAGCAGACATGCTTTCTTTCTGATGCAGGAGGTTAAAGTGCTGGAATCCGGCTGCTAGCACTCCTGGCTCCTTGCAAGAAACGTGTCCCATGCTTTTGCATTAATGTTGACATGCTGAACTTGGAATCGAGGCATGTCCTTGTATAGTTCCCTGTGGAAATGGAAGAATCTAATAGAAGCAAAATAAATATAATTAATTAGATTGAGAAAGAATATGCGGAAATTACAATTTCACTGTTCAACATAAATATAATAGATGTTATTTTTATTCTACATGTTCACGTTGTTGTTTTTATTTATTTATTTAGCTTTATTTTCTCCTGACACAGGCACACTTGATATTTGCCAATGAGTAAGATGAAACGGTGTGATTGCATGGATGATGGTTTTGATCTGGTTTATATTTCTGATACACCAAGAAAAGCTATTATGGTATTTGTGTTAAAAGTTGATAGCATAGTTAAAGTATATATATATTTAATGCCAGGGAAGTTCTAACTTATGCGGGAACTGACTAGTGAATGTATGGAGTCAAAAATATCTGAGTTGAAAATAATGGTCCTTTTGAGTAGAGAAGGTCATTTTATATTAACAGGAAGCTAATAGGGCGTTCTAAATGAATGGGTCTTATATTCAATTTGATAAAAGGTGAGGATGCAGTTGAAGCAGTAGAGATTGAAAAGAGGCTTAATCAGTGTATCAAGAGTCTTTGTCCTGGCAAACACCATGAATAGATTAATTCATCTGCAAGCTGCAGTGAGGAATAATAGCTTGAAACTTTGGTCTTTGGCAATAGTATCTCTCAATTTAAGAATCAAAGTCCTTTTCACACCATTACTCCAAAACCAAAGTGTTTTTTAATTTGACACGTCAAATTGGAGGCTCAGTTTTACCATCAGGAGTATAACAATTGCCACAGATCTAGTGGCAAACAGCCTTCTTGAAATTGAACATGTGTATGAAATTATTCCCCATAAACTATAAATGTGGGGAACAATTTGAACGCTCTTGAAAACTTCACCTATTCAGTGAATGCCAGTATAGATTGCTTGCCACTAGGGTCTGCAACTGTGGTGTAGTGGACAGTGTTGGCTTTGCATAAGGGCGATCTACAAATTTCCTCTCAGACATTAGATTCACTGAGTAGTCTTAGATCAATCATTCTTTCTTAGCCTATTCTACTTTGCAAGATTGTTGTGAGGAGAAAATAGAATAATCCCAGTCCTGTGTAGAGATGTGAAGGCCCCAAAAAACCCCGGAAAAATTCGGGGGAAAACCACCCCCCATTTTTCCTTGGACTTCCCCACCACCACCCAAAAAAAATTGAAACAAAATGAAGAAAAATGGATGATGGGATGTTTCATTTTAGCATGATGGATAAAATGTTTAAGACAAGGTGTTCAGATCTTTACTTCTCCAAATGATTTCTAAAAGCTATGTACAGTATCAGATTATTACAATTTCTGTGTACCAAGGATGAGCAAAGTCCTAGGTTCCAAACTGAGACTACAAGTCAAAGGCAAGAGCAAGATGCATTTTTGCCTTTAGGGGGCAGCACTACCATTGAAGCAGGGACTGAAACTGATAGTGATAGCTATGGCTCAGAAAATGAATCTGATTAAATTTCATGCATATTCACTGAATTGTGGTCCCCCCTTTTTCTCAGTTCTTTTTATGGGAATGGGGGCTTTATGTCTGCTTGACACTGTGGAGGACTAGTGGAGACATAAATGTATTTTTTTGTTACTAATGTTGATGGTTTCCTCTGTTGTTGTTGTTTTTAATTATATTTTGCCTGCTCCTAAACTTGCAAAACCAAAGAGGTTCCTTACAGTTCAGGTGTGTATTGTAGCTCCATTTGTTACAAAAATAAAAATAAAAAAGTAAATTCAGTTTGTAATAATTGTTTGAATAAACTGTACTTTTAATATACCAAATATAATAATTTTATGCCAAACATTTTATATTCCTAAAGTAACAAAGTGACTTTCAATCTGTCAAAAGTACTAATATTGGATTTTTCAATTTTTTCAAAAATTTCCATCCCCCCCCCCCCCGAAAAAAACATTTTTTTCCCCATGGCTTCAAAATTTCCAGAAATTTTATATCTCTAGTCCTGAGTTCATTGTTATATAGTTCAAATGTTATGTAGCAGTGCTTGGTGTGTATTTTCTTCCACCCCTTGTAGCATTTTTTTCATTCATCATTTGCAAGTAAACTTCAGAGTGGTGTCCATTTTTTTTAATCTAAAGCAACATTTGAGACAAACCTGAGGCCTCTTCATACATTACTCACGTGAAGTATGTTCAAAGGTGGGTGTGGCCACATCATTAGCCATGGCTCTGACATTTGTGTGGATGTAAGAGGAGGAGAAGCCGCTGTGTGAGACTTCTACATGGGAGAAGTTTCCCCAGATTCTGGAAATCTGATTGCACAGGCAACACTCTTATGGAAATGTTAGAAAAGTAAAAAAAAGAAAAGAAAAAAAGAAGTTTTTTGTAAGTTGAATGCAATTTCTCAAATGTGTGTGTGCGCGCTTCCACTTTTCTCTAAAGATCATAGAATCATAGAATAGCAGAGTTGGAAGGGGCCTACAAGGCCATCGAGTCCAACCCCCTGCTCAATGCAAGAATCCACCCTAAAGCATCCCGGACAGATGGTTGTCCAGCTGCCTCTTGAAGGCCTCGAGTGTGGGAGAGCCCACAACCTCCCTAGGTTGTACTGTACTCCATTGTTGTACTGCTCTAACAGTCAGGAAGTTTTTCCTGATGTCCAGCTGGAATCTGGCTTCCTTTAACTTGAGCCCGTTATTCCGTGTCCTGCACTCTGCATTGCCTCTGCATTGTCTCCAAAGTGAAACCTGAAGCAAATATGACCTATTCAAATTTAACACTGAAGGAATTTTGAGGGAGGCTAAAGGAATTGAGATCGGTGAGACTTCTGTGTAATTTCATGTATGCCCAGTGATCAAATAGTCATGAAGTCATTGTGGATAACTCAAATAATATATGGGTAAAGTGAGGCTCGTAGATAGTGACTCGATCAGCATCACTCAGTGCGACAGGTGGCTGAGCAGCGATTTCAGCTCAGAAGGCCATGGGATGCCCAGGGGTGTGTGTGTATGAGAAAGAGAAGATCTGTTGGTGTGCATGTTGATGTGTGTGAAAGTATGCATGCGAATAAAACTTGGAGGGTGATGCTGAAGGGGGGGGGATTTCCTACTCTTGCTGCCCTACTGCTCCCAGTTGCAAATTCCTTACATGTCCCAGCTTCTCTCATTAAATCTGCAAATAAGGTGTGGTAACAGTGTGCCTGTTTGCTTTGAGAGTTCTGTTGAGAGAGGACTTGGTTCAACTAGCCTCCACTGAAAGTAATAGAGCGAAGGTGCATACGCTGCAGAACTGCTCCACAGTCTGTACTTGTGATGTCTGAATTGTTCCTCAAGAGCAGAAACCTCAGGTTTTATTGGCTTCACTTAATTAGCACCTTGATTCTGGCAGCAGAATGTAAGATGGCAGACCATTGTTGCCACCGCTCTTGGGCCAAGGTGGTGGGGAGGGGGCATTTCACTTTACACAGATTTTCCATATTTAGTTTTATCACATTTACACAAATAAGAAGAGCACTCCACTCCAAGCTTAGTGTCCTCTGTTTCAAAGCTGCTATAAAATTCATCTGCTGCATCCATCTTGTTTGAAACATGTACATTGAAATCCCACTGATGTGTTTGCTGAATGTACATTTCAGAACCAACATTCATATTTGAATACCGAAGTTGCCTTCTTACTAGGAGAATAGCAAAATGCAGCTTGTTTAAACATTGAGCGCAGTCTCTTCCTGGATAAACCATACTTAAAATATTGGAATGGCAACGTTTTAGAGATGTCAAAATAAAACCTGGAGTTGCCTTAACATCTGCAAAGCATGTTGGAAAGGTGACTAGTAAGTTTATCGTCATATGTGACATGCCAGTTCGTTACAAATAGCAGTATGGTCCTCGAAGGCTTGTTTGGCATCTTAGGAATATTGTGCTGGTATTTTTTTTTGGGGGGGGGGGCGGGCGATGTGTGTTCTTGTTTTTAAAGAAGACAATCCCCTTAAAGTATCTGGCATTCTCTTTGCATACTCCTTTCTGTGTTTCTTTTCTACACAGATCAACATTGAGGCAATAAAAGTGGTATTTGTTCTCAAAAATCCTTTAACTTTTGGTTGAGGTAGTTATGCATATCTGTTTACAGCACATGCATGGTTATAACTTGATTACTGACACATCAAGTATGGAGTTATTTGTTGTTGCCAGATTCTCCCTACTACATTTATCTACAGTTAAAGTTCTCAGTTCAGAAACAGACTGGAGTTCAGACTGTTCTGGATCATTATAGGCTTGCTCTCCTTATGATCACAGTGGCCATGATCAGTTGGAAAAAATCCATGTGTGCATTCAGGGCTTTCTCAGCAGCAGCTTCCAGTTGGCTGCCTGATCATGTGATCTACAAATAGCCACATCTTCAGTAAGTCATCTGAAAGCTGCTACTAGAGAAGTCTCTAGAGGAAGACCACTCTCCAGTGATGAGAAGCCAATAGGGATGGGGTGCAATACAGTCAGCTGCACTTGTATGTTTTCATTCTGCACGATAATTACATTTGAGTTCGCTGCTGCAATTCTTCCTATGACTTCTGTTTTGCTTTGCCTTTAATTCTGTGCTGTAGCTATTCTGAGTATAATTACTCTCCATTTGCACTGGCCATTGTGGTTCATACTCTGAATGGCTACCCCACACTTCAGTGAATTCTGAAAATAGAGAAGGCTGTGGTTGATTTTGCCAAGTTTCATCAGAATGCCAAGTTTCATTACAACCAATTAATCCATTATTTCACGCCAAGAAGGCGAAAGCATTTATTCTGAATAAATAATCTGTCCATATTTTAATACCCAGCAGGCATGACTTCATTAGTTTACGTAACAACAACAATAACAATACTACCATCTGGGGAACTGCAAACACTACAGCATTAAAGGTGTTTCTGTTGGTAGTTGCAAGGGTATAGTGCTAAAGTGAACATATGTATCTTGCAACAAGTTGCAATTGCTTCCCTTTTCTGTTAGAAGGCCTGGTTTCAAAAAGCAGCATTGTTAGCATAGTTTTGGGAGGACAGCTTATGACTGGATGTAGATTGTCCCTCTGGTTATCAGAAAGCCCCTTTCAGATCTCCCTAGAAGGACAGAGGAACCAAAGATATGCCCCCGTACACTGAAATCTCACCATATCTGGCCACCCAAAGCAAGCCTTTCTAGCTGCGGTCCCTCCTAAGGTGATATGTGGAAGAACCACGTCTTTCACAAAGCCAGTTAAAAATGGAAACAGGAACCAACTACATATAAGAGAAGATTTCCCCAAAATAATGCTGTGAAATAACAGTAGCAAGACATGGAATCTCTTGTTAGTCTTAAGCTGTGGTTTTTCTCTTCCCTGACCCCATATAGGTAGTTTCTGTTGTGAGGTGGCACCTCTTGTCTCGCGCTGCTTCAGCAGAAGATGCTATAAATATATGTGTTAAAGAGACTTGATATCCTAATGGAAGAAAATAATTTAACTCTAGGCTAGAAAGAGCAGCTCAGCAACAGCTTCATATTTTATTTTATTTTATTTTTTGGAGGAAAAAATGTCAGTCTGATTAAGAGAGCAGGTCCACAGAGAAAACTAAAATAGAATTAAACGAGACCAACCAATAACACTGACTTTCTGATCAAATTATGCCTGAAAAATGGGAAATTATATTCTTGAAGCAAGCCCAGAGGCCACTAACTTGACTTTTTGAGTGTTATCAGATGACACGCTGTAGAGCCTTGAGGGTTTCTTCTACTTATATAGCAACCTTAACCGGGAGAGGAATATATCAGTGTTCTGTCTTTATATAAACAAATAAATGTTATAAATATTAGTGTGTTGTTTCCTGTCACTATGGCTGGTTTTTGAAAGAAACATTGGTAGCATGTGTTGAATTGCCCTTTGGAACATTATACAGCTGTGCTGAATGGATCAGTGTAATATAAAGATTGCTGAATTTCATTAAAGACAGTTATTTCGTATGTAATCACTGATTGTGTTCAAATCTAATAAGCCAGGAATCCTGACTTAACAACCACAATATAAACCACAATGCCTATTTTGAAACAATGCCAATTTGCTCTTCTTTTCATTCAGGGTGGTAAATGAACCAGGAATAGGTTAGCATCACATGGCATTTGGACCCAGAATATGGTTATGTGCACCCAAAAGAGCTAGCATAAACCCTCTTTAAACCAGGGTTCATAGTTGATTGTCTTGTTTTAGTGCATTTAGCTATAATCCCAGCTCTGGCTGTCACACAAAGCTATCCCTTTCTTGATTTGTTTACCCACTCGCATGAAAGGAGGAGTGAACAGATTGTGTGCACCAGCCAGCTTGTGAACGTTCCCATTGACTTGAGCTGCTGTGGTATGTTTCTTGGGTTTATTTTTATCAAATACCAGAATATCCATTGTCGAAGGTCTACAGGTCTTGTAGAATTCTCAAGAAGTTTAGGTATATTCCAATGGTGCAGCCTTACCTGGTGCCCTCCAGGTGTGTTGGACTACAACTGCCATCATCCCCAGTTAGCATGGAAAATTATCAGGAATGCTTGGAATTTCAGTTCAAGACCTCAGGCGTGTGGCAGCAGGTTGGGGAAGGCTGTAGTAGAGGGAGTTTCCTTTTCCCATTGTTGGGAGGTTATCTTTGCACAGAGAGAGAGTTGGGGGGAGTGCAATGCTGTGGTTCTCCTTGTACTCACAGTGGCTTTCGATACCATCAGCCATGGTATCCTTCTGGATTGGTATCTGGCTTGAGAGCTGGAGGTGTAGTTTTACAATGGTTCCATTCCTGCTTATTGCTGAAGATGATGCTAGGCGGGTTTGTTTGAATGCTTTGTTTCCTAGCAATGTACCGCAGGACTCAGTTTTAGCCCCTGTGCTATTCAACATCAATAAGAAATTGCTGGGGTTATAGATAACCTCCCCCAGCAGTTTCATTTTGATGTGGAAAAGCATGTCTAGCTTCCTTCAGTGGGGGCACCTGGAGAAGGGTTGCCAAAGATGACCTAATGTTCCAAGTTGGTACGTACTGGAGATGTTCCTTTAGATGCTGTTGTCTCAAACTGTATAGAACTTTAAACGTCAACATACACAATTTGAGTTGAATTCGGAAAAGGTCTGGCAGCCAGACAAAGCACTGGCTTCGCATGATCCTATCAGCCAGTCCCTATTTGTTTCCGAATGGTCTTCAAAGGTAGTCCAACATACAACACATTGCAGTAATCCAACCAGGAAGTTTCTAGAGCATGGATAACTGTTGCCAGGCTAATTCTGTCCAGACAGTGTTACAGGTGGTATATCAAGCTAAGCTGATACAAAGTGGTTCTAGCCACTGAGGCCACCTGGGCTTCAAGTGACAAAGATGAATCCAGGAGCATCCCCAATCTGCACGCCTGATTTTTCAGGGGGAGAGTAACCGTCTTTAGAACAGTTTCACCTATTAAAAGTACCTTCATCTTATCTAAAATGAGGTTCAGTTTATTAGCCCTCATCCAGTCCACTATCTTACTCAGGCCCCAATTCAGGGTATCTGCTGCCTCACCTGGACTGGAGGAAAAGTTGAGGTTATGCTGGGTGTCATCTGCATATTGATGGGTGAAACTGTTCTGGAGAGAATTGCTCTCCCTCTGAAAGATTAGGTGTGCAGCTTGGAGATGCTCCTGGATTCATCTTTGTCACTTGAAGCCCAGGTGGCCTTGGTGGCTAGGAGCACCTTGTATCAGCTTAACTTGATTTCCCACCCCCTATCTCTTTATTGCCAATCCAATGAAAATACATAATTTGATTCTTTGTGGTATGCTGAACAAATTCAAAGTAGAACTACCAGGTCCAGTTCCTTCTACAATCTGCCAAAGGTTGCTTTTATTCAGTTTTACTCCTCAACCCATGCTCATTCTTATTGTGCAGGCCAATCATGATAGATTATCATGTCAGAAGAATCCATTAGTCTGTTATTGCTTCATTGTTCTAAAAGCTTCAAGTCCAGAGTATATTCGAGACTGTCATTCCTTCTGGAATTGCACACAATGCCAACATTTTAAAGAAGTTTCGAATTAATTTCATTGACACTCTTTGATTTACGTCTTGCAATAACTTCCAAAGGCTAGCTGGTGTCCCTTCAAGCCCTTGTACCCTTGTGAGAGTAATTCTGTTTGTTTGTTTACAATTCCTATCCCATTCTTCCAGTGTTTAGGCATAGATGGTTAATAACACATTCCACAGAGAAGGGCTATTGTAGCCTATGGTAGTTTGCAATGCCCTTTCCCCAAGGCTTCATCCATGGACTTCCCTGTAAGGAATCATCAGCTGGGCAGACAAGAGTTCACTGTGGGCCAATGTCTTTTGGTTGCTGGAAACCCTGACAACATTAATACTGTTTGGTTCTATAAATTCTCTGGCCAAGTTCTCATTGAGGTGGCAAACCTGCTCCTAGACTCTGTCACTCCAGACTGCTGTTGAGAGGACTCTGGAACTGAATGCTCTTCCATATTGTGTAGATAATGGATGTTCTCCAGGCTCCTGTATATCACCTCTTGGGGAGCTTGCCAGTTGGAGACAGTTGATGCTGGTAATTATTTAAAGTCATCTTGGTGTGCACTGAAGCTGAGAGCTAGTTCACAGATGATGGTGATTCTTAGCCCCTTCCCCATGCAATTGTCTTAGGAACTTATAGGCCCCCAGCTAAGAAATGCTCATGCAGAAGTTTAATTTACAGTTGTGTGAAAAAGAAAGTACACCCTCTTGGAATTGTATGATTTTACATATCAGGACATAATAACAATCATCTGTTCCTTAGCAGGTCTAAAAATTAGGTAAATACAACTTCAGATGAACAACAACACATGACATATTACACTGTGTCATGATTTATTTAGCAGAAATAAAGCCAAAATGGAGAAGCCATATGTGAAAAAGTAAGTACACCCTTACTGCTTCCATAGGAATTAAGATGCTAAGTAGCAGACAGGTGCTGCTAATCAAATGCCCGTGATTAATTGATCATCAGCAAGTATGACCACCTCTATAAAAGCCAAAGTTTTTTCAGTTTGCTGGTCTGGACCATTCAGGTGTGTGTTAACACAATGCAAAGGAGGAAAGACATCAGCAATGATCTTAGAGAAGCAATTACTGCTGCCCATCAATCCTGGAAGGGTTATAAGGCCATTTCCAAACCATTTAAAGTCCATCATTCTACAGTGAGAAAGATAATTCAAAAGTGGAAAACATTCAAGACAGTTGCCAATCTTCCCAGGAGAGGATGTCCCAGCAAAATCACCCCAAGGTCAGACCGTGCAATGCTCAGAGAAATTGCAAAAACCCCAAGAGTTACATCTCAGACTCTACAGGCCTCAGTGAGCATGTTAAATGTTGAAGTTCATGACAGTACAATTAGAAAAAGACTGAACAAGTATGGTTTGTTTGGAAGGGTTTCCAGGAGAAAGCCTCTTCTCCCTAATAAGAACATGGCAGCACGGCTTAGGTTTGCAAAGTTGCATCTGAACAAACCACAAGACTTCTGGAACGATGTCCTTTGGACAGATGAGACCAAAGTGGAGAAGTTTGGCCATAATGCACAGCGCCACATTTGGTGAAAACCAAACACAGCATATCAGCACAAACACCTCATACCAACTGTCAAGCACGGTGGTGGAGGGATGATGATTTGGGCTTGTTTTGCAGCCACAGGACCTGGGAACCTTGCAGTCATTGAGTTGACCATGAACTCCTCTGTATACCAAAGTATTCTAGAGTCAAATGTGAGGCCATCTGTCCGACAGCTAAAGCTTGGACGAAATTGGGTCATGCAACAGGACAATGATCCCAAGCACACCAGCAAATCTACAACAGAATGGCTGAAAAAGAAAAGAATCAAGATCTTGCAATGGCCCAGTCAAAGTCTAGACCTCAACCCGATTGAAATGCTGTGGCGGGACCTTAAGGGAGCTGTGCATAAACAAACGCCCTCAAACCTCAATGAACTGAAGCAACGTTGTAAAGAAGAGTGGGCCCAAATTCCCCCACAACGATGTGAGAGACTGATAAAGTCATACAGAAAATGATTACTTGAAGTTATTGCTGCTAAAGGTGGTTCTACAAGCTATTGAATCATAAGGTGTACTTACTTTTTCACACATGGTTGTTCCATTTTGGCTTTATTTTTGTTAAATAAATCATGACATGGTGTAATATGTCATGTGTTGTTGTTCATCTGAGGTTACTGCAAGCCGCGTGCCGTTGCAAAGCTTTGGCTGGTTGATATTTCGCAACATGATAATTGGCACGCCGATTTTCAATTGCAGTACATGCGGTGGCATCCCTGGCAGATCGAGTGAATTCAAAAATTCTGTTGGATAATTAACCGTTACAACAGAACAGTTAATTCCACAACAGTGTCGACGGACTTGTATGTGACTGCCTCGCTTTGAATGTTAGACTGAATAATATTGTTAAGTTCATAGACGTCTTTGTTGTTGGCCGCAAGAATAGCTCGTTCACTCAGCCAATCGTGATTCTTATAATTGGTTTGAATATTGGGAAATAGTTTTTGAACCAATTCTTCTTTTGACGTCACTAAATTGCAGAAGTTATGAGGAAATGAAATTCGTCCTGAGGTCAGATCAACCGGCACTTTTCTGTTCCCAATTTCCAGCAATTGACGTGAGAATATCTCAACTGATCGATCGTTTTGCAGCTGGACACGCATATTTGTTTTTAAATGGATACTGTTGTTTTTATACTGTTTTTTTTGTGTGTGTGTGTGTGTGTGTGTGTGTGTGTTTTAAATTGTATACTTTTAATGTTTACTATTTTTAAATGTTGTAAACCGCCCAGAGAGCTTCGGCTGTGGGGCGGTATATAAATGTAATTAAATAAAATAAATAAATAAATTTGTAGTTAATTTTAACGTCTTTACGTGTCGCCACAAAGTAGAGTATTTCAGGCAAGCATTTATTTCGTCCACTGGTGTCGATCGAGGAATTACAGGTAATGTTTGCCAGAAATGTCCTGCAAGCAATATTAATGCGTTCCCAAATGGTCTGATGTTTCCATGTAAATCCTGCAATGATCGATCAAGAGCCTCGAGCGTTTTTTTGTGCGCCATTGTGCATTCATCCCAAACAATAAGTTTGCATTTCTGCAATACTTTTCCCATGCCGGATGCTTTGGAAATGTTGCACGTGGGAGTTTCAATGAATTGCATGTTCAATGGCAATTTCAAAGCGGAATGAGCAGTTCTTCCACCTGGTAGCAATGTCGCAGCTATTCCGGACGACGCAAGAGCTAAGGCTATGTCATTTTGGGATCGAATTGTTGCCAGAAGCAATCTAATTAGGAACGTTTTACCAGTTCCTCCTGGCGCATCTAAGAAGATTTCTGCAACCCCGTTATTTACAGTTTGCATTATTTGATCGTAAATGCCATTTTGCTCAAGCGTTAGCTTAGGAATATTTGATTGCACATACGACAAAAGATCACCCGTGTTGTAATGTTGTTCACGACACAATTCTACATCGAACGAAGCAGGAGCAGATCGATTTGGTGATGGCATTCCCAATTGATTGAGAACTTTGTTCGCGGTTTCTAAGCACAAATCTTCAATCATTATCAACGGTTTGTTGTAGACTTCTGGTGTGAAATCCATGTTCATATTTGAATTTTCCTTGCGTATTCGACGGAAAATATCTTCAACCATGTGCGATTTATATTTCTCCCATAACTCTGTTGGAGATGAAGGAGAGCAGGCGGTCAATATGATTGCAAACAATGCACGAATTTGATTTGGATGTGACGTGTTGTACTCGTCATTAATGCATACATCCCAGTGTCGGTCGTTCTCCAATAAATTCAGAGCTTGACATGCACTGCGGAAAGTGGCATGTGTAACACCATTGACAATTCTCAATTGCTGGAAAGACGTTGGACCGGGCACATTTACCAACAGCATGCGAAGAAAGAAGCATTCATCTTGATTGGGATGCACGGTGTACAGTCTGCCTATCGTAGTTTCTTTGAATATGCCAGGTTGTCCGTCGACTCGTTCTCCTCGTTTGCGTCGTTCAAATGATTTTCTACTCGCATTCCATGTGTAATACGTAGGCACTTCCGAATACAGCAGTGTTTTGGCAAACACATCATTTTGACATAATGTGAAGAAAGCAGTTAACGTTGTAGCCAGTGGATTCAGGGCTATTTGTTGCACATTTGCAGCTGTGAAATAAACGCGTTGTCCATTTTCTAGATGTACTGCTAAGTGAACAACAACTGGACTTCGTTCATGTATGGGAAATGAAAGAATTCGCCATACAGCTTCATTGCTGCTTATGTATCTTCCAGCCTGACCAGCATGTGTTGCTTTTACATCCAACAGATGGTGCTGTTTTTCAAAAAAAGCATGTTTTTACCTGTCACAGGTGTGGTGAGGAGGTTAGCGGGTTTTGGCCCCTCTGCTAGGCCGGAATCTCCTGGCAGTTACCTTTCTTCAGAACTTGGAATTTCCATAGAAGGCCGCAGTTCCGAGAAACATCGCTAGATGGTGCCAAATAGGAGAGAACATGGAAATAGGAGAGAAGGCAGAGGCAGTGGATTGGCCTACTGGTTGGTGATGTCACAATGACTTCTGTCCTATTCGCATAAGTGGCTTGGAGGAGGCCTCTGGGCTTTTATATACCCTATTTCTTCGATTCTAAGACATACTTTTGTCCCCATCTATAATATAGTTACATAAAAACACGCGCGTATTCAAATGCAACGTTGTGTCAAAATTTCAAAGCAATCGGTGAAGGACTTTCGGAGATTTTAGATTAGGAACAAACGAACATTTACATTTTTATTTATATAGAAGATTTACTTCACATGAAACCACCATAACTAATGAATGCTGTTCATTAGAAGAATTTGTGTTTGTTTCTGTTAGGGCCAGTGCAACATACCGTATTTCTTCGATTCTAAGACACACTTCCCCCCCATATAAACATCTCTAAAAGCTGGGTGTGTCTTAGAATCGCGGGTGCGATTATTATTCTTAGAATAAAAGGTTTTTTTCTGATGGTGGTACTGAAATTAATGTGCGTCTTACAAGCGATGGCGTCTTACAATCAAAGAAATACGGTACTTTGTTGCCTGAGGTAGAGCAGCAAATGCTTCCCCCATCTCCCCCAGGCAAAGTGTGCAGTGCCCCGCCCCCCAGAACAGTCAAGTTTTTGCCTTTAGACAATGCACACCAGACCAAATGCTTTTTCAACCCCAAAACTTGCAGTGCTGAAAAGCTTTTAGATCTGAGCTTTCAAACACACTGGTGTGAAAGGGAGAGCTGTAGGTTGAGAACCTGCTAAGCATCCCAGCGCCCTGCTTCCTTTTCCTCTCCCTCTCCGGTTCAGCTGCTTTAAGAGGAGAGAGGTGCAATGCTGATAGAGAGTGGCTGCTGCTCAACTCCAGTTAGGGTGCACATTAGAATATTTTCCTAATCCAAATGACTTTCAATACAGTTTAGAGTTAATGCTACCCATCACCATTGCTATGCAGTCCTCTGCCTGGAGCTGTACCTTGGAGGGAAATCTGGGTGGCAGAAGGTGCTCCCCGTAGCTGGAAGGCACCTGGCTTTCTCTTTGGAGGGTGGCAGTTGCACATGCAAAGCCAGCCAGTGGGCATTTCACTTCCTGGTCAAGAAGAGTACTGCTTTCTTGTGGGGTGACAGTAACAGGCAGGCAGAGAGTGCACCCAACAGAATTGGTGAATAGGTGGCTGGTCCAGCAGCAACAGATTGTAGGGAAGCTGGCGGCAGTGCCAGGCAGATGAGAAGGTGACCACCATGGCAGGGCGGGGCTGTGGTCCCCAGGCTGACACTTTTCCTGAGACAAAGCTCTCACCGTGGCTCATGGGAGAGCTGCCCCTGGTTTTTGTGTGACTTATTTGTTTTCTTTATGTTCCAATTAATCTCCACCTTGCACAATATCTTTCTTTTGTCAGAACTAAAAAGAAGTGAAATTATAGTTGCAATTACTCTGAATCCTATATATTTATCTGTCAGATGCTTTAAAAATGGTTGAGCATAGAAATGACAGCTCTGTGAATATGTAGTAGAATTGTGTATTATTAAAACAGCATTCTAAATTTTAATCTTGGCCGTAGACTTTTTAATAGCTTCAACTTTCACTGCAAATTGTGGATAGTGCTCACAGATTTAATTCAAATAGTGTCAGGCAAGACTGATTTCCAGTATTGCTTGTGAGCTTTCCTCACCAATACAGAGATAAGTTTTTATTTCAATAACTTGGATTTTAAAATTATTCTACCAGTGGAGACAGAGACAAATGCCTTTCCAAGTTCTTGTTCGTGGGTTAGGTTCCCCCCCATTTACAAATAGGTGGAAGTTCTATTGATGATTATTATTGGATTAGTCTCTAAAAGTATTGTTTTTGTTCTAGTTTGTCAGTGGCTGCCTCTAAGGGCAGTTTCACAGGTGAAACATAAAGTGGTTCTTGCTTCAATTGATTTGTAAGGTGAATGTAAAACTTACTTTGGCCAGAATGCCCATTGATTTCCAAGTCCCGCTCTTCAACATTTGAGATGATCAAACATTCACATAAATATTGTGAGAGGCTCAGAGGCATTTTCACACAAGAGGGTTTAAAAGAAGCTCTAGCTTCAGTCCCTTTGTAATGCAAATATAAAACTGCATTAGATAGAATGTTCATTCACTTTACAAATGCCTCTCTGCTGCTTTCTCTTCCACATCAGCAATAATCATAAGTTCTCATAAACAATGTGAGAGAGGCTCAAAGGCAATTTAAGCCTTGCACATGAAAATGTTCTCAGATGTATGTATTCCATCCAGACTTGCTCTTTCAAAATCATGCTCAGCATAGACAATTAAGATATTTGAATTAACAATAACGAGCTGGCTAATCACCTTTGAATTTAATATCTTGGTTGTTAAGTACAATAATCAAAGTGGATCGCTTTACTGGGCAGATAGTAACTATTTCCTAATATTTCTTTATTGCCTGTCGACAATGAGTGTACTGGATCCCGTAGGATGTTAAACCAGGTAGGGAACATAAGGACTGTGGACTACATCCGGCTTCCCAACGAGTTTCTTGGCTATGCTGCCACCCTGTGGCAACTCACCTGTAGGAGGAGCTTATAGGGGAACATAAGAGAGCCCTGCAGTATCAGACCGAAGGCATACCTGATCTAGCATTTCATTGACCAGCCAGATGCCTATTGGAAGGCCCCAAGCAGGACCAAGCACAACAGGATCCTCGTGATTTGTGTTCCCTAGTGATGACATTCAGAAGCATGCAGCCTCTGATACTGGTAGTAATATGTAGACGTCATGATTAGTAGCCATTGAAGACTTTGGATGTCTGGATAAGGTCCTTTGGTTGCATGCATGTCCAGCATTAGGGGTTGGCAGAGGCAGATTTCTGCCGAGGGCCGAGAGAATCAAAAGGGCCCTGCCCCGGCCCAGGTCAGGCTGTTCTTCCTCCTCCTCCTCCTCCTCCTCCTCGCCCAGTCGACCCTGCTGACAAAAGGAAATAGTGCAGCAACTGCCTGTGCAAGCCTGCAGGGCCCACACCACTCCTTTTCTCCTCCTTACTTCTTGAGTAGCAGCAGTCTGAACCAATCAGAGGGTACAAGGGGGCCAGTGAGGTCACAAGAGCAGTGAAGAGGAGGAAAGGAAGGAGAGCCAGCGACAACTCGCAGTGTGTGTGAGTGCGTTGGGTGGTATATAAGTGGGGCCATTGGCAACACTATGCTTGAAGGCTCATTCGAGGTTGGTGCTGGCCTTGGTTGCATGTGCCCAACCCCTGATCTAAGCAGCACAGAAATGGCAAAAGCCCTAGCTCTCTCTGAGGTGTTAGCCCATGAATAATCCATACCATGTCAGACTACAAGAGTTTTGTGGAGGGGGAACCTCGTTTGATTGATTGCTTCTTCTTAGAACAAAAAAACCCATACTGCATATAAAAGTCTAGAAAGCTTTTCCAAGGCAAAATCTCACATCTTTCCAAATGTAGCACACACATACATCATCATCCCCAGCTAGGATGGGCATCAACCACACTGGCTGGGAAGCTGGGAGTTGTAATCCAACACATCTGGAGGGCACCAGGTTGACTTAGTAGCATTGTCACCACTACACCTCTTCACTGTGTTTAGATTCCATGCTGTTCCAGTAAGCTTTAAACACTTCCAGTGGTTTGGCAGTATTGTGTATCATACTCATGCTAGCCGTGCATGGATCTCCAATTGATGTAACCCCATAATATTGCAGATTTACATTGGGTTTGCACATTATTGGACTGGTGTAGAAACTGACCATAGTGAATAGATATGGTTACACCACTAAGGAAATGGCACTTAGTCTCATTGCTTTCACTGGTACTTAAGTTAGTCGACGCTGAGTTCTATTCCATACCTTTCAATGGGATATTGTCATACAATGAAGGTTTGCTTGGATGGTGCCCAAAGGCTGCAGCATGGCTCCAACTGCATTAATGAGCAATTTGATTAAAGTGCCATCTGGTTAATGTGCCATTTAGCGCAGTACTAGATATGGGAATCTGGGCCAAGAGTGAAGCATTGCAAATGCAGCCTGGCTCTGCCAACATCCACAGTGCTAATATTTATCATCAGTGACACTTCTTCATCCTTTGGTTACCCTCTGTGTAGCTCAGTCTCGGCCACATTCTTTCTTTCTCTTCCTTTCGCATGTGTGCGGGCACAACATTCTCTCTCCTTTAAATAAAGTTTCTAGTAAATTCAGCACCTTTCAATGCAAGCTTTAAAAGAAAAACAGAATAGTTAGAAAAAGCAGGGCAAGACTGTCAGATGATATTTTTCTAAGCAAAGCATTTCTAAGCAATTCATCAGTTATTACATAACCACTGAAGGGAATTCCAAGGATCTGACCCCAAGGGAATATTTTGAAAAGACAGAAATTGCTGTAGTCTACTGTGGTTGTAATCATATTTACTCTTTAAGAGCTAAAGTGGAGAGACATATAGACTTTAATTTGGATTTTGTACTAATTTCAGTTTTTATCAACTGAGTTATTTAACTTCTCTTTAGTGTGATGGTTTCATTTCTACCTATAAAGCTGAAAGTATGTGCCTGGGATGTATGCCTGGAAATGTTTATCCACTTCCAGATGAATTAGAAACTTGAAATTTGGCACACTGCTAGGTCTGGCTATATAATGTACCAGAAAAATCTAAAAACATGAAATTTAGGTTTTTAAGTATTTTTAAATAATTTAATAAAAAAACATAGGCTTATGCCTCTAACTCCCTGCATATTTGGGCGGAACTCCCAACATGCCATGGGCAGGAGGCCAGACTTACTGGCCTTTGTGAGTATGTGGGCAGGTGGCTGCTGCGTGCCTTTTACAATCCAGACTCCTAAGCTCAGTCTTGACCAATTCCACATAAAAAGAATCAACCCACATAAATGGGCTGCGTCCATTTGCAATGCCTCCTCCCACCCGCTGTGCATGGTTTTAAGATCATAACTAGATACAACTGTGTGACATTGAGAGGCCAAACTCTGAACATGCTCAAAGGTACCCTGTCCTGATATCGCTGTTTTCTTAGAATCTGGGTGAAGCAAGCATGTAGCCTTTGTCCTTAAGAGAGAGGGAGGGGAGGCACTCTGTGCATGACCAGAAACAGGCCCAATGAAGGGAGGAAGGGCCGGGTATGGCCTTTCAGTACACGCTTCTGATGGAGCACTTGGTGCACGAGAAGTGTGGGAGTTCCAGCAGGACCTGGCCAGAGCTGGGCGTGTCCACTGTCAGCCACTTACCTCCCCTCCTCAGCGATGCTACTCCTAGATGCTCTATCAAGGAGCAGCATCAGCAACAAGAGGAGGGAAGTATGATTTCATCAGAGCAACTTTGAAAGTATAAAAGTATGCTGTGTGTAGATGATGGGCAGAGAGGTCAGCCATCGGCTTGTTGAGAGCGGCCTTTGTCCTACACGTGTAGTCTGAATAAAAGCCTTTGTATCTGAACCTGCCTGGACACTGTTCCCTTCCTCCCGGATCGGGGAATTTCCCTGACACTTGGTTTATATATTCAAGAATGCATGAAGCAGTTTTTGTTCACTTCTATCTCTCCCCCTGCCCATTTTCTTTTAAACTTTCCAGAAATTTACACAAATTTATTCACAGGAAAATACACAAGTTTCTGCTGAGACATATGCCATGCTGGAAAATATATGCGGGGAAAAGTCAGATGGAATGCAGGACAATACGCTAAACGTTACTAACATAAATTATGTAAATTGCTGCAAACTTTCTCATGGAATTATTTGAATATTTTTCCACATAACAGGGGGGGGGAAATCAAATCCATCTGAGAACAGACGCCAGAACGACAACACAAAAGACATATGGGATGGATTTCACAAAATCCGGACATCCCTATCTACCTAATATTTCCGCTTGAGTGCTTTGTCATAATCTCAAACTCAATATATCCAAGACTGAGCTTCTCAGACTTCCTCACCGACCATCTCCTTCCCATACATTCTCCATATCTGTTAACATCATCATCATCATCCATTCCATTGAACAGGCACATCTTTCACTCTCTCCTTTGCTTCCCATATTCAGTCCATCACTAATTCATGTCATTTTTCCCTTTGCAACTTTGAAAAAAATACAGCCCGCCCTCTTTATCACCTTGGCAGAAACTCTGGTCATATCCTGGTAATCTCTCAACTTGACTACTGCAATATTCTCTCCTTTGTTCTTCTGCTGTATTACCATTCACATCCGTCTTGAACTCTGCTGCTAATACCATTCATCTCTTTCATTGCTCTATGGCCTAATCTACACCAAGTAGGATATTGCACTATGAAAGCTGTATATAAAAGGCAGGAGCCACACCAAGCAGGATATAGCAGTATGAAAGTGGTATATGGTATGTGCCAACGGGCTCCAACAGTTGCCAATGCACTTCAATATTGCTACAAAGCAGTAGTGTGGCTCCTGCTTTTTATATACTGCTTTCTTACCACTTTCATAGTGCAATATTCTGCTTGGTGTAGATTAGGCCTATATGACTCCCCTCCTTAAATCCCTATCATGACCTCCTGGACAAGTCTGAATCCTTCTGAAACTCCTTGTCCTTATCTTACCGCTGCCACGATTTGTTGTTTTCTACTCAGACACCTCCACAAACCACACCAGTTGTTTGTAAATATAATTGGAATTTATTAACTCAAGTAAATGCGTGTATAAGCTTAATCGTTTCCTCAGTCCAAATGCATATGGTTACAAGGTTCAAAGTGTATTGGATTCAGTCACTTCTTTATGACTAGGTTCCACTACAGAATACGAAAATCATCCCCTTCTCTCATATAATCATCATTCACTTCTCTCTACCCTACTTCTACCTTCATTTCACAGAATTCGAACCCACACTCCCCTCTCACTCCCTTAACTATATAAAGATACATTTCTCCAGCTCCTCCCACTCTTTCACAGCCAATCAAAGCACTCCCCCCTCCACCATCCAATCAGCACTCAGGCATTCAACACCCCGCCCCCTTACGAACCCAACCTGTGGATACAAATCATAAGTACTTTGAGGCCCAATTACTACCTAGAACTTTATACATAATAAAAACCATTAACCTTGCAGATATTTACATTTACAGCATATAAGGCAGCTGAACATCACAGCCCCCCTATACTTCTACATCTCCACCACCCTCTAAAGGCTGCCTAAAGGTCACCTGTCCCTCAAATGACCCCACCTTTCTCTCTTGCTGCCTCTTATGTCTTTAACTGTCTTCCAGAACACTTTGCTGATTACATGAAGGCTGGATAAAAATGAAATGTTAAATTTAACAAGAGAACAAACAAAATTGGATAAAGACATTAAATCAGCTTTTAAAAAAACATTTAATATTTAAAAACTAGATTTCTAAAAATAACATCATTGCAATTAAATCTCATAACCCCATGACAAACAAGCTATACCTTCACTGACAGTCTCTCATATATACGAATCAAACATGCATATCCATTTCAGTTTTTCATGCATCTCCTGAAAATGGCTCTGTCCAGCCCAGCTACTAGCTCTTGCTTCTTGAAAGTTCTGGGCTTTCAGTTTCTGTTTCTCTGACTGAAGTCACATGTGCAAAGACACAGGCTGGATAGCATTGCTGTGCTTTTGTGTGCCTTTTAGTTCTTACCTTTTCTAACGTACTGCTGCTTACCGTTGTAAAATGTTGTATTGAATTCTAAATTAACATGTTTTCAGGTGATCAGGTTATCTCTTGGTGATTGAAATCAGTGATTCAAATCACCTTTAGTTAAAGCAATCGACCCTGCTTCCATGTAACCGAAATATTATTTTTCTGTTGCTTGCATTTCCCTCCCTTTTCTTCATCCCCCCAGTCTTATATTTTTGATTGTAACCCCCTTGGGGCATGGACCTGGCCTCTAATACTTTGTAAATAATACCTGTTGTGTTTTATTCCCTAGCTCCAGTTCTGGTAATGAGCAACAAAGATCCTGGGTTGAGAAAAAGTCAGTTCCTGGCCTCATTTCAGCTTTCCAGGTCCCTTATGATGTTTTATGGCAAGCCTTGATAGGTCTGAAATAGCTCAAAACTGCAAACCCTGTCTGTGTGGGGACTAGAAGCCTATTTGTTGTTCTGAGGCCCTTCTTCCAATGGTTCTGTGCCCTTACTATTTCATGCGACTCTTTTCCTTATAAACAGCTCAGCCTGTGGTCTGTTGTTGCCTGGCTCCCTGCAATTTGATTCTACATCTGCCAGCCAAACATCAGCATTTGATTGTGGGTAGAGGAAGTTAGAGGATGTGAGCAATGGAGCAGTAAATTGTCTGCTGCTGTTCTGTGCAGTTTAATAAGTACCTAGAACAGACATTGCTTTATGGAAGCAACATCTGTTATAAGCCATGTCTGCTTTTAAAGAGTGCAGGATGGCAACTGTTGTGCACTTGCAGGGAAATGAATTCTAATAAAAAAAACAGTGCGTTTGTGTGTGTCTGTAGGGTTGGAGATAACTGCTTTATTGGCTTTCCAATGTCTTGAATTAAACAACCGCATCATGTATGAATTTGGTATAAATACCACTGGAAGTTCTCTTTCCATATGTCACAATAAGGGCAACATGCTCAATGTATGATAGTACTCTTCTCTTTAAGCAACGGTCCTTTTGTATTGTAATTGCCTAACCAGGTGAAATATGTTAACAGTACTGTTAACAAATTTCACCTGGTTAGGAAATTACATTACAAATGGACTCATTGAAATGGGTCATGCCTTTGGTCCATCTAATCCAGCATCTTATCTCCAGCAATAACTGGTGTCTGGTAGAGCTACCCTCTACTTTCTCAAGCGATATCTTGGTGCATGCGTTAATTAATCACCAATAAAGAACTTCTGCATTTCTTTTAATAATGAATTAATCACCGTTTTGAGTTTGCTGAGTCATCCCACTTTGTTGGGTAACTCAATAACCTCTTTTCGAGAATGTACATTCCATTTGTCAAACAAGAACATAGATGGATTAGTTTCAGTGTTCATTGACTACTTCACTTAAACTCTAATTGATCTCTGTATCAACCAATTAAATACACATTTTTGTTGGAACCTGATTGGCTCTTTCTCTTAAATAAACCATGTTCTTATAGTCCAAGACAAAAAAGCTGGTCTAGCTGAAATGCAGAGCAAGAGGAGCATGGAGGCAAAGATTTCTGCCACCGGTTGGCCATAATCCTCCGAATTCGAAGGCTTACGGCCATTCCCATAGAATCGCAACTTTACTGTCTCATAAAACTGAAGTTGCTTCCCAATCAAACGTGGACATTCATTTCTGTTGAGCCTAACTACCAGCTCTTGAAAGTTCTGGGCTTTTAGTTTCTCTGTCTGAAATCACATGTGCAAAGACACGGATTAGTTAGCATTGTTGTTCTCATCTGGTGGTGGAATTGGACCACACAAGGCATACTTAAAAACAGAAATACATTATGGTAGGGTGGATAAAAGCTAATACTTAAAAAAAAGATAGTTCTGCCCAGTAACTATCAAACCTTGCTTTGACCTACCAGTCATGGGATATTTGATTATTGTTCACTATTTTTTTGTGAGGGCAAGGAAGAAAAGGAGCAACCGGAAAAGCGTGCAGCAGAAAGGAGCAACACTAGAAAGACAAAGCTTGTCTAATTGTCTAATGTGCATCGTCCCACATTCCCATACTAAGGCTGCAATCCTATATTCACTTACCTGGGAGTAAGCCCCTTTGAACTCATTTTATTTCTGAGTAGATATATAGGATTGTGCTCTGAACCTCAAACTGTCATGACTGCTGGTAATAAGAAAGACCTTATATGGGAATATTTTAAAGATATTCCCTCTATAGGTAAAAGGAAAAAAGGAAAGCATGCAAAATATATACAGTGAGATAAAGAAATGCAAATCCTGGTTGTAAGAAGGAAGCAGTTTGCAGTTAATACTCTATTTAGTTGTAGATTAACATGACATTGGTCAGATTTCCACAAACGTTTCAGTGGGAAAAATTATTTTAAATCATTGATTTAAATCAACCTTCTTTCTTGCTGATTTAAATCATTCACCCTGATTAACCATATCCTTCATGGAAAGGGAGCCAGGGAAAGAATTGAAGGTTTCAGTTTTAGGTGGAAAGACATCTGGATACAAGGTCTACTACCTACTGAGAAACAACAGAGAGGTAGATCTGGAATACACATTTCTAAGAGGTTAGGTCTACGTATCTTGGTTGACCTGGTGCCCAGACCTTGTTACTGCTCGATCACTAGTTCTCCCAAAAAGGGCAGACCTGTTCTTCAATGCTGTTGGTCCCCTCTTTCCTTTTTTGAATATGCAACAATATACAATATCCAAAAGCCACATTTGGGCAATACCTTTGTTTAGGACCAACCAGTTTTCCGCAAAATTGTGCAAACTTTTGAGTTCTCCAGGCAGAAAGTAGATCTGGATCTTCTGGCAGATCTTTGGGCAATTTGCAGTAGATCAGCAAGGATTTCTGACAACCAGTTGTTTAGCAGTTGTAGCACTACACTGAATTCTTATGTGAATTTGTCAATGTTACGATAAAGACAATGATGCCATAAAATATCTGATATGATGTTCTGCTGCTCTTTGTTTGTGCATCTGCTTCCCCCCTCATGTTCTTAGTGGGTTTTTTAAAAAATATCCCTCACTCCAAAGAAAGTTTAATTGGAGTTCACGATATTTCTTGGGGTGAAACATGACTAGAATACTCTTCTGCACAAGTGCTGTCAAAATCTCCATATTTTCTGCCACTCTATGGAGGCTTCTAAATGTCATGGAATATGACTCTAAGCAAAAAAGGATGAGCAGATAAAACCTAGACTTGTGTGGGTCTTATGGGACTTAATCAGAATAAAAGTTGCAAAAATATAACTGAACCCACATGCCTTTAGTAAGAATTAAATTATACAAAGACATACAAATATTTCCCATTACGAATAAATGCACAGTGAGTCCCTCTGAGTCCAAGCAAAAATATGGATTTCTTGCTTGCAACTTCGCAGTAGACCAGCCCCAAATGTCTTTGGTTTTCTCAAGATACTGGATGCTTTTTGCCCCTTTCAGATTCTTTAACACAATTAGTAACTCAGACATTGTAATTCAAGGTATTAGCCCTGCAATAATAATATAATTATAACAAATATCAAAGATACAAAAATGATTTCCCAACCCCTTGCAATTCTGCTATACATGAATAAAGTTCAGTTTACCTTATACAAGGTGATAAGAGCCCCATAAATGATTTCTCTATCATTCGGCTTCCCCACAGAACAAACTGACTCTTTTTATTATTTCTTCCCTTAGAGTGTGGACTCTGCCCAAGGGACTAAATCATCTAGTTTATAGGGGTTACACAGACACACAAGGAAATTGCACATCTGTGTTTGGCTGTTGCAGAGAAATCTGGCCCTTTGGGGCTTGCGTGATGTCCCTGAATTTAGGGGCTTTTTCCTGAAATCCAGGAACTTTTGCATTTGCCCCCCACCTTAAAATTGGCACTTACGCAAATTGCGGGCATAAATATGCCTAACTTGCACAAATTAATATGCACACGTGATGATCGCAACTTGCGCAAATGGCGCAAATGCAGATTTTGAAAAACGCACACACCAACCCACATGAAAATCCAGCTCATGGATAAGTGAGCCGAAATCCAGGAGCCTGAACCACTGAAAGGTCGGCATGCTACATGTACAAATTCCAGTCAGCTTGGAGCTTTGACCCCCTCCCCTCAAAAAATTCCAGTGCATGATCACAGTTGCAGGTCTCATGTTCTTTCTCTTTCCGCCCCACCACAGAATTCCTTTGCACAGACTCCTGGAAAGACGGTGCTAGCATAATTTCCTCTTGCTCTGCCCTTGCCCACATTCCTAGCAACGCAGCATATGGTGGGAACTCCCATCCTCCGCGGACTCGTCTATGTCTTGCTGAGGGTTTGGTGGGACAGGGAGTCCAGGAGGGACGGAAGCAGCAGGAGTTACTCACTCTCTTGCTGTTCCAGTCTTCCAGGAAGCCCTATGCAAAGTAAGATTTTCTGCTGCCTCTTTCCATTTGTCTGCTATGCATATACATTAATTTTTACTGAAAAGTTGGAGTAGTGTGTGAGAGGCTTACATTGCTATAGTCCTCCATGGTAAGCCTGCCTAAAGTGCAGATGTCCCTACCAGAAGCTTTCTGTGATTCAGAGGCTGGAGTTTACACCTGGAAGCTGGGAAGCCTCTTAACAGAGGCTTGCACTGGGGACCCATGTTGTTTGCCAAACGTAATTGATCTCTGCTGCTCGCCTTGTAGGGTCCCATTGCTTGCTGTCTAGAGCACTTGGTAGGTAATAGTATATATTTAACACTTGGCCCAGTGTTTGACTTGGTGATTCATGGATTTTGCAGGACTGGATTAGATTAAGTTGAACTCTTCTGTTTCTTTGGTCAGTTTGAACAGTGATTCATTTCATCCTCTGGTTGTGTCTTCTCTCTTTCTCTCTCTCTCCACACACACACATACAAATCTCCTTGCTTGGAGCTATATTGATATATGCCAGTGAGGATCTGACCCAATGTTCTTGCCCTAAAACATATATAATCACACTCCATTATGTAAGGATGAAAATGTTCACAATTTTTAACAACCCACTCATTTGCCTACCTCTAAAGTAAGGGGTCATTAATGTGTTTCTTCCTGGTACTTATTTGAATAAACAGAGTTGCTTTGTAGATTACTTTGGCTTCAGTCTGGATTCCTAGAAGTAATGAAGTACTACAATGGCCTCTTGATTTCTTATCTTACTCAATTTGATTGAAATACTCTACTCAGTAGCGAAGAAGCATCTGTGAATTTTCTTGTATATAAAAGTGAATAAAAAAACCCACCCACCCCCTGCAAGAATTTATGTACTTGTAGTGGCAGTGATCAAGTGTTCAAAATAAGCCATAGCAATTGGGCTATGGAAACTTTTAGGGCACAGTCCTATGCATGAGTAGACATAAAAAGCCCTACAACTCCCAGCACCCCCCAGGTACAGACATAAAGGCATCTAAGGAAAAATAACAAAGTAGCAGAAGGCTGACAAGTCATTGGCTAGAGGACACACTCAGGGCAGCAGTGCTAAAACTTTTGCATTTTAAAAGGGTGTTTATTTATTGTAGTTTGGTAAGGTTCTGGGAATTTTGTCATAGTGATCCCTATCTTGCAGTTTTCTGAGGAGAGGGAGTGGTAGACACATTAAGTCTGTATGCCTGCTTAAATGTAGAATTTCACCTCAAACCATACTGTTCGTTTATGTTGTTCCTTGTTGATTTATTGTAGTTTGCTCTCAGTGGAATTTAGGATTGAGACTGTAACTCTGGGCCTAAAGTTGGTGAATGGGACAGTGTCCTAGAATAAGAATTCTGGTTATGTAATTGAAAGCTGCATGAACGCTCTCTCTTTCTGTATGTCAGTGTATTTTCAGTTTATTATATTCCAATTGCTTGTGTTTGAAGGTTTCCCTTGAAACATCCTTTACTGTTCCCAGGATATTCTTGCTCAGCAAGAAAATGGGGTGAAACTCTGGCTGGTTTTGTTTCCTAGGATTTGAGAGCAACAGCCAGAAATGGGAAGGAAAAGAAGAAGCAAGCAAGCAAACAGAAAAAGCAAACCCCTACTTTTGCATTTTTGTTGAATGGTGTCTTTTAAAAAACTGCAGAGCACCATAACGTGAAACTCAGCCTTACTTTGGTTAACAAGTCCAAGTTTTTAAGATAATTTCAGATTGGGATATACATTCATTTTTAATTTTTAATTTTTTGGGGAAATTCTGCTGTGAAACATTTTCAGCTTCATAGAAGCCTCTTCAGCCCCATGCCCAATTACTTTATTTCTCTTTTGGCATGGCCAATACCTGGACATTCTTTCTTAGTTGAGTCAGGACTTATTTCTCTCTTCTCTCCCTCCCCCCACCCCCGGCCCCCTTGGTTGTTTACGCTGAAAAGTAAAGTTAAATAGCTGGTAGGCGACAAACACTGCATTAACATTTTGCTGAATATTATATAAATAACGATTTAAATATTTATTGCATCGAATTACATTTGACAACACCTTCTTGTTTTTTATGCAGATATATTTTGCCAGGGCATTTAACTAGCTGTGTAATTAGAGTAAGAGTGTGAGCTTGTTTGGAAAATACAACTTTGAGGAGCTCCTGTGCGTGCCAGCCTCCATGACGAATATTCAACCCCATACCTGTTGTTGTGTTGTGCGATCACAGCTAGAAGGCCCAAACAACTCTTGCATAATCTATAGTCTGTTGTAGGTTTATGCAAGAGCACTTTGTGGCTTAATTAACCATTGAGGAACTGTGGTGCTTTCCGGCTGCCATTATGAATATGCAGCCCCTGACTAGGGGGTTGTTGGGGATTTTCATGTGTGAACCTGGCTGGCAGGTGAAAGCTGGGAGCTAAATAACCCCAGGGGTTATTAGGCCTCAAATACCCCTGCTGGCAGGGGCAGGATCCACACTACTGCTTTAAAACAGTTTATAACAGTAGTGACAACTGTTAGGGTCCAGGACACACTCCAGATACAGTTTTCAAACCTTTTTCAAAGTGTCATAGCCTGCTTGGTATAGATCTGGCCTTAGTTCTTACAACACAGCAACCGGTTGGGGGATGCATATTCATAAGGGCGATTGGCATGCATGACAGCTCCTCAAAGGTGTCGTGCAAATTAACCTACAATGGGCTGCCATGTCATCCCAAGCTGGGCAGTGTTGAGCATTGCTTTTGTTTTTTCAGTCTGGAGTATTTTAAATTGGTGACAATAATGGTACAGAAGTAGGCAATTGCCTCTTCCACAACACAGTATGAACTTCACTAATAATTAATGTCCTCAACATGTATTTTACGAAGAATCGTTATGGGTAGCAGGCTGTGGAAGAGAGAGAGAGAGGGGACCTTTTTTTCATGGCTAAGACATCTCAAAAGATATTATCCTGGTACAAATGATCTGCTCATTAAATCTTTACTTTACCTATAACAAGAGTTAACCTGGATTGCTAAACAGTTGCTGGTCAGTTTTTGGTGGCTATCTAGTTGTTGTAATGAATGCAGGATTAGGTGAGCCTTGCTTTGATCCAGTAAGACTCTTTTTAATCAAGAGTGCATTCTCAGGATCGCTCATCTGTTATCGTGCCTTTATTGTCATCCTAAGTATGCACTCATGCTTTCTTATTGTAAAATGTATTGGTAGACTCCAGGGGATCTAGAGCTTGTTTTTTAGTAGGCCATGCAGGATTGCTGTGCAGGAGTCCTAATAGGCCCCAACTAATCTGTGGAGCATGTTAGGAGCGCTTCTAGGTCTCCAACTGAACTGTTTCAATTTGAATTTAGCTACAGGATGAACATGTCTCTCTTGATTTGTCAACTTGATCGCTCGGTACAAGTTTGGCATCAACATTTCTGACAACGGACTCAGTTTATTTTCATTCTGAGGCAGCGACTGCTAAGCTAGGAAACAATGTCGGGTGTCAAAGCTTCATTCAGGTTTCTTGTTGAGTCATGTCTTGTTGAACAGAGATGCACTGGGATTCCACCATTTGCCACCATTTGGATATTCAGTAGGGGTTCATATTGGAAAGTTTGTACCCATTAATCTGGAGCCCATCCTTTCATTACACTGGCAAAGTGGTTGCCATGGAGAACTTAAAACCACATCAAGTCCTAACCCTTTGGGAAACAGTAAAAAAGCAAAAGCAAAAAGTGCATATAATCTAAATGTTCATAGAGGTAGATGCAAGATAGAGACAAGTCTTATGGGAAGAATATGCACAAATGCTGTTACATGTCCTTAGGTTTAGTTTCAGTTGGGGGTTGTATCTAGGGAATTGACTTTAAGGCTTCACAGAAGAGGTGGGTTTTGAAGAGGGATTTGAAGAAAGAGGGAGAGGCAATATCGTTGCAGTTTGGGAGGAAAATTGAGGTGTAGGGGCAGGATGGTCTGAAGGACAAGACTGAGTGCAGAGACATAACTGGGAGAAGGTCATAGAGTGTTTTAGAGGTAAGGGCATATGTAGTTTGTGTTCAGAAGCAACTATGACACCCATAATAATGTACAAACGTGTTCCCCTAGTTATGCCCATCCTGAAATTAGGTTTCCACCTTCCTTTATACACACCAGCTTTGATCCATAGGCTACAATCTCTTGTACACAAACCAGAAGTTCAAATACAGATCTCTCTCTCTCTCTCTCTCTCTCTCTGTGTGTGTTTAAAAAATCAGTTCAGGACCAGTGTTTATAGATTCAGGAATTTGTTCTTTCTAAGTCTATAAACATTTGTCATGCACAATGCTGCACCGTTGTCCCTGATACCTTATTTCTTAATTAAGAGATGAAAATGTGTCTTAGATTAATGACATCATGCTGCCTAGGAGCTTGATCCAACAAGGAGGAAGAAGAGCCCAAGAAAAGGAAAGTTTCCCATTGCAGAAATGAAAGAGGTTGACAGAGTTCACTTTGCAGGACATTCCTGGCTTCTTGGTTTGACAGCTGTATCCCCAGGCTCCCAGTGAGACAGCAAAAACTCCCAATATAGTAACCCTTGTCAATTTAAATCCAGCACCAGAATGTTTTTTATTCCTCCTCAGCATCCGGACACAGCAGCTGACACCATGCATTTGGCTGTATAGATCTGATGTTCTATGCCTTGCAAATACAGGGCATTTAATGAGAAGCTGGATATTCAACACTCATGAATAAATCTGGGCTCTTTTTCTCTTTCCTGGATTTGCACACATGGTGAATGAGCATTTGATTATAATGAGAGCAGTTTTTCTTTTTCTTTTTTCAGGGGCTCACTTTTAACTAAATTAACATGGGTGCTTATAAATACGTGGCTAGATATATACCATATTTCTTCGATTCTAAGATGCCATCGATTGTAAGATGCACACTAATTTCAGTACCACCAACAGAAAAAAAAAGCTTTGATTCTAAGAAATAATAAATGCACCCACGATTCTAAGACGCACCCCATTTTTAGAGATGTTTATATGGGAAAAAAAAGGTGCGTCTTAGAATTGAAGAAATACGGAAATCACAACACGGAGCTTTCAGTCAGGACTGGAAGTCTGCAAGCAGTGAGTGGGCAACTAGGCAATTTAGCGTGCAATCCTATGTGTGTTTAGACAAAAAAGGCCTACAACTCCCAGCATGCTCCAGCCAGTCATGCTGGCAGGGGCATGCATGGAGTTTTTAGCCCTTTTTTCAACAAAACATGTACAGGATTGCACCATTTTCATATCCCATGGCTGGCCTGAGAGCAGCTGACTGGTGTTTTATCCTTTAACAGGTTGCTGAGACTGTGGAAGCAGGCCAGAATCAGCTAGGGATGGGTGAGAATTTTATTGGGTTCATTTTTTGAACCAGATTTCCTTCATAAACAGGCAGGAAGAACTTAATGTTTTTAAAATGAATATGGGAGAAACCAAAAACACATTTTTCTCCATCCAGGCCCAACACGTAGAATGCTTAGCTCTTAGAAGTCTGGGTTTCTAAGAGCTTAGCTAAGTTTGTACTGCTAAGTTAGAGTTGCCACTCACACCTCTTTTTAATTTATTTTTACAGGGTCCTCAACTTTAGCAGGCAGGTACAACATGATCCTCTCCATGCTGGGAATAGTTGTACCTACTGAATTTGGCTCATGTTGATGGGTGATTTGTTTTGTTTTGTTTTTTTATAAGAATTTCTCAGTTCGCAAATTTTTCCTTTGACAGGATGGAAATAACTTGAGATTTTAAATATCTGTGTGTGGGAGAAAGCAAAAGTGGTAGATTCGCCCATCCCTAGTCAGTCAGCAGATTATGGGGCCAAGTGGAACCCTGTTGGCTCTTAGGTTTCACTTGATCCTTGCTGAGCTGGTAGGTGTTTCTGTGGTCATAGCGTGAAGTGGAGCAGAGGGTAGGGATGATGTTCCCTCTTCCGATAAACTGTCATGGTGGCATAGAGGGTCAGATGTCTGTTCTATTGCTAGACTCCATGGTGCAAGATTCCTGATGCCTTATACAAACCTTTATTCCTCAATAGAATATGATGGGGGTAATGGTGGTAGTGCAACAGTTGAAGGTGTCCCCCTCCCTATTACTGGAGAATTTCACATGGCGACATTTGTATTTTCATTTATGTAGTCATTCCTTTAACCTTGAATTGTTATCAGGTCTAGCCGTTACTTTATGGGCTGGTGAGAAGAGTTCTCAGGTTTTGTTTCGTTTTTCTTAAAGGGGTCCAGCATTATGGGTCCAAACTCCTGAGGGTGAGGAGATGAGTTCAAATGCAATTTATGGCTACAGGGGAGAGGGGGTGGCACTGGAATACGTAGATTTTTAATTTCACCCTTGTTATTTGTAATTCATAGCAAATATCCATCCCAGCAAATAGAGATAAGCCTTTTCTTTTCTGGCAACAAAACAATCTTCCCTTTGACAAATTAGGGGGAAAAGTTAGGTCCAACTATACTGTAATTGATTCCCATGGGGAAATATATCATTAAGCTGTATTCCTGCTCGAAACATTTCATCTACTGCTAAATGTTTAATTCTAGGAGAAAGCAGTAGACCGCATGAAAACACACTAGGAACTCTTAGATGCTTCTAAATCACAGTTAATGGCAACATCTTAAAAACAGTTTACACTTTAAAACATGAGAAAGCAGCTCAGTGGGTATGGGAGATTTGAATAAATCAGGAGCAATTAAAATGGAGTTTGAGGAAGCCTGTGGAGTACTCTTCACTTCAGGGTACCATGAAAGCTCAGCTTTGGTCCTTCATGCCCATCACTGTGCTCTGAAAATAAAAAAGTCCAAACAAAACTAAAATAGACTAGATAGGATGTAAAGTGTAATGGTATAGGAAGCGTGATGCCATGAGGAAAAGAATCATAATCCAGGGAGGAGTTGCCATAATTAGAGTTAAGAAGGCTTGACCTTCTCAAAACCCTGGCTCAGTTCAGACGTCATGCTAAGTCATGGTTTATACTAGGGGTGCGAAATGCATGGTCTTCCAAAAATTGTTACACTTCAACACTCACCAGCCCTAGCCAGCGATGGGGAATGATAGGAGTTGAGGTACAATAACATCTGTAGGGCTAGAGTTTCCCCATCCTTGGTTTAGGCTCACCACAGTTTAGAAACAAAACCACAGTTTGAGCTCCCAGAGCTTCTACAGACAACCCTGGTTTAGAATTCCTTTCCTTTCCTTTCTCTGAGCACATGGATTCATAAATTCATTCCCATCTCTTTAATGCAGCAACACCTAGGGGCTGAGAAATAATTGAAATTATGATTTGTCAGTTAAGGGATCAAATCAAATCGTAATTAGCACAAACCAAGGATGTAAATCCTCTTTCAACCATAGTTTTTGATTCTGGTTTATTGGCATATTGCAAGTCATAGTTTGTCAATTCTGACATTATACCAGGCTCCAGTACAAATCATGGTTTGCAACCCCATTTCAAACCATGCTTTGTTTTTTATACAATCACAAACAGTGGTTTGTCAGTTCAGACAACACTCTAATTAAGCAGACAGCACTTCCCTAACCATAGTTTGACATGATGTCTGAATTGAGCCACAGTTTGGTTAAATCACCATACCTTTATGTATGCTTTAGCAGGGCTGTCATAAAAATGGGCCCTTCTGTTCATTGTTCAAACACATATCCCAATATTCAGACTCAATAACAGAACAAAATCCTCCAGCTTGCCATAAACTTCAGACTGACAGATTGTTCTCAGACTGGTAAAGTTACTGAAAGGGGGAAAAGTCATGCCATTATTATTGGTATATTTAGCTTCCTGTTTGTAAGAAAGTAATTTCAATACACTTTCTGAGAGTGAAGGTGGAAGCCCACCAAATTGGGATGCGAATCTTGTATTCAGAATCAATTTACAGCAAACAGTGCTGCTGAGCAATCTCTAGTCACTTTAATGGCACCAATATTTAATGGAGTATGCCCATAGATTGCAATGTCAAAGTCAAAGCTAAGGAGTGTTGTCCTTACTTGGCCTGAGGAACACCAAGCAGGGGCAACTGTAGGAATGTAAGCTGGTGCTGTGAGGACGCTTTTTGAAAAATGACTGAAAATACTTTAATCCCAGTAACGGGATTTTGCAGTTAAGTGAATTTTGATTTCTACAAATGTAATATGATGCTTATCCCCCCTACCCACCCCCACGCAGTATTTTCTATCTAGACCAGAAGTTCCCAAACTTTTTCAGGTAACCGCCACCTTGGTTCCACAAACTCATGCCCAGTTGTAATAGTCCAGGACATGGGCGGCTGGGAGCACAGACTGAGTGCTGGGACCCGGGAGAGCGAAGGTGTACAAAGACAAACACACACACAAGCTGTTTAGAATAGAGTGGTTTACTGGTATAACCACAACGTGGCAGGAGCAATAGGCAGGGGCGAGGTTCTGTAGGCAGCCCAGTGGCAGAGACCAGAGTCCAACAGGGCCCGTGGTAGTAGCAAGTCCAGGGCCAATCAAAGGTTCAAGGGTAAGGTCAAACCTGGGTCCAGACAGGGCCAGAAGCAAGGGTGCAGTCCAGGGCACAGTCCAAGGTCCAAATAGTCAAGGCATGGCAGAGGCAAGACCGTAGTCCAGAGAGCAGTCCAAGATCAGGAACAAACAAGGTGTCAGGAAACCAGGAACAGGAGCCAATCACCACAGGAACAATGTTGCTATGGCAAATGTTGGAGTCACAATGTGGTTCTTAAATAGCCCTGACTCTAGCTGCTCCCAGCTGCACCGAATTACCCTATCATGAACTGCTGCTGGCCAGGGCCTGAGTTCTGCCAGCACTCTGCAGCAGAGCAGCCCTTTGAGCTCGGACCTGGATCCTGAAAGCACTCATCACTAGTACCTGATCCTGACTCCAGTGCCCCCTACCCTACCCTATAAAAATCATTATTCAGAATAGAGGTTTTCAACGACCCACTAAGGAAGATAATAACAATAACATTCAAAACAGTAACAATTAGTTGAATATTTATTCAAAATCCAATTACATTTTTTTAGTTTATTCAATTAAACATAATTGAAGGGGCCGCGCTCCCCTGGATCCTGCTGGTCTGGCACCTGGGCTGAGCAGCTGCGGCTGCAGCTGGGTGGAGGAGCTGAGAATGAAAAAGGGGCTGTACTGTGCATGGCCCCTTTAAATGGGAAGCACCCACTGCAGGCTTGCTGAGGGAGGGAAAACAGCTCTGTTTTGCAGCCGGCGTGGCGGGGCACACCAAGCAGGGTATGTCTCTTCATTAACATTTTCGTGCTTTTGAAATATTTCAATTCACCGTTAAAAGGACTCTTCTTAAATGGTATTAATACATGTGTGGATTCTTCCCCTATATGGCTTGGGACCAAACTACCTTCCTCCATAAAAAATGTTTGTGGGTTTTAAGACCTTCTGGAGAGGCACTTCTTAGAAAACACCACCTCGAGCACCCTCCTGCTGCCCCTTTGCCTCTTAGCGCCCCCCTATGCAATCCCACTGCCCCCAAGGGGGCAGTACTGCCCACTTTGGGAACCACTGATCTAGACAGAGAGTGATCTCTAGAATATTAGCTGAAGTTCGATGGTTATAAGATTACTACTATTTAATCTGTAGAATGATGGATAAATGATCTGTGCTCTTGCTGTCATCAATTCAGTTGCAAGGCTCAAAGTTCTCCCTTCTACTGTTCTCAGTTGCATCTCCTGCTACCTGCCTCAGTTCAGACTAATTTGTAGGCTCCAAATAAAGGGCAGAAAGCAATTGGTTCCTTGCAACCTCAGGTCCTGCCCAAATGCTGACTAAGTTAGAACCCTTAAGAAGTCTGGAATTACCTCTGTTGAGTGCCAATGTTAGTGTGAAAATGAATCTATCCTAGCCGATCCTCATTCAGACATGTTGCTTTGATCAGGGAAAGAAGTGCTGAGTTGGAACTGCCTTGAAAATGAGAGGTCAGAGAGCAGACATATGCAGAGGCAAAGGGGAGGAAAGGCCTGGACCTGAGTCCCTTTTCAGAATGTCCAGGAAGACCAGATCCTACCTGATAACAAGAAATGGACTAGTCAAACCAAATAATTCTGTGCCCTTTGTGTGTTAATGATCACACTGAATGTAAACACGGGACATTAGACAAAGCAATATGCTTGTATATACAAAGTATTTTTAAACAATTGAATTTAGAGGGCTTTTCAAGAGGAAGCAGAGGGCTTCTAGTATTATTAATGAAGAATCAGATTCTGGTAAATAATAATGGGCAAGGAAGCTGGTAGTCTTGTAGGGTTATTTGAGGATTATTTAAACCTTAAACAACCCCCACTGCCTGGTTTTGGATGTCACAATGAACCATGGCAACTCCCTGCTGGAGGTAATGTGAACTGGCCCTAAGGTGTTAGTATTAAATAATCATTGTGGATGTGCTTATAAATCAACCTGGTCAGCCTGAATACTGGTTGCAAATGTGCAAAATCTCAGTTTACATTTGGAGACAGGTGAACGTCTTGGGGAAACAATGCTTAGTAAGTAAGTCACTACAAGTTCATCAAATTTGTATTCTGAACCAGGTAATGATTACCAGCGTTGGCAACATCTCTAGTTTTCATATAATGTATTGTTAGCAGATAGCAATACTAAGGGCAAAGGGACATTTGTATATGACTAGGCTACTATTTGGCCCAGTGACCTGATGAAAAGTGTATTTAAATGCTAAAATTAGCAAATGCAACCAATATATATTAAATTGATGCTAACTAGCTTTGCTGTGGCTGTCCAGCATTGATAGCTTTAAATCCTAATCCTATGCATGTTTCTCAGAAATAATTCTCAGTGTATTCAGTGGGATTTATCTTCATGGAAGTAGGCATAGGATTGCAGTCTTAGATTTATAGCTCTTGGTGAGGTCATTGAAAACTGGCTTTGGACATTAGACCTCTAAGTTTGTTAGCAGGGACAGTGTGGGGTTGGACTCTTCAAAGTTCCCAATATTGGTAACTTTGAAGCCATTACTAACATTCTTAAGATTTTGTATCATGAGGGTATCCTCTAGCCCCAGTGCCTTCTGTATGGCCTCTGGCTGCACGGCATAGATGTGGAGAACAGCTGGCTGTCCTGGTTTTTATCCCCTGGGGTTTCTATTTTTCTTTTTTAATCTTGTGAATTTTTATACAAAGTAATTAACCTGTGTCTCCTGGACTAATGTGCTGATCAGAATTTAATTATCCACCAGATTTTGCATGCCCTGAATGTTCTAACACAAATCTCAACTCAAAAAAATAAAAATAAAATACCAATATATGTTTTTAAAATGCTTTTTTTTAAAAAAAAAAAAAAAAGGGGGGGGGAAGAGAATACATGTATGTATTTAAAGGCGAATTTTTGTGTGGATTAAAAAAATGCAGCTAAATGCGAGAAACACATTGGAACAGATTTAGCAGTGAATGAAGTCCTACAAATATGATGAATTTGATTGGGTGGCTGAGACCTATTGAAACCAATGGACAACCGGGAAGTGAGGAAACAAAAGGCAGGCTGATGGCGGATCAATGAAAAGATCCCCCCTCTCTTCATTGTTACTGATTTTGTTATTGAAGAATCCCTGATCAGCTTCCAAGGAACCTCAATATTCCCTGGAACAGTTTGAAAACTACAGTGCTAATCAAATCACTATAATTACACCTCTTGCAGCATGTTTGCACTCCACAGTTATTTTCTGGGATGATGAAGAGGAGTAAGTTATCAAACTAACCTATTAGAGGTGTGTACAGATGTACACTTCAGCAAAGGAGATCGTTACCTTGTCGTGGTGCTGGAGCTTGAGCAACTCAAGGATGCCATGAGCTAAACCGTGAAGGGACACCCAAGACCCTTCATGGTAGAGAGGTCAGACTAAATACGATCCCTGGGGAAGGTAATGGCAACCCACCCCAGTATTCTTGCCAGGAAAACTAAATGGATCAGTACAACCAGAGATATGTCGGTATACCATCGGAAGATGGGACCCCCAGGTCAGAAGATGGTCAAAATGCTACTGGGGAGGAACAGAGGATAAGTTCAACTAGCCCCAGATGTGATGACGCAGCTAGTTCAAAGCCGAAAGGATGGCTAGCGGCCGATGGTGCTGGTGGTGAACGACGAATCCGATGTTCTAAAGATAAACACACCATAGGAACCTGGAATGTAAGATCTATGAGCCAGGGCAAATTGGATGTGGTTATTGGTGAGATGTCAAGATTAAATATATATATATTGGGTGTCAGTGAACTGAAATGGACTGGAATGGGCCACTTCACAACAGATCACCACCAGATCTACTACTGTGGACAAGAGGATCACAGAAGAAATGGAGTAGCCTTCATAATTAATAATAAAGTGGCTAAAGCAGTGCTTGGATACAATCCAAAAAACGATAGAATGATCTCAATTCGAATTCAGGGTAAGCCATTTAACATCACAGTGATCCAAATATATGCCCCAACCACAGATGCTGAAGAAGCAGAAGTAGATCAGTTCTATGAGGATCTGCAGCACCTACTGGATAATACACCAAAAAGAGATGTTATTTTCGTTACAGGAGACTGGAACGCTAAGGTGGGCAGTCAAATGACATCCGGAATTACAGGTAAGCATGGTCTAGGAGAACAAAATGAAGCGGGACATAGGCTGATAGAATTCTGCCAGGACAACTCACTGTGCATAACAAACACTCACTTCGAACAACCAAAAAGATGGTTTTATACATGGACTTCACCAGATGGCCGACACCGAAATCAGATTGACTACATCCTTTGCAGCCAAAGGTGGCGGACATCTATACAGACAGTAAAAACAAGACCTGGAGCTAACTGTAGTTCAGATCACGAACTTCTTATTGCACAATTTAGAATCAAACTAAAGAGAATAGGGAAGACCCACAGATCAGTTAGATATGAGCTCACTAATATTCCTAATGAATATGCAGTGGAGGTGAAGAATAGATTTAAGGGACTAGATTTAGTAGATAGGGTCCCGGAAGAACTATGGACAGAAGTTCGCAACATTGTCCAAGAGGCGGCAACAAAAAACGTCCCGAAGAAAAAGAAAACCAAGAAGGCAAGATGGCTGTCTGCTGAGACACTGGAATTAGCCCAAGAAAGAAGGAAAGCAAAAGGCAACAGTGATAGGGGGAGATATGCCCAATTAAATGCAAAATTCCAGAGGTTAGCCAGAAGAGATAAGGAATTATTTTTAAACAAGCAATGCGCGGAAGTGGAAGAAGACAATAGAATAGGAAGGACAAGAGACCTCTTCCAGAAAATTAGAAACCTCGGAGGTTAATTCCAGGCAAAAATGGGTATGATCAAAAACAAAGATGGCAAGGACCTAACAGAAACAGAAGAGATCAAGAAAAGGTGGCAAGAATATACGGAAGATGTGTATAGGAAGGATAATAATATCGGGGATAGCTCAGACGGTGTGGTCAGTGAGTTAGAGCCAGACATCCTGAAGAGTGAGGTCGAATGGGCCTTAAGAAGCATTGCGAATAACAAGGCAGCAGGAGACGACGGTATCCCAGCTGAACTGTTTAAAATATTGCAAGATGATGCTGTCAAGGTGATGCATGCCATATGCCAGCAAATTTGGAAAACACAAGAATGGCCATCAGACTGGAAAAAATCAACTTATATCCCCATACCAAAAAAGGGAAACACTAAAGAATGTTCCAACTATCGGACAGTGGCACTTATTTCACATGCCAGCAAGGTAATGCTCAAGATCCTGCAAGGTAGACTCCAGCAATTCATGGAGCGAGAATTGCCAGATGTACAAGCTGGGTTTAGAAAAGGCAGAGGAACGAGAGACCAAATTGCCAATATCCGCTGGATAATGGAGAAAGCCAGGGAGTTCCAGAAAAACATCTATTTCTGTTTTATTGACTATTCTAAAGCCTTTGACTGTGTGGATCATAACAAACTGTGGCAAGTTCTTGGTGGTATGGGGATACCAAGTCATCTTGTCTGCCTCCTGAGGAATCTGTATAACGAACAAGTAGCAACGGTAAGAACAGACCATGGAACAACGGACTGGTTTTAGATTGGGAAAGGAGTACGGCAGGGATGTATACTCTCACCTTATCTATTCAACTTGTATGCAGAACACATCATGCGACATGCTGGGCTTGACGAATCCAAGGCTGGAGTTAAAATCGCAGGAAGAAACATTAACAATCTCAGATATGCAGATGACACCACTTTGATGGCTGAAAGCGAGGAGGAGCTGAGGAGCCTTATGACAAAGGTGAAAGAAGAAAGTGCAAAAGCTGGGTTGCAGTTAAACCTCAAAAAAAACCAAGATTATGGCAACCAGCTTGATTGATAACTGGCAAATAGAGGGAGAAAACGTGGAGGCAGTGACAGACTTTGTATTTTTGGGCACAAAGATTACTGCAGACGCTGACTGCAGCCAGGAAATCAGAAGACGTTTACTTCTTGGGAGGAGAGCAATGACAAATCTTGATAAAATCGTTAAGAGCAGAGACACCACACTGACAACAAAGGTCCGCATAGTTAAAGCAATGGTATTCCCTGTAGTAACCTATGGCTGCGAGAGCTGGACCATAAGGAAAGCTGAGTGAAGGAAGATAGATGCTTTTGAACTGGGGTGTTGGAGGAAAATTCTGAGAGTGCCTTGGACTGCAAGAAGATCAAACCAGTCCATACTCCAGGAAATAAAGCCAGACGGCTCACTTGAGGGAATGGCATTAAAGGCAAAACTGAAGTACTTTGGCCACATAATGAGAAGACAGGATACCCTGGAGAAGAGGCTGATGCTAGGGAAAGTGGAAGGCAAAAGGAAGAGGGGCCGACCAAGGTCAAGATGGAGGGATGATATTTTGGAGGTGACAGACTTGACCTTGGGGGAGCTAGGGGTGGCGACAGCCGACAGAAAGCTCTGGCGTGGGCTGGTCCATGAAGTCACAAAGAGTCGGAAACGATTGAACGAATAAACAACAAAACAGATGTACAAAGAGGAGTTGGAGCTTCCTCCCCACTACACACACATGCGCGCGCACACACATGCATCTTCAGTCTTCAGGTAACATATGTTCTCACTTACCCTTCCCACTATGCTTCAGATCGGCTTTCCACCTTAAAAGTCAAACAAACCCAGAGCGTCTTGCAAATTTATCTAACTTAAAGTTTGCTTAGTGTCTTTTAAAAATCCGTTAAGATCTGTCAAACTTCAATAATGGCCCTGGTGTGTGTGAGTGTGCGTGTGTGTGCGTGCGTGCGCGCATGTAGCTTTGTGATGTCACAAAGACTAGCCAATTGGAGATATACACGATGAGCTTCTGTTTTGAACCGTTTGAACCTCCCTAAGGAGGTTCGCTTGGCACGTACATTATATGCTTTTAGACGCCAGGTGAAGACCTTTATATTCTCCCAGCATTTTAACAGTCTATAAATAAATTTTAACTTGGTGTTTTAAATTTGTAATTTTGCATTGCTGCTGTTTTTATCTGGTTGTACAATATAAATATTGTATTTTATATTATGGTTTTATACTGTTGTTTTATACTTTGAATGTTTTTAATTTTTGTGAACCGCCCAGAGAGCTCCGGCTATTGGGCAGTATAGAAATGTAATAAATAAATAAATAAATAAATAAATAAATCTAGCAGGAGCAGTTTCTCTTGAACTTGATCCTGCAGGGAAAATTGAATATCTGATCAGTGCGTTTCCACAATATGTTGACCCCACTTAAATATGCCTGTATAACTCTCTCTCTCAGAATGTTCTATTACTGTGTCTCTAATAAATGAATAATTTTATTTACTTCAAGTATTTATATATATTGCCATTAAGTAGGCAGTGTGTGTAAATATATATCACATGTTCTCTTCCATCTCAGGCGGTGAGAGAGCTTGCGCTGGGGCTAAGGACCAGAGCCTCTATAACAGTAGTCCCACCACAACCAGGGGTGGATTTAGAAATGAACAGGGATCTACCAAGCTTCCCTAGAATCAACTTGATGATAATCTGATTTCTTCTCCCCTGCACCAAAAGAGGAAGAACTTGGATCATTTTCATGAGCCAATGTGAGGCTTGGAAAAATGACCCTCCTCCGCCTGCAACATCTGAAGAGGAAGATATAAAGAGGTTGCAGGGACAGCTGCTGGGGAGGGATCCACTCCCTACATAGGATCTTTAGGGTAAGATGATTCTCTGTAGTGGGTGGGCTGTCCTCCTTTACTTTTTGCCCATAAAGTGCTGCCACACCAGCTAGTCCAATCCCTGCAGGGAGTTTTGAAATGGGTGGACTTGCTGCTTGGCAGCCAGAGAGCTGACAAAGCTTTCCACATGCCTCACCATCTTCTGCCAAAGCCCCCACGATCCCTGGCTAACAAAGACTTTGCTCAGCCAGGAAAAAAGCTTTCTCTGGCCATGCAAAGCATTTGTCAGCCAGGGAAGTCAGCAATTAGTGGCTTTTAAAGTTTGCCTTTCCTTTGAAATGGGCTTTCCCCAGCTTACAAGGTTGGCCTTCCAAGCCTAGCACAGGGCCGGATCTACACTATTGCTTTAAAGCGCTTTATAACAGTTTTATAGTGCTTTAAAGCAGTTAAAGCGCTTTATAACTGTTATAAAGCGCTTTAAAGCAGTAGTGTAGATCTGGCCCAGGAGATTTGGCTAATGTGAATGAGAATCTCAGCCCACTTCTTCACAGGCAGAAAGCCTATATACTCCAGTTCCCGGGGAACATGGGTGGGAGGGTGCTGTTGCACCCATGTCCTGCTTATAGGTTCCTGGTCAACAGCTGGTTGGCCACTGTGTGAACAGAGTGCTTGACTAGATGGACCCTTGGTCTGATCCAGCATGGCTCTTTTTATGTCCTTATGTTCTTAAGAAGGCAAGTTGGGGTGCTTTTCCATCAAAAGATTAAATGTTCCACACAGTCTCTGTTCAGACGTCACATGGAATGGTCTGGGGCAGTAAATTCCTCTTTAACACGAAACTCATTTCCCATTAAAATCGCTCTCAGCTGCTTTCCCACCACTGGAGAAAATGTTAGGGTTCCAGAATCCACCCTATTATGTTAAATTATGTAGGCTTATAATGACAACATTTCAGATCCCCTGAAATTAAGCCCTTCCGTGCTCCAAGATAAAGAAAGCAGGGTGACATTTGATGTTATTAATCCTTTTGTTCTGAACCAAGTGTGCATGGCAATATCCAAGAATTTGGCTGTCCTATCTCTTCATAATTAATGTTTCCTTTCCTTGCTCATGTTTCTCTATAAGAATGGCGCACGTTTGATGCTATCTTGGTTCTGGAATGTGATGTCTGTAAGAAGTGAAAAGCAAAATATTTATATTATTCTTTGCTGGTAACAACAAGTAACACTTTGTAAGGTATCTTACTCTGGCTTCAATAACCCAGAGACTTGTCTGAGGTTTTGAAAATAATATGCACAATTATTTAAATTTAGCTGATTAATCATTAATCATTTATCTTTTAACCAAAGGCAATTGAAATCTATTTATTTATTATTATTTATTTATTTAGAATATTTATATACCGCTCCCCATTGAAAAATTTCTGAGCGGTGTACAAGGTAAAATGAAAATAAAAACAGAATAAAAACAGTTAAAACAAAATTTAAAAGAAGCAATAACAGAAATCCAAGGCTGCATGTTAAAGAAAGGCTTCTTGGAATAAAGATGTTTTCAGGAGGCGCCAAAAGGAGTACAAGGTTGGAGGCTGCCTGACCTCCAGAGGCAGGGAATTCCACAGGAGGGGCGCCACCACGCTGAAGGCTCTTCCCCTGGTGGATTCCAATCAGAGGATGGATCTAGGTGGAACCACCAGGAGCAGGCCCTCGGATGACCTCAGTGACGGGGCAGGTTGGTAAGGGAGAAGGCGCTCTCTCGGGTATCCTGGTCCCAAGTTGTTTAGGGCTTTGTACACAAGTAAAAGAACCTTAAAACTGGCCAAGTAGTGAATAGGCCTGTGCAGTTCCCTCAGCAGAGGAGTTCCATGCTGGAAAGGGGCAGCTCCAGACAACAGCCGAGCTGCAGCATTCTGCACTAGCTCCAGCTTCTGGAGCAGCTTCAAGGGCAGTCCCACATAGAGCGCGTTTCAGTAATCCAATCTTGAGGATTATTTAACTGGTTGATGGCCTTAGTAGTAGTATTGGAAGGTCTGAGTGAAATTACATGCTGGATTTTTGTTCCAAAATGTAGATAAACCTTATTGGCAAGTGACTAGAGCTGCAAGCTTTTCCATCCACCTTCCTGAGTGCTGAAGAGGTGTGATGTAAATATGGCTTTAGTGGAAGGAGGTTCCTGAATCTGCTGAGCTTTGTATTTTAGATCAAATGTGTTGGACCAGCACTGTTTATCTTGTTCAGATACTTTCCTAAGTGAAGGTGGCATTTGCATTAGATGAAGGTCATTGTTGGGTATAAAACGTGATTACTTGTCTGCTCTAATCCACTGGCAGGTAATGCTTTTAACGCTGGCTCTTTAAGGGGCTTTCCTGCTCTCAAGATATCTAGGTCAAGATCTATTTATAAATGCTGCCACAAAGACGTTGGGGATTTCCAACTGAAAAGGGTACTTGTGACAGGCTGGCTCTTTGTTTATTTGCCATGCCATGAATTTGATTTTAAGGGAACACCGCTGATGACGTTCCTTGCAAAACCGTTGCCTTTTAAAGGAAAAAACCCTTAGAGTTTCTTGTTTTGATTTTCTAAAACTAAACAGGAGAGACAAGCTCTAAAACATGCACAATGTGTAACATACTCCCCCTCCCCTTTACCGTACACCGGCACTGCTATGCAGGGCTATAATAACAGTAGGTTTTTTGTTTGTTTCTTTTATTACTGGGGAAAGGCCCATTAAATTTCCTGGGATGGTGATTCCCGGGGAGGGGAAACTCCAGCCTATCTCACCCTCCTACTCATCATCATGTTGCTGACAGGGCCAGTGCTACCATAGAGGCCACTCAGGTGGCTGCCTAGAGTGCCAAGCTAAGAGGGGCGCCGGGCACAGCGCAGCACTCATGCGCGTGGGCTGTGAGCCGGCCCAAGGATCGCTGGAGTGGGGCGGCTCCACGTTTGGACTTCCGGAACGCGCCCGGAAGAGAGGGAGAGAGAATGTATGGGTGAATGGGGTGCATGGGGTCTTAGAACACACATGTGCTCATGTGTGTGTTTGTTTGGAGTGAGTGCTGCTGAGTGTGTGTGTGCGTGCGCATGTGAGTTGGGGGGATGATTTGGAGGTGATATTCTTATTAAATAATGCATTTTAGACACATAGACATTCCTTTCCAATTTGTTTGTTATAATTGGCATGACGTATTTCTTGCACTTTACAATAAATTTGGCAGTTTCAAGTTTTGTGCTTCTTATTTTTTTCCAGGAAACATATGTTCTTAAAAATTAAAGTTGGCATTTTTGGGGGGTGGGTGGGTGAAAGTAGCTCACCTTGCCTAGGGCGCAAAATAGTCTGGCACCGGCCCTGGTTGCTGAAAGATTCAAGAGAGAGCCCCTAGCTCAGCTTATAGTTTTCAGAATTCTCATTCGATGCGATGGCGGTTTGCAGCTTGACAGCCCTGCGCAGGACAATCTGCTATTATATATACAAACTGTCTTCTTATACTTTTTTTTTTTTTTTTTTTGGCACTAGATCAACACGATGCAGGTCCTTGTGTAAAAATGTGCTGACAAATATATGTTTGTTCTTCTGGGACTCCTCATCCTGATTCCATTGCAAGCTCAGCCCTTAAAATTGTCCAGAAGGAGCTGCATGGAAAGGAGGCATTATGATCACAACTGCCAGGTTGTATAAGCAGAGCCTTTAAATAAACCAGAATAGAAGGCAGCAGTGAGAGTAACAACATAAAAGCTTCATTGTTGTAGGTGCCAGTTTTTGTTTTGTTGTTGTTTAGAATTTTGTGTTCTAGGAGTGACATTTAAAAACCAATTAAGTACCTGCACCCCCTAGCATTCAGAATGCTCTTTTAGCCATATGTGGCCATGATTTTTTAATCAAGTCAGCAGAATGTTCCTATAATTAACTAGCTTGATTGGTACAACATTGGTAGGGTTTTTGATGTGTAGGTAATACCCCAGTTCCTTTCCAGTCCAATTTGTAGATGGAAACATAGGATGTTTCATTGAAGCCTACACTTATCTGTATGATAAGGAATCTAGCCAAAAGCTTTTCGGCTCATGGCTCATTCTGATTTTTTTTTTAAAAAATGTGTGTAATATTTGCTGCTGTAGACTTTGTAAACAATGCCACGGGAGACTGAAGTGTGGAACTAACAAACTTTACTTACCAGTGTGCAACTTCGCTTTTTTCTTTCCTTTTTTACAACTAATCTCTAAATCAAAGTAATGTAATTATGGAACAGAAAGAACCTTGGCCTTAATCTGTTCCAAACCTCTATCTTGAGTTATGATCCTCTGTATATGATGGTTTCCCAACTGAGAGCCCGGTTGCCATGCCAGAGTTCCAACAAACGAGGAATTATATGTACTAACAGTGAACTCAGTTCTCTGACTGCCAGTCCTTATGTAGAGGCAAAATGATACCACCCATGCATAAGAGGGAAGTATCAGTAGGCTTGGGAGAGCCCAAAGATTTGCAGAAGTACAAAAAATATCATTAGGGGTAAAAGCCCTTATGGGTGGAAAAAATCAAAGTAGTCCTGTGTGGACTAGGCTGTTGCACCCTTGTCCTGCCTGTGGCTTCCTATAATGCTGGACTAGATAGAAAGGGTATGCTGGCAGACTGTTGAGGGGATAATGGAAAATCACAGGGGAGGGAGGAATAGAATGGAGTGTCCTGGAACAGGGCACTGGTGGTTGGCTATAACCCTGTGCAGAAGTACTGCGCACTGCAACATTTTGTTACAGGTCTCTTTTGTAATGTAAATCCAGATGGCTCAAGCAATTTAGTCAAGACATACAATATATGGAAAGATGAAAACACTCCAGGATTGTTGGCCAGTCTGACCACAGAGCAAATTCTTGATACTGAATAAAGAGAACAGTTAATCTGATTCTGTTAAAAGGCATTATATTTGATGGGATATAGAACCATGGTCTGTGGTGTTACATTTGTGATGGGCCATTTAAGTACCATCCATATAATATTACAGTTACCAAGGGATCAACATGCATGTGTGAGCCTGCTCTAATTTTCCTGGGAGCAGTGAGGGATGGAGCCATGGGGGAATTTTACCATGTAAAAGTTGGATCTAGTCCTATTGGATCTTAGCCTGAGCTTTAAGTAAACTTAACCTATCAATCTTTTGCATAGCAGAAGGCAGCACTCTTTGAGGCTGCAGAATGTGGGGAAACAGTGCTTCTTAAGAACTTGTGCAGGAGACTTCTTTGAACCGCCATGGGCTAAAATGGATGTGTCACATTAAAAAGCCATAAAATATTGTTGAGAAATTCCACAATCCAGTGGCTAGTAATTCAGCCTCATAACAATGTTCTGTTTCCCACAGTTATTACTGCCAACTCTGCCTGTTTTGAACCATGCCATCAAATATATAGTGCCTCTTTCTCCCATTCGCTAGTGTCGTAATTCTTTTCTTTCTTCCAAGTTTAGTAAGGAGGCTGCCATGTAGCAGATGTATGTGTAGAGTCAAGCCATCTGAAGGACGATGTGTGTCTATTTAAACTGGCAGGAGATGCCTGGTTTCACATCTGCCTTGGAGTCATTTTAGTTTCCTAATAAAATCAGCTAATAAACTATTTTGGCAATAAAAGCTTTTGAGACCAACTGTACAAAATAAGCATTGGTGGAATATTCAAAATATTAGGCAGGCATCTTTCATGAGTCAGCCTATTTTTTTTTTACAGCAAAAGTTCATAGTCCTGTTTTTAAAATGACAACAGTTCTCTGGTTATTCCTGTAGGAACCAAATATCAGGAATGCCAACAGGCACACAATTGCGTAACAATTTTAACAATACAGTCAGACAATGTTGGTAGACTTCTATTTTATATAGTCATACCAAATAGAACATTTCACATACGAAATTATAAAGATGACCAAACATAAGGCAAATAGTTGCTTCTTATGATACCTTGACAATAAAATATAACAACAGACTAACTATTATTGATATACTGTATTATTAATTATAACAGGATTCCAGTTATCTTTTCCCATTTTGTCATTTCATTTCAGACTTCCTCAGATGTATACTCTTCCAAGTCGCCACGTGCCTGTTATAATTAATAACACAGTATATCAATAATAGTCTGTTGGCATTCCTGATATTTGGTTATTATCAACTGCAGCCTTTGTGTGTTTTTATTCCTGTAGGAAAACATTGTTTTTAGAAGAACATTTAGTTAGAAAATTAATTCATTATGGATTGATTCAAGAACTGGCTGCCATGTATTGGAACTTGTCTGCCTAAATCCTTGTTTCTGTTTTCTTTTGCACTAGTCCAGTTTGCTTGATAGCTTGACAGTTTTTCATCTTTGAATAAACCCAGTTATTTTGTTGGTGTTTTTCACCTTTGGATTATTTGGTCAATTAAATAATTGTAGTTACTGTGAAACAGGATTTTGTTCTCATTCTCATCTATTACTAGTATTACTATTTAACATTCTGCCATTGTGGCAGATGCTGATCTTGTAAAATTGGGATTGAGAACAAATTTGCAATATTACAGATCACTCCATTCAAAGTCTATGGAAGCTAACAGAATAACTTCTATTTGAGTTTGTGGCTTCCTAGAATGCTGGACTAGATAGAAAGCACTTATCTCCAGTAAAGCTGCTAATTAGGAATAAGAGCTTTATCCTCCTCTGTGGCAGAGGGGGAGGGGCCATGATTCAGTCCTCAGCCTTGTCCTGCTTACTACTGAGTAGTCGGGCAGAGGCTTGCCTTGCTTACTTCTGAGTAGACGATGCTCATGCTTACTTCTGAGTAGGCATGCTTCATAACAATAGAATTTGTTTCACATGCACAAGTTTCACTTGATGGAGAAACAGTCATGGAATTAGCATGTATGGCTACACCAGTCCTGAGAAAATATTTCTAGTGTAGATACATGTTTTTTTTTTAAAAAAACCCTCTTTTTAGAGCAAGCCTTCACAATAGTATTAATCACATGTAATAAAAACGGCATCAGGTACAATTTATATGGGGGAGAAACAATAAAATTAATTAAAAGTTTGGTGAAATAAAAAAGTATTTAGGGCCTATTAAGCAATATTTTTGTAAGCCGCCTTAAGAGACTTTTTGGCTAAAGGGTGGGATAAAACTTATACAAAAAGGTTTAAAAGACAGTTTGAGTGTGAGTGTGAAGAGCTTTTAAATTAACCAGGATATGTTATGTATGCAGGCCTGTAGGTCATGGTCTTTACAGTGGTGGCCGAAATTGTGGACACTTTTTTGAATTTTTCATGTTTTACAAATTTGCATGCTTATAGAAAATGTTCTGTTTCACAAAATTCAAATGTTTATATAGCAATTGGAAGAGAATTTAATGCTGAATTTAATACAAAAACAGAATGCAAATATCTGCAGTACAAAAAAAGTTATGCTTACTTTAGTCTAAAAACGAACACAGGTGTGATTGAGTGAAGAAGCGGATTGGAATTGCAAACCCTACTGGCCAATCACAATCCTTGTTCTGGGGACCAATCACGTGGCAGTAGCTGCGATACATCATGTTTCAAGTTGGGGAAAGTCAGTTTTGCTGTTTGTTCTGTAACTGAAGCGCAATTGGAGATGGTGTGACTATTTGAAGTATTTCTCAAATTAAAAGTGTACGTACGTACATCATAAATAGAGCAGTGGCACCAAAGAAAAGAGTTGATTGGACACCCAGGAAAAGAAGCAGGATTGTTGTATTACGTGAATCAGGTCTTTCAATTGATATATAAACATTTGAATTTCGTGAAACAGAACATTTTCTATAAGCATGCAAAGTTGCAAAACATGAGAATTTCAAGAAGTGTCCACAATTTTGGCCACTACTGTGTATGCATGGTGATACATCAGTCACTATATTGAAAACTTTATGTTCACCTGAAGTTTGACTGCATCGTCTTGCAGCAACATGCAATTGTCTTGATGCTGTGCATTATTCATCAACTTCCTCACTGTGCTTTAACACTGCATTGCACCTTGGGACAAGAAGTACAACTTGCTAATGTGTTCCCCGTTGAGTTACCTTCCTGACACAACACACCAAGCAAACATTCCCTGTTTCCTTTTTCCTTCTCTCTGTATGTACCTCTTCCAGATTATGTCCTTTCTGTGTTTTGGAACAATGAACCCAACATTTCAGAAAGCAAATTATAATGAGTTCCTTTGCAAAATGGAAACTCACACAGGAAGGAGAAGTTGTAATTTTATTTTTATTTTTTGCTAGTTAATCAGCTTGCCTGCCCTTTGGGAGAAAGATACTTCTGGGTGGCTTAATGAAGTCGTTTATATAAGCAGATGCATTTTGAAATGGTCTAGCATCAGTAACGGAGAGTGGCAGCAAGAGAGATCTTTCTTTTTTTCCTGTATGACATCTGATGTCAGTAAGGCTTGGAAGCTAAAATGCCAGTGTCAGACTCAGAGCTGCAGAATGCAATCTTTATAAGGGCTTATGAACCCCATTATATTTCATTCTTTGATCGCTGTGCCCAAAAGGTAAAAATGCTTACCTAGAGGCATCGAATGGCTATTTCTAAGCATTAGGTGGAGGCAATTAGTGAATGCACATAGAAGAGAATAAAAAATGCTGTGCTGGATCAGACCAAAGTCCATCTAGTCCAGGAACTTCTAGGAGGTGCCATGTGGTTGCCTCTGGAAGTCCACAAGCCAAGTATCAATGGGATAATCTTCTTTAGACCCAAGCATCTGGTATTCAGAGGAATAACTGGAATCTTTAGTATGTTAAGGCTCCAGTTAGTTAACACAACTAAAAGTTTTTGATAAATCTACTCTGTGGTTGGGGAACTCAAGTCCCTCCAGATGTTGGACTAAAACTTCCATCATCCCTGACCATTGGCCATGTTGGCTGGGACTGAAGGGAATTGCAGTCCAGCAACACCTGGAGGGTAACTGTGAAGAAACTGGAATCAACAAGTGAGCATGCTGTCACCTGCCTGCCCACCTGCTTCTGCTGAGTTAACTGTGACATATGAATGCAGATTTGTGGGTTGTTGGTGGAGGAACAACCCAGACTTGTAACCAATGGTTTGTTCTTGGGTTACAAGTCTCAGTTGTTCTTCTTCAACAACAACCCACAATTCTTGCATTTGAATATTATGGACAACAACTTAGTGGGCAAGTGGCCTGGAGTCAACACACTTGCTCGTTTCTGCTCATTCATGTCTACCCAGAGTTTTTTTAAATCCGGGGTAGCCACGTGCAAACAAGGTCTGTCTATTATAGTAGTGACTTCCAGATAAATTCCATTTTAATTATTCTTGCTAGCTCTGTGTTTACTTCCAATAAGTTTCATTTGTTCAACCCTGTTTCCTAGTATTATGTGAGAGGAAAAAAAGTTTTATAGATTCTCATACTGTCATGTCCCCTGTAGCCTTTTATTTTCTTCTACCCTGAATTAAAAAGCCCCAAATCTTTAGTCTTCCTTCCTTGGAAAGGTGCTCTAACTCTTTGATCATTTTGGTTGACCTTTTTATGCATTTTTGATGATATCTGTTTTGAAATAGACAAGTATTCCAAATGTAGCCACACTATTGTTTGTATTTAGACATTAGCTACATGCCATAAGAAACGGCTTATTGTTAGTTTTTAGACTTCAAGGCAGTATGATACAGCCATAATTGCTGGAAGGCATTCTCCGCTCCCCCCCCCCAACCCCTGTCCCATGATGGTTCTCTGCTTGGTGTCTACAGGATTTTGTAGTTCCATGCAAAATCTGCAAAACCTTTCCACTTTACTGAGATGGAAAGAATGAATTACCCTACCACACTACTGTTTTCAAATATCTAAAAAAAGAAGAAATACAGACTTCTGGAGGGAGCGTAGGGTTTTCTGGCAGCCGTCTGGGTACTGGAGCCCACTCCCCCACCCCCCTCGGCTTCCGGCAACCAATCAGCTATGGCTATCTGCCCAGACCATTCCCTGGCTCAACACTGGAGTGAGGTCATATGACGGAAGGGCCATGGTGACCTTGCTCTGAAGAAAAATGTCAGAGTAAGCCCCTACTTTTCTAAACTGAAGCGTCGTCTCTTTGCCCCACAATGGCTGCGAATCTGCAGCTGCGACATATAGCCGACGCAGCACCAATTCGCAGCTGCCGCAGGGCAAAGACAATGTCTAGACAGCCCCTGGAACAGGAAACACACTTCTTCTTGTCCAGGAGTATCTATTGGCCAGCCTAAGCGAGCAGAGTCAGCCCAGAGCCTGAAGCATCTTCACTGAGAATCTGCTACCCACAATTCAATTGCTGATCACGCTGGCCAGCTGCACACAAATCCTTATCCATATAGTAAACGTTGTTGAATGGGATTATGTGACTGAGGTGTGGCTATTCTATAACAACTAAAGGTCAATCTATTGTGAGATTAAACATTCTATAAAAGATTCATCAGTATTTTAAACAGGGAAGTGTTATGTGCATATGTGTAATTTTGTGTGTATGTGAGGAAGGACTTAGATGAATTAGCTACATGAGGAAAGCCATAATCAAAGGCCAGAAAGCAGGTGAAGGATTCCACTTAGAGTGGCCATTTATGAACGGCCTAAAAAGCAAAAATACAACAATACAAAAGATGACATGCATCTGCAAAAAAAAAAAAAAGTGGGGTGGGGAAGAAATTTTTTTTGCATATATATCTCAATGCATATTTAAAAACAATTATGTGAATAGAAATACAATAAATCACATTGCAGTGTGGAAAACTGTCATCAGGTGAAGTCTGAAGCTGCCTTTTCAGTCTGCCGTCCAGGTGTTAGCTGTTGATGAGCATCAGTTCTTACAGTTCTTTACCTTTAAACTGGAATTGGACATGGCAGCCCTTTGAATAGAGCACGCATTCAAAGAGAGGACTGATTCCTGTAAAAGAGGACACTTAGCCATCCTAATTCCATTGGCCAAGTGGGAAAGTGGCATAGGAATGGCATGATAGGACTGCACAAATACCCCAGAAAATTAGAGCCTGAGATATCTGCCCAAGTCAGACAAGCAGTAAGGCTGAAACATGACCTGATCCACAGATTTCCTGCTTCTTGATAAAAGTGTTTCCCTCTGAACAGAAAGTGTCAGCCATTAAAATCCTTAAGAAAGTAGACTACCAAAACAAAGCTTCAAGCTGCTTTCTCAGTTCCGTGTAACATGTCCTGATGGCATATTGCCTTAGGTTAATGACAAGTCATTGCCTGTTTCAGTTTTCAAGTCTACAAGACTCTTTCAAGGTAAATGTGTTTCTCGGCAAGGAAAAGAATACTGTTTGTATCAAATTCTGCAGAGGAGGCATTCTTCTTTTTATAGCATTTTTGTTTTATGAAGGAGGAGAAAATCCACAATTCATGAAAAGCATCTTTTACAGAATGTCTATACTGGATTGGCTTTCTTGGCCCTGTATGTATAGGTTTCAACTCCATTCCTTAAATATCTATATGCTTAGTTTGTAGATGTGTAATAGAATCAAATGCAGTGGAGGACAAGTTTCAGTTGTAGATTTACATTTGCTTCTGCAAAAGTGGGACATGTCTATTGAAAGGCAGGAAAAGAACCCGTTGTTATTATTAAAACTGCTTTTCCTTTTCTTTTTTTTCAAAATAAGATGAAACAATCAAACTCTAGAGGAAGGCAGCACAGTCTTTTCTTTTGTACTAGTAGCCGAAGGACAGGATAACAGCATCAAACCCAGAGTTAGAAGTGGGCATCTCTAGCTAGAGGTCAATGCAAATACTCTTGTTTGTTCTCCAATTGTGGATGCTTTGGAAACATAGAATCATAGAATAGCAGAGTTGGAAGGGACCTACAAGGCCATCAAGTCCAACCCCCTGCTCAATGCAAGAATCCATCCTACAGCATCCCTGACAGATGGTTGTCCAGCTGCCTCTTGAATTCCTCTAGTGTGGGAGAGCCCACAACCTCCCTAGGTAAATGACACTAGAATCTGCCAGGCGTAATGCATGCTCAGTAGGCACTCATGCTAGTGCTATTCCTGAATTAAACGTATAAGCAAATCTTTGTGCTACTGGGGTTCTGTGTCAGTCAATTATCCTCTTAATTCTCGAGGCAGATCATGGCAAAAACGAGCTTCAAAGCAATTCACCATGGGCCACAATCTTCTGCACACACACATCCCCTTTGAAGCAAACACATCTACAAGAGCAGCTCCAGCTTTTGCAGTGCTCCCATTTATTATAATGCGGTTTACATCAGTGAACAGGAGCTGTTGGACCTAGTTGAGGCTTGCCAAACTGAACATGTGAATGGAATTATTTACTTATATCTAAGAAATGTCTGCCCCACTCAGAGCAGCTTACCTAATAAGAGCTAAAGCAACAAAACATACATAAAAACATCCTAAAGCAGTAGTAGCAAGTAAAAAAAGGAGCCAGAATAAAACATGACATTAAATCAACAGCAGCAACTAAGGGATCATCTACACCAAGGAGGATATTCCACTATGAAAGTGGTATATAAAACGCAGGAGCCACATGGCTGCTTTATAGTGGTAATGAAGTGCACTGACAACTGTTGGGGCAAATTGACACATCTACACCAAGCAGGATATAACACTATGAAAGCGGTATGAAAGCGGTATATGGTAGGTGTCAATGAGTCCCAACCGTTGTCAGTGCACTTCAATAGTGCTATAAAGCAGTAGTGTGGCTCCTGCCTTTTATATACCGCTTTCACAGTGCAATATCCTGCTTGGTGTAGATGAGCCCTAAAAGTCCTTGACAAATAAAAAAGCTCTTCACTTGGAAGCAAAAGGACATTGGACTTGGCACCAGGCAATTCTCCCCATGGAGACCATTCCAGACTAGTATGATTATATGAAAATAAGTTCCATTGATTTCAATGGAAGTAATTTACTTGGAAGTATACTACTACTATCTTAGCTAGAGGTCAGCCCTATTGAAATCATTGGAACTTCATCTGTATAAACGACGTTAGGAGCATTTTGATGCTAACAGATAATGAATGATATGTCAAATTACTGATTTTCCTTTAAAAACCCATCTGTTTTTGTAAATGCTTCAATGATTGTGCCTGCTCAGTTCAGATTCAATGCTACTTTAATTCTTATTCTGTATTCTGAACTGTTCTTCTTGAATCCAAGTGTTACGCTCCGAGGTGAGCAGCCGCATTCTGCCAAAAGATTTTGGGGCTGATGCGTATTTATTATATGTGCCACTAGGACATATAATCAATTTCTGACCAGGTGTGGCTTAGTCTTCTGGTGGAATTCTGTTTCCGTTAACGGAAAAAGAAATAGGATTTCTTGTGGGGGTTTCAACCACCTTATACAAGACAAATGGTTATTTCAACTTGCTCAGTATTTTCTACACTGTTTGGCAGTGGCTCTCAAGCAGGGGTATTGTGGGGTGCTTAAAATACTTGGGCCAGAAGGCCACAGGACAGAAAATCCTATATGCAACTATAGAAATAATGACTAGCATTTATCTTCTTATCAAGGGCAGTATCCAAAGCAACATTACTGTAAATGTAAATTGTGTTGCACGGACTTAAATTGCCTCTAATGCACGTGCTGGCATCATGAGTTTTCTGGGGAAACCCATGACAAAAGTAAGTGCTATTGGTATTGCCATAGAATTAAAGATAAAATGTACTGACACCCTGATCCTCAGTGTATTGGCTGTGACTCAGAGCTCTGTGTAAGTATGGATTTCCCCCTTGGAGAGCTTTGTACTGGACAAAAACTCTTGCAGTGCTTTTCTCCTCCCCTAGCCAACAATGGGAGAACCTGGATTTTGCACAGACACAGACATTTGCTTGGGAATCAGTTCATTGGTCTCAGCAAAACTTGCCTACTGCATTTATAATCTGCCTTTCTACCAATGGGTGCTCGAAACACGATGTAATCTGATTAGAACCAATGAAAGTGTAATCTTTTTGTGAACTGGTACAGCATAGTGTCTAAGGCCTTAGCTAGACCAGGCTATATCCCGGGGTGAACCCTGGGATCATCCCTGTGCGTCCACATGACACACAGGGGATCCCAGGACCAGGGAGGGATCATCCTTCCCTTGCGCTGGGATACAACCCTTGACTTTGGGCCCGCTTTTTCCACGGTCCCGTTGCTGTGGCTTGACCCGCTCTGCGGGATTACTCGTGTGGAGCTGGGAGCTGCGCCCATCGGGGTTAGGATGGGGGGAGCGGGGAAACCAAATTTTTTTTTTAAAGACTTACCTTCAGCGCACGAGCGTTCGTGCGCTGCCGTTGCTTTTTTTAAAAAAGGCAGACGCAACACCTCTCTTTCTGAGATTGTTGCGCCTTACGTGTAAACGGGGGAGAGATCTTGCATTGATCCCAACACGCGATTTCCCCTCCTCTCTCCTGGAACAAAAGGTAGGTCTAGCTAAGGCCTTAGAGAAAGAGTTGAGAACTAAGAAGTCCAAGGGCCTTGCTAGACTTTGAGGCCCGGTTTCCCTGCTGTGCGTCCAGATGACGCACAGGGTAATCCGGGGTCAGGCCACGCTGAAGCCTCCCCTAACGCGCCATAAGCGAAGTCGCTTATGGCACGCCTTTTCCGCAGCCCCGGCCTGAGGCCGGGGCTGCGGAATGTCTAGCAAGGTCCGTGGCTTTTTGCGGCTACTTGCTTACTCGCAAGTAGGAGACCGGCAGGAGAGGGGGGGAAGCCGGACATCGGGGATGGGATGGGCCGAGGGACAGACAACCGGGGTTGGGGCCGAGGGACAGACAATCGGGGATGGGATGGGGTGAGGGACAGACAACCGGGGATGGGATGGGGGGGAGGGATGGACAACCAGGGATGGGATGGGGGCGAGGGACAGACAACCAAGGATGGGATGGGGGAGGGACGGACAACCAGGGATGGGATGGGGGGAGGAATGGACAACCGGGGATGGGATGGGGGCAAGGGACAGATAATTTTAGAAAAAAAAATCACTTTCCTTCTCCGGAGTCTTCGGGGCGCACGTGGCCCCTTTAACAAAAACAAAACAAAACAAAAGGCCGACGCTGCAGGGCTTCCGTAGTCCCTGTGCATCGGCCATCTAGGAGGCGGGGTGGCGCACGCTAAAGTTGGCGCGCCATCGCCCCGCCTCAGTGCCGGCTTATCCGGCTGGGTCTAGCAAGGCCCCAAGTTTCAAAGCCTGCCTCTGTCGTGAACTCAAGCTATTATCTCTCATCCTCAAATGCCCCCTCCCCAAAACTACGATATGAAAGATAATAATACTGTTTTATCTTTTCAGGGTTGTTTTAAGGATAATAGACATAATGAGATGTAGGAGGAGGAATATACTTCATTACTTTTAATTAGATTTCCCTTGGTTCAGTGCTTGGTAACTGTTAGATATGAAAGCCGTGGAAGAAGCCCAGGGAAAAAATGGAGTAAAATTCATAACAAAACATTTCACACACACGCCCAGACCATTTTTGTCCTTGAAGAGAAAAAAGGGTGTGTGTTTTTCCAAATTTGTCTGTTCCCCCCTCCCCCAAGATCTTTATATCGTTAGTAAATGTTCAAACTATTCAAATGACCTAGTCATTGACAAGCAATAGCAAATACTATTAGTTTTTATTTGGCACAACCTTGTCCAGGACATGCTATAAAAGTGATAGCCCAAGTGTGCCATAGGTCACATCCATAAGTTTTCAAGTGGAGACCATGACTTTGATCTTAGGTTTTGTCCTTTAATATCAATTTTGCTACTTTTTTTTTTTTTTTACTTAGCTGACATAAATAAGAAATGTAGCCATTACCAAAAGATGACTTATTTATGATTCTGCAAAGGAATTTGTTTAGATCTTCTTTAGCTGTTGACTATATTATATAATTGCAAGGGCAAATCATACTGAAGCTGATTTTTTTCTAAACCACAGATCACATTTACGAACTGGAATATATCTGCCATATTTGATCTGTATTTTCTACATGAGAGTTATACGTTAACTATAATGACGATGCAGTCCAAGAAGGAGGATTTCCCCTTAACTGTCACTTGCTATTAATTAATTGTCTTCCAGGAATTCAGAATTAGGGTTGTCCTGCACAATAAAATTCTTTATTCAGGAACAAAATGCTTTTGGTGTTGTTTAGAAAAACTGCCCACATGTAAGAAATTATATAAAATATTTGTGAATAAGGGTCTGATCCTTTCCCAGTTATTGCTTAAGTGTGTATTTTGTGGGCAAAATACACATATGGAGGACATTCATAAATTATGTGATGTACAAACATTTTGTGCTTCAGAAAAGCACTCCTACAGCAGTCAGATATTTTCATATTTCCTGTCATGAAGGTAATATTGATGCCGGTATGCACAAACTGTTTGGCAAGCCAGGTACTTAGTTTAGAACGCACATCCCACTGAAAGCAATGCAAAGTAGGGGTGTGCACAGACCCCCCGATCCTCTTCGCGCCTGATCCGCAAATTGCAGATCGGGCCTGCTCCGCCCCGCCTCGATCCGCCTAGGGGCCACTCTGCTCTGCTGCGGAGCTCCGGCTCCGAATCGGAGCTCCGCAGTGGCGGGGAGTGGCGCCAGGTAAGGCCCCCTCCCTCCTCCCCCTTACCTGTGTCCGTCCCGGCCCATGCCAGCTTCACTAGAGCCCGCGGCTCAACCAGGAACTGTAGGCCCCAATTGCGGCCTACACTTCCTGGTTGAGCCGCGGGCTCTAGTGAAGCTGGCATGGGCCGGGACGGACACAGGTAAGACCCCCCTCCCCCTTGCCCCCTTACCTGGTTCTGCCGCCATCACCGCATGGGCGGCGGCAGCAGGGCCAGGTTAACCCCCCCCCTCTCCCTGACCTGCAACTGTCCACGGTCCCGTGGCTGCTTCAACTGAGCCCAAAGACTCAACCAGGAAGACTAGGCCGCAGTTTGTTTATTTATTTATTTATTTATTACATTTCTATACCACCCAATAGCCGAAGCTCTCTGGGCGGTTCACAAAAATTAAAACCCATAGTAAGACAACCAACAGGTTAATAGCACAAATACAAAATACAATATAAAAAGCACAACCAGAATAAAAACCACGCAGCAAAATTGATATAAAATTAAAATACAGAGTTAAAACAGTAAAATTTAAATTTAAGTTAAAATTAAGTGTTGAAATACTGAGAAAATAAAAAGGTCTTCAACTGGTGACGAAAGGAGTACAGTGTAGGCGCCAGGTGGACCTCTCTGGGGAGCTCATTCCACAGCCGGGGTGCCACAGAGGAGAAAGCCCTCCTCCTAGTAGCCACCTGCCTCACTTCCTTTGGCAGGGGCTCACGGAGAAGGGCCCCTGTAGATGATCTTAGGGTCCGGGCAGGTACATACAGTTGCGGCCTAGTCTTCTTGTTTGAGTCCTCGGGCTCAGTTGAAGCAGCTGCGGGACCGTGGACGGATGCAGGTAAGACCCCCCTCCCCCTTGCCTCCTTACCTGGATCTGCCAGCGTCGCCGCATGGGTGGCAGCGACAGCAGCAGGGCCAAGTAAACCCCACTTACATTTTTGCGGAGCTCCGGATTGATGCGAAGGATCCGCCTTCACCTCGATACGCTCCACAACGCTCCACGGCTCCCCCAATCCTCTTTGCCTCCGCCTTAATGGGAGGCGAAGCCCCCCGATCCTCTCCTGCTTCTCCGGTCCGAGGAGAAGCGGAGCACATCCCTAATGCAAAGTATCTGCACTTGCATGTGCATTCCAGTTTATGTGATCTGTGGCACTCCATGGAATTGGAGTGATTATTTGAGAACATGGGCTGTGGAAGTGAAAAACAATACAGAAAGAAAGGGACAGCTTTTCTTCATTGACAATGGCAACCTTAATATTCTTATTTAATTTGTAGAACTTCACATTTGCAGTTCTTACATTTCCCTCCCCCACATTGTTTAGAGTGGATAGCATTTCATGCTGCAACCAAAATCTCCCCTTTTTTTTAAAAAAAAAGTGAGAACTATAATTTGTATTATAATAGTTTTGTTTTATTTATTAATTATTATAAATAATATGTAAGGAAGATTGACAAGGTTCAAGACAGTTCATTGCAGGTGTGAGCAGGTCCTGAAGAGTTACTCATGAACTCCACTGTGTCGTGCTCCATCACGGATGCCACTGCCACGGGGCGGTGACGGCAATGCTGTGTGTTGGAACCAAGATGAAGCAGGGGCATGGTCAAGACAACAGATAGGAAGGAGGGTGCTGATCCTCGTGGCTAGGTTTCATAACCATAGCTAGCAATCCTATACCTATAACAAGTAGACAAATTATCTCAGTGCTAGCCTGGAACACATGCCAGGTTTTATGGTCTGGCCAAGAGACATAATCTGAAAACTCTGACTCCAGAATACTGTATCTGTCCAGCTTTTTATGCTGTTGCTGGCTTCTTCCAAGGAGTAAGGATTAGAGTGGTGCAACTTGGGTAGGGTTTGCTCCTGAGTCTTCCTACTCTTTGGAGGAGTTTGAGGTCCACACTTTGATTCCATTTCTGAAAGTTGTTGGTCCAGTGGCAGGGACACATTGCAGTCTAATTAATTACACATTAGCAAGCATTTCTGTGATGTTCAGGCTTCCATGTTTGGTTGAACAGTCACACTACACGTTAACATTTGGATCACATTGGTTATGCAAGGTTGGTAGTTGTGCAATTATTAGGCTTGCCAGGTTGCAACTTAGAGAATTTGTTCTGACCCTTTGGAATTCCAAATTAAGTAACTACCATTCCTTTCCCTGATGTTTTTGTCCATGTCTTCCCCCACTTGCTGTATGGTGTACCTGACGCCCTGCTTGCTGTACAACAGATTGAGGATGAATGGCCTGGGGAAGGAAGAGGAAAGAAACACTGAAGCTGCTTTGATTATTTTTTGGGTAGTCGTAAAACTACAGTAGACACTCAGTTGTATCGTGGTAACCCTCCACTTTCTGAGAAATAATTTTAAGGGCATAATTGTCAGGATAAATGTTGGAAAAGTTTTGTGTTGCTTTTGTAAGCAGCAAAATATGAGTAAAGTAACAGATCTACTGTGTAATAAATAAATGTAATAAAATTTGTGGACAGAGCAGTTCTGATAAGGATGAGCAAACCCTGCAGTCCCATTGGGCTCCACAGCCTTGGAAATCTTGCAACCAAGAAATGAGGACATTGGCAGAGGAGGGTGAGAATTTCTGCAGGACCGGAGATTTCTACCATGAGAAAAATGTCAGAGGAGAAGGCTCTGGACATTATTTAGCTTAGGTGTGCTTTACCATTCCTAGGTGCTCACAGTCAAAACTTCATGATTACAAGATCGAAGGATGACTTGCGCGTGTGAACAGCCCATCATAGATGTAATGCCACAAATGGAACTGCAATGTTTTTCAGTGCAGTGGGCTCACATCTTTCGGGCAAGATCTTGATTTTGTTTTTATTTTAATAGTTGCTTTGCCTAATTGAGGTAGCTGCTTAATAATTAATATAATTATTTTATTGTAATATTCAGCTGCAAGTTGTCAAGTGCAATATGTCACAAAACCAACTGATATACGTGGTATGTGAATTGGGCTTAGGGTCTTACTTCTGCAAGCAAAGAGTCATCTCTACATCTTATCTCGGTTACATTGTTGTTCACAAACTATAAAAGGTGATAACTCAGCAGAATAATGGTTTTGCAAAGGTTTTACTTTCTGCTGGGAAAATACTGAAAAGCAGTAAATACTAGCCACTAAGTCCGGGAAATCTATGGGCTCTTTATGAATTCTGCTGACCTGTAGAAAGAACCCTGTCCTGAGGAGGAGTACAAATTGGCTGAAGGGACAGCAGAGCTGCAGTAGCTGCCAGATATTCTGAGCATGCTGCTTACTTTCCGTCATACCAGCAACAAAGTACAGTCAAAGATGAGCTGGCTCAGCAATTGTGCCCTGGACAAGAAAACATTCTGCATCATTGCAAGGCTGTCCTAGGGATTCCTCTACTAGGGGAACTGCTCTGCCTTCTGCATGCTAGTAGTTGATTTACTCATACAAAAAGCTTGTAGTTCCCAGCATTATTACCTACACTGAAATGTTTCCAGCAGCACATCTGGCCCACCATCTCTTCCCATTTATGCTGTTACTTTTGTGTGTGTGTGTGTGTGTGTGCGTGCGTGCGTGCGTGCGTGCGTGTGGAAGGATGGAAATGAAACTGCAGAGAGATGTGTGAAACAGGCCCGATAACTTTTACGGAAACTCTTTTGGCTTCCCCCAGAATTCTTCAGATGATTTATAAGAATAACCCTCACATTTGCTTCTAATTTTGCATTATATTATTATTATTATTATTATTATTATTATTATTATTATTATTATTTCATTTTGTTCCTGTACCACCCAAAAGCCAAAGCTTTGGGCAAAACGTATTGACAAACTAGTAATTGACAGCCTCCTCCCGCTCCTCATTATTATTATTATAATTATTATTTCATTTCTGTACCACTCAATAGCCAAAGCTTTAGGGGAAATGTATCAGCAATTAGGGATAGACAGCCTCCCCCTTCCTCACTTTTAAGATATTTCACTATTTTATCTGTCTTCAGATCTTCTATTTACATTTCTCATCTAGAATTTGCTTCAGATTTTGTTTTAGGTACAATTTTGGTGGGAGCCATAAGTAAATATATTCACCCACACATCCATATATACAAATGAAGTTCTGTTTAACTAGTTGGGCAGCTACATATCTAATTTTTTTGTTGCAGTCAGCCTCCCAAAGTCAAGAAGCAAATATTATGTGCCTTACCCAATATAACTACAAGTGAACAAATACTCTGTACCTCCATGGACTGGGCGCCTTTGAACTAGTTTGCCATTTTCTTTTCTGAAGGACACCTGGGAGTGTAACTTTCAGCTCACCAAACTGTAGTTCCTATGATTCTTTGGGAAAAGCCATGTCTGTTAAAGTGCTGCAATAATTTATGATTCAGATAGGGTATCTCTCATCATGGGGAACAGGAAGATGAATGGGGAAATTGTGGAAATAAATCACAGTCATGCAGATCTGTGCTGTGCTTTAATTTCACTAGTTGAGATATTCTAATAAGGCAATAACATGCAGCCTTCCTGCAACCCCAAATAATTTGCAGGGGAGGAAATAAGAATGACTTCACTCATCCTAGCAAGCACGTTAGATACTTTAGAAATTAACACTGAATAGCTTTGGCTAACGGGTGGTATAAAAATGTAATAAATTAAATATGAAGGCAAGCAGTGTGGAAAGGTTTGTACACCTGGCTTAATCAGGCAACAATTTTGGCCTGTTGAGAATGATTGTTACTTCTGGCTTGTACTTAGGTTTATTTATTTATTTATTTATTTTATTTATAACATTTCTATACCGCCCAATAGCCGAAGCTCTCTGGGCGGTTCACAAAAATTTAAATCATAGTAAAACAATCAACAGGTTAAAAGCACAAATACACAATACAATATAAAAATCCAGGAGTGATTATAGAGATTATAGTGATTATAGAGATCCAGGAGTGCCGTGTTAAAAAATAAGCAAATATTCTGTAAGAACTAATGAAAGTATAAGAATGAGTGAAACCGTGGACGATTTTATAGCAGCCTTCTGCAAATGGATACCCTCCAAATGTTTTGACCACATTGACCAGGCTGGATTTCGATGATGGGAGTTGCAGACCAACAGATGTAGAGGTCACCAGATTGGAAAGGCTGCTTTATAACATGAGGGAGTACCACCTAACCTACTCTGGAGACCTCTGTGGCTAATCTCCTGAAGTTCCCTGCTTTGACGAGAATTGGAGGTGGTGGTGGTGCACAGACTGAATCCCTCAGTGCCATCCATCCATTCACCAGTTCAATTCCCAGTGCAGGCCTGATTCTCGAGAGCGCTCACACATGAGTCAAAGGATATTCAGGGAGCCAATGAGGCGCAACAAAGGAACAACCAAAAGCACACAAACAGAAGGATACTTCACTAACAGAACTGAATCACTCATTGGCATTTCCGAAAGGGAAGAAAGCCTTCTCATCTCAGAAAAGCATTTTGATAGTAAAGTAGCCCTTTGAAAATAAACACTAGAGAATATACATTTACTATGCCTGGTTAAATTAGTTGTGAATAATTAAAATATACTGGTGATCACATAACTGAAATAGCAAACATTGAATTGCTACATTGCTAAATTAATCAAGGAGGAATGGGCTAATTAGAAATAGGAAATCTGCTGGTAAGGCAGTTAAAGAAAATGTGCCTGAAGGTCAAATTTAGAAGGTCTAAGCAGCTTTCTTTTTCAGTGTTGTATCCATTATATTAAAAAAAAACCCCGTTTTCCTAATAGAATAATAATGCCATACGTTCTGTAAGGCCTATTAACAAAATTGGCATAACTGGAAATGGATTGTGCAGTCATATGTGCACCCACCCTACCCTTAAAGGAGGGGGATACATTTTCCTTATGAAGGTCTGATGACCCACAGGACAGTTCAGTTGGGGGCACACAGTGTGGGTGGACCCAGAGCCAAAACCAAAAATGGGTGATGTTTGGAGCACCACAGAATTGCATAGTTGTGTGTGTGTGTGTTGTGTGCCTGTGCCACCCTATCCGTCCCTTCTTTTTGTCATGCGATCCCATCTCAGTGCCACCACACATGAAATCTGGCCAAGGGCTGAATGAGGCCCATGAACCACCCCAGCCCTAGAGGGCAAAGCATACTTTTCTCCCTCATAGTTGGTCAAGACTGATCCATCCAGTGTTTCCCGACATTTAACAGTAAGTTGGGAGTAGGATCTCCTGCATGACCCTGAGACTACATATGGGAGGGATGTTCTTTAATCATTCTTCCTGCTGAAGGCCATAGTAATGTGAACTAGTCGATGAGTGGGTAATGTTCTGGTAAGCTCCTGTGAGTTCCACTGATCTTAATGGGCGAATGTTATGCATATACCATATTTCTTCGATTCTAAGACACACTTTTTCCCTCATATAAACATCTCTAAAAACGGGGTGTGTCTTAGAATCACGGGTGCGTTTATTATTTCTTAGAATCAAAGCTTTTTTTCTGTTGGTGGTACTGAAATTAGTGTCTTACAATCGATGGCGTCTTAGAATCGAAGAAATACGGTACTTTATTCTCACATTGATGTCATTGGGTCTGAGAAGTGTTGAAGTTTAGTTGAATTCCCAATGGCTCCCACAGTGCTGACCATATAATATAACAATCAAGTCACTGTCATGACTTGATATTCAGTACTGTAGATAGGTATCGTAAGCAGGAAGCTTAGCAGGAGCATGGGGGAAAGTCTCACCTCCAGCTTACATGTGCTCACTCAACTGTACGTCTGGCCTCTGTGCATGTTGGCTTTGTATGCGTGATTGTGGGTCGCGGGAAAAGTTCAGTCCCTGACCTCACGTACTTGCCTAGGTGCCAAGGGGCCCTACAGATTGTTGAGTGGACAGTCATAAGTGTGTCTTGCCACTCTGCTCCTTCTCTATGCTCTGTTGAGTCATTCTATGAACAGGCCCTTTGTGTAAGCTAGAGTAGCCTTCCCCAACCTGGCACCCTCCAGATGTGTTTGCCGACAACTCCCATAATCTCCCAACCAGCTGGTGTAGTCCAATCCATTTGGTCAGGTTGGGGAAGCCTGAGTGAGAGATTCTTTCATTGGGGAACGTACCAGCATTTCACCAGTCAAGCTCAGGATTGCACAGTTCCTTTTCCCTTCACAGTTCCAAAGTGTCCCTGCATTTGCCCACCATTCCTTAGATCTTTAAAAATCCTTCTACAGAGTGTTTGCTTAGTACTTGTCTGAGCTGTGATTTACGTCTAATTCTTGGACAAAAAGTAGGCTTAAACCAAAAGCACATTCTGCATTCTGTATGTCGCTTTACTTTCTGAGCTGTAAAAGTTCTGAGGGAAATGACATTTGATTCATAATACATGTGAGCATTGCAAGCTAGGCAAATCTGTATTTTGAACTAGGAAATTATGGAGTTCTCCAACGTCTCTAATGCTAGTATGTGGGAACATCTATACCCATAAAGAGGTATGTTTTACATATCCTTATGTTGTTATGATCTTGAATTTTGTCTGCTTCTCAGTAATTCTGTTCATGTTGAATATCGGGGAAATCAAAGTTTTGGGAGGTTGCGTTTGCAACTCTTTTGTTCTGGTCATTTTCTCTCCCTCTCTCTCTTGTATCTTTTTGTTTTTTAGTCTTTTACCCAAATTGTTTTCTTTACTTGATAGTTGCAGAGGGCCATCTTTCCTTTTTGGCGATTTTGCTCTTTGAAATCTTAAAACGTGTCACTTTGATGGTTCGAAATAAATCCAAATATGCTTAATCACTCAGAATTACAAAGGAGCCCAAAACAGCTATACTCAGCAATCAGCTTTCCTGCAGTTAAATTTCTCCAGCTTTCATTCCTATAAAATGTGCCCTTCACATATCACTTAGCTAACAAATGATAATAATTGGGTGGGGAGGGGAGAACAGCTGTTAGGGAGTTGGGGGAAATGAATATGAGAGCAGAAAGATGTTAATCAGCTTTTGTAGGGTCTTTACGAAGAAGCAGAGACATAAATTCCCTTTAAAAATATAACAATAGCTGCCAGTATATATATACGGATTGTAGTCAGTTTATTCCACATGTGTTACCCCCTCCCTCAGCCATTTCTAACTTCAAATTGAGGTTCACGTCCTCTCTGCTGCAGCACCCTATCTTCCCCCAAATCTTCTCCAGAGTAGATTTGGGGGGCTCCATGGGGCAAGGTGAAAATGTGTTTTGCCAGAGGTTTCCTAGTATTGATTATTAACTTTTTTTCTAAAAGGTCTTTCTGTTTTACTTGTCTCAATACAACCACCACACACACACACACACACCAATTGCTTGAAACGTTCTTGTGTGACTTGCGGGGGAGGTGGGCACCATTTTCTCTATAGCAGAAACAACATGTATATTACACCAATATATTCCCATGATCTGGTAATTGAAATAGAGCCAAGTAGCTTGATGTTTGGGATGATTCTGTGCAAAATTTAAACGAAATCTTTCTCAAGATTAGAGAATTCTTTGCTGAGTTCATTATATTATCACATTGGAATCTCACTGTTCAGGTCAGATCTCCCAATATTGGGAGCAATAGCAAATGTGAAAAAGAATACCTATATTTTGATGTTCATACTAATATTTGTCTCTGTTACCCAGCAAAGCCTGACTTCAGCTTCTGGAGTGAGGATTTCAATTTAGAAAAGGTACAGGGGGAAAGTTCTTCAACTCTCTGCACCAGGAGATCTGATTAAGGATCTCTCCATATCGTGCTCGTTTCCCCCCAAATAGGAATTTGAACCCAGGTCCCTTTGCTCAAGTCCAACACTCTGTCCTATGCTCTGTGCTGACTCTCAAGCATGTAATTAAAATTTCACTTGCCTGTCCATATGCTTCCCAGTTTTATTAATTTTCAGAACTGTGGCTGTGATAGCCTTAACTTTGGGAAACCCATAGAGGTAGACATTGTGTTAGATGCAATACAGACAATGGAACCCAGTGACCTAGGGAGGTTGTGGCTCTCCCACACTAGAGTCATTCAAGAGGCAGCTGGACAACCATCTGTCAGGGATGCTTTAGGGTGGATTCCTGCATTGAGCAGGGGGTTGGACTCGATGGCCTTGTAGGCCCCTTCCAACTCTGCTATTCTATGATTCTATGATTCTATGCTGGAAAAAAGACAGTCATAGATGCTAATTCCAGGTAATTAATCTATTCCAGTAAAATATTCCAAGTGAATATTCATTTCTAGAACTGTTTAAGGATATGAAAATTCTTTAGTTCTATCTCATTTAACCTTACTACAAACCTTCGAGGGTATGTCCTTTTTTTTGCAGATGAGAAACGGAGACTGAGACATTTATTTATTTAGTTTAATTTTTTTGACTGCTGTTTAGAAATAAACAATAAAAGATCAAGCATAAGGAATACTTTTGAATTCTAAATCGGCATGCACACTGAGACTGAGACATAATGGCGGTCTGAAGGGCACCCACTGAATCTTGTTCTGAGCTGCTATGAGATCCCAGTCTTCCTGGTCCATATCTAAGACCCAATTTAAATGGCACTAGCAATGGGGTAAACATCAGCCTGGGCCTGTGAGGGCAGCAGATGCCCCTGTGGCCAGCCCTCCTGGGCGTTAACAGATGTGTCATGTCTAACCCTACTGCCCTTGTTTTGGGAGAAGATGTTTCAGGTAATCAATCAGAATCAGATTCAGAACTAGAAGACGCAGCGCCAGACACCAGCCAGCCTCTACCAGTGGGGGAGGAAGCTCTCACTGGGGCGATTACCCAGCTGGGAGTCAGCTCTCTCTAGAGCTTTTCTCCTCAAGGCCAAATCCTACACACTCAGTGGGAAGTGAGGTTTCTTCTGGAGGTGAGCATCCTGACAAGCTAGCTGATGCTAGGGTCTGCTGGAAGCTGAAACGCACGTACGGAAGGATGGCGTGGGAAAGTCGGTTAGATTATGCCAGAACGTGCCTCCGCACCAGGCGCTCTAAAGTTACGGGCATTTGAGAAGTGGCTTCCTGTTCTTCTTGAACGGACAATTGTCTTGCTTAGTTTGCAAGGTTTTGCCTAGGGGGACATTTCCAAGAGGTTAGACTCTATTCAGGTAGAAGAGACGTTTGTTGCTTAATGAAAGCTTTGCGGATTACTTAGCAAGCTTCGTAATTTGCCTGCCATCGGAAACAGGAGTGTTCTGAGAAACATGACAGCATGCATGTTAAACGTATTAACATTTAAAGCCCTAAACGGCTTGGGGCCAGGCTATCTGAAGGAACACCTCCTCCCATATGTACCTACCTGGACCCTAAGGTCATCCTCAGGGGTCCTTTTCCGCGAGCCCCTGCCAAAGGAAGTGAGGCAGGTGGCTACCAGGAGGAGGGCCTTCTCTGCTGTGGAACCCCAGCTGTGGAATGAGCTCCCTAAGGAGGTTCGCTTGGCACCTACATTATATGCTTTTAGACGCCAGGTGAAGACCTTTTTGTTCTCCCAGCTTTTTAACAGTCTATAAATAAATTTTAACTTGGTGTTTTAAATTTGTAATTTTGCATTGCTGCTGTTTTTATCTGGTTGAGCTTTTATATTGTATTTTATATTATGGTTTTATACTGTTGTTTTATACTTTGAATGTTTTTAATTTTTGTGAACCGCCCAGAGAGCTCCGGCTATTGGGCAGTATAGAAACGTAATAAATAAATAAATGCACCCGGCAGTTTTTTGGCGCATCGCTGGGCCAAAGCACAGGTCTGGGCTTTCCCTCCCCTCCCATGTCAGTTGTGGCCTTAAAGGCCCTCTTAATCCAAGAGGGCCCTTAAGGCCATGATAGGCACCGGAGGTGGTGGATGGGGAGGGAAACATGATTTCCTCAAGGCTGGGGAAATTGCATATTTTCCCCCTCCACTCTAATGGTGGCTGCTGCCATTAACACAACACTGGAAAATGGTGTTTCCCCACTACTGGTGATGAGGGCCTTAAAGCCCCTATTAACAGGACCTTTAAGGCCCCCATTGGCAGCAGGGGGGCGGGGAGAAACATGACTTCCCCAAAGCTTGGGAAATCAAGTATTTTCCCACGCCATTCTAATGGCGGTGGTGTGCTTGGGGGGGGGGTGTTATGCACTTTCCGGAGGCCCCAGAAAGCATGTTTGCCCTCCCCCTGGCACTAATTGTGGCCTTAAAATCCCTCTTGGATTAATGATGTGCCAGGGGAATTGTGCATTTTCCTGCAAGTTCTTAATTCCCTATGGGGGTAGGCAACCTTGTGCCCTCCAGATGTTTTAGACTACAACTCCCATAATCCTTGACCATTGGCTATGCACCTCACACCCTTTCCACACTACTATAGTTTATAAACATCCACTAATATGGTTTTGTTAAGTATATGAAAAGAAATACTTGCTTAGTCATTAAAATTGTGTGTGTATGGCTATCTCAGGGTTAAACAGAGAAAGTATATCTGTGGGCAATTACCTTGAGATAGAGGCTGTTCTGGGAACCTTGCCAAGATTCTAAGTTAGCCTCATCACAGCTGTATGTAATGTAGATAAGAATTGTGTAGATCTGTATATAGTTTATCACTTGTGTAAAATGGAACTGATCACTGCTCTCTGATCATTGCTTACTGATCACTGCTCTCAGATCACTGCTCTCTGTGTATGCCTCAGTGTGCTGATCTGAACTGATCTGAATTGAACTGCACAGAAGCCTGAAGGAAATAAACCAGCTCTGCTGTGTAAGACCTGCGTGATGTGTGTTTGTTTCTGAGCACAAACAGAGTTCCAGAGAGAGAAAAGTTCTGGCACAATAACCCAACAAAGGTTATGGGCCCAGTCTAGCCTAGACCAGCCTACGCCAGCCTAATCCAGGCAGAAGAACCAGAACTTGATGGGAACGGTGCAGTATCAGAATCAGAACCAGGAGTCTGCTAAAACAGAAAACTGTTGATGAAGGAAGACATCAAGCTAAAGCCAGTGCTGCAAAGTGAGGAAAAATCTCAGTCGGCTGACTCTGAGGAGGACTCTGAGCAGGAAGACGGTGAGATACAAATTCCTAAAGCAGAGGGAATGGCAGGAGCTAATATGTCTGGTTTGCATCAATTGTTGGAAAAGCTGAATGACTCTAACTATGCATTATGGTCTTACAAAATGCAAATGTATCTGATTCAGGCTGAACTGTGGTATGTAGTCACAGAGGATCCACCAGATAGAGCAGATCCACAGAATGCTAAATGGTTTAAGGACGATGCAAAAGCAATGGCAGTTATTGCATTAGCTGTGGAAGACTCTCAAATTTCCTTCATTCAGTTTTTGAATACATCAAAAGAGTGCTGGAATGCGCTACAAGCTGTATATCAAAGAGAAACAGCGGGTAGTAAAGTAATTCTAACCCGGAAACTGTATGGAATGAAGCTGAAACTAGGGGAGTCTATGTCAAACCATTTGAAAAGCATGAGAGAAATCTTCAATCAACTCAGGGCACGAGGGATGGAGTTTACAACTATACACCAAGTCTATGTGATTTTGTCAAGTCTTGATTCATCGTACGACGCGGTTGTCACCATGATGGAAAGTCAAGAGGAGAAAAATTTAACCCTCGAGTATGTAGCTGGAAAACTACTGGAAACCTATGAAAGAAGACAAGCTTCAAAACAACAGAGCTTTAAACATCCTGTGGCTGAATTTCAACAAAGCCATAAATCTTCTGACGTGGTGGCTGCATTAAAGGCAAGGAAATGCTTTAATTGTGGTTCCACAGAACATTTACGGCGGGATTGCAACAACAACAAGAAGAAAAAGCTGTTGACAGCAAAGTGGAGAGAAGAAAACAACATGAATGAAGCTGAATCAACAAAGAAGTGTCTTCTAGCAAGAGTCAAAGAGACAATGAATCCTTGGTTTTTGGACTCTGGGGCTTCAATAAGTATGGCAAAAGACAAACTTTCATTTGTAACCTTGGAAACTTCTACTTCAAAGCAAAAGTGTGTTACCCTTGCAAATGGAACAAAAATCCAGATTTGTGGTGTGGGTAATGTATATTTTGATTGTCTGGGAGTTGAACTACAAAGTGTTTTATATGTACCAGAATTAGAAACAAACCTTCTAAGTGTGTTTCAGTTAACAGAAATGGGGTATGAGGTTTGTTTTACTGAAGAAAATTGTACTATAAAACAGGGAAACAAGGTGTGTGTGCAGGGAATAATGAAAGATTCTTTGTATGTGATTAATACTTGTACAAAAAATGAAGTTGTAGCCAGCAAAGTCACAACAAAAACAATAGCCAATTGCAAACCACACCAAGAGTGCATCCATTTAACTCATAAAAGGTTTGGTCACGCTAACTATAAAACAATTTCTAAGATTCCAGAATTGTGTGAAGGGGTGAAAATCAAGCCATGTTCTAACTATGTAGAATGTAATGTATGCAGTGAAACCAAGTGTCATAAGTCAAACATTCCAAAACATAGTGAGAGAACAACAAAAAGAATTTTTGAATTAATACATGCAGATCTTGCAGGTCCTTTTGAGACAAGTCAAGGAGGAAACAGATTTTTCTTGTCTATTGTTGATGATTACAGTAGATTTGGATTTGTGTATGTGTTAAAACAGAAGAGTGAAACTTTTGGAAAGTTTAAAGCCTTTGTTAAGTGGAGTAAAAATAGATTTAAAGAACCTATAGCTAATCTAAGAACGGACCGGGGAGGTGAATTTCTTAGCAACCAATTTAAAAAATTCCTCAGTGATGAGGGTATACAACATGACCTTACTGCTCCATATTCACCATTTCAAAATGGAGTTGCAGAAAGGAAAAACAGAACCTTGCAGAACATGTTAAGAGCTCTATTGAAAGAGTCAGGATTGTCTAACCTGTTCTGGGCAGAAGCTTTGTCCACCTCAAATTATTTGTTAAACAGGCTTTACCACTCTGTACATGAAAAAACTCCATATGAAATGTTTTACAAAAGAAAACCTAGAGTGTCACATATAAGGGTTTTTGGAAGTAAATGTTTTGCTCATGTTCAGAAAGAAAACAGACCAGGAAAGCTAGCTCAAAGAGGTTTGGAATGTAAACTGTTGGGATATGATACACAAACAAAAGGCTACCGTTTGTGGTCTCCATATCACAAAAGTGTAATTGTAAGCAGAGATGTAGTTTTTCATGAACAAATGCAGGAAACAAAACAGTATGTAAGTTTGCCTGTAGAACAGAAAGCTGTAGAAACAGAAGAAATTCCTGAACAATCTCAGCAAGAGAGGGAGGGGGAAGAAACTGTAGAGGAGGAAACTATGCCTGTAACTATGCCAAGACGATCAGAAAGGGAACGCAAAGCTCCAATTCGTTACTCAGATGAATACCAAAGCAAACAGGTTCTTCTTCGTGGTCTCTATGCATCACACATATGGGCTTTGCGCCTGCGCAGAGACCAGACCGGAACCTACTATAGCTGAGTGGAACGTTTTTGGCGGGAACCCCTCCCCCATGCTACCGCGCATGTCCATGGGGTTCCCGCCCTTACCTCAGTTCTTCGTCGTCCGCCATCGTGCATAGACCATAGAACCAACCTCTTAGCGTTTGTGTCTTAAAAATCTCTCTTTTACTCTAATTCTTTCTCTTCTTTTCTCGCTTCGGCGTTTTTTCTTCTCCTTTATCTATTATATATAAAAAAAAAAAAAAAAAAATAGTTTTTGTAGTTTAGATTTTCCTCAGCGACTTCGTCACTTGAGGCCTGTATGGCACTAAAAGCACCGTTTAGAAAGTGCGTAAAGTGCGGGGCTAAGCTCCCTCCATCGGACGGACACTCCCTTTGCATATTGTGCTTAGGTGAAGGGCACGTTGTCGAGACCTGCCATCATTGTATGGCCTTTACAAAACAGACCAGGAAACATCGAGCAGACCGACTCCGCTCGGTTCTTTGGGAGAAGGCTCTCAAGGCCGCTGAGGCCCCGACAATGGAGAAGACTGCGGCTCATAAGTCCGTGACTCATAAGACGGCACTTACTAAGACCGCACCGGTCAAATCATCAGACCAAAGCACTGAAGTGCAGACCAGAGCTCATAGGGCTGAGATACCCCTCACGCCTGGTCGGTCATTCTTGAGTTCAAAGGCTAAAAAGGACTCTAAAAAAGCCAGAACTCCAATTCCTTCTTCTGAGACTGAGAAGAAGAAGAAAAAGAAGAGAAAGAGGGATGCGGAGAGAACCTCCTTAGCATCGCCTCCTCCAGTAGAGCCGATCAGGACTCAATCTACTCCTCCCGCTGCTCCCACTGCCTCGGTATCGAAACCGCCCTCGGTATCTGCCGCCTCGATGTCGAGACCACCCTCGGTATCGAGACCACATTCGTTACCAGCGGTACCGACTCGTCCGCCTAGCCTCTCAGAAGGCGAACTGAGGGATTCGATGTCGGCAGCGTCTTCTCACCAGCCCCCTCGACCGCGAGAACTTCCATTGTTGCCATCTCCAAGGCTAACACCACGCCGTGATTGGGAGGCAACCTCTCGCTACTCTGAACCTCAGGCGAGGGGTGACGAATACCAATGGGAGGGATACCGCCCCCAAAGGTATTTTCAGGAACAACAGTATCCGCGGGAGGATTACTATGCTCTTCCCCCGCCTACAACTAGGGTGTGTCGCTTTCCTTTGCCTCCATCACCAGCGCCTCAAAGATCATCGGTATCGACGCCTCGACAACAACCGTCGGCGTCGACTGTGGCGATTCCTGCGGTATCGACGGATGATTTACATTTAGTCACCGTATCATCACCCGAGGAACATTATCCTTCGGACTCGGAATCGGGTGTGTCGGCCGCTCCTTCTTTTCCGTCACCGGAGGATGAGGTCCAAGATAGAGACCCTTCCTCCCCATCAGACGACATGGTTAGGTTCTCGGACCATATTTTGCGAATGTCTAGAGCATTGGGGATAGAGACCCAGGAAGCTAATGAGGCTGTGGTAGATCGTATCTACGATGTGTTCCAGACTACCACGAACCAGAGGATAGCGATCCCTCTCCCTCACGCGCTAAAGCAGGCAGCGCAGTTGACTTGGAAGACACCGACGTCGACGCAGGCAACATCAAAACGCCTAGAGACTCTGTATAAAGTGCAGGAAGAGGGTGCACAATTTTTAGTTCAGCACCCTAAACCGAACTCAATAGTGGTTGAGTCAGCACAGGGCCAGTCCCAGAAAGCACATTCTGCTCCAGTGGATAGAGAGGGGAGAAAGCTAGACATGACGGGCAGAAGAGTCTATTCGTCATCCTCCTTGGGCATCAGGGCATCAGCCTATGAAGCAACTATGGCCCGTTATCAACTTTTTCTTTGGGAGAAGATTGGTAATCTGTGTGATCACCTCCCAGAGGATAAAAGAGAGGTGGCAAGAGTTCTTCAAAATGAAGCAACGGGTATAGCACGGCAGCAGTTGTCCACCGCTCGACACCAGGTGGACTGCCACTCAAAATCGATGATGGGGGCCATATCGTTAAGAAGGCATGCCTGGCTTAGATCCTCAAATCTAACCAACGAGACTAAGGCCAGGATAGAAAATATGCCGTTTGATGGAGAAGGTCTATTTAACAGCAAGACCGATGACACGCTGGACTCCATCTATAAAGCTCGGACGACTGCTAAAAAGATGGGGTTTACTTTTCCCTCGCAACCTCAATACCGTTCTAGAAAATGGAGACCTCCGATGCAGCAGCAACAGCATCGGCCCCAATACCAGCCGCAACCTCGGCAGCAACAACAACAGCTGCAGAGGAAGAGGCCTTACCAGGGCAGATACCAACATGACAAGAGGCAACCCGACTTCAGCAAGAAACAGCGGGTTTGACTCCTTAGATCCAGATCCACTCCCTTTTGCGAACCGCTTAGCACCCCGGTACCATCAATGGGAGTCAATTACAACAGACTCCTGGGTGCTCACTATCATCAACTCGGGCTATGCCATCGAGCTCGATGCCCTCCCTCCTTTTTCCGGCGTGAAAGTAACGACTCCATCCCCTCCTCTGCTGCTCGAGGTACAGACCTTACTATCGAAGGGAGCCATCTCTCCCGTACCTGCAGAGGAACTCAATCAGGGATTTTTCTCTCGTTACTTCACAGTCCCGAAGAAAGATGGAGGTCTTCGACCGATCATGGACTTAAGACAACTGAACAAGTTCATCACCCCGAGGAAGTTCCGTATGACAACGGTTACTTCAATTCTGCAGCTTCTACAGAAAGGAGTGTGGTTTGCAGTGGTGGATCTGAAGGATGCGTACTTCCACATTTCCATCAGGAAGTCGCATCAAGCTTACCTTCGGTTTTCGATCGGAGCGTCCCAGTACCAGTTCACCGTTCTTCCGTTCGGATTGGCCACGGCGCCGAGGGTCTTCACGAAGGTTATGGCGGTGGTATGCGCCCACCTAAGGCAGAAAGGCATTTACGTGTATCCGTACCTGGACGATTGGCTTCTCGTAGCGGACAGCAGCGAGGCGCTCCAGTCGGATATACTAACCACCCTCAACCTGTTGGACTCGTTGGGGCTGTGGGTCAACCACGAAAAGTCCATTTTGACTCCACAGCAGAGATTGGACTTCATAGGGGTAACTCTATCCTCTCGAGACGGGAGGGCATACTTACCGTCAACCAGGGCGAACACCTTACAGCAGTTAGCCATCGATACCGAGAGCCGCCGAAAGGTTTCGGCATGGACAATTCAGAGACTGTTAGGATTGATGGCAGCTACTACGGCAGTCATAAGATTTGCAAGACTCAGAATGAGGATATTGCAGGCCTGGTTTTTGAGGACTTTCGATCTCAGGCACAGTGCTCGACGAACTTACCTTTCGTTACCGAAGCAAGTCAGGGCATCGCTGAAATGGTGGTTCTCGATGTCGACTCTTCTCGAAGGCGTTCCATTCCAACAAGACGCGCCTTCGGTAACGATCACGACGGATGCATCTTTAGAAGGATGGGGAGCCCATTGCAGCTCTTTAACCTCTCAGGGTCGTTGGCCTCGATCACAGAGAGAACAGCACATCAATCACCTCGAACTAATGGCTGTAGAAAATGCAATAAGAGCATTTGCACAGTTGATCGAGGGCAAGAATGTCTTGATCGCGACGGACAATACTACCGTGGTGGCATACATCAACAGGCAGGGTGGAACAAGATCACACCCTCTGAACCGGTCTGCACTCAGGATATGGAACTGGTGCATAAAGAGAAGGACTTACCTGACGGCGATCCATGTAGCCGGCAAGGACAACGTTATTGCGGACTCCCTCAGCAGGTCCTTCCATGTCGACCACGAGTGGGAACTCGACGCCGAGGTGCGGGAAAGCCTTTTTCGGTACTGGGGCCACCCTGCTGTCGATGTCTTCGCTACCGAAGACAACACAGTTTGCGCCAAGTATTGCAGCAGGGCAGGAAGAGGAGAGCATTCTTTAGGAGACGCTTTCACCAGGACTTGGAGAGGAAATCTCCTGTACATGTTTCCTCCCTTCCCACTATTGACAAGGGTGATAGCCAAGATCCAGATGGACAACTCCAATTGCATCCTCATCACTCCGTGGTGGCCTCGTCAGACGTGGTTCGCTCACGCCCTTCGGCTATCAAGAGGGGATTACATCAGGCTCCCGTCGACACCGAAGCTACTGTCTCGACACCGGGGCAAGGTTCGACACGCAGATCTGTCGACCCTCAAGATGACTGCATGGAGGATAACAACCACTCCTCCTCTGGAACTAGAACTTTGACTGTGGACCACATTATATTGGCAGCACTAAAGCCTTCCACAAGGAAAACTTATGCGGCAAAGTGGCAAAGATTTCAGAACTTTGCTTCAAAAGATGGTCAAATACCAGAATCTTGCCATTTGTCTTTCATCCTCAATTATTTATTGACACTCTTCCAGCAAGGACTTAAGCTCGCATCCATCAGGGTTCACCTTGCTGCGATTACATCTTTTCACCGGGGTATAGATGGTTTTACACCTTTTACCCATCCAACAACCAAGAAATTTTTGAAAGGTCTGAAGAACACGATACCGACTGTGAAGAGTATCGTGCCGCCATGGAGCCTGTCAGTTGTGCTGCAAGCTCTGACACGCAAACCCTTCGAGCCTATGGTGTCGACAGACCTTAGGCTACTTACTTTAAAGACTGTCTTTCTAGTAGCCATTACATCGGCAAGACGGGCAAGTGAGCTTAAAGCTCTTAGGATAGATGTTCCATACACTATCTTTCATAAGGACAAGGTTGTGCTACGCACAGATCCAGCCTTCCTACCTAAGGTAGTGTCTACTTTTCATCTGTCCCAGCATATTACTTTGCCTGCTTTCTTCCCTAATCCAACTACACCTCTTGAGTCTTCCTTGCACACTCTTGATGTAAGAAGGGCTCTTGCTTTTTACAAAGACAGAACAGAGACTTTAAGGAAAACAAAGCAATTGTTTATTTGTTATGGTGAGCCTTCTAAGGGACTCCCTGTCTCTTGCCAGCGGTTGTCACGCTGGATAGTGGAGACAATAGAATTGGCCTACTCTATTTCTAAATTAGAGTTAGTGAAACCTGTGACGGCTCATTCCACCAGAGCTGTTTCAACATCGGTGGCCTTCACCAGAGGTGTTCCCTTGGCAGACGTCTGTAGAGCCGCAACGTGGTCCACTCCATCCACGTTTGTCAAGCACTACAGTTTGGACACCCGTGCGAGGCAGGACTGCTCGTTTGGGAGGACAGTGCTTTCAGAGATCTTCAGATGATGCACCAACCCACCTCCAAAGGTATGTCAGCTTGCTACTCGCCCATATGTGTGATGCATAGAGACCACGAAGAAGAAATGCAGGTTGCTTACCTGTAACTGTAGTTCTTCGAGTGGTCATCTATGCATTCACACAACCCACCCACCATCCCCACTTGGTGGTGTGAGACTTATAATGACACAGTGTTTTTGTGGAATGTACTTTACTTTATTTACACTCATGTTTATGGGGGCACAATGTCGGACTCCTGTAAACTGAGGTAAGGGCGGGAACCCCATGGACATGCGCGGTAGCATGGGGGAGGGGTTCCCGCCAAAAACGTTCCACTCAGCTATAGTAGGTTCCGGTCTGGTCTCTGCGCAGGCGCAAAGCCCATATGTGTGAATGCATAGATGACCACTCGAAGAACTACAGTTACAGGTAAGCAACCTGCATTTTCTCATAGAGCTTTACTAATAGCCTATGAACCTACTTCATTTGAGGAAATTCAGGAAATGGAACCTACAGAAGCTCAGGGCTGGCATGAAGCAATGTCAGAGGAAATCAGAGCAATGGAAAAAAATGAAACGTGGGAGCTAGTACCTTTACCTGAAGGTCGTAAAGCCATTACCTGTAAATGGGTATTCAAAGTAAAACAAAATGAGAAAGGACAGGTGGAACGTTACAGAGCAAGATTGGTAGCAAGAGGATTTGCTCAAAAATATCTAATAGATTTTGAAGAAGTTTATGCACCTACAACAAAATACTCAAGTGTAAAACTTTTGTTAAAAATTGCAGCAGAAAAACAATTGAATGTATTTCATTTTGACATCAAAACAGCTTTCTTATATGGAGATTTAACTGAGGAAATTTACATGACTCAACCAAAAGGTTTTGTTAAAAATCCAGGGTTAGTTTGTAAATTGAAAAAATCCATATATGGTTTGAGGCAAGCAGCAAGGTGTTGGAATAAGAAACTGGACAATGTATTGATCAAAATGGGTTTTAAACAAAGCAAAGCTGATCATTGTTTGTACACAAAACAGGATGGTTCAAATGTAGTGTATTTGCTGATTTATGTAGATGATTTGTTACTGGTTTTTAATGAAGAAGAACAGAAAAACACATTTGTAAACCAGCTGCAAAGACATTTTGAGTTAAAAGACCTTGGTTCAGTGAAAAGTTATTTGGGAATGCAAATTTCAAAAGATTCTAACACAGGGTCATTTCTGATTGAACAAAGTGGCAAAATTAAAAAATTGCTGGAAGAACACAGCATGGAGAATTGTAAAATTGTTGCCACTCCTATGGTCACTGATTTTCAAAATCAGACAGACAGTACTGAAATGGAAGACATACAGAAATATCAGAGTGTGATTGGAAGTTTACTTTATCTAGCAAACCTAAGTAGACCAGATATTACATTTGCTGTAAATCTTTTAAGCAGAAAAATGACAAAACCTTCTGTAACTGATTGGACAGCTGTAAAACGTGTATTGAGATATCTAAAAGGTACAATCAATTACAAATTGGAAATATCTACACACAAAGATGGAAATTTCTGTGTTTATGCAGATGCTGACTGGGCTAACGCAATTGATAGAAAGTCTACCAGTGGAGCAGCATTCTTTTACAATCAATCCTTGATTGATTGGTATACAAGAAAACAAAATTGTGTAGCAACCTCTAGTGCAGAAGCAGAATATATCAGCTTATCTCTGGCTTGTAATGAGATTGAGTGGTATAAACAATTATTTGCTGATCTAAGGTTGGAAATTGAGACACCAGTAACCATATTTGAGGATAATCAGGCATGTATTAGTATGGCTACATCTGAAAAGTGTAAACCAAGAACTAAACATGTGGATGTTCGTTATTCTCATGTGAAAGATATAATTCAGAAGGGCTGGATTAAGCTTGAATATTGTCCATCTGAAATGATGTTGGCTGATTTATTCACAAAACCAGTATCAATGGTAAAACACAAAGAGATGCTTTTAAAGCTGGGTCTCAGCTTGTAACACAATTTAAACAACATGCGCAAGAGGAGGACTGTTAAGTATATGAAAAGAAATACTTGCTTAGTCATTAAAATTGTGTGTGTATGGCTATCTCAGGGTTAAACAGAGAAAGTATATCTGTGGGCAATTACCTTGAGATAGAGGCTGTTCTGGGAACCTTGCCAAGATTCTAAGTTAGCCTCATCACAGCTGTATGTAATGTAGATAAGAATTGTGTAGATCTGTATATAGTTTATCACTTGTGTAAAATGGAACTGATCACTGCTCTCTGATCACTGCTTACTGATCACTGCTCTCAGATCATTGCTCTCTGTGTATGCCTCAGTGTGCTGATCTGAACTGATCTGAATTGAACTGCACAGAAGCCTGAAGGAAATAAACCAGCTCTGCTGTGTAAGACCTGCGTGATGTGTGTTTGTTTCTGAGCACAAACAGAGTTCCAGAGAGAGAAAAGTTCTGGCACAATAACCCAACAGGTTTGCCCAGCTTACGTGGTCCTGAATCATAGAATCCATCTTGTTCGTGCTGGCAGATGTTTTTTATGGGACTTTAGTGCCCCTCCCGTGGTCTTTTGTGCATTCCCCAGTGCCTCCGCCCCCACCAAATTTGCTGCTGTGATGAGAGTTATAGCAAAAAAGCTCCTATTTTGTCATTGCTGCTGGTGTGCCATCGGATTTTGGTGGTAGGAGTGGGGGACAGTGGTGTGGCTTTGAGGGTAGTCTGAGCAATGTGGTCCCTCAGCCCCCCAAAGATTGCCCACCCCTGTACTTTGGTATCAGTTAAATCAGACCAACACTCTGCCTACTGTGGTGTACTATGATTGGCCAATGCGAGCACTGTTTCAACCAGATGGACTGTTTATTTTTCTGTTCTATTTAACTGTTTATTTTGGATGGAATGCCTGTATCAAATTCTGCAAGAATGGCCTGTCCTATCAAAATGATTAATAAAACATTATTCAAATAGGGGCATAGAATTAGAATGAAAAGGCACTAATGAGGATACAATTCTGGATATGAAGATGGTTGAATCTGTTGGTGATTTGGATTTTATGAGCATCTTCGTAAATCATTTCAATCCAGCTGACGTGCATAGTGCAGAAAAGTTGCACACCAAAGAATTAACATTTTTCTTTCGTTAGACAAAAACAAAATAATGCAAGGCCCAGTTAGCTTTTCTGTGCCTCCACAGAGCTGCAGTGTACCATATATAAAAACTGTTATTGCCACTTCAGAAAGTGTTATTACGCAGCTGAATGATAGTTTGAAGAACAGAGAATCTGTATTTTTTTTTGTTTTCCCCCCATCTGTTTCTGGATTTAACTTTTAATTATTCCCAATTTTACCTTGCAGTAGACTGCCCTATTATTTATTTATTTATTTATTTATTTATATAGCACCATCAATGTACATGGTGCTGTACAGAGTAAAACAGTAAATAGCAAGACCCTGCCGCGTAGGCTTACATTCTAATAAAATCATAATAAAACAATAAGGAGGGGAAGAGAATGCAAACAGGCACAGGGTAGGGTAAACAGGCACTGGGTAGGGTAAAACTAACAGTATAAATGTTAGTTATGTCAAAATATTTATTATTATTATTATTATTATTATTATTATTATTATTATTATTATTATTTATTACATTTATATCCCGCCTTTTCCCCCCAAGGAACTCAAGGCGGCGTACATAATCCTCCTCCTCTCAATGTTATCCTCACAACAACAACCCTGTGAGGTAGGTTGGGCTGAGAGTCTGTGACTGGCGCAAAGTCACCCAGTGGGTTTCCATGGCTGAGTGGGAACTAGAACCCAGATCTCCCAACTCCCAGTCCAACACCTTAGCCTCTATACCTCACTGGCTCTCATAATCCCTAAACACACATCTATGAAGTAAGCCCCACTAAAATCAAGATTTCAAGGATTTTGATGGCAATTTTGTGAAGTTTTAGGTTGATATCCACTCCTGAAGATTATGAAAGCTAAAGAAACTTTGCAGGCAGAGACTCATGAGGACAGTAAGAATGGGAGGAGCGAAAGAAAGAGCACACATCGGGATTAAAAACCCTATGTTTTAGCAGTGGGTTTCCTCAACCTACTTTATTATGTTCCCTGGACTCATCAGCAGCAAACCAAAACAGAACTCAGCACTATATAAAATCCTCCCCATCTCCCAGAGCATTGAAAGGATTATCCATAAATATGTCACTCATACCTCTTAAAGGCCTTCGTTATTTTAACGCATACTAATTTCCTCTTATATTGTGTCCTAACTTTGCTATGCCTTCTCCACTGCAATGCAGACTTTATAGATGGTTCCAGATTCCATCTCACAATCCTTTGTGGGCTGTTGAACCCAGGGCTACCTCAGAAGGAGGTTAGTCTGGGTGTCACATGGGAGAAGCAACCCTCTCCTCTCTCTACTTTGGCTCTCCTAGTGTAGACTGGTATTACCAGCGAATTATTATTATTATTATTATTATTATTATTATTATTATTTTATTTATATTTATTTATTACACTTATATACCGCTCCCATAGCCAGGGCTCTCTGGGCGGTTTACAGAAATTCTAAAATTGAGATAAAAACAAGTATACAAAATGTAAAATTCTAAAACACAGAACATACACACATAAAGCATTAAAAACCGTTAAAAAACTAATCATGTGGGTGATTAAGATGTGCCGCCATATGCCTGGGCAAAGAGGAAAGTCTTAACCTGGTGCCAGGCGAGCCTCGTCAGGGAAATCATTCCATAGTCTGGGGGCCACCACCGAAAAGGCCCTGTCCCTCATTGCCACACTCCGAGCCTCTCTCGGTGTAGGCACCCGGAGGAGAACCTTAGATGTTGAACGTAGTGACCGGGTATATTCACGTCGGGAGAGGCGTTCCGTCAGGTATTGTGGTCCCAAGCCATGTAAGGCTTTATAGGTCAAAACCAGCACCTTGAATTGGGCTCGGAAACATACAGGCAGCCATTATTATTATTATTATTATTATTATTATTATTATTATTACATTTATATACCACCCCATAGCTGAAGCTCTCTGGGCGGTTTACATAGGAAATGGCTTTGTTTGTGTAAAACATGGCAAATTCCAGGCTCTTCCAACAATGGAATCACTTTTCTTACACATACTGTTTCCTTGACCTCAAATTTTTAGAACTGTATTTTTGTAAGGGGAAACAAAATGGAAAAATCACCGACTGTTCCCTTTACATGGAATGCAAAGGAAAAATGACTGAAACGGCCCTGTTCATTTCCTCACTGCCAGATGATAGGTTCAGGGTCACCAGTCCTCAAGAAACTGAAACTGCTCTGTGCTATCTAAAGCCCTTTCAGATTTATTTGCAAATTTGAGATTTTTTAACTTTTGGAGGGAGGCATTTTCTTTGTTCGGTCAGTTAAGCAAAAGAAAACGCCCATCTGACTTTCCTAAGTGGTTTACTAGGCTAAACAATTATCTAAATCCAAATAATGCATTTAGTGAATGGAGTGGAAACTGTTCATATAGGATGCTTTAAATTTTATGGAATCTCACTACTGCAAGCACTATCTTAGGGTATTCCATGTTAGAAGGCATTGTCAAAATCAGGGTGCTTGCCATTTCAGATCACCCTAAACAGTATTTCCTTTTAGGTTTGATTTCCATTGTTTCTTTCTGCACATGCAGTATTGATTTTCATCAGCTGTATGAGCTTCTCAGCCTCAGCAAGCTAGCAGGAAACAAATGGCAGAGACATTTACAGCTGTCAGATTTTGTTCAGATGCCTGTGAGATGTATAAGCTATAAGGAGCTGCCTTAAAACATGCTTCGTTAAGTCTAGTACTAGCTACTTTGACTGGCAGTCCTGCTTCACGATTTCAATCAGGAATCTTTCCCAGCCCTGCTTCTTCCTGAAATATTTTATCTGTAGTAGCAGGTTATTGAAGCTGGGGCCTTCAGCATGTTAAGCTTTTACTCTCCCACTGAGCTTTGAGCCCTTTCCAAAGAGCAGATTTTAGGAACAGAGGGATGTGCCATTGGCTTGCGATGTTGGCAATCGAGTACAGTAATTCCTACATGCCATTGGTACAGCTGGAAAATTTAAAGGGGCAGGGCAAGACCAGTGTTAGGTCCAGGTTTTGGAGGGCCTTTATGCAAGACACTCTCAGGCCTTAGCTAGACCTAAGGTTTATCCCGGGATCGTCCCGGGGTCATCCCTGTTCATGTAAATGACACACAGGGGATCCCTGGAGCAGGCAGGGATGACCCTGGGACGATCCCAGGATAAACCTTAGGTCTAGCTAAGGCCTCGGTGAGTCTTGCTTCCCATCCCCATTGTACCAAGTGCTACCACTTCTTCTTTCTCATCACTGCTTGCAGATAGTCAGTAAACAAGCAGAGTGTGGTATCTACTGCTTCTCCTTCTCACTGCTACCACTGTCTGGGCCAGAGCAACAGACACGTGAACAACCAGGTTGTGATGGTGAAGAGGAGGACCATCCCCAGAAGGCTCTTGTCTTGTTGGGCCCTCAGCAAGTGCCCAACCATGCATTTGACCATGGCTACCTTTGATGCCAGCCCTGGGCAGATAACAGCCTTCCTTCTGCAAAAAGGCAGTAAGTGGCGATCTTTTGCAAAATAGTTATCCATGAACCAGGTCAGTGGGCACTTGTACCTCTGTGTATGTGATTAGGCAAGGAATATGGGCTAGTGAGGGCATCACTTACTGATTTATAGCAGATTGGATCTAGATATAGGGATGCGTAACTGGGTTGACAGACGTAGCCTTCCTCTTCCTTATGGGAGCCTCCACAGTCCTCGGAAAATTCTACAGAGAGTGTTGGGTGGAGGACTCTGTTGAATGGGGTGACCTGTGGTGCAAGAGGTAAAGGGGAGATCCCAGAAAATTGGTTGGAGATACCTTCCATGAATTTATCCCTTCTTTCTATTGAAGGAGATCCTGTATCCAAACCATACTTCTTTTTGAACCATGCAATTGTGCTTATGCTGTTGTAAATCAAATACTACATGTTACCACATTGAAATTGATGCCATCTGTACAGGTGTATTTTCACAGGGGTTATTTTATTATTATTATTATTATTATTATTATTATTATTATTTATTTATTTATTTATTTATTTATTTATATAGCACCATCAATGTACATGGTGCTGTATTTGATTCTGATATTCTGTATTTCCACCCCCCCCAATCATTTACAATGTTAATCATAACTCTTCTCATTACCAAGCTGTGTCTTAATAATAGCTACTAGTTTGCTCATTATCATCACATTCCACACTGATCTATGCCATTTGTCAATAGATAGTGTTTATTCCCTATTCTACGTTTGTCTAATAATACCTTAGAAGTCAATTCTATACATATTTACCTGGGCATAATTCCAATGGGGCTTACTTCTGAGCAGCCATGTAAGGATTGTGCTGTTAGTTATTTTTGTATTATTTATTTATTTCATTTCTATACTGCTCTATAACTGAAGCACTTTGGGCAATTTACAACAGTTTAGAGAAAATGCAACAGTTATAATTATCATGTATCCTCCATGAAATTAAAGGTCAATCATCTATTTGTTTCTTTAACTCAATTGTGCAAATAATTTAGCAGCTCTGTCTGTGGTGTATTAATTAATGCAAATATATAGTCAGTGGTTTGTAAAATATATTTCCTTATGTAGCTTTACAACAGCAGCAGATATTTATAAAATCAACATTCTTAGCTTTACATCAACTTTTTCTAGAACTAGGAAAAAAATAAGTACAGTGCCTTCTTAAACATATTCGGTTAAAAGTATCAAACCCACAGATGATCGTGCATCTGTTTCACCCTTAGTAAAATCTGTCAGCAATAGCAATTTTGCAATTGCCTTTTATGTTGTAGTATTGCAAAGACCAAAACATCTTACCACCCCACCTACCTGGCAACCAGCTACTCCAGGAAGGACCCTATTGGATTAGAAACAGTATACTCCTGCCCATATTGTGTTCAGGGTGAAACATTGACTACATGCTTCAAAACTTTACGGTACTAGATGACATTTAATAAAAAAAATCCTACAGATTTATGATGGGTCACTGAGAAGATTACCTGGCTCAAAAGTTGCTTTGTTGTTTGCTATTGACCCCACTAGCTTGGCCCACAATCTGCCAGATCCTGCTGTGCTTTTTCAGTGATCCAGTAGGTAATAAAATTGCACATTTCTGACAATAGCTGGGTATACAAGAATCTATCACAATATTTCAAAGTTCTCTTGTCAACAAAAAGGTTTTCACAAGCCTAAAGCTGAGCGGTGGGGTGCTTTGGCAGGCCTTTCATAAAGCATGTTTCACCGGTGGTTGTATACTGAGAAGGACCTACTCTAGGTACCACAGAAAGGGCTCATCTACACCAAGCAGGATATTCCACTATGAAAGCGGTATGAAAGTGGTATATAAAAGGCAGGAGCCACACTGCTGCTTTATAGCGGTATTGAAGTGCACTGCAGGATTTACGCTACTGCTTTATAGTGCTTTATAAGCCTCGTGTGGCGCAGAGTGGTAAAGCAGCAGTTTCTGCAGCTGAAACTCTCCCCACGGCCTGAGTTTGATCCCAGCGGAAGCTGGTTTCAGGCAGCCGGCTCAGGTCGACTCAGCCTTCCATCCTCCCTAGGTCGGTAAAATGACTACCCAGTTAGCTGGGGGAAAGGTAATAACGGCCGGGGAAGGCAACAGCAAACCACCCCGCTATAAGGCCTGCCAAGAAAACATCAGCAAAAGCTGGCGTCCCTCCAAGAGTCAGTAATGACTCAGTGCTTGCACGAGAGGTTCCTTTCCTTTCCTTTATAGTGGTACTAAAGTGCACTGACAACTGTTGGGGCCTATGACACATACCATATACCACTTTCACCGTGTTATCTCCTGCTTGGTGTAGATGTGTCATGGGCCTCAACAGTTGTCAGTGCACTTCAGAACCACTATGAAGCAGTAGAGTAGATCCTGCAGTGCACTTCAATACCGCTATAAAGCAGCAGTGTGGCTCCTGCCTTTTATATACCACTTTCATACCACTTTCATAGTGGAATATCCTGCTTGGGGTAGATGAGCCCAAAGTCTAAATTCCTGACAGGATGTGGCCTGGAGAAGAGGCTCTGCTGAAGACCTCAGTGCCTATGGACATTTGTATGGGAGATAACTATACAGTGTAAATTGGGCCAAACAGGAGGAGGCATTCTGCCTTGGATAACAGATTAAAATGTAGCAAATGGTCAATTACCTTGTCTATTATTATATTACCACCATTGGACACCATCTGGATTTTCTGACACAAGCACCATAATGGATTTGGCTATCTCTAGTTGCATATATTTCCAACAGGACCTTTAGTTTTGTCAAAGCCTCCAAGCATGATTCTTGTTTTGGGTAAAGCAGAAATAATTAAAACAGAACTAAAAAATGCACGTACTTTTCCCACATTCCTTTTTTGGGAGGGGGGGGGATTGTTTGCTTGTTTGTATAATAAATGCTTCAGTTGTACCCTGTAAAGTGATTGCCTTTTTTCTTTTCACTTTTGCAGGTCGTTTTAGTCTTCGCTCTTAGTATTGGTGCTCTTGTAATATACTTCATAGATTCGTCAAAGTGAGTATTCTAAGACACTTCCTTTTCCTTTCCACCCCCTCTAAAGCAATTATGAGACTTTAAATTGCTCCATTCATCTACTTCAGCTGAAAGCTTTGTACTCATCACCTGCGTACAATAAGAGAAGGGGGGGGCAGGAATCAAAATACTGCAGTCTCTCAGACTTACTTGCAAAGGTATTGGGAAAGTTATTTTGCATTTTTTTGTAGTACTTCATGTTTTGAGATGGGAGAAGAATAATTGCTGTTTTCAAAATATGCACAGTGTAGACAAATTATGTTCTTGATGTCAGTATGTTAAATATCAGTTCATATAAAAAACAGCATTATAATGGCATAACACAGGAAAGCTGATCCATGAAAATTCAGATCTGTAAGAATCATAATATATGCCTAACTACGGAGGACCCAATTAGACGTTGTAGGTGATGCCTGGCTACCACTGAATAAAGCCAACATGCATCTAGTCCTTCCCTCTTCCGTAGAAGTACCATCATGTTGTGATGTCATCAGGGAGCATAGAACATCATGACATCACAATACAAGTTCAGCTAGGAAGCAGCCATTTGCAATGGCAGCTGTACACTGCTGGCATTATTAGAGCCAGACTAGATACTATATGCATTGTCAGGCCATTCTAGATATCATACAGGGGTGGGCAACTTGTGGGCCTCCAGATGTTGTAGGACTGCTACTCCCATCAGCCCCAGCCAGGATAGCCAATGGTTAGGGATGATGGCAGTTGCAGTCCAACAACTGAAAGGACATATATTGCCCAACCCTGCCGTAATACCTAGTTTGACCCTGATAATACCAGGAATGTCTTTAAAAATTTAGCCAGATTTTTTTCCATGGTAGCATTCAGTCTATTGGAGAATTTAGGGTCCTGAAAATAATCCAATGTTTTATTTTGTAGTTATCAATGGCTGCTGATGTATGGTAGGATAACATTGTTTTATGTCCAAAACATGCCACAATTTCATCATAATGTATTTCTGTAGTTCAGCAATATAAGGATCGTCATGGTGGGTTTTTTTCAGTTATATGATTATAATGTATCTTTAGTTAATAAACACATCTATAATTCTGTCTATAGGACAATCAAAATAGCTATAGTTTTTATATAGGAAAGGACTGTTGCTTTGGCAGCCCAAATGATTGCATGTACGAAATATTGCTTGTTTGGCTAGTTTCACGCATTGGGGAGGATTGAATACATAACATAAAGCTGATTCAAGTTCTGTTCATTTCATTGGAGAGATTTAAGCAAGTGTCTATGGGATGAGTAAAGTATTCTCACTCCATCTGACTAGCTTGATTCTCTTACTTGAACAGGTGTGTGCAACTCACCTGACCAAGAAAACTACAACTATATGGATAGACCACACTTAGTAACAGATTTATAAATTCCACTGTGTGTTTTGGGCTTCAAGAATTACTTTCTGGGTTGTGTTCCAGGCCACTGTCAAGCCAAATTACACAACATGGTTCCACCAAATATATATTATTACTCAAAGTGTATTAGAGAATAGGAAAACTTTGCAATGATAAAACAAGCAAGGTTCATTACTACTTACAGTATAATTAGGACAATTAGAATTATATTAGAAACTAGCATTTTCTTATTAACATTAAATTTCTATTCCTCTCTCAACCAACAAAACAATCTTTATAGAAATCTTATATTTACCTTACTGGTAGGCATACTTGGCAGAGCTTAAGTAATTATATTTGGTAGGTTTCTTGTTTTCCCAGGACCTCTCTGCTCAACCAAGTTAAAATACTCACTCATACCTAGCATTATCTTCAGTCCTTATCGTAACATACATCTGTATAGGTGACTCAAAAAGGAGCTTCAGACCTAGTCATAGTTCTTGCACATATTTTTCACATCTAACCCAGAGGGCTTCTTCCTAACACAGCCAGACTTGCAGCTAACTTTAGAAGCATCCTTGTGAAGGTCCTTTTTCTCCTTAATCAAGAATCTTTTTTACTTCCAACTATTTTTTACCAACCCACCTACGGCATGTTTTTTGCCCTAGTTCCAAAACACGTTTTAGTTCAAACTAGTTTACAGAATCTATTGAACTAATCACTCTATACTTAGCTAGACCGAAGGTTTATCCAGGGATCATCCCGGGGTCATCCCTGTTAATGTAAATGACACACAGGATATCCCGGGAGCAGGCAGGGACGACCCCGGGATGATCTAGCTAAGGCCACAGTTAGTATGCGGGGATTACAATGTTTTGTTTTGTTTCATCAACAAGGCATTTTACATTCATACTTTGTGACAGTTAGCTCTTCCACTAAAATGAATGGGACTTATAAGTGCCTGCTTATCCTGGGTTTACAGCTGAGATACAATTGTAAAAAATGTTGCAAACATTTGTGTCATCTAAGTATTTGTCAGGGCGTCAGGGTTAGCTGCTACATAATGTGTGAAAGACCCTATGTGGTTTGTGTGTGGCTGGGCAAGCAGTGTTGCTGGATTTCGTTTAAGTGATATCCTATAGTTTGTTGTGCAAGACTACAGGTGGAATCAGGTGCAAAGGTGGTGGTACTGCTGCAGTGTTATGCCTCCTAGTGTTGTACCAGTGCATCAAAAAATCTGGTGCTAGGATTGCACCAAATCTTTTCAAATTTGATACTGACTTTGAAAGTAGCATTTTGTACAAATTTTATTCATGGCTACCCTGAATGGGTTTTAGCCGAACACATATTATCACACATTATTACATAAAAAATTAAAATTAGCTGAACTCTGTACAGCAATTACTCCTATCAGCACACATCTTCTACAGTAAACATATCCTAATTTCTCATTGTACTCTGTATATCTATGGTATATCTATTGTTTACAATCATCCACCTGAACGTGTTCCTTCCTAATTTTTGCAGCTCTTACCGCAAAATAGGCCAAATTCAGTAGGGTCCATTTCTCTGCCGTTAGTAGGTAGCCTGATTTCGCTTGGTCTATTAAATGCACCATAGGGGCCAAATACCTAGCTAAATATTTATTCCTAGGGCTATTGTATAATCTGCAGTATAATATATAGTGAATAGAGTCCTCCACCTCTTGTTCTCCATATTACCAGAAAAATACTCACTTCATTGAAAATGCATGGATGCCGGTCAGTGAGTGTCCTTGTATCACTCTGGCTGCTGCTATTTCTTTGTACGGTCTTTCTTTTCTTTCTTTGCCCTCTCTGAGGTCTAGAAAGAAAAAGCAAGGAGGCACCAATTGCTGGGAAAGAAAGGAAGGGGACATCCAGGTGCACAAGGACATGTTGTTGTTGTTGTTGTTGTTGTTGTACGCAGAATGTGTGTTTTTTTTTTAACAGAGTTCTCCCTCAGGGCTATTTGTACACTGTTGCAATTTATGTTACAACAGTGTGCAGATGCCAGGTTGAAACTGGTTGTTCAAGAGTGACCTAAGGAAGAACTCTGTTATAAAGAGCTTGTGCATTTGGAAATCATCTTTTTTACTCACCCTCACTGTGCTCAGCCTCATTGGTTCTCACTGCAATTTTATCCTATTGGCTGTGGCAACCCACCTGACTGTGTCTGAATATCTGGCCATTATGACATCATTTCAGATTTATAGTGACATAATCAGCAAAATCATAAGAGTCACCACAACCAATAGTATGAAAGAGCAGTGTGGACAAATGAAACCAAGGGCAGTGAGGAAAGAGAAAGAAGATTGTGCCAAGGGAAAACCCCATCAAAACAATGTAAACTTATCTTCTACATGTGCAACCTCACCCCACAAAAGACAAAACAAAAACGAAAAGGAGGCACATGTTAACATTTACGAAAATAAACTTGAAGCTAAGTAAGTAGTTTTGGCTCAGCTTTATATGACACAACTGTAGAACAGAAGGCCAACTATTGGTGCAGCTGTGTCATGAAAGTTCTTGTTCTATGGCTGTGGTTCCCAATTAGCTAAGTACAATGATTTAGTTAGGAATATAAAGACGAATTTAATTTTACTAACGTCTAGTTTACAATTGAACAAATTATGACTTGTCTAGCAGCTACTAAACCTAAATGTGATGGGAGAAATCATGCCTCTTTTTGTCCTAAACAATCCCTTCCACATCCGGTTCAATATTTCCTACTTTTAATCTCAAATCTGGATCAACATCAAGCCAATTTCTATGCTTGTTCTTCATATAACAAAATGTCGAAAATGTTTGTTTATAAAGATATGTAGAACAAAAGGGAACTAGATGTTTCAAAGCTTTTTCACCTAACTTCTTATAATCAGGAGAAACCTTCACCCAGATTTGGTCCATTCTATATTCTTTGAAAAATGATTTCAATGAACCATCACAGGTCATGTCAACAAGTGCATCTTGCTCTTCTGCAAATAGAGTTGTTAGTTGTACATCACCACATTCAAAAGGATTCCTTCTCCATGAGTTTTCAGGACTAGGTGCAGGGAAGTAATCTCTGAAGCTAGTCGCTAAATCACGCAGATGCTCAATGATGTTATATTTTACTTCTGGTAGGAATTTGTCAGCAGTGGACTCCAGAAATGAATGGTGAATATGTGAATGGTGCCACGGACCCCCTGGGTGGGTTGCGTGGACCCCCTGGGGTCCGCGGACCCCCAATTGGGAACCACTGCTCTAGGGGAAGAAAAGGTTGTGATGCAGGTGCTATGTACAGCCCTATCCTTGTTGGCAAGACAAGGAATCTCACTTATACTACTGTAATGCTAACTATACAAAATGCAGATCAACCCAGAAACAAGTATTCGGGTATGAAGGTGTAAGAATACTAAATATCTCTTACTGATTATGGACAGATGTAGAGGTGCCACACAATGATGAGCAATGTCAAGTACTCCATCCCACTGATGTATGTGGGAATGGGACAAAAGCAAGGAGTGAGACAGAGTGAGAACAATAACAAGGTAGAAACCTGCTGAATGCAGGGCGTGTGCAGGAAAGTGGTGATGTTTTAGTAGATAACTGGGTTTAGTTGTTCTCATTTTGTATGTTTTCATTTTGTTGAAGGACGCCTTGAGTCTTTAATGAGAAAGGAATATAAAAAACCTATAAATAAACAAAGAAAGAAAGACCGTCAAAAACTAACTTATATCTTGAGCTAGAGTTACCATTTAAAGTTCATGACCCTTGGGCTTCCTTGGAATTTAGTTCATGAATAATTCAATAAGTTGCTAGTGATGCCACTAAATATCATAAAATCAGCCCTTGATCCCAGCATCTCTTGGAAGAGTTGAATGGATTTACATCTGTGTCATAAGTGGTTGATAATTAAATGTTCTACCAACCCGAAATCTAGAAGAATACAAGCAAAACTCTTGCAACTGGATATTGAAGGGCAAGTTTAATAGAGGTGTTGGGCAAGCTGTCTTTCAGAGAAACTAGAAATCCCTTCATCTATTGTTGGTGGTCTTGTAGTAGCACAGTCAACCTCCTGTTCCTACAGCCTCTTTGGGATTGCTAAAATGGGAGACGGTACCATACATAGCCATTTGGGTGTTTGGCTTGATGGGGGATATGGACAGGCCTGGTTTCCAAAGGGTGTGATGCTCCTGTGCAGGCAGCATGCCTCACTCAATTTTCAACAATACACTTCTGTAAATTATTTGTCTCAGCTCTTGTTTTGACTCTGGCCAAATCTAATGTTAATTGCATTAGAACCAGCAACTTCCCCCTGATGTTTCTTTGTAGTAAAGCTGAGCCATTACTAATAACTGAACTATTTGAGGAACCTGCCTGCTTTGGCAATCCTATCAATGGGCTTCCAGAAACCATTTGATGAAAGTAGGAGTGGGCAACTAAAATTGGGTGGGGCCAGATGATTTCCCGCTCAGCCTTACACAGAATAAATGACAAAGGGCATGACCATGAACTTTGTCATCATGGGACATGGTCCCCAATGGCCACGTCAAGAGGATGATTCTCCTGGTGTGTCCACCAGGAACCAGCTTTGCTGCACATGGGCCTTCTCCCAGTGGACTTATTTGGTGATGCCCTGGACTGCTAATGGACAGTTCTCACAGTAGAAGGGTTCCCCAAGGATCTGTATTGTAGCCAGTGCATTTAAAATTATTCATAAATGATCTGGAGTTATCGTTGAGCAGTGAGATGGCTCACATTTGCTGATGACATCAAATTATTTAGGGTGGTTAAAACAAAAAGAGTTAAGAGCTCCAAAAGAACATCTCCAAATTAGGAGAAAGGGTGTTAAAATGACACATGTGGTTCAGTTTAAGCAAACTGATGCACAGTGGGACAGAAATTCTAACTTCATATGTATGCTGAAGGGTTCTGAGCAGGTGATGACTAACCAGGAAAGCGATCTTAGGGTTGTGGGGAATTACTAAATGAAAATGAAAATCCAGTGTGCATCTGCTGTGAAAAAGGCATATTCCATGTTGTAGATCATGGAGAGTAAGGCTATTAATGAATAGCAGTCATGATGGCTATATATTATCTCTGGTATTAGAGCCAAGGCTAGATGCCTCTGAACACCAGTTGCTGGGGACCATGACTGGGAAAGTGCTACTGCACAGATGTGCTTGTAGGTTTCCTGTTGGCATCTAGTTGGCCACTGTTGGAACAGAATGCTGGACTACATAGGCCTTTGGTCTGAATCAGCATGGCTGTTCTTATGTTCTTTGTGTTTGCTTGAACTTTATATAGGTCACTTAATTAGGGCTTTACTCCATCTTCTAGGCTTACTTTCCACCTTCTGAAAACTGAACAGTGAATGAAAGCTCATTCTAAGAAAAATTGCCAACTCGAAGAACGTCAAACCAAACTGTTATTAGCACACCTCCCTTCTTTGTTTGGGGGAAATTGCCATTGCTTGTCTGGTGGTTACAAAGAAATGCTGCACTCAGCTCTCTAGAGTAAGATATTCTGACTCAATTCCTCACATTAAAGGCTGAAC